>NC_044568.1:35801155-37205530 GCF_007565055.1 Rhinopithecus roxellana | reverse complement strand
TTGTAGCTGGCATCTGACACAAAGAATTCACAAAAAGAAGGGGGAAAACCAGCAACAACAAAAATTTAAAAACATATTTTTCATGGAACATCAATTACTACAATTTTTTCTTACTGACAAGCTAGATAGCTGTTTATGGCTTCAGTTCAGGCATCCATAGACAATATAACAATATTAATAATGATGAACAGACAAATCAAAAACAAGTAAAAACACAAAACAAATAAACCATGCGTATTTTCCAGAGGCACGGCATCTCGTTTTGTGCACATGGGCTGGGATGCTCAACTAATAACAAGATCTTCATCCTGAAAACTGCAAATATTTTTAAAAATATGTTCCAACAGCATACAAGGGGGAATAAATTATTAAAAATATATTAGATTTCTTTATTTCATAACCCTTCAAAGTCACTTAACAAACAGAAAGGCATGTAAAAAAGAGAAAAAATAGCATAAACCTGAATGTAGAACTCAAGAAATGAAAGGAAAATATAATCATTAAAATATCTGCACGGAATAAAAATACATTTTAGCCACATCTGTTTTGTTTCCTCCATAAAATATCAAGAAAACTTGGTTTTATTGAATTGACAGACAATATACAGTAGGTTATTATCTTAGAGATGAAAGAAAAATCTGGATGAGAGGTAAACAGGAATAAAAAGGGACTGAAGAACTGATTTACTGTATCTGTAAATATTTACAGGTGACACAAATTCTGCACATAATTGACTTGAGAATACGGAAAACACGTTTAAGGAAGTATCTCAGAGTGAAAATAATTAGGGATAAAAACTGAAAGGAAATTATTATCATCAGTTTATTGCACTTATTCAGGAAAACTGAATGATTGCAAGGGTAAGTAGTAGCTGGTCAATATTTATACAGAATATTGTTCTTTGGCTACAGAAAAGCTTAAATCTATAGCCTGAATGATCATAATATATTAGGACCAACTACTGAAACAGGACTATCAAGTGTATCAAGTAATATTCATTACTTAATGAAAATTACAAATTCAAGGTAGAAGAGTTAATCTAACAATTGTGTGGAAAATATTAGATATATAAAAAAAAAAATCTTACTTCAGACTTTTTATCTGCACTACTAGATGCCAGAATATAATGGAGTAACATTTTTTATTATTGCGGTGCAAAAGTTACAAACTCCAACTTCTCTTCACAGTCAAATTTTGATTCGTATGTAATAACAATACCAAGATATGTCTAAGCTCTTCAATCACTTAGAAAGTCTGATTATTATATGCTTTCCAGAAGATAAAAACTAAGACAACAACAATAATTGGAGATATTTAATCTAGCTAATTGATGGATAAACCAAATTCAAGACCCAAAGAACAGTGTAGTGATCTTTATATGAAAAAATGATGATACAGAATGAAATCATTAAAAGAAATAATAATTATCTAATTATATCATTGAATATATTATTAAAAAGCTAAAAACATAAGTTTTAAAGTATTACTATTGCAGGACTTTCCCTTAGTTCAGCTAAAGACTGGGTTCTTGTCCCACGGCAACAAAAATTCAGGTTCTCAGACAATTCGAACGGTAAGACAGTGTTTTATTGGGTGAAAAGGAAGAAAAGGGGGAAACAGAGTCTCTCCACAAGGCCAGAGTTCCTCTTGGTGCACCTCCAGCCTCGCCCTTTGAATCCCAGGTTCCGCACAGGAAGAGGGGTGGCCAAGCCCCTGCAACTGGTGGGAAGGCTACACCACAGTGCACAGGCTGGCTGAAGTTTTGTCAGAGATCCCCTCCCACCTGTCTGTCTCAGTACTTTTAAAAGCTTTTATTTTAGGGTCAGGGGTACATAGGCAGTTTTGTTATATATGTCAATTGCATGTTACAATCCAAAGATGGAGGTGGTCTGTGGGTGGGTTTTGTAGTTCATTTTTTGGGGCCATATCTTCTTAATTACATCAATGTGAAATGATAGCCTCTAAACACCATTCAGGCAAGTGAGCATCTATGAAATTGAGATGATAATCTTAAATCTAAATTGCTAGGAATTGTGTATCTGATTATAAGTTTTTAACAGAGTATTTTTATAGCTAAAAGCAGAAAAGACATAAAAGGTTACTCTAAGTCAATGGAAGACATGAACTTAAGCCAAGTGGTAGGACTTACAAGCAATTCTGCCTCAAATATAGGGCATATCTCAGTTTTTATGGACAAGAGAAATTTTAAAGTTTTTCTACTTTTGTTACCCAAGTGTCTCCATTCTATTCACTAAAAAATGTTTTATGATAGAAATAAAATGTAAATAACCTAACATCTAACAATAGGATAATTATTTTAACCTAATTTTATTGCATGTCTCGTCTCTCACAGAAATATCAGCAGGGTCCACATGATGGCCCTTGGGTCTCTCACGTGGTGTGTGTGTGTGTGTGTGTGTGTGTGTGTGTGTGAGTGTTTGTGTGTTCATGTGTGTCTGAATGGAAGGGGTTGGGGAAGGAGAAGTGTCATAAAAGGAAATTGAAGAAATTGGGCAAAGTTCCTCATCTTCACTCATCCAAAACTTGGATTTAGCAAATAGAAGAGAGTGAAGCAGGCAAGTGTATAGATAATTTTGGATAGAATTTAAGAATAACATTTGGAGAAATGAGAAACCAATTTAGGAATATAGATGGAGCTGGAGTTTTAAGAGCTTTAGATATCGGCCACTGAGCTTACACTTTTATCAATTTTAGGTCAGTGTTTCTTAACAACATCCTCCTCTTCCAACCCTGACAACGTATCTGCTATATAATGTCCTATATTTGAACTCCTTCTATGGACATTAATTAAATATTTTTAAAATAAGATAAAATAAGACAGAAAGGGGGTCTATAAGGTCCCTTTTTTCCTCTCTAACTCATCTTGACATGTTAGGTAATAATCAAGTTGAAAATTGCTGCTGTAATCAATGTAAAGTAATAGTAAATAACCCCATTATTACAAATCATCCTACTCAGGAAAAACAAAATGCTGGCTGTGTTATTTGTAATAAAATGGATAAGTGTGTGGTAAAACTGGTGTTTTCTGGCTTTTCAGTTGCTTATTTACTCACACTGAAAAATAGAAACATCAGAAAGCAAAGGCCATGATATGGCTTTTTAGACAAGAGTTAAGAAGCTCATTCTTCTTGGTTTGCCTGAGATAGTTCTGGTTTATGTCAATTTTCTCTTTGTAATTAATAATAGTCCTCTCTTAAACTCTCAAAATGTCCCAGATTAGGCTTGGTGTGGTGGCTTATGCCTGTAATCCCAGTACTTTCGGAGGCCGATGTGGGATGAACACTTGAGCCCAGGAGTTTGAAACCAGCTTGGGAAACATAGTGAGACCCTATATCTTTAAAGATAAGTTCCAGATTATAAATTATGTTATCACCCTAGCAAAAAATGATCTTAGTAATTTTTTCAAAATATTTCAACACAGAATGAAATGTGATGTCAAAATTTTATGTATACGGATATTTAGATACACTTTAAAGCCTCAGATAAGTCTATTAAATATACAAAGCCATATATAGAAATCTAATTTAGAAGAAATTTTCAGTTTAAAGTTACTTTCCTCATTTAACTATTTGTCTTTGGAATGAGCACCTTTAATTATTTGACATGAGATTGAATCTGCACATCTTTCTTATGTTTGCTATGAAACATGTTCCCCTGTATTTGTTGGCTGTGTTAAAATTAACATGTTCTAGTTAGAAGCTAGAATGTGGCAAGGAACAATATGCAGTATCCAGAAAACCGGGCTCTGGCATTTAACTGAGTTATGCTTCTGTCCTATGGGGACTTCTACATTTAGACCAAGAGAACTAATACACAGTTAAACTGCATCCTGGAAGGCATATGGGTAGCTCAATTCTGTAACTTCTTTCTTCCTACCAGTGATCTAGGGGTGTACTTAGTGGGTTCTCATGATACCATGGTAGAGAACTGATGCTTTTAAATTACTTGCTCTGGGACACCACTATACTCAAAATGAAATCGCATATTTGTACAATCTTTCTAAAAGAGAATTTTCCATATATTGAATACAATTTACAAGTGAGAACATCACTATTACTACAAACAACAATGACACCACCAGTAATAATAACAGCCTGTGACTAGTAACTCTATATCCAGAATTTCATCTGAAGGAAAGAAATAGAATAGCAACACTAACAGTTTCCTGTGTGAACATAAATCACACGAAATATTTTTCAACATAAATAAAATGAAAGAGAAAAAGAAAAAGGAATGGATAGATACGAAGAGAAATAACTTTAAATATGTCGAAATTGAAAAGTTACTGAATAATTTATGTTGTCATGAAATATCATGTTTATAAACAGTGTCTTTTATAGAAAAATAGTCATGGCATAAATATCTGTGCCCATGCAAAGTTAATATGGAAAAAGAAATTCATATTTTCTATATACTGAGAGTTCTGATGGTAAAATTGTGGGCTTTATTTATTTTCCATATACTTCTTAAGAACTTTCAAATTTTCTATAATAAGCATTAGCTGCATAGTCAGAAATTTAAAATATTATTTACCACCTAAGTATTTTTTATAATAAAACTGTATAAAGAAGTGGCATTTTATTGTCCCAGATATTTATTGTAAACCAACCTGCCATTTACAACTTAAATGTAGGGAAAATATTCCATCCCGTTGAGTTCAGCATGATTGAGTTCACCTGTGTGATATAAAATGCATTTTCTATTAGTTTGTGTGGCCATAAAGTCAATAAAAGGAACAGCAGTCTTCCCCATAGAATGCTCACCTACTGTAGTTTTCAGCTTATTATATAGCAAAGAGGAATAAAATACTCATAGTAACAATGTATTTTTAATAGGTTCTCAAGCTGTCCCTTTTACAAAGAGTTGTGACTGAATACAGATGTGGCCGCTGTGAAGTTTTATATAGGTGGAGGGGCTGAACAAAAACCAGGTAGGGAGACATTTATCTAACACAAATGCGTGGGCTCCTCAGGCATACAGCCTACTGATTTTCCAGTGGGTTACTTGTTCTGTTTTCCCTGAATGTGGCCCAAACGTTATGGGCAAAATGCTTTTTGGAAAGCAACACAAAGATTATCAAACATAAATGTTAGAAATGAAAAAGGATATGCAAGAGAATTGATTAATTCACAAAAATTCATTGCAAAGACAAAGGGTAAACGTCACCATAGATTCAGAAGAGGTAGGTGCTCATCAATTTAAATTCAGCATTTTAAATGTGTGGTTAAGTTTAAAATTAGATATAATGACCTACAATTACATTTGGAAAGTGTGTTTCCTCCTCCTAGTGGCTGGATATGAGATTTTAAAAATTTCCTTTGTCCTACTCAAATCCTACAATTTCAAAGCTCATTACAATATTCTCTTTTACTTGAAGATGGTATAGAATTCCTCAAGCCAATTAAATGGTGTCTAGGTGAAGTCAAGGTTGTCACCTAATGCAAACTCTATCTATAGAGATCGGGCAGTTAAAATTGAGGGAGGAAGACTTAATGTTTGCTGTCTCCAATTCCTACCAATGTTTTACTTAGGATAAGTGCCAAAAAAAATATTTCTGTGCTATAAAAAGATGCTGTGGTGTTAGAGGCTATTTCATGGTCACTTAATCTTTGAATGCATGGAGACAATAGGGGGTGGTGAGGATTATGGCAAATTAGAGAGGATTCCTATCAAAGAGAAGGTCGGGAGAATACTACTCAGTCCAGTGTTGTGAGAGCTCCAGATACTTTAGGAAATCCTCAAATCCAAGTCAACATCGAGAATAAGGAAATTTTACTTTACTATATAATATAAGGTGGATTTTGACATTGTAAAGCGAAATGTAGTATGATATGTGAAACATTTATTTACCTTCCCTGACCTTGACACTTGAATATGAAACTTACATGTGGATGGTTCAGAGACAGTATATGTCATGGTTAAAAGCATGAACTCTGGAGGCCAAGTGTCCCTAATAGAAGGTGAACTTTGCCAGCCACAGGTAGTTTAATCTCAGGGAAAATGATTGCAGTCACTTCATATTATTGTGGGGATTCAATGAGCTACCATAAACACAGTCCTTAAAAGAACACATAGTAAGTATTAGGAATTATTTAATTACTGACTAATTGGATAAAAAGGAACCTGTTAGATTTTTTCTTCTGATGGGCAAGGAAAGGCATTGTTTATTTCTTTACCTCTAGATTATAAGAAAAATAGGAGCTCAGAAAAGTTTTGTTGATTGTGGAATTATGGGGAAAAAACAGCAATATAGAGTTGGAAAGACCTGAGCTTCAAACACTGCTAGAGTACATAACAATTGTGTGACCTTGGACATCACACTGTGAAAACTGGGAATAGTGATACCCAACTTTAAATGAGTAGTAATGAAGATCAGAGTTAAAATATGTGTGGTAGTGTGGCCTTTACCCTTTGGTACTACCCCTATGATTATGTTACTTTACTTGGCAAAGGAATTTTGCATGTGCAATTAAGTTGATTTTAATATGGGAAGATTATGGGGCTGAGGGTAGACTAATCGATTCACACAAGCTCTTTAAAAGCAGTGTTTTCTCCTGCTAGTGGCAGGAGTAGGCTGAGATTTGAAGCATGAGAAAGACTTGATATCCTGTTGCTGGCTGTGAAGATAGAGGGGGGTTTGGAAGAAGGAATTCAGGAGGCTTCTAAAAGGAGAGAACAGCCTTGGGCTATAAGTCAGTAAAGGAATGGGTACTACATAGCTACATCTATGTAGAAGGAACTGGATGTTGCCAACAACTTGAATGAAACTGAAAACGTATTCTTCCCTAGAGTCTCTGGGTATAAGAGTCTAGCAGGACGGAAACCTTGATTTCAGCCTTGTGAGAACTCCAAACAAAGAATCCAGTTGAGCCTGCCTGGACTTGTGAACTCTGCCCAATTTCTGAACTGTGAGCTGCCATATGGGTGTTCTTGAAGCCACTAAGTTTATAGTAATATTTTACACAGCAGTAGAAAGCTAATATACCATGTAAATTGTGTGACACTTAGTAGCTACATATTAAATGTTAGCTATTATTGCAATTAAATATTTGTCCAGTGAATCAAGATTAAGCATTTGGTGTTAAAATTCTTCCAACAGACAGAATTACCCTAGATATAGTCTCCTATTTATTTTCTCCTCTTAACCTTCTGTATGCTGAGATTAAAAATAGATTACAGAGATAAGAACGGGAAGACACTGGAAGGGATGTGGAGAAACAAAAGTAAATCAACTATTCCTAGGATAATTAAATCACTCAAGGTATCCCTTTCCTAGAAATCTTTAGTGGCAGAACTAATTGATACTTTTTTGAGATTTTTTTTGACATATCTATTTTTTCCTGAATTGGTTGGAAAAAATATCTTCTATTTTCAGAATTTTATGTTTCATTGCTCTATTGGAATAGTTTATGCCTTTTTAGAATTGGAGTTGATTCAGGATAGGCATAGATGTGAAGAGTCTAAGACATCCTGTGTGGATTTGCCACTCTGTACCTCCCATGCCTAATACATAGTAGGCACTCAGTAAATATTTACAAAAAGAATGCATCCTGGGGCTAATTTCAGGGTCATGATTTTGGCAACCTTTTTAAGACCACTTAGTTTAGTGTTTGGCAACAGAAGGTCTTCAATAACCTTAATCAAATTAATGAATAAATTGATGAAATTTTTCTGTCACCTCTTAAAACCATGGTATTCTCTCCTTTATCTACACACTACTCTTCCCTGCCCTCTACTTCACAATTTTCCAAATTACGTCTCTCTAATTTTCCCAAAGTAGCTGAGAGCATTGCTTAAAATTGCTCCCTGTGGTCATACTTTCAGAGTTAATATCTCTTTTCTTTTAAAAATGTCTTATGTGGGCCGGGCGCGGTGGCTCAAGCCTGTAATCCCAGCACTTTGGGAGGCCGAGACGGGTGGAACACGAGGTCAGGAGATCGAGACCATCCTGGCTAACACTGTGAAACCCCGTCTCTACTAAAAAATAGAAAAAACTAGCCGGGCGAGGTGGCGGGCGCCTGTAGTCCCAGCTACTCGGGAGGCTGAGGCAGGAGAATGGCGGTAAACCCGGGAGGCGGAGCTTGCAGTGAGCTGAGATCCGGCCACAGCACTCCAGCCCGGGCGACAGAGCGAGACTCCAGTCTCAAAAAAAAAAAAAAAAAAAAAAGTCTTATGTGTTTTCATAATACAGAAAATCATTTAAATGTATCATTATTGGGCCGGGCACGGTGGCTCAAGCCTGTAATCCCAGCACTTTGGGAGGCCGAGACGGGCGGATCACGAGGTCAGGAGATCGAGACCATCCTGGCTAACACGGTGAAACCCCGTCTCTACTAAAAAAATACAAAAAACTAGCCGAGCGAGGTTGCGGGGGCCTGTAGTCCCAGCTACTCGGGAGGCTGAGGCAGCAGAATGGCGTAAACGTGGGAGGCGGAGCTTGTAGTGAGCTGAGATCCGGCCACTGCACTCCAGCCTGGGCCACAGCGCGAGACTCCGTCGCAAAAAAAAAAAAAAAAAAAAAAAAAAAATTAAATGTATCGTTATTGTCATCAGAACTTCCAAGAGTGTGATACTAAGGCAGAATGTGTGAAAGGCTGGTGTAAAATCGTCCAAAGCTGTATCTTTTAAAATTAATTTTAAATGAAATATTAATAATTTTGGTAAAATATATCACTACAATTATTAAAGTACATATGTTTTATTTTATTAACTGTTTTTTTAAGTTCAGAGGTATAAGTGCAGGTTTGTTATATAGGTAAACTTGTGTCATGGGGGATTGTTGTACAGATTATTTCATCACCCAGGTATTAAGCCTAGTACCCATTAATTATTTTTCCTGATCCTCTCCCTCCTTTCACCCTCCACCCCACAACAGACCCCTGCCTTCATTGTTCCCCTCTTTGTGTCCATGTGTTCTTATCATTTAGCCCCCACTTATAAGTAAGAACATATGGTATTTGGTTTTCTGTTCCTGCATTAGTTTGCTAAGAGTAGTGGCTTCCAGCTTCACCCATGTGCCTGCACAGGACATGATCTCATTCTTTTTATGGCTGCGTAGTATTTAATGGTGTATGTGTACCACATTTCCTTTTTTCAGTTTGCCATTGAAGGGCATTTGGTTTGATTCCATGTTTTTGCTATTGTGAACAGTGCTGCAATGAACAGATGCATGCCTGCATGTGTCTTTATAATAGAATGAGGTACATTTTTTTTAGTATATTATCTTTAATGGGATTTCTGAGTCAAATGGTATTTCTGTTTTCATGTCTTTGAGGAATCGTCACACTGTCTTCTACAATAGTTGAACGAATTTACACTCCCACCAACAGTGTATGCGTTCCTTTTTCTCTGCAACCTTGCCAGCATCTGTTATTTTTTTTGAATAGCCATTCTGACTGCTGTGAGATGGTATCTCATTGTGGTTTTGATTTGCATTTCTTTAATAATCAGTGATGTTGAGCCTTTTTTTTTTGCATGATTGTTGGCTACATGTAGGTCTTCTTTTGAAAAGTGTCTGTTTATGCCCTTTGCCCAATTTTTTAATGGGGTTGTTCATTTTTTGTTTGTGAATTTGTTAAGTTCCTTATAGACGCTGGATATTGGAACTTTGCAAGATGCATAGTTTGCAAAAATTTTCTCTTATTCTGTAGGTTGTCTGTTCACTCTGTTGATAGATTCCTTTGCTGTGCAGAAGCCCTTTTGTTTAATAAGATTCCATTTGACAATTTCTGCATTTGTTGCTTTTGGTGTCTTCTTCTTCCTTTGCTTGTTCTTATGTGTAGAATGATATTGCCTAGGTTGCCTTCTGGGGTTTTTATGGTTTGGGGTTTTACATTTAAGTCTTTAATCCATTTTGAGTTGATTTTTTATATGGTATAAGGAAGGGGTCCAGTTTTAATCTTCTGCGTATGGTTAGCCAGTTATCCCAGCACCATTTATTGAATAGAGAATCTTTTCCCCATTGCTTGGTTTTGTCAGGTTTGTCAACATCAGATAGTTGTAGATATGCAGCTTTATTACTGAGTCCTCTATTATTTTATGTTGGTCTATGTATCCGTTTTCGTACCAATAGCAAGCTGTTTTGGTTACTGTAGCCCTGTAGTATCATTTGAAGTCAAGCAGTGTTATGCCTCCAGCTTTGTTCTTTTTGCTTAAGATTGCCTTAATTATTCGAGCTCTTGTTTTGTTTCATATGAATTTTAAAATAGTTTTTTTTTCTAGTTCTGGGAAGAATGTAAATGGTAGTTTGATAGGAATAGCATTGAATCTATTCAATATGTTTTGGGCAGTGTGGCCATTTTAGCAATATTAATTCTTCCTGTCCATGAGCATGAAATATTTTTCCATTTGTCTGTGTCATCTCTGATTTCTCTGAAGCGTTTTCAGCTCTATTTGTAGAGATCTTTCGCCTCCCTGGTTCACTGTATTCCTAGGTGTTTTATTTTTGTGTGTGGCAATTCTGAATGGGATTGCATTCTTGATTTCGTTCTTAGATGAACTATTGTTGGTGTATAGGAATACCAGTGATTTTTGTACATTGATTTTTGTATCTTGAGACATTGCTAAAGTTGTTTATCAGCTTAAGGAACTTTTGAGCTGAGAATAGGGGATTTTCTAGATAGAGGATCATGTCATCTGCAAGCAGGGAGAGGTTGACTTCCTCTCTTCCTATTTTAATGCCCTTTATTTCTTTCTCTTGCCTGATTGCCCTGGCCAGGATTTCCAATACTATGTTAAGTATGAGTGATGAGAGAGCATAGCCATGTATTTTGCTGGTTTTCAAGAAGAATGCTTCCAGATTTCACCCATTTAGTGTGATGTTGGCTTTGGATTTGTCATAGGTGGCACTTATAATTTTGAGGTATGTTCCTTCAATGCTTAGTTTCTTGAGAGTTTTTGTTTTAACATGATGTGGTATTCAATTTTATCAAAAAACCTTTTCTGCATCTATTGAGAGGATCATGTGGTTTTTGTCTTTAGTTCTGTTTATGTGATGAATAATTGATTGATTTTTGATTGGCATATGTTGAACCAACCTTGCATCCCAGGGATAAAACCTACTTGATCATGGGGGATAAGGTTTTAATGTGCCACTGGTTTCTGTATGCCAGTATTTTGTTGAGGATTTTTGCATCAGTGTTCATTAAGGACATTGTCCTGATGTTTTTTGTTGTTGCTGTGGCTCTGCCAAGCTTTAGTATCAGGATGATAGATTGAGTTGGGGAGGAGTTACTTCTTCTCAATTTTCTGGAATAGTTTCAGCAGAAATGATACCAGCTCATCTTTGTACATCTGCTGGAATTCAGCTGTGAATACATCTGGTCCTGGCTTTTTTGGTTGGTAGACTATTTATTACAAACTCAATTTCAGATCTCATTATTTGTCTGTTCAAGGATTCAATTTCTTCCTAGTTCGGTCTTGGGAAGGTATATATGTCCAGACATGTTTTAATTACTTCTAGATTTTCTAGTATATGTGTATAGGGTGTTCATAATATTATCTAATGGTTGTTTGTTTTTCTTTGAAGTCAGTGGTAATATTCCCATTGTTATTTCTGATTGTGCTTATTGAATCTTCTCTCTTTTCTTCTTTATTAGTCTCACTAGCAGTCTATCTTATTACTTTTTTGAAAAAGCCAGCTCTGGACTTGTTAAACTTTTAAATGGTTTCTTGTGCCTCATTCTCCTTCAGTTCACCTCTGATTTAGGTTGTTTATTGTCTTCTGTTAGCTACTTGTTTGCTCTTGGTTGTCTAGTTCTTTTAGTTGTGATGTTAGGTTGTTAACTTGAGAGCTTTCTAACTTTTTGAGATGGGCATTTAGTGCTATAAATTTCCCTCTTAACTCTGCATTAGTTGTGTCCTGGAGATTCTCATATGTTTTACCTTTGTTCCCATTAGTTTCAAAGGATTTCTTGACTTCTGCCTTAATTTCATTATTTACCCAAAAGTCATTCAGGAACAGGTTATTCACTTTTCATGTAATTATATGGTTTTGAGTCAATTTCTTAGTTTTGATTTCTAATTCTGTTGTGCTATGGTCTGAGAGATTGTTATGATTTCAGTTCTTTTGCATTTGCTAATTATGTTATTGAGTTTATAGTATGTGCCATATGGTGATGAGAAGAATGTATATTCTGCTGTTTTTGGGTGGTAAGTTCTGTGGCTTTCTATCAGGTCCATTTGATTCAGTGCTGAATTTAGGTCCTGAATATCTTTGTTAATTTTCTGTCTCAATGAACTGTCTAATATTGTCAATCAGGGTGTTAAAGTCTTCCACCGCTATTGTGTGGGAGTTTAAGTCTCTTAGTAGGTCTCCAAGAACTTGCTTTATGAATCTGGGTGCTCCTGTGTTGGGTGCATATGTATTTAAAATAGTTAGATCTTCTTGTTGAATTGAATGCTTTACCATTATGTAATGCCCTTCTTCGTCTTTTTTGATTGTTGTTCGTTTAAAGTCTGTTTTCTCTGAAACTTGGATTAGAATCCCTGCTTTTTCTGTTTTCCATTTGCTTGGTAGATTTTTCTCCCTCCCTTTATTTTGAGTCTATGTGTGTCACTGCATGTGAGATGCATCTCTTAAAGACAGCACACCCTTGGGTCTTGCTTCTTTATCCAGCTTGCCACTCTGTGTCTCTTAACTGGGACATTAAGCCCATTTATATTCAAGGTTAGTAGAGTTATGTGTAGATTTGATCCTGTCATCATGATGCTAGCTGGTTATTTTGAAGACTTGTTTATGTGCTTGCTTCATAGTGTCACTGGTCTGTGTGACTGCGTGTTTTGGTAGTGGCTGGAAATGGTCTTTCCTTTCCATATTTAGCACTTCATCAGGAGCTCTTGTAAGACAGGTCTGGTTGTAACACATTCCCTCAGCATTTGTTTGTCTGAAAAGGATCTTATTTCTCTTTTGCTTATGAAGCTTAGTTTTACCAGATATGAAATTCTGGGTTAGAATTTCTTTCCTTAAAGAATGTTGAATATTGGTCCCCAGTCTCTTCTGGCTTATAGGTTTCTTCTGAGAGTTCCACTGTTAGTCTGATGGGCTTCCCTTTGTGGGTGACCTGACTTTTCTCTCTAGCTGCCTTAACACTCTTTTCTTTCATCTCCTTGGGAAATCTGATGATTATGTGTCTTGGTGATGATCTTCTTGTGAAGTATCTTACTAGAGTTCTCTGCATTTCCCTGAATTTAAATGTTGGCCTCTCCACCAAGCTTGGGGAAGTTCTCGTGGGTGATATCCTGAAATATGTTTTCCAAGTTGGTTCCATTCTCCCTATTTCTTTCAGGGACACCAACGAGTGGTAGATTTGGTCTCTTTAAATAATCCCATATTTCTCAGAGGTTTTGTTCATTCCTTTTTATTCTTTTTTTCTCTATTATGTCTGTCTTATTTCAGAAAGCCATCTTCAAGCTCTGAGAATCTCTCTGCCACTTAGTCTATTCTGCTACTTATATTTGTGATTATTGCATTATGAAATTCTTGTAGTATGTTTTTCAGCTCTGTCAGGATGGTTACATTCTTTACCATAGTTGCTATTTTGTCTGTCAGCTCCTGTATTATTTTATCATGACTTTTAGCTTCCTTGGATTGGGTTTCAACATACTCCTGTAGCTGAATAATCTTCATTCCTATCCATATTCTGAATTATATTTCTGTCATTTCAGCCATCTCAACCCAGTTCAGAACCCTTGCTGGAGAGGTGATGTGGTCATTTGGGGGAAAAAAGGAACTGTAGCTTTTTGAGTTGTCAGCTTGTCTGAATCTCGCACTTTCTCATCTTTGTGGGTTTATTTACTTTCAATTGTTGAGGTTGCTGACCTTTGGATTGTTTTTTCTTTTATCCTCTTTGATTACCTTGAGGGTTTGATTGTGGCATAAGGTGGATTCAGCCAACTGGCTTCATTTATGGAAGATTTTAGGGGGCCAACACTCAGCTTCTGACTCCTAGATGCATGCTCTAACTCTAGGGGATTTATGTTGGGCCCTACTTTGTTCTCTGACTCCTTGAGTTTAGGACTCCATTGCATTGGGGGAGCCAAGGTGCTCCTGGACCACTGATCACCACACTCCAATGGGTGGTGTCATTCAAAGTGCTTAGTAATGTGGTGACAGCAGGATCTGTCTTCATAGCGACAGCTGCAGCAGAGTGTTAACGGGTGCTGGGGTCCCTGCCTCCCTGTGGGCATTCATCATAGTGCCAGAGGCAACACACCTGGGGACATGTGGAGGGCCCCTGCTGGTGACTGTATGCATGGTCACACTGGAGGTCTTGTTGACTCTGGGGCAGGACACTGATGGGCACAGGTCTGGGTGCCTTCTCTGTGCCCCACATGTAGGAGTGGTCACTCAGGGAGGGGAATATGTTCTCTGCACAGTGTTAGTACAAAGGTGAGGCACTTGTAGGGGTGCAGCTGGCTGACTCTGTGCCGACCAAGGCTCTGTCTGCAATGGTGTTTGGCCAGCAGTAGCATGGAGTGGACTGTACTACCACACACACACTGGAAGGGCAAGAAAAGAAAAACCCACTCACCCAGACATGTGCTAGCAAAGCTTTGTGGGGAGTTGCCGCGGTCCTAGGGGAAGCTGCAGTATGGGAAGGGAGTGTGTGGGCTGGTGCATGGCCATAGGGGCCACCAGACCAAGGGGTGCTCAGGTCAAACTGGCTTTGTCTGATGGGCAAGACCACCCTGCACAGTTCAGGTCTGATCGTTCCCCTAGGTCTAAAGTCTCCTATGGGAGAGGAGCAAGCTGATCCTAGGGAAATGAGCTCCCCTGGCCGTGCCCCACTACAGACACTCCTGCACACCAAATCCTCTGGGCCACACACCAGCTGGCTTGCTGTCCCCACCACTTCTCTAAGCAGCTTTTCCTGTCAACTGAAGTGACTGCAGTAGTGGAGGGGTCTCCACCTGCCAGGGTTCCACAGGCCCATGGCAAGAGTGGGTTGCTCATTGCCAGTTCAACTCTCCTGTTCCTCCAGAGCCACTGGGGGTCAGAAAAGAGTTCTAGTGCGTGGTAGCCCCATGCAGCGTTCCCAGCTTCCTTCCCCTTCACCCCAGCTTCCTTCCATCCAGTCTCAGTGCCTTCCCTCTGAAGCTCTGTTAGAGGCATGCCAGCTGTCTGGGTCCCTGAGTGGGAGCTATTCCACCTGGCTGCATCTAACTGGCCATCTTGCTCTAATATATAAAATGTATCTCAACTGCGTATGTTTCAGGATATTCAGATTCAGAGGAAATAAATATGTAAGAAAATCCATATAGACACAGAACCAACATTGTATATGTATGGCCAACATGAAATTATATGCTGAACAATGAATTAAAATCAGATGTGTGCTCTCTTAACAATGCTATAATTTAAATGTGTCCCCCAATGTTTATGCTGGAGACTTAATCCCCAATGCAACTGTGTTAAGAAGCAAGGCTTTTAAGAGTTGATTAACTCATGAGGGCTCGGTCCCTCATGTGTGGATTCATGCTGTTGACAAAGGAGTAGTTTAGTTATCATGGGAGTGAGTTCTTGATGAAAGGAATGAGATTGGCCATCTTCCCTCTGTCTCCCTCAAGCTCTTTCTTGCTCCTCTGCCTTCCACCATGGGATGATGTGACAAGAGGCCCTTGCCAGATATGGACACTTCAATCTTGGACTTGCCAATCTCGAAAACCATAGGAAATCTCTATTCCTTATAAAATACGGTCTCTGACATAACGATTATAGCAGCACAAAATGAACTAAGACAAGCATCTGTTAACATTTTTAAACCAGAAGGAAGTAGTAAATTAGATCTTTGCTTCAAAGGATTTTGAATCACAACCATAAGAGAACAATACAATATTTTCATGCTCAAATATGTGAGTGTGTGTGTGTGTGTGTGTGTGTGTGTGTATGGCAATGATTTGGCCAAAAGTAGCATATGAAAAAATAAATGACCATACTTTATTATTCTGTATGTGTATGAATATGTGTGTGTGTATAGGTGACAGGGTAGTTGCTGTGTGTGTATGTGTGCATGTGTGTTAATGAGAGAAGCAGGAGATAGACAGGGAGAGAGAACAAAGGAGAACTTTAGATTGGTACATACATCTTTTCTTTGGGCTCTTGAGATAAGTTGAAGCAATCTTTATAAAATCAGGAGATTTGCATGTTTAGTTTTACCAGTCTGTATTGTTGGTACTAATGCTTTATATAACCAAACGTAGGATTAAATAGGTATGTGTATTGGTCAGGGTTCTCCACAGAAATAGAACCAATAGAATAGATAGAAATAGATATAGTATATTATAAGGAATTGGCTCACATGATCATGGAGATTAACAAGTCCCAAGACCTGTAGTTCAGCAAATTGGAGAACCAGAAGATATTGGCTATGGGTTTGTCATAAATAGCTCTTATTATTTTGAGATACATTCCATCAATATCTAGTTTATTGATAGTTTTTAGCATGAAGGGATGTTGAATTTTATCGAAGGCCTTTTCTGCATCTATTGAGATAATCATATGATTTTTGTCATTGGTTCTGTTTATGTGATGGATTATGTTTATTGATTTGCGTATGTTGAACCAGCCTTGCATCCCAGAGATGAAGCTGACTTGATTGTGGTGGATAAGCTTTCTGATGTGCTGCTGGATTCAATTTGCCAGTATTTTATTGAGGATTTTTCACATCGATGTTCATCTGGGATATTGGACTGAAATTTTCTTTTTTTGTTGTGTCTTTGCCAGATTTGGTATCAGGATGATGCTGGCCTCATAAAATGAGTTAGGGAGGAGTCCCTCTTTTTCTCTTTTTTGGAATAGTTTCAGAAGGAATGGTACCAGCTCCTCTTTATACCTCTGGTAGTTCTAGCCGAAGTCTAAATTGTAGCTAGAACTACACTTTGTAGTTCTAGCCTGAGTCCAAAGGCTGAGAACCAGGAGAACTGATAATACGTTTCTGTCTTAAGGCCTGCAGGCTCGAGACCCAGGAACAGCAGATGTTTCAATATGAATCCAAAGGTAGGAAAAACAAACAAAAATGTCCCAGCTCAAGTCAGTCAAGCTGAAGGAAATTCTCCCTTATTCCTATGGGTCAGCGTTTTTGTTCTATTCGTGTCTTCAGCTGATTGGATGAAGCTCACTCACAATAGAGGGGTAATCAGTTTTACAGCCTACAGATTCAAATGTTAATCTCATCTAGAAACACTCTCACAGACACACCCAGAATAATGTTCAACTAAATGTCTGGACATACTGTGGCACAGTTAAGTTGACACATAAAACTATCCGTCACAGCATGCCTTGCTATAATTACCATTTCAAACATGTCAAAATGTCCTCATAATCCATATAAACTGCTTACACATTACCCTTACTCTTTGTACACTTTCTTCCCTCCCTTTCATTTACCCTTCCTTTCTTTCTTTCAAATCACATACAGATAATTTCAAATATGAATTTATTTTATTAATAAACGACTAAATTAGGACCACATTGAGAACATTTAGGTTTGGGAGAATACATTTCAGAATATATACTTATAGACTTCTGTCACGTGCATCCATGTGATGAGAGTCCACAAAACAGGCTTTGTGTGAGCAACAACCCTGTTTATTTCACCTGGGTGCAGGCGGGCTGAGTCTGAAAAATGAGTCAGCAAAGGGTGGTGGGATTATCATTAGTTCTTATAGATTTGGGATAGGCGGTGGAGTTAGGAGCGATTTTTTGTGGGTAGGGGGGGGATCTCGCAAAGTACATTCTCAAGGGCGGGGAGAATGTTACAAAGTACATTCTTAAGGGTGAGGGAGTATCACAAAGTACTTTATGCAAGGGCAGGGAGGGTGTATTGTCATAAGGTCAATTGATCAGCTAGGGTGTGACAGGAACAGATCACAATGGTGGAATGTCATATTTTGTGGTTCTTCAGTTGCTTCAGGCCATCTGGATGCATACGTGCAGGTCACAGGGGATGTGATGGCTTCGCTTGGGCTCAGAGGCCTGACAACTTAATACTGAATGAAGTGAAAATAGTTCTACAGTCGTCCAGGCACAGTGGTTCATGCCTGTAATCCCAGCACTTTGGGAGGCCAAGGCGGGCAGATCACCTGAGGTCGGGAGCTCAAGACCAGCCTGACCAACATGGAGAAGCCCTGTCTTTAGTAAAAATACAAAATTGGCCGGGCATGGTGGCACATGCCTATAATCCCAGCTACTAGGGAGGCTGAGGCAGGAGAATCGCTTGAACCTGGGGGGTGGAGGTTGTGGTGAGCCGAGATCGTGCCATTGCACTGCAGCCTAGGCACCAAGAGTGAAACTCCGTCTCAAAAACAAGACAAAAACAAAAATAGTTCTACAAATATACTTCAGCAAAATGTACTATGGATCATTATGGATAACTATGGATACTATGGATAATAATTACTATGGATAATTAAAAGCAGTAATACAGGTAATGAAGTTCTGGGTAGCCCATTTTAAATTTTTTTCTCCAGTTCTAATGTTTCTCAAAAACAAAAACAAATTAACAAAATTAACAAGATGCAACTTTTTTTTTATGAGTTCATAAGTACAAACTCATTCTTAGTGGTTTCTACAGAATCTGGCATGCAGAAAAGTCACAAATGTGAACTCAGTACACATTCATCTTAAGAAAATATTAAAGAGGGAAAACAATTAGCATTTGGTCCCATAAGTGCTTATTTCCGTATAAAACCAGGTCTTGAATCTTAACCAATCTTTAATAACTTTGCATGAAAATATTGGTAGATTTTGTTCAAATTATTCACTTAATGAATAGAACTATCCATCCCCATTCAAATATAGTGAACAGCATCTTTCTCTGGAATTGTTTACAGCTGATTACATAGAATATCTGTAATCCTCAGCTTTACCAAAAATAATCAATCAATGCTATGTTAAGCCACAATAATTCTTTTTCTTGCCCCTTCTAGATACTTAATTGGAAGAAGAGGACGTGATGAAGCTTCTTATGCTTATCACCTAACAATTCCCTTTAGAACCATTTTTGTTGTTGTTCTACTCAATGTTTTCTACAAAAGAAGAGGAACTTTAACCCAGTGCAACCATTGTTTTCAACTCAATTAACATTTCATGAATAAATGGCCTTCCTCCCTCATTTCCCACTTGGCCAGATCCACCCTATTTCCAGGTAGCACCTATACTCTCACTGTCAAGTGTTTTTATCTCAAGAAGCTAGCCTTTCATTGAGGTTTCTTATTTTTAAATACTTTGTCACTGAATTCAGTATTCAGACCAATGCTTGGCAATACTGAGTAGACTTTGGAATAACCTGGGGAGGTTAAAGAAAACAGTAACTGGGTCTCACACCAGAGCGAATACATTACAATCTTTCTATGTGGGATTTGGGCATAATAACTTTTTCCTAAGGGTGATTTAACATAAAGTCAAGTTTTTGAATCAGTGCTTTATAAGCAGTTGATGGGATATCCTTTGAATTCCCCAGGTAATTGGAATATTTGACTTGTATGGATATTTCTCTACTGGCAAATGCCAAAAAATGTTTTAGAGGCAGTATTGATGAAGAAATAAAGTAAAAAATGAGGTAGTGAATTTTATTTGTATATTATACAAAAATACTCTGGAGAGTGCCTACAAGAGGAAACCAATTGGCTTTTTCCTCTCTAAAATTTTATTATGAAAATTATCAAACATACAGAAGTAATGAAAGACTCATAACGAAGCAAGTAAACACTCATAACAAGTAAACACTCATAACCAACTCACTAAATTCAACAGTAGCTAATATTTTGTTATATTTGCTTCTTTCTTTCTCAGTTTATTTTTACAAAATAGCCATTTAGGTATCTAGGTTTATGGAAAACTGCCTTATAGTAGAAAAGAATGTGTAGCCTTGTAAGTATTTATTCTTTGAAGGGGACAGTGTGGATTCAGATGATTATTTTGTAAACTACATATATTTAAATGTATAAAAATATTAAACACACATATGCTCATTTATCTATATTTGTACCTTCTTGGGTATTTATATAATAAGTCACAACTTATATGCCATATCTAATATGCTATATAGAAATCAATGCTAACATATCTCATAGGGAGTTATTATTTAGAGAGGTCTGAACCAAAGAATTATGTTTACAGTATCAGCTCTGACTTTAACAACAGCCAAAATATATGGTAATATTTTATAGATGAAAAAACTGAGGAGTTGTGCAATTCGTAGTCATATGAGCTCTGCTTTGTAGACATCCACTACACCAGTGGTTCTGAAATTTTAGCACGTATGAGCATCAACTGAAGAACATGTGTAGATGTGTAGATGTACTAACAGTTTTCCAGAGAAGCAGAACTGCTGTGTGTATGTGTGTGTGTGGTGGGGGCGGGGGGGGGGGATTGGGGGGGAGAGAGAGAGAGAGTTGAGAGACAGAGAGAGGAGAGAGAGAGAGAGTAAGAAATTGATTCTATGGAAGCTGAGAACTCCTTAGTCTGCCATCTGCAAACAGGAGACCCAGAAAGCCCGTGGTGTAGCTCAGTTTGGGTCTGAAAACCTGAATATCAAGAGAGCCAGTGGTGTGAGTCTCAGTCTAAGGGCAGGAGAAAAGTGATGTTTCAGCTGAAAGTTTGAAAGGAAACTTTCAAAAGTTTCCTCCAAACTTTTGTTCTATTTAGCCCCTAATCAGGTTGGATGATGCCCATGCTCACTGGGGGGAGCCATGTGCTTTACTGAATTCACTGATTCAAATGCTGATCTCATCTGCAGAAACCCTCACAGACACACCCTGGAATACCGTTCAACCAAATGTCTGGGCACTCTGTACCCTGTCAAGTGGACACATGAAATTAGCCATCACAACATGTTAAAATGCACATGGATGGTCCCCACCCTCAGAGTTTTCTAAATCAATAGGTCTAGGGTGGAACCCAAGACTTATTTCAAGATTTATTTCTATTTTCTTCTATCAGTATCCCAGTTGATACTGAAGCTGTTAGTCCAGGGTTCATACTTTG
Organism: Rhinopithecus roxellana; assembly: GCF_007565055.1. Taxonomy (NCBI): domain Eukaryota; kingdom Metazoa; phylum Chordata; class Mammalia; order Primates; family Cercopithecidae; genus Rhinopithecus; species Rhinopithecus roxellana. The sequence continues at coordinate 37,184,523 of NC_044568.1, read as the reverse complement.
ACAACCACATCACTGAACTTCAAGACAGCTCAGGAGTGATGGGTTTCTATGTCCATCAATATTCTGTACCTTATTTTCCCTCACTGTTTGTTTTGTTTGAAATGCCCTTCCTACATTTTTGCATCACCTTTTAACAAATAGTTGATTATCCTCTACTAAAAAAAATACAAAATCCATCCTGGCTAACACGGTGAAACCCCATCTCTAACAACAACAAAAAATTAGCCGGGCGTGTTGGCGGGCGCCTGTAGTACCAGCTACTCAGGAGGCTGAGGCAGGAGAATGGTGTGAACCCAGCAGGCAGAGCTTGCAGTGAGTCAAGATTGTGCCACTGCACTCTAGCCTGGGTGACAGAGTGAGACTCCGTCACAAAAAGAAAAGAAAGAAAGAAAGAAAGAAAGAAAGAAAGAAAGAAAGAAAGAAAGAAAGAAAGAAAGAAAGAAAGAAAGAAAGAAAGAAAGAAAGAAAGAAAGAAAGAAAGAAAGAAAGAAAGAAAGAAAGGGAAAGAAAGAAAGAAAGAGTTGATTATCATAAAATATACTTTATGAACAGCTCAATCCTTTCCCCAACAGACAGACAGACACACACATGCACACACCCATACCTACACACACACACACCAAAATATGTTTCTAGTTCCTCAGGGAGCTTGACAGGAAAGAAATATACCGGATTACCCTGTCTAACCAAAGAGCCTAGACCCATACTTTTGCCTGTTAAATGTTCATAAAAAGTTTCTTGAATTGTCATCTTTTACACACATGGTTACTATAAAGGGAAATTTAAAATATTATCTGGATAGTTTTTACCATGATTCTACATAGAGACAGGTTTGCAAAGAACATTCAGTGAATATTTATGTTATACAGACAGAAAAAAAGCCTATAAGGACTAATTTTCAAATGCTTTCTGCTTCTTTGAAATATTGAAACAGGACATCATTCCCATACACACCTCAGACACATGTCCTCAGAAAGCTGTGGATCTTCACAAAGCTGTATGGGAGAAATAAAACATAAAAACTAGATTTTAAAATAAAATATGTGTAAAATACTAACATTGTGAACCACATGACCTGCTGATATCCTTTGAGGCTCAAAGTCCATTTATATCTGAAATAATTAAGCTGGGAATAATATGTAAATCGTGTACTAGTAACTCTGAATTCCAAATATAAGCTGTTCTATAAAATGAGATAATACTGCCAATAACCTTATAAGTTTATTGTGAGAGTTAAGAGAAATAGCACATCCAAAGTTCTTAGAAAACTCCCTGAGAGGCCGGGGCTGGGGCTGAGGCTCAAACACTCACACAAAACATGTGACATTTATCATAATACTCAACAGGAGTCAGATTTTTTTGTTATGGAATCCCCCCTTGACAATGTCAGAGAGTAGAAACAAATTCCTCCTGCATTTTGGAGTATTTTTTCTACTCCAAACTTTAATTTTGTGAACCTATTGGTTTGGGCAGATGGGCCCATTTATCATCATTGCAAACTGATACTAGTAAGTGCATAATTTTATCTCGGATCTAGTGTGAGAGATCAAAGAATCAGGTTGGGGATATATTTTTAAAAGCTTATGAAAGTTTAAAATGAATAGTACATTTTAACATTTCTATAAGTTGAAAGATATAATGTAATGTAAACATCTGTGTACCAATGAAGAACAGGTAAACAAGGGAACCAAGGAAAATTCCGAAACAGGAGGGATTACAGCTTAATATCTCTTCCTCACCTCTGGGTACCATGTTATTATTTATTTTGGCTAATATGTTATCCTTCTTTTTGAAGAAAAAGTCAGAACAGAAATGATGCACATATAACCAGACAACCTCCCTAGCCTTTTTCCCATAAAGGAAAAATTAAGTCAGGTTAACAGTTTCATATTTTATTAGATTAACGTGAAAATTTGGTATAACACACACAAAAATGTGCTATTTCACTTTTCAAAACCAAACTTCCAGACCAGAGTAAACACTGTTGCTTTTACTATATTTTTCTACTCTAATTAAGCTAAGTAACCATAAACAAGTCACTTAGCTTCTTGGAACCTCAATTTCTTTTATCTGCAAAATGGAGATTATGATCCTTCCCTTCCTCCCATAGTAATTTCAAGGATAAAAGCAATTTTTGATGAGAGAAGTGTTACATATATGGATAGTGATATTCTAGACCTCAGAAATATTATGGTGTAAAAGTATACTATCTATTTTCAAATTTTTTTATTCTTTATGTCTCTGGGTGATCATATTCTGAATATTCAACACCAAGACTTCCATTTCCTTTTGAAAAGAGCTATAGAAATACCCTCTTCCATCTCATTCAAGTTAAAATATGGTTAATATTAGTAACAGTTATAATTCATAGCATATGCACCTGTTGTCATAAATAACATTTCAAAGGTAAGGGCAAGGATGAGAATGAAAGAACAGAGACATTATATGTTATAGTGAAAAGAAGGCCATACTGGGCATCTGAAATACCAGCTCACTGAGTCTAAGGCATCTTATTTCCCTAAACCAGAGGGTCCTGCTATAATCCATTAGTCAAAAGCCATGTTAGTGAATATGATATGTGAAAAAGCAAAGGTGTTATGTTTGAGAACAAACTATCTTGTTCTTGGCTAAACCGTAGAATCTTATTTCCATTTCATTAATTAAATTTGGCACCTACAACTCTGTCAGCAACGTAAGATGGTATACAAGGCCAAGTGTACCCACACATGGCCTTGAGAATTTCTGCAGGCAATTTACTTCCCAATTTTAGATCCTACGTTGATGGGTACCTCAATGCCTTGTTTCAAGCCATTTTCTCATAGCCCTGTCATAGAAAGGAAGGATGCTTGCCTCAAATTCTGAGAGCTTCATCCCAGCAGGGTGGATATTAGCTGTCCTCCCCAGCATTTCATTAAAGGAAGATGACAGTGCATTTAGCTCCACATCCAACTGCATTGTATAGGCCATTATTCTCCTTAGTACCAAAATATCAGTATTGGGAAACAATTCAGCATAGAATTCTATGTTCAAATTCTGATTCTGCCAAGTACTGTGTAAGCAATTCTCTTCATATATAAAATGGAAACATAATACCTCCTAAAGTTGCTTGGAAGATTAAATAAGATAAACACAAACACACAGTTCCTTGCACATATAATAATAACGATGGGAATAATAATTGTTTCTCTTTTGAAATATTTTGTACTACTTTACAAGGATGTTATTAGGCCGTTGGCAATTTAGAATATCATCTTTATTAGAAAGACTTTCAAATTCCCTTTCAACATAAGCTAATGCAGAAGTTTCTAGGAAAAATGAGTATTTATGTTTGCCAAAAATACCTCATAACACAGTATACAACCTTAGTGTTTTTACAACATCTTTAGGTGGTAACTCTTAGAATTCCCATTTTACAGGTGAGGAAACAGATCCAATGAAGGTACTGAAGGCCATAAGACAACAGACAGAACTACGATAAAAATAACAACAGCAGCAGCAGCATCAATAACAATAATGATAATCATCATCATAGCAACAACAACTAACATTTTTGGCAAGTTTACTAAGCTCCAGATCTCTTGCTGAAATAAGTAACATGTATTGTATAATTGTGTCATTATTTTCCCAAAAGAACAAAAGTAATACTTAGATCAGTGGTTTGCAACCCTGGCTATGCATGAGAATTAACATGAGCACATTCAAAAATATTGATACTCTGCACCCATCCCCAGATATACTGGTTTAATTGGTCTTTGGTGGTGCACAGATATTGGTGTCTGTTTTAAAGCTCCCAGGTGACTCTAACTTGCAGCCAGAGTATAAGACTCCTGCCTTGGAGAGGTTAAGTAGCCTATTGAAATTACTCATATGCACAGAGCTTTCTCCTAACTTGCCACTGAAAAACTCTTACTCTTAAACTCTCTGTAATGCTAACTCCATATTCTTTCTTTTCACTGTGCCAGTTGCTGTCCCTTCTTTCCCCAGCACATATTGTCTTGGCTTGACTACAGACATTGGCTTCACACTGAATTCTTTTAACACCTGTTTCCACTCACTTCCCTCCTCATTGGGCACAGAAAGAAGAGAATAATTCTGAGTTTCAGCAGAGTTATTAGCACCTCCTTGTCAGACCGTATCTCACATTTCCTTGCCTATAATATGTCTCTGCTCCTCGACCACAGGGTGCTAGTCTAATACGGAAGCTGGCTGAGAAGAACACGAGGAGTCGCAAAACATAAGTGCTAAGTGTTTACGGTGATAGCTATTATTAAGCTGGCTTCTTCTGGAACCGCTACACTTCCCAGCCCACAGTATCAGATAAGGCAGAGTTAAAGCTGGAGGTTTTCCCTAGCAGGATCAATGAGACTATCTACTTCAGAGTTACCTGAAGACAGGCACACAAAGATGAATATCACATGTTCTCACTCATATGCAGGAGCTAAAAGAGTTTGTCTCATGGAGGTGGAGAGGACAATGATAGTTACCAGAAGCTGGGAAGGGTGGGAGTTGGGAATGAAGACGGATTGGTTAATGGATACAAAAAATACAGTTAGATACAAGGAGTAAGTCCTGGTGTTCAATAGCGTATGATGACTATCATTAACCATCATTAATTGCATATTTCAAAATACCTGAAAGAGAAGAAATGCTCTCAACACGAAGAAATGATAAATGTTTGGGGTGACGGATAGTCTACATATCCTGATTTGAGCACTGCATATTGTATGCATTTTTCAAAGTATCACAGGCACTCCCCCATAAGTATGTACAATTATTATGTATCAATTAAAAAATAATCGCCTGAAGGTGAGAATTGTTGAAAACGTAGATTTCTGGGATAAATCCAAGTCTTCAAACTCTAAATTCCTGACAGCACTATGTGTCAATAAAATTTGGAGATTATTCTGATAAAAATAAAAATCGATAAGCCTCTCTTTCAACAGAGCCTACTTCTAACCCAGCATGGTAGATTAAAACTGTGAGATGGAGATGACATAGATCAGAATTTCTCAACAGCAACCATGAGATAAGAGAGGGACAGGACCTTACTTCCCAACCCCAGCAGGATGAAATGAAGAAACCAGCAAGAGCCAGCAGATGGCACAAAAAGCAACCTCTAGTTGCCCTCATTGCTCATTAGCATAAGACACACTCACCAGCGCCACCACCAATGCCACGGCAAAGACCCGGAAGTTACCGCCTCTCTGTATGGCAAGAACTCAGAAGTTACCACCCATTTTCTAGAGATTTATGAATAATCTACCCCTTGATTTGCATATAATTAAAAGTGAGAATAAATACAGCTAGACAGCAGTCCACAAGTGTTCACTCTGAGCACACTGCCTATGGGTTAGCTCTGCTTGGTAGGGAGCAGTACCAGTTCAACAAAAGCTTCTGTTTTTTACTTCTGACTCAGTCTTGCATTCTTTCCTGACCAAATCCAAGAACCCCCTCTGATAAACCCCAAATTTGGGGGCTCACCTACCCTGCATCAACACTACTGATATTTTGGACAGGACAATTCTTTGGCATGAGGGATGAGAGCTATGCACATTGTAGGATTATGGGCAATGTACCTGGCCTCTGCATATTAGAGGTTAATAGCATCTCCCTAGTCATCACAATCAGAAATAGTGTGATGGGAAAGGCAAAATTGCCTCCTGTTGAGAACAACTAACATAGATGAAAAGAGGGATTCATGATGTCCCTGAGCATTCAGGACCAGTTTTATTCCATAATGATTCTTCCTAATACTAATTTTTCACTTTCTTGCACATTCTGCACACAGATTATTACATTCATTGTTAATTATATTATGCAATTGATTGGATGTCCACTATATATGCCAGAAGCATGACTAGGTATTAATACCTATTATCTCCTTTATCTGCCCTGCTCTGCAATGTAGTACACTGGTCTAACGCTACAGGTTGTAACGCTACAGGTTGTAACACTAAAATATGTAGGACTGCCTAGGTTTCTCCAATACTTTACAGCTACACAATCTGGAGAATGGTTACTATGGCTCAGTTTCAACAACAACAACAAAGTAGGGTAATAATAGCATCGTATTAGTCTGTTTTCACACTTCTATAAGGAAATACCCTAGCCTGGGTAACATAAAAGGAAAGAGGTTTAATTGACTCACAATTCCACATGATTGGGGAGGCTTCAGGAAACTAATAACCATGGTGGAAGGTGAAGGGGAGGCAAGGACTTTCTTCACATGACGGCAGGATAGAAAAGAGAGAGCGAAGTGGGAAAAGCGCCTTATAAAACCACCAGATCTCATGAGACTTCACTCACTCTCATGAGAACAGAACTGGGGAAACTGCTCCCATGATCCAATAACCTCCCACCAGGTTCCTCCGTTGACATGTCGGGATAACAAATCAAGATGAAATTTGGTTGGGGACACAGACAAACCATATCAAGTATCTACCTCAGATGTGTAAATTACACATAAGATGCTTATTACCATGGCTAATATATAAAAACAACTAATGTTTACTGAACTCTAACGGTTATATTAATTCCATTTGACAGATGAAAGAACAGTTGTGCTTATGGATTCAGTAACTTGCCCCAAATCATAGAGCTAAAAAGTCTCAGAGCTTGGATTCAAATACCGAACTGTCTGATTCAAATGCCTTATTTTTCACAATACAACAGTACATAAATTGCTAGACAGCATGTTAATGCTCTTCTCCATATCCTTTTTAAATTGTGTTTCTTTTGAATCCTCGACCCCTTACTCTTGGCAATAATGACTCTCTAGTTTGGTCCAGACTAACAATGCTTGCATGATATTTTCAAACACTAAAATATGCAGTACTTAAGAAATTGTCAGTAAATACACTAAGTTCTAATGGAATCTGCCATTTATTGGAATGAAATAATTTGATTTATTTGTTGTAGCAAGATGCTCTAGGAAAATTCTAGAAAACTGGAGAAAAACTCGGTTCTAGGTTGGCTTGGACATTAATAATCTGAGTCCCAGAGATCTGGAGACAACCTGGCGGAAGTTCTCTGTCTCTTCGCATTTCTGATTTCATGTTGTCTCAGTGAATTTTGACTCTTTTAAATGTATCCTGTATGCAATGTGTGCTCAACAAACATCTTTAGAAAGGATGAATAAATGACTTGATTACAAACCCATGATATTTTCCACAGCAGATCTTCAAAAGATGACAATATTTGTTTTCTCCTTCCAGCATGTTCTTACTCAAATATTTTGGCATCCAAGCATAAATCATTGAGAAAAAGGCCCTTTCAATATTTTTGTACCATAATATCCAAACTCTAGTCAGAAAAGAATTTTCTCTTGTTTAAAACAATGAATTTCAAAGCACTTTATTATTGCAGGGTTCATTTGGTTTCACTGTGGAACAGAAAAAAAAATACTCATTCCAGAAGATAAATAAATTTGGTGACTTTAAGGTTTGGAATTTATTGCTTTACCTCCTGGGGAAATACAGCAAACAAGGACACACATTATTCTGTCTGAATAATTTGTTTGCCCGATGAAACCCCCAGTCAACAATTAATATTGCAGGTTCTTTGAGAGTTTAATGTATTTATAGATAATTTGTAAGTACTGACTTTTTAAGTGGTTTTAAATATCCAAGTAAGCAATGTGAGCCTGGAATAATCTGCATGTTCATTTGCTAAACAATTTATGATAGAAAACATTGCTACATTCTGATTCCACATTTTTGTTTTATTATTTAGGTTTCTAAATTGCTGTTCAACATAGTAGAGAAAATTCAACCTGTTAATTTCAGTAAATCTCTAAGGAAATATAAAAATAGTTATCAATTATGCGAAAAATATTTTCTGATTAATCAGCGCTTGATGAAAAGGACCATTAGCTTTCTTAGTATTAACGGGACTCTTTATCACGATCACTGCCTGTGCATGCTTATTGATTAATTGACTAGAAGAAGAGATGGTGCATACATCAACCTGTATTCTTGGAAAGAAAACCATTATAGAATTAGAGCTATAATTACTATCTTAAAGAAACTCTGATGTGAGGAACAGATGGGAATACTAGAATAGATTTGATTAATATTTTTAAATGTCAAAAATGTTCTGATTCTGAAAAAAGTAACACATTCAAAGTATTAATTTGTTCAATTCCCTGTTGAAAACAAGTAGCACCCCAGATGCCCCTTACATTGAATTTGCACAATGAGAATATAATGTTTTTATTAAGGTATCTCCTATCTGATGGTTTAGGAGGTAGAATATTTTTCTTTTGGACATTAGAATACAAATAGAAGAGCCTTCTAATAGTAACTCATTTGGAAATAATTATTTGAACAAAACACGTTTTTTGATGGTACCTTTCTATGTTGCCCAGGCAGGAATGCAGTGGCTATTTCATAAGTGCGATTGTAGGACACACCAGACACAAACTCCTAGGCTCCTGCCATTCTTCTGCTTCAGCTTCCCAAATAACTGGGACTAGAGGCACATGCCATCATGCCCAGAGGTAATAATTCCTAATAGGGCAACAAATATTTGACAGAGGACTGTACTCATGGTGAAATGAGCATGGGCTGTAGAGAGAGATCTCCCTGAGTTTGCTTCTGGCTCTGCCGTTTCCTAGTAGTGTGTCCTTCAGCCAAGTCTTTATTTATTTATTTATTTTAATTTGCATACAGTAAAACTCAATCATTTTGTTGTTGAGTTCTATGAATTTTGGTAAATGCGTAGTGTGTTTTAATACCACAACAATCTAATCAAGAAATACAATATTCCCATCACCTCAAAATATTATCTTTGCTGCCCCTTTGTAGTCAAATACCTCTCCTGTACCCTGGTAACTACTGATCTGTTTTCCATCTCTAGTTTTTCCTTTTCCAAGGCATCATTTAAATTAAATCATAGGTAGCCTTTTGAGCTTAGCTTCTTTCTTTTATTATAATGTATATTCAAGTAAAATGAAGAGCCGTGTTCACACAAAACCTGTATTTGAATTTTTATAGCTGTGTTATTCATAACTGGCCTGTACTAGAAACAAACAAAATATCAAGTGATGAATATGGAAACTAACTCTTCTATATCCAATAGAATAATACTCAGCAGACAAACTACTGGTACATGCAGCAATGTATATTGATCTCAAATGCTTTGACCAATTTTTAATCTCTGCATTTGCCAAACTTCTCATCTGAGAAACGAAAAAAAAAAAAAAAAAAAAAGCCAGAATTGCAAATTCATGGTGAGAGCTGAAATATTTAATGTAAAATATTTTGTAATGTGTTCAGCTCATAGAAGTTGCTCGAATACTTTTTTTGCACTATTATTATACATTTCTATGGGATAATTTGATTAATTGAGTATGATAGACAACAGTGGTTAAAACAGAACTATAGCCACAATCAAAGTCATTCCAATGTCATACTTGCCCGAATCCTGGTTTTGGCAAGAAAGGATGGTATAAGACTCCAGACTGTGACTGCTGTTTCTTTGGCTCACTCCTATTGATACAGACAGGAGACAGGGAAATACTGGGTAGAAGAGGGCAGTTCCCCAGCAAAGGCCCCACCCTCAAGCCTGGATATCCACGGCCCTAAATGGGAACAGGCATTCCTGTTTTTGTGCCCAAAAAGTTGCCTTTTGTCCCACCACACCCTACTATCCTGTACCCATATAAATCCCAGACCCCAGGATCCAGAAGACGAGCAGAGGAGCAGACAAATGGCAGAACATCTGGCAGAGACGGAGAGAAGAGAAGGAACGCCAGGAGGAGTTCAACTGCGGACAGAGAATCAGCTGAAAGATGGCCAAACTCCAGGTGAAGATCATTTTTCCACTCCACCCCCTGTCCAGCTCCCCATCCATCCTGCTGAGAGCCACCTCCACCACCCAATAAAACGCCGCATTCACCAACCTTCAAGTCTGTAAGTTCCCCAATTCTTCTAGGATGCTGGACAAGAGCTCAGGATACAAGAAGCTGTCACACTGGCCCTCTGCCCTTGCAAAAAGGCAGAGGGTCCACTGAGCTGGTTAACACTTAAAGCTGTTGGCAGACAGCAAGGCTAAAGGAGCTCACTGTAACATACACCCACTTGGGCTCCTGCACCTGTTTGTCTGTGTGCTGCCCCTCCTGTAAGGGGTCTGAGCAGTGGCAGTGACCGAACAGACGAGCCACATCCCTATTGCAGGTCCTGCAAGGGAGGTTAGGGAACTCTCCCGTTTCATTACGGAGGGGAGATCATCTCTATGTCCCAAGAAAGGGTTGCCTCCTGCTATAGTTGCTGTGCTTCAAGAAATACAAATAATAGAATAATAATGACAAAACATAAAATAATAATATAGAACGTACAACACATTCTTATATAGCACTTACTCTGCACTCTAGCCTGGCCACAGAGCAAAACTCGGTCTCAAAAAAAAAAAAAAATACATCTATATACACACACACGTATTTATATTATTTATTATTTATATATAACATATAAATATATATTATTTAAAATATATATTATTAAATTGTATATATAACTATATATTATATATTATTTATATATCATATATTATATAATATATATAATATATAATATAAATATATAATATAATATAAATATATATTTATATATAAATATATAAATTATATATTATTTCTTAATATATAGAATATATTTTTATATTTATTTATTAATGTAAATAAATTTTATTTACATTAATAAATTAAAAATTATTTTATATTATTATTTATTAATATATAATACAGTAATGTATTATATATAATATATAATACATATTATATAATTTTATTATGTATATTATATAATATGTATATAGTATATATAGTATGTATATTATACATAACATATATTATACATACTATATTTCATATATAAATATATAATATATATAAATACTATGTAGTATATATATACTACATAGTACACAATTTTGCTCTTTTTATAAGATAGGTCTAAGTCAAGTTGTAAAGTTTAATTGTATTTGTTTTTAATTCTTAAAATATGAATAAAAGGAAGTGAAAATGTAAAACAATGTGAATTACAATTTACTGTGTTTGCAGTTTACTGGTTTAAAATTTACTCACAATGCTTTTACCTGTCTGCCAAGATGTAGTCTTTTCTCCAACATGATAAAAGGTGACTTCCTACCAGCTGCCCCTCCCTGACTGCATGTTTTCAGACACATTTTTTTTTTCAAGTTCAATTGCAGGAAGACTCAGGTAGCTGATATTTACAGAGTTTTCCCTAGTCTGTAGGGACATAATGCAACACGCAATTTTGTGGTTTACCTAGCATGCTGGACTCCCTCTGAGGCTTAGTGACTCCCTACTACCAAAAAAAAAAAAAGGTGCAGGGGATTCTGGGAAATAAATGGATATTATTGAAAAAGCAAACAATTGTAAATCAACATACAGGATTTTTCTGGTCTTATTATTTTGTTCAGCCATACAATGCCTTCCTTATTCACCCGTTTTGTGTAGCGAGGGCAAATTCTTTATGTATACATAAAACCAAAGTGTTATCAGCAAGATACTCAATGATGTGGAATTTAATGAGGCTGAAACCTTTTGAAGGCCCAGAACTATGAACTTGGCAAAGCAGGAAATGAATTGTATACAATTGAGAGGGAGGATGTTAGAAAAAAGGCATTACATTCAAAACAGGAAGAAAAGGCTGAAAAATGTGATCACTCTTTTCACGATAAAGGTCAATTTCAAAGACAGTAATCTGCAGCCTCTACTAAAACTTAACATAAGCTCGTTCTGTGACATAGAAATTCAACTCCTTGGTGTACACCCGGTGGAAACATGAAGATACATTTATTTTAAAATATGTACAAGAATGTTCATAGCAACACTTCATAATAGCTAAAGTTGGGAATTAGCAAAATGCCCATCAACTGGAGACTGAATAACTTATCTAAGATGTATATATTTCCAGTTGAATATAACACAACAATAAATATAAATATTGTACAATTACACCACAATAAGATGATTCCTGAAAACATAATGTTAAGAGAAAGAAGTAGGATACTACATGATTCTCGTTACCGTAAAATACACAAGCTTGCAAAACTAACCTAGGCTGTTCGAAGTCAGACAATGCCTGTTCTGGGGGTTGCAAAACATGATAGAAGAGAACGGGAAGAATTCTTATGGAGGGCTAGTAATAGTTTTGTTCCTTGATCTATACATTGGATACAAATTGTCTTAATTTTGTGCAGATCTATTCATTTGCAGATATTTGACAGATACAGTTTTCTATATAAATAATAAACTTCAATGTAACATAAAAATAACCATGAAGTCTAAGGTTATCAGTAAAAAAAGGAGAGCATACATGTACATCATATCTCAACAGAAAATATGAGCATCTCAGCCAAAGAGTGAGGATGGATCTGCTCTGTATATGCTTTCTGTATGGGTGTCTAGTTCCAGGGGCCCATGGTAAGTCTTTTATTAATTGCTTCACTTAACGTGTCTCAGGGTGGTAGAGCTGGAGAATCACGGGCTGTCATGGCTAGTCAGAGGTAGAGCTTAATCCCTGCTCTACAACTCTCTAGCTAAGTAGAGTTGAGTGAGATTTTGACCAACAGTCAATGCTCAAAGGAATAGTGTGAGGCTGTTATTAAGATCATGGATTTATGTAGATAAAAATTATCTCATACATATAAAGTATCTGATGATAACACAGGCCTCTCCCTTCTACATATACTTATACATAGAGAAAGAGTAGAAGAGAACAACAGGTATATCAATATTCATAGTGATGCAGAAAGAGTAGAAGGGAGCAATAGGTATATCAATATTCAAAGTGATACAGATATTTTAAAGATATAAAGGCCTACTAATTATATTACAATTAACTTGTTTACTTACCTGAAATTTAACAAAGAACAAGAGGTTTACAGATATGCTGAAACATTCATTAACCAACAAAAGGAAGTGAAATAATGTAAGTGTACAGGCTAGGCTGTTTAGTTCATAATAGACATAGAAATGAGTGAGTACCATACACAAATATGATGCTGCCAGTCCCTTCACAAGCTTAAGTTTTATGAGAAGTTTTTGAGAGATTTTTGAATGCTTTCCTAGAATAACATATCAAAACTCTTTAATTTCCTTCAGGTAATTAATAGTGACTAATTAGGAGAGATCTTGTTTAACTTGCTTCAGGTACACAATGAGCAAAGAAAGTTAAGAATAGGTTGTTGAGAATCTGTCATATCTTTTTGCTAGAAAACAAAATGCAAAGTGTTCTCTAAAATTTACAAATATATTGGCCAGGCGTGGTGACTCACACCTATAATTGCAGCACTTTGGGAGGCTGAAGTGGGCAGATCACGAGGTCAGGAGATCGAGTCCATTCCGGCCAACATGGTGAAACCCCATCTCTACCGAAATACAAAAAAAAAAAAAGAAAAAATTAGCCAGGCATGGTGGGACATGTCTGTAGTCCCAGCTACTTGGGAGGCTGAGGCAGCCTGGCAGGTGGAGGTTGCAGTGAGCCAAGATTGCAACACTGCAATCCAGCCTGGTGACAGAGTGAGACTCCATCCCCCCCAAAAAAAAAAAATTTACAAATATACATTTGTAATACGATATATGAGGGTAAGACTTTGGTCTCTGTTAATCTTCAACAATCAGCGCAGTGCCTGGCAGGTAAGAGGTGCTTAAATATTTGCAAGTAAACAAAAACAAATGCATGACTGTATACATATATGAGTCACATATCCTAAATAAAGCTTTAAAAGTATAAAATAATACCAAGAACTGACCCCTTTGTTATATGCTTCACTCACTGCCAACAATAATTTATACCTCCTTCACCTCCTTCTCCATTGCTCATACTTTTAGGAAACCACAGGTTTGTTTTTTAGTTCATAGATCTATTTATTCCAAATTATGTTAATATATAATATTTGATAACCATTAATCAGTTTTATGCATATGTTTCAGAACAGAAAATATTGTTTACTTTCTTGTTCATGGATTATAAAACATCTATTTACTATAATATTACAAAATTTGTTCCTGCATTCTCTTTTCTATTTAGAATTGTATGTTTGTGTGTGTGTTTGTCCTATGTCCCATAGACATATGTATGAAAGAGTAAAATAGTTTCTTTTTTCTTATTTGACCAACTGGCATTATATTTTAAAAGCTCAGGGTTTTTGAATGTTTACACATCCCATATAAAAATTTACTTATTGATCATCTTAAACAGACATCCTCACAAGATGATAACATTAAGTAAGAAAATACCATTTCTGGAAAGAAATGGATCATCACTCTGCACATAATGCATTGCATTAATACAGTCCACTCCCCTAATATATTTTTAAAAAATCACTTCACTTTTGACATTCCCATTATTCCTTATTGCTCCGTGTAATATGAGCTTATGTTTGAAAGATGGTTTGTTAAAATCATGTTCCTAAGTAAAACTCTCTTGTTTATATGTATTTTTTATTTTTTTAAATCAGCTAAACTAGGCCAAAGCAGTAACTATGAAAACCAAAATGAGAGTGTTGGTGTTCATCACTGAGTGCAGATGTATCTAAAAACAATGTAATTTTAATTTCTGGAATCAGTATTCATTTGAGTACACTATTGAGTAGTAATGAATGTGTGTTTATTCATTACCATAAATAATTCTCTTTTCTTCGGTGATATTGTTATATGTAGGTGGGAAATTCTTTTGAAAATTTCTTTAGGATTATTAATGATCATGGCCATAATGCACTCCAATATTTAAAGTGAGTCTGGCAATACATTTTGTTTTCACCAGTTGATGACAAGCATTTCTTTCATTGGGGAAGCATGCCTTTTCCATTCAGCTTTCTCTAATTTCAGGGATAGCTATCTGACTTAATTTGGGTCAATTTGAGTCCTCTTAGTACCTTTTTGGAAGAGTTCTCTTTTTGTTATTCAGTTACCATTTAAAGAACCATGTGATGCTAATGCTGTCATTGCCTGTAATTCCTCCCAAGAAAATGATGAGTTTTTGAAAATGATGTACCACAGAGCAAAGGAGCATCAAGACATTAGGGGGGGAAGAGCCATGACCTATTCTCCCCCCACTTAAACCACTAGTGTTTTAAACAAGGTCAATTCTTCAAAATTCCCTTGACTATGAGCCATAAATTCTACTTTTATCAAAGCTTATTTGAGATGATCAGCACTTCTAGTCACAGGTGATAAAATACAGTGAATAAATATGTTTCTCCATTAGTAAATGCTATGAAAGTATGGATATATTTATGCCTATTTTTTATACCTGTTAAAGCCCTTGGTGCAAATTAGAAGTTTTGTAAAGATTTCTTAATTGAACAATTAAATTGAACTGAGGGAAAAAAAAAAAGACAAAATTTTTAAGAATTTGAGAATTGTGTCAATCATTTAAAAAAGTACAATAATATCCCTTAACAAATATTATTATCACAATGATACAATTTATTGCCAGAACAATTATTTCCAGATAAGAGACAAAAGAGTAATATTCTTTTTAAATTCTTTCATCAGATATATATATATATATATATATATATATTTTTTTTTTTTTTTTTACCAAAAAAGAGTAGGAGATTCTTGTTTAATCTGTAGTCGGTTGTACCAGAAATGTATGTGGCTGGCAGAAAATTAAATCCTAGTCATTATTGTCTCTTCCTGGGGTCATCTGAAGGACCAACACAGGGGTCTTATACAGAATATTTACTGAAATACCCCAAATCTCTGTCCTCACCAGGCACCACCAACATATGCTCATGATCCGGAATAGCTTTGTATCAGGCTGTTCTTGCATTGCTATAAAAAAAAAAACCAAAACCCAACACTGGAAAATTTATTTAAAAAGAGGTTTAATTGGATCCTGGTTCTTCAGGCTGTACAGGGAGCATGATTCTGTCATCTGCCTGGCGTCTAGGGAGGCCTCAGGAAACTTACAGTCATGGCAGAAGGCAAAGAGGGAGCAGGAATGCCTTATATGGTGACAACAGGAGCAAGAAAGCAAATAGGAAGATGCTACACACTTTTAAGCTAGCAGATCTTGAACAGTAACTGAGGACGCCATGAAGGGGATGGTACTAAATCATTCACGAGAAATCTGTCCCCATGATTCCTTTCACCTCCCACCAGGCCCCACCTCCAACATTAGGGATGATATTTCAATCTGAGATTTGTGTATAGACACAGAGCCAAAGTATATTGAGCATATTTTCCAATGATTCAGGTTTCTTTAGATTTCATGCTCTTAAATAATAGGGATCTTATTGATTCTGGGAGACCATGACCTACAATTTGGTCTCTGAAAATGCACCAAAAGTTATTCATTTCTTCACCCTCCCAGGAGATAGGGAAGTCTTCACCTTCCCAGACATGATTGATAGGAGAAGTTCATGAGTCTTTTGCTGAGCCCCAAACCACCATCCCTAGGGCAATCTTGGAGAAGTCCAAAACAAGAAACCCAAAAGAAGGCAGGGAAAGGAAAACAGAGGTAAGCACTAGAAAACAAATAATAAAGGGGTAAATCTAAGTCTGCACATGTGATAATCAAATACAAATGATCTAACACTCCAATTAACAGTCAGAGAATGGCTAAATAGATAAATAGGGATATTACGTAATGATAAAAGAGTCAGTTCTCCAAGAAGTCAAAATAAACATAGATTTAAAAAACTTGAATATGCACTTCAGCAAAGAGCATACATAGATAAAACATAAGCACATAAAATGATTTCCACCATCATTACCCATTAAAGTAACACAAATTGAAAGCATGATGGGCACCACTACACATCTGTTGGAATGACTAAAAACAAAAAACAAGCAAACAAATGAAAATCTGAAAATACCAATTGGTAATGAGGATGAAGAGTGACAGGAATTCTCATATGTGGTTGTTGGGAATGCAAAATAATACCAGCCCTCTGGAAGGGTTTATCAGTATCTTAACAGTTAAGAATACACAATACCATAGGACCTAGAGATTGCACACCACAGTGTTTACCCTAGAGAAATAAAAACAGGTTCACACAGAAACTTGTACACCAATGCCTACAGCAGCCCTATTCAATTGTCCCAATCTGAAAATATCCCAAATGTTCTTCAATGAGTGAATAAGCAAACTGTGGCACATCCACACAATGGAGTACTACTTAACAATATTAATGAATCTTCTGTCCACACCAGTCACCAGTGACATGTGCTTTGATGCACACAAAAATGCACATAAATCTCAAAGGCATTATAAAATTCCAGTCTCAAGAAATTTTATACTTTATGATTTCATTTATGTGACAATCTTGAAAAGACAAAACTGTTGTACTAGAGAATAAATAGGTGGTTTCCAGGATTTATTGGCCAGGGGATGCCATGTTTATAAAGAAATGGAATGCATGAGTTATTTAGGGGTTATCCTGTATCTAGATTTTGATGGTTGTTACATGAATCTACGCATAGACTCAAATTTCTAAAGCTGTACCCCAAAATAAAAATTGCTAATAGAAAATTCTGCTTTTCAAAAACATGATTACTTGTCAATGTAGGGTCATTGGTTTTAACAAATGTACCACATTGATGAGGGATGATGTTGGTAGTAGGGAGGGTGAGGCGGGGCACCGGGGGACTATAGAAATGCTATGTACCTTCTGCTCGATGTTGCTGAAAACTAAAGCCACTCTCTAAATAAAGTATACTTAAAAAAAAAAAAAAAACATACATCTTTTACCTTACTATATGGGATACACCAGCATAATTTTCTCAAAACAAACAAAACAATATGTGAGAAATTCAGTTCTATTTCCAAGTTTCATCTACTTTAAGCCCTGAAACACAAATCACGTTATAGCAAGAGGACACAAGGACTTAGCTACCTTCATGTATAGGGAGAGTAAATATCCATACACTTATACTCAAAATATAACATGTGATCTCAATAAATCATCCTGAAGCTCATGGCATCAGAACCTTCCCTAAATAGTGGTACTCATAGGCATGTCCCGCAGGAAGCCCGTGACACTCAGTTCATCTTGTGCCTTAATCGTGACAAAACCCAAAACCTGTGAGGCAGAGTACTGCTATTACATATTTCTTATCACTATTCCTGTGAAGTCACTGAACTTCAGTGCCTAGAAGTTTCCTTAACTTGCTGCGTGTCAAAATCTTTCTTGTTTCTCTCAGATGCATTAATAAAGTTCAACCTGCAGTAGCTCAGAATGGTAGAAAAGAAATCAGACTTTGCAAGCACCTGCAAGGTACCAGGCACCATTCAAGGTAATTAAAAGTGGTCTCCTTTGATCCTTGAATCCACCAAGTGAGGTACCTAGATTTGAAACCACCATAGGAGGTGGGAATTCTGCTGCAGTGGAATCCTGGTTTGGGCACGTGTAAGTAAGTTGTCCACGGACAAAACTTGAATAGGTGTCAAGGCCGAATACTGCAGAATTCCCATTTGCAGTTGCTGCTGAGATGATAGAACACAGGGCAGTGGTGCAAAAATGAAGCATATACAAACCAAAAGGTAACCAAACTTACTTGCCATTTAGAAACATTTCAGTTCAGGTTCATTTCTTTGGTTGATAGTTTTCTTTTTCCATCACCATTATAATACAATTACTTCCCCAGTTGGAGGTTAACATCCCATTCACTAGTTAATTTTTTTGAGCCATACTCTGCATTTTGTCTCTTTGTCCATGGAATCTTGCCTACAGCTACCCTCTCGTTCGTGAATTAATTTCATCCTCTCCAAATGAGCCAGAGAGGTTTTGTTAATATTCTATTCGACTGCGAGAATTTAATCAATGTTGTCTTTCTTTGCCAAAATGCTGACAAGTCATCATATTTTTTCCTTTCTATGGTCACTCCTGGAATCACTGACCATCTCTGAAGAGAAGACCTGGTAAAGTCTCAAATAGCTTTTGAGTAAAATCTGTTAATAGTTTTAAAACAAAAACATGGGAAAATATCATAGTTTGTATCAGAGATTTGACAATTACATCAATGAATATTATAAATGTTTTTTAAAACACTCATGTCAAAATCTAACCCCTCAGAGACACTAAGAAAACCAGAATACCCAATCAATTATTTTAAACTTATTTATCTCATATTTGTTATTTTTTTTCTGCTAAGAATCCTGGGTTAAAACTTCTCAGGATTTTTGTGGTTGGTATTCCCTCCCCACCCTCTCTCTACCCCTCCAACTCACTGGTCTGGCTTCTAGCTTTACCTTCCTTTTAAAATCCATCCTTCTTAATAAAAATATCAGATAGATTTTCTTTTAATAAAATGCAATTGTATGCCATAAACTCTGTTTTGAAAACTCATGCCATTATTCTCTGTTCAGAATGAAACCAAATTCCTGAATCCATTCAGAATTGGTCTCCTCCCTGTATTTCCAGTCCTACATTTTCCTGAACTGGCTGACATCTATTGCCCTCTGACAATATTGGATACCTTGCCAATCTGCTTGTACTTTTTGCTTAAGTTTTGTGCATCTGCACACATGCTATTTCCTCTACCCAGAAGGCCCTTCCTTCTATCTACTAGAAATCTATTTATTACCTTCTCACCTCAGCTTGGTGCTTACTTATTGCCTTTCTTTGCCTCCTCAGAAAGAGTCCAGAATGCCTTCCTTTGTATTCTCACAAAGCTGGGCTTTAAAAAAGAGTAGCAGTTCTCCTACTCTCATTCCCTCATTTGATATGAATACCCTCACAAACCACAACACAAATCACAACAACCTGTGTGTCACGTTTCTACAAAATCTCAACATTTCTTCACTGAACACAATTCAGAATGGATGAGAAGGTGTGTCAATCTTATGATAACCATTTTTGCCACAGTTTGGCACACAGTCTACAGAGAGAGAGAAGAGTGTCATGCGGTGGTGAAAGGAGTTAGCTTTTAGGCAGACAGTAAGGGAGGGGTCCTCAGACAACCTCTGACTCACCCCACAAGTGCTTACACCAGATGTTTTGTGCAGATAAGGGAACTTGCACAGGGGTCTTGCCTAAACATGCCCACAGTAGAAAATTCTGTTCCTTAACACATGCACAGTAAGGGAAATACATAAATATGGAGCAGCTCAGTCTGAGGGCCCATGCACACACTGGAAAGACAGGTGGAGACACCAGGAATTTGCACCTTATGCCCTGGTATTCAACTGTGAAGGGGGCATCTGGCAGTCTGCTTATTCAGGACCCCTCTCTTTGTTGAGAACTTTCCTTTCACTTCACACATTCTACTCCACTCACTCTTTGGTGTCCACGTGCCTAATTTTTCCTGGTTATGAGACAAGAACCCGGACCTAGCTGAGCTAAAGAGCAAAAAGCCTGCATCAATTGGGGATAGTAAAAAGTGGGTGGTCACAACCCAGCCTTAGGAGTTGGAGCCTTGAATCCAGCATTCTCTGGTTACATTCCTACTGTGGATGGCTACTGCAGGGTAGGAGTAAATGATCAGTCTCAGTTTCAGTCAATGTTAGAAGGCACTTTCTGATGGACACAGAGATTTGAGGAAGATGCCTAGGGTCGGAGTAGCATTGGCAGGTTCAATCATATAAACAACAATGCAAGAGATACAGAAAGGACCGCAAATACCCATCAGATCTGATGAGAGAGGAAAACTGCCTGTGATAAGGCAGTACTCCAGGTGGTAGTATCGGGGCAGGTCCAGGGTACTCAAAAAATAGTCCTTCATAAATTCCAGGATTTGAGATTTTCTGATCTTCTGCTCCCTACCCCTTGATAAGTACTGGGATTAAAATATGTAAAGAAGGTAGTTTCTTGAACTTAGCAGGTACTCAATAAATTTTATTTTCATAATTAATGAATTAATTAATATGAAGGATGCAAAACAATAGCTCTTTATTATAAATATTCTATAATGGTAGAATTTAGATGGTCCTACTATTTTAGTTATTTGTTCATGGATATTGTATTTGTTAAGATTCTCTGGAGAAATATAATCAATAATGTGTGTGTGTACATATATATGTAATTTGGGTTATATATATTATATATATGTACACACACACACATATACTGCTATTACCATATATACATATATTATCATATATGTATAAAAAGATGGGAAGGAAGGGATATTCCTTACTTATAATAACATATGGGCCGTGCGCGGTGGCTCAAGCCTGTAATCCCAGCACTTTGGGAGGCCGAGACGGGCGGATCACGAGGTCAGGAGATCGAGACCATCCTGGCTAACATGGTGAAACCCCGTCTCTACTAAAAAACACAAAAAAACTAGGCGGGCGAGGTGGTGGGCGCCTGTAGTCCCAGCTACTCCGGAGGCTGAGGCAGGCGAATAGCGTGAACCCGGGAGGCGGAGCTTGCAGTGAGCTGAGATCCAGCCACTGCACTCCAGCCTGGGCAACAGAGCAAGACTCCGTCTCAAAAAAAAAAAAAAAAAAAAAAAAAAAAAAAAACTTATATACTGCTATTACCATATGGTAATTATGGAGGCTCATATGTTTTGGATCTGCGTCCCCCCACCCAATCTCATGTCGAATTCCAATCCCCAGTGCTGGAGATGGGACCAGGTGGGGAGTGATTATGCCACAGGGGCAATTTCTCATTAATGGTTCAGCACCATTCCCTTGGTGCTGTTCTTCCGAAAGTGAATGAGTTATCGTGAGATCTGGTTGTTTAAAAATGTTTAGGACATACCCTGCTCCCCTCTCTCTATCTTGCTCTTGCTCCAGCCATGTAAGACATGCCTGCTTCTCCTTCATCTTCTGCCATGACTGAAAGTTTCCTGAGACCTCCCAGAAACTGGGCAGATGCCAGCATCATGCTTCCTGTATAGCCTGTAGAACCATGAGCCAATTCAACCTCTTTTCTTTATAAATTACCCAGTCTCATGTATTTCTTTACAATGGTACTGGTAAGCTGAAGCCCAAGGATAGCTGGTGGTTTAATTCCAGTCTGAGTCTGAAGGTCTGAGAACCAAGAGCCAATGATGTAAATCCTAGCCTGAGGGCAGGAGACCAATATCCCAGCTAAAAGGCAGGCAGAAAGTTTTTTAAAAGAGTTAATTCTCCCTTCCTTTGCCTTTTTGTTCTATTTATGCCCTAAAATAGATGGGATGAGGCCCACTTATGCTGGGGAGAGCAATCTACTTTACTGAGTCCACCAATTCAAATGCTAGTGTTATCTAGGAACACTCTCAGAGTCACATCCGGAAATAACCTGGGCATCCTGTGGCACAGTCGAGTCGACACATAAAATTAAGTGTCACAGATATATAGTAGCCCGTCAGCAAAATATTCCCACATAAACGATAACATTAGTTCAGACAAGTGACCCACAGGAATAAAATTTCTGTTTCACTGGTAGGTTGACACCAGAGCAAAAACATAGGTGAAAATAAAAGCAATGTCAATATATTTTATGCAAATAAGCCAGTATTCAGAAGATTCCTGTTCTTCTAAATCAGAATCTGTCAACCTCTGTGATATTGACATGTTGAACTAGATAATTCTGTGTTGGGGACTGTCCTGTTCATTGCAGGATGCTGAGTACCATCCCTGACCTCTACTCACTAAAACCCAGTGGTATTCCCCAGTGTGACAGCAACAAATCTCACCAGGCATTGCCAGAGTTCCCTAGTAAAGCAAAATTTCACTCAGTTGAGAGTCACTATACTAGGTTAAATAATTTTGTGTTATTAAAATGAGATAAAGTATTAGAAACACTTTGCTCACAATTTTATGGCTTTCAGAAATTTAAGAATTAGTTATGATTTAATTTTGATTCAGAAATAAGCTGTGAATCTGGTTTACCAAATAAGAATCGTACTTCTAATTGGAAACATTTTTGCTGCTTTCAAATACTTCAGTGGAATAGGCATGTTCTACTCTGACGTCCTAGAAGTAACTTCTGAGGCCTTGAGATGCAAGATAACTTGCCTAAGGTCATAGGCTTTTAAGTGAAGATCTGGAATATCAACCCAGGTTAGAGGGATTTCACAGATCATGGTAAATTCAGATAAACTATCTTTCTGTTTTACATAGTCTGTGTTTCATGATTTAATGCATGCTTTAAAAAAAATCACCCTGCTGGCCGGCCATGGTGGCTCACGCCTGTAATCTCAGCACTTTGGGAGGCCGAGATGGACAGATCATGAGGTCAGGAGATTGAGACCATCCTGGCTAACAAGGAGAAACCCCGCCTCTACTAAAAATACAAAAAATTAGCTGGGTGTGGTGGCGGGCACCTGTAGTCCCAGCTACTCGGAAGGCTGAGGCAAGAGAATGGCGTGAACCCGGGAGGGGGAGCTTGCAGTGAGCAAGAGGGAGCAAGTGAGCAACAGAGGGAGAGTCCGTCTCAAAAACACAAAAAAAAGAAAGAAAAAAAGAAAGAAAAAAGAAAGAAAAATAAAACAAAACTCTCTGCTTGTATCTTACATTTCGATACATTTCACTTTTTGTCTACGTTGTATCTAATCAAGTCCTGGATGTCTGTATTAGGATTAACTGGGATTTAATTGGGGATTTCCTGATCAATATGAAAATAAGATTTAGGCATCATGATTTGTGTTTGCATTCTATATGTCCCTTCCTTCTCCCCTTCAAATATGGGTAAATCATAGGATTGGTGTACCTTTACAACTCTTGTTTTTCCTCCTTTTCTTCCATGATTTATTGTTAGTCACTCTCATATTAAAAATGTCTGTAAAGTACTGAGCAGTTTTCATGTAAAAATTTATTATTCTGTCTTCTAAACTCCCCAGGAGGTCAATATTCTTAGTATTTTCATTTTATTTCAGCAAAATCTGAGAAGCTGAAAGTTGAGTACAAGTCACACAGCTCTCATGTAGGAGCCAGGATTCAAACGTACAGCTATTTCATAGTAAAACCCATATTCTTCAACTTCACTCTGTACTAATTTTTATACAAAGCCAGTCAGCAAAGATACAGATAAAGACCTTGGAGGAAATTTCAAATTCTTAATAATCATGTAAAACTCAGGCTTCAGAATGCAAATAAGTAAACAAAGGCAATAACTTTATCTTTACAAGGGGGTTAAAATAGATATGACACTGTTATCAAAATATCTGTTTTGCTTGATCATTTGATAATTCTTGTTTATTTTACTATAGGGCTCTTCCTTGAGTTTAAGCCCCACTACATATTTCCTGATGTAAGCAGGTCTGGTACACATCCTTGCTGGTTAAAAAAGGAAAAACAATGACTGAGTGTGGTGTCTCACACCTGTAATCCCAGCACTTTGACAGAATGAGTTAGGCAGATTATTTGAGGTTAGGAGTTCGAGACCAGCTTGGCCAATATGGCAAAACTCTGTCTCTACTAAAAATACAAAAAT
The DNA here is from genome assembly GCF_007565055.1 of Rhinopithecus roxellana. Taxonomy (NCBI): domain Eukaryota; kingdom Metazoa; phylum Chordata; class Mammalia; order Primates; family Cercopithecidae; genus Rhinopithecus; species Rhinopithecus roxellana. The sequence goes on along the minus strand of NC_044568.1, from coordinate 37,160,178 downwards.
TAGCTGGACATTGTGGCACATGCCTGTAATTCCGGCTACTTGGGAGACTGAGGCTGGGAGGCGGTAGTGAGCCAAGATTGCGCTACTGCATTCCAGCCTGGATGACAAGAGCAAGACTCTGTCTCAAAAAAAAAATAATAATAAATAAATAACATAAAATAAAATAAAAAACTAAACTACATGGAAAAAAAAAGACTCCAGATAAAATTGCCAGTGAATACAATTATGATCCAAAAGAGTAGTGGGTTAAAAGAGACCTCTTGAGGAGAAGCCAACCAGGGAGGATTTATTTAGTTTTCACTTTTAATTTAGTAAAGATTTAAATAACAAATTACTGGAAAAATGGTAAAATACAGAAATTCATACAGAAAAAATCACCCATTAAAAATAAATTCAGTGATAAGAATGAATTCGTTTTTAAAAATATTATTGATTTCTCTTCTAATTTACTCGGCCAATGTGGTTAAACACCTACTATATGCCAGAATCTGTTCTACATCCCAGAAATTTAAAATGAGGCAGAAGAGACCGGAATGCAAAGGGTTAAATGTTTTTCTACCTTTTTACCTAAACTTTAGATTTGAATGGGATTTGGACATAAATCATCACATAATTTTAGGGTTATTTAGTGAGTGAATTTGACCATCAAGTAATGAATACTTACACTACTAAAGGCCTATTAGTATACCCTTGGGTCTTGTCAACAAATGCCTTGGGTAAGAGGAGCAATTTAGGAAAATATTTGAATCAGTAATTTGGGAAGTAGGAGGTAGTTGGGAATGGATAGGAATAAGTATTTTCACAGAAAAATGTGGAATGACTGAGAGGTGAAAACAAAATCGCTTGTTTTCTGTTCTTATTTATTTATTTATTTAAAAGAACGCTCCATGAGGAGAAAAATTACCATCAAGAACCCTCTATCATTTGGTCAACATTTCATATTATTTTTTGTTTATTTTCACTGCTGATAAATCAGATATATCACCAATGGATTGTATATTTGATAAAGAAATTCTACTAAAGACCAATTTCTACTTCTCTCAAAAAGTTTTCTTTAATTCAATTCTGTTTCCACAGTTGAAAACATTTGCCAAGTTTGTGTCACAAATTAGACATCTGAGAAGCAGGCAGCAAGTTTGTTAATTATTGGGATTAATTTCAAGGAACTTATTCTCATTAGACTTCATGAGCCATGCTATACACAGTAACGTGTGAAAGTCCACAACCACAACATAGTGATGTCAGTAGGTAATTAAGGGCACTGATGAGGCTTTTCGCAGAAAAAACAAAGTGCAGCAAATGCTTTCTGTATCACCACATTATTAGATAGAATTAAGGGATGATAATTACAGAGAATTAAGTAGAAATCATTTTAGTAGCAACAAATTAAGAGAGAAGTCAGTTTGGCTCTAAAAACAAATGTTGAATATACACGTAAATCGTAACGTTTCATAGCTGACACTTTACCCTGGGTGTGATGAGCTATGTAATAGTGTTTTGCTGCCACATGATCTGGAAGTAGGCACAGTTTGTCATCAGAAAGATTTTTAAAGTGTTGATCTTTCAGAAAAACAATCTCACACTTCAAATGGCCTCATGATGGAAAACACATAAAACAGATGTCCTTTTTTTTAATCTATTGGCACTTCGTTGTTATCATTCCTGGTACACAGAAAACTAGAGGAGACTGACTATGAATAAAATGTAAAAATACATGTCTCAACATATATTCTATCTCACCTCCACTTCTTCAGAAAGAGAAATCCCTGGAGGGTCACAGTGGGTGAAAGTTTGGCAAGCGATCATAAATGGAAACTGTTTAAAGAAGTAAACATGGATCAATGATGTCCTAAAAAAAAATTCGAGTGTCAACTGTGAGATCAGACCTATGCTCATGTCACATCCAGTCTATTAAAGCTATTTAAGTAAAACTTAGCATATTGCCAGTGAAGAATAGTGAAGTTAAATGAAGGATTGGCAAACAGGAGTAAAAGACAACTATAAAAAGATTGAAGTGTTCTTAACATTATCCTATGTTTTAAATGTGGCTTATAACTCAAACACATATTTTCATGCATCTCACATTTTAAAATAGGTTAAAATATATAAATGTTCTTATTACCAAGTGAGATAATAGACATTTAAGATCTTTTAAACTCTAGTATGTGATATAGATGAATGGAGTTGTTGATGATAATGCTGATTAGGTGATTATTATTGATATTTTCAATGAAACTCCAAGTCCAAGTTGGACATGGACTAAGAAATGAGCATTTCTTTAATGCCCTCCATGATCTTGAAAAAGATGACTTAATATTATTAATTTTGTTTCATCCATACCTGAAAGAACTATACTATAATCTGTCCTTCCAAACATAGGATGACTTTTCCCTTTCCAGTGCTTGAACAGGAAGATTTGGCTTAATGCTGGAGCTGATTGCTATGTAAGGAAGTCTCCGGGATGCGAGAGGAGGGCTGTGTTTTACTTGTGGTGGAGATTCTAATATGGCCTGCAGAAGAATCTGTATGCACGTTCATATGCATATGTCATATTATACAATGGAGCATTTCTTTTATGAGTTTCTACTTTATAATTTGAAATATATTAAAAATTAAAAGTGTTAGTCTTCTAATTAGATGGTTCCTGTCATGTGTCTTTTCTAGTTCCTCTGCATATGCTAACTTGCTGATGGGTTGGATCCACTGAGGGTGTTATGGGCTTGTGTATGTGTGTATTTTCTGTGTTTATGTTCTTGTTTTTTATGTTTGGTTGGGAGTGATAATATTCAGAATGGGTTTCTTAATTAAACTTAAAGATACGTATACCCTGAGGCTAGAGAGATGCATCCAGTAATAAATTAGATATAAATAAATAATAATAAAGAAGCATGACATTTAAATAGCAGACTTATAAATTTCATGTGAAATAGCTAGCTGCACTGCCTGGGTGAAAGCTTCAGCAGGATTAAAGCAATTTAATTAGTGCTATTTCAAAACGAAATTTCCAGGCCCGTGTGACTGTCCTTAATGAAATTCTCCCCTTAAATATCTAGTTTATTCACAGGTGAAATGATAAAAAGAAGACAAGAGAATTCTTCACGACATTCTTAAAGACTGCAAATCTCTGGAAATCAATTCCAATCAACACAACTTTATTGCAGAGTGTTTTTGAATGTTGAATGATTAAAGGAACATCTTTGACATTACAGATATTGAGCTAAGTGATGCAGAAATAAACTATTTGGAAAGTGGACACCCTAAATGTTCATGGTCATAATCAAATTCGTGGAAAGTATATCCCTTATTGGGCATTCAGGCAAACATTTCATTTGTTTTATAATATTTCACTTCTTAATTAGACTTAGACCTCTATGAAGCCTACTTTAGATAATGCTGATCTACTTTCTGGGTAGATAAGCACATAGGCTATGAAATATGGTTATTAAAATGGATGTGTACAGGCATAAATGGAACATGGGGAAAAGAGGATTAACATTTTCCTTTAAGATTTCATACCAGTTTTGTAGAGGAATTGTCTGTTGAGATAAGTTTTGATGACAGAGGAAGGATTTTCTTTTCTTTTTTTTGGTAGAAAATGAAGGTAATGTAGACTGGACCATTTTGGAGATAAGAGGAGATAGAAAATGGATGCTGGAGCTGAATTGACAAATTACTTCAATTATTTTAGCCCTATTTATCTTACTTACAAAACACAGATAATAACAGAATCGTGAAAATGATATGAGAAAATCCATATACAATACTGACCCAGTGTCTGGCAGTTAGTAAACACTTAATAAACATCTGCTATAATAATAACCTTTTCATCTCAAGGATAGTGTTTTCATGATATGTGTTTTGCTTGATGTTATTGCATGTGACGTGCTGATCTCTTGTCCGTAGTGAGAAATGTGTCTGGGTGGATACAGAGTGGACAGAGAAAATTTCATATAAAATCTGCACATACTCTTAAAAACAATGAAACAGCTGTTGAAGCATTTGGAAGTAGAATCAAAATACGTTGCCCACACCTTCAAAGTGGTGAGGGAAGAAGTTTGAATAACAAGGATGAGTATATTTGTCCGTTTTCACATTGCTGTAAGGAAATATCCGAGACTGGGTAATTTATAAAGGAAAGAGGTTTAATTGACTCACAGTTCCACATGCCTTGGAAGGTCTCAGGAAACTTACAATCATCGCAGAAGGCGAACAAGAAGCGAGGAGCTGTTTCACATGGTGGCAGGAGAGAGAAGTGCAAGCAGAGGAAATGCCATCATATCTCATGAGAACTAACACTATCATGGGAACAGCAAGGGGAAAACTGACCCCATGATCCAATCATCTACCCACCTCCACACTTCAGGTTTACAGATCCCTCCCTTGACATGTGGGGATTACTGTTGGAGGTGAGATTTGGATGGGGACACAGAGCCAAACAGCATCAAAGCTACCTAGGGTAACTTTTGGAAGAATGGTGGTAATCATCATGAGGAAAAGAATACAGAAGATCAGGTCTATAAAGTGAACATCTAGGTTTGTGTTAGAAAATGTGTATATCCAAATACAAATAATGTATTTGGGATGTTAGCTGTGCATGTGATAATCTTTTGCATTTATTCTTTAATTTTCTAGCCACCAACCACTGTTTTTTGTTAGGTACAATGGTGATTCGTGAGAATGTGCTAGACAGCAAAATGGCGATGCTTCCTGTCTTCTTAGCTATGCATGTGGAGTGGGCAGCAGACTGTGGGGTATGCCTGGTAGGAATGTCACAAGGAGTGAATAATTTATCAGGAAATATTAGACACGAGTAAACTATGAGAGCAAAATTACTGGTCTAATCCTTCCCGCCTTTACCAGTTTTTCCTCTTCTACTGCCAGTCATGAGGATTGAAATAAAGGAGAGTCTGTTCAGATCTCTTACACGTCTCTAGAAAGAAAAAATAAAATCTCTGCACTCAAGGTATTTTCTACTTCACCCCTAATGTTACTTTTTCATTCACCTTAGGTTATTCGTACTTAAAGTAACTGAAGTTTACCTGTCATTTGACATAGCTTCATAGCTTTCTTGTCAGCCTAACAAACCTGAAAAGGTCTCATTGTTGCAAACTGGATACCCCAGATGGAAGACTCTAAGGCAAAAATTAGCATGCAGGAGGTGCATCAGGTAGTAATCTGAGGATTACCACCTGTGGAAAGGAAGTGGCAACACAGAATTAGACAATGGGAAAGTTTGTGTTGAAATCTCAACAAAAACTTCAGCCAACTCCACAAACAGTTCCATAGCAGGATGGGCTTTCTGAGTCCCCCAGGCTTGGTGTGAGGTGACTGGGGTTTTATATGCATGCATCTCCTGGTCACTGGGTGCAGGCTGCCATGGGCAGAGACATGACCTCAGGCAGGACGACTCTCCTCAGCTATCCTAATGGGGAGCCTGAAAATCCAAATGGCACTTCAGAGTTGTCCTGAGCCTGGCTGAGGTTGTCTCGGCCGTTATTCATACTTGCTGAATGGTCACTGGATGTGAACTGTCAGTGGGTAGGAGCATGACCTTGGACCAGGCCATTCTTTTCAGTCAAGGCGATTTTGAAAAGAGCTGATGGCAGGGTGCTGTCTGTAGGCAGCCTCTCCAGCAGCTGGGAACCTAAGTTCCAAAAGGCATATGATTGTCACACCACAGCATCTCCTACACTGAATAAAGAAAAGAAGGTAACAAAACAATTTCACTTGAACACCTTTCTCACTCATGATACCTTCCAAACTCTCTGTCTTTTCTCAGACTAACTCCTTGCAAAAGCTGTCTCCTCTCCTGTCTTTACTTCTTATAATCATAGTTCCCTGAAGTCGTAATGGGCAAGTTTTCACCATACTTTGCCCTCTCTAAGACCCTCAAAGATATTCTAATTGCCTGGTTCAGTCACCTCAATCCAGTATTTATTTCCTATCATTATTTTTTGCATTGTTAACACCATTAGCTGCTGTATTTCTTTTGAAAGTATCTTGGCTTTCTTCTTCTATAATATCCCATGGCTAGGAGTCTACCTACATCTATAATACTATTTTAATTATCTCTTTGATTCATATGCTTCCTGAAATTTAATTGTAGGCACTGTAAATATTGGTCTATACATTCTTTTCCTTATAAACCTCTAGTCGTACAACCTTGACCTTTACCTTCATGCAGATAACTTTCAAATCCATATTCCTCATTCTAAACACTCTCTCAGGTTCCAAACATGCCTTTGCATGTGTATCCCAGTTATCTTTCCATAGATTTCTTGATGTCATCTTAATTAAACCTGTCAAAAATACTATCCTATTTGTTCCTTCTGGTTTCTCATTGGTTCGTGGTATCTTTATTTCAGTGTTTCTAAACTCACTCATTGAAAGGAATCCCTTGTAGAATTAGATCACCCAGCACTCCCCCTGGAGATTCTGACTCACTAGTCTATGTTTAGAGGCCCAGGAAACCGAGTTTTTGACACTTTCTTCAGGGAGTCCTTAGCATTAGTGAGTTTTGTGAAACACTGCTATATGCCATCAAGTAGAGGAATTTCGGAGTCCTATTTATTATAACTTTCTCTTTTTTAATACCACCTCTTGTTGATAAAACTCACATATATTGTATATATTTCCTTTTCTCAGGCTTCATTTCCATTCCTCTAATTGAGTTCCCCACATCTTTCATATGGATTCACTTACTCGTTTTCTTTTTAATATATGCCTCTAGTTTTACTGTATCTCAAAGTTCCTTTTTCTTCATTGTTGCCACTATTATGTCTTAAAAAGAGATCTGGTCACATTACTTCTCTTGGTTGAGTAACAAACCTAAAATATTGAATAGCACTGATTTTTTAAAACCTAGCTTTACTTTATGTTTCAGACCTTCTAAGCACTGCATACTATAGCCACTCAAAAATTAGCCTATTCATATTTTTCTTTACATCTGTAGCCTTATAATTCTTTGTCTACTTGATCAATATCTGATAGAAGTGTATGCAACACCCCCATTATAATTGTGCTTTTGTTCATTTCCAGTCTGTCAGGGTTTTGCTTGGTTGTGTTAGCTTTACGTCTTTCTAGGTCCTGTGTTGGATGCATACAAATGTATCACTGCTCTATCATCTTGATCTTACTTTTTAAAATTAAACAATGTTGGCCGGGCACGGTGGCTCACGCCTGTAATCCCAGCACTTTGGGAGGCCGAGGCGGGCGGATCACAAGGTCAGGAGATCGAGACCATGGTGAAACCCCGTCTCTACTAAAAATACAAAAAAGTAGCCGGGCGCGGTGGCGGGCGCCTGTAGTCCCAGCTACTCGGGAGGCTGAGGCAGGAGAATGGCGTGAACCCGGGAGGCGGAGCTTGCAGTGAGCTGAGATCCGGCCACTGCACTCCAGCCTGGGCGACAGAGCGAGACTCCGTCTCAAAAAAAAAATAATAATAATAATAAAATTAAATTAAATTAAATTAAACAATGTTGCCTTAAGTTTGTCTTTTAAAAAAATTCTATTTTTTGGGATACCTGAAATTTCACAATGATGAACTTTTGCTCATGTTGTCTCTTCACCCAGACATCAAATTTGGTCCAGTGAAAGTCTACTCCATGTTGCAAGATGCCATTGCAATAATGAAACACTCTCTCTTTTCACCAAGAAAATTCAGCATGTTCCTCTTACATATCTTGCATTGTCTGACGTTCAATCAGTTAGGGACATAACTCTTTCCTGTAGTGGATTATAAGAATATGAGGATCAGAACAACGTTATAATCTTTCTTTATTCTCCAGAATGCTTGCAACTCAGAGAATTTTATATAAATATTTATTGAATTGAAAAAATTATATTGAATTTTAAAATTCTGGTTCCACCAAAATTTCCCTGACTTCTCTATGCCTTAATTTCTTCATCTCTACAATAGGGATTGATTTATTTTATGACTGTATAATTGCTATGTGTGTTGGAGACAAGAATAGTATGAGACCTGTAACTGGTTTTAATATGTAGAAGACAAAATACATAATAATAATAAATAAATATATGATATATATGTATTTATAAATAAATATATGATATATATGTATTTATAAATAAATACATGATATATATGTATTTATAAATAAATATATGATATATATGTATTTATAAATAAATATATAAATAATAATAAATAGTCTATCTGAAATAGCAAGCATGTGAGAATTATATTTTCAAATTTTCCTACGATTCTACCTAGACTTTATTTCTTGGAAAGTAAAAGTTACAATACAAATATGATCTGTACTTAAATCCTATAACTGTCACTCTAACAACGCATCTTTACTTTTACCGTAAGGGATTGGGGGAACTGCTTATTTAAAAACAAAAGAAAACAACACACCGTTACCAAAGTTAAAACAGTTGGCATCGAACTCAAGGACAATGGAGAAACTATATTGGAAGTATGGCTGTGTTCATAAGCTTGCAGTTTGAAGACAATCACAGCCATTTTGGAAGGAAGTGGTGATCGTATCTCTTCTTTTTTCCCCTTGTGTCAGTGAGGATACAGTGGGAGTGGTGTTAGATGCTCTAAAATGTCTGTCTTTTGGAAAAGGAAAGAGGAAAGAAAAAAGGCAAATTGTGAAATTTAATGTACATGAGCCACAGATTAAGTAGCAAACTGCTCATGAGGGACTTCATAAAATTGATCTTCCGAGTCTGGGGTTTCAATTAGGGCACGTGACTAACACTTTTAAGGGAAATAAGAGCATAGAAACCAAAGTGTAACTTTGCTCCTCAGAATCCTTTAAGAAAGGTAAGAGGACAATTGATAGTGTAAACAGAAGGATTTGCAGAAATTCTGTGGTACAGAGAAGGGAAGAGAATGGACATTTCTTTTGTACTGACGTAACTCCATGTGCTTCTGAGGCAGGATAAGTAAAGATAGGAGGCCATCCTGACTTACTCCCTTGTGTGAAGCCTCAAGAGCTCCTTTTGCAGCGGGCTCTGCATCCCTTACACTCTTGTGCACTTAACTCTTTTGCAAAATAAACCGTCTTACAGGATACCAGCAGACTGCCTGATGGTGACAAGTTTCTGATACCAAATACAGCCCAGAAAAGAGAACAAAAGCCTTTTATTAATGATGTAGCTTCCCTAATCTCCAGCTAATCAACATAAAAAACCCAAAAAGCTATTAGCTACAAATTCCTCCCTTGGAGGGGTAGAGACTTTTCCAGGGTTCCACATGCGCAGCTGGACTCAAGGTTTAGCCTTTTAATCGTAAAATTTTATATTTTAATTTTAATAGGAAAGTTTTATATTTTAATAGTAAAATACACACTCTAGGTGGAAATTTCATATGCTAATGATACATGCAGCGCATGTTAGATCACGTAGATGCTGACCGCATGTGCCAACCACAGGTCTGCCTTTGCATGCTTGACCTCCCCAGTATTTTATGAATATTTATGTGCAGTTCCCATAAAGGGAATTCCCTTAGGGCACTAGGGACTGTCCTCCCTCCTTTTCAGCAGCTGCTCTGCCTCTCAGAGTGTACTTTTGCTTTGCAGTAAACTTATTTGCCTTCTCTTACTTTAAACTCCCTCTCAAATTCTTTTGTGTGGTGAAGTCAAGAACCTGGGCTAGCCCAATGGCAATAGCAGGACGAGCGGCAGACAAAACTCCTCAGACATCGAGTTACAGAAGGAAGCGGTTTATTCGGCCGGGGGCATCGGCAAGACTCCAGTCTCAAGAGCCGAGCTCCCCGAGTAACCAATTCCTGTCCCTTTTAAGGGCTCACAACTCTAAGGGGGTGCGTGTGAGAGGGTCGTGATTGACTGAGCCAGCAGGGGGTACGTGACTGGGGGCTGTGTGCACCGGTAATTAGATCGGAACAGAACAAGATAGGGATTTTCTCGGTGCATTTCTATACAATGTCTGTAATCTATAGATAACAGAACCAATTAGGTCAGGGGGTCGATCTTTAGCTACCAGGTCCAGGGTGCGGCGCCAGGCTGTCTGCCTGTGGATTTCATTTCCGCCTTTTCGTTTTTACTTCTTCTTTCTTTGGAGGCAGAAATTGGGCATAAGACAATATGAGGGGTGGTCTCCTCCCTTAGCAATACTTTAACATTTTAAACCTTAGCACAAGAAAGGTTGGTTTTACTGCCCCTGCTTTATAGATGAGCAAGCAGGACAAATAACTTGGTTATGTTTGTTTAGCTAGTATAGTAGTCAGGGTTTTTCTTTTTTCCAGACATATAAACATACTGAAACTTACTGAAATGATGTAGGGACTCTAAATGAGGCTCCCTGTCTATGGACAAGGCTGCTGTGTATGGCCTTGTAGGCTGTACCACTGCACGATTTTAGGGAGAGTTGTGTACCACAGGGACTGGGAAGCCAGGGTGGCTGAGGCAACTGCACGATTTTAGGGAGAGTTGTGTATCACAGGGACTGGGAAGCCAGGGTGGCTGAGGCAACTGCACGATTTTAGGGAGAGTTGTGTATCACAGGGACTGGGAAGCCAGGGTGGCTGAGGCAACTTGAAATTGGAATCTTGTTGAAACTTGGGCACTCCTGCTTTTGGAAATAAGCAAACAGTTATCTCCACTGTTCTCTGCCATTGTTATTGCTATTGTTGTAGTCACCAGTACTGCTGCTGCTAACGCTGTCAGTGCTGCTGTTGTGGTTGTTAGTCTCTGTTTAGAATCTCTATAAATTCAGCTGGTCCATGAACAATCATGTTCTCCCTGCCTATGTCAGCATGATTTTTCACATTCATAGTCTATGGCTGTCAACCTTTTTCTCTGTCTCTTAATTCAGGTTTCTGAAATAATCTGATCAGCTCATTGCTGTTTTATACCAGACAAAGCCTTATGAGTCTTATTGGCCAATGACCAATAAGAATGCCCCCTTTTCAGGTCTGCTTTATACCATGAGTGCAATTAGCTGAGGCCTGGGATGCGGTTGTATGATACAGAGAAAATGTGGTGCATTCACCAGAAACAACTCCAGATGTTTTTGCTGAGTAATGGCTGATGTATATTAATGGAAGTAAAAACAATTTCAAATAATTTCTCATAAAGGCATATTTAAAACTTTTCAGTTACCTGTAAGCAGGATATCAAATTTTATGTGAATTATGTTCAAAATGGCAATTATGAAAGTTTATATGAAATAGATATAGGGTTATCTGTGAAATTTAACATTGGTTATCCCTCTATGCATTTACAGAGGTCACCTCTTTTTTCTTTTATTTCTAAAAACAGCTTTAAAAGATTTAATAATTGGCTGGGCGCGGTGGCTCAAGCCTGTAATCCCAGCACTTTGGGAGGCCGAGACGGGCGGATCATGAGGTCAGGAGATCGAGACCATCCTGGCTAATACGGTGAAACCCCGTCTGTACTAAAAAATACAAAAAACTAGCCGGGCGACGAGGCGGGCGCCTGTAGTCCCAGCTACTCGGGAGGCTGAGACAGGAGAATGGCGTGAACCCGGGAGGCGGAGCTTGCAGTGAGCTGAGAGCCGGCCACTGCACTCCAGCCTGGGCAGCAGAGCAAGACTCCGTCTCAAAAAAAAAAAAAAAAAAAAAGATTTAATAATTAAAATAATCAATTATTATTATACTGGGGGTCAACAATTGTGTAAATTTTATATAGTTTATGTATTTAATACAGTCTACATTATATATTACTATATTTTATATCATACTATTATTGAAGTTTAAAATGTATTTTTAATTTTATTAATTGATTAATGTTTTCTATATTTTCCACAATCCTTTTGTTTTATAATTTTATGACATTAAATGCAATATTTATATAAAATGTTAATATTTTAAATTATATAATACTAAATATAAGCAAACATTTAATGTCTGATATTAAAAGTTACTTGCAATTTTTGAACTAATATAAATGAATAAAGTCATCACTTTCAATATGTATAGTATTTAATAAAATGTATATAATTATTCAATAGGACACAATTGCTTTAAGTTTCTGGGGTAAAAGGAATCTCATCAAAAGCAAAGCTTTCCAAAAGGATTTGTTGTTTACTCTTGAAAAAAAACATTACCGTGGCAAGGAACAGTCGGTAAATCTGTGACTTTTTAGCATCTGGCTCTAACTTGAGTACTCTCTGACCTTCCAACCAGCAAGTGCAGGCTACATAAGTGAGCGGGGGGACCTGGATATTAAAGTGTTTCCTAAAAGATTTGCAAACATTCCTCCTGTTTTAGTCCATCTTCTATGTCCATCTTCAGAGATAAAGTGTGTTGTTAATTCCAGAGACTTCCTAGGATTCTGTTGTTGTTGTTATAAATATCTTTCCTTATTGTGTTAGTCTGGATCTTCCAAGAAACAGACACCAAGATGGGACTAAACATGCAAAGAGTGGGGAAAAGACCTGTATGAGACGAAAACAGGAAGTGGGTGGGGAAGCTCAGACAGCCTTCAGTTCATGATGAAATTCTGTCTCCGGATGAAGGAGAAAGCTAGGGAATGTTGGATTAAAGCATCCTAGATTTAAATTGCCGTGCGTACTCTAAAGATTTGGTGAGGCCATCTGGGTGTCCTTTAGCCAAAATGAGAGCTGTCAGAAGAGTTGTTTTTCTGAGAAATTGATTTGCCATCGTGTAGATCTGCCTTTTTCTTTCTCCTTCTTTCTTTCTCTCTTTTTTGTCTTCAATAAAGATCCTTTATAAAAAAATATGCCAGACGGTCCCCCTAGTGGCATGGAAGAATTATCCCATCCTAATGCCTCCTTCCAAACAAAGTCTCACGGATAAAGGCTACAGGCATTCTTTACTCCAGGCAACTGTAAGCAGAAAGATTACAATGTGACTTCATTTCCATAATGCTGCTAAGGCAGACTAGCTCTCCAGCCTCCCCACCCTGCTCCCCGCGCACTTTTCTTTCTAGCATGGGCAGGGAAAAATATCAAACAATCTGTTAATGAGCATTTGGTGAAGTGTAATGAATACAGTCTAATTCACTAATTGAGGCTCATTCCACAACTCTCCACTAATAAGCATCTTAATGTGCTTAACTGCAAGTGTCCAAAATAGTTATTGAGATGTGTGGAAATTTCCCATTCTGTATGTGAAAATTTTGATAATGTTGCAGCTTGATTAATTGAGAGAAACTATTCCACTAACAATGAAGAAAATGCAAAAGCAGGAAAAATCATACAATTACATCTTCTAAAATGGACTGACAAATAACATTATTGAAACAAATTATTTCCTGAAGTAACTTTTATTGCAATGGGACACTGATTTCAGTTTGATGTGATGTCACGCAAAGTTGACATGGAGGAATTTTTTGATTAACTTGTTAAAAGATATAATAAACAAATTAGTCAATATTTTATTAATTATAAAAGTCAGAAAAGACAAATTTATGATTTTGGTTTCAACCAGATTTATTTTCTTCACTTTAAAAATGTACCTATTAAAGTTGAAATGAATGTAATGAATGAATCAGTCATTATATAAAAATCTTCTTCTGTCTCCCTGTCTATTCCTTTCCCATTCAGTGTCTTTCCTTCTTTGTGAGCTTCACTTCTATAGAAGTAAGAAAATTTCTCAAACTGATACTCTTCCATCACCACCTTGAGAACCACCTTTAGCTCCTTCCAGCTTTGACGGGAAAAGCAGTCTTTTTCTGTAGTTCTCAAAAGGGCCCTAATGTTAGCTTTATGGTTTCTGGCTCTGATTGGATGATTCCTTAACTAACCATTGTTAGGAAAAGGAAATGTTCTGATTGCCCACCTCTTCAGCTCAGTGTAGCTTCACCTCTCAAACTACAGGACTGGAGGTGAGTAGCTCCCATAAGTGGGCATGGCTACTGGATAGGCACCAATAAACATATACCTACAGCCAATGAACAGGAAATTTAAACCTGAAGAATTCCACTTAGATAATCATCATATTCTCCTTTCAAGCCTAAGGTAGAATTTTTAAAGATAAACATTGATTAGCATATTATAGCAGTGAGTACAACCAGAAGTCACTTTCATTGCTGTCTTGCTTTTGGTGGGTTTTGGCTGGCTTCTTTTTTGCATTCTGTTTTATCAGCAGGGTCTTTGTGAACTGTATCTTACGCTGATCTCCTGTCTCATCCTGTGGCTAAGGATGCCTGAACTCCTGAGAATGCAGCCCAGTAGGTCTCAGCATTATTTTACCCAACCCCTATTCAAGATGGAGTTGCTCTGGTTCTAAGGCCTCTTACAGTTGATTCAAAGCCAAAAAAATGAAAGCAGTGGTCAGAAATGGAGACAAAACTAGCTCCCTCTTGTGTCATTTCCTTTATGGAAATGCACACTATTAGAGGGGCAGGTGGATCAGCCCAGATGTGGGAGTGGGCTCACTGCTGGGGGAACTCTGGACATTTGGTACAGCTAAAAATATCCCCAGAGAAGTCAGAATACTTTTTTGTCTCATCAGGCTATGCTGTTTTGAGAAATACAGTGTCCAGGTAACCCTAGATAATGTAGCACATCTTTCTTCAATTATAAAAATAAAATTCAAGTGATTTTTCTCTTCCGAATGTACCTATGAAATATTTTATGGCATTCCATGGAAAAACAGTTGTATCAATCTTTACTATAAATATTTCTTCTCAGTGGTAATATCCTCCTCGTAGTGATGGCAAATCCATCTTTTTGTACTGATTTTGTTCTTTTTAAAATATATTTTTTTCTAGAATAACCCAGTCCTTGGCAAGAACTAAGGAAAACTACTTAAGCTCTATTTCCTGCTCTACCTGACCCAGAATTTTATTCCTCAGCTCTTGTCCAAACCTCCCACTTACCAGCTATGTAATGAAGTCAATGTATTCTAAAAAGTTTAAAAATTCTTTATATCCATGTGCACAATCAACAAGAAATTTGGAGTTACCAAACAAATCCAACAAGCTTAAGGATATATATGTATAGATATACCCTTATTGGCAGAATCTCTTAGAATGCGAATGAGAAGAATTGGCTCAATCTATATAAGGTCATTTATGTACTATGAATGAGTGTGGCATTGATACAGGGATAACTCAGGAACAAAGAAGACTCACTACATGTCAGAAAAAGTGCAGTGTTCATTGCAAACTATTGTCTGGGAGCCAATAAACCAAATCTGCTTCTATCCGACAATGCTGGTATAGACAAGTCAACTAATATCTTAGCCTCATTTTCTCTGATCTGAAACATCATTTCTCCACTCTGACTCAGTATTCAGTAATTCTCCACTCTAGAATTTCCTCCTCTACCTCTCCCTAGCCCTTGGGTCCATAAAACTATAAGAGCCTTTGTCCAGAGATCCCCCAGCAGTGAGCCCACTCCCACATCTGGGCTGATCCACCTGCCCCTCTAACGGTGTGCATTTCCATAAAGGAAATGACACAAGAGGGAGCTAGCTGTGTCTCCATTTCCGTCCACTGCTTTCATTTTTTGGCTTTGAATCAACTGTAAGAGGCCTTAGAACCAGAGCAACTCCATCTTGAATAGGGGTTGGGTAAAATAATGCTGAGACCTACTGGGCTGCATTCTCAGGAGTTCAGGCATCCTTAGCCACAGGATGAGACAGGAGATCAGCATAAGATACAGTTCACAAAGACCCTGCTGATAAAACAGAATGCAAAAAAGAAGCCAGCCAAAACCCACCAAAAGCAAGACCAATGAAAGTGACCTCTGGTTGTACTCACTGTTATTAATATGCTAATTATAATGCATTAACATGCTAAAAGGCACTCCCACCTGTGCCATGAGAGTTTACAAACACCATGACAATGTCAGGAAGTTATTCTATATGGTCTAATAGGGAAAGGAACCCTCAGTTCTGAGAATTATCCGCCCCTTTCCTGGAAAACTCATGAATAATCCACCCATTACTTAGCATATAATCAAGAAATAGCTGTAAGTATACTCAGTTGACAAGTCCATGACATTGTTCTGCCCATGGAGGAGCCATTCTTTAATTCCTTTACTTTATTCATAAACTTGCTTTCACTACTCTAGGGACTTGCCCTGAATTCTTTCTTTGCACGAGTTCCAAGAACCCTCTCTAGGGGTCTGGATCCCTTTCCGGTAACACAACTACTCTTTGTGTGTGTGTGTGTGTGAGAGACGGAGTCTCGCACTGTTGCCCAGGCTGGAGTGCAGTGGCGTGATCTCAGCTCACTGCAATCTCCACCTCCTGGGTTCAAGCGATTCTCCTGCCTTAGCCTTCCAAGTAGCTGGGATTACAGGCGCCCACCACCATACCCAGCTCATTTTTTGTATTTTTAGTAGAGATGAGGTTTCACTATGTTGACCAAGCTGGTCTTGAACACCTGACCTTGTGATCCACCCACCTCGGCCTCCCAAAGTGCAGGGATTACAGGCGTGAACCACCGCGCCCGGCCTAACACAGCTACTCTTGACACCTGGCACCCCAGCTCTCTAGTTCAGCTGAGCTCCTCTCTTTCTCTCTCTTTCACACATGCAAGATGGGCAGCACTTAGATATTCATCATTTTAAGGTAATCGGCTTCCCTGGAACTTGTAAACATTCCATTACTATATATCAATTTTTTACATACCAAAATCTCTTTATCTTTCCATAACTTTTCTAATGGAATCAACTTCAGGAAATCATGAGATCTTGACTTGGCAAAGACAACTTCCTTATAACTTTTTAATAGAATATCACATATATAACATGAGAAGAATGTTGACTAAAGGTCAGCCTAAGCTAATTGCACTTCACAATAGATTTTGGGTGGGTAGCTTATGTAAAATACGTGAAGTAAGTTTAAGCAAAGTATCAGGCCTGACAAAATGACAAGTTAGAATGGAGTTTGGAAATCAAGTAAGATAACCGAGAAACAAAACAAAACAAAACAAACGAATATATGAGATCTTATGGAATTCCTGTAATTGGGGTACACATTTAGTCTGATTTTCCTGGCAATTCAAGTGAACGGGGTAATATAACTGATTACATAATTCTCCTTTTTCACATACAAAATAAAATGTGCTGAGTCCTCAGGGATGGTTGGCGCTTCCCAGAATTTCTCTCTTAAGTAAAGTTGTCACACAATGCTTTAGGAAGGGATGTGAAGGGATGAATAATCTTCATAAGGGATGAAGACTTCACAGTCTTCTTCACAGAAATAAAAGAGTGATTAAAAACAAGCATCAGGATAGACATGTACCAGTTTAGAAAGGCCTGAAGAAATGACTTTGAAAATGTTGTGTCTTTCATCCTTTGATAGTTCCTTCCCTTTGTGGGAGCTTACCTCTTACTCTTACTCTTCCCTAGACAGAATTATTTTAAAGAAGTAGCTCTCAGAGTACAGTTACAGTACTGGTAATGGAAGGCATTAAGTGGAAATTCATTAGAAATGCAAATTCTCGGGTCCACTTGCTGAGTCAGACATTCTAGAGGTAGAGCCCAGCAATATGATTTAAGAAGTCTCCATATGCCTGGCACAGAGGCTCTAGCCTGTAATCTCAGCACTTTGGGAGCCTGAGGTAGGAAGATGATTTGAGGTTAGGAGTTTGAGACTAGCCTGGGCAACATAGGGAGTCTCTGTCTCCACAAAAACTTTAAATATTAGTCTGGCATACTGTCATGCACCTGTAGTCCCAGCTACTCAGGAGGCTGAGGTGGGAGGATCACTTAACCCCAGGAGTACGAGGCTGTAGTGAGCTATTGATCATGCCACTGCACTCCAGCCGAGGTAGCAGAGCAAGACCCCATCTATGGAAACAAACAAACAAACAAACAAACAAAACAAACCTCCATGCGATTCTGATGTACATTCCATTCTGAAAACCAGTGCTCTACAACCTTATTTCTTGCCTCCTGCACATTATTCCTTCACTTTAGGACTGTCTACTAAAACTCTCTGACATCTAGACACAAGATTATCTAGTTACAGTCTCAACGGAGACCTCTCTCTATCTCAGTTAGAACCAGCTTGTTATGCTTTGTTGGGAAAATCTCATTTTATGAATAAAAAATAATGATATCTAACTTACAAAATGACTTCTATCGATCATGTTAACAACCTCAGCAAAAGGTTATCTTGGTAATTTATCTGTATCAGCTACTTCTTACTGTGACTCAGATATTTAGAGATGCAGTTGCAAATGTGCAATTAGAAAAATTTGGAAGGGAGTGACTAACAAGGGAACGTAGTTGGTCTCTTAGCTGAAGATGAAGAAGCAGGGTCATTCATTGTGGCATGCGGTCTAGAACTTGTTACACTAGAACAAAGATACCTGATGTATCCACTAGTACAAAATATAATTCTGAAGTTAAAGATCAGTAGAGCATCTATGTGTTTCAGGCATTTCATTTATTCAATAAATAGGAACTTATGTATACATTTATCTCAAGGAGCATAAGTACCTTCAAGTGTATTTGTGATTGTGCATATGCTAGCCTGAGGTAAGAGCACTCCATCAAAACTAGAGTACAATGCCAAGCTCAAAACTGCTGACTTGTCAAAGCATTCTGATATGGTAGAAACATGAGGAACTATGCCAGAATTTAAATTTAAATTTTTGAGTTACTCTCATGTGCTTAAGAGCGAATTACTAAATCTTTCACAATTGTTGTTTATTCATTTAGAAAATTTGATCTGTGATATCTACTTTATTGAGGTGCTATTAATATGTAAAACATTTGTAGAACATAGCTTTTATATTTGTTCACTTTTTGTTCCCCTGCATTCCTTTCCAAGCTAATAAATACTTCTAAAATTTAACTATTAAAATGTAGAGCTTTAAATCTGGGTTAAAAATAAGACCGGCTGGGCGCGGTTGCTCATGCCTGTAATCCCAGCATTCTGGGAGGCCGAGGTGGGCGGATCACGAGGTCAGGAGATCCAGACCATCCTGGCTAACACGGTGAAACCCTGTCTCTACTAAAAATACAAAAAATTAGCGAGGTGTGGTGGCAGGCGCCTGTAGTCCCAGCCACTCGGGAGGCAGAGGCAGGAGAACGGCATGAACCTGGGAGGTAGAGGTTGCAGTGAGCCGAGACCAAGCCACCGTACTCCAGCCTGGGCAACAGGGCGAAACTCTGTCTCAAAAAAAAAAAAAAAAAAGTAAGACCTAGAGATTTCACATGTACATACCTTTTATCCATGATATTGATGGATATTACAAGAAAATGTATATTTCTCCCTTAACTACATTGTGTTAAATATATATAAATATATATTAGTCTGTAGTTTATACACAAAAAAGAAATGCCTTATGACCTAGAATAGAAGTTGTCATGATCCAAATGGACTTCATAAATTAGTTATGTGTTGAATTAGAACCCTGAAAAATTGATTTTGACATAGCCTGGACAAAATGAAGTGTAAAAAGGAAACTGTTGGTAGAAGAAATGGGTAAGTAGGCTTAATATCTCCTAATTCTGTGTTGAAAAAAATATATTGATATAATTAAATTTATATCAGTGAGCCAGTAAATACATGGGACCAGAAATTCTACTCATTGGTGGCAATGGATAGATAAAACCAGCACTCTGACCTAAAGAGAGGAATACTATTAGATTCAGCAATCCTATTACTGGGTATATACCCAAAGGAATATAACTCATCCTATTATAAAGACACATGCAGGTGTATGCTCATTGGAGCATTATTCACAATAGCAAAGACATGGAGTCAACCTAAATGTCCATCAATAATAGACTGGATAAAGAAAATGTGGCACATATACATCATGGAATACTATGCAGCTATAAATAAAGGAATGAGGTCATGTCCTTTGCAGCGACATGGATGGAGCTAGAGACCATTATCCTTAGCAAACTAAAGCAGGAACAGAAAACCAAGTACCACATGCTCTCACTTTTAAGTGGCAGCTAAATAATGAGAACACATGGACACATAGAGGGGAACAACATGCACTGGGGTCTCTCTGAGGGTGGAAGATGAGAGGAGGGAGAGGATCAGGAAAAATAACCAATGGATACTAGGCTTAATACCTCGGTGATGAAATAATCTGTATAACAAACGTCCATGGAACACGTTTACCTATGTAACAAACCTGCACATCCTGTACATGTACTCCTGAACTTAAAATAAAAGTTGAAAAAAAAAAAAAAAAAAAAAACAAAAAAAACACCCTGCCTTCTTAGAGCTTAGAATCTAAGAGGGAAGACTAGGAAAATCCACTAAGGGTAATTTTTAGATATGCAATATTTTATTTTAAGCTTTTGCCTGGATAGAAGTTTATACTACTTAGTCTAATTATGAAGAAACTTCTCCAAAATTTTGAAGTATGTGAGTTATAGCCTTTTAGTATACACTATCTCCATTTTTCTTTAAGAACTTCCTACTTTCTGACATAATAATGATCAGTAGTAGAGGATCAGTAGTAGATAACTTACCTTACTGGAGGCAGTGACAAAGTTTTTACACTGGACTGACCTGTGCTTAATAGCTTCAGAACCAGAAAGGTTAAAGTTTGTTTTGCCTCCTGGATTTCAATTAAAACTATTTTTTTAAGTCCTTGAAATCTCTGAGCCAGTTTTTCCATTTGTAAAAGGTGTCATCGGTAGCAGAGTTCAAAAGGTTGGCAAGAATTTTTATTTCCAGCAATGCAGGGGATGAAATCAGCTTTCCCCATTACTGATTATTCAGTATCACATGATTAAGGTCTGTTAGATTTTTCCATTCCAAGACACTTTAAAAAATACACTTTTTTAGAGTTATACTATGGGGTCTTATACTTTGAGAAGTTTACAATTAAGGGGATTTAGTATGGGATTATAAATTGAGAGCATGTGAATATTCTATTTCCCAAAAATAATGTTATTTAAGCATTTAACATTCAGTAATAATCATTGTCTGGAATAATTGACAAATTGGCAGTTGTATAATGGTGATGTTTTTAAAAGTTTATGTCACTCTTTATATAATTACTAGCTGACATTCTTTTCCCCCCAGTAAGTTTTCCCATTTCCACCTCCTCTTCCTTCCTCTTCTTATTTCTGATAATTAATATTGAATATTACTATGTATGATATTCTAGTACTTCTAGTATTATTTTTGATGTCAAAATGTTCACAATTTGGACAATGATAGGATAGCCAGATTAAACTGAATTCTGTCTTTTTTGACACACTATTTCTATTTTTCCTTGAATACTTCCTACTTTCTGACATACTATGACATTCCTCATCCTTATTTATTCTATATGTTTTAGTAACTTGAAGTTCTCTGTGTTATAATTATGCTACTAGAATGAGGTTTATGTAGTTGTGTTTGTTTTTGTTGCCTTCCTTCCTTTACTTCCTCCTTTCTACCTTTCTTCCCTTTTTTCATACTTTTTATTTTCTTTTTGAGGACAAGATACAAGTTTTGGAAGTATAAATATTATGGTCACTATAACCTTAGCTATTTAGAATTCCTCAAATCTAGTATTTTTGCTTGATTATATATCAGAGTTGATCATTCCAGATCAGTTTCCCATGTACCAATACACTTTTAAAACATACATATTCAACTTAAATACACAGACTAGTGACATTATAAAGCAGCCACACAAACAAGTCTGCATAACAACTACCTAACAATATGATCACATTATCAAATTTACACATATCAATACTCACCTTTAATATAAATGGGCTAACTTCCCCAATTAAAAGGCAAAGAATGGCAAGCTGTATAAAGAAAAGAAGCAAGACCTGGCCAGGCGCAGTGGCTCACGCCTGTAATTCCAGCATTTTGGGAGGCCGAGGCAAGAGAATCACCTGAGGTTGGGAGTTTAAGACCAATCTGACCAACATGGAGAAAGCCCGTCTCCACTAAAAATACAAAATTAGCTGGGTGTGGTGGTGCATGCCTATAATCCCAGCTGTTTGGGAGGCTGAGGCAGGAGAATCACTTGAGTCTGGGAAGTGGAGGTTGCAGTGAGCTGAGATTGCGCCATTGCACTCCAGCCTGGGCAATAAGAGTGAAACTCCATCAAAAAAAAGAAAAAAAGAAACAGCAGCAGCAGCAAGACCCAAGGGTATGCTGTCTTCAAGAGACCTGTCTCCCATGTAATAACACTCAAATGCTCGAAATAAAGGGAGAGAGAAAAATCTACCAAGCAAAGGGAAATCAGAAAAAGCAGGGGTTGCAATTCCAATTTCAGATAAAACAGATTTTAAGCCAACAAAGATCAAAAAAGACAAAGAAGGCCATTACATAATGGTAAAGGGTTTAATTCAACAAAAATACTTCACTACCCTACATATATATATGTACCCAACACAAGAGCACCCAGATTCATTAATCAAGTTCTTAGAGAACTTCGAAGAGACTCAGACTGCCACACAACAATAGTGGAAGACATAAACACTTCACTGACAATATTAGACAGATTATTGAGGCAGAAAATTAACAAAGATATTCTGGACTTGAATGCAACACTTGACCAAAGGGGTCTAGTAAACATCTACAGAACTCTCCATTGAAAAACAAGAGAATATATACTCTTCTCATTGCCACATGGCATGTATTCTAAAATCCACCACACAGTTGAGCACAAAACAATCCTCCGTGAATAAAAAAACAAAAACAAAAACAAAAAACCCCTGAAATTATACCATCTACTCTTGGACAAATGTGCAATAAAAATAGTATTTAATATGAAGAAAATTGCACAAACCATCAAACCATACATTTATATGGAAATTAAACAACCTGCTCCTCAGTAGTGAGTTCTGGGTAAATAATAAAATCAAGGCAGAAATCAAGAAGTATTTGAAACTAATGAGGACAAAGATACAACATACCAGAATCTCTAGGACACAGCTAAGGTAGTGTTAATAAGAAAATCTATAGCACTAAACGCCCACATCAAAAAGTTAGAAAGGTCTCAAATTAACAGACTAACATCACAACTAGAAGAACTAGAGAACCAAGATCAAACCAACTCCAAAGTTAGCAGAAAATAGGAAATTACCAAAATCAGAGCTGAACTAAAGGAGATTGAAACAGAAAAAAAAAACAAAAACACAAAAACAAAAAAAAACACACACACACACATGCACACACAAAAAGATCACAATATCCGGGAGCTGGTTATTTGAAAACATTAAGCAGATAGCTGGGATGCTAGCTAGACTAATAAAGAAGAAGAGGAGATACAAACACACAATCAGAAATGACCAAGAAGACATTACTGCTGACCCCACAGAAATATAGATAACCATGAGAGACTACTGTGAACACCTCCAGGCATCCAAACTAGAAAATCAAGAAGAAATGGATAAATTATCGGACATATACACCCTCCCAAGCTTGAACCAGGAAGAAATTGAATCCCTGAACAGAACAATAACAAGCTCTGAAATTAAGTCAGTAATAAATGCCCTATTAATCAAGCAAAAAGAAAAAAAAAGCCAGGTAAGTTGTGGTGGCTGATGCCCATAATCCCAACACTTTGGGGGGCTGAAGCAGGTGAATCATGAGGTCAGGAGATTGAGACCATCCTGGCCAACATGGTGAAATACTGTCTCTACTAAAAATACAAAAATTATCTGGGCGTGGTGTCACACACCTGTAGTCCCAACTACTCGGGAGGCTGAGGCAGGAGAATTGCTTGAACCCAGGAGGCAGAGGTTGCAGTGAGCCGAGATCGCACCACTGCACTCCAGCCTGGCAAAAAAACAAACAAAAAGCCCAGGTACAGACAGATTCACAGCCAAATTCTACCAGATGTACAAAGAGCTGGTACCATTCCTACTGAAACTATTCTGAAAAATTGAGAAGGAGGGATTCCTCCTCAACTCAATCTGTGTAGTCAGCATCATCCTGATATCAAAACCTAGGAGAGACACAATAAAAAGTGCATATGTTGAAACACAACATACACATAAACATAATCAATAAATGTAAATCATCACATAAACAAAACTAAAGATAAAAAAGTATGATTATCTTAATAGGTGCAGTAGAGTTTTTCAATGAAATATAGTATCCTTTCATGTTTAAGACCCTCAATATACTATTCATAGAAGGAATATACCTGAAAATAGTAAGAGCCATTTATGACAAGCCGACAGCCAACATCATACTGAATTCATAAAAGCTAAAAGCATTCTCCTTGAAAATTGGCATAAGATAAGGATGTCCTCTCTCACCACTTCTATTCAACATATTATTGGAAGTCCTGGCCAGGGCAACCAGGCAAAATAAATAAATAAATAAATAACATCAAATATGAAGAGAGGAAGTCAAAGTATCCCTGTTTGCAGATGACATGATTCTATATCAAGAAAAATCCCATAGTCTCTGCCCAAAAGCCCCTTGAGCTAATAAATTCAAGGAAGTTTCATGATACAATATCAACATACATAAATCAGTATCATTTCTACAGATCAACAATATCCAAACGAAGAGCCAAATCAGGAATGCAATCCCATTCTTAATTGCCACACACACACACACACACACACACACACACCCCTAGGAACACAGTTAACCAGGGAGGTAAAAAGATCTCAACAATGAAAATTACAAAACACTAAAAGAAATTAGAGATGATGCCAGCAAATGGAAAAATATTCCATGTTCATAGATAGGAAAAATAAATATTATTTAGATGACCCTACTGCCCAAAGCAATTTATAGATTTAATGCTATTCCTACCAACTACCAATGACATTCTTCACAGACCTAGACAAATCTATTTTAAAATTCAGATGGGCCGGGCGCGGTGGCTCAAGCCTGTAATCCCAGCACTTTGGGAGGCCGAGACGGGCGGATCACGAGGTCAGGAGATCGAGACCATCCTGGCTAACACGGTGAAACCCCGTCTCTACTAAAAAATACAAAAAACTAGCCGGGCGAGGTGGCAGGCGCCTGTAGTCCCAGCTACTCGGGAGGCTGAGGCAGGAGAATGGCGTAAACCCGGGAGGCGGAGCTTGCAGTGAGCTGAGATCCGGCCACTGTACTCCAGCCTGGGCGACAGAGCGAGACTCCGCCTCAAAAAAAAAAAAAAAAAAAAAAAAAAAAAATTCAGATGAAACCAAGTAAGAGCCTGAATAGCCAAGGCAATCTTGAGCAAAAAAAAGCAAAGGTAGAGGCATCACGTTACCCAACTTTAAACAATGCCATAGGACTATGGTGACCAAATGCAAATGGTACTGGTACAAAAACAGACACACAGACGAACTGAACAGAACAGAGAGGCCAGAAATGATGCTGCCCATCTACAACCATCTGATCTTCAACAAAGCTGACATAAACAAGCAATGAAAAAGGACTCCTTATCCAATAAATGGTGCTGAGATTAACTGGCTACCCATATGCAGAAGTTTGAAACTGCACCCCTTCTTGACACCATATACAAAAATTAACTCAAGATGAATTAAAAACTTATATGTAAAACCTAACATTATAGAAACCCTGGAAGGTAACTTGGAAATACCATCTTGGAAATATTAACTGGCAAAAAATTTATGACAAAGACACCTAAAGCAATTACAACAAAAGCAAAAATTGACCAATGAGATCTAGTTAAACTAAAGAGCTTCTGCACAGCAAAGTAAACTACCAACAGAGTAGAGAGACAACCTACAGAATAGGAGAAAATATTTAGAAACTATGTATCTGACAAAGGTCTAGTATCCAGAATTTATAAGGAGGTTAAAAAAATTATAAGCAAAATAAAAAAAAAAAAAAAAAAAACACCCACCATTTAACAAGCAGAAAAAGGATCTGACAGACACTGTTCATAAGAAGACATACATGCTGCCAAAAAACATATGAAACATGCTCAGTGTCACTGCTCATTAGAGCAATGCAAATCAAAATCACAATGAGATACCATCTAATACCAGTCAGAATAGCTATTATTTTAAAAATGCACAAACAGGTACTGGCAATGTTTCACAGAAAAGTGAATACTTATACACCGATGGTAGGAGTGTAAATTAGTTCAGCCACTGTGGAAAGCAGTGTAGTGATTCCTCAAAGAACTAAAAACTGAACTACCATTCCACCCAGCAATCCCATCACTGTTTATATACCCAAAGGAATGCAAATTGCTCTACCATAAGACATATGCACGTGTATGTTCATTGCAGCACTATTCACAATAGCAAAGACCTGGAATCAACCTAAATGTTCATCAGTAATAGCCTGGATAAAGAAAATGTGGTACATACATGCCATGGAATACTATGCAGCCATAAAAAGGAATGAGATCATGTCCTTTGCAGCAACATGGATGGAGCTGGAGGCCATTTTCCCTAGCAAACCAACTCAAGAGCAGAAAACTAAGTACTGAATGTTCTCAGTCATAAGTGGGAGCTAAATAATGAGAACCAACAGGCACAAATATCAGAAAAACAGACACATGGGCCTACTTGACAAAGGAGAGCGGGAGGAAGGACAGGATCACAAAAAACAACTATTGGGTACTATGCTTAGTACCGGGATGATGAAATGGTCTGTATATCAAACCTCCATGAAAAGATTTTGCCTGTATTAACAAACCTGCACATGTATCTCTAAACCTAAAATAAAAGAGATAAATATATATGTTTAGTTCTGCTTTTATAGCCCTCCAACTTTTTGGATTCTAGTTTTAAATGTTACTTCTCATCCATGGTTTTGTTTTTCTTCTTCAGGAATAGATTATCCTTAACTCTCTTCTACCTCCAACACTGTCTCACTGCTTTTTGCCAATTTTATCCTTCTTTCTAATTCCTTTTAGGATATTTTTAGCTAATTCCACTTAACAATGAGCACACACTGAGCATATTTGTAGTTTTTCCATACTTGTAAGATTTTTTTTCTTTTTAAAAATTTCTTTCCTAAATTTGTCCAATTTTCACTTTGCCTCTTTCTCTTGTTTGGCAAGTACTCTTCCAACTTGATGAATTTCTGACTCAAGTTGTTTTTTTTTTTCTTCTACTTTAAAGATTTATGGAAAGATATTCAGTTCAAGGTGAGATCTTATGATATATCTCACTTCTGCCCTGAGGTTGAGTTTTGGGGTAGAAAATTTTTCATCAATTGAAATATTTACTGTTGTTTGTTTTCCTTCTTATACCATAGTGGTATATATCATTACACATCTTTTATTAACTTTTTATTGAATTTTAAATGCCTTATCTTATCCTGGACAAATAACAACAGACGATTTCCTACTGACAAAGTGAAGAGTTAGCGTAGCTTGCTAGGTTTCTTAGTTTAAGAGCAACTCTCTCTTTGTCACAGTGAAGTGCAGATTCTTTAAGACACGATACCCTGTGGAGGAAGGCTCAGTTCGTCTTCTAATTTTATGATTCATTCTCTCTCTCTCTTTTCGCCATCAAGTCTACAAATACATCTCCCCTTTTCAAGTCCACTTCTTACCAAAATATTCTATCTCCCTAATACTGTTTTTTTCTGATCTCACACATTTTTAACCACTTTCATCCAGTTTCACAATATCAAGTGCCATGGTCCACTAGGTCTCAGTTATGTTCTCATTATTTCTTCAATTAATGTAGAACCTTTTTTCTTAAGGCAATTTTTATCTGCGATCCACAGTGATGGACATCTGCTGCGTTTAATTTTTATTGTTTCTTTCTGATCTTGTTTCAGCATGAACTCTGGAATAGAATCTGCTGGGTTTTATATGTATTCCCTGACTGCTTGTAGCTTAAAGATGTGTATAATTCTCTATACTGTAGTTTTATGGTGTGTGTGGGTGATGGGTTATTTGTTCTCCTTGTCAGTGGGTATGGTTTTTAAAGGATGGATAGAGAGATTCTGATTTAGAAAGCCTCTGTTTTCCTATGGTACCCAAAAAAGTCCTTTATTTCATTTAACTTTGGCCACAGACAGCTCAGTGATGGAGCTAGAACTGTGAGGACAAGAACAATATTTCTGTGTGCAAAATCAGCATATAATCATGGAATAATATATGTGGACTTAGTACTTCAGCTCAAACCTGGGACACTGAGTCCATCTCACTATGGTATAGAGATTTAACACTAGCTATGATCTCATGAACACAGGGTTTTAATGAGCAGAAAAACATCAGGTAAATCAGCAAGAATTTATACAGAAGGACTCAAGTTTATGGGTGTCTGATGTAATAGAACATATATTATTATAACTGGTCAAAAGTCTCAATAAAAAACTGAGAGACTATTTACAACATGGCTTTCAGATCACTTTTTATTTTGGTTGGCAAAGCAATCTTCTTAGCATCTAACTAATATAATTATTAGGTACTCTTTTCTTCAAATTATTGAATTAATGAATGATTTCAATGATAGACTGGATTAAGAAAATGTGGCACAAATACACCAAGGAATACTATGCAGTCATAAAAAAGGATGAGTTCATGTCCTTTGCAGGGATGAAGCTGGAAACCATCATTCTAAGCAAACTATTACAAGGACAGAAAACCAAACACTGCATGTTCTCACTCACAGGTGAGAGTTGAACCATGAGAACACATGCACACAGGGTGGGGTACATCACACACCGGGGCCCATTGGGGGTGGTGGATTGGGGGAGGAGGAGCATGAGGAGAAATACCTAATGTAAAGGATGAGTTGATGGGTACAGCAAACCAACATGGCACATGTATACTTATGTAACAAACCTGCACATTGTGCATATGTACCCTAGTACTTAAAGTATAATAATAATAATAAAGAAGCTATTTCCATGGCAAAAAAGAAAAGATTTAGAAAAATAGCAATGGTTTAGACTTTATCATTATCCATTATTCTTCCTTAATGTTGGCTTTCTTTGACTTCTTTTCAACTTTCCATCCTCAACTCTCCCCACTAAAAACAAACAAACAAACAAACAAAAACCAATTAACAGGCTCAACCCTTGTCCATTCACAATCACATCCTACCACCAGTTTGAAGCCCATGAGAGTTCTAGTAAACTCACTCAAAGCCAAGTTAACAATTTCTGGGTACTTATTTAGAGAGATGTTTGCATGAAAAAGATGATATTGGAAATGCTAGGTTGCTCTCCACAGTCTTTAATTAATAGAGGACAGTGTAAACATCTCCTTTAAGCTATCATATCTATGAACTTATTCTCCCTAAGCCAAAAACAGATGGAACAACCCATCTATCCACAGCTTTTTTACTGAACCATTTGCCTTGGTGTTACGGTTGTTTTGTTTGTTCATTTGTTCATTTGTTTATTTGTTTGCAATATCACTTTCAACTCACCTTTTGATATTGTGACTTTGTTCCCCAGGGCCTTGCAGTGGCTTTCAGATTCTATCCTAGTCTTACTGGTTAAAGCCTTTGTCTCCTCACTCTCAATCATGACTTGAGTTTTTCTCTGGCTAGCCTGTCTTAATATATCTTTGATAAATTCTGTGTATGTTTAGATCTGGACAAATATACATCTACCTTACTGAGATGAACTGCCACTGAGATCATTCTCTGTGTGCCAGTGGGAGCTGAAGAGTAATTGATGGCTTCAAAGTTCATTAAACATTTAGTGACTACCTGCCATGTAACAGGCAATGTATTAGTGGTGGAGATGTAATGGTCAGCAGGAGTGATATGATCTCTCCCTTTATAGAGGTTTCAGTTTCATAAGAGAAAGGAGCATGTCACCAGGTTTTCCAGTAAAATGAGTAATGTGATAAAAAGGAAGTCCATTTTACCAGGGGAAAACTAGGGGATATAAAGTGAGATGAGAAGGGGTTCTTATCCTGTTAAAGAGACTCTCAGTTGAGACCCAGAGATGAGCTGAAGTTGTAAGGTTGGAAGCTTGGGGCTCTATTCATGTTGTCTCAGCCATCTCCAGCTAATTCAGCCACCCCAGATGAGGGTCCAGTTGCAAAGCAGAGAAAAGTCATTCCCACTGTGCATACCCAAATTATTTTGTTTTGCTTTGTTTTGTGTTTTGTTTTGCTTTGCTTTGTGTTTTGTTTTTAAGGGAGGGTCTCACTCTGCCACTCAGGCTGGAGTGAATTGGGGCGATTACTGCTCACCGCAGCCTCAATCTCTAAGGACTCAAGCGATCCACCAAGCTCAGTCACCCCAGTAGCTCAGACTACAGTTCTGGGCTGTCATGCCCCACTAATATTTTTGTATTTTTTTGTACAGATGGGATCTCACATTGTTGCCCAGGCTGATCTTGAATTCCTGGGTCCAAGTGATCCTCCTACCTCAGCCCCCTAAAATACTGGGATTATAGGAATGAGTCACAGCACCTGGCCCCATTACCCAAATTCTTGATCAAAACAAATTCATGAGCATAACAAAACAGGTGTCACACTATGCATTTATTTGGGGTGTACTTTGTAAAACAGCAACAGTTGACCATAACAAAATGTGTTATCTGTAAGTGACATGCCACCATAATAAATACACATTTAAAACTTGTGGCATGGACTTTGAAATGGTGGATGAAGGTTAGAAATTTCTTATCAGTGGTGAGGAGGACCGTAGAACAGTGAGGAATGCCTTTGGAGATTGGAGGAAAGGAGACAATTGTTATGTAGTGGCAGGATGTTTGGCAACACTGTTGTGTGAGGAAATGTGGAAGATAGAAAGGGCATTTAATTGACTCATGGGTGGGAGATGTGTAGGCAAAACATTTCAAAATGGCAATTGGCTTTTTCAAGCTTGCTATATTAAAATATAACAACAGAAAATTGAACTAAAGAAGGAAATGTTGAGTTTTTGAAGACAAGTTAACGGAATCACAAAGAAGTAAACCTTGCTAGTTCTAAAATAAAACTGCCTTTTCATTCTCTCTCTCTATCCCAGTGAAGGATTCACATAGCAGAAAATGACTTTAGAGCATAAAAGATGTCCAGTGTAGGCTGGAATCTCTGTTTGTTAAGGTGTCAGAAATATATAAGGTATTATACTCCGAAAACTTTCAGCTATACAAGAAATCTGCTATATAAGCACTTTAAGAAAATAATTGATAGGTCCCCTCTATTATGAAACAGTTTCTAAGAATGTCAGTGCCATTGTTCCATACTAGTTCTATACAGGCCGAAGATAGAGAATATCTCATCTCAAAGACATGAGTGGGCATAACTGCTATCTAAGAGAACTACAATAATATCCGTAGGAAACCCTAATGTATTAGTCTGTTATTACACTGCTACAATGACATACCTGAGACTGAGGAATTTATAAAGGTAGGAGGCTCAGTTGACTCACAGTTCTGGGTGGCTGGGGAGGCTTCAGGCAAATTACAGTCACGGTGAAAGGCAAG
Source organism: Rhinopithecus roxellana (assembly GCF_007565055.1). NCBI lineage: Eukaryota > Metazoa > Chordata > Mammalia > Primates > Cercopithecidae > Rhinopithecus > Rhinopithecus roxellana. The sequence continues at coordinate 37,128,989 of NC_044568.1, read as the reverse complement.
AGAGGAGCAAAGGCATATTTTATGTGGTGGTCGGGGAGAGAAAATGAGGAGCGAAGGGAGTAGAGCTTCTTATTAAACCATCAGCTGTGGTGAGAACTCACTATCATGAGAACGGCATGAGGGAAACTGTCCACTATGATCCAATCACCTCCCACCAGATCTCTCCCTAGACACGTGGGGATTATGAGGATTACAATTCAACATGAGATTTGGGTGGGGACACAAAGCCTAACCATATCACCACGTGAAAAAATAAAATTAGGAGAGGTATTACCATTTTTAGACTATAAGGCATAGAGACATTAAACAAATACATTAGATATTTGGACTCCCAAACTTTCTAAGGACAGGAAGCAAGCTGAAAATGCAAACAGGAGCTATTTCTTGTGGAAAAAGGAGGATGACTCGTATGAAAGAATGAAGTACACGGAGAACAGAGGAAAGAACCATGGGGAATTATTCCTACCGTATCATCTTGTAGTGTTGAGTATATGTGGGATATGAGACTGGTTTCTGTAATTCTCAGGTCCTTAAGAGGAATCATCTGGATGAATCACATATGAGGAGTTTCATCTAAACCTGGATATAATTTTCATTACAAGATCCTGGACTTGAGTCAATGCTATAATGGGACAACATTTGTGGAGTTTTGAAGGTGTAATTATACTTTTCACTAGGAGTAAATAATTTATAAAGATAGGGTGGTCTGTGTAGAGGAAAGATGTCTACAAATTCTTTGCTAATTATCTCATTGAAAGAAGATACCTAATCTCTTTTTCTCTGAATGTGGATTGGCCTTATTATCTTACTTGACCCGTAGAATGTAGCCGAAATGGCATTCTAGGACATTGAGAAAATAAGTCTAGGGGACACCAGATGCCATGTAGAAAATTTAAGTATCCTGAGACTCTTATGCTGTGTGCAGAGATTTGCAGGGAGAGAGAGAGGTGGGGGAGGGAGAGAGATTGAGAGATTATTCTAAGTGTCTTTCTGTGCTTGTATTGGATATTACAATCCCAGCAAAAATAGTGGAAGAACCAAGTAATCCAACTGGCAGCCAGAACTGAGGACAAAGACAGATGGACCCATTTAATCAAAACAAACCATTTCCAGGAGTGAGTCAGTCTAGCTGAAGACCCCACTCAGTCAGGACTAGTCCAGACGGAACACCTCTCCTGATTCTGCTAAGGTTCTTGATCCACAGAATCATGAGTACACAAAAAGGACTACTTGATGCCATTAAGTTTCGGGGTGGTTTGAAATGCAACAACAGAAAACAGTACACTCACATTAAATATGATACTGGTGCATGAGCCTGAAGATCTAGAGAAAGTATGTTGCTAGAGACATAGATGTAGAAGTCATCAAAACATAAGTAATAATTGAAGTAATAGAAATGGATGAAACAGCTCAGGGAATGTGAGTGGAAAAAAAGGGTAGAAATGCTATTAGAAATGACTGTAAGAGACAGACAATTAAATCGTTATGCACAAACATTTTACCTACTCTACTAGAAAGATTTATAGCTATTATAGCTATAAGAAAGACACCATTTCTTATCTTGTATTGGCAGATCACTGATGCTGTAAAGAGAAATAATGCTTGAACGTAGTTTGAAGGTTGAGTGAGAATTCAGCAAATGAAATGTTGTAGAGTAATGAAACAGCATGCTTCATAGGAATGATGTAGAAAAGATCCTAGGTCTGCAGCAGAATGTGGGCTTTCCCTTTCATAATATGAAATTATCCCTGGGAGAAGGTTATCCAGCAACAAGCTATAGTTTCCAAACATGTCTTATGACTTAGTTCTTATCAACAGAAAGCAAGCTTAAGTGATGTATGTTATTTCCAGGCCAGAATTGTAAGTGTGTTTTTATTGTACATTGCTGCTTATATCTTGGTTAGCAGCAAAATCTGAGAGCCTGGGGGTTGATATCAGCCTGGGGCCTGAATCACCATGTGGAGATGAATCATCTGCGAATCAGGAACATCCTCATTTTAGGGTTTCATGAATAAAAAATGAAATTCTATTTTGTTAAGCTACTGAAATTTTAAGGTTTATTAGTAGTAGCACCTACCATTATCTCCTTCTGCAGCTGTACTAAACTGCTTTAAATTCGGATATTAAAGAAATGCAAGAAGGAAGGATTGAAAGTTTGCAGGGATCAGATATGGAGGTCTTATGTGTTCTTGGCTGAATTGAACAAATTTTCTTAAAAACAAGTGGTAGTGAATAGCACGATCAGAATTCTCTTTTGAGATGTAAGCACAGAAAATCATTTCATTGTCTTTGGTCTAAGCTTACCTCCCTTTTTAATGTAGAATATTATAATTTGAGTCTTTTCGCACACCTTTGCAATCCATGTCTATGTCTATTATCCTTCTATAAAAAAGGTCCTGTGTGTGAGAGAGAGAACATGAAAGAGAAGTATCATTTTTAGCATGCAAGAAAACATAAGAGTGAATAACCCTCCAAATTCATAGGCTTATAGGCTGACAAGTCAGATTCATTGAATGGTAAAATAATAGTACTTTTTTTCCTTCCACTGAACTTATTAGTGTATGTCTCACACACTGAAGAAAAAAGCAGTGAGTGAAATGTAACCATTTGATATCTCTATCGTGTGTGTGTGTGTTGATGTGTGTAAAGGAGGAAGGGAGAAAACCTTCAGGTATCTTAGTTCTATTTTCTGCAATGGGACATATTACATAACGACTTCTTGTCGAACTGTAATTATAACAGAGCCACCTTTATAAACATGAGTACAGGGGAAATTAATTAGGTGCTGACAATAAGCAAATATTATTTTCTTAATTAGATCTCCTTCTATTGGAAATCCTGCTTTGTTCCTGCTACTCCAGTGTGAATGACATTTGAATCATAACAGTGTCTCACAGAACAGTCTTTCAGGGATGAAAAAGACAGGCACAATGTCACAGTCAATGAATACCTTTTCAAATCTTTGCTAATCTGAAGTCAATTAAATGCAGCCCCCAAAACAGCTGCTTTTGCTGATTCGTATACCCGCATAATTAGCACGGAAACTGTTCAGACGGCACATTTTTCGTATTCATGCATTTTGATAGTTCTTTTGTCACATATTATTTTTACATAGCTGGCTACTATCTTGCAGTTGGAATGCTCAACTTGAGTTAGCATGAGGACAAATGCAATTTGATGGTTTATCAGTACCAGACCCCCATCCTCAAAAGTCAATCTCTCTTTCTCCCTCTTCCACTTTTCCTCTCCTTCTCTCTCTCTCTCTCTGGCTCTTTCTCCTCCCAATTCTTCTCCATCTCCACTCTCTTTCCATCCCTCTCCTTCTCTCCCTCTCTTTCAACTGTCTCTATTCAGCACATATATTTTTAAAGAAATGAGAAGGATTCACTGAGAAAGTCATATTTTGTATGAAGTGCAGCAGTAAGGAGAGAGTAGGATGTAGCTTTATGGAGATAATTCTTCCCCAGAAACCTCTGACTTTTGAAACAGCCTCTGAGACACACGTTGAGACGCTTGCAATAGATGTGTGAGGGTAATGGCCACATCCCTTGTGTGATAAACACACATGTCATTGTGGAACCAGGAGGCCAAGTTATGCTGCCCATTTGGATTAAAATTTGATCAAAATGCCATGTACTGAGAAGCAGCTATGGTCCCAGAGAAGTAATATTGAGACAAATGATGTTAAAAGAGGATTTTCTATCTTAATAGTTAAGGAACGATGGTGATTTTTTACCTTGTGTTCATGTGTTAGAAACTAAATGCTGTATGAATTTATATTTTTACCTCAGATCTCAGAACCAAATGTAAAAATGATATTTTAATTTCACAAAATAACTCCCACTTTGGCTTCAACACAATAGTGTTCGGTGTCATTCCGTGAGGATACATCTAGGAAGCTTCAGTGGTAGAAATGGAATAAGCTTGAGAGTAAAACAAATCAAATAACTCAATAAACATCTAATAGATACAATGAAAATGTTTATTTAAATATTTTCAGCTACATGGTTATTATCTATAAAATTGTTACAATAAAACTTCAGGTGGTTGTACTGATGATTAACTGGTCGGACTGATGATAATGTTTAAAATGTCAGGTGGATTAGTTGGTTTGCATTAAACATGTTTTTCTTTAGGCATTATTCTAGCGTCTGTGATACATACAAACATGAGTAGGATAAAGATGAGCTATTAAAATGATTGCCATTTCAGCATTTTGACCTAAAAATATCAGATTTACATACTTCAACCTAAAATCTACCCCCAAATAACTAAAAATCTAGTCATCTAGTAGAATTGAGAGTAACATTTATATAGAGAGGGAGTATTGATATCTACATGGTAATAAATATTAACAGAGTAATATGTACTATGGGAATATAGAATTGCAATAGATTTAATCTCTCTAGGGTGAGATTGGATTTAGGACGTTTCCTATAAAAAGGACGTCAAAGTTTGCAAAGAACTTGTCAGGTGGAGGAGAAAGAGAGAGAGAGGTAGAGGTAGACAGATAGAGCTATGTAGGGAATGTTCAAGAAATGACAATTATCTGGTAGTCACTCATCTGAGAATTCATTAAGCTGTTCCCACAGCAGTAAAATATTTTTTCTTCAAGACCATGCAAATATTCACATATTATATAGACAAATACACTAGGGAATTTTTTGAGCCCAATTTTTGAATATTTGGTTAGGCTGAATGCTATAAAGTAATTTAAAAATGGGTTCAAAATTTGCTGACAGTATATTCTATCATTTTGTATTTGGATATACATTTAAACTATCTAAATCTGTGTCCTAATCTTGAAAGTGTGGATAATCATAGCTCTCTTATAGGGTTTTTGTAAGAATTAAGTGAATTAATATATCTAAAACCCTTAATTACATGCCTAGAATAGGAACCATCAATAAATCATAATTCTCTGTATCACAAGAGGTAGAGAGGCTATTTCCATTTAGGACTGTGATATTTAATTTTATGACTAATATTTAATAAATAATACTTGTTTTAGCACCAGGAAAAAAAATCCTCTCCATTTTTCAGGAGTGCTGCAGGTTTATTTTTCTGTTGTCTTTTTTCTCAGTCTTTGTGTGGTTAAAAAAATCAGCATTTTTGTATAGCTAATCCATTAGTGGCCTTAAAAGAGAAATCATTTGGTTTTTTTTTATGAAATTTGTGAATAAGTAGCTTAATTATAATCATTCTCAGGCTCTCCTTACCCTTAATAAGTGTGTGTGTTTCTAATACTTAAAAAGAAATCACCTAGGCTCTCCAAATGTGCATGGAGAAATGATTTTCAAATAATTAAAGGACATGAAGGGATGGGTTATAACCACATGATGGTGGCAAGGTTAAGAGCAGGTGTTGTCAGAGGTCAGATCAGAGAAAATTTATATTTGCTGAGCACCTACTACGTACCAGGCAGGACCTGTGTTTATATTCTGAGTATTTATTTCTCACTGTAAGTATGCAAAGGTATTAACATTATCCCAGTTTAAAGGATGAGGTAAGTAAGACTCAGGGAATAGGCATAAGATGCTGAAGCAAAGTCAGAGGCTGTATAGAGAGAGCTTCTTATTCACACTGGCACTGCCAGTTTCCATATTTCTGTTTCTAAGTTTAGTGGCTATGGGGAAGCTACGGATCATTAGTAGGACTCATTGCCATTGGAAGTAACTGTGACATTTTTAGCAAAGAGTGTAGAACCTGTTAACCACTAGGTGAGGAACCTCACGCAAATCTCATTCGAGAGTTTACGGGACTTCTGATATCTTCTAAAGATGAGCTGATTTTGGAAGGGACTATCAATATCTTCAAAATAATTATCAAATTAAATGGCTATATCCATGAATTGCTTTTTTTTTTTTTTTTTTTTTTTTTGGTGGTGGTAAGTCCTGCAACCATTTAGTGCAAATGTGACTTAGAAAAAAAAAAGTAAAATGTAATGTAAATTATCTGAGTTGTCAACATAACTCTGTAGATAATTCCAGGTCCACATGCTTGTCAGAGAAAAGACAGAAACAGGAGGTGAGTCTAAATCTGTCCTGTGGACTACATAAGTTACTCTATATGTGTATATATGTATACACTCCCTCCAAGCACACATACACGTGTGTGCGTACACACACGTGTGTGTGTGTATATATATATGGATAACCTATTTTATTTACTCTATAAACAAGGAAACCAAAGCTTAGGTATTTACGGAAATTGCACAAAACATAAGGTGATTAGAGAAGAATTGGTACTCTGTTTCTAAACCTCATGGCCTTTCCACTATCTAATATATATTTTTGAATATGTGACATAAATAGCATTCATTCATTCTTTCAACAGATATTTACTCAGCATCTACCCTAAGCCGGGCACTTTCCTAGAATATGTATGTGATTAAACTCAAACTGTTACCTCTTAGGGACTCATAGTCTACTAGGTATGAGACATGTAAACACACACATCAAAACTGATGTAAACACAGAATGGAACAAAGAAGCAGGACTGACGCATGTGGGGGTGTCAGGTGATTTTTGAGCTGGGTCTTGGAGGACAATATGAATATTTCATGTGACAAGGACATGCCAGACAGGGAACATCAGCCTGGCAAGGAAGAACATAGAGCCAAAACTGGCCTGGGAGACATAAGGTTGGGATATAAATGCTGCCTGTCTCCGCTCTCAGCAGGCCTTCCCACTGCCGCCTGCTGCTCTCATCTATTTTCTGGCTTTGCAATTCCCCTGCACTCCCAAACCTACTATTACATTCCCATTCCCCCTCCTCCACCTCCTCACCTAATGTCCAAAACACATGGGTATGTGAGATAAGTGGGTGAGCAAGTTGCAAATGGAGAAAGGGAGGGGTGGAGTACAGGAGTGTCACAGAGGGTGAAGGGCATGGGAACGACAAGCACCTAGGCCTGAAAACCCCAAGATCGCCTTCCTTCACCTTGAAACCTTTCTTGCTCTTCCATGGCCAACCTCATACTTTGCAAATAATTTTGACTGATAGCATCTTTCGGGCTGATTCAAAGGTAAAACAAAGCAAATCATCAAGTTCTAGAAATGAGAAAATATTTTTAAAATTACAGATTATTTAAAAGGAAAAATAAAACGTTTGAAAAAAAAATATCTTGAACAGTCATCCAACCAAGAACTTAATTCATAGGATCTCCTTAAGCAATCACCACCAGGTGATGCTAATTAGCCTGAACAATGCACAGGTGTTACCCTACAAGGGAAGTAAATAAATAAATAAATTCATAAATAAAGCAATTGCAGCTTCAACATAGCTGCCTGTATCTCTCCTCATCGTCTCCAAATATGCCACCCTTTTTTTTTTTTTTTTTTTTTTTTTTTTTGAGACGGAGTCTCCTTCTGTTGCCAGGCTAGAGTGGAGTGGCGCAATCTCGGCTCACTGCAACCTCTGCCTCCGGGGATCAAGCGATTCTTCCGCCTCAGCCTCCCGAGTAGTAGCTGGAATTACAGGCATACGTCACCACGCCCAGCTAATTTTTGTATTTTTAGTACAGACAGGATTTCACCATGTTGGCCAGGATGGTCTCGATCTCTTGACCTCATGATCCGCCTGCCTCGGCCTCCCGAAGTGCTGGGATTACAGGCATGAGCCACCGCGCCCGGCCAAATATGCCACTTTTAAATATGCCTTATTCAATATCTAATGTGTTAGTCGTGCAAACTATTGTGGTAACCTGAAAAATGTTCTTTCTTCTCTAAATACAAATAACTGCATTCATTTGTATATCCATTTGTGCATTCTTTAAATGGAATAATAATCTAAACCACTATGTACCAGACACTGTGCCTGGCACTAGGAATAAGGTAATAGAGAAAAATGAAATTCGTCTTTATTTTATGGGCTTACAGTCTACTAGGAGAGAAAGATATTAATTAAGTTACATAATTAGGTGATCACAGTTTAACGTCTTCAAGGCAGGCAATGTAAAAGGCAATATGAAAATAGGCTGGGCGCCGTGGCTCACACCTGTAATCCCCGCACTTCGGGAGGCCGAGGCAGGCGGATCACGAGGTCAGGAGATTAAGACCATCCTGGGCAACATGGTAAAACCCCATCTCTACTAAAAATACAAAAATTAGTGTGGCGTGGTGGCAGGCGCCTGTAGTCCCAGCTACTCGGGAGGCTGAGGCAGGAGAATCGCTTGAACTGGAGAGGCAGAGGCCGCAGTGAGCCAGATCGCGGCACTGCAGTCCAGCCTGGGTGACAGAGCGAGACTCCGTCTCAAAAAAAAAAAAAAAAGGGTAAACACAGAGACCTTACCTAGTTTATGCCACCGTGGACTGCTTTCTGCTAAGGTAGTGGGAGCTGTGATTGAGTCAATGCATAAAATAGGAAAAGGGTAGTAGCATGAATTCCAGACAAAAGAAATAGAAGAGTTCCGCAGCAAAGTAAACCAAAAGAACAACAGGAAGTCCTGTGTGACTGGAACCCAGAGCAAGCAGACCCTAATGCTGTGAGACTAGAGAGTGAATGGTTTTCCAAAGAGTGTTAAAAAGCTAATATTTGAATTCTTTCCAAATGTCCTAAAATATTTTAAGCAAGAATGCCTTATCTGATGCAGGGAAGGCTCCTGAGTGGACAGAGATGATCCTTATATGACAGAAAAGTAATTCAAATTGTTTGGCCCAAAAACTATATTAGATTTAGACATTGATGGAGTTGGGGATTTTTTTTCTCCACGATATGAGTCCATCAGAGCACGAGCATTTGTGCTTAACATCTTTAGTGGAGTGAACCTGAATCCAGAATCTTGTCACATAGTCAGAATTTGTTCATGAAAACTTTGCAGAACAGGATATGTAAGAGACTGAAGGCAACTCAGTGCACACTTAAATCAACAGTACTTTCAACAATCCAAGAATGAGCAAGTTGGGGGAGGAGACCCTTACTGATTTCACGAAATTCTGTTCAAATTGTGTGTCTCTGTGTATAACAGGCAGAGTCAGAGAAGGAGACAAAGAGATAGAGATCTAAAGAAATGAGAGAGTCTGACTGACTTTGTAAAGGGACTTACTGACTTACAGGTATAAACAGAATGTCCACAGTAAATTAATGGGTTTTAGATTTCCTGTAAAATGTTATTTTCAAGGTAATAATTTATGAAAATATTTCTATATTTGTCAGATAAATTCAAAACGTAAATCTTAGGCTATAATATTGGCCATAGTAATATTATATTGGGATTACAGGCATAAGTCAGCATATCCAGCCGCCATAATAAACTTCTGACTCTAAAAAGTCCTTGACCGTACTGATTGAGCCTCCTTCATTGAGGTGAAGGAACTAAAGGACAGAGAGGGTGAGAAAAGTGCCCAGAAACACACAGCAAATTTAGGACTGGGCTCCAGTTCTCCCAGGGGTTTTCCACATCCCAAGGTCTGGGATGTGGAGTCAAAGGGAGTCAAAGTCCCTACAGAAAAGAAATGTTTTACAACCCCATCAAAAAGTGGGTGAAGGATGTGAACAGACACTTCTCAAAAGAAGGTATTTGGCCGGGCGCGGTGGCTCAAGCCTGTAATCCCAGCACTTTGGGAGGCCGAGACGGGCGGATCACCAGGTCAGGAGATCGAGACCATCCTGGCTAACACGGTGAAACCCCGTCTCTACTAAAAATACAAAAACTAGCCGGGCGAAGTGGCGGGCGCCTGTAGTCCCAGCTACTCGGGAGGCTGAGGCAGGAGAATGGCGTAAACTCGGGAGGCGGAGCTTGCAGTGAGCTGAGATCTGGCCACTGCACTCCAGTCCGGGCGACAGAGCGAGACTCCGCCTCAAAAAAAAAAAAAAAAAAAAAAAAAAGAAGGTATTTATGCAGCCAACGGACACATGAAAAAATGCTCATCATCACTCGCCATCAGAGAAATGCAAATCAAAGCCACAATGAGATACCATCTCACACCAGTTAGAATGGCAATCATTAAAAAATCAGGAAATAACAGGTGCTGGAGAGGATGTGGAGAAATAGGAACACTTTTACACTGTTGGTGGGACTGTAAACTAGTTCAACCATTGCGGAAGACAGTGTGACGATTCCTCAAGGATCTAGAACTAGAAATACCATTTGACCCAACCATCCCATTACTGGGTATATACCCAAAGGATTATAGATCATGCTGCTATAAAGACACATGCACATGTAAGTTTATTGTGGCACTATTCACAATAGTAAAGACTCGGAATCAACCCAAATGCTCATCAATGATACACTGAATTAAGAATATGTGGCACATACATACCATGGAATACTATGCAGCCATAAAAAAGGATGAGTTCATGTCCTTTGTAGGGACATGGATGAAGATGGAAAACATCATTCTCAGCAAACTATCGCAAGGACAGAAAACCAAACACTGCATGTTCTCACTCATAGGTGAGAATTGAACAATGAAAACACTTGGACACAGGAAGAGGAACATCACGTATCAGGGCCTGTCGTGGGGTGGAGGTGGGGGAGGGATAGCGTTAGGAGGTATACCTAATGTGAATGACAAGTTAATGGGTACAGCACACCAACATGGCACATGTATACATATGTAACAAACCTGCACGTTGTGCACGTGTACCCTAGAACTTAAAGTATAATAAAAATAAATAAATAAATAATGAAAATAAATAAAACTCACTGTAGAAGATTTAGAAAGAAAAAAAGAAATGAAAGGTTTTACTTAGGAAGGTCTGACTTCTGATATGTAACAAATATGAATAAAAAATGTTATAATCCCTGCAAATTTCTTATGAACTGGTTGAACTCTACCTGTGTTCATCCATCACTTTGCCTGTTTTATTTGCTGTTAATTTAAGGGAATGCAATGTTCAGGAGTTAGATGGTTGTATAGAAATATTAGCATACATCCATGGAGCGAAAGATTAATCTATCAGCCATCTCAATAACAGAATTAGCCATTATTTTTCTAACTGGAGGTACATGGTTTGAACCAACAAATCACTGCCTCCCCTAATAAGCTTTACCTGAAAGTTGTATGTTGTGTCTTCCAAAGTGTGGGTGGAAGAATTAAAGATTTAGATGGAAGAACATTTTGGCTCATATACATAGCAGTAAGTAATGTTAAATCATAAGTAAATTATTTTAATTTCAATTATATTTTGCTCTTGATGAGATTTTTGTCAATGATAACAATATCTTTAACACCTAACATTTTAAAAATTACCTTTATGTAAGCCTGTATCTTGACAACAAGTGTCAAGTTTAGAGCTTGCCCATAGTCATCAACATCCTATCAAAATGTAATCTCATTGTTTTAATGTATTGCATTAATATTTATGATATCTCTCTGGAAAATATTATTAATTTTGCATCTTTGGTAGTAACATAGTGTTCAAAATTAATTTTAACTTACATGAGTTTATTAAATAATTTAGAAAATGATATTATAGTATGTAGTTAGTAGATGTAAAGAGGTAATAAAGGTTGAAAAAAATTGTTTTAATAGAGAAAAATATGACCTTTGGAATTTTAAACTGATTTCATTACTTACTAATTATGTGACCTGGGCAAGTCACTTAACCTTTCTGAGTCTCAGTTTCCATTTCTGTATTATGAGAATTATAATGATTCTGACCTCATGAGTTCATTATAACTTTAAATAAGTCTAGCATATAATCAAAACCTAGCAAAGGTTATTATAGTTGAACACAAAGAAATAATAAAATTAGAGAAGTAACATAACCTACATAATGAAAGATGAAAAACAGAAGTGAATCCTTTGGCCTTATCCAAGGCACACATACAAAGGAGGAAAATATTTTGGAAAAAAACAGAGTCAGCACCAGATGCAACACAATTAAACTGAACAGTCCCTCGTGTTTACAAGAAAATCCTCACTCACAATTACCCAAACAAATCTATTCACTTAGAAACCCAGAGGGCTTTAAGCCAAAGCACATATCTCTTTAGGGCCTCTTAAACTATTTTTATTGCTATCTAAATTTTATACACCAGCAACACCAGTAACACACATCAGTAAGAGTGCTATCAGAAGTTCAGATTGTTCCTACAATCTATCAACCACTCCATTCAGTTCGGTTCCGTTTGATTCATTCTAGCAATCACATGGGTGGCGATGTATACTATATACTGTATGAGACAGTAAAGGAAGACCACAGAGGATTTTCATAGCTCATGTCTTCACAGACCTTTGTTTTTTTCTAGCATTCTTTATTTGGTTAAGTTCTAAACATTCTATGATCAAGAGAATCCTACTTAATACACACAGTCACTCAATTCCTCTATTTTTCGTTGACTGGATTAACAAACAATTATGTTTTTAATAAACAGTAGATGCAAAATAATTTGTGGCAGATTGGAAGGCACTGGGATGAAATGATGAAGGAGTTAGATTTTGGAAAGAAATCAGTGGTTCCTTTCAAAATTACAAATACTGTGTCATGGAATCAAAGGTGAGTGAGGGATTTATTCCCATCTTTCCAGCACACATCACTGTCAGATGGCCAGTGCCTATCCTTCTGGGTCTGGCTTCATTCTCAGATGGAGAGTTCTTCTGGACAAGGTCTGAGCTAAGTCTTGGGCTTCAGTTGAAGAAAATATATATTTTATTAAATAGTTGCTTTATGAAGTAGACATAGAACTGATCATCTTACCTTGATACAGAGTAAGAAGATAACTCCATCTGCCACGTTATGTAAAGCAGGCATCAGCCTTTATGCTCAGCCATGGACAGTACAAGGGAAGCTTTAGGGCACCAAGACAAAGAGAGTGGTTTGGGACTAGGGTGATATTATATATAATGTTGTACCTTGAGTATGGTGGCAAGATATTATCTTCATCGCTAAATACCAGAAATATTTTACTTTCTGTACTTGACCTCATACTAAACAGTGATTTTCCAGAAATATCTTCATTACCTTTAAAATTAATTGGTCCAGAATAATTAATTCTAATTTAGTAAATTTTAAAAATTTATTCTCTTTGGTTTAAAGTGATGAGTTTTCTTTTACATAAAGGCAAATTTTTTTTTCCCCAAAACATCTCCAGTGGTACTTTCTCCTCTCCATCCTATTGCCACTAATTAAACAAGCTCTTACTAATATCTGGCTCCTATGCTTGTAATAGCTTCCTGAATGGTTTCCTCCAATCCACTGCCAATTATGCTTATCTCTCTAAAACTCAACTCTTTTTTTTGGCCATTCCCTACCGAAAAATTCATCAATATAACCATATTTTCTTTATAAAATAGCCAATTACTTTACTGATGGCATTTAAAGCCACCTATAATCTAATATCATTTTGCTTTTCTGCATTTATCCCAAAACATCTTTATTATGTTCACCTCCTTCTTTTCCATGGGTTACTTTTGGATGATAATTTCCATGTAGGTTGTTTCATAATATAATTTAACATAATCACAAAATACTAAATATAAAGCTGCAAGGGAGGGTTGACTGTATCTATATCTATCTATGTAAATATCTCAATATAAATATTATATAATATAAAATACTGAATATTTATAAAACAGCTGTATGATGCATAGTTTTAATCCATAAAACTTCCAAATCAATGCAGAGACAATAGAATTCAGAATTGTCCAGAGGACACGCTGAATCTTCCTGCAAATTCCTTTTCCAAACTTGCTTTTCCTCTCTGCCTAGACAGTCAAACAATTCCCTGTATTTATAGGACACTTGTGAAGCACTTAAAACAGAACAGTATGTAAATTCACGCTAAATAATGCATAATGCTACAAGAATCTGTTTTCCAACTTGCTGCAGCCATCATCACATACAAGGAAAAAGAGGACAACTAGAAGTAAAAAGCAGCTGTATGTTTTTTAAAAGCTACGATAGAATAGTGTGCATTTTTAATGTTGTAGACTTACACACCATAGCTAGAGGCTGTATTTATTTCATTTAACATGCTTAATTTATGTCTATATGGAAGGCAAGTTCAAGTTTTAGAGGAAGAATAATATGTTTAGTGGATTCTTGATTAATATGTTTTTTATGAAAATGTAGGGAACAACCACATATTTTAGTAATATATATTGATCAAAATAAGTTATTGATATATAACTTGATAAGGGCTTATGAATAGTTCTTTGGTACTATTGATACTTTGGTACTATTAAAACCTGACCTCTCGGCCGGGCGCGGTGGCTCAAGCCTGTAATCCCAGCACTTTGAGAGGCCGAGACGGGCGAATCACGACGTCAGGAGATCGAGACCATCCGGGCTAACATGGTGAATCCCCGTCTCTACTAAAAAATACAAAAAAACTAGCTGGGCGAGGAGGCGGGCGCCTGTGGTCCCAGCTACTCGGGAGGCTGAGGCAGGAGAAGGGCATAAACCCGGGAGGCTGAGCTTGCAGTGAGCTGAGATCCGGCCACTGCACTCCAGCCTGGGTGACAGAGCGAGACTCCATCTCAAAAAATAAAAAAATAAAAAAATAAAAAAATAAAAACCTCACCTCTCACCTCTGCTTTGGGGACCCTTCTCAAAAATTATAAGTCCTTCCTAAAAAAAAAAAAAAGGAATATAAGGAATATAGTTGTTACTGGTTCACCGATTCACAGAAGGAATACTTATTAAGTATCTTTAAGATGTAGAGTAAGTAAAACTGAATACATTCTCTGATTCTCAATGTATAAAAAACTAACAGCAGTGCTATAGACGAGAGAAAGGTGGTTCTATGAGAACATATGCCAATAACACCCATTTGACACTAGTGGTTAAGGAAAGCCTCCTCCGGAAAGTAACACTTTGGCTGAGATCTGAAAGGTGGGCAGGAGTTAATATGGAGAAGGGAGTTAGATAAGGATAGTATGGTTTATGGAATAACAGTCCCTACATGTGGTCACATTCTAATCCCTAGAACCTATAAATACATTACAGACTTGACAAAGAGGACTTTGCTAATGTGATTAAGACAAGGACTTTGGGATGGTAGAATGTTCCTGGATTAGCGAGATGGGCCTAATGTAATCACAAGGTTTCTAACAAGAATAGTGAGGAGGATCAAAGTCAGAGACAGCAATGGGGCAATAAAAGCAGAGGGAGAGAAGGCAGTGTGATGCTAGAAGCAGAGGTGGATAAAGCCATGTGATGAGGGAAGCACAATGATGTGACTGCTGGTACTCAAGAAGGAGAAGGGCCATGAACCAAGGAATGTAGGCAGCCTTGGGAGGCTGGGAAGTCAAGAAAAAAAATTCTTCTCCAGGGCTCCAGAAGGGATATGGCCCTGTCATTCCCTAGAAGACTGGTAATTCTGATCTCCAGAAATGTAAGATAACAAATGTATCCCGTTTTAAGCCACCAGGTTTGTGGTAATTTGTTAAAACAATAATAGGAAGTTAATATAGATGGCTTCTTTATAAAACAGGGGAAGAATATTCAGGTAAAGAGAACTCTTTGTGTGAGATAGAGCTTTGCAGATTTGAGTAATTGAAAAAAGGGCTGATATTTCTGAAGCACAGAATTTCAGGACCAAAGGAAACTTAAAAAGTTAAAACTGTTCAAGGTATTCAAAATCATCTATTTCAAAACCTCATTTTATGAATGAAGATAAAATATGATTTAGTTAAGATCATGGAATCTATTAGCAAAATAATCTTACAAATTTCAAGATGTAAAAAAATCCAAATTTGATAAGAATGCAACTCATTTATCCATTCAATCATTTACAAATACTTATTGACTGCTGTGTAGCAGAGCAGGGCACAGCGGCTGAGGACATACCGAATCAGGAAGAAAGAAAGCATAGTCGCTGACTTGCTGTGTTCCTGTCCTTGTAATATCCACGTACCTCTCTGTCGCCTTCACTATAGGGTAAGCTCCTTCAAGGCAAATGCTGTTTCAGTTTAAGCATGGTATACCTCACATGGTATTATGTGAGGCTGCTAATAGAATATTTGGGAACATGGATTTACTCTGGGTATGCACCAGCCTGTGTGGGGACATGAGCTCCAGAAGCTACATTAGGAATATAATGTGGTGATAACAACAAGCTTAAACATGCATTATGCCATTTAATCCACACAACTTCCCCACAAGGAGGGTGTATTTCAAAATGTATACATCACCGTGGCATAGTCTTGAATCCCCACTGCCTGTTTTAGCTGTGATGTAAATTTAGAACCTTGTGACTCCTGTTTTCTCCTAAGTAAAGTATGTATAATAATAGTAACTGTCAGAGTATTGGTAAGGATGGAATAAATGTATACATGTTAAATATATGTAAATTACCTAGCAATCTGACAAATAGGAATTCAACATTTATTGAGTGAATAAAATAATGAATGAATGATATGTGTGTGTGTGTGTATGTGTGTGTGCGCGTGCATGTGTGATCTTGTAGATGTAAGTGAGAGCTCCTGTGGGCCTATTGAAACACAACAGACATGAATTGGGGATCAATTTGTGCACCAGGCAGTCAGAAGTCCTGGCCTGGTGCAGGTGCCAGTTCCAAGCCTGTCTCAGTCTACATCTATATGAGATCATGCTAACCTCTATGAACCTCATTTCTTCATCTGAAAAATGAAGATATCAATCTGTGCTGTGGTCTCTGGTTGAATTATTTCAAGGATTGAGTGATACGGCTGCAATTTCTCTAATTTGCATATCAACACAACCTTAATAAAGTGAACATAATTCTTATGAACATTATTATTAATGTAGTTGCGATTTTTAAGAAACATTGTATTTGACTGCATTAATTTACCAAAGCTTTAGCTTACCAGTTTATATATTGTTCCCTCTTTGTTCATAAACTGTTATTAAGACTCTCTATGTTCACCGTGAGTAATGGCCCCACCCGTAGAGAAGTGAAAACACATTTGTTTTATTCAGAAAACTCTGAGTCATACACTGTAGGTTGTGTATTGTGTATAAACTATTATTTTCCATTTCTACAGTACCAGTCTCTTCTGCTGATATTTCTAACCACATCCATAGATATCATTTTGAAGGCCTTTAGGAATGACACACAATGGGACCCTTACAAGAAAAGACACCTCTTGCCTACAATTTCTTCTTTGTTGTTTGTTGGGAGCTTCAGGTGTTGACATCTGAGAGCTGAAACATGCACTTAGGGAGGTTGTGACTATGCCTTTCAATCTTGCTCATGAGAACGTAAAGGCAGAAGGCATAAATCTCTGGTGTCTGAATTGTACTTCATAGCATTGTACTTTGTCAGTTGCGAACAAGATGAGGTGGAGAAAAATTCCAGCATTTGAAAGAAAGAAGAAACCTATTCATTTCAGGTTTTTAAAATTAATAGATTTTGGACGTGGGGCACAAAATTCATTCTCACTGGGTATTGATGTTATCATTTGTTCAGTATAATACTGGAAAGACCCATAGAAATGGCCAGGTTTATAACCTAATAATCTGTGACTATGATTCTGGTTCATTCCAGTGGGAAACATGTTGGTGTATGAGTAAAAGCCTGATCAATGTAGTCTGTCGGATTAGAGTCCTAATCCCAAATTTGCCACTTTCCAGTTGTAAAATTTAGGATACAACGCCACATTTATCTGCAGATTAAAACATTGCAGCTTTAAGTGGAGACAATTTACCCATCTCATATGACTTTTCAGAGGATTAAATGAAAAATAATATGTCAAATGAATAGCACAGGAATCTGGCAGGATGGCAGACTAAGTTAACCTAAATACCCCCAGAAATAAATCTTTAGCCATGGTAGATGATACGTAACAACAATAAAAATATGAATGCATAGCTGAGTTCAATAGGAAATTAAATCCTCAGGAGGTAAGAAATAAAAATGGAACTTGAAGAAATGTATTACCCTCATGAATTAGCATTGCAGCTACCCTTGGAGTGGGCTATCAATATGAAAAATAATAAGGTAAAGAAAAGAAAAAGACAATGTCTTGAGCTGGAAAGTTTGAAGAAATTGTAACTAAGCCTTTATACATAACATTGAAATCATTCAATTGCTTTATTAGTGAAAGGAAAAACTCCACCTAACATACAGAAAGATGGCAAGGCACTTCATCTATTTCTATTGGGCTCTAGGGAAACACATATGCAGGAATACACACAAAAACACACAAAAACCTCATGTCAGAAACAGACTAGCCCATCTTTCACACAGGTTGTCTACTACTCATAGATTCTGGGATGCAGAAGTTAAGAAATTAACATAAAGCTTGGTCTTGCGCTGGTGACAATTTTAAGATGCCTGACAAAGCAAATGTAAACTTCACTTGAAGTTCACTCCTGCAAACAAAGTTGGGTTTTTCCCATAAAAAAAAAAAAAAAAAAAAAAAAAAAAAAAAAGCCCCGTGTCTCTGAGCACACCATCTTCCATTGCAAAACAAACGAGATAACCATCTGCCAGCAATAAGAATAAATGGAAATAGTACATTGGAGAATTAGAATCTCAAGAATATCACATAATAGAACTACCCTTAACATAAAAGTCTATCAAATGGTATGCATAACTTAAATTTAGGAATAAAAACCATAGAATATGGAAAATGATTCTACCAAAGAAAGAGACAAATAAGCTATTGAAAGCAAAGATTAAATGCAGAAAAATAAATCACAAAATAGACCCAGCTGAACAGAACAATAGTAAAGAAGGACATATATTCAAGTAAGTTATACTCAATATGTCACAGTGAAACAAAGGGAAAAGAAGATTACAAGTATTGTTAAAAGAAATAGAGGAGAGAATGAAACGGTAAAGCATTACAAGTAAAATGGAATTCCATAATGGGTGAATAGAGAGAATGGTACAAAAAGAGTTATCCAAATATAATAGCTCACAATTTTCAGTAATGATGAAATATATGAACCTTCAGGTGTAGAAACACTGTAGATCCCAGTCAGAATTAAAAAACACACACACAAGGCACATCATAGTAAAACTACAAGATATCAGAGATAAGAGGAATATACATCCTTTCTTCCAGGTTGCTTTTAAGATTACCTGAGAAAAATATTCAACAATTAGAAATAACAGTAGTCGTCTCAATAAAGAAACATATAACAGACTGTTATTTTCAGAGTTAACAGCAAAACTAACCACCTACATGAAATTCTTTACTCAGGTAAACTCTTATGCAAGGGTGACATATTTTTTAGGCAGTAAATGAAAAGTTTAACATTCATATATCTTTGTTGAAGGAAATATTAAAAGGGTTACTTCAGAAAAATGAAAAGAAAACCTAGAAGTAATACTTGTAATATGAGAATCAATAACAACTAACAAAAAAACCCAGCAAAATGTTATCAACTATTACGCTGGTCAATAGGTACATGGAATTTTTATGTTATTGTTGTTCCATATTTATTTAAAAATAAATTATGAAACATATAAAAATACCAACTACTTTCTCATCCAGATATTTTCACAGACATTAACAGTAAGTTATATTCTAATCTCATATTCATCCATTAAGAATATAAAACATGTTCATAAATTCTAGATACATTAAGTTTGTTTGGATGGAGCCACATGGAGATGTGGCTAATAAAACGGGCTTATTGAAGTTGACCAAAACATATGTCAGAAAGCAAAAGATGTGAAGAGATGTTTAGAGACGACGAAATAAAATACAAAATCAGATTTGTGTAGCTTTGTGGAACAGTCATTGGCAAAAGTCCGAAAACATAAATAGCTTATTCAGGATTTTGTTTTTCAGACAAAACTACAGGAAGTACTTAATAGTGATATTTGGACATGAGATCTAGCTGACTGACCTGAGAGAGCCAGAACTTGAAGGTATAACTAACGTTTTTGTTTCTTGCTTAAATCTTCAGAGCTTATGCCATTTATTAACAAAAGATCTGTAACTCAAACTCAATTAAACAAATAAATAATTAAGCAAAGGGATTCATTGGCTTATATAACTGACACAAAATTTCGAGTCTCCTGATTTCTTGTTTGTTTGTTTTTTGAGACGGAGTCCTGCTCTGTTGCCCAGGCTGGAGTGTAGTGGTGCGATCTCAGTTCACTGCAACCTCCACCTCCTGGGCTCAAATGATGCTCCTGCTTCAGCCTCTCAAGTAGCTGGGATTACAGGCTTACCACCACACCCATCTAATTTTTGTACTTTTAGTAGATATGGGGTTTTGCCGTGTTGGCCAGGCTGGTCTCAAACTCCTGACCTCAGGTGATCCACCTGCCTTGACCTCCCAAATTGGGATTACAGGCATGAGCCACCTCACCCAACCTCCTGATTTCTTTCTTTGCAAATCTTTCTTTGCTTTCATCCGTAATATGATTTCATGGTGACAATAACAGAAACATAATTTCTGACTTTGTGTTTCCATACTCCAGTTTCTGAGTGAGCAATGCTATCTTTTCCAGTATCTCCAAAAGAGAGAAGAAACTTCTATTTCTTTTTTTTTTTTTTTTTTGAGACGGAGTCTCGCTCTGTTGCCCAGGCTGGAGTGCAGTGGCGCAATCTCGGCTCACTGCAAGCTCTGCCTCCCGGGTTCACGCCATTCTCCTGCCTCAGCCTCCCCAGTAGCTGGGACTACAGGCGCCCGCCACCGTGCCCGGCTAATTTTTTGTATTTTTAGTAGAGACAGGGTTTCACTGTGGTCTCGATCTCCTGACCTTGTGATCCGCCCGCCTCGGCCTCCCAAAGTGCTGGAATTATAGGCGTGAGCCACCGTGCCTGGCTTTTTTTTTTTTTTTTTTTTTTTTTTTTTTGAGACGGAGTCTCGCTCTGTCACCCAGGCTGGAGTGCAGTGGCCGGATCTCAGCTCACTGCAAGCTCCGCCTCCCGGGTTCATGCCATTCTCCTGCCTCATCCTCCCGGGTAGCTGGGACTACAGGCGCCGCCACCTCGCCCGGCTAGTTTTTTGTAGTTTTTAGTAGAGACGGGGTTTCACTGTGTTGGCCAGGATGGTCTCGATCTCCTGACGTCGTGATCCGCCCGTCTCGGCCTCCCAAAGTGCTGGGATTACAGGCTTGAGCCACTGCACCCAGCCAGAAACTTCTATTTCTAAAGCTCCAGCAAACATTATCTCATGTAATAATGTTCCAAATTGAACCATGTGCTCACTGTGGAATCCATCACTATAAACAGGGACTAGGCTATGCCAACTGAGCTACACTGGAAGTCCGTCCCTTCTTAACCACATGATGGTATGCCACAGAGAGGCAGCCCTTAAAGCAAAATGTAGTGCTATTCATGGGGAAAGCGTAACTGATACAACTCAAAAATTTTCAGCACCTTGTTAGATTGTGGAAATAGAATTTGATGTTGTAATTTTTTTTCCCTACATGAGGTTTGCAGCTATGGTAATCTTGGTAGTCAATTCACCAAAAGCTCGTTCTATAGGCCAAACCTTACTACAATGATGATGAGGTCAGGAGGAGAGATGCTATGGAACTCAGGGCTCGAAGGACAGTTAGACTGAAAATGAGAATTATTTATAGGAGTGGTTAAAGGACCAGAGAAGTTGGAATGTTGAGAAAGGAAAAGCATGTGAGATTAGAAGTCTGAAGAACAAATACAGGAATCTATCCCTGATTGTATCTGATCAAATATAGAAATCTAATATAGACACTTAATCTTTTACATTAGATATTAGGATGACATAGGACAGGAAATAAAACATGTGCTGCACTTAATCCCATTGAGACACCCAGCAGATATCCATGTATACAACTTTCTCACTCCTTTACGTACATAGGAGATGTATGGCTCCCACAGACTATATAGTCTAGGTATGTGTGAATCACATTGACACCAAGAAGCTACAGTCTCAGTATCCTGCCCGTCTTTTATATCTCTAGTCATGCACACCCAGGACCTGCAGGTCAACTCACAGCTCCCCCATTACAGATGTCGTCTAAAACACGAGGCATTCACGATAAACAGTGATGCATGATTCCACACTTTAAAAGTGAAATGCATGACTCTACATTCATCTTAACTTTGTAAGTTCCAAGGAAACTATACTGTGAGAAGATAGACCCAAGGTCATTTTTCCATGTACACGTAGATTGACTCAGGCCTGATGCTTATCTTTTACTTTTAAAACTTATACATGGTTGGGCGCGGTGGCTCACGCCTGTAATCCCAGCACTTTGGGAGGCCCAGGCAGGCAGATCACAAGGTCAGGAGATCGAGACCATCCTGGCTAACAAGGTGAAACTCCATCTCTACTAAAAATACAAAAAAAAAAAAAAAAAAAAAATTAGCCGAGTGTGGTGGCGGGCGCCTGTAGTCCCAGCTACTCGGGAGGCTGAGGCAGGAGAATGGCATGAACCCGGGAGGCAGAGCTTTCAGTGAACCAAGATTGCACCACTGCAATCCAGCCTGGGCAACAGAGCGAGACTCCATCTCAAAGAAAAACCAAAAAACCAACAAAAAAACAACCAAAAAAACTCATACATACATGAGAAAAAAATCACAACAACTGGGATAAAACTTTGTTTATGGTTTATTATGTTCAATTATGCGTAACTAATTGTATAGAAAACTATTAAACTCTATATGATTTGATATTACAGTATGGCTTTATTAACTTTTGCCAATCTCTTTCTTTTTTTTTTTTTTTTTGAGACTGATCTCACTCTGTCACCCAGGCTGGAGTGAAGTGTCATGATCTTGACTCACTGCAACTTCCACCTCCCTGGCTCAAGCAATTCTCCCGCCTCAGCCTCCCTGTTAGCTGGGAATTATGGGCGCCTGCCAACACACCAGACTAATTTTAGTATTTTTAATAGAGATGGAATTTCACTCTGATGGCCAGGCTAGTCTCGAACTCTGACCTCAAGTTACCCATCTGCCTCGGCCTCCCTAAGTGCTGGCATTATGCATTACAGGCATGAGCTACCACGCTTGACCCAATCTCTTTCTTATCATATGCATTTCTAAATTCCAGGGCTGAAAACAGTCTACAATAGCTGACAAGAATGGGTAAACATTACTGTATAATCGATCTCCCTAAGGGCAGTGCCTCCTGTCTCTTATTTATACCTCTATTTCTAACGCACAGCTGAGTGCTAAGGCCACAGTAGCTGCCTCATGTTTGTTACATAAATGACGTATGTATCTATCACTTCATGCTCCTTGAATCTGGGTGGGGGCGAAAGATCAAATGAGGTAATAATCCCAGGGAAAACAGCTAGTCTAAGACCTGGCAGGTAGTTGATACATTAGTTATCTAGTGCAGTTGTAACAAAGCACTACACATTTGAGTGGCTTAATAAAACAGAAACGTATTCTTTCATAGTTTAGAATAAAAGAAGTTCTATATCATGGTATCAGAAAGGTTGATCCTTCCTGAAGTCTTAAAGGGAGAATTTCTTTCATGTCTCTCTCCTAGCTTCTTCTGGTTACAGACAGTTCTTAGGGTACCTTGGCTCACATAGCTCCAACCTCTGCCTCCACAGTCACGTGTGTGCCTGTGTTTCTATGTCTCCTCCTTTTCTTATAAGGACACCAGTCACATTGGATTAAAGTTCCAGCCTATTCCAGTGTGACCTCATATTAACTAACTACATCTGCAACTGTTTTATTTCTAAATAATGTAACATGCTAAGGTTCTTGGAAGGACATGAACTTTGGGGAAACATTATTTGACCCAGTGGAGTGGATGATCAACAGTCTTGAAAATAACTTCACTTGATAAGCAATTAGATGTATGCCATTAAAACAAAACATGACTCACTGTGGATTGATAGATATCATGCGTTCCATGCAACTCTACAGAAGAAGCTGAAGTGATGACTCAACATGAATCTTCAGTCTACCTGGGTCTTTGTTCATGACCTCTGACAGAGTTCAGTATTTTCATTTACCTGGGCCCCTTCAGGAATAGACTTAGACTTAGTTATAGCCACAGTCCTACTCTATCAGAAACCAACCAATGTCTTCTCATTTGGTTAAACCTACCAGCCCTAAAGTACCACAGAGTAATGCTTGTTTTGTTTCTATGTCGTGGGATGAGGAGAGGATGGGAGAGAAAAAAATCAAGTAATTGTATACACTTCTAAAGAAGAAGGCCAGGCGTGGTGGCTCACGCCTGTAATCCCAACACTTTGGGAGGCCGAGGTGTGTGGGTCACCTGAGGTCAGGAGTTCGAGACCAGCCTGGGCAAAAATACAAAATTAGCCAGGCATGGTGGCACATGCCGGTAATCCCAGCTACTCGGGAGGCTGAGGCAGGAGAATTGCTTGAACCCGGGAGGTGGAGGTTGCGGTGAGCCGAGATCGAGCCATTGCACTCCAGCCTGGGCAACAAGAGCAAAACTCCATCTCAAAAAAAAAAAAAAAAAATCTTAAATATCAAATCAGAAAAAATTAAAGAGCTTCATGTAGTTTATCTCTCTTTCTCTCTCTCTCTCTCTGTCTCTCTCTCTCTCTCTGTCTC
Source organism: Rhinopithecus roxellana (assembly GCF_007565055.1). Classification (NCBI taxonomy): domain Eukaryota; kingdom Metazoa; phylum Chordata; class Mammalia; order Primates; family Cercopithecidae; genus Rhinopithecus; species Rhinopithecus roxellana. Next base: position 37,104,621 of record NC_044568.1, on the reverse strand, counting down.
TCCCTCTCTCCCACAGATATCCATCTCCTTATTTATACTGTTTGGGGAACGTTTCTCCAAATAGCTCCAATGCCCACATCCCTCAATTCACTCAGATATCTGCACAAATATTACCTTGTTGGGTAGGAATACCTTCCATAACACCATACATTTCTATTGATTTGGCATTCTTTATCTCTTTTCTATTTATATATTAGGTATTATTTATTAATTACTTGTCAGTCTCATAAAAAGCCAAATATTCAAATATGCATGCATACAAACAAATATTACATGCAAATATTATGCTTTTAGAAATCTTTCCTTGAAGGTGCAGAGATGAATACACAGACTGCATCGAGGCAAATGTTGTCTTCTAAATTTTTCTATAAGTTAAATATGGGCTGTATAGTTTGCAAAATAACAGCACTGAAACTTGTTTACACACTCATTTGGATATTATAGAATTTTCAGTGTCACGACAGATATCGACTTAGACCAACATAATTTCATAGCATATAGGCTCATTTATGTGTTTATTTTAAACACATACTATTGATAAGGGGAATTTGCTTGTGAAATTCTTTTAATCTGTCTCAGTAATTGTTTGCTACTGTTAATTAAGTGATCATTCTGACTCAATTATCATCGGTCAGAGCAATGTAGACACTCATGCTTGAAACAAGTGTAGGAAATTCAAAACATAAAATAGATGGGATTGTGTAATAAGAATTATGTGCTGGATAATAACTGCTTAACTGTATTTTTCTCCCCTCCTGACGCTGAAGTTTTAAGATAACTTAGTACAGGTGTACGAGTTTAAAAACAATTTCAGTCTCCCTCCACCTGTGATTACCTGCCAGGCACTTAAGAAGAGAGTGGAAGGCTCAGCAAGCCTTCAAAGCAAGTGCAGACAGCTGGGATGCAGCATTTAGACTATCTGGGGAGGTGATGCTGTGAAAATAATCAGCCAGGCCTATCACATTTAAACATAAGAAATATTAATCACTGAGATATGCAAGAAAGGAGGGGAACATGATTTTTGACTTTGACACACAGTCCTGTTGCCAATAGTGTCATGTTTACATGAAGAAGGCATTTTCCTAGATAGAAGAGGAGTGTGATGGAGGGATAGGAGTGATTCCGATTTACCCTCCTTCTCTTGAATTGCCTTGTGTGGTTTTGTTCATTGGACATTGGACAAGTCATTTGGCTTTATAAGTATACAAAACAGTGACGATTTATCTAATTTAGACGTGGCAAATGAAGTCTCAGAGGAAAGCAGTGGGAACTTACTTAAATATTTTAAAAAGAACACAAACAACACACACACATCCTTTTTCATTTTTTTCATGCAAGTAATATACCTAACTTATGGAATTTCTGTTATTTTCAGAACAGAGTGGAGGAAAATGTTTCATTGTACAGGCTTTTAATTCAGACAGACCCATATTTGAATAATAGTCCCACCACTTACTACCTTTGTCATTGGCTCATGTTCTTAAGCCTCTCTGAAGCTTACTTAATCTTTCCAACAACCTCATGGGTTTGATATTGAGATTATTCTTGTTTTACAAATGAATAAATCAAGCTAATTGCATTTAGATTTTAGCACACAGCAAAAAAAATCAGCAAATTCCAAATTCTCATTTAATGTATACTCTGGAATATATACATAATCTATATACAATTATATATACATGCACAAATATATATAATCAGGTACAGGATTTACAAAGATTAATAGAATAACGTTTCTGTCTTGGAGAAGCTAAAAATCTCTGGGGGAAACAAGTATAGGTAGATGATTTACAAAATGGCAATTGCAGGAAGACCTGAGAGCACACACAGTGTATTATCCTAAGTAAGCCTCATGAGCTACACCTTAGAGAATGTGTAGAGTTTGATCAGATTGAATGCTGTCTTGGGCATTAGTTTATTTTTGCAAATCTATTGTTAAAAACAAATATATCTGAGGTTTGGGGGAAAAAAGCATTAAGAGAAGATAGTCATAAAATAAAACCAGGGGACAGCTTTTTATACGATTAATACACGGGATGGTGCAAAACGCCAGAGAGGAAAACTGTAAGGCACCCTACAACCTTAATAAGAAGCCACAGGCAAGCTCTCAGTGCAAATCCTCTAATCCTATTGATCCTGCCTGAAAAGCAGTGAGGCTGGTCGGCAACGCAGAAGGGTGGCGATCGGCAGCAAGTACACACGGCAGGCACTGCACGCTTCAGGAAACTTAATCGTATAACGCTCTTCATTACTCACGAAATCACTCACTGTCAATACTCCAGCCACAGCCTCCCTGACTACTGCTGTTTAACATCCTGTCAATCTTTTCCTGCGATTTTGCCAACCAAATTCACTCAGAGCTATTTACAGGCAGTATTATCTCAGCTGATAACATTACCCCATTCGTATGGCACAGAAATAGGAAAACAAAACTCATTCCAGCCCTTTCGTTCTGGCATTCTCTTTGCAAAAGGCAAAGGGCCCCCTCGTAATGAATAGAGCTGGGGTAGAAATGTAATCCTGTACTATTAATAAAAGCCAGAAGAGCTGACTTTATTATTCCAAGGTAAATTTGGGGTTTGGTTGCATAATGACATCATTGTAGTCCTGATATTTAAAAAGCATCATTATTGACTATCTCGCTGTGCATCAGGCCCTGTATCTGTTATCATGGATCCTCATAGCAACCTCGTGCATTCATTATGCTTATTCTGAAATGTAGATAATATGCTCAGAGGAGGTAAGAAATGTGTCAGAGCAGTCACATCTAATGGCAAACAGAGATCCACGATTCAAACCCAGGTTTTTCTGTTGCCATTGCTTTTTTTTTTTTTTTTTTTTTTTTTTTTGAGATGGAGTCTCGCTCCATCACCCAGGCGAGAGTGCAGTTGCACAATCTCGGCTCATTGCAACCCCTGCCTCCCGGGTTCAAGTGATTCTCCTGCCTCAGCCTCCCGAGTAGCTGGGACTACAGGCACCCGCCACCACGCCCAGCTAATTTTTGTATTTTTAGTAGAGACGGGGTTTCACCATGTTGGCCGGGCTGGTCTCCAACTCCTGACTTTGTGATCCGCCTGTCTCAGCCTCCCAAAGTGCGTGAGCCATCGCGCCCGGCCTTGCCTGTTGCCATTTTCCTTTGCAGTTTACACTGATAAGTATAAAAAGCATATTCAATACATTCTCCAGATGGTCATTATAGGTATGTTGATAAAGTTTCTACTTTGTTACTGACTTTCAGAATCAGAGATAAATTGACCAGCCAGTAGAATGCCCCAGAAATAGTGATTGATTAACTTTATAGAATTCTTAGAAAATCCTTAGAACATATGAATTTTCTGCCATACTTAAAGAATAGTTTGAAACTTACAGCATCCACAGAATCTATTTTGCTCTTGGGTAGGTAAACTGAATTATGACATTCATGCTAGTTCCTCCAAATACTCAGTTTCACACATGAGCTCTCTGGAGTGCCTGGTTTGATAGTGTGGGCTAGTTAGCTTCTTTTTAATGTACTAAGGCTGCTGTGAAGACAAGCTCCTAAAAGACCATTTCATTTCCTCAGTTGCAGCACACTTCCTTTCATTTATTTAAAATTCTTAGTAATCTTATATACCCCACTAACTACACAGATACTCAAGGTAGAGTCCTGGTCATTGTTATTCTCTCTCATTCACATAATAAATTTGTTAACATTCATCATTATTTCTACATTCTTAATAACTCTTAAATCCATCCTCTTCTTGTATTCACCATTCCAGAGATTTCTTTTTCTCAGCTTTGCCTGCTTGGACTCTTTAAAGAAACGAGAAACCGACTTTTCAGCTTTCATATTTATCCTCTTCCAACCTACCACCAAATTAATTCTTGTGAAATGCATACTTATGTTTGTGCCATCTTGCTTAAAATGACTCGACGTTCATCCTGCTCATTGCAGGATAAAGTCCAAGCTACTTAGCAAATCAGTGTGGACATGGTGTTCCACTAACTCTGATTCATGCCCTTCCTTTGTCACTTCCAAACATGCACACACAACTCTAGGTCTGCCTGGCACATCTGCAGCTCCTGGAAGGCCTAATACTCTCCCACCTGAGTCTGTGCTTTTGAACACTGTGCTCCTTCTGCCTGGAAATACATCTCCTTTGTCCAATTTCTATTTTAGTGCAATTCCTTTTTTCACAGCAGATCACTCAATTCCTTTCACGTGAAGCCTTCCTTTCCTTTAGAATCAGGAGAAGATGCTCCTTTTCCATGTCCTCAAAACACCATTTATTTATTCAGCCATTCAGTCAATCAACAAATATTTCAAGGCAGCCAGCCATAGTGGTTCATGCCTGTAATTCCAGCACTTTGGGAAGCTGAGGCAGGAGGATCACTTGAGCTCAGGAATTTGAGGCTGCAGTGAGCTGTGTTTGCGCCACTGAGGTCCAACCTGGGCAACAAAGCAAGACCCTGTCTCAACAATGACAACAGAAAGAAATATTTAAAAGAAATTCATTATATGCCAATCACCATTCTATATATTGTATTGGTGGTTTATTTTTGGCTTTTTAAAAAATAGACCTTTGTTTTTCGAACAGTTTTTGATTTACAGCAAAATTCAGCAGAAAGTACAGAGCTCTCATACACCCTCTCCCCTCCACACTGAATCTTTCCTCACCATCAGCATCCCACACCAGAGTGGCACATTTATGGTTATGTACATTATATCCTAATTTTTAAAAAGTTTTTTAAAGGTAATCACTGCAAATGAATGGGGGTACATTCATACAACGGACTTTTATTCAGCACTAAAAAGAAATGAGATACCAAGCCATGAAAAGTCACGGAGAAACCTTAATGTATATTACTAAATGTATTGGCATTTTATTGAACAGGAAGATAAATTCCCTGCTCTCAAATAGACAAGTAAACAAATAGACAAACTGATAAATAACACGAGAGTTTAAAAAATATCTAGTGCTTTCAAAGCAATAACACAAAGTAAGGATATAGAATAACTGAGGGAAGAGGCAGAAGTTTGCTTTATCATAAGTGGCCAGAAACTCCTCTCTGAAGTATAGTTGTTATTGAGACCTGAATATGAACAAGAGCCTGTCTTGTTAACAGCTGAGACATAGTGTTCCTGATAGAAGAGACAACAAACGCAAACACCCTGATGTAAGAATGAGTTTAACACGTCAAGGAAACTAGTGGAAGACCAGCATAGACTCCTGCTGATACGCAATACACTCTGATACCTTCATTATGTCAAAATGTATACTTTAAGCTTCATGAGGCTCTGTTGTGCCTCTAATCCTCATTAGCCGGTACAATGCCAGCCTACAATTTATTAGGCACATAAAGACATTTTTTGAAAAAAAAAAAATAGAGTTTAAGTGTTTACTTGTTTATTTCCCCTTCCATGGTAATGAGCTTCTTGAGGTCAGAACCCATACTTACACATGTCCTTGAGGGCTGTCACCAAACTAGACCCAAAGAAGGTACACAGCAAATATGTTTTGAATGAATGGATGAATGAATTGATTAAAGATATAGAAATAATGTAAACATTAAATGGTGTTTGCACTTATTTTAAAATGTTAACTATAAGCTAATTTCTAAATGATGTCCCCTGTCCTTAACCCAGCTTTACATTAGAATAGAGGAGGAATGAAATGGGGAAGAGACTAGATGCTGTGCTCATCATCCTTCGTCCTGTTTTCACCTCATTGACCAAGGACATGTTCTCCTTCTCTAGGGAGCAGACAGCCTGTGATTATTTGTACTTCCAGGTGGCACTGCCAAAAGCCTGTGGGAGCCGTACTATTTATTGGTTAATGGCTGATCCCAGGGTTTTTTGTTGTTGTTGTTGCCATTGAGATAAATGGCAGGCTAAGAATAAGATCATGAATGAAGCAAGCTTTCACCAGGAGGCAACAGAAAACTTGTGTTGTATATGATCTTTACAAGATCGCCAGAGTCTCTCTGTGGATTTACTTTAAGAAAAAAAAATGGACTCAGGAATTTGGTGTACACAGCTTCAATGTTAAAATTGTTATTAAATAGGGAACAGTTCTAATCAATTAATAAAATGATAAAGTTATTAATTTTGAATCACTTATTTATCTTTTTTCCTTTTCTCCCTTTTCATGTGTTCTTACTCTTGTTCTTACTCTATATATACTCTCACTTAGTGATCGATCAGGATGAAGACTTTGAGATGTAAATCTTATTTTTCTTCTGTTTACCGATGGAAGTAACGAAACCCAGAGAGTGGAACTGACATAATCAAGGTCACATAACTACTAGATGTAATGATGGAATTCATATTTCACTCTGTTGCCTCTTGTGTTTTCAAAGACATTGCCTGAGGTAAGTTTCTTTAGCTGTAAAATGAGAATACCTTGTTTAACTTGCAAAATTATTATAAAGACTTAATTTGATACAACTTTTATGCTCCTGAACTAGAATTCAGAGGGATCAACGGAGTGTGCCTTTTATATAATGGTGACTTCAACTGTATGGTGGTGAAGATCCCCTGACTAAAAATTTCACTGTTTAGCCCTGCAGGTATTCCATATACTCCACAGAATACTATACAGCCATTAAAAGGATAAAATATTTTGCAGCAACATGGGTGGAGCTGGAGGCCAATTATTCTAAGCGAATTAATGCTGGAACAGAAAACAACATACTGCATATTCTCACTTTTGGGGGAGCTAAATATTGAGTATACATGGGAACAAAGGAAAGAACAGTAGACACTGGGACCAACTTGAGGGTGAAGGGTGGGAAGAGGATGAGGATCAAAAAACTGCCTGTCAGTTACTATGCTCATTACCTGGGTGATGAAATAATATGTACAGCAAATCCCTGTGACACGCAATTTACCCATGTAACAAGCCTGCACATGTACCCTCTTGAACCTAAAATTAAAGTTGGAAAGAAAAAAAAATAGAGAAAATCTACTTTTGAACGGCAGTCCTGATCATGTGCTACTGTTAAAAGTTCTATCCACTCACTTTCCAGGACATCAATTCTTTGATGCCACCATCTTCTCGAATACAAAAATAAGTGAATAGGAAAGAGAAGATGATCCGTGGGAAGATGTGATTAAGCTTTCATTGTATTCCAGTCACTAGACAAGAATATTTATTTAAATATTTTTGTGTATTTCAAAGAAAGACTGTGATGTAACCTCAGTAATAACTGAAAGATATAAGACCCACAAAAGCTATCATTCGCAAGTTAAGATGTCTTTTAAAGTGTCAAAGTCACTGCGCCAAGTCATCTCCTCGATGTATTGTTAAATGTATTTAATAGTCTTTGGATTATTGAAAACAGCCGATTTAAAAAAAAACCAAATAATCAAAGAAGATAGACAAGAATGTCATTTTAATTTGTTTTATATTCTAAATGCTTTGGCCTGTTTCCAACAGTTGGCATTCACTGTTAGATAATAAATTACAACTCTGGAACACCTTCGTAAAATACTATATTTTTAAATAAATATTTGCCATCGTTCATCTTTCATAATTTTTTATTCACTTTATTGTTTAACCTTAAAATACTTTGACCATTTGTTAACTTTCTTTAGGTTGCCCTGTTGTATAATCTATGTTAATTTTCTTTTTACTCTTTGAAAAAAAAAAACTTGTTGGATGTTTTACATTAAAATTTAAAGAGTAGAATAATCTTTATGGAAAATAAATGCTGAAAATTTTAAAAACGTAAAGTCTTGGCAGATAGTATGAGGAAGAAAATCTGGGAGAGTATGAAGATTGTTTAGTTATGGAGCTCTACCATTCATTCATTTCCTATGTTCCATACATACATGCTTTGATATTCTTATCAATCAAATATGTATAGGACACTTACTATGTTCCAGGTCCTAAGAATGGAATTCAGGAGTGGATTAGACATGACTGTTGCCCTGAAGGATCTCATCATACCGTAGGTGAAAAATGAAAACATACAAGCTCAATAAATAAATGATTTACAAGCTTTTCTTTTTGTTTACCATATTGGCTTCTGATAGTATGCTCACTTTTGCTGTCTACCCAATATTGTGTATGTCTGGCTGGATCTCTTTCTATCACCTATGGCTTGAACCACTACCAAGCATGTCTCCCACTCCCAAATAGGATTTCTGCCTCTTGTCCCCAACTCTTTTGCATAACCCCTGTCTTGACAGCTTTTTCATGAGCCATAGCCAAACTTTGGTAACATCACACCTTATTTTTACTAAGAGCTGGTCTTGGATTGAATTTCAGGACCCTATCTGTGGCATTCTGGCTACCCAGAGAGTTTCTGAGTTTAAGCTAAATCGAGAGAAACAGGTGAACTAATTCAGTGTTTTGTTATTAAGTTGTTTAACTATTTTGAGCTTGGATTCTATGTAGTTCTATTGTACATCGACCAGAGTTTGTAGTAGGACTGTGGGCAGAGGGAATGGGGAAGGAGGCAGAGAGACACACGGACACTTTCTGAAATCCATCAACTGCTAGAACTTTGGGTCACTTTACCTCATTTTTCCCACTCTCAAATCTGAGAGTTCTCTTGTTTCAGCCTTAAGCAAATCCTTCCCACCTGCTCATAGAACTGTGATGCTTTTATTGCTCTTAACAACAGTTGAATTATTCTTATACTTAAGTTTCTAGTTTCTGCTGAACTGTAGTAACCTCTAACTCCTTGAATTGTGCTCCAGATTCAAAGTAATTAGACTACTAGTCTATATAAAGTTATTTTTTTCTTTTTCCTTCATGTATGTGTTTGTGTGTGTGTGCACACACGTGTGTGTGTAATTCATTGTTGTTTAACACATAGTTCCCTGGAGGAAACAGAAACAAAACACAAAACAAAAAACAAACGCCAAAGTATGTTTTAGAGGCAGCAATAATCCACTAGTTCTCTGTGACCACGATAGTAAATTCACAGATGAAACTGATTGGTTAAAAACACCTAGCAATCCTTGTGTTCTTTTAAAGAAATTTAAAGATATTCACATTTCTAGGGATAATTTTTAAGACTTTGTGTGAGGCTACTGTAAGATGAAAAAAGCCCATTTTATTTAGTTGGGATACATATACAATAACCATTTTACCTTTTAACTCTCCGTGTCATCTTAGGGGAGTCATTTCTTCTCTAGACTGTATAGCTTCAGACATTGGCCTATTTCAATGCCCTCAATTTTCCTAATGTAGAAAGTATGTTCTGATGATCCTCAGCTTTGGTTGATTTAAGAGTTCCAGAGGCCCATAAGGAGCAGAAATTCGTATGAGGGTGGTGTGGCATGAGCAGTTGAATCCCGATGCCTCTACAAACACAGACAGCTCTTTTTAACCAGAGGTATAGATGACCCATATAATGACTCTATAACCAATATAATGCCGTGATATATAAGTCCCAGCCTGGCATGCAGATGAATTTTCCTAAAGAGAAGCACGTGATGAGGGATCCCTTCCCCAAATTCATTCAGTAAAGTACTCAAAGCCACGTTCCTCTTCTTCTCATTACCTGCCCTGAACAACCAGAGGCCTCTCTCTTTAATCAATGATTTTCTTTCAATGTCTCAGTGACTACTACAGATTCTTTTCTTTATTCAGTTTCTTCCCATGTTGCACATCACTCTTTACAACCCCAGTCCAAACAGAGCAGCCCCTGTCAATTTCTCTGTCCTGTCTACTTTTCTACAGTTCCTTTCTTTCTATCAGTGTACAATGAGAACTTACACAGACACTAAGCAAAAATTTAAATGTTCTCTGCCATTGATAATGTGGAAAGAGGATGATTGTGAAACTCCATACACACATATATATGTATGTGTATGTGTATGGATGTATACATTGTGAAACTCCATGTACACACATGCATATATATGTCTGTGTGTATATATATCATAAATACACATATCATATGTATACGTATCATATACATCTACGTTTTTAGCCCGTAATTTGGGGCTTTGATATTACATTTTATTTAGGAATCATGATGAGCAAATCAAAAGAGTTTAAAAGTCAGCATACCAGATTAGTTTAAGTGCTGACAACTATAAATATTTGTTTCATTAGAAAAATTCAGCTGTATGGAGGGAATAAAATCGAGATCAGACTGAGGAAGAAGGTATAAAACTATTTATAAAGGCAGTTTCTGGAAATGAGTAAGAGTAGTTTAACACTCTTACTTGGTGTTCTTGACACTGATTATTGTAAAGTATTTTGAAAGATACCTAAGATGCTTACTGTATTACCTTGGTTGTCCTGAACACAGAGCTTGAGACAAGGACTTGGATGCAATGTGGAATGTTTAATTGGGAAATGATCCCAGGACTAGGAGTAAGAGAATGGGAAAGTGAAACAGAAAAACACAAAAAGCCAGGCAAAAGGTGCATCTATTACTGAGGTTAATTCTGTAGTCAATGAGGGCTTGGTAACACCAGGGCTTTCTGAGAAGCATACAGAACCTCCTGGAATTTTTCACCTGAAGTATGGGATGCAGAGGCATTTATCCAACAATTTTTGTCCTTCTTGCCCCCAACCCACTCATCGTAGGTGGAGTGATACCCGTAGGAAGATGAATGCTTCTGCACTGCATGCTTTCAGAGTCTTGCAGGGCTTGCTGCATCAGACAAGACTCAGAGGAGAAAATGAAGATATGAAGCCACAGTGAACCATTATTAGCAAGAAGACAGTAGCCATAGCAGACATAAAAGTGTCCCCTTCAGGGGTGACTGAAGTTAGAGGGGAAGCCAAGAATATCTGTTGGTGCAGCAGATGTGTCTTTATGCCTGTCACCATAAAAACCTTTCAATAGCAAATATATGGTTTAAAATCAGATAACCAGTGACATTTCTCCTCACATGAATTTAACTGAAGAGTACATTTAAACATGCTCCTATCTTGATGAAAACAAGTGGTTTAAACCAATGACAGTCAAACTTAGAGACGCAGAGGCAAGAGACTATCTGATTTTTGCATTCTAAGCACCCATCACAATAATTAACACCTGAATGATATTTGATAAAAATAGTCAAATATATAATAACGGATTTAAATCAGTAGAAAATCTACAGGTCAGATATGCTTTGAAACCTAGAATGTGAGATCTACAAGGGAGTTTTGAAATAGCCAATTATTGGGAATGCCTGCATATTTAGATTCATAAAGTAAGAGTAACAGTCTAAAGAGCCGTGTGCCTTTAAGTACTACTAAAAAAGGAAAGAGTACAATATGTGATTAATAATGTCTGCTATGGGTCCAAGAAAGAAAAGTAGGACCAGTAGTTTGATGTATTGGCCTTTATGAATTGCTGTCTTACACTCCCATTTTAAAGATTTTAAAGTACAATCATGTGCCGCATAAAGTCGTTTAGATCAACTACCGGTTGTATATATAACAGTGGTTACATAAGATTATAATGGTATAATGGGGCTTCAAAATTCCTATCACCTAACATGTGCTATACTATAATTTTTGCTGTTATTTTAAGTTGTGTTAATATAACATAAATAACAATTTAAAATAACAATATATGTTGTTATTCATACAAAATACATAACAATAGAAGTACATTATTATTGAAAAATATCTATGTATATACTGTAAAACAGACTCAGGCAAGTCTTTCAGGAGGTATTCCAGAAGAAGGCATTGTTATTATAGGACATGGCGGCTCCATGCATGTGATTGCCCCTGAAGGCCTTCCAGTGGGACAAGATGTGAGGTGAAAGACAGTCATACTGATGATCCTAACAATGTGAAGGCCTAGGGTAATGGGTGTGTTTGTGTCTTAAAGAATAAAGACATAAAGAAAAAAAAATTTGTGTACAGGTGTGCAATTTGTGTTTTAAGCTAAGTGTTGTTACAACACTCAACAATTTAAAAGACATTTAAACATTCTTTTTTTTTTTTGAGACGGAGTCTCGCTCTGTCGCCCAGGCTGGAGTGCAGTGGCCGGATCTCAGCTCACTGCAAGCTCCGCCTCCCGGGTTTACACCATTCTCCTGCCTCAGCCTCCCAAGTAGCTGGGACTACAGGCGTCTGCCACCTCGCCCGGCTAGTTTTTTTGTATTTTTTAGTAGAGACGGGGTTTCACCGTGTTAGCCAGGATGGTCTTGATCTCCTGACCTCGTGATCCACCCGTCTCGGCCTCCCAAAGTGCTGGGATTACAGGTTTGAGCCACTGCGCCCGGCCTAAACATTCGTAAAGTAAAAATGTTACAGTAAGTTATGTTCAATTTATTGCTGAGGAAAAAAAATTAAAAATATATGTAGTGTAGCCTAAGTGTACAGTGTTTGTAAAGTCTTCAGTAGTGCATTTTCTAGGCCTTCATATTCACTCATCACTCACTCACTGACTCACCAGAACAACGTCTAGTCCTGCAAGCTCCATTCATGGTAAGTACACTATACGAGTACCATATTTTTACTGCACCTTTTCTGTTTAGATATGTTGACATATCTAAGTAGACATACATGAATACTTACCATTATATTATAATTGCCTACAGTATTCAGTACAGTAACATGCTATACAGGTTTGTAGCCAAGGAACAAGGGGCTATACCATATAGCCTAGGTGTGCAGTAGGCTATGTGTACATCTAGGTTTCTGTAAATGCACTCTATGATGTTTTCACAGTGACAGCCACCTAACAGTGCATTTCTCAGAATGTATTAAGCAACACATGACTGTAATATAATTATTTGTAATCTAATTATGAGTTCACATAATGATTAAGGGCATGGATTAGAATCTAGGTTCTTTCTTAAGCTAAATAATGAGGTTTAGAAGGAAATGAAAAGTAGATAATGACTGTTTACTTAGCAGATTTGCGGTAGCATGGTACATAATGAGTATCAAAAGTGGGGATGGTTAATGAGTTAAGAAAATAGAAAAAATGAATAAGATCTAGTATTTGATAGCACAACAGGGTGACTATAGGCAATAATAATTTAATTTTACATTTTAAAGTAACTAAAAGAATATAATTAGATTGTTTGTAACACAAAGGATAAATGTTTGAGGTGATGGACACCCCATTTACCATGATGTGATTATTATACATTATATGCTTTTATCAAAATATCTGTATACCCCATAAACATACACACCTACTGTGTACCCACAAAAATTAAAAAATAAAAGATTTTTTAAAACCTGATGTAATATTGAATCTTGATGGCAGCTATTACCAGAAATGATTAAAAAAACTTCCTATTGCAAAGTTCTTCTAAGTCAGAAAAGCATAGCTGATATGAAATCAAGTGAGATGAACCGTACCATGTCTTTTTCAGGGCTGTTGAACAAGAACTGCCTGCATTTTCAGAGTAGAATCTTGGCTAAGATATGCTGGAAACAGTGCCATCTGCTTGTCCATTGTCTGGATATAGAAAAAGGACTTTGGTTAAAACTCGTTTGAAACAGAAAAGCTAAGGAGGGTTGTTGATATAGAGTGTGGCAAAATTGAGGAGAACAAAATGCATGGGCTGCTTCTCTGAATTTTGCCTAAGGGTTGTGTCCCAGCTCTAATGACCAAGACTAACTACAGAGTATGGCTACAGCCAGATTACATGTACATTATGGAGGAATCTGTTAATGGATATGAATATTTCTCTTTCTTGTGGTCTCAATAAGATAGCATTCTAAGTATACTTCTGTGGCTTAAAATCTGTAACGAAACTCATCAATGTCTATCGCTAGGGGGAGAAATAGTTGAATTAAGAGCTACACTGAACATGAATAAAGAAAACAAGTGCTTAGCTCCAGGTGAAGCTAAACTATGCATGGCAGCAAGTTCTCCGAAGACAGTGATGCTTGCACTGTGTCAAAAAAAGGTAGTGACTAAAATAGCCTATCCTTCTTTCTTGCTCCTTGCATCTCCCACTCTGGTCAACTGGAGGGTTCATTTTATCCATAGAATATCACACTTAGCATCCTCAGTCATGGGAATAAATTTGACACAGTCAACCAGAAAAATCTACTATCAATGGATGCCCTATTTCTGAGGCTACTATTGGCATAGGGTTAAAATGTTTGCTTATCCAGAGGTTAAATATTAAAAAAGGAAATAAATGCTTTGTTAGATTCCTTAAAACTTATGTCCCTTTAGGAGTAAGAGACAACATGATACTGGTATATATAATTGGGAGGATTTTCCTTAATAAAAGTATCTACTGTTTATGTTCGTGCTTTCTTGATCTTCAAAGGTTTTTCAGACTTTAGTTTGAGTCTAGCTAGCTGAAGTCTTGCAAAATGGAATTAACATGATTTTTGCTGACTTATTCACAGAACATTGGCAGAAGCATATGATACCATTCATGGAAAAATAATGTGTGGACTGTAAAGCCCAATTGAAATAAAGCAACTAAACACTTTTTTACAGGTTGGTGTTTACAATTTTAATGTCTATGCCTCTCTCTCCCTCTCTCTCTATTCAACTGTCAGTCTATTCTAGCTATATATCTCTATATCTATCTATCTATCTATCTATCTATCTATCTATCTATCTATTTTTTTTTTTTTTTGATGGAGTCTCACTCTGTCACCCAGGCTAGAGTGCAGTGGCACCATCTTGTCTCAGTGCAACCTCCGGCTCCTGGGTTCAAGCAAGTCTCCTGCCTCAGCCTCCAGAGTAGCTGGGATTACAGGCATGTGCCACCATGCCCAGCTAATTTTTGTAATTTTAGTAGAAACAGGATTTTGCCATGTTGGCCAGACTGGTCTTGAACTCCTGACCTCAAGTGATACTCCTGCCTTGGCCTCCCAAATTGCTAGGATTACAGGCATGAGCCACCACACCTGGCCTCTATCTATCATCTATGTATCTACCAATCTATCTATCATCTATCTATTAACTATCATTTATATTTAATGCACACCTGTTTCAGACCAGGCTCCTCCATAAACTCTATAGACAAGAATTTGTTTACTCCTTTAATATTTGTCTGTAAGACATCTTTGATTAAAATAGGGAGGCTTACTTTTAGTTTTTTGCCCAAGCTTAGGGATTTGAACCCTAAGCTTCCAACTACAAAGACAGTCACATTTCTTTTCAAAGAATCCAAATTAGAATGTATTTGATGTGGTAACTGATATCACAGATTGATGTCTGATTTGCGAGTCCTATAGAAATTTTGCACCTATATAAATTTTTAATATAAGTTTTCATCCCAGGGGTGTTGTCAAAAACCTATTCTTTTACTCACCTTACAAACACTTGGAGGCATGACTTATTTCTAAAACAAAAATGCAAGGCAAATATTCACTGCAAAGTAGACCAGAGATGAAGATATTTAGGAATGATTCTTTTTTAGTTGTCCTATAGAATGCAGCATTTTAGTGGTTTATTTTTTTTTTTTCCATTTCAGAGTCAGTGTTTATACACAAAAATCTTGGAATACTCTTGTTTTCGTTTCATCTGTTGCAGCTTTTCTAGAAGCACCACTGTCTTCCAAAAACAAGTAAAATGACTAAGATTAGATTAATTTGCATTGCATTGCATAACCTGTTGAGAAAACAGAACATGTTTATAATTTTTAATAATTTTATCATAAACATAATAGTCTACATATCAAATCAGAGTGATTTCCCAGAAGATCCACTTTATATGCAGAAATGTAACATGTAACTCAGTCCTAGCTAATCTGATTATTGCAACCTCCTAACCACAGTGATTGGTTCAGATATGAGCATGTGATCCAATGATAGACAATGAAATTTACTAAAACTCTTTCTTCAATTTGATAGGAATGATTCTTACAGTTTTTGCTGCAATTACCTGAAAGCATTTAAGCTAGCATTACTATAAATATTTTTGGCATACTAAAAGGAGGCAAGAGATAGAAACTAGGCCCTTATAACATTTTTCACAATATTTTATCATGAAAATATTCATACATAGAAAGTGAATGAAGCTATTATACAGTGATCACCAGATTACCCAGCAACCAGATTCTGAAATTAACAGTATACAGAGATTTGCTTTTTCATGCACCTAATTCATCCTTTTGTCCACTCACAAACCCATTTCCATTTTTGATACATATCAAAATAAGTCACAGACTACTTTGATAACATTTCCTGAATCCTCGCATCTATGAAGCAAGGAAGAATTTCTGCTAGAATTTTAGTTACATTCATCAATAAATTCCGCCTTTTACTGAAGCTAGTTTGATGCAAATGACATAGTGAGCTTTTTAATTAATATAGTGAGTTATATAAGTGGCATAGTGAGCTTTTAAATTAATAGTTGTATACAACTGTTATTGAGTTGTTTTCCTCCTTCCTCCCACCTCGTTCATAGAAAGTGTGAATAAAGAAGAATATCAGCCCAAAATGGTTCCCATATTCTTTTATTTGTGCAATGACCCTCACAACACATTTCTCATACGTAACTATTGGAATACATAAATTTGTTTTCAAATACCTTTCCACTTGGTTGAATATATTTTCATGAGCCAATACTTTGTCATAACATAATAAGGAATATTTGTTGTAAATGCTTCTAGTGAGTGCTACTGCAGAACACTTCTCAAATCACTGAAAGTATATTCTGGAATTGCAGCAGTTACCAGAGTCTGCTAATGAGGATAGAGTTTATGCTGCAAAATTTTCAAAGCTTACAAATCATAATTGGATCATGAAGAGATCGTGAAATATCAAATATTATTTTAAGGGACTTCTAACAATAAAATTACTGCCTAGGGATTTTCTCAGTATGAGACTTTGAAATCTTTTTGCTAAAATCCTAGCCATAGAGCTCAGATAAATATAATTTAAAGTTTTAAGCCAATATTTTAATGTTTTGAAAACTTCCATATTTCTTAATAAATATTTTATAAGCTATCACCACAGATGCATTTTAAGGGTATGAAAAACTTACATAGTAATTAACATGGCACCCCCAGTGAAAAGTTGGAAAGGTTATTTTAAATAGTGCAGATATTGCAAAAGCTATCTAAGTAAAATCAGAGTAAACGCATGAAATCTTCAAATCTTCATTAGGATTACCAAATATAAATGGTTGGCAGAGTTCATTCGTGCAATCTTTTCTATTTCTTTATCTCTAACTGAATTTCAGTAAATAAAATGTGAATGAGCCTTTTTTCGTACACTTATGTAATTTCTTTCGTGTAAGTAAGTGTTTTGTCTCATTAAACCGGCAGCTAGAGTGGCCCCAAAAGCAGTGGAAGGGGAATTCCCACAAGGAAGTTCCCTCAACCTTCCCAAGATGGGGCTGCCTGGGACTCCAAGGAAAGAAGCACCAAATGTGATGGAGATCAGTCCAAAGCATTTATTAGGCAAACTTACTTACAGAGGTGTTGCAACAATCCTTGCAACGGGATAATGAAAGAAAAGGGGTGCTCTATGTAGGTAGGTTTACAGAAATGGAGCCAGGGTGTGGAGTCTTTGTGAGGGCTTAAGGAATTTGGCTCCGAGTTGCAGCCACTTTTTTTCAGTGTTTTGGGCAACAAGCTATATACATTTATCAGTGTTTGGGAAAGTTCAAGACTCCTGTTTAGGTTCAGTTCTGCTGGGAAAATTCTGCAACTGTCTGTGTCACAGTGTGGCCACAAGGCACTGTGTGATTTTCAGTGAGAACACAGAAAGAAAATAAGGGGGAACTGGGTACCTTACTGTAGGTGTCAGTATCAGCCAGGGCCTTTTAACCATAAGCTGTTCTTTTCCATGAAGCTTAAAGATGTGTTGTGCTGTCTTGCTAGATATAACAGATTTTCTGTGATACATAAACACCATGGAATACTATGCAGCCATAAAAAAGCATGAGATCATGTCCTTTGCAGGAACATGGATGGAGCTGGAAGCCATTATCTTTAGCAAACGAATGCAGGAACAAAAAACCAAATACTGCCTTTTCTTATTTACAAATAGGAGCTAAATGATGAGAACACATGGACACATAGAAGGGAACCACAGATACTGGGGCCTAACAGAGGGTGTGGAGTGGGAGGAGGGAGAGGATCAGGAAAAATAACTGATGGATACTAGGCTTCATGCCTGAGTGATAAATTATCTGTACAGCAAGCTCCATGACCAAGATTACCTATGTAACAAATCTGCAAATGTACCCCTGAACTTAAAATAAAAGTTAAAAAAAAGGAATAATACATTTTCACAGGGCTATTATTTAATGCCTACTAACTCTGTATCAGGTAGTGTTCTAAGTACACGTCACATTTTATTATATTTAACTTTTTTTACTATAATCTCCTAAAATAATTATGAATGCCCCCAATTTGTAGAAGAGGAAACAGGTAAAAAGAACTTAATAACTTGGTCAATTTCACGCAGTTAAAAACTGTGACCTATCTGACACCGAAGACAATGTTCTTTACAACTGTGCTTTTTAAACAGGAAGATGCGAGGACCATCAAGAAGATGTAAACACCCCAGATGCCAAAGCCACTCAGTGTGAAAGACACTTTATTTGATGTTCAAGCCAGACCCTCTCTGCCTATGATCGCATCAGTCTCCTGCATGGGGCTGATGTGATAATGTGGTCATCTAGAAGCTCCCCCTAGTCCTTAATGTGAAATTAATGCCCTCTAATAGAAGTCTACACATTATGTGGAGAACTGGAGGACCCTTTAAATATAGATGCAGACACTCAGGAACCTACAGACTGCAGTTTGAAAATGTTTCAAAAAGAACTGTTGTGAAGGTCAGGAAAAGATGCAATGTCCCCTGAGCATCAAAAGTCCTCAATCAATGGGAGATGCTCATCTTTAATGTTTTAATAATAGCAGCCAACAACCAAGAACATTGGGTTGGCCAGTCTTTCGTTCTTTTAAGCCAGACAGTTGAAAGGCTGACGTTATTACAATGTCTTCTCTACCTCTGCAAACTTATCTGCCAGATGCACAAATTGGTGACCTTGAGATATGGTGAGAGGACAAAAATGAGCTGGGAGCTGGTGATGGAAAACACTCCCTTTTATGAAGTTGCTGTGCTCAACCGATGAATGGACTTACCAGTTCTTTAGAAAATTCCATAGTAGACAACAGAATCAACACTGAAATAGAAATGTGTTCCTGAGTTCTGTTTCCTTCTCGTCTTATTGGTTTATACACCATCAACTTTGTATTATCACTCCAGATGCATCAATTCTATAAAGCATGTTTTATGCTTTGCTTTGTGGTTTCACGTTTAACACACTAATTTAACTCTTTCCTCTGTCAGAAAAAGCCAGTGTGAAATAGAATTTACTGCATAGTTCCTTCAGAAGAAATGCTGAGTAATTCAGAGGTTCCACAATATGTTTATTAAACACCTAATATGTACTAAGAATTGACTAATCTCTGTGGGTAAAACATAGAGCCAAAAGAGATGCATTCTTTGCTGGCATGAAATTTGTGACTTAATGTATAAAAGGACAATAAGTAAATGTTTTCTGATCTTTGGCCAAGCTTTCTCTCTAAATCTAGAATAAATCATCTTATTAAAGAGTAAGATAAAGTACATAATAGACATTTTGAATATTAAATCTGGAAAAGAGTTCAATCTTGGGATGGCAAATACCTGTCAGAGAGACATCACCACTCCACCCATGGCCTTAGTAGACATGGTTAATTGACCATTGCAATCTTCCTTCATGGATTTCGGTGTGAACTCCAACTCTACCACAGCACGGCTTTTTAGACAGGCACTGTCAATTATTAGAAATATATATAATAGTTGTCTTTGCTCATTTTTGCCATTCCTAATGCACTTCATCTGATCCCATTTGCTTAATATTGTAATTGACAACTGGAAAGGCCACATAAGCTAGCCTAGGTGAACCAGTCTGGAAGATGTTAAGCTGGAATCTGAATTGGGTTTTCTAAATGTCCATGCAAAACTCTCTTCCATCCCATCATACACCCTCATCTCACTGCCATAAAGCACGTCAAAATGGAACATATCAGAAGATACATGCTTTTGAGAAGAAAACGGGATTTTATGATGGTGTACTGAAGCCATAATATGGCTGGATAATCTTATTTTTCTTTTATTTAAAAAAATACTCTGAAATACTTCGAAAAATAAACTTTCATTTCCTCCTAGTGTTGTGAGAAAAGAGGCTCTTCCTCTATGCCCAGAGTAGAATTCCAAGATCTGCTCTTTACTGCCAAGTCTTGGAGTTGAGATTAATCACATCTAATTCTCAAGCTTAGAACTTAATATGACAGATAAGTAGCTTGAAATAAGCTTCATATCTTCACTAATGTTGTATAATTGGAAAAAAAAGAACATTTTTATATCTTGATTGTACTCTTCAAAAATTCTTCCAAAACATAGTCCCAAACCACTACAAATGTCTTAGAAGCTGGACTTAGAAAGTTCCTTAAAGAGCTGAAACAATTGTCTTCCAGAATTCAAGAAACCCTCATCAAAAGTGAAAAATAACTTGTTAATTCATTTTATCTAAAACTACAATATGACATCCCATTCTCATTCCCAGTGACATTAAATAATTATAATAAGAAAGTGGAATTCACTATTAATCTCATAATCAAATTGCCCAGTGATGATGCCTACCACATAGGATAAACAGGGTCATGGGCTCAAGCTATCTCCTCAGCACTCCTACCAGGGGAAAATTAAAAGCAAATATTGACTGTGCGGGAAAAAGTAACAACTGAACATTGGGAAATATGGTGGATACCACATAAATCAAGTGATTGAGGCTAGTTATAATAAGTAATGGGACATTTTGAAATTATGCTTCACCTGATAAAATGCAATGGAAAAATCATGCTGACACTCTGGTGACCTAGAGGCTTAATTAAGATGTGTACCCTGGCCAGGCACGATGGCTCATGCCTCTAATCCTGGCACTTTGTAAGGCCAAAGTGGGTGGATCACCTGAGGTCAGGAGTTCGAGACCAGCCTGTCCAACATGGTGAAACTCCATCTCTACTAAAAGTGCAAAAATTAACTGAGCTGGGGGCAGGTACCTGCAATCCCAGCTGCTTGAGAGGCTGAGGCAGGAGAATCACTTGAACCCAGGAGGCAGAGGCTGCAGTGAGCAGAGATTGTGACATTGCACTCCAGCCTGGGCCACAAAGTGAGACTCCATCTCAAAAAAAATATATATATATATACCCTGGATCTAATCATGAGGAAATATCTGTCAGACCAAGAGTGAGTTTTATTTTGCAAGATGACTGATCTGTAATATGTAAGGGTGTCAGAGATATGAAAACCCAGGAAGCACTTGAGGAACTATTCCAGATTGAAGGAGACTGAGGAGGCGTGGCAACTAGGTGCAATGTAGGATCTGGTATTGGATCCTTTCACCATGAAGAACATGGTGAGATAATTGGTGAAACTTGAATGAGATGTGGACTGGATGGCAGTAATATGTGGATATGAATTTGATGATTTGCTGTTTGTGCCATTATTATGTCCTAGGGAAGCCTAGTTTGTGAGAAATGGACTTTGTCATATTGAGGGTGGTGATATATCATATCTGTTGCCTGAACTTGGCAGGCTCAGAACAAATATATATATTTGTCCTGTTCTGGCTATCATTCTGCAAGTTTTAAATTATGTCCAAAAAAGTGGGCTCATTTGACAGTGTTTATGTGTGCCCTAGTCTCACTGGGCAATTCTCATGTGCATTCTTCTAAGAAAATTGCACGTGTTTACTAATTTAATCTCTGTAACAACTTTATTAGGCAGTTACTATTATTAACCCTATTATATGGCTGACAAAACTGAGGCATAGAAGAATTATTACTATTATTATTGTTGTTGTTATTTGAGACAGAGGCTTGCTGTATCATCCAGGCTGAAGTACAGTGACATGATTATGGCTCACTGCAGCCTCAAACTTCCAGACCCAAGCGATTCTACCACCTCAGTCCCCTGAGTAGCTGGGATCTCAGGCATGCACCACCACATCCTGCTAATTTTGTTTATTTTTAGGGTCTCACTATGTTGCCCAGGCTTGTCTCAAATTCCTGGGTGCAAACAATCCTCCTACTTCTGCCTCCCAAAGTGCTGGGATTAAGGCATGAGCCATGGTGCCCAGTCAAGGAATTATGAATGTTGGCAATGATCACCTAATTGGTAAGTGTCAGAAAAAAGGATCTAATCCAGGCCAGTGTTCTTAACCTGTATGTTTGGTCATAGACAAAATTTAGGCAACATATCCTGAAACTACAACAATATAGGTATAGCATAAAGCCTTGAAGAGCTCACATCTGTAAATTAGATTTATTGTATTCTGTCCAGCTAATGCTGCCAAATACTTTGTGGTAGGCATTGGCTTTGGTGCTAAATGGGATTCAAATTATATTTTTAAATATTTAAACATAATACCTAAATAGATACAAAAGAAAGAAAGAATATGCAGGAAATCATTAGAAACTGGGAGATTGAAGCAGGTGAATCACCTGAGGTCAGGAGTTCAAGACCAGCCTGGTTAACATGGTAAAATCCTGTCACTACTAAAATATGTAAAAATTAACCGGCCGGGCGCGGTGGCTCAAGCCTGTAATCCCAGCACTTTCGGAGGCCGAGACGGGCGGATTACGAGGTCAGGAGATCGAGACCATCCTGGCTAACATGGTGAAACCCCGTCTCCACTAAAAATACAAAAAATTAGCCGGGCTCGGTGGCGGGCGCCTGTAGTCCCAGCTACTGGGGAGGCTGAGGCAGGAGAATGGCATGAACCTGGGAGGCGGAGCTTGCAGTGAGCTGAGATCCGGCCACTGCACTCCAGCCTGGGCGGCAGAGCGAGACTCCGTCTCAAAAAATAAATAAATAAAAAATAAATAAATAAAAATTAACCAGGCATGGTGGCAGGTGCCTGTAATACCAGCTACTCATGAGGCTGAGGCAGGAGAATCACCTGAAGCTGGGTGGCAGAGGTTGCAGCGAGCCAAGATTGCACCACTGCACTCCAACCTGGGCAACAGAGAGAGACTCTGTCAGAAAGAAAAGAAAAGAAAAAGAGGAAAAGGAAAACAGAAAGAGAGAAAGAGAAAGAGAGGAAGGAAGGAAGGAAAGAAGGAAGGAAGGAAGGAAGGAAGGAAGGAAGGAAGGAAGGAAGGGAGGGAGGGAGGGAGGGAGGGAGGGAGGCAGGGAGGCAGGGAGGGAGGGAGGGAGGGAGAAAGAAACTAGAAAAACTAGAGGGAAGAGATTGTGGTAATGAAATCATAAGAAAGTTTCAAATCCATGTGTTAGCACAAGGTGGTAGTTTATGCTTTGGGGTTTGGTATTCTTTGATTCCTTGTCAAATTCTGCAACTCATTAGTACAGTCACTGAGCGAGTAGGTAACCTCTTCTGGGTCTGTATTTTTATTAGGAAAATGGGATAATAATGCTAAGTCAGAGTGTTTTGAAGAAAGATGAAGTATACTTTTACTAAGCATCAATAGTGATGTAGATTATGTGCTCATTAAATACCAATTTTTCTTGATTAACTTTCCTAAAGTTTTCAAGAGAGAGCTCTTCCCTTTGTAGGGAGAAAAAAAGGAAAAACTGAGTATCATGCTGTTTTCAAAGTTGGGAATGTATTATTTCTATAAGATGTTTTTACATCACTCCCCATAATAGTTCATTTCTTGGAATATTCATTGGGGATTTGGTATGACAATCTCATTTGTAAAGGTCAAAGGGAATGGAAGAGGAAGGGAGCAGTTACTGAGTGATAGGTGACAAGTCAGGAAGAAGGTGCTGGTCACTGTGCGTAAGAGCGCTAACAACATTCTGCCTGCTTCTTTTCCTGCTATTAGCATTCATGTTCTGTCACCAGTGTGCAATCCTTTGCTTGCTTGGAATTAGACAGTGGTATAAAGCCATTTTGCGAATCTCAGCTAGTCCACAAGAAGTGTGGCCCCAAAATTCCCAGCTATTTTTGCTAGCCAGATTTTAAGTGCCCAAGGCTTTTGAATGTGTTATACTTTAAGAATATGAGTAGAGCACCTCTCCTCTTTGGTTACTTCCATTTCTGGGTCTCAATGTCATCCCCAGCTCTGAGTATTTAACTCTAATTTCTCACTCAGTGACAAAACTCCAGATTTGTTGGAGCAATTTTGGCATTTAAAACGAAACAGCCTCCTTATATTACTGTGAGCAAGGTACCCAGAAGCCCCTATGAATTTCCTATTTCCATATGTACCAGATTTTCACATTCTGAAATGTTTCTTATGGGAACACGAGAAAACAGTTATAATTAAACTTAAGTAGAGAAACTATATTTAACACACTCTTTGGGATATATTCTGTAGAAGAGGCTTCAAAGCAAATCCTACATTAGTACACACCCTGGAGTGGCCGGTGCAAAGTCAGATGGATCCCTTTCCTTTTCCCCTAAGCCTAGTCTTAATATCTTCAGAAAGTGAAACCAGAAAATGCTTCTTTGGGGCAAGGACAAAGAGACAGGAAACTTCCTTTCGCCTATGTCCACATTTGACTTTCAAGCAATGCGTACATTTTTCCTGCTGAAACAGAAGTAGATTTGCATTGATTTATAAAAATGCCATCTTATTCAGAAATTAAGGCAAAAAATTGCTAAAGAATCATCTGCTACTTGTTTTGTGGAAGAAGGTAAAATAGACATCAGATTCTGAGAAAGAAGAAGATTTATCTCTTGTCCACCCCTTCACTCTTATTTTCTCTTGGATCCAGGAAAAGGATTTTTTGTTAATCAATCATCCACACATTTTGTGTTAGTTTTCTATTCTTGCTGTAACAAATTACCATAAAGTTACTGGCTTAAAACAACACAAACTCACAATCTCTCAGTTACAGTAGTCAGAAATCCAAAGTGGAGTCTTACTGGGCTAAAATCGGGGTGCCAGTTGGTACATGTTCCTTTTAGTGACCCTAGGGGAAAATTTCCTCTTCCTCTATCTTCAAAGCCAGAAACATAATGTATTCAAATCTCTGACTCTGACCTCCTCTTCTGCTTTCAGAGGCTATCAGTGAAGACTCTTCCATTGATAAAGGCCACTGTGATTACATAGAGACTACTTGAACAGTCCGGAATAATCCTTCCATCTCAAAATCAGCTAATTAGCAATCTTAATTCCATGTACAATCTTAATTCCCCATGCCACATAAAATGACATCTTCACAGGCTCTGGCACCTTCCAGGCAGTCATATTTAGGTGGCCATTCTTTAGCCTACCACACCTATCAACCCAAAGTTACTGGATTTCAGTTTAGTCATTTGAAATGAGTCTAGTCAATGGCAAGCTTAGCACTGAGCTGAAATGAATGAATGACAAAGGAGAGGAAGATATACTTGCCTTCTATGAATTCAAGAGATTTTGATTTTTACCTTATTTTCACCATCAACCATGAACAAGCAATTTATATTTCCCTTTATTCTATTCACTCATCTGACAATGAAGTGAAACACGGTTCAACTGTAAAAGTATTTTATGATCCATAATAATTGTTGCTTCTCCTAACAATTCTGCAAAGTAAATAAGGAAAGTAACATCAAAATATAAAACTATCTTTTGCCAGAAGATGGTTTGCCCGGAAAGAAGGGAGTGTGGCTCTAAGTTAACTTTGTAACTGATATGTAGATATCTTAAATCTTCAAGAGCATAAGGATCTTAAAAAGCATTTTACCCTGTACTGTTGTGGGTTAGATATGTGTACATAAGAAATGTACAACAATGTATAAGAAGTAAATAAATTTGCCCAGTATTTCATTTTGAATGAGAATGTAATGTAATAGACCCATGAATGTATCAACTGTCATAATAAACAGTGTGGCAATGAGAATCAACAATATACAACCACACAGAGAAATACAGATACATTTCACAATGTTTAGTTAAGCCAAAAACAAATAATTAGATACTGAAATTAAGATTATAGGTTGTATGATTCTATTTTAACAAAACACAAAAAGTTAAGAACTCAACAGCCTTTTGGAGGGTTTAGAACCTGACAGCAATCACAAGACAGGCAGATTCTGGAGTACTGGTAATGCTCTGTTTCTTGATCTTAGTGCTGATTGACTGAGTTTGTTTAGTTAGTGAAATTTTATGGTGTCGTACACTTTAAGAGGTGTACTTTTCTGTATGTATAATATATTGTACATTTCAAAAAAAAATTAAAAATGCGTTTACCTGATGTATTTGTCCATTTACACACTGCTATAAAGAACTGCTCAAGACTGAACTACTTATAAAGAGAAGAGGTTTAATTCACTCACAGTTTCCATGTGGATGAGGAGGCCTCAGGAATCTTACAATCATGACAGAAGGGGAGGCAGGCATGTCTTACACGGCTTCAGACGAGAGAGGAAGAGCAGGGGAAATGACCACTTATAAAACCATCAGATCTCATGAGAACTCACTCACTATCATGAGCACAACAAGGGGAAACTGCCCCCATGATCCAATCACCTCCCAACAGATCCTTCCCTTAATACCTGAAAATGGGAAAATATATACATTTACCATTATATAAACCACAAATATAAAACACCACACATATACTTTAGTAATCATAGTTACACCAATAATTTATTATTTACAATCATTTCCTTAAATATAAAATTAATGCTTCATAGGGCAACTTTACTTTCTATTTATACCAAGACATATTTGTAAATATGAGAGGGGCTTGTGAAAAAAAACACTTCTTAATACTTGTGAAAACAATATATGAGAATCTGATGGGCAGATTATGATTATGTTCTTTTTAAAAGAATTTTTTTTTTTTTTTTTTTTTTTTTTGAGACAGTGTCTCAATCTGTTGCCCAGGCTGGAAATCTCAGCCCAAAGAAGTCTCAACCTCCAGGACTCAATCAATCCTCCCACCTCAGTCCTCCAATTAGCTAAGACCACAGGCACATACCACTATGCTTGGCTAATTCTGTTTATTTTCTGTAGAGACCAGGTCTCACAATGTTGCCCAGGCTGAACTTGAACTCCTGGGCTGAAGTGATCCTCTTCCCTCAGCCTCCCAAAGTGCTGGCATTACAGGGATGAGTTACCACACCCAGCCAATAAGCATTCTTAATTTCATGTATTCTTTTTCTTATATTATTCCTTTAAGCAGTTAATCTCCCATGTTCAGCTGGGGTATCACTAACAGCAAGTTAAATTTTTCTCCTAAAATCAGTAAAACTTTCATACCAAGCACTGATTTCTGCAATAGCCATGTCTGTCCCAAGGACACTCTGTACTATTCTGCTCTGACTGTGTGGAACGGGTCTCTGTGGCACCACTGAGTACTCACTCACAGCTCAGCACATTACACCATCACGGAACACTGTTCTGAGGATCAAAAATACTTTCTTTTAAAACAATCCAAGTGCATAGTTGATTAAGTAGACACCTGTGTAAACAATCTTCTATTCTGTCATGAATATAATATAACACACGTATTTTACCAGGTGTATTTGATTCAAATGATGCTTATATTTTGGGCTAACCCAGTCAAGTGACTCTGCAGCTATGCAACTAGCTGCAAAAAAAAGTGGGTATACTCTTGTGGAAGGCTAGTCCTTTATACGTAGGCAGGTGAAAAATATGCTCTGTAAGACTTAGTGTATGCAAGTTCTAAGTCCTAAACTAAGCTATAACATGAGAAGGCTTAATAATATGAGTTTCAGTGTCCATGCACACATGGGTATGCATCAGTAAAATAACACTGCTTCTTTCTGCAGTAAAGATTATGGAGGCAGATAATACATTCCCTGCTACCCATAGTTTTCAATATATGAAATAATTGTCTCCAATCTTGACTGTTCCTTTCTTATTAAGCTCTGCTTTTTTATCAACGAAACCGATGAGAATCCAGCATATAGTAGATGTCCCAAACTAGGTATTAAATGAATGTGTAAATGAGTGAGGATATGAGGAAATCAGATTGAAAGGACTATCCCTAAACTGGTAGCTCTTATGCTGTCTTCTAGGGGACGACCTAGGTGATAGGCAACTGCCTCAAAATCAGTGCCTGGGTTTTATGATTTTTAAACGTTTTAAATGTAAATTGTGTTCATGACAAAAGGACTTCCTGAAGGATCCTATGGCCTCAAGTAATCAGAAAAGAGATTGATGTGTTGCTCTGAGCCATGCCTGGCAAGGAGTAGGAGTCTGGAAGCTTGGTTCCCTTGGAATATATCCACGAACTTGTGTATTTCTAGAATATATATATATTCAACTAATGCAGATGGATATTTCTTGGATCACAAAACGGAGGTGTCATTGTGGTTATTAACAAATGAAAGAGAGAATCCCACATATTTGTCAAATACCAATGCAGCTCAAATGTCACAGAATCCAGGGGAACTTGCAAGGGCAGTTATGATCATGTTTTTGAAGCATGCACTTGACTTTATTTGCAAAGCATTTGTTAAGGTTCACCATATTCAAAAAGTATTGGTAACAAAAGCTGAATGATAACCAGATACCTACTCTTTGGAACTCACTATCCAATAGCCCCTTTGGAGTATCTAGCAGTGTGCAGTTAAAGTCATCTTCTACTGAAGACCTACTGTGAGTCAGACATTTTCGTAGACACAAGGATTCAAAAGGAAATATTTTGTCATCCTTATATTGGAAATGTTCCCCTTCCCACCATCTGCCTGACAATCACATGGAGTCGACCTCACACTTCCATCAAATACTAACGAGTGGCTCCAGCCTTCCAAGCAACAATCTTAAGTTGGCTTTGAAAACCAGCCATAACTATTCTCAGTTTAAACTTGCCCTCTACCTTCTGGTGGTCTGGCGACTTATTTAGCAAATGTAGCAGAGTCCAAGCACAACCCTTAAATCTTTGGAAAACCTCCAATGGCCTACCAGAAAGAATACTTCACTGAAATGGACAGTGTTCGGCAGCCCTGGGCTCTGACCACTCGAACATTATGCTTTTCTGTGTGGTCCTCAGCTAAAGGGAAGGGGGAAAGCTTCAATATGGCCTCTAGATAAAGTCTGTGCAAGTCAGAGCAACTGGGTTGGTTAAAATTCCTATCCAAGCAGTCAGTCAAACCCTAGTGAGCCTGAGTTGTTGTGGGCTGTGTGTTAGAGTTGATCTTAAGTACCAAGTCCAGAAAGACATACTTGAACAGAATTATATTAACAGAAAAGCTCAGCTGACACTAAGAAAAAAAAAAAAAAGTTAAGTTCCTCATTGGTTTGGCTAAATACACGCTTCCCTGAATAACATTAGATGGCCTCATAATCATTTCTGAGTTCTGAGGCTAGACTTGGATTACCAAGGAAGAAAATATTTCTGATCTCAAGAAGATAATGCTGTAATAAATTTGTATCTTAATTTTGCAAGACTATCAGATACTTAGTTCACATTTTGTAGGAGCAGAAAAGTTATTAGGTTAGGCTTTGCAGGCAGGTGGCAAAAGTGGGTTTATGTCCTGCTGCCAGTCTCTGGCCCTGGACATATGAAGATTGAAGATGTCAACTAAACTGTTTCTAGATTTCTTTATCTATAAAATTAGAGTGCAAATTCTATGTACCTAGTAAGATTGCTGTGATGATTAAACAAAACAACACAATGTCTTATACATGTAAGACATTAAAATTAAAATTGGCCAGGCGCGGTGGCTCAAGCCTGTAATCCCAGCACTTTGGGAGGCCGAGACGGGCGGATCATGAGGTCAGGAGATCGAGACCATCCTGGCTAACACGGTGAAACCCCGTCTCTACTAAAAAATACAAAAAACTAGCCGGGCGAGGTGGTGGCGCCTGTAGTCCCAGCTACTCGGGAGGCTGAGGCAGGAGAATGGCGGGAACCCGGGAGGCGGAGCTTGCAGTGAGCTGAGATCCGGCCACTGCACTCCAGCCTGGGTGACAGAGCAAGACTCCGTCTCAAAAAAAAAAAATTAAATTAAATTAAATTAAATTAAATTAAATTAAATTAAAATTTATTTATTCTTGTATCATTGTTATGTGAATAGCGGGCATGTTTTAGATTGGGGAAATTGCAGGGAATTTAGAAACATCATGTGAATGGATGTGAATTCTGAAAATATCATCTACAAAGTTATTATGTAAGACTCAGCTTCCACATCTCTGAAAGGAGAAAAACAAATGAGTCCTATTTTTCAGGATATAAAGGAAAAAATATAAGATAAAACAAATTATTTAACACAGAACCTAACTCATTCCAGACATTCAAAATGCCTGGGCCAATTAATCCTAATTATGCCTCAAAGTTTTTTTTTTTTTTTCTTAAAAAAACTTTTGCTTTTTAAAATCAAGCTCAGATCCCCATCCAAATTGCAATATTGGCTTTACGATATTGACGCTGAGAAATGCATGTCTGAGGGGAATTTCTACGAATATTTTGATGTGATAATTTGGTTCAGCCAGTTCCGTGAGCACGAGAAGAAAGTGTGAATAGCTACGAATGACAAGTATCCAGTGTTTCAGTCTCAAATACCAGAGAGATGTGCCATCCTCCTGGAAACAGGTCTGACAAATTTAACTCCAAAGAAAAGACATAATAATTTTCTGGAAGGATTGCATATTGATATATTAGTAGTCATTCTTTTAAAATATGTGTTGTTTTCAGTTCTTCACAGCCAGAAATACAATCCTGAGAAGACTGGAATGGGTAAGTAGTGCAATGCTGAGAGTTTTCAGGAAAAAAGTTGTTTGCCATGGGAGAAGTAGTATAGGGTAGCAAAGGATCACAAGCTGTAGTATTGCAATGACCTTGATTTGAATATGATTGCATCACTTTCCAATGATATGACTCTGGGTGATATTCTTAAATGTGGTTATCTTGTTTTTGTATTTATAAAATTAGAGAGGTTATATAAATAGATATATTATAATGTGTATATATATATTCTCTTGGGGAAACAAGCAAGCGTTAAAAATTACCTTTTTTTGGCCGGGCGCGGTGGCTCAAGTCTGTAATCCCAGCACTTTGGGAGGCCGAGACGGCCGGATCACGAGGTCAGGAGATCAAGACCATCCTGGCGAACACAGTGAAACCCCGTCTCTACTAAAAAATACAAAAAACTAGCTGGGCGAGGTGGCGGGCGCCTGTAGTCCCAGCTACTCGGGAGGCTGAGGCAGGAGAATAGCGTGAACTCGGGAGGCGGAGCTTGCAGTGAGCTGAGATCCGGCCACTGCACTCCAGCCTGGGCGACAGAGCGAGACTCTGTCTCAAAAAAAAAAAAAAAAAAAAAAAAAAAAAAAAAAAAAAAAAAAAATTACCTTTTTTTTTGAGACGGAATCTCACTCTCTCACCAGGCTGGAGTGCAGTGACGCAATCTCGGCTCACTGCAACCTCTGCCTCCTGGGTTCAACCGATTCTCCTGCCTCAGCATCCCGAGTAGCTGGGAAAAGAGGTGCGCACCACCAAGCCCAGCTAATTTTTGTATTTTTAGTAGAGACGGGGCTTCACCATGTTGGCCAGATGGTCTCGATCTCTTGACCTCGTGATCAGCCTGCCTCGGCCTCCCAAAGTGCTGAGATTACATGTGTGAGCCACTGTGCCCGGCCACTTTACACACACACGCGCGCGCACACACACACACACACACACACACACACACACAAACACAGTGGGATGGATGATTCCTCCTTGGCTAGCACTGGTCTACGTATTCCCTCCATGGGTGCTGGCCAAATTCTGCTGTGTGTGTGTGTGTGTGTGTGTGTGTGTGTGTGTGTGTGTGTATGTACTTTAAGAAATGTCTGTGTGTATATACTTTTTAAAAAATGTAACTTTTGCTTGTTTCCCCAAAAGAGAACATTTAACTTGGCTAATATGCTCACGTGATCTTAGCCAAAAGGCCCAGAAGCAATGCTTGGTTAAGATTCTCACCCAGTGAGACAGTAGTTAGGATTATCAGTCTTACACTGAGCTAATCTCTGGAGAAAGCTTTCCCAATTGCTGTTGCTGTGTTTATGCATTTTCAGGAGTGAGGCTCCTCGGAAAGAGAAAATGTCGCTTTAGTAGAAAGCGGACCAAATAGGAGACTGGAAATCTAGGCTACAACCTAAAGAAAAGAATCTATTTCGCCTGCTGCCCGGTGTTTGCCTCTGGATCTTGATACTTCCCATGCTATCAGTAAGGCAGATTGTGAAGTGGGACTTCCTGATTTCTTCCAATCCTCCCGCTTCCCATTAGTCATGATAAAACCCACACAGAGTAGGGACATAGTACGTCTGTAGGATCCTGGTGCCAGAGAATATTAATGGCTCCATGCCAGATGAGTTTCTACATATTTGGAAGAAGTTATGATGATTTCTAGGAATATATTTTGTCTCATGGTAATGTTGTCTCATTGTGATTCAGTCTTTGTCCATCTTCCCAGCACAGTATTTCATACCATTCTCATCATATTTATAGCACAATCCTTATTCTCTGGTCATAAAAATTTCATGATTGCGTCCAAAAATCCTCTTTAATTCACACACACAAACCCACAAACACAAATGAACACACTCAGCCATGCATGTGCATACACACCTGCAGCCATTTGTTTTCATTTGAAATGCCCTTTTCTTCAGTCCCTGTGACAACCTGGTGACTTCTCTTACCCCACACTCCTTAGACTTCTTTCACTTCCTCACTTGGGGCACACTTTCTTTTGTATTGTGGTCTTATTGGCTTTCATGTTCTGCCCATAACATTTTGCCTTTCCATCTTTCATGATCAATTTAAACATTTCTTCTGGGAGGTGTTTGTAAAATCCTCTAGATTAGATTAGATATTTTTGTGTTCATATCCCCCCAATTTATTGTAGTATAATTGGAAATTTAAAATGGTATATATATAAGGCGTACAACCCAATGACTTGATACACACATACTTTGTGAAATAATCACCATAACCAAGCTAGTTAACATTTTCTTTTTGTGCGTCTGGTGAGGACAATTGAGCTCTACCCTCTTAGCAAGTTTCAAGTGTACAATATAGTGTTTTTAACTATATTCACAGTGAATATTTACTTTAGATCTCTAACATTTATTAATCTTGCATAACTGAAACTTTGCACCCCTTGACCAACATTTCCTCATTTTTCTCTCCCCTTACCCCCGGTAAACACCATTGTATCTCTGCTTCTATGAGTTTGACTGTTTTAGATTCCGCATATAAGTGAGATTATGCAGTATATGTCTTCCTCTGCATGCTTATTTTACTTAACATAATTTCCTTCAGGTCCATCCATGTTATTGCAAATGGCAGCATTTCATTCCTTTTTTAAGACTGGGTAATATGTTCAATACCTCATCTATATATAAATACTTCACATATACAAAATTATATATCTCAGTGTGTGTGTATATATATATGACAGAGTTTCACTCTTGTTGCCCAGGATGGAGTGCAGTGGCATAATCTCAGCTCACTGCAACCTCCACCTCCTGGGTTTAAGCAATTCTCGTGCCTCAACTTTCCAAGTAGCTGGGATTATAGGCGTCCGCCATTGTGCCCAGCTAATTTTTGTAATTCTAGAAGAGATGTGGTTTCACCATGTTGGCCAGGCTGGTCTGGAACTCCCGACCTCAAGCGATCTGCCTGCCATGGCCTCCCAAAATGTTGGGATTACAGGCATGAGTAAATGCTCCCAGCCTTCAGTGTATATATATTTACTTTTCACATATTCTTTATCCATTTAGTTGCTTCCATAGCTTAGCCATTGTGAATCTCAAGTGAACATGGTAGTGCACATATCTCTTTGAGGTCCTGATTTCATTTCTTGGAGGGGTATGTATGTAGAAGCATTGTTGCTGGATCATAAGGTAGTTCTATTTTTAATATTTGAGGAAGCTTTGTACTGTTTTCCATAATAACTGTACCAATTTACACTTCCATCAACAGTGTACAAAAGTTCTCTTTTCTTCACATCCTTTCCAACATGTTGTCTTTTGACTTTCTGGTAACAGCCATTCTAATAGGTGTGAGGAGATATCTCATTGCATATCTCAAATGTATCTCATTTTGAGTTACATTTCCCTGAAGAAAAGTTGAGCACTTATTCATACACTTATTGGCTGTTTTTATGTCTTATTTGAAAAATGTCTATTCAGATTCTTTGCCCATTTTAATTGAGTTATTGATTATTATTTGATATTCAGCTATATAAGTTCCATTTGTATTTTGGATATTATCCCCTTACCAGATACATGGTTTGCAAATATTTTCTCCTACTCTGTAGGTTGCCCTGTTGATTGTTTATTTCGCTATGCAGAGGCTTTTTAGTTTGATGTGGTCACACTTGTCTATTTTTCCCTTTTGTTGCCTGTATTTTTGGTATCATATCCAAAAATCATTGCCCAGTTTAATGTCTAGAACCTTTTTTCCCTTATATTTTCTTCTAATAACTTTACACATTCAGGTCTTACACTTAAGTCTTTAATGTATTTGGGGTTGTGCTTTGCACTGTAT
The DNA here is from genome assembly GCF_007565055.1 of Rhinopithecus roxellana. Taxonomy (NCBI): domain Eukaryota; kingdom Metazoa; phylum Chordata; class Mammalia; order Primates; family Cercopithecidae; genus Rhinopithecus; species Rhinopithecus roxellana. Next base: position 37,070,287 of record NC_044568.1, on the reverse strand, counting down.
ATGGTGCGAAGGGTCTTTCGTAGGGAAGGCTTCTGGGGTCTTCCTGCTGTCCTCTTACCCTGCAGAAAGAAGTCACAATTGAGATGTGTCCTCTTGTCGCCCAGAAGATGATGCAGACTAAACGCTTTCTACATTTTTCTGTGTGGCCATCTTCAGTCTTTGTGCTCTATTTGTTTGCTGCAGCTTCACTGTTGTACACTGGAGCTCTTCCAGAGGGATTCCCATTGGCAGGGAGTTTGATCATTTTTGTTGGCTACTAAGCATTAGGACCTCCTTTTCCACCATCTTGCTGACATCGCTCTTCTCTTTTGTATTCATTTGGAGAGCATGATGTCCTTCCCATCTTTATAATTATTCTCCCTGCTACTCTTCATTTGAACCTATGTTTCCAGTAAGATAAACATTGAGGTGAAAGAGGACGTGGATCTCAGTTACGATTCCATCCACAGTGCCTAGAACAATTGCCATCATATTGTAGAAGATGGATACTCTGTACACATGTACTGAAATGACAGAAAATTCTATGCTCCCACAACTTTTTAAATCTACTTCTGAGTACACTTTATTATATCAATAGTAAAAATGAATATTTGCTGAGTGCTTGCTACGCATCAGGCATTTAGCTAACTGCTTTCTATGCATGATCTCACTCAGTACTCATGATATTTCTGTGAGCTGATATGTCAGTCTATAAATGACAATAATAATTGTCTCTAAGGCTTTAAGAAAATAAATATTTTATGTTCTCAAAAGTAGTGAAGTATTAAGCTGTTATTTTAACCCAGGTAAATTGACAACAGAGATTGCCAATTTAAGCTACTGGATAGCCCTAGCTTACATTTTACCTAAAACCTTATGAGAGACACTTAGCTAGAACCATCCAGAAAAATCTCTTCCACATTCCAGAGCTCCAGAAACTAAATAAGATAATAAATATTTGCTGTTTTGAGCTCCTAGGTTTGGGGGTAATTGCTTATATAGCAATAGAGTATTTCAGTACCCACAACAAATGGTACCTGTATATATTTCATGATTTTCTTACCTATCTCCACAAAAAGCTGTCATTGTGCAAACTCCAAAAAACCTTAATAACCAATACAATTCCAAACCCAATTTTTGGCTTTAGATTATCAGTCAAAGAATCCAATATTTTTACTTTTTTCTTCTCACCAATTTTTTTCTTGCTTTCTTAATTCTATTTTTTCTTTCTTTACTTTTTATGTAGAGAAAGAATGATTGGTTTTCAAACTCCTCAAAGTACCAAAGCTTTCTGCTTTTATCCCAAACCACATGAAATTTAAAAATATAATATCACCTTGATATGCTGCCTATTGTAAAAATGCAGTGGCCAGGACCAAGATGATATTGACTTGCAAAGAAGACTTCATTAAGAACAAAAAATAGAACCACTTTCATAATCTTATGTGATTATGCACATTGCAAAAAAGAGTGCATCTTAAGGCATGGATGTTAATTTGTTCAGCTCTAGAAAACTGTAGGAAACAAATTATTAAAGAGGCTTGTATTAGATATGATTTGATAACTGCTACTTTTTAAACATCTTGGTTAGATTACGAAGTTTTCTATTCATGTTGTCTGTGTGTAGAATGTTTTACGGTCTAAAAAGAAATAATGCCTTTAGGCTTGATCTCTTTTTGTATTTTTAGGTAGATTTGTTGATATACCATTTTATAGGAATAATGAGAAGATAGCAAAAATGTACATTGACAGGTATTTCTTCTCTAAAATTGACCACACTTTGTTTAACTGATACTCTGTTATTTCTTTTAAAAGAGGGAGGAATGAGGTTAATCTGCAGGAAATGAATTCCTTAACAAAAGACCTAGCTTATTTCCATACTGCAACAAATGGTGCCACTATATGTTCTATGATTTTCTTATGTATCTCTGCAAAAACTGTCATTGTGGAAACCCAGATAAAACTTATGTTACATTGCATTTGGGTTCATGTCTTGTTTAGGAGCTCAGGATCCATTATAAGGCAAATCTGTGTTTAAATCCCACTTTATGACAATGTAAAAGCTGTGTTACCCGACTCAGAGGTTTTCTCAAAGGTCACTTGATAGTTTTTGAAAGGACTCAGTGAGATAATATTTTATAAAGTGTTAACTACTCTGCTTGATAGCTAGGAAAGCACAAAATACACATTCGTTTTCCATAACTAAGAAATACCATGGGCATTATTTGATTTTGATTTTGGAACTTTCCCCAGGTTACTTCATTTATTCATTCATTCATTCTTTCAATTATTCTCACTGAGCCTTTGTTACATGAAATAAAATTAATCATCGGTTCCCCCTAGTAAATGAGCTTATGGAGTCATGACACTTTTCTTAATAACCTTTGGTTCCAGAACATCTCTTAGAGTTCCTGGTTTAACTACAATGATAAAAGATCTGACAGATGTTTAAAGAGATTTCTATGAGCCCTCAAAAATAGAAGGTATTGATTCTATCTGATGCCTTGGCTTGGATAAAGGGAAGAATGTCAGAAAAACATTCCAAAAAATATGACACTTTAGTTAAGTCTAAAGTAGACAGTGTTTGGAGCTCCACAATGCTGTGATTCCCACCTGTGATCAAGGGGCCCTGGCTCTTTCTCTTTCTCTCTCTTTCTTTAAGAGACAGCATCTTGTTCTGTTGCACAGACTGGAATTCAGTGGTGCAATCATAGCTTATTGCAACCTCAAACCCCTGGGCTCAAGGAAACCTCCCACCTCAGCCTTCTAAGTAGCTAGGACTGGAATACAAGCACGTGCCATCACACCCAGCTAATTTTTTTTTTTTTTTTTTAAGAGAGAAGGTCTTGCTGTGTTGTCCAGGCTGGTTTTAAACTTCCGGCTTCAAGAGATCCTCCCATCTTGGCCTCACAAAACACTGGATTTATAGGCATGAGCCAATGTGCCTGGCCCCATTCTCTCTTAATGAGGGTTGTGTATGTCTTAGGAATCGAGAACATGTCACAGAGTGAAAGAAGCTCCAGGTTGTTCTTTAGATTGTTGGCTTTAACTAAACACACATGTATAGCCAAAGATGAATTTACATGAGGCCAGGGGTAATGGAAGATGACAACAATTCTAATTTATCATATTTATACCTAGCATATTGTTAAATATAGATCTGTTAGTTAAACCCATTGATATGAACAGAGGAAGTGGATAAACTCAACCAGGTTGCAGCAAGGGAGTGCACCCTAAATATTTCACCAACGCTGCTTTAGGCCACCCAATTAATTTGAAATCCAAAAAATTTGTCTAATATTCAACATTCGTCTATTATGTAATTGCAAATATATGTCGCTACGAGTATTCAACATATGAGGTTAGGTTATCATTTGAAAATTAAACTAGTGAAGTCATTACATTTATGAAAAAATGTTTAATGAAAGTGATTTCTAGAGTTAATCAGTAAATGTAAAACTATCTTAAAGTCATTCTGGTAAACATAGTCTTCCTAGAAAGGAGCCAGTGAATGGTCATTATTGAGAAACATACCTAGACATTTCCCAATATATTTATTTTCTGTAAAACCCTTGCACAATAGATATGTCTTGTGTCAATTTTAATAACAGCACTACTTAGTGTGAGGAAAATAAAGGCTCTTTCTCAAGGCTGTTGATTAGGTTTTGATATAAAATCTATTTGATTTATTCATATATGATGGCAATGGCTACAAGAAGACATCCTCTTCTAGTCATATTCTTTGAGTCTCTCTCCTGATTTATCCCTCCTCAAATATCTTTGTGCTCTCATCACTAAAACAAAGACAAAGAAAGGAGAGGGGAAAAAATTCACAGCATAGGTGTTACGCTTTCTTCCTTACTCCATTGATGCTGATGAGATAGGACATCCAATTATTCCTGGACACACTAAGATTGGTTGAAAAAAAAAAAAAAAAGAAGAGGGGATTGCATGCTGACTACCCAGGATATCAATCAGTAGAATTAACTCTTGAGTGTCCAAGGCCATTTTTATTGTAACAGCACCAATAAAATCCTCTTCTCCACTAAAACCCTTTGACACAAAATTAGCTGTTGTATTTGATGGCTAAAATTTTAAAAAGATAAAAACATAAGACTAAGAAGAAATGGAGCAATTGGGCAATTTAAAAGATTATTAAAAGAATAAAAGTTTGAAAATCTGTGTAGATTATGAAGTCATTGGAATACATACAAATTGGAAGCCAGGAAATAGTATTGCTTTCCAATTAGTGTTTTTCAAAGTATAGTTCAAGGTCAATCTGCTCCAGAATCGATCCGAGTGCTCTGTAAAAATACAGATTCCCAGTGTCATCACAAAATACTCTGCTTCAGAAGATATGAAATATCTTTTAAGAAATTAAATTTTTCAAGTTCCTTGGATAATTATTAACCACATGAAAGCATAGGAACCACAATCGCGGGCACGGTGGCTCATGCCTGTAACCCCAGCACTTTGGGAGGCCGAGCTGGGCGGATCACGAGGTCAGGAGATGGAGACCTTCCTGGCTAACATGGTGAAACCCCGTCTCCACTAGAAATACAAAAAAATTTAGCCGGGCGTGGTGGCGGGCGCCTGTACTCCCAGCTACTCAGGAGGCTGAGACAGGAGAATGGCGGGAACCCAGGAGGCGGAGCTTGCAGTGAGCTGAGATAGCGCCACTGCACTCCAGCCTGGGCGACAGAGCGAGACTCCGTATCAAAAAAAAAAAAAGAAAAAAAAAAGAACCACTATCATAGAGAGAAAAGTGTATCTGGAAATCAAAATTAGAGGAAGACCCTCTAGCAAAGTGGGACTTGGCTGAATGCTGTACTTTATTTATTAAAGGATTATCATCCATTAATATTGTGTTTATTCTGAGGTTGAATGAACATAGAATTCTATGGTGGCTGGGAAAATATAGTCTCTTTTGAACTTGCACAAAAATCTGAAGCCAAGTTGGTATGTGACCATACCACAGGTCACAGCTGGGTGTCTGCAGTCCAAGAGATGCTCCAGTAAAACTCTACACAAAATATTTGATAAAATTTTATTAAAGTGCAACTGAGATTAGTGTGTTTTCTGCACACAAAGACACAGAAGTGAGGTTATTCAAGCTTTTGGCTAAATCCTAAAGGTCAAAAGCCACTTCCCTGTTTAAATGAATGCAATTTTCTTCAGCAATTCTCTATCGTCTTTCAGATGATGCCTTTGTTTCACATTATCATTTCACTCAGAAATCACCCTTCCCACTTAAGAATTTGGAAACAACGCCCTGTGAACATGCACCAGATGTAGCTTTTATTCACCTCCTATGATTAATTTTTCCATTTTTTAATATGTTACTTCACACAAAAGTTTGGGTGTCTAGGATATAGTATTTTCTTTTCAAGGAGTAGAGAAATAAGAAAACCTCAAGCTCTCTTTTCAGCCCTAGAAAAAAAGCACAGCCCAGAATAATACATTCATTATTTTACAAAGGAAAGGTATTTGATAGTGTCTGAGGAATACAGAGTGCCGGACTGAAAATTGAGGCTTCAAAGGAAATGGAATGAGAAATAGGTTTGTTTTTGGTCACCCAGAAGCAAAACCTATCACATACATCTACACAAACATACCTAAAACCTAGCAGCTCTTTCATACTGATTCCTGACACCAAAACAAAATAAAGATGGAACTTCAGGGGAATAAGACAAAGAGAAAGAGTGGAAATGAAGCTGCCAAGAAAAACAGAACTGATTTTGCAAAGGTCAGTGCAACATAGGATTAGTTTGGACTAAGCCCATACTCCAGTGTAATTTGCAATATATTTCAACACTTCAGAACAAGTATTTCTAGCTACTTTTAATACCAGCTCTGAGCCATGACTATCTAAATAGACAGGGGGCATTAAAGTTCACAGGGCTTGATATTGCCTGTAAAAATGGAGCCCAGCAGAATTTGATTTTATTAGGCCCATAGCCAATGGCGATTAAAGTGTTATGCCATATCTGTCAGCATGCATGGATGCATGGGGATTATTTGTAACAGAATTTAAGTCTGGGAGCCAAGTTCCTCAGTCATAAGTCTAGAATACTAATTCCTTCTTTTTCATCCCCTCTATCAGACCTATGGCCCTCACAATATCATCCCAGGAAGTGGGACAAGAATTCAGACTTTTTCATCTAAAACAATAGGGCTTTATTAACAATTAAAGGGTCAAACTTGCAGAGGTAGGGCCAGGGGATTGCGTGGACATCTGTTGTTTCATTGTCCTTTCAGAATCTAATTTTCTTTTTCTAATACTACCCCAGTTTCCCTTTCGGGAACCACTATATTGGATCTAATTTTGGTGGGAGGTATTTTCAATGTTCCATTTAAAAATCTCAAGATGTCATGCTCTCACTGAAACGGTATATGTGCATCCAGGGTGGGGGCATATGTCCATGTTCAGCACTTTTAATAAGGTTTTTTTTTTAGGACATTGAATCTTGAATAAAAAAAAAGAGAGAGAGAATTTGGAGTTTGAAGGTCTTACTCATTTCAGTGGTTGCAGAAGCTTGGAGCAGAAAGTCCTTCTACCTGAGTTTTGAGGCTGTTACTGCTGCCTATATCCTAAAGTTGCTTTATTACTAACCTATTGTATTGGCCTGTTCCTTCAACTTTGTTTTGCCTCTTCCTCTATTTCTCAGCATAAAGCTGATAGTTGTCTCCCTGAATTACGATTCTCATGCTTGCCTCTGTTCTGATATGATATCCCAAACTCCTACCAAATCCACTATTGAAACAGACTTTGGAGGAGCATTCATAATTTACGCAATACCTAGCTTAGCCCATTTACTCCTCTCGCCATCAATCTTGACTCTATTTTGTCTGGACAAGTTGAACATCTGCCTATCTCTAACCCCTTGGCCTTCATTGATTTGAGTCTGGCTCAGTTAGGATTCCATTTGGCAGCAAGTAAACACAAAACCCTACTACAATCCCTTAAATAAGTAAGGAATTTATTTACTGCATGTGACACAAAATCCTAGAGTGGAAAGTCTAAAGCCGGCATGGTGCTGCAATGATGTCAACAAGAGCTATGTTCCTTCTATTTTCTTTACATCCTTGGCATGTATCTTTCTTTCCAGTGCTCCCTCGTTGTCTGACATCCCCTCAGGAACCCTGCTCATTTTCAGTGCAGGAAGTGAGGAAAAAAAAGTGGCTCCCAGCTACATTAAAGAGAGAAGGCATTTTAACCCGGGAACATTACTGTCTTGATAAAATGAAAGTTTAAGTAAGTTCAAAAATAACAATGAGTGTGTCCCCTACAGATTCTGATTGGTAGTTCTAAAACACCAATCAAGTTCACCAGTGAAACCCTATACATTCTACTTATGAATTGACAGTCTTGTAAGGAATCTTCCCCTAGCATATTCCTGATGGCCCATTCTTCAACACCCATGGTCCCCAACCCCACTCACCACACTTCCCACCACAGCAACTTCTGATTTTCATTCTCACAGTGACCATTCAATAGGCACAAGCAATAGGTCAGCCATTGTGGTGACCAGATGCTGAATAGCTTTTGGTTTGTGTCACACACAGAATCTTTGAGTAGCCTACTAATATTTCTACTAACAATTCAATTGTTATATATTTTATGTGGTTCAGGCAGTTTCCTGCAATGTTAAGTGTCTGGGCTTCAGAATTCAATAGATCTATTTTGAATTCAAGACAGAGCTAGGTGAAGGATAAATTATTGAACCTCCTCAAGGCACCATTTCCGCATCTGTAAAATGGGGCAAATGGTTTTTACCATCAAGGGACTTCGTCAGATATAAATATACTATGGCATGTGAAGTATCTATACAATGCTGAACACAGATTGGGTTCTAAATACATGCTTGATTATACCCTCTATTGTATACGTACATCAAGTCATCATGTTCTACACTTTGAATATATGCAATCTTTATTTATCAATTAGAAATTTCTACATAAATTTTTGAAGAGTGAATAACTTCCTCCAAGTCATATGGTGAATCATATATGCAGAGGCTTTCATCTGGTTAAATTCTACCAACGTATAAATATTTAAATCTTCCATCATAGTCTACAGAAAGCATTTCTTGGCTTCCTGTGGAGCCATTTGTGTCTGCACTTGAAAATAAGTCTTTGTATTTCTGTCTCCAGAAGAAGATTTTGAGCCTTGTACAGACTCATGATTTACCTACAGCATTTAACATAATGCCTTGTATTAATACATTGTGGCTATTTCATGAATGCCTGTTTAACAGAACATAAACATTTTATTCACAAATCTTTTGCTAATAACAACACATTAAACCTTAGTTTATTCATTTATAAACGAAGAAAACAAGAAAAAAAGTCTTATTGTTGAGGAGACTAAATAAAACTGCATGTAAAATCTGAAGTACAGTATTTGGAACTCAATTAATTGGTGCTTATTCTCACTTTTAATTTTATAAAATAAATTTATTAAATTAATAAATTTATTTATTAAATAAATAAATTAATAATTAACTGTTTAACCTTCTTACATGCTAAAGCCTATAACTTATAAAATAAACTCACTGACCAATGCGTATGGCTCTAAAATATTTGGCACTAATGACATGGATACCCGCAGAGAAGTCTCAGAGAAGATCACAAATACTTAACACGGGCCTTCCATTAAGTCTGTAAAGCTCTGCAACATCAAACAGCTTGACCACTGATAGGTCCATCCATTCTTGCAAAAGGTCACAAGAACTAAAATTCAGTGGTTACAGAAAGGTGAACCCCATTAAATTCTAGCTCCATTTTAAGGAATTAAAAATTTTAAACATAACTCAAAAAAATACCTTAATAAATATGCAAGATATTTCAAATGACCTTTTACTTCATGTCTCCTCTAAATTTTAAGATAAGAAATACTGGAACTTACTAACTCCTCAGATCTTCTTCCAAATGTAAGTAATTAATTTAGTTAAGTTTATTTGGTCCATTCCTTTTATATTTCAAAGTTTTGGAAACATTTTCCCTCTGGCTTGTATAATAATAAAGTCAGTAGGTCATGTGGTTTGGGCAAATTCTGATTATTTTCCACTTTAAAATATTGATATCCTTTAACACAATAATTTTATATCTAAGAATGACTCTAAGACAAATATCAGAGAACCATACACAGACTTAAATTTGAAAATTTCCTTCATAAATGCATTTGGTTGTATCCTTTCTTCCACTACAATATATACGTTATATTTGGAGAATCATTAAGTAATTTATAGTGAGATCACAAATTAATCATTATGCAAGCATTTAAATTCATATTTGTAATTATTATTTTTAATGACTTGGAGAAGCGTTTATATAAGTAAAAAAAATTACATAAAAATATTATGCAGCTCAATTATACTGCATATGCCATTTTGGTTGTATAGAAAAAATACTACATGCCCGGCGCGGTGGCTCACGCCTGTAATCCCAGCACTTTGGGAGGCCGAGGTGGGTGGATCACAAGGTCAGGAGATCGAGACCATCCTGGCTAACACAGTGAAACCCCATCTCTACTAAAAATACAAAAAAATTAGCTGGGCGTAGCGGCGGCCCCCTGTAGTCCCAGCTACTCGGGAGGCTGAGGCAGGAGAATGGCGTGAACCCGGGAGGTGGAGCTTGCAGTGAGCCGAGATCGCGCCACTGCACTCCAGTCTGGGGGCAGAGCGAGACTCTGTCTCAAAAAAAAAAAAAAGAAAAAAGAAAAAATAGTACATGGACACATTCTATAATGTTGACGGTGATCATAATTGGTTAGTTCAAAGGATTATGACTGGCTGGGCGTGGCCGTTCATGCCTGTAATCCCAGCACTTTGGGAAGCCGAGGTAGGCTATTACCTGAGGTCAGAAATTTGAGACCAGCCTGGCCAACATGGCGAAACCCCATCTCTACCAATCATACAAAAAAAAAAAAAAAATTAGCCGGGTGTGGTATGCCCGTAGTCCCAGCCCACTCTGGAGGCTGAGGCAGGAGAATCACTTGAACCCAGGAGACAGAGGTTGCAGAGCTGATATCGAGCTACTGCACTCCAGCCTGGGTGACATCTCAGAAAAAAATAAAAAGAGATTATGGTTGATATTAATTTGTATATGCATTTTGTATTTTCTACAATGGACATGTGTTACTTTTATAATAAGAAAAACATTTTCAACGATTTCACTAATTAGTGAACCTACTGATATGCTTCATATTTCATATTAAAATATGGTGGTGAACATATTAAAGTAATTTTTTTCATAAAGGCCTTTTAGAGAATATAGAGTGCTAAAAATAGAGAGGAGCTTCCGTATTATAGACTGATGAACATTCAAGTGATGGAAGAAGCTCAAGCCAACTCTAGACTGAATATGACTTAGATAAAAATCTCATTATTATTTTCCCCAACTAGAATGCCAAAAAGATTTTGATCCCTTAGCCTTTCCATGATTATGTATAAGATAAACCATACATGGTTGTTATTACTATATTAAAGATTATTTACTAGGATGTGTAGATTTTACACATAACAGTACCAGAGATTGCTGTCTGCTTGTGGAAAGCAATTGCTATTTTTATATCAATACTGAAGCAGTGCCTAACCTGCAGAGGTCTTTAATTGCTGGTGAGTTTTTTACAACCCTTCCTCCAATGCAAGGTCTGGATTTCATTTTCATGCTGGAGTTTTGTTGTGCAATCTCAAGTGGCCTTTTGCCATGGCCATTACTTTCCACTTTTACTCATCTCTCTATTTCTGATTTTATTCCTTCTGGACTTGATTTCTTGCTGCTCCTGACACCTGCTCCAGCCTGATAAACTGACAGCTCCAATTGTAAATCTTGCCCCGATGCTTTCTTTTCCCCAGGATGGAAAATAGCGTGTTCCAATGGGTTATAACACTTCAGCAAACATCAGGAATCCTGTCCCTTTCACTTTGGAACTCTATTGTTTAAAAAGAGACATGCTGCTCCTTCTGTCTGGTAAGCCTTGCCCCGTCGCCCCTACCCCCACTCAGCTGCCGACTTTTAGCCCTCCAACACTCAATTCAGATGACTTCTCCCAAGGCAACTGCCTGGACACCCTCCTGGATAATATTCACACACCTGTCCAAAGGCCAGGTTGTGTGGTCTGGTCTATGTTCTCATTGTTCTCTCTGCTGTTTTCCATCAGAAGACCACCCTGGCTATAAGTACTTGTCATTATTTGTCTGCTGTGCAGCGTTTCTCATGCTTAACATCTTTTTTCTTTTTCTCTGCTTCATACACAGCAAATACACAACAAGTATTTTTTGAGTTAATGGTCAATGAACGAAATAAGCCTTGTGGGCAAAGAAAAAGGGAAACTGACCCCAGGAGATTTACACTTAGAACAAGGACTCAAATCTGATAAAGCAAACTCTAATTCTGAATACTAAAAAAAGCAGTCATGCAAATGAAGTGTCTAAAAGTGTGTCTGTGTGTATGTAGATCCCTGTACACTTCCTGTACACAGCGGCATCCTCCTTGGCAGAAGCACCTGCATTGGACTCTGACATTGCCCATGAATATTCTGATTATAAAATCCCGGCTTTTAGGAACCAGATGTCCTTAGCAGATTTTACTCAATTTAAGTTTTTGATTTAGTTCTCCTTTGAAAGTTTCAGTGCTGATTATCATGGATATTTCTAGCCGGGGGTATTCAAGGTCTGTAATTTATCTGGGGATGAAGGACACCGTTTGGTATAGAGAGTAGGTATTTGATTCCAAGTTTTATAAAACATTGTTACCTGTTTCTTTACTCCCCTCTTTTTCCCTAATGATCAGTAGGAATGCACAAATGATTCTGACATGTTTTTCCTTTTTTCTTCTGGCCACGCAATTCTTTTCTTCCTCCTGAAAACTGACCAGCTTTCTCTTCAATAATGTGCATGTAGCAGGCCCATATTTTAACATGTTTTCTGCAGTAAAGAGCCTCAGGATAGCTATAACTAGGACTCCTTTCCTAGGTTGTATTGCAGATGAGATTTTCCTTTTTCCATATACGTCACCAAAAATAAATTTTTTTATTATAATGGAATTAACACAGGCTTATTAAATACAATTGGCAATACAGAGAATACTAGGAGTAATTCAAACATATACACTCATAGCCCCACAATGCAAATTCAATTATTAATATTCTGAAGTTATTTACTCTCGGTGCCTTTGCTCTATGCAGCTTTATATCCTTAAGATTATGTTACACATAACAACTGAAATTTATTTTACTTAACATTCCATCCTGCTTGGGTTCAGTTTCCAACTTGGCTGCTTGCTAACTGAATGAATTTATTAATTTGCTTAAGTTCTATGACCTACCTTTGACTCTGCTTCCTCATCTGTAAAATAGGAATCATAATGACTACCTCGTAGGTATTTAAATGGCCTATGAGACAACTTAAGTAAAACATTTACAATAGACTTTTTACAGTAAAAATAATGGCAATGATGATGATGATGAAAATAATTGTTAATGCTTCTTAAGTACCAGACACTGCTTTAGATTATTTTTTTTCTCCTTGGGAGATGGAAGATAGTTTAATGTTATGTGAGGATTGCTGACATCCAGGAAAGTAAAATCTGGTTTTGGTATTGCTGCTTTGAGCTGTCTGACTTAGATCAATTCACTTCACCAATTTTGATATTATTTTCCCCAACATTTTAATAAAAGTGTAGAAAAGATGATAGCTAATAACCTTCCCTGCTCTATGTCCAAACAAATATGTCAACTCTTAATCACGAGAGTTCCTGTAAATTATGCCACAAAGAGGAAAGACAGAAGAGAGAGAAGAGATAATGATGTTTCAGCAGGCATATAAATTTGTGCTGGGTGGGCCAGGCACTGTGGCTCACCCCCGTAACCCCTGCACTTTGGGAGGCCCAGCCAGGCGGACTGCTTGAGGTCAGAGAGACCAGTCTGGCCAACATGGCGGAACTGCATCTCTGCTAAAAATACAATCAGCGGGGCGTGGTGGCGGGCGCCTGTAATCCCAGCTCTTAGGGTGGCTGAGGCAGGAGAATCGCTTGAACCTGGGAGGCAGAGGTTGCAGTGAGCTAAGATCACACCACGGCACTCCAGCCTGGCCAACAGACTGTCTCAAGAGTGCTAGGTGAAAGAGGCATTCGTTCTAAAAATTCTTGTTTAATGTTTCTTGCTTTGTTAAGAGTTTAATTCCAGATCATCACTCGGACATAACATTATTTGAAACCAAATATGTATTTTAAATGTGTGTTTACCTCCCCAACTTTCTCACTTTATAGAGGGAGGAAAGCCATAGTCAAATAGTGGGAGAAAGGAATTAAATTAGTGTGGGAAAAAAACCGGCAGAAATTCTGTACATAAGACAGATTTAGGGGCAAGAGAAAGACACAAAATAAGGGGGGAAAAACCCACAGACTGAAGCTTTAGTATATTTACAGTTACGTTACCGTAAAAAGGGAGGTGGCCAGGATCACAAAGGAAGGTACATCAAGCAGCACTTAGGGATCTGATACATGTGGTAATGTAACAGCTCAGGCAAGTCAGTCACACCCCAAAGACCACTCCATACAGATGAACAAGTGAATGAGAAGGAAGTAAAGCTCATCACAGCAGGACTCATGCACTCCTGTGGTGCCCCTTCACGAATCCAGATTTCAGAGGTCTCCTGGAAAGTCTTTCAGCAGCCGGCAGTGAAGCTCACAAGAAAAATGTTTTTTTTTCTTTTTTTCTCATTATAAAAGAGTTTATCTGAGTTTTTGTGCATTCCAAGTCTTTTACTTCTTTTGATGACTCTTATCACGTTGTTTGAAGAAATTCCAGAAACTTCCATCTAGGTTACTGGCATAATGTCCGGCAGCAAACTCCTAAGATCCTGTGACTTGGAAAATGGGCGTCTCCTGTGCCTCCTTTCCTGTGTAAACTCCTCCAAAAGCTGTAAAATATTGGTTCTTGCGATCTAGACTATGCTACTAGTTCTTACTAGCACAGCTAAGTTTACTTTGTGAAGTTGGGTTTATTTGTTCCCAACATCAAATTATTCAGTACCCGTCATCTCTCTTTTCCCCTAATATATCACTAAAATATATCAAGTATACAGAAAGAGGCACAAAGTATATCCTTCAAAATAATTTTGCAAGATAAATACATTCATGTAAGCAACTGAATTTAAAAAGGGACATTGCCAGAGCTGCAGAATCCACCTCCCACCCAAATGTCCATCACGGTCATTAGTCTCCCAAGACTATTGCAACTAAAACACACAGATTATTTCTTCCTGTTTTTTTTTAAATATATATAAATGAAACTACACAACACATTTTTGTGTATGTTCCTGTGTGTGTAGCTTATTTTGCTTAACATCAAGACTATGAAATGCATTATTGTTCTTGTGTATAGTTCAATTATTCTCATTAGATTGTTTAAATATACCTTAATTGATTTATCTATCCAACTGTTTATGTATTGCTAGTTTTGAGTTTTAATGAATCTTGCTTATGTGTGCCTTTTTCTTACATACAAAATTTTTACGTGTTTATTTTAGGGATTATATGTGCACATTTTTGTTGGAAATATTGCTAGAAGTACACTTCTTGCTTGGTTGTGTGGATATACACTTATGTCCAACTTTATTACCAATTGCCAGCTTTCCAATATTAATATCCCCATTTAAATTCTAACTACCAGTTTATGAGTTATTCCAGTTCTATATTTTCTTGTCAATACTTGGTATTGTCCTTTCTTTTTTCATTTGTATCTACTTAAATGTTAGTAAAATTAAAGAAATTTAAAAAATGGAGTACACATAATAAAGCTTTTATTTTTTTCAGATAAGAACATGATTATGTACATAAAAACATTCAAGGCCGGGCGCGGTGGCTCAAGCCTGTAATCCCAGCACTTTGGGAGGCCGAGACGGGCGGATCACGGGGTCAGGAGATCGAGACCATCCTGGCTAACACGGTGAAACCCCGTCTCTACTAAAAAATACAGAAAAACTAGCCGGGCGAGGTGGCGGGCGCCTGTAGTCCCAGCTACTCGGGAGGCTGAGGCAGTTGAATGGCGTAAACCCGGGAGGCGGAGCTTGCAGTGAGCTGAGATCCGGCCACTGCACTCCAGCCTGGGCGACAGAGCGAAACTCCGTCTCAAAAAAAAAAAAAACATTCAAAAGAACCCATAGTTAATGATTAAAAGTCAGCTCAACAAGGTTGATAGATACAAGGTCAACCAAAAACAAACAATTGGAAAATAAATTTTTAAAATAGAGTTTACTATAGCATTCAAAATATTAGCTACCTCAGAATATATCTAACAAAAGCAAACAAGACGTCTAAGTAGCAACAAATACAACAGTATTGAGAAAAGTCTTTTTTAAAAACTAAATAAATGTGTGGATAATGGTAATAGTTGCATAATAATGTAAGTACACTTAATGCCATTAAACCATATACTTAAAAATAAAGAAAATGGTAAATTTTATGTTACATATGTTTTTATCACAATAAAAGAAAATAATAATTTGAGACACACAGTATGTCTTTCCCAAAATTCGGTAGTCTCAAAATCGCAATTACCATCAAATCTCAATCAAATCTAAACAGATTTTTTGAATTAGTGGTTCTACAATGCACAAAGAAACGCAAAGGCCAAGAATAAAGCAAATAAGGAGAACTTAAACTACTGAATATTAAGATCTACTAAATAAAAAGGCCTGATGATATTTAGAGTATTTATGATAACACAATAATTGGGTCACTATAACCCAATTATTATAGGTACAAAATTATAGGTACAAAAATAGAGAAGTGGGCCAGGAGTGATGGCTCATGCCTGTAATCCCAGCACTTTGGAAGGCCGATGTGGGAGATCACTTGAGGTCAGAAGTTCAAGACCAGACTGGCCAACATGGCAAAACCCCATCTCTACTACAAATACAAAATATTAGCTAGGCATGGTGGCACACACCTGTAATCCTAACTACTTGGGAGGCTGAGACAGGAGAATCGCTTGACCCTGAAAGGCAGAGGTTGCAGTGAGCTGAGATCACACCATTGCACTCTCGCCTGGGTGACAGAGTGAGGCTCTGTCTCAAAAAATAAAAAATTATAAAAATAGAGAAACAGATGCATAAAAATTTTAGAGAATACAAGCTCAGAGCCTCACATATATGGACATTTGACTCTTTGAAATAATTTGAATTTAGTTGATATTGACATAATTTTTTGCAAACATAAATTGTATAGGTAACTAATAAACAGTAAATTTAGTAAATACCTAGTGTCAGGCCTCTGAGCCCAAGCTAAGCCACCATATCCCCTGTGACCTGCATGTATACATCCAGATGGCCTGAAGTAACTGAAGAATCACAAAAGAAGTGAAATTTAAATGTCCTGTTCCTGCCTTAACTGATGACATTCCACCACAAAAGAAGTGAAAATGGCCGGTCCCTGCCTTAACTGATGACATCGTCTTGTGAAATTCCTTCTCCTGGCTCATCCTGGCTCAAAAGCTCTGCCACTGAGCACCTTGTGACCCCCACCCCTGCCAGCCAGAGAACAACCCCTTTTGACTGTAATTTTCTATTACCTACCCAAATCCTATAAAACAGCCCCACCCCTATCTCCCTTCACTGACTCTCTTTTCGGACTCAGCCCGCCTGCACCCAGGTGAAATAAACAGCCTTGTTGCTCACACAAAGCCTGTTTGGTGGTCTCTTCACACGGACGTGAGTGAAACCTAGCAATGAGAAATATACGGTCACTCATGACTCATGGCAATATGATTTGAGAAAAGGTATCCATAAAGGTTTTATTTAAATAATGTTCTATAAAGTAGAAAATCCATTGAATTAGAAATAAATATACTTGATTTGTCCTATTTTGGAAAATGGTCTGCTATTTGGGTGAATGAGAATTTCTCTGGAATTCTGTAGAATGATTACTTATGTGAAGTGGTGGATATTAAGTAGATCATTTCTAAAGACTCCACCAGTTTCAGGGAGCCATGACTAACGATTTCCTTGGAAAAGTGAATTTAGATGCTGTCAAAAACATCTGACCTCATAAAGATTGTGTGGATGTGCAAAATGCACGTAAGTTACTGCCAGATAATTATATTGGATTGGAAAATAAAGGAGTTAAAGATCTTAAAGTACAATAATCAAGTCCAGCTATGAACTCACTGTCAGGCCTCTGAGCCCAAGCCAAGCCATCGCATCCCCTGTAACTTGCACGTATATGCCCAGATGGCCTGAAGTAACTGAAGAATCACAAAAGAAGTGAAAATCCCCTGCCCCTGCCTTAACTGACGACATTCCACCACAAAAGAAGTGAAAATGGCCGGTCCTTGCCTTAAGCGATGACATTACCTTGTGAAATTCCTTTTCCTGGCTCATCCTGGCTCAAAAATCTCCCCCACTGAGCACCTTGTGAACCCCGTCTCCTGCCCGCCAGAGAACAACCCCCCTTTGACTGTAATTTTCCTTTACCTACCCAAATCCTATAAAACAGTATCACCCTTATCTCCCTTCGCTGACTCTCTTTTCGGACTCAGCTCGCCTGTACCCAGGTGATTAAAAGCTTTATTGCTCACACAAAGCCTGTTTGGTGGTCTCTTCACATGGACGCGCATGACACTCACTGTGGACAGAAATCATGTAACATTGTGTTGCCATGAACAAGAAAGATATCTGCCACAAATAGGCATTCAATTACTATTTACAATGAATTAATTGAATCTGAGATAGAAAGCCCCTAAGGGAAAAATTCTAAACATACATGCATGTGACTACCCCCTGGGCTTACACAAAGAGCTTATCTAGAAAACCCCTAGCCGTTTGAGGTTGCAACATACATGCATGTGAACACCCCCTGGGCTTACACAAACAACTTATCTGGAAAACCCCCAGCCGTTTGAGGTTGCGAAAAAGGCGGGAACCAGCCAGAAACTGCCGAATGTTCAACTTTAAATGTTAACCAATAATAAGCTTGTAACTACTGTTTCTCTGTGACTTGTTTGTACCTCGCTATAAAAGAAACCCTAAAACAGCAGCCGGGGCCTCTCTCTTTACCTGCCATTGTATAAAGCAGAGAGGTCCGGGTTCGAACTCGTAATAAAGCGACCCCGGCTATTTGGCTTTGACTCTGGACTCTGGTGGTCACTTACTGGGGTCTCGCGACTTCAGGCACTGAAAGAGATCAAATGAAAAAACTAAAAGGCAGAAATGAAGTCCACAGGCAAACAGCCCGGGCGGCGCCCTGAGCCTAGTTAAAGATCGACCCCGGACCTAACCGATTAGTTTATCTATAGACTCCAGACATTGTAAGGACAAACGTTGTGAAAGTCTCTGTCCTGCTCTGTTCTGTTCTAATTACCGGTGTCTGCCACATATCTTAGTCCTGGGCCCAGTACAAACACATTCCTCTATTTTGTCCCAACTTCATGAGCCCAACACAAACACATCCCCCCCCTCCCCCGCCCCACATCTCAGAAACACCACCTAGAGAGCTCCTGATAAGGTCACAACCGTTTGTAGTTTTACTAAATGCACGGGAACAAATAGAAAACTGTTAATTGTATAACTTAAAATATTAACAAATTACCAGTTGTGATGCTGCAACCAAAAGAATTCCTTTGTACCTCTGTAACCTTACATATCCTGTATGCATTGGGCTATAAAAAGCGGGCACATGCATCATTCGAGGCTCTCTTGTATGTTGTAGAACGGAGGGACCAAGTTCAAACTTGCATTAAAGATCCTTGCCGCTTGGCTTTGACTCCGGACTCTGGTGGTCTTCTTCGGGGAATAAATGGTCTGGGCATAACAGCACAACAAATCCAGTCTAACCACTCAGCTATAGCCTTTCTGACATGTAGTTTTCTTTCTCAATAACAGTGATCAAAGAGAAGTTTGAGAGCCAATGCACAGAAATACATCCTTGAACTTAAAGATCATATAGTTAGTGAAAATGCAGTTAATTCATATCATGTATATCAGCACTCAGATTTATCTTTCATGTTTGTATTTAAAAGTAGATCCTCTTGAAGAAAACTTAGTTTTGATATGGAATTCCTCCATTAAGAAAAGGTATACTATATTTGCATTGGAGTTATATTTCCAACATGCAAAAAAATCAACTTGTATCTATATTGTTTTTATTTGATTTTTAGTAGTTCAAAATTCTTTAATTATTGACAGGCACTCCTGTTCTATCAGTATGATTAGAGCTCCTGAGGATGCTATTGAAGATATCTTGTAGGGACTGAATTTTAAAGCTTTGCCTATACGGGTGCATGGGATAATATGTTATGTGTGACCCGCCTTCTACCACTGTGGAAAAAGGTAAATGAGTCTTCTTCAACTAACTGTCAGAAAGAACCACAGAGTATTTTTTATTGTTGTTATTTTCTGTTTTTCCATCACATGCTGAAAATAAATTTTACAAATTTAATCTTCGTTCATTTAAATGTATCTCAAATGATTACTTATCCCATAGGAACATAAAGATTATGTTTAAAAAAGTTGGAAAAGACAAAAAACAAATTCAGAAAGTCATATGAATAATATAACTACATCTGTGTTTTATCAATAAAACTTGATGAGGCAGAAATTGTATTTTTTCCCAGAGGCACTGAAACTAGTATACTCCTAATGCTATTATTGTATTCCTGGTGTCACGAATGAGGTTAAAAACTATATCCATAGCATTATTCCCAGCATCCAGAATACTAATGCACCAGCAGGGGGTTATCTCTTCTGGGCTGCAAGTATTGAATCTGGGAAAATGAGAAGAATGTGGGATAATTAATCTAATTCAGACACCTGAAAACTCCTAAAAACTAAACATTACCTAAGCAAGCAAACTTTTTCTCTTCCTAGAGAAGTGTAGTCTGTTCTTTAGGACTGATAAAGCAGGCTATATCTACAGCACATATCTGCAAGGCTCAAATTGGTTCAAGAACAACCTATATCAGAACTTCCTGAATGCTAATTAAAATACAGATTTTCTGGCCATGGCCCTAAAAGTAATAACTCAGAATCTCTGGGAAAAGGACCCAGATATTTGTAATTTTCTCTCGTGATTCTACTATACACTAAAGAAAGTAAAATATTCCTCTATACCAGTGGTTCTCTAACTTTACCTGAGTTACCTGGAGGGCTTGTTAAAATACAATTTGCTAATCTCACCTCAGACTTTCTGATGTGTCCTGTCTTTGGTGGGTTTGGGAAATTGGCATTTCTAAAAAATTTACTTTTCAGCATCAGGTAAGGCTGATGCTACTAGCTAAAGAAAGAATTCACCTGGAAATTTTGTTAAAATAAATATTTGTGGGCTCTAACTCCAAATATGTTGATTCAATAGGCCTGGAATGGGGCTTGAAGTTTTTCATTCCTGACAAGTTTCCAAAGAATGACTTTAGCTGCTGGTCTGAGGATCACATTTTGAGGAGAACCAATTTAAACTATCTTGAATCCTATTAAGCATTTGAACTATAGGATTGGTTCAATTACTTTTCTCCTGATTTCTCCAAAAGTTTCCAGATCACCAAGGAAGATGAAACATATTAAGATAAAAAGCTTGTTTTTCTATTTCGGCAGATCAGTAATGAACAAACTGCACTCTGGAGGGCAATCCTTGCTACTTTGGTTTGTCATCCTAGAAGCCCCTTCGTCATACAATCAAAGACACTTAATCTCTTTCAACTCCTTCCTGTTTAGCTACCAATCCTAGAGTCTAATTCTAATTGAGAGAGAGACGCCACACACTTTTAAGTAATCAGATCTCACAAGAATGCACCCACTATCATGAGAATAGCACCAAGTGGATGGTGCTAAACCATCCATGAGAAATCTACTCCCATGATCCAGTCACCTCCCACCAGGCCACACTTCCAACACTGGGGATTACAGTTCATCAAGAGATTTGTGCAGGGACAAATATACAAACCATATCAGTTATCAGAGATTAGGCTTTGTCTGGGTGTGATGTGGGAGACTGACCAGCAGGATGCATAATGAGGGCTGGTAAATTTACAACAAAACAAATCGATATAAAATATACCCAAATGATGACTGCTGCTAGTAAGAGACAAATATCTCATTAAAAATTGTATAATTCATGATAAATAGACCAATATTTCATTTTCTTGAGGATCTTTTCTGTTGCATTTAAAACAATGGCAATCAATATCAAATCAAAAGCAAATAACATATAATTAAGAAATATTTTGAAAGAAAGAATATTTCACAAATCAAGTAATTTAAAACATTAATCACAGAAAGGCAATCTGAGATTTCCTCCCAAATGTTTCTTGCTCAAATATAAAAGCTGGTCAATAATGCAAAATGAAAGCAAATAATGTATTATATAATGAATATATTATTTTCAGAATTTTAGCAAATAAAATAATAATAAAATAAAAGTTTGAGTGTCATTGAAGATGATATATCATCTATGTGAAAGTGCAATGAGTGTGTATACACATGTATTATATGTATAATATACATCTTGCATCATTAGTATTTTCTTTTTTTCTTTTTTTTTTTTTTAGGTGGATTCTTGCTCTGTCGCCCGGGCTGGAGTGCAGTGGCCGGATCTCAGCTCACTGCAAGCTCCGCCTCCCGGGTTTACGCCATTCTCCTGCCTCAGCCTCCCGAGTAGCTGGGACTATAGGCACCCGCCATCTCGCCTGGCTAGTTTTTTTGTATTTTTTAGTAGAGACGGGGTTTCACCGTGTTAGCCAGGATGGTCTCGATCTGCTGACCTCGTGATCCACCCGTCTCAGCCTCCCAAAGTGCTGGGATTACAGGCTTGAGCCACTGCGCCCGGCCAGTATTTTCTTTTATTTATTTATTGTTTTATAGAGATAGGGGTCTCACTCTGTCACCCTGGCTACAGTGCAATGGTGCCATCGTGGCTCACTGCAGCCTCAAAATCCTGGGTTCCAGCTATCCTTCTGCTTCAGCCTCTTGCGTAGCTGGAACAACAGGTGCGTACCACCAAGCCCAATCTATTTCCTTCACCCTCTTTGTCACTCTCCAGCACATTAAACACACACTGTTAGAATCATCTAGTTGTCAATACTTTAAATACTGTTTTTATTTATATGTTCAGTCATTGCATGAGGATTAAACCTGCAGTTGGCTTAAGGTTTTTTTGTTGTTGTTCGTTTGTTTGTTTGTTTTTTATATGGTTTAGGAAATTTAACACAGACCAAAATAACTTTTGAAATCTTTGGTTATGCCACTTCTCAAAACTGAGCTAATACGATTCTGGTAACTAATAAATGATATTTTTGTATCTTTTTCTAGAGGTTCTCAACTTATAGAGAATGTCTTAACACCCTCCCTCCCCTCTAAACATCCATGACAGGCATGAAAATACAGCTCTGGTTTTATAATGGAGGTCAATGAGAATAAGTAGATATAAACACATTTATGCAAACTAAAATATAATTAAACACATTTTGTGATAGGTTAACCTAGTTTTAGCCATAAACAAACAGGGAAGAAAATTTTTCCTCTGAGTTACAATTCAAACTTTCATTTAACCATCAGAACAACTTTCAAGATATCTATTTTACAAATAAAAATGGCAGACTAATATTTGGATCACCTGGTAGTTTGTAGGAATTATGACTGGTCTTTAACGCATGTCATCTAATTTCCTTTTCAGAATGAAAATGCACCTCTGAACGGCTGAAGTAACTCTCTTTCTTAATTTGAAAAAATATTCACTTCAAAGTTTCTGAAGAGTATTAAAGGAGTTACTTCTTGGAAAGTGATCGGCACTGTTACAGACATAAAAAAATTATTCAATACATGCTTGTTAATGGCGTTAATAAGACTCTTGCTCTTTCTTTTCTCCTCTCTTTCTCTCTCTTTATATATATGTGTGTGTGTGTGTGTGTGTATATATGGTGATTAAAGGTGATATATGGGCTTTGGAAAGGTATTTTTGAAAAGATGTAGGTATGAACATTTACATTCTTTGCATAAAATGTGGCATTGATATTAGTAATTATCCTATGTCCATCTCTAAATGGTTTTCAGATGATACTTTTCTTGTCATAGTTGATATAAATGTGTATCTATAAGATGATTGGGATAAGTTTGAAACTCTGCTCCACAAACTTCTAGACACATACTGATGTGCTGGCAAATATATTTACAGGCCTGGAATGCATATGTTAAACATTACTGATGGTTTTGATTACCTGAATTCAAGTAAACATAATGAGATGTATACCATAGATACTAAGATGTTTCCATTTTATTGCCAATTTTCTATATTGACATGAAATGTCACTGGTTTTCAGGGAGCTGTTACATTTACGGAATCTTTTTCTGAAATGCATCATAAATCTTCTAAGGACTGAATAAACTGAAAAAGAAAAAAAAAAAGCAATTATGAAACCTGGTGACCAAGGATGTGTTTTCAAATGCCAATAGTCAGAGATAAAATTTTAGGAGATTATAATATTATTGATTAGTTGCTTTGAGATGATATTCTCTTACATCAATAGCAATAAAAGATGGGTGAAGAATGATTAGATACTCCACGACAGGAGACTGTCTTGGGAAATATGTACACAGATCCATTTTTAATTTTGGAGATTCTGTAATCCATTTTCATTTCAGCTCACAATATGCTGATACTGGGTTGCAGGAAAAATGCTATTAAGATTACTTGTTTATACAATTTTCTGCAGTAAATGAATTGATCTTTCCACTTATTTGTTCTGTGATGATGGCATTTGTCATGTTTCCTTAGGACTGTAATCCAAATTTTAAGAAACCTCTGGCATGAGGAGTGACAGGGGAAATAATGAAAACTTGTTTTCAGGGTGTTTCTTGATGGATGCTATCATTATTTCACTTTTATTTGCTTAAAGGCTTTATTGAGGCCTACTTTTTAAAAAAATGATTTTCCACCTAGGGGAAGAAATGTTTTCCAATAACTAAGATATTAAGAAGTCCTTACTGGTGTATGTATCTACTAGCCTTCCTGTTTTACTTTTTTTCTGAATACAAAAATGTCCAGAAGATACTAGCTTATTTATATCAGGAAGGATATTACTTCTTTTGGGGGGCCAGAAAAATCCAAACGGGCCAAAGTAAAACACAATGGAGTTCAGGCATGGATGGCCTGGTGGAGAGAAATCCAGTTAAATCACTTTGAGAAATATACAACACATATTAAGGAAAAAGAAATACTAACTACTAGTTGGCTATCGAAGTGAAGCTTCAAAGTTGAGGGTGGGATAACTGGACCAATAAAAGCCTATCTGCCTTAACAGTGTGATTATATTTGAATGCACAACTCTTATGTACAATTCCAACTGTGCTATCTCCTAGCTTCCTAATCCTGAATAAATGATTGGATTTCTCTGTTTCAGTTTAATGATTTCTAGAGTAAGCATAATAACTATCCTGAAATATGTTTGTTATGATGCTTAGTAATGATGACAACGATGATAATGGTGATGATGACGATGACAAGGATAACCCCAGAGGATATTATGAATCTTTGTTTTGGAAAGCAGAATGCATCACTAGTGAAAGCGAAGAAATAGTAAATTAACAGCAATCTGCTTTGTCTGGTAGTATCTTGTGGGAAAAATGTGTATATATAAAATATATATAATATATATATTATATAAATGTTATATAATATATTTTATATATTTTGCTTACCTCCAATATCTTTCTGGATCCCTCCCAAACCTCTGACTCTCCATCCCATGAATCTTCAAACTTTGCCCAGGTGACTGCTTCCTATGTTGTGTGACAGGAAGTGTCATGCTAGTGAATGCTGAACAATTGGTCCTTAGGGGAGAGAAAGGAGGAATGCTTGTTTTATAGCACTTACCGATGTCTGTGATGTAAGTACTTCTGAAATGATCAATTCCAAGCTACTATTGGTGGAACAGTCAGTTCACAAATACTGAAAATGTATGAATTGGCTTTCAGGGGTCAGTATGAACTGGCTCTACACACTACTCTCAATGTGTTAAATGTTTAACCTTTGCTGACCTTTTAGACCACCCTTCTAGTATCCACCTCCATGTCCACAGGAGTGTTTGTGTGATGGCTCTTTCTGGTAATTGGTCTTTGTTATCTAAGTATAGTTGGCCCTCTTGTCATCTTTTAAAATAATAACAAAAATGTTTATTGAAATTACAGGTTTGTTTCCTTTAAAAATACCATGAAACAAAAAGATTCATGAAAGCACCCGTGTATTCAAATTTTATTTGCTGACCCATATCTATGCATGACTATGAAGATCCAATGGCCAGGAAAACAGACTAGGTTCCTGACTTCATATGGCTCATATCCTACTGGATAAGAAAAACTAATAAAAACATACAAAGAAAATATAAAAAGCCAATTGGATATGCACGTTAAAGAGATTTACATGGTTAAGAAAGTCAGCAAAAGTGGAAAAGTCTCCCTGAAAAGTGTGGTTGAGCTAAAAATTTGACGAAAGCATAGGAAGTAACCAGAAACAAGGGAGAGGAAGGAGAACTTCAGGCATAGGAATAATGTAGGCAAATAGCAGAGGTATGAAAGTATCACTCTGAGATGAAGGACCATAGAATTTCAAGGAGAGTGACAAAATATCATTAAGTATGATTTTTAAAAATTTGGTATCCCAAGACTTTTGCATTGCCACACTGTAGAACTTAATGCAATTTGAGCATACAAGTCTTTGCCAGGTATACAGAGCCAGTTGGTAACTTAACTGGAATTAGAATTTATTGTTTTTACTATCATTTAGTATATTGTTAGCTTTCGAATTCAACTAAAATACCCCTACAAAACAACTATCATATATGAATCAACAGTTATAGAGTGATTTCTTGATTAGAATAAATGGTAAGAAAAAATTTTTTCATTAAAAATTTAAATAGGTAACATTTGAGAAAAATAAATTGGATGAAAGATCTAAAGAGTTTTAATACATGTGTTAGATCTTATGTGACTAAGCCTACTTCTACCTCACAACCTACTTCAGCGTTCCCCAAGAAAGTAAAGGCCAAAAGAGAGGAACTTTCCCATCCCTTCTTGATTACAAATAATTTATTTTGCACTATATTATTTATCAGCTTATGTTGAAAAATACAGTAAGATCTTTTTCATTCTCTTTTAGCTAATGTGATTATTAAAAAGAAAAAGGGAAATGCAATCAGGTAACTAAAGAGCTATCCAAGAGAATCCAGGTTTTCTCCAAATCTGTATGACTATTTAACTTTTCTTTTTAAATTCCTACTTGTACACACACAAATGCATTTGCACACACATATCCAGAGACGCATATATACTTATACACACAATGATAGAAAGTAATATTAATAGAGAGCTGGTCACGTGACCAACATGTCTCCAAAGCACTTGACAGATAATACCGTGTTATGTACTTCATAATATCTTATAAAAAATAGGGAAGAAGCATCTTTAATTTTATTCTGCAGATGGAAAAAAAATCTACAGATAAAAGAGAAGTACTTGAGAAATTAGGAACATAGGGAAGAATTTTAATTGGAAGGAACTCAGGAACTGTGATATTGTGATCACATTTGGTCTCTGCCCTAATTCTTAAAACCCTGGGAATTTTTGAAGTGGTAAGTGTCTGTTTAAATGCTAAGATGACTGGTGGTTGAGTTCCCCTGGATATCTTTAGAATGAGGGCTAGCTCTATCTACCTGACTTCCAGGAAGGAAAACAAGATTGGAGGCCACATTGATCACCATGGACAATGACTGAATGACTCAGGACTCCATAATGAATTCTCCATAAAAACCCAAGGCAATAGCCTTTGGAGCATTTGCAGGTTGTTGAACACTGGTCCTGGACGGTTGTGCTCCTGGAGAGAGTGAGGAAGCTCTGCCCCACTTCTCCCAGACCTTGCCCTGTGCCTCTCTTCCCTGTGGCTGTTCCTGACTTATATCCTTTGTAATACACTGGTAATCTAGCAAGCAAAGTGATTTCCTGAGTTCTGTGAGCTGCTCTAACAAATGATCCTTTTCTTTGTAACCAAGTTGGACGGAAGTTGTGAGTAATCTGTAGACTTTAGATTGGCATTTCAAGTTGGGAGCAGTCTTGAGGTACTGAGCCCTTAACCTGTGAGGTCTGATACTATCTTCAGATACATCATGTCTACATTAAATTTAGTTATACGATATTCAACTAGTGTCGAAGAATTGCTTGGGATAGGAAAAACACACACATCTGGTCACAGAGGTGTTTGTGTCGTTGAGAGTATAGTAGGAGAAAACACTTATTTTCTCCTACTATATTTAGGAACAAATCCCAAAATTTTATGACTGTAACAAGTAGCACAGGGAATCAATCGCAGGCTGTTTAGGCAGTGAAAAAGCAACTTTTGAGTGAGAAAACAAAAACCAAAAACAGGTAACAATACTCATAGACTAGTTTGAAAATAGAACTGACATTAAAGAGGGATGTTGTGGGATTTTTAAGAATTTAAATTTTGTAGTTGAACGAGATAATGAAGTAGTCTGGCTGAGGAGAATTAGTTATTCAAATATTCAAAAGAAGACAAAGTTGCTAAAATGAAGATCAAGCAAAACATTGCATATAGCACTGGTGGTAAATAGACCCTAGCGTGACAGGCCTCAGTAGATATCTTCTCCTAGGACATATTACAATCAAGAATTACATGCAATTTCCCTTGCTTGGGTTTTCCTGTTTACATTAACTACTGGGACTCTTTAGTGCTTAAATACTACAAGGAGACCAGAGTCTTGCTGACTACACTAACAAAATGTAAACACAGCAACTTTTTAAGAAGTGTAATAGTTTTAGCAAAGGTGTCTTGGGCATATTATCAAGATGCTATTAGAAGCCATGCTGTTTTCATGGTTATTGATTCTCATATGTATCTAGCAAGGGATGAACATTCATACCTACTTATTTATTAGCGTTATGTCGTAAATATCTTTGAACTGTACACACAGCCAAAACCAGCCATGAAAAAGAGAGGGCTAATTTCCTTAAAATGTCACTATCCCTGTGTCGATGGGGAATGACTGCAAGATAATGTAAGTAAATACTTGGCAAACATTTGAGAACATGTAATTATCTTCCGAGTTGTCTCTTTGAAAACGTCTTAAACTTTCATCAGTAGATGGTTGTACAAAGTAATCTTTGGAAACAATATTAAAAACTCTCTTCATACTATTATTAATATATAACACACAAATTAAGTTACTCAAAATCATTTATTTATCTTCCCTTGTACTATCCTTGGAGTTGGAGACTATGTCTTACCTGAAAACCTGGCTGGATTTAAGTCTCTTTTAAAACGTAACATCATATAAAGGACAGAAGGTACATCTGACATCAGTCAAATCAACATGTCAAAATTAGGCTTTGATGAAGGCAGGCAGGGGGAAAAAAATCAAGCGCCAGATTTTGAAGTCCAATGTTGATTAGAAAAGCAACAAAATAAGGAAGAAAATGTGTCCAGCAGCTTCTAGCAGTCGCTGGTACCAATAATAAATAACAGGAAATGTGGCTGATGTGAAACATTTTTTACTAGGCAAAATTTCACACACCATTTCCGCAAAGACCAATAAAATCATTTTGGAAAAAGCAACTAAGTTGGTCATCAAGATTGTCAATCCTGTTGCTGGAGAGCTAAGCAAAGAAAATAAAATGATAAACTGTTTTCTTAGAATTTCTATCTAAGAATTTTAATTTTATCTAAGAGTTATCTAATTTTATCTAAGAGTTTCTTAGCAGAACTCTTAGATAAAAGAGATGGGCAATACATAATGTTTTAAAGCAAAGTAAGGCATAGCTTCTGTGCATACTGCTTAGGAATCATACTGATTACAGTCAAATATTTACTCCTTAGAAGTAAATTTGATGTTGGAAACCACTAAAAAAAATTATAATTAGAATTATGAAGATTAATCAAATCATTGGGAATATTCTTTTATTTTCTTGACCTCATACATTACTTTTTAGTAAACTAGATTGTTTACATGGCTTATAAATTTGTTTGATATTCAATGATGATATAAAAATAAATATTTAATAATCGGCGAAGGGTATTTGGCTCAGGCAGAGATATAATAATAATAATTAAATAATAGTAATAATGAATAAGACCTAACTTGGACTTAAAGGATATTCATTATGGTAAAGAGGAAAAAATGCCTTCCCAGTAATTATAAAACATAGAACAAGCACTAGTATAGTTTCAAATGATTTTATAATAACTGAAGATTTGATTAACTCATTGAGCACATCAGCTTTTGTATACAAGAAATAGAATGAATATTTGAGAACACCTTAAAGGATGAGTAAGACCTATCAATAGAGAGCATGAGGATATACATACTGTAGGAATATACAAAGAAATGGTATGATCAAATTTTAAGACATACGAAAACACACGCTCTGTTCATAATGAGTGAAGTAATTAAAATAATACAAGATACATACATTTCTTTATGGGAGAAATGAGGATAACATGCCACAGCAGAGATTGTTAATATCCTTTCTTCTTTGAATAATAATATAAAAAACATCTATATTGCTATGGGTGGTAATATGCCCTGATAAAACAATCTCAATTTCGAGTCTTGCTAGCTAATTGGTAGGGCCAACGAGATGTGAGCCATTAAGTACAGAAGTTCCACAAAATCTCTTTAAAGGAAACTCAACAAGAAGACCTCTCTTGCTTGGTTAGTGTTTTCGCAGCCACATTTCAGCACAAGGAAAAGGGTCACATCCTAAAAATAGTAAAGACTAGTCTCAGTGACATTAAGGACCTACCACACTATGTCTGAACAACCTACCTCTTTTTTAGTTATATGAAAGAAAAATAAATCCACATCTTGCTAAACTCAATATTTCTTAAATTTATTAGCAAAAGTTACTCGGAAGATGTAGCTTGGGGATCATAAATTTTATGCACACAGTGGTAAGTTTTATTGCTGATACATAGGGAGCTTTTAATATTTGTGGCTGTTATTAATAATAACAATAAAGACCAGATGACTTCAGGAGAATTCCATATTTTTGTGGATTTGCATGATCTGAGAAAGAAATTTCTCCAAAGGTGTTTCCAAGTACACAGTGCATTATTATTATCAAAAAACTTGGGGAGCCTCATTTTAATGCCTAAGATCAAGTGATATCTTAAAAAACCCAAGGCTAGTTATTTTTATAGCCATGTTTGTAGAAACCTATGAGATAATTTGTTTTAGAATAATTCCAAATTGTTAATAGGCAAGAACTTTTAAAAGAATTTTTACATATAGGAAATGCAAGCACTACTTAAGTTATCACCAACTTTGAAATTTCCAAACATCTTTCTTGATAGAGGATCAAAAAGCATGAAGCCTGTTGAATATGAAAGTCCTGAAGCATCTGTCAGAACTTCCCACTTGTTTACATATGGCCCAGTGGCAAGGGCTGGGGGCATCATTGTGACCAATATGCCCATCCTGTGCCTATTTTCAGCTCTCCCTTCCTGTTGCTCCAGACTTGCCAAGGTCTGGACTTCCACCACGAAGGTTTTCCAAATGAATTGCTAACATTATTAAAAATCTGTGTGAACATTTGTTGGGATTTTTGACAAGCTACCTATTCAAAAAGAGAAAAAAGGGACCCTATATTGAGTGAAATAGAACAGATGGTTAAAAACAAGCAATCTGACATTCTTGGACCATTACAATGTTTATGTGAGTGAAAGAGAGAATAAGGTGCATTTTTCTTGCCCGACAGAACATTATGTTGTAGTTACCAAATAACTTTTTATGTTTATGGACTAGTTTTATCCCAACATTGTCTTATAAAAAGGTAACCTCAATGTCATTTTCAATTGTTGTTTCTTTTAGCAAATGGGAAAAGTGAGGCTCAAAGAGGTTAAATAACTTGCTCAAATTAATGAAGGTAGTAAGTAAGTGCTTTATTTTCTGCATAGAATTTATTGCTACCAAAAATACTAACTTTCAAATAGATATTTATCTCCCAGTAAAATGTAAGCTCAATAAAGTCAGGTGTTTTTCTTTTTCTTTTTTCTTTTTTTTTTTTTTTTTGCTTACTCTGCCTCTGTACCCCTTATGACCAGAATAGTGATGATCTCTTAGTAGGTCATAAAAATATAACATATGCGGATTTCTGTATGTGTGTGTGCATACACACAATGTCATGAGAAAGAATAGAAACTAAATCTGTGTCACTTTTAAACTACTTTATCTGTTTCACAGTGTCATGGCTTATGAATTATTCTGTTACCATGATGTTATCCCTCCAAGAATCAGAACACTCAAATCCTGTTGTGAAATTTAGTTCTTTTGCATAAAAAGAAAGACATGCAACAAATCAGAACAAAATGAAAATTAGAGTTCCAATTTATTCCTAGAGGTTTAAGTGTCTGATATTCCAATTCAGATCCCAATTTAAAAGACTGTGTAGAAATCCTGATTAGAAACAAAACCTCATTAGAACCTTTTTTTTTTTCCTTTCCTCATTCTATATAATTGAGAGAAACATGAATAGGTATAGATGGAGGAGAATAAGAAACAAGAGGAGCGGCAGAAGTCACAGAGCCAGACTCGCTCTAGAAAAAGCCTGAACTTGAATATATAAGTCATTTAGACTCCAGAAAATTGCCCAAGTGTTCTGTGGTCCAAGACCTAAGATAATTGCTTACTAAGTAGTTTTAAGAGGAAGTAATTTAAGGGACAAGAGAGAAATCTGGGGTTTTTACCTTCTGAGATACAGTAATTCCACTTATTAATAATTGTGGCCAAATCTCTGACCAATCTCATGTCAATATCTTCCTTAGAGAACAAGAATAGAAGAGGAGGTTCATAAAGTAATTGAAGAAGTGGAAGGGGTAAGTCTGTCTTATACAAAGGAAGAAATATTTCAGTCACCTCTGTCTATCATTTTTTCCTATTAATCCTGTAAAACCTGTAAGTCAGGCATTTCCTCTTATTTACTGTTCTTAAGTGCTGGAAAGATAAAAGGTGGAATTGACACTGGAGATTTAAATTTAAAAAAAGCAATATCCAAAATTTTCATCAAACAATATTTTTCCAGTGTTCCCATATACAACATTGTGTTTTAATGTGCTGTGTAAGATGTAAACTTGATGATGTCTCTCTTTTCTGTGAGCTCAAAATCAAACCGTACTATTAAGAAAATATCAGAAAACTTATGGGGGCGGAGCAAGATGGCCGAATAGGAACAACTCCAGTCTCCAACTCCCAGCGCGAGCGACACAGAAGACCGGTGATTTCTGCATTTTCAACTGAGGTACTGGGGTCATCTCACTAGGGAGTGCCGGACAATCGGTGCTGGTCAGCTGCTGCAGCCTGACCAGCGAGAGCTGAAGCAGGGCGAGGCATCGCCTCACCTGGAAGCGCAAGGGGGAAGGGGATCCGTTTTCCTAGCCAGGGGAACTGAGACACACAACACCTGGAAAATCGGGTAACTCCCACCCCAATACTGCGCTGTAAGCATACAGGCATTCCAGGAGAATATATCCCACACCTGGCCGGGAGGGTCCCACGCCCACGAAGCCTCCCTCACTGCTAACACAGCAGTCTGCCGCGATCTATCCGCAAGGCAGCAGCGAGGCTGGGGGAGGGGCGCCCGCCATTGCTGAGGCTTAAGTAGGTAAACAAAGCCGCTGGGAAGCTCGAACTGGGTGGAGCTCACAGCAGCTCAAGGAAGCCTGCCTGTCTCTGTAGTCTCCACCTCTGGGGACAGCGCACAGCTGAAGACCAACAGGGGAAGTAGCGGGAGCCGGTGCAGACGCGAACGACTCTGTCTGACAGCTTTGGGGAGAGCCGCGGATCTCCCAACGCGGAGGTTGAGATCTGAGAACGGACAGACTGCCTGCTCAGGTGTGTCCCTGACCCCTGAGTAGCCTAGCTGGGAGAAATCCCCCACTAGGGGCAGTCTGACACCCCACACCTCACAGGGTGGAGTACACCCCTGAGAGGACACTTCCAAAGGAAGAATCAGACAGGTACACTCGCTGTTCAGCAATATTCTATCTTCGGCAACCTCTGCTGCTGATACCCAGGCAAACAGGGTCTGGAGTGGACCTCAAGCAATCTCCAACAGACCAACAGAGAGTCCTTCTGACTGTCAGAAGGAAAACTATCAAACAGGAAGGACACCTATACCAAAACCCCATCAGTTCGTCACCACCATCAAAGACCAGAGACAGATAAAACCACAAAGATGGGGAAGAAGCAGGGCAGAAAAGCTGGAAATTCAAAAAATAAGAGCGCATCTCCCCCTGCAAAGGAGCGCAGCCCATCACCAGCAACGGATCAAAGCTGGTCAGAGAATGACTTGGACGAGAGGAGAGAAGAAGGCTTCAGTCCATCAAACTTATCAGAGCTAAAGGAGGAATTACGTACCCAGCGCAAAGAAACTAAAAATCTTGAAAAAAGAGTGGAAGAATTGACAGCTAGACTCATTAATGCAGAGAAGATCATAAACGAAATGACAGAGATGAAAACCATGACACGAGAAATACGTGACAAATGCACAAGCTTCAGTAACCGACTCGATCAACTGGAAGAAAGAGTATCAGCGATTGAAGATCAAATGAATGAAATGAAGCGAGAAGAGAAACCAAAAGAAAAAAGAAGAAAAAGAAATGAGCAAAGCCTGCAAGAAGTATGGGATTACGTAAAAAGACCAAATCTACGTCTGATTGGGGTGCCTGAAAGTGAGGGGGAAAATGGAACCAAGTTGGAAAACACTCTTCAGGATATCATCCAGGAGAACTTCCCCAACCTAGTAGGGCAGGCCAACATTCAAATTCAGGAAATACAGAGAACGCCACAAAGATACTCCTCCAGAAGAGCAACTCCAAGACACATAATTGCCAGATTCACCAAAGTTGAAATGAAGGAAAAAATCTTAAGGGCAGCCAGAGAGAAAGGTCGGGTCACCCACAAAGGGAAGCCCATCAGACTAACAGCAGATCTCTCGGCAGAAACTCTACAAGCCAGAAGAGAGTGGGGGCCAATATTCAACGTTCTTAAAGAAAAGAATTTTAGGCCGGGCGCGGTGGCTCAAGCCTGTAATCCCAGCACTTTGGGAGGCCGAGACGGGCGGATCATGAGGTCAGGAGATCGAGACCATCCTGGCTAACACGGTGAAACCCCGTCTCTACTAAAAAATACAAAAAACTAGCCGGGCGAGGTGGTGGCGCCTGTAGTCCCAGCTACTCGGGAGGCTGAGGCAGGAGAATGGCGGGAACCCGGGAGGCGGAGCTTGCAGTGAGCTGAGATCTGGCCACTGCACTCCAGCCTGGGTGACAGAGCAAGACTCCGTCTCAAAAAAAAAAAAAAAAAAAAAAAAAAAAGAAAAGAATTTTAAACCCAGAATTTCATATCCAGCCAAACTAAGTTTCATAAGTGAAGGAGAAATAAAATCCTTTACAGATAAGCAAATGCTTAGAGATTTTGTCACCACCAGGCCTGCCTTACAAGAGACCCTGAAGGAAGCCCTAAACATGGAAAGGAACAACCGGTACCAGCCATCGCAAAAACTTGGCAAAATGTAAAGACCATCGAGGCTAGGAAGAAACTGCATCAACTAACGAGCAAAATAACCAGTTAATATCATAATGGCAGGATCAAGTTCACACATAACAATATTAACCTTAAATGTTAATGGACTAAATGCTCCAATTAAAAGACACAGACTGGCAAACTGGATAAAGAGTCAAGACCCATCAGTCTGCTGTATTCAGGAGACCCATCTCACATGCAGAGACATACATAGGCTCAAAATAAAGGGATGGAGGAAGATCTACCAAGCAAATGGAGAACAAAAAAAAGCAGGGGTTGCAATCCTAGTCTCTGATAAAACAGACTTTAAACCATCAAAGATCAAAAGAGACAAAGAAGGCCATTACATAATGGTAAAGGGATCAATTCAACAGGAAGAGCTAACTCTCCTAAATATATATGCACCCAATACAGGAGCACCCAGATTCATAAAGCAAGTCCTTAGAGACTTACAAAGAGACTTAGACTCCCATACAATAATAATGGGAGACTTCAACACTCCGCTGTCAACATTAGACAGATCAACGAGACAGAAAGTTAACAAGGATATCCAGGAATTGAACTCATCTCTGCACCAAGCGGACCTAATAGACATCTATAGAACTCTCCACCCCAAATCAACAGAATATACATTCTTCTCAGCACCACATCGCACTTATTCCAAAATTGACCACATAATTGGAAGTAAAGTACTCCTCAGCAAATGTAAAAGAACAGAAATTATAAGAAACTGTCTCTCAGACCACAGTGCAATCAAACTAGAACTCAGGACTAAGAAACTCAATCAAAAGCGCTCAACTACATGGAAACTGAACAACCTGCTCCTGAATGACTACTGGGTACATAACGAAATGAAAGCGGAAATAAAGATGTTCTTTGAAACCAATGAGAACAAAGATACAACATACCAGAATCTCTGGGACACATTTAAAGCAGTGTGTAGAGGGAAATTTATAGCACTAAATGCCCACAAGAGAAAGCAGGAAAGATCTAAAATTGACACTCTAACATCACAATTAAAAGAACTAGAGAGGCAAGAGCAATCACATTCAAAAGCTAGCAGAAGGCAAGAAATAACTAAGATCAGAGCAGAACTGAAGGAGATAGAGACACAAAAAACCCTCCAAAAAATCAATGAATCCAGGAGTTGGTTTTTTGAAAAGATCAACAAAATTGACAGACCGCTAGCAAGGCTAATAAAGAAAAAAAGAGAGAGGAATCAAATAGATGCAATAAAAAATGATAAAGGGGATATCACCACTGACCCCACAGAAATACAAACTACCATCAGAGAATACTATAAACGCCTCTACGCAAATCAACTAGAAAATCTAGAAGAAATGGATAATTTCCTGGACACTTACACTCTCCCAAGGCTAAACCAGGAAGAAGTTGAATCCCTGAATAGACCAATAGCAGGCTCTGAAATTGAGGCAACAATTAATAGCCTACCCACCAAAAAAAGTCCAGGACCAGATGGATTCACAGCTGAATTCTACCAGAGGTACAAGGAGGAGCTGGTACCATTCCTTCTGAAACTATTCCAATCAATAGAAAAAGAGGGAATCCTCCCTAACTCATTTTATGAGGCCAACATCATCCTCATACCAAAGCCTGGCAGAGACACAACAAAAAAAGAGAATTTTAGACCAATATCCCTGATGAACATTGATGCAAAAATCCTCAATAAAATACTGGCAAACCGGATTCAGCAGCACATCAAAAAGCTTATCCACCATGATCAAGTGGGCTTCATCCCTGGGATGCAAGGCTGGTTCAACATTCGCAAATCAATAAACGTAATCCAGCATATAAACAGAACCAAAGACAAGAACCACATGATTGTCTCAATAGATGCAGAAAAGGCTTTTGACAAAATTCAACAGCCCTTCATGCTAAAAACGCTCAATAAATTCGGTATTGATGGAACATACCTCAAAATAATAAGAGCTATTTATGACAAACCCACAGCTAATATCATACTGAATGGGCAAAAACTGGAAAAATTCCCTTTGAAAACTGGCACAAGACAGGGATGCCCTCTCTCACCACTCCTATTCAACATAGTGTTGGAAGTTCTGGCTAGGGCAATCAGGCAAGAGAAAGAAATCAAGGGTATCCAGTTAGGAAAAGAAGAAGTCAAATTGTCCCTGTTTGCAGATGACATGATTGTATATTTAGAAAACCCCATCGTCTCAGCCCAAAATCTCCTTAAGCTGATAAGCAACTTCAGCAAAGTCTCAGGATACAAAATTAATGTGCAAAAATCACAAGCATTCTTATACACCAGTAACAGACAAGCAGAGAGCCAAATCAGGAATGAACTTCCATTCACAATTGCTTCAAAGAGAATAAAATACCTAGGAATCCAACTTACAAGGGATATAAAGGACCTCTTCAAGGAGAACTACAAACCACTGCTCAGTGAAATCAAAGAGGACACAAACAAATGGAAGAACATACCATGCTCATGGATAGGAAGAATCAATATCGTGAAAATGGCCATACTCCCCAAGGTTATTTATAGATTCAATGCCATCCCCATCAAGCTACCAATGAGTTTCTTCACAGAATTGGAAAAAACTGCTTTAAAGTTCATATGGAACCAAAAAAGAGCCCGCATTGCCAAGACAATCCTAAGTCAAAAGGACAAAGCTGGAGGCGTCACGCTACCTGACTTCAAACTATACTACAAGGCTACAGTAACCAAAACAGCATGGTACTGGTACCAAAACAGAGATATAGACCAATGGAACAGAACAGAGTCCTCAGAAATAATACCGCACATCTACAGCCATCTGATCTTTGACAAACCTGAGAGAAACAAGAAATGGGGAAATGATTCCCTATTTAATAAATGGTGCTGGGAAAATTGGCTAGCCATAAGTAGAAAGCTGAAACTGGATCCTTTCCTTACCCCTTATACGAAGATTAATTCAAGATGGATTAGAGACTTAAATGTTAGACCTAATACCATAAAAACCCTAGAAGAAAATCTAGGTAGTACCATTCAGGACATAGGCATGGGCAAGGACTTCATGTCTAAAACACCAAAAGCAACGGCAGCAAAAGCCAAAATTGACAAATGGGATCTAATTAAACTAAAGAGCTTTTGCACAGCAAAAGAAACTACCATCAGAGTGAACAGGCAACCTACAGAATGGGAGAAAATTTTTGCAACCTACTCATCTGACAAAGGGCTAATATCCAGAATCTACAAAGAACTCAAACAAATATACGAGAAAAAAACAAACAACCCCATCAAAAAGTGGGGAAAGGATATGAACAGACATTTCTCAAAAGAAGATATTCATACAGCCAACAGACACATGAAAAAATGCTCATCGTCACTTGCCATCAGAGAAATGCAAATCAAAACCACAATGAGATACCATCTCACACCAGTTAGAATGGCAATCATTAAGAAGTCAGGAAACAACAGGTGTTGGAGAGGATGTGGAGAAATAGGAACACTTTTACACTGTTGGTGGGATTGTAAACTAGTTCAACCATTATGGAAAACAGTATGGCAATTCCTCAAGGATCTAGAACTAGATGTACCATATGACCCAGCCATCCCACTACTGGGTATATACCCAAAGGATTATAAATTAGTCTACTACAAAGACACATGTACACGTATGTTTATTGCGGCACTATTCACAATAGCAAAGACTTGGAATCAACCCAAATGTCCATCTGTGACAGACTGGATTAAGGAAATGTGGCACATATACACCATGGAATACTATGCAGCCATAAAAAAGGATGAGTTTGCGTCCTTTGTAGGGACATGGATGCAGCTGGAAACCATCATTCTTAGCAAACTATCACAAGAAGAGAAAACCAAACACCGCATGTTCTCACTCATAGGTGGGAACTGAACAATGAGATCACTTGGACTCGGGAAGGGGAACATCACACACTGGGGTCTATCATGGGGAGGGGGGAGGGGGGAGGAGGGAGGGATTGCATTGGGGAGTTATACATGATATAAATGATGAATTGATGGGTGCTGACGAGTTGATGGGTGCAGCACACCAACATGGCATAAGTATACATATGTAACAAACCTGCACGTTATGCACATGTACCCTAGAACTTAAAGTATAATAAAAAAAAAAAAAAAAAAAAAAAAAAAAAAGAAAAGATATGTTAAATGTTAAATTGCTTTTCAATTAAACATATCAATTTAAATGTCAAAAAAAAAAAAAAAAAAAAAAAAACTTATTGTATCCATACATTGTGATTGGTTGATAGATCCCTAGGGGTTTTTAATTAATATGTTTCCCATCTTTATTTCCTGGAAATAATAAATTATAGATTTAGTCACTTGTAGGAAAAAAAAAAAAAAAAAAGAAAATATCAATGGCGGCTGGGTGCGGTGGCTTACCCCTGCAATCCCAACACTTTGGGAGGCCGAGGTGGGAAGATCACAAGGTCAGGAGTTTGAGACCAGCCTTGCCAACATGGCTGAAACACCATCTTTACTAAAAATACAAAAATTAACCAGGCGTAGTGGCAGGAACCTGTAATCCTAGCTACTTGGAAGGTTGAGGCAGGAGAATCACTTTAACCCAGGTGGAGGTTGTAGTAAGCTGAGATCATACCATTGCACTCCAGCCTGGGCAGAAAAAAGAGAGAAAGAGAGAGAGAGAGAAAGAGAGAGAGAGAAAGAGAGAGAGAGAGAGAGGTAGGAAGAAAGGAGGGAGGGAGGGAGAGAGGAAGGAAAAAAGGAGAAAGTAAGAGAAAATATTCATGTCAATATGGCATAACATTGTAGAACTGAGCAGGTAATTGACAAGTAAACCTTGGTGGTTTTCACAAAATGTAGAATTGGTAAACTTGCACAAAACCTCGTTTTACCAAGCCATTATTTTATGTGTACAAAACATGAGGAAAGGGAAGATAAAATGAGTTATTCAAGGTCACACACCTTAGTTAATGGGATGAATGTACAGAACATGGATGAACTAAATACGAGAATATCATCTCACACGTTCACCCAATTAAGTCACATCCTGTTGAATGTTTTTGATGTAACATGTTTCATCCCTGTGTTAGCACCTGCATACTGGTTTACCTCCATGATTTTCTTCCAGTGGCTGCAACCAAGATGTATGCACTTAAAATTTGATGGAAAAGACCAATTACTTTAATTTTTTTTCTCTCTCTCTCTCTTTTTTTTTTAGACGGAGTCTCGCTCTGTCGCCCAGGCTGGAATGCAGTGGCACGAGCTCAACTCACTGCAACCTCCACTTCCCAGGTTCACTCCATTCTCCTGCCTCAGCCTCCCGAGTAGCGGGGACTACAGGAGCCTGCCACAACGCCCGGCTAATTTTTTGTAGTTTTGGTAGAGACAGGGTTTCACCATGTTAGCCAGGATGGTCTCGATATCCTGATCTCGTGATCCGCCCTCCTCAGCCTCCCAAAGTGCTGGGATCACAACGTGAGCCACCGCGCCTGGCCTATAATTTTCTCTCTTAAGAATTGTAACCGAGGCCGGGCGAGGTGGCTCAAGCCTGTAATCCCAGCACTTTGGGAGGCTGAGACGGGCGGATCACAAGGTGAGGAGACCGAGACCATCCTGGCTAACACGGTGAAACCCCGTCTGTACTAAAAATACAAAAAACTAGCCGGGCAAACTGGCGGGTGCCTGTAGTCCCAGCTACTCGGGAGGCTGAGGCAGGAGAATGACGTGAACCCAGGAGGCGGAGCTCGCAGTGAGCCGAGATCCGGCCACTGCACTCCAGCCTGGGCCACAGAGCAAGACTCCGTCTCACAAAAAGAAAAAAAAAAAAAAAAAAGAATTGTAGCCGAATGTCCCCTGTGCCTGGTCCAATATATGATGCAAACAGCTCTCAAATATGGTAAGGCAGTTAAAATTCAAAATTAACCTATGTCTTTTTCTTTGCTGTTGTTATTAGAATTTTCCTTTTCTATGTCCTTAAAGCATTTTATTGTGTTTACCTACTGTCTTAAAATATTGTTGGCAGCAGAATGTATTGGAGTCACATGGCAGCAAAGTATGTTATCAGTGGTGTATCTGTGCAGCAAACTCAGTTCTTGCCTTCTCAGAAGAAAGAATTCGACCGAGGGGCGTAAGGTAGAGTCAGAGACTGAGGCAAGTTTTAGAGCTGGAGTGAAAGTTTATTAAAAAGCCTTACGGCAGGAACGAAAGGAAGTAAAGTAGACTTGAAAGAGCCAAGAAGGTGACTTGAGAGATCAAGTGCACTGTTTGGCCCTTGACTTGGGGTTTTATACGCTGGTATACTTCTGGGGTCTTGCGTCCCTTCTCCCCTGATTCTTCCCTTGGGGTGGACTGTCCACATGCTCAGTGGTCTGTAAGCGCTTGGGAGGGGCTGCATGCGCAGTGTGTTTACTGGAGGTGTGCGCATGCTCACTCGAGGTGTTCTGCTCTTACCAGTCTAGCTTTCCTAGAAGAATGTCATATACTAGTTAAACTCCGCCATTTTGCCTCTTAGTAGGCAAGCTTGGGCCCATTCGGCCATCTCCCGACATCTTATTGGGAAGCTACTGATCACCAGTTTCAGGTTTTTCCCAGCGGTTGGGAGACGGCCGTTCCCTGGTGCCAGCTGTGACTAATTATTATTTTAGAGAGGCAGTTTAACAACCACCTGTCCATCACCAGATGGTAGCCTGACATTACTGGTGAGGGTATGGGGATCCC
The DNA here is from genome assembly GCF_007565055.1 of Rhinopithecus roxellana. NCBI lineage: Eukaryota > Metazoa > Chordata > Mammalia > Primates > Cercopithecidae > Rhinopithecus > Rhinopithecus roxellana. Next base: position 37,029,044 of record NC_044568.1, on the reverse strand, counting down.
CTCTCCTGCCCTGCTCATGTCTGACTACCTACTGTAACAATATGAAAAGGGAATAAAGCAGGAAAAAGATATAATAATCACCGATTAGCTGTATGAAAGCAAATCTCAAAAGATACCTAGTTTTCTCTTTCTCTCTCTTTGGAGAGAAGACGTGTGTTATTAATCCTACCTGCTTGTCAGAAATAGAGAGCATAGATTAAAAAACAAAAAACAAAACAAACAAACAAAATAAACAAGGGGAATGAAGTAGGAAAGACAGAAAAAGTAATTTCTTAGATTTTGAATTTTGAAATCTACAACTCTCAGGAAAACTAGGAATACTGGAGCACAGACAAAATGGCTGAAAGAAAATAAAGACAAACAATTCAATAATAAGTAGGTCTCTCTCACCTCCTTCTCAACCCTTGCCCGGGTGGTGATAAACAATAATTTTTCTGTTAAGGTAGTATGGAGAAACAGATTAGAACAGAGTCATCAATAAGTCCTGTATGGGGATGCAAAAAAGGCCTCTTTCCTGCTTCCAGGACAATCTTGACATGAAAGTAAGACATCAGAAAGGGAAAGCTTGCTGGGCCGGATTAGGCAAATTGGAACAAAGTTATCCAGGTGGAAGTACTCGAGTCCCAGCAGGACACAGAAGCAATACAGTGTTCTAGTGCCTCCAAGTGGGAGATTCATGTACTGAAGAAAGCCTTCAGAACTGAAAGGGGAGGAATATGCTGGCATATGTGAATAGGATCTATGTGCACAAACTGGAGAATAAGGGCCATCTGTCTTCCCAGCCCTAAACTAAGCTATGCACAGCTCTCCTGAGTTGAGACTGAGACATCCAGCCTTCCTGCCAAAAATTAAAAAGAAAAGCCCCAAAAGACTGAGATGAAGTTTCTGCTACCATGGTGGAATAATGAAGGTTGACAATGGAAATAAACTAGGTTTAATTCTTAGGGAAAAATTTACGTGTGTGTGTGTGTAGTGCTTACACACTTAACGCAGGAGCAACAATCTTCTCTTAAGATCCACAACACTGACAGAGTTTGCCTTTTCTCTAGAAGAATTCTGCAACACAAAGCTATCAATCACATACTTCTAAACATTTGTTGTATGATGGAGAAGAAAATTGTTTTACTATCAGGCAGATTTACATTAATGATGGTGATGATAGTGATGATGATAATGACAAAGATATTCTCTGAATGTACACATGCATATTATGGCCTCTCAAAAAAGAAGGAAGAAAATATTATATATATCAATGTATTATATGGTTTCCATGCTGCTTTTATTTAAAATGCTCCCATCATTGCTATTCCAACTTTTGCTGAACTAAGGGGACCTGCTTTTATTTAGCACATAAAGTTTTCTGTCTCTCAGGTTCCCACCTGACCCCAGATGCCCTGTGTCTGTCAACATTGCTTCTTCTTGAAGAGAATGACAGAAAAGAAGAATTCTATGAATCTGAGCATTCCTGTATGAGTAAACAGTAGAAGTTCAGTCATGCATTTATCATAGAGGTTGACAGATATGAACCCCAAATAGGAAACACAGAGAAAGAAAGAGGTTGAGAAGGCATTATTGAATTTTTTGGTGGAGTCAACATGTTGGAGATGCAAAATGTTTTGACTCCCCTTCCTACACCAGATTAATCAACTTTATGTAATCTCAGGATACTCTTTATAATTTCTTGAGGGGATGCATTGTATTTTGCAGTTCCATTTGTATTTTTATTGTTTGCTACATAGCTAGTTTTCCTGTTTTTTAAAAGTCTGACCTACTAACTGAAAACTGCACTTAACGTGCTTGGTTTCTCTGCTTTGTGATCACAGAAATTATGGTAGTACACAACACATAGTAGATGCTAAATAAGTAATTTTTGAACAGATTTCTTTTAAATTGACATATAACCCTGTATGTGTTTGTTGTATATAATATGACATTTCATGGTACATACACATTGTGAAAGGGTTAAATTTAGCTCATTAACAGATGCATTGCCTCATATAGTTATCATTTTTGTGAAAAGAGCTCATAGCATCCATTCTCTATTTTTCAAGATTACAACACATCATTATTAACTATAGTAATCTTGCTCTATATTAAATCTCTTGAGATTTATTCCTCCTATCTAACTATAATTATATATCCTTTGAACAACATCATCCTGATCCCTCCTCCCCTCACTCACCCCAGCCTCTGGTAGCCACCATTCTACTTTGTATTTCAATGTGATCAGCTTATATTCCACATGTAAGTGAGATCATGCATTATTTGTCATTCTGTGCCTGACTTCTTCCACTTACCATAATGTCTTCTGTGTTCATCCATGTTGTGGCAAATGGCAGGATTTTATTAATTCTTATGGCTGAATAGTATTCCATTGTGTATATGCACTACATTTTCTTTATCTGTTCATTGATTGATGGACACTTAGGTTAATTCCTTATCTTGGCTATTGCAAATAGTACTGTGATAAGCATAGTAGTACAGACATCTCTTCTACATACTGATTTCAGTTCCTTTGGATATATACCCAGTAGTGAAATTACTGGATCATATGTTAGTTCTATTTTAATTTTTTTGAGGAATCTCCATACTGTTTTCCATAATGACTGTGCTAATTTACATTCCCAGCAGAAGTTGTCTGGTTATCATTTGTCTTCCTGATGATGGCCATTCTAACAGGAGTGAGATGATATTTCATTAAGGTTTTGATTTGCATTTCCCTAATTGTTAGTGATATTGAGAATTTTTTCATATACCTCTTGGCCATTCGTATGTATTCTTTTGAGACATGTCTATTCAGGTCTTTTGTCCATTTTTAAATTGCAGTATTTCGTTTTTATGCTATTTAATTGTTTGAATTCCTTTTATATCCTGGATATTAACTCTTATTAGATGTATGGTTTAGAAATATGTTCTTCCATTCTGTAGACTGTCTTTTTCTCTCCTCTGATTGTTTCCTTTGCTGTGAACCAGCTTTTTAGCTCGATGTAATCCTTTTTGTCTATTTTTCCTTCTGTTATCTGTGTTTTCGAGGTCTTACCGCAAAAAATCCTTGCCCAGAGGAATGTCATGAAGCATTTCCCCTGTGTTTTTTTTCAGTGATTTCCTAGGTTGGCATCTTACAGTTAATTCTTTAATTTATTTTTAGTTAAGTTTTGTATATGGTAAGGGATAAATGTCTAATTTTATTCTTTTGCACATATATATCCAGTTTTTCAACATCATTTATCAAAGATACTGGACTTTCCCCACTGTGTCTTCTTGGTGCCTCTGTTGAAAATCAGTTGGTTATCGATGCATAGATTTATTTCTGGGCTTTCTATGCTGTCACGTTGGTCTGTCTGTCTGTCTGTTTTTATGACATTTATGACAGTATCATCCTGTTTTGTTTACTATAGTTGTAGTATACTTTGAGGTCAGGTAGTGTGATGCCTCCAGATGTTTTTTTTTTTTTAATTTAGAGACAGAGTTGCCTCCATGTTGCCAAGGCTTTTCTCAAACTTCAGAGCTCAAGCAATCCTCCTGCCTCATCCTGCCAAAGTTGTGGGACTGTGACTATGGGCATGAGCCACCATACCTGGTCATCAGCATTGTTTTTGCATTTGTATGTTTTTTCCCTCAAGATTGTTTTGGATATTTGGGAGTCTTCTATAATTCCAAACAAATTTGTGATTTTAGTTTTATTCCTGTGAAGAATCTCATTGGTATTTTGATAGGGATTGCACTGAACCTATATAGTTCATGATGGATAATATGGAGATTTTAACCAATATTAATTCTTCAAGTCCATGAATATAGGATATCTTTCCAGTGAATGGATTTCAACTTTTCTTCTAAATCACAATTTTTCATTGAATCAATCAGTCTTTTGGCAAAAGATTGATTACAGATCATAACATGCAATGGATAGAGATGTATCAAATATCGTTTGTATGAGGGAAAAGCCAGAAATGTAACTTCAGTAATCTTATAGAGTTTGTAAATGCTAACTTATATTACTTATAGTACATATGGTAACAACTAGGAATCTTCATTCTTATGGTTACAAACTGAAAAAAGCCACATGATTCACTGAAGAGTATACAGAATTTATAGTCTGACAATCTTTGTCTGATTATGTTCCAGCCCACATAAATGTAATTTGCAACTTTGGGATACTGGGATATGCAGCCCTGATCTTAATTTTCTTAATAATATAAGGTTGCTGAAAGAACCAACACTGTACTGACTACACAGAATAATTTGTAAAGACCCTAGGTGAATGTAAATTAGGTGCTTAATAAATCCTAGCTAGAGTCCTTTCTTGTCTACAGTTTTCAAAACACTCGTCTGAGAATTATACTTTCTATATGGCAGAATGAGTTCCCGGAAGACCAAACTCTCTACAGATAGAAATTATAATTCTGGACAAAATATGCAAAAAAACAAAACAAAACAAAACAAACAAACAAACAACTACCTTGAAGCTCTACAGAGTGAATAAAGGTGTGCAGATTTTGGAGTGAGTGAAGATGTGAAGGAAGAATCCATCACAGGGAGGGTACCCGGTACCCCATCATTGCAGATTTGGGTTAAAGATGGGCCACAGTCCTACTCTGGTTCAGAACAGCTGGATCTCTGTTTAAATGTATTATCTTTTGGACTTAGAAGAGAATACCGTATCAGAGAGGAATAAGAAGGTAGGGCTCCAGGTTCTGTGTGTAAACTCTGCCCAAGCTGAGTCCCATTGACTCCTGAACCATATGCTGATATTATGAAAAGATCAATCAACATGATTCAAATAAATACATCACAAGTGAAGATAAATGGTGGCCAAAAATGACATAAAAAGATGTTCAGCTTCATTAGACATCAAGAAAATATAAATTAAAACCACAAAGATATGCCACTACCTACCTTTTAGAAGGGCTAAAATAAAAAGAGCTGATGGTATTGAGTGTTAGTAAGAATATTGGTTTCATAGTTGAGATTTTTGTCCCTTCCAAATCTCGTGTTGAAATTTGATCCCCAAGGTTGGTGGTAGGGCCTAATAGAAGGTGTTTGGGTCATGGTGGTGGATCTTTCATGAATAGATTAATGGGCTGAGGATGAGGGCTGAGTAAGTTCTCACTGTATTAGTTCCTGGTAGAGCTGGTTGTTTGAAAGAGCCTGGCACCTCCTCTATCTGTCTTGCTTCCTCTCTTGTTTGATCTCTGCAAGCTCTCGTTGGGCCCTCCTTCACCTTCAGCCTTGAGTGGGAAGCAGCTTGGGGCCTTCACCAGAAGCAGATGTTGGTGTCATGCTTGTTTGTCAGCTTGCAGAACCATAAGCCAAATAAGCCTCCTTTCATGATAAATTATTCAGCCTCAGGTATTCCTTTATAGCAACACAAATGGACTAAGACAATTGGTAAGAGCTCTCATGAATGCTAGTAGAAATATAAAATGGTGCAAGAATTTTTGAAAACTGTTCGGCAGTTTCTTAAAAATGTTAATCATATGCTCACAATATGACTACATTTACTGATGAGAAAGAAAAATGTATGTCCATACCAGGTCTTGTACACTATGATCACAGCAGCTCTATTCTCAATAACTAAAATCTCTGGATAACACAAACGTCGTTCAAGTTTAATGGACAAATAACAAGCATTATGTTCTCTTAGGGAAAAAAAGGTAGGAATGGAAGGAGGTGGGAGCAAAAGAAGAAAGGAAGGATAGATGGAAGGAAAGATGGATGGAAGGATGAATGGAAGGATGGATGGAAGGAACTACTAATGTATGCAAAACCAGACACATCTCAGAAACATGTGGATTGAGAGAAATGATATGAAAAAGAGCATCTCATTTAAAAATTAAAAATTGTAAAATTTGTGAAGAAAGCTTGATATTTTGATTAAATTGTGCTGAATCGATTAGATATCTGTATAAGAAAAAATAATGCACTTGCCTTTTGTTATATTCAGAAATCAATGTCTGATGAGCTGCATATCTAAATATGAAATATAAAACAGTGAAGTTTCTGTAGGAAAACATAGGAGAGCTTTATTATGAATTGACATAGATATATAACACCTGTATTCACCATAAAACATACACTAAAATATTCATAGCTACACTGCTCATATTGGCCAAGAATGAGAAACTTGTAGCTGTGGTAATGAGCTGATTCTTGGTCTGCATGCTGGCTATAAGGTACATCCAATTTGTACAACTTTATCAAGCTGAATATTTAAGATGTATGTACTTTTCCCTATATATAACATAGTTCAATACAAAAATGAAGTATTTATTGCAAAGATAAAATACTTACATGTTATCAAGCACATAGTAACTAGTCAATAAATTCTATATATCATCATTATTATTATTGTCATTATAAGTATCTATGTCTCCATCACAAATGATGGGCCAAAAAATGTTTAGTAGTCTCTATTTGCACCACTTTATAATTAGTTTTCATAAGCACATATCTTAAAAATTGACTTTTTAAAATGTTTTTTTCCCTCCCCTTTACTGTGTGTTTCTTAAGGTACAAACTATGATGTATTTTTTAAAAATTTTTTTAAATTTAGCCACCGCTTCTAAAAATTAATATTGTTGAAAGAGTATACGTGCCTATATTCACACACAAGCAAACACTCTTATAAAGAGTTCCTTCCATTCCCTTTAATTCTGAATGCAGGTAAGGAATTTTAAAAAGACATATGGTAAGAATGATCATCACTCTCTTCTACAGTGCTTTGACATTTATGTGGTACTAATATAAACATAAAAAATAACACAGCCATTATTGAATCATTATCAGTTTATTTGTTTTATGTTCATTGGTTGAAATTTGCACCATGTGCATGTTGAGTGTTCAGTTACAGACTTACATGCACTATGTTTTATTCCCAGAAGTAAAACTGAAGCACCCAGTGAAGCTAGAGTAATTACTGAATATTTTAAAAGTGTATGTGTGCAAGCACTTATGTTCCCCTGATTCTCTTATTAAATGATTTAGACTTGTTTCTTCTTCTTCCTTTTTTTTTTATTTCCACATGAGCTAATGAGTATTTTATTGCTGAAAGAGAGCATAGCAAACAGAGAGAATTCCAAGCAGTGCAAAAGGTATTTCTACCTTTATTTATTATTAATAGTAATGATAAAAATAACTATAATTTATTGATCACCAAACCTATGACCACCATTAGGGTAAGAGGTTTATATTATAGCACATTCTTATTCTAGTATTTTTTTTTTAAGATGCAGAAACTGATGTCCAGGGTAATACAAAACTTACTCAAGGTCACATAGTACATAAGTGGCAGAACTGAGATTTAAAAGCTGACTCTGTTGACTTGTCTTGCATTTCAAAGCAAAGATTCTGATCCTAGAATATTTTACAAATAATTTCTTTATTCCTTGCTATTTAAGTTCTCCGTCTCTTTTTCTTTATTCTCTGCCTTTCTGTCTTTCTCAGCTAATACATGTTCCATGTCGGTAGGATCAAAAGAAGGGTTTATATTGTGGATTTAATAAAGGCTCTGTCTGTAATCTGGGCTTTCTATGGGCTGTCAAGAGGGAATAGTCTAAGCTGAGGGAAAATGAAGAGCAGAGCACAGAAATGAATGTGCATGGAGGGGAAATAGGAAGAGAGAAAGCAATCCAATTTGGCCGGATGTAAAACTGATTACAGTTTGTGGGGGAAGATAGGGGACATTGAAACCATGCCATTCATAACTTTGGCCTAAAGGCTTGATGTGTACAGTGGTCATGGTTATCCTCCCTACTCCTGTGCCTCTTGGAAATAAGAGAAACAAAGTGAAGTGGAACATTCATTTTAAAAAGTGACATTACGGTTAGGGAAAGAACAAATAAAGGAGTTAGACTTTACAGTAGACTCCACACATTTCCTCCAAGTAAGTTCAAATTATTGTTAAATGCCAGGGACTTCTCCCAGTCATAGATGACTATCATTTAGTCCATGTATGGTTCTTGGGGGAGTGGGGAGAGAGGGGAGTTGAACAGAAAAAGTAGCATAGCAGTGTGAGAAATGGGTTAATTTAAAAAGTGGGAGAGATTTCCACCAGCTACTGTATTTGTATGAAATTTTTGGAGAATGGAACCAATGACCAAATGTCTTTGTCATCACACAGATCTTGGCACTATGAAATATTAGTTTACTGAGTCTATTTTTTGAAATATGCCACACTGATTATATCCTATTCATCAAATAACAAGTATAAGGAAAATACTCTATTATTTCTCAGCCACTGTGGCAAATGGAAGATGCCAGTTGCCCTTCAAGTGCTTTAAAGTACTTTAAAGTTTCCAAGGGTTGATCTGATTGAAATGGTTGGAGAAAAAATTTAAACAAAATTTTGTGGATATTTCTTTATTCTGTTAATCCTGCTCAGATACAAACGATCACTTTCAATTCAACTAATCGTGCACATGCAAAGCTTTTTGTCTTCATGGACAAGGTAGACAGAGAACTTCACTGTCAAAACAAAGCTACTAGCTGTCTTCCCTACTTACCAGTTTTAACAATAGTCGTTTCAAAAGAAATCTGCACAGAGGCTAGAAAAATGCCTGTTGGGAAGCCAGCGGCAAAAATCATCTCTCTTTAAATGAGAAAATGTGTGACAAATACACCACTTAAAATTATAGATTAAAATGCCTTTGGCACGTCTAGAAGTAAAACAGCAAAGCTATGTTTCTGACACTGAGTACATAATATTTATTTATAGTTAGAGGTATTAAATGTGAGCAAAGGAGATGGTGAAAATTTACTGACAACAAATGATGCATTAGATGGTAAAATTACCTAAACTTGTTGATACTTACCAAATCCTGTTTTAATATTTATTTATATAATTTTAGTATTATCTATATAATATCTTTATGACAAAGGTGCCTACATTATTCCCATTTTATAGGAGAAATTAAAAGATGTAGACGATCATTACTTGGCTCAAGTCACACAACTAGTTATTGCAGAAAAATCAGATTCAAATCCAGGTGATCTCACATTAAGCCTACACAATTACATACTATACCATAATGCATCTCATATGAGGAGTCATTCTTTTATTCAGTATTCACAATAATCTCATGAAATATATATGATCAATATTGCTGTGCGGTATGTATAATCATCTCCATTAAAACTATGAGGAAGCAGCATTTTAGAGAGATTGGTTTTCTCAAGCAGTTGGCTAATACGTCTGAGAATATACTGACAGAGGAGGTATACTTCTTTTTCACTAATTCTGATTATTCTGAACCACTGCACTTTGGGTTGTTGTCAGAAAATAACTATTCCTCTCTGAAATTCATGTTATGAAAACCCGTGCCTAATTATTCGTGGAGGTTTGGCAAGACATTTATGCTAGCAGGATGTTTAACTCCTCAGTTTCCAGTTACCTTAACGATTTCAACGCCTTCTCTAAAGAACTTTCTACTACTGCATTTACATCCTCTTTCAAAGAAACCTCTCATGCAATTAATGCTTTGTCCCCAAATGACAGGTTGCAAATGAGGCATTTTCCTTTAAAATGCTTCCAACTTGGGGAAATAATTTATCCAAGCGGGAGACCCTTCTCACTGACCCTAACACCTGGAAACCACAGAACCTTGATCACCAAGCTATGCTTTCCTGCATTTCAAAGAAACACCACAAAGAAAATAAGCATTGCAAGATTTTGACTTGCAATACAGAGGAAGAAATGTTATTATTCTGAAGCTTTAGTATTTAGCTAGTATCTAAAGCTTGAGTACAGGCGATACAATTCTGGCATTTACATCCCCTGGACTTACATGCTGATGTTGAATTAAAAATTATATTTCTGTTATTTATTGAGTCTTAGCCTTAAGGAAAATGTTTGGCCATGAGGGAAGAAGCATTGATAATTAAATGGAATTATTGGCACTTGGCTAATTAAATATCACATTGGAAATTAATTTGTAACCTATACAACCCTTTTCATGGTGCTGGTTACACGTACACACATCATCTCTGACACCTAGAAGAGAAATTTCACTTTGTAAAAGCTGAGCATTGCATGTATGTAGTCCCTTCCCGAAAATGCATACGAGCTTGTGAGAAAGTAAAGGAAACTTCTTTTTTAACTTTAGTTTTATTTTATGTTCAGGGGTACATTTGCAGGTTTGTTACATAGGTAAATTCATGTCAGAGTGGTTTATCGTACTGATTATTTCATCACCCAAGTAATAAGCCTGGTACTCGATAGTCACCTTTTCTGCTCTTCCACCATAAGGTGGACCCCAGTGTCTGTTGTTCCTCTGTTGGTGTCCACATATTCTCATCATTTAGCTGCCACTTATAAGTGAGAACATGTGGTATTTGGTTTTCTGTTCTTATGTTAGCTTGCTAAAGATAATGGCCTCCAACTCCATCCATGTTCCTACAAAGAACATGACCTTGCTTTTTATGGCTGTATAGTATTCCATGGTGTATACATACCACATTTTCTTTATCCAGTCATCCATTGATGGGCATTTAGGTAGATCCCATGTATTTGTTACTGTGAATAATGCTGCAATGAATGTATCCATGCTTAGGTCTTTATGAGAGAATGATTTATATTTCTTAGAGAATATATCACTAATGGGATTGCTGAGTCAAATGGTAGTTCTGTTTTTAGTTCTTTGAGTAATCATCGCACTCCTTTCCACAATGATTGATCTAATTTACACTCCCACCAACAGAGTGTAAGTGATCCTTTTTTCTTCCACAACCATGCCTGTACCTGTTATTTTTTGACTTTTTAATAATAGCTCTTCTGACATGTGTGAGGCTGTATCTCATAGTGGTTTTGATTTGCATTTCTCTAGTGATCAGCAATATTGAATTTTTATTCTTATGTTTGTTGACTGCATGTATGTCTTCCTTTGAAAAGTTCTATTCATCTTCTTTGCCCACATTTTAATGGGGCTTTTTGTTTGTTTGTTTGTTTTCTTGTAACTTTAAGTTCCTTATAGATGCGGGATATTAGACCTTTCTCAGATGCAGTTTGCACACATTTTTTCCCATTCTGTTGGTTGCCTGTTTACTCTGTTGATAGCTTCTTTTGCTGTACAGAAGTTTTACAATTTAATTAGATCCCATTTGTCAACTTTTGCTTTTGTTGCAATTATTTTTGGCATCTTCATCATGAAGAAACATACCTCAAAATAATAAGTGTCGTCTATGACAAATTCACAGCCAACATCATAATGAATGGGCAAAAGCTGGAAGCATTCCCCTTGAAAACCAGCACAAGACAAGAATGCCCTCTCTCACCACTCCTGTTCAACATAGTATTAGAAGTCCTGGCCAGAGCCAGGTTAGAAAGAAACAGAGGGTATCAAAATAGGAAAAGAGAAAGCCAAACTCTCTCTGTTTGCAGAAGACATGATTCTATGTATAGAAAACCTCATAATCTCAGTACAAAAGCTCCTTAAACTAATAAACAACTCCAGCAAAGTTTTAGGATACAAAATCAACCTATAAAAATCAGTAGCATTCCTATATACCAACAACAGCAAAGCCAAGAGCCAAATAAGAAACACAGTCACATTCACAATTACCACAAAAAGAATAAAATACCTAGGAACACTGCTAACCATAGAGGTGAAAGATCTTGTGATGAGAATTACAGAACACCGGTCAAGGAATTAGAGATGACACAAACAAATGGAAAAACGTTTCATGCTCATGGTTAGAAAGAATCAGTAATGTTAAAATGGCCATATTGCCCAAAGTAATGTACAGATTTAATGCTATTCCCATCAAACAGCAATGACATTCTTCACAGAACTAGAAAACAAACTATTTAAAAATTTATATGGAACCAAAAAAGAGCTCTAAGAGCCAAGGCAATCCTAAGCAAAAAACACAGAACTGGAGGCATCATGCTACTCCACTTCAGACTGTACTACCATGCTACAGAAACCCAACCAGCGTGGTACTGGTACAAAAACAGACATATAGACTGCTGGAACAGAATAGAGAGCCCAGAAATAAGACTACACACCTACAACTATCTTATCTTCAATAAAGCTGACAAAAACAAGCAATGGGGAAAGGACTCCGTTTTCAATAAATCGTGCTGGGATTACTGGCTAGCCATATGCAGATTAAAACTGGATTATTTCATGCCTCTAATCTCATCACTTTGGGAGGCCGAAGCAGGCGGATTTCCTGAGGTCAGGAGTTCAAGACCAGCCTGGCCAACATGGAGAAATCCCGTCTCTACTAAAAATACAAAAATCAGCGAGGCATGGTAGTGCATGCTTGTAATCCCAGCTACTCAGGAGGCTGAGGCAGGAAAATCGCTTGAACCTGGGAGGTGGAAGTTGCAGTGAGCCAAGATCAAGCCACTGCACTCCAGCCTGGATGACAGAGCAAGATTCCATCTCAAGAGAAAAAAAAAAGGAGGAACAAATACTAAAACCAATAGTCAGGGGGTACTCCCAAGTAGCTGGGATTACAGGTGTGTGCCACCACACCCAAATAATTTTTGTATTTTTAATAGAGACAGGGTTTTGCCATGTTGGCCAGGCTGGTCTCGAACTCCTGACCTCCAGGTGATCCACATGCCTCCGCCTTCCAAAATGCTGGGATTACAGATGTAAGCCACCATCCCCAGCCTGTTTCTGTTGATGACAGCTGAACGATTGATACTCATGTCAACAAACTGTACAAACAAGCTCAGAAGGTGATTCTTCAACAAATCCACTTCCACAAGAAGATTCAGTGCTTATTTACTGATAAAGTCATCTCATTTTAATAGTGAGAAGGCTGACACCAATCAGTCCCATTTCTTGGAAAAACCTTGATCCAGACTGTGTGGGGATTTTCCAAGTTGAATTATCATTGTTTTCTACCTGATTGTGCCGCATTTACCCATTTGACCCAGGTGCTCGGAAAAGCAGGGTAGAGGTGATTAGGCATCTGCAGACATAAAACTTTTCTTCTAAATATTTTCTCAGATTTGAAACATGAAATAATTATGATTTTCAGAAAATGACCTTGCATTCGTAATGATTATACTATGAGGACTGCCCTGTTATTGGACCGCTTTTATAGCATTTAAATTTTTTAGGTGCAGTGGCTCACACCTTTAATCTCAACACTTTGGGAAGCCAAGTCAGGAGGATCACTTGATCCCAGGAGTTCAAGACCAGCCTGGGTAACATAGCGAGACTATGTTTCTATCAAAAAAAAAAAAAAAAAAGAAGAGAGAGAGAAAGAAAAAAAAATAGGTGTGCAGGAGGCTGAGTGAGAGGATTGCTTGAGCCCAGGAATTCAAGGTTATAGTGAGCTACAATCTTGCAACTATAACTGCACTCCAGCCTGGGCAACAGAGCAAAGCCCTATCTCTAAATAAATAAATAAATAAATAAATAAATGTCTCCATTGATCTTGGCTAATAATTTATTTAATTTGTGTACTATTGTTTATAGTTCAGAAAGATATACTGTTGGAGCATAGAACATGATACCTCAAAGTAGAGCACTTTGACATACTGAGTACTTGGAGCCAAAGGCATTAGAATGGCCTCAGAACAAGGACTTTCTGACCTTCTCCTGCCCTCCTCTCTCCTACCCCACTTTGTCCCCCAAAGGGAATCAGAGAAACCAGAATTTCCTTTACCCAAGGGAGGTAATAGAAATTGGAATTCCTAGGCAGGGCGCGGTGGCTCATGCCTATAATCCCAGCACTCTGGGAGGCCGAGGCAGGCAGATTTCCTGAGCTCAGTTTGCAGCCAGCCTGGCCAACACGGTGAAACCCTCTCTCTACTGAAATACAAAAAAAAAAAAAAAAATTAACCAGGCGTGGTGGCGTGTGCCTGTCATCCCAGCTACTCAGGAGGCTGAGGCAGGAAAATTACTTGAACCTGGGAGGTGGAGGTTGCAGTGAGCTGAGATTGCGCCACTGCACTCCAGCTTGGGCAACAAAGTGAGACTCGGTCTCAAAAAAAAAAAAAAAAAAAAGAAAATTGGAACTCCTCTTCCTCAAGCAAAGCTATAAAAGCTAGAAAAGTCAATTCTTCTCCCTTCTCTAAGACCCTCATTCCAGAGGGGTCCAACCCTATAACTAAGGGGAAGAAATGCTACACAGAAAGGCCAATAAAAATCTAGACAAACAGTGTCTATATGTCTATTGGGATCTATTGCATTTCCTCCCTTTGTCTATTACCATGAGAGCCTATCCTTTTGTCCAATCACGTATTACATGGCTGTTCATTCTTTACTGAGCCTAAGCATAAAATTAGCAGCTTTTTCAAGGTCCTTGGGTCTTCATTTCTGAAGAGCGCCACATAAAACTTGGATTAAACAAATTTGTTATGCTTTCCTCTTTTTAATTTGTGCTTAGTTATAGAAGCGTTAGCTGTGAGCCTTACAATAGGTAAGGAAAGATACCACACCTTCCTACCCCTGCAATACTCTCCAATTCATACACATAAACTTAAAATCTTTAAAACATTTTAAGCAGAAAGAGGAAGGTGACCCTGATTATAAAGGAAGACTGAGCTCCTAGTCCACCCACATGTATTCCTTCCTGCGCTTCCCTTCAGAATTGATGTGGCAAATGTGCTCTTTAAGTCACTGGGTGTGGCCAACTGCAGTCCTCTATTTAAGTCATTATTTTAAGAAATAGACTCATCAAGTTTTATACTGCTAGTTGCAAGAGTCTGAACTCTAGACATAGGTGTGTCTACAGCCTTATGGCCTCCTAAGGTTACACAAGGGAAAGGGCTAATTTAATAGCAGCCTAATGTCATTCCAGTGGAAAGCAGGATTTTAATTTCTAACTGATCAGAGTTAGAAAGTAAATTCATTTACTTTTTTAAATAAATACTTAAAGCATTTATGTTTTATTTACTTTTTTGTATCATGTGTTATTGTCCTTATATTTATTTATTTACTTATTTATTTTTACTGCAGACAGGGTCCCACTCTGTCACCCAGACTTGAGTGGTACAGTGGCACAATCACTGCAACCTTGATCTCTTGGGCTGAAGCGATCCTCCAGCCTCAACCTCCCGAGTAGTTATGAATACATGGGCACACTTTCTCACCCGGCTAATTTTTAAATTCATCGTAGAGCCAGGATCTTACTACATTACCCAGGCTGGTCTCAAACTCCTGGCCTCAAGTGATTCTCCCCGCTTGCATCCCAAAGTTCTGGGATTAGAGATGTAAGCCACCGTGCCCAACCAATGCCCTCGAATTTTAAACTGCCAAACACTCAATTATATAGGTCTTTAATTTGTTATTTATTTGTACATCCACCGAGTTGAAAGTGATAGCTGAATATTATTTATCTCTTAGAAGTAGGAGAAGAGAATGGGAACAAGAGTGTGGAAAAACAGGGAAAAAAATCAAGAAAATTCTAGAGTATTATATTTTAGAATTAA
This sequence comes from Rhinopithecus roxellana, assembly GCF_007565055.1. Taxonomy (NCBI): domain Eukaryota; kingdom Metazoa; phylum Chordata; class Mammalia; order Primates; family Cercopithecidae; genus Rhinopithecus; species Rhinopithecus roxellana. The sequence goes on along the minus strand of NC_044568.1, from coordinate 37,013,653 downwards.
AGAAAGCATTTAGAATTAAAGGGGAATTTCTACTATTGAAATCCAAAAATCAGCCAGGTGCAGTGGCTTACGCCTGTAATCCCAACACTTTGGGAGGCCAAGGCAAGTAGATCACTTGAGTCCAGGAGTTTGAGACCAGCCTGGGGAACATGGTGAAACCCCGTCTCTACCCAAAATGAAAATATTATACACGCATGGTGATGCACTCTGGTATCCCAGCTACTCAGAAGGCTGAGGCAGGAGGATCACTTGACCCCCAAAGGTGAAGGTTGCAGTGAGCCAAGATCATGCAACTGCACTCCAGCCTGGGCAACAGAGTGAGACCCTGTCTCAAATAAACAAACAAACAAACAAACAAAAAATCTCAAACTGGGTGCATCTTTTATAATATGAGATTCTTAATCTAAATAGGATTATCTGGAGAGGGCAGAAACAGCTAACAAAAACAAGTATAAGTACTCTGCATTGTTCTATGTGTGTGTACATGTATGTTGCAAGATGTAAAACACGTATCTAGAGAGAATATACACATGAACATACACATCAGGACATGCAGCTTAGATGATAAAGCTTTGTTATCTTATTATATCATAATTTCGTGAATAAGCATATGACAAAATGAACATAAACTTTTCTGTCTTTTTTTCTTTTTTCTTTTTTTTTACTAATTTGACATTTTATAAACACATGCTGAGTGCAGAAAGCCAAAGGTCAGAGTCCACTTTTGCTAGGAACAAGAGAGATTACAGAATTGAAATCTATACTTCAGTCAAAACTGTGTTCAAAAGTTTCCCCACAGCATCCATGAAAGTCTTAGCATCACATAAATGCTGACTGCATCTCCAAGTGCTGTCGATTTTTACCTTAAAAATAGATTTGAATTCATTTACCACAGGGCACAGAGGAAAGGAGAATGAATCAGGAGGATCTCAAAGTGAAGATGCTTAGACACAAGAGACGAAGACATGCAGGAGGTAAAATGTAATTTTGAGGGGAAAAATCATAAGATAAGATTGGATTCTTTGGTATAATTTTTCTGAAAATGCAATTTGTAACAAGTTATATTGTCTGTAAAAGAATCCCTACTGCACTTCTAATGTGCTTTTTTAGTGTCTGAAACATAAAAGCACATCAGAATACATCATGTGCAAACCATGGCATTAAACAGATTAGGAAAACTAAATGTCATACAGTAACATGGTTGGTTCTTGTGCGGTTAATTTAGTAGAAAGGCAGAGAATCACTGCAGGAAACACTTTCTCCAGTTATGCACCCTGCAGCTAAAATACCTTGTATACCTTTTTTTTTCTGAAGGAATAATAACTTTACTGAAGTGATAAATTTAAGGCTTATGTGGTTTTAGGATGGAACCTCAGCTAAATTATTCCTGAATTGGGTTGTGCATTGAGAGACAAGGATGTTAGAATGGACAAGTCAGATTCTTTGTTCCTCTGTCTGTCAGAGTCCACCTTGATTAGGCTCACTGGTGTGATCTATTCCAATGAAATTAATGTCTTAAGTAGAACTATCTTTATGTCATTGACCTCCCACTCAGTATATCTTCCTTTTTAGTTACTTAACTGTCTTTATTAATTACATGTCTCATCATTTATGCACAATTGTAGCAAATATAAAAATCAAAGTTCCTCTAAATCTTCTCCTCATAAAATACGCTTTTTACTTCTTTTCCTTGGAGAAAAGTATCTCGTTGACAAATAAAAATTATATGTATTCAAGGTGAGCAATACAATGCATTGTAAACTGATTGCTACAGTCAAATTCATCAACATATCCATCGCCCCCTGTAGTTATCTTGTTTGTGTGTGTTGATTGGGGGTGAGAACACTTAAGATCTGTTCTCTTGTTAAATTTCATATAAGCAATCCAATATTATTAACTATAGTCACCATGTTGTACACTGGATCCCCAGAATTTATTTATCTCATAACCAAATGTTTGTACCCTTTGACTAACATCTTATCCCCATCAGGCCCACCCCTGGCAACCGTGAGTGTCTCTGCTTCCATGCTTAGTATGCTTTTTTAAGTTCTTGGTTTTTACACAGCCTCGTGGTTCATGCACCACACACACACAAAAGTGTTTTTCTACCTTACCTTAAAAAATAATACATTCAGAATTGATATTATCTGGCCACCAGGTCAAAAAAGTTAAATTGAGCATCATGTATTCTCCCGAGGTCTTAAAGCAAAGTCTATCACTCCTTTTAATTAGAGCTTTTCATGTGGGTTCTGACTGAAATCACCTTGGTTGCTTTCTCCAGCTCTCACCTGATTCTAATTAGTCCCCTTGGAACATTAACCCAGCTCCCCCTCCCAACCCCATCTCTGCCTCATGATTCATCTCATTAGAAAAACTGATAAGTGGGCTACTAATATCCGCTAGGTAAGACATGCAGTTGTGAGCTCTACCACTAAGCAGTTTGCTAATGATAAAGGATGGCCTTCCTTATGGCAAGCATTATAGAGTATCGCTGCCTAATGCCCTTTAACTTGGGTAATTAAACACATCAACAGTAGAGATAATTTTTTCACAGTGGGGGTTAAGGAGAAACTGGAACAAAAAATATACCTTGCCCAGCAGAGCTGACATCTCTATAAAGCATTTAAGCGGACTTAATGAAGGAACTTCACATACCGGCGACTAAGCAGCAAGTACTCTCCTGGCCTCCTGAATTCAGAACAAAACACATTAAAAAAAAAAAAAAATTTAAACTTGAGCAACATTATGTGGCAGGCAGAATAATGGTCCCCTCTCAAAGATTCCCACACCCTAATCTCTGGAACATGTGAATATATTACCTTACACAGCCAAAGGGACTTTGCAGATGTCATTAAGGCTGTAAGACTATGGACCTTCAGATAGGAGGACTGTCTTGGATTATCTGGGTGAACCAAATGGAACCACAAGGTTTTTTTGTTTCTATTATTATACTTTTATGTTCTAGGGTACATGTGCACAATGTGCAAGTTTGTTACATATGTAGACATGTGCCATGTTGCTGTGCTGCACCCCTTTTTTTTTTTTTTTTGAGACGGAATCTCGCTCTGTAGCCCAGGCTGGAGTGCAGTGGCCGCATCTCATCTCACTGCAAGCTCTGCCTCCCGGGTTTACGCCATTCTCCTGCCTCAGCCTCCCGAGTAGCTGGGACTACAGGCGCCCACCACTTCGTCTGGCTAGTTTTTTGTATTTTTTAGTAGAGACGGGGTTTCACCGGGTTAGCCAGGACGGTCTTGATCTCCTGATCTCGTGATCCGCCGTCTCGGCCTCCCAAAGTGCTGGGATTACAGGCTTGAACCACCACGCCCGGCCAGTGCTGCACCCTTTAACTTGTCATTTACATTAGGTATATCTCCTAATGCTATCCCTCCCCCCTCCCCCCACCCCACAACAGGCCCCAGTGTGTGATGTTCCCCTTCCTGTGTACAAGTGTCCTCATTGTTCAATTCCCGCCTATGAGTGAGAACATGCGGTGTTTGGTTTTCTGTTCTTGCGATAGTTTGCTGAGAATGATGGTTTCCAGCTGCATCCATGTCCCTAAAAGGACATGAATTCATCCTTTTTTATGGCTGCATAGTATTCCATGGTGTATATGTGCCACATATTCTTAATCCAGTCTGTCATTGATGGACATTTGAGTTGGTTCCAAGTCTTTGCTATTGTGAATAGTGCCGCAATAAACATACGCATGCATGAATCACAAGGATGTTTAAAGGCTGTCGTAAGAGAAAGACTCTATGACAGAAGAATAGTCAAAGAGATATAAAGTTGCTGGTTTTGAAGATGGAGAAAAGAGACAAAGAAATGCAGTGGTCTCTAGAAGGTAGAAAAGACAGGAAACAGATTCTCTCCTACAGCTTCTAGAAGGAATATAGCCCTGCAAGCACCATGACTTTAGTGTGGTGAGACTCTGTGTTGGGGTTCTGATGGACAGAACTATAAGATTAAAACTTTCCATTGTTTTAAGCCATGAGAGTTGTAATAATTTGTTAGAGTAGCAATAGAAAACTAATACAGATAGGGAATTAGGTGAAAAGCGTTCTCAGGTGAGCGACCATGAGGGGTTTGTTCAAGGTTGTATTTGTGGCACTCTTCAGTGGTTGGTGCATAATAGAAGCTCAACAATTATTTGTAGAGTTGATGGATATTTATTGATATCCTCCTAAGTTTAGTCCCTTCATTTGGCTACTATGGTAGAAGTTTATTGTTACACTATTTAATGATAAGAAAACAGTAGCTGCTGCAGATAAATTATTCATTTAGGCCACACAGAAATTGAAAACTCAAATCAGAGTTTGTTTGACATGCTAAGGTCTGTGGCCACCAAATATTCCTGATTCTTTTAACTGTCAAATAACTTCCTAAATAGGTCTCTTCAAAATTTTGTTCTAGTTACTTGTGCTCCTGGTAAATTTTTGAGAGTGATAGCTGAAACTTCCCTATCTCTTAGGAGTAGGAGAATAGAATGGGAGTAATAAGAAAAAGATATTTGGAGTTCTTCAAAGTGTATACTAGATAGAAATAAACTGTTAATGAGCATTAACATCTATATGGCACTATATAATTGCCAAGGATCTAAGACCTTTGCCTACTGTGACACATTTATTCTTCAAAATAACAATGAAAAGTAAGTCCTGTGGGTAGCCTTGCCTTGGATAAGGAATGAGAGGTTTGAAAAAAACAACAACAATGAATTAACTTGCTAGAGATCATGTTTTACAAACACCACAAGTGAGATATAAACCCATGAAGTTGGCCACTGCAGGTCACACATTTCACTACCCTAAATGGCCTTTACCAAAGGGGTCCCAGACACGTGATTTCTTGCCAGGATTCTTAGCCTTCTTTGCCAAAGGTTTCTTTAAAAATCTGATGAAAACAATGAGTCATCTCCTGGAAGAAGCACATTATGGACACATACATTTTTGTAGAGTGTATTATTTTGGTAATCAGAGTCATAAGATTAGAGATAACCATATTGGAAACATTCATGGTGGAAAAGAAAATTAGGGATCTCAGATGTAGGATCACAATCAAATTAATTTTCTATTTGAATTTGATTTGATATAGATAGACTAATTATCACACAACCAATTAAATACTGCATCTTTTTTTCTTCTCTCATTCAATTTTTGCCTTTGCTACAATGTCATACTAATAATTTTCCTCTCCACTTGAATCTTGAAAAGATTTTCTATATTTAAAAATTTTATTGACAAAACAATACAAAACAACAACATATAAGGGCATAAAATGTATGATAAATCTCAGAACTTTTTTTTGAGCTTCAATTCAACAGCATATACTGGAACTGATTGTGGTATTGTCATGTTAAGGAATTCTGAAATATTATGATTTGCTGAGAATCAGTGATCCATCAGACAGGGTCTGCAGATGTTTGGATAGAATGAGATGTAATGCAAAGGCATAGGTTTAAGCAGCATTTGACCTACATTATGATAATATACTTGAATACCAATGTCATTTGTATGGTTGCTGGAAGGGGTCTCGCCATTTGTCTGTATTCTTGCATTCAGCAACCACCCATACAAAAAAGCCTCTTTCCTTCCACGTGTGGATGATTGAGATGGAGCCTAGGTTATGAAAAATGAAAATCCAAATTTGCATGGTGAGTGACATTAAATATATTATTGTACAGGAAAAGATGAACTAATTCCTTCTCTGTCTGCCAAACCCCTCTTATTTTACTTACATAGCAATGTAGTATATAAATGCAATTCTTTAACTCTAGTTTCTAATAATATTTGATGCAAGGGAAACCTTGTTAGAGAGTACTCCTCCTATGAAGAAAGATTTCATTTATTCACTAACTGGTCATCCACTTTTTATAATTGTGAAACAGGGAAAACATTATTAATTGCATATCTTTATTAAAGAATTGGAGAAAAAGATAATCATAGGACATGTGTTGACAAAAAGAGGCATTTGGAAATTTATAAAGAAGGAATACATGTGGTTTAAGAATGCAAAACAAATAATGGAATTTTGATATTCCTAAAGAAAGCTTGTTACCTATCACAATGTAAACATACTGAGGTCTCTGCCATCAATATTTGTCAGTGGTCACTGTGGGCTGAACACTGGAGTGAATTATAAGACACAATTTTTGTTAGTATCCTTATTATTGAAGAATTTGCATTAGCACCAAGTCGAGATTACCAGCTGTGAACATTTCACTCGTTAATAAAAAGAAGCAAGAAAATGGAAAGCAACTGTTCATAGGCCATCACGGTGGGGACTGCATTTATCCAGGAAGCTGTGTATTGTAAATCCACAATTTGAGAATCCAATTTTGAAAACAATTACATTAGAAATTCCAAAACACAATAAGAAAAGGTTAGGTTTATTATATGCAAGGGAAACTATGAGGAGTCTTGGGCTCTGAAGACCTCTCCATTTCTCAGTGCCCTTCTTTGCTTAGTTATGAGTAGGCATAATTTCTATATCCCTGAGGAAATATGATTTTACTGTACTCTTAGCATGTGAGGAGAAAAACTGTATAGAAGCAGACTTTCTCCTACGGGAGGATTGACCTATACATCCCTGAATTTGGTTTAATTTTTTTTCATTTCTAAAGACTTCATAGGCAACATCTATAGATGTATGGTCGGGAGGGTCAGGGCTTGAGGTGAGTAACTCTGTGCAGAGCTTTACTAACATATGCAGACGAGATAGAAGGATTAATGCTGACTAGGGAGAGCTGAGCACTCATGACTGTGAACACTAAGCAAAAAACTATTATACTCTAACCTAATGCGTGAAATACAAAGATCCATGTATGTCCTCCCAGGCAATGATGAGAAAGAAATTTGGGATGTGTTTCACCGCCTCTTCTTTTTAACATGTTGTAACCAATTAACTTTAATCAGTTTATTTTTTTGTTTATTATATGTTTCCTTCCCCATAGAATGATATAATGAGTTTGGGGGAAGAGACTTGATGAGCTTCTTGGTGAAAGATGTGCTAAAAAAATCTGTTTCATGGGACAGTCTGATAGGGCCTCAGGGAGTTCTCGATGAAAAACTGTACTGGGAGGAAGTAGAAGCTTATCTAAACTTATCCTTGGAGATTACAAGAAATTCAGAAATACAAAGTACCTTCTGGCACCAAAGAAACTGATCATCTTTGTGCAAATAAGGATTTGATTTACGTTGCATGTGATACAGGAGAAGCATGGCAAAAGATGAAAAATGCCTTATGGAGAGTCAACTGTGTTTATTTAATTGAAGAGGAGGGTATCTTCGAAGAGGAGGGTATGATACTCTCTTAAAAATAGGAAAAGGACTGATAGTATCTTTCCTAACGTTTATTATTTTATTTTATTTTAGACTGAGTTTTGTTCTTGTCACCCAGGCTGGAGTGTAATGGCGTGATCTTGGCTCACTACAACCTCTGCCTCCCGTGTTCAAGCGATTCTCCTGCCTCAGCCTCCTAAGTAGCTGGGACTACTGGCACCTGCCACAACGCCCAGCTACTTTTTTTTTTCTTTCTTTTAGTAGAGATGGGGCTTTGCCATGTTGGCCAGGCTGGTCTCAAACTCCTGACCTCAGGTGGTCCACCCACTTTGGCCTCCCAAAGTGCTGGGATTACAGGCCTGATCCTAACATTTAAATGCAGCTTCCTACCATGTTTGGGACAAAACCAAAAAGTATTGTTTCTGAGGTTGACAAGGATTCACTTCTGGGTGACAGACTAAAGTTTCATGTTCTCATATCTCTGTCCATAAGATTTCTAGATCTACAGTTTGACCTTTTAGTTTCTATCTTATCTTCATATTCCTCATTTCAATAAAACAGGCCTAACTTCATTATCTGGCCCACTGAGATATACTTCCTACTAGATTTTCAACAATGCAGGCTTCATGGTTACCTGGGTGCCACCACTTTCATCAGACTGGAAAACCTCAAAACTGCTATTCACAGACTGATCAACAAAGAAGAATTATAGAGTTTCCTTGTGAATGGAGAAAAGATGTGCTCCAGGTTAGAAGTAGATGAAGAGGGATGGGGTGCGGTGGCTCACACCTGCAATCCCAGTACTTTGGGAGGCCGAGGCAGGCGGATCACCTGAGGTTGGGAGATTGAGACCAGCCTGACTAACATAAAGAAACCCCGTCTCTACAAAAAATACAAAAAAAATTAGCCAGGCATGGTGGTACATGCCTGTAATCCCAGCTACTTGGGAGGCTGAGGCAGGAAAATTGCTTGAACCTGGGAGGAGGAGGTTGCGGTGAGCCGAGATCACGCCATTGCACTCCAGTCTGGGCAACGAGAGTGAAACCCTGTCTCAAAAAAAAAAAAAAAAAAAAAAAAAGAAGTAGATGTAAATGGAGGGAATCTCTGCTCATAAGATGATATTTTATGACAGCCAAAATCATTGCCTAGAATCACTATCCATGTGATGTTTAGATAAGCAATAATTTTTGTGACTCTCTATTTTTCCATCTATATAATGAAGATAGCACTATCAAATCGCTATGATTAAAATCAAATCAAATAATCCATGTTTTATCCCTGTGCCACAATAAACTCTATTTATTGTTCTGTTATCTAGTGCATGTAATAAACAATCTCAAAACATACTGTCTTAATGCAACAATTTATTTTCATTTCTAAGAGTTCTATGGAATCTTTTTACTCAGCTAGAGTCTTCTTTTTTTACATGCTGGCTAGTTTATGTGTCAGTCAGCTAAGAGGTTAGCTCATGCTATCAACCAGAGTGCCCGTGCCTGGCCTCTCTCTGTAGCTTGGACTTCTCATTGCACAGTATTTGGGCTCCAGGAGCAAACATGCCAAGGCAGACCTAGACAGAAGGTACAAATTATTTTTTTAGACCCTTCTATCTTTTTAGAATATCTATTACAATTAATAATATAACAGTAATAACAAAATGTATTGCTGCTGATAAGAATGTTACTAATAGTTACTAACCCCTGAACCTCAGTTTCTTCATCTCCAAAATAAGATTTTAGGCTGAGCACTGTGGTTTATATCTGTAACCCCAATGCTTTGGGAGCCAAGGCAGGAGGGTGACTTGATGTCGGGAATTCGAGACCAGCCTAGGCAACATAACAAGTCATTATCTCTACAAGAAATTTAAAAAATTAGCTGGACATAGTGGCGTGCACCTGTAGCCCTCACTACTCAAGTGACTGAGGCAGGAGGATCACTTGGACCCAGGAATTAGAGATTACAGTGAATTATGACTGCACCACCGGACTTTAGCCTGGGTGAAAAAGAGAGATCCCATCTCTAAAATAAAAATTTTAAAAAATGCCATTTGATTCAGCAGTCCCACTACTGGGTATCTACTCGGAGGAAAATAAATCATTATACAAAAAAGACACTTGCTTATGCATGTTTATAACAGCACAATTTGCAATGGCAAAAATATGGAACCAACCCAAATTCCCATCAATCAACAAGTGGATTAAAAAACTGTGATATCACTTTGGGAGGCCGAGACGGGCGGATCACGAGGTCAGGAGATCGAGACCATCCTGGCTAACACTGTGAAGCCCTGTCTCTACTAAAAAATACAAAAAACTAGCTGGGTGAGGTGGCGGGCGCCTGTAGTCCCAGCTACTCAGGAGGCTGAGGCAGGAGAATGGCGTGAACCCGGGAGGCGGAGCTTGCAGTGAGCTGAGATCCAGCCACTGCACTCCAGCCTGGGCAACAGAGTGAGACTCCGTCTCAAAAAAAAAAAAAAACAAAAAACTGTGATATATATATACATAAAATGGAATACTACTCAACCATAAAAAGGAATGAATTAATGGCATTCACAGCAACCTGGATAGGATTGGAGACTATTACTCTAAATGAAGTAACTCAGGAATGGAAAACCAGATATTTTATGTTCTCACTCATAAGTGGGAGCTAAGCTATGAGGATACAAAGGCATAGGAATGATACGGTGGACTTTGGGGACTTAGGTGGAATGGTTGGGAAGGTGGTGAGGGATAAAAGGTTACAAATTGGGTTCAGTGTATACTGCTTGGGAGATGGGTGCACCAAACCTCACAAATCACCACTAAAGAACCTACTCATGTAATCGAATACCAACTGTTCCTCAAAAACCTATGGAAATAAAAAATTTTAAAAAATGAATAGATATTTGAATAAAATCCTTTACATAAAGTGCTTGGGATTTTCCCTAGAATATAATGCAAAAGTCTTCTGTAAATATTGTTGGTTATTTTAAAGAATATTTTTGCTTGAATAGTTTTTTACCTTTGCTAGTAGTACCCAATCATATATAACTAAGAACAGATAGCTTTATAAATAACTTTTGTTTTTGATCAAACTTTCTAATTCCTTATTGAGTATTTACCACCAGGACTTAGAAAATCAATTGATTTCACACATCAATCTCAACTTGAATGTGACAAACCATTAAAAACATTTTAGATGTAATAATAAGCTTACCTACATTAATTTATAACATAGGAAGCATGTAATATGTGTTTATGATCTGGAAGCAAAAACATTGAAAATTATTATTTGATAATATTAAAGAGAAAAAAACCCACATCTCATTTTTCCATACATAATGTTGGTGTACCATGTTAGAGGATGAAATCATCAGAAACATATGCTTATAATAAAACTGTGACATTTCACAGTAATTCTGCTTAGACTCAAATTTTTTTATTTTTTACATGTTAAAATGCTTTAAAAATAAGCCACAGGTGTGCCAGACCTGATATTCTTGGATTCCAGGGAAGTAATAACTATTTTGTTTCTGTTCCTCTACAGTGTATCAAGGAAACCAGCCCCCGATATTTCAGCGTAGGTTCTTTTCTATTTTCCCTAAGTGTCAGCCGGTCTGAGAAATAAAGGGAAAGAGTACAAAAGAGGTAAATTTTAAAGCTGGGTGTCTGGGGAAGACATCACATGTCGGGAGGTTCTGTGATGTCCCCTGAGCTATAAAACCAGCAAGTTTTTATTAGCAATTTTCAAAGGGGAGGGAGTGTACAAATAGGGTGTGGGTCACAGAGATCACATGCTTCAAGGGCAACAAAAGATCACAAGGCAGAAGGTCAGGGCAAGATCACAAGGTCAGGGCAAAACTAGAATTGCTAATGAAGGTCCATGTCCCACTGGGCACACATTGTCATTGATAAACATCTTAACAGGGTTCAAGAGCAGAGAACCGGTCTGACTAGAATTCACCAGGTTGGAATTTCCTAATCCTAGCAAGCCTGGGGGCGCTGCAGGAGGCCAGGGCATGCTTCATCCCTTATCTGCATCTGCATAAGACAGACATCCCCAGAGCGGCCATTTTGGAGGCCCCCCCGGTAATGCATTCTTTTCCCAGGGCTATTACTAATATTCCTTACTGGGGAAAGAATTCAGCAATATTTCTCTTACCTGTTTTCTGTAATAAGAGAAATATGGCTCTGTCCTGCCTGGTTCCCAGGCAGTCAGACATAATGGTTATCTCCCTTGTTCCTTCAACATTGCTGTTATCCTGTTCTTTTTTCAAGGTGTCCAGATTTCATATTGTTCAAACACACGTTTTACAAACAATTTGTGCAGTTAACGCAATCATCAGAGGGTCCTGAGGTGATATATATCTTCAGTTTACAAAGATGATGGGATTAAGAGATTAAAGTAAAGGCAGGCATAGGAAATTTAAGAGTATTGATTGGGTCAGGGATAAGTGTCCATGAAATCTTCATGATTTATGTTCTTCTGTCAGGGCTTCAGCAGGTCCCTCCGTTCGGGGTCCATGACTTCCTGCAACAACAGTGTGCTTGTTTTGATAAAAACTTTTACCTTCAACTGTCCTATGTAGATTCTCACTATACTACACACCGATGCAATGTCCATGTGATATAACCCACCACCACCACAAGAAGTAGAATAGAAAATGCGTTACTGAGCTGACATTGTCACAGACTCTCTTTGAAGAATTGTGCAGAGTGCATCGATAAGTAGGAGAGAAAGACAGCCCTATTACTTCTGGCCATTTAGGGCAGAGTCAACCTTTAACCAGTCTAACAAGCTTTTAGTTTGATTAATACTTTAATTTTGCAGCAAAGAAGTTACAAATTTAAAATCTCTATTAGGTCATCTGGCTTGGCACTTCCACATTACAATATTTATGATGACATATAATTATCATCTGTAAGAGGAAAGGTAGAAAATTTGACCACTGCCATCCTCCATGACATGTCCCAATTTTCCCGGGTTGGTAAAGCCATCACTAACAGTTCTTTTAGATTTCCTCCTCCTCTTTTCCCCATGTCCTATGTTAATTTCTCACAATTTTTGATTCAGAAACTTAAAAATAATGAGTCTTAAATGAAAGCAACATTAGTCTAATTGGCAGCTTTCTATAACTCACCCACATATTAGCCATAATAATGATGATTCTCCTTCAGATTCTGCATTCTGCTGGTCTACTTTTCTTATTATGACAGTTTGCTTCTCTCAACCCAAACATGTAGTCCTAGTCTGGTCATTTCTATCTTGCAGCAGCACATGTGCAACAACACCTAAACAGTCTCCCTTTTTATTAATCTTTGTCTCCTTGAGTCTGTTCTTTACACTGACACCAGGGTCAGGTATATAAAATAAAAACAGAGCACAATCTGAAGACATATGAGGAGGGTCATCTTTGACTCATCTTCCATCTCTTTTTATACATATACAGCTCTTAACTTTTGCATGTGGTTTTTATTTTTCTGAAAAGCATTTCTCCTTCATGGCTGACTCCTTGTCCTCATCCTGATATGAGTTGAAATGTGATTTCCTTAGAGTTAGTCTGTCTGTAGTAGTGGTTGCATTCTTATAACATCACCTTGATTTATTCTACATAGTATCATGATATCAATGAGTCATTATGTGTATTTGTTTACCTATTATTTATTGTTTCAACCTTCAATTAGAATGTGTGCTCTAAAGTGATGATATATTTTCTGTTTTTTTTTTTAATACCAGTGCCTAGGACTGTACTAGATACAGTTCAAGATGTATGTAATGAATTTGTGAATAAATAGATGAAACAATGTAGTCTGAGATAGCAACACCTGAAATAGACTCATCTTTCACCCATGTGGAGCATCTTGGAAATAAATACTGTGATTCTCACCTTGACTATGGGCTGAGAGGATATGGTGACCACCTACTGGCTGTGAACTTCAGCCTCTTAAGCCTCACCACATTTTTCAATAAGAACTGTAATCTATTCCCAAATAATATAGTAAGAACAAAACAAAAACCAACTACGTTTCTGTATTACTGTCTTTCAGGCATGGTTTTTGTGTTATTTTTTGAGAAGGAATCTCACTCTGTCGCCTAGGCTGGAGTGCAATGGCGTGATCTCGGCTCACTGCGACCTCTGTCTCCAGGGTTCAAGTGATTCTCCTGTCTTAGCCTCCCGACTTGCTGGGACTACAGGCAGGTGCCACCACGCCCGGCTAATATTTTGTATTTTTAATAGAAATGGGTTTTCATCATGTTGGCCAGGGTGGTCTTGAACTCTTGACCTCAGGTGATCCTGCCTGCCTCAGCCTCCCAAAATGCTGGGATTACAGGCATGAGCTGCCATGCCGAGGCAATTTCAGGTATGTTTTTAAATGACTAATAAAAATAAAACACATTTTCTTATTAAGTCGTAAGTAAGAATTAATGGGAAAAAGTGCACAGTATACCATGAGATTCAAGAAAACCACTCTGCAGTAGAGAGCATGAGAAAGTGCCAAGAACCAAGTCAAGGTTTGAATTATAATTCTTCTGCTTCTTAAAGAGCCACACCCCTAGTGCCTGCACCCAGAAGGCTTCAGTCAGCCATTCACTGCTCCAGGTCACTTTTAGGAAAGGGATTTTAGCTAGTGATTCTCCTTGCTTTTAATAACCCCAGCCCTGCCTGGAGTGGCTAGAAGCAGGCAGGCACCTATGTGCTACTGATAAGTGCCTCAGCTTTTCCCAAGCTGGGATCAGGCTGTAGAAGCTGCTATTATTTATGTTCTCTGCCAAAGGCACCAGTGGGTGTCCTCACACCTGCCCTGTGCAGCAGGGCCGGCTCAGGCCATCCTCATTCAGATTTGCTCCTCCCATGCCCACTGCTGTATGGCCTGGGGGTCACCACCCTGTACCATTGGCCTCTGGTCTGCCTCCCATGGCATGGAGACAATGTGGGGCTGGTGCCTGCTCCAGGGGGCAACCCAACAGCACTTCCTCATTGCTCCCACCCCTGGCAGCAGGGAAGGGCTTTGCCTGACAACATGCCTGACAATTACCTAAATATTCTGCAATTGTTACTTAGGAAGCATGGAGAGGGCAGGAGTGTGCTATGGCCCCCAGACTCTTGTTTGTGCAGAATGTATTATAAAGCCTTCGTTGCAATTACTTTTGGTGTTTTAGTCATGAAGTCTTTGTCCATGCCTATGTCCTGAATGGCTTTGCCTAGGTTTTCTTTTAGAGTTTTTATAGTTTGGGGTTTTGCTAATTAAACTAAAGAGCTTCTGCACGGCAAAAGAAACTAGCATAAAAGTGAACAGGCAACCTACAGAATGGGAGAAAATTTTTTCAATCTATCCATCTGACAAAGGGCTGATATTCAGAATCTACAAGGAACGTAACCAAATTCACAAGAAAAAAACAACCCCATCAAAAAGTGGGCAAAAGATATGAACAGACACTTCTCAAAAGAAGACATTTATGCAGCCAACAAACATTTGGAAAAAAGCTCATCATCACTGATCATTAGAGAAATGCAAATCAGAACCACAATGAGATACCATCTCATACCAGTCAGAATGGCAATTATTAAAAGTCAGGAAACAATAGATGCTGGTGAGACTGTGGAGACACAGGAATGCTTTTACACTGTTCATGGGAGTGTAAATTCATTCAACCATTGTGGAAGTCAATGTGGCAATTCCTCAAGAATCTAGAACCAGAAATGCCATTTGACCCAGCAATCCCATTACTAGATATATACCTAAAGGATTATACATGATTCTTCTATAAAGACACATGCACAAGTATGTTTATTGTAGCACTATTTACAATAGCAAAGAATTGGAACCAACCCAAATATCCATCAGTGATAGATTGGATAAAGAAAATTGTGGCACAATATACACCATGACCTTGGAAAGTATTCAATAAATATTGATTCTCTTCCTCTTTCCTTCAATTCCTTATGTTATGAGTTGAATTGTGTCCCCAGCCCAACAAAAATATGTTGAAGTCCTAACACGCAGTACCTCAGAATGTGACCTTTTTTAGGAAATAGGGTTGTTACATGTAATTGTTATGATGAGGGCATATTGAA
This sequence comes from Rhinopithecus roxellana, assembly GCF_007565055.1. Lineage (NCBI taxonomy): Eukaryota > Metazoa > Chordata > Mammalia > Primates > Cercopithecidae > Rhinopithecus > Rhinopithecus roxellana. The sequence continues at coordinate 36,998,326 of NC_044568.1, read as the reverse complement.
CTAGGAAGGGCACTTAATTCATATGAACAGTGTCTTTAAAATAAGACAATGTGAAGACATACAGAGAGAGAATGTCTGTGACAATGGAGGCAAAGAGTGGAGTTTTAGCCAAGCATGGTGGTTCACATCTATAATCCTAGCATTTTGGGAGGTTGAGGTGAGGAGGATAGCTTGAGCTCAAAAGTTTGAGATCAGCCTGAGCAACATAGCAAAACCCATCTCTATAAAAAGAAACCAGAAATTACCCAGGCATGGTAGTGTGTGGCCGTTGTCCCAGCTACTCATGAGGCTGAGGCCGGAGAATGACTTGAGCCCAGGAGGTTGAGGTTACAGTGAGTTATAATTGCGCCACTGCACTCCAGCCTGGGTGGAAGAGCAAGACCTTGTCTTAAAAATAAGAAAATAAAAAAGATGCAGTTATGCCACCACATGCTAAGGAATGCCAAAGATCGCTGGTGATAGCAGAAGCTAAGAGAAAAGCAAGAACAGACCTTTCTCTGTAGTCTGGCCCTAGAGAGCATGGCCCTAGTCACACCTTGCTTCTCAACTTCTGGACCTCAGAACTGTGAGATAATACATTTTGGTTGTTTTATGCCACCCAGTTTGTTATACTTTGACACAGAAAACTAATACACCCAGGAAGGCAGCTGCTGGAATATGTTCTCAGGCAATAGTATCTCTCTAATCTCTCAATTTTATCCCATTAATCTTTATCACATGTTTTATCACCTCAAAAAATCCTGTTTCTTAGTATTTGTGACTTCAGATACTGGACAGTTATACACCTCAGCTTTTTTTTTTTTTTTTGAGATAGAGTCTCGCTCTGTCACCCAAGCTGGAATGCAATGGCACATTCTTGGCTCACTGCAACCTCTGCCTTCTGGGTTCAAGCAATTCTTCGGCCTTGGCCTCCCGAGTAGCTGGGATTACAGGCATGTGTTACCACACCCAGGTAATATTTTGTATTTTTAGTAGAGACAAGGTTTCACCATATTGGCCAGGCTGGTCTCGAACTCCTGAACTCAGATGATCGCCTGTCTCAGCCTCCCAGAGTGCTGGGATTACAGGTGGGAACCACTGTGCCCAGCCACCTTAGTTGTTTTATTATTTAATTACTGTAATATCTTATCATAAACCAATTTCTAAAATCCTTAAAACATTTCTAGGCCGGGCGCAGTGGCTTAAGCCTGTAATCCCAGCACTTTGGGAGGCTGAGACGGGCGGATCACAAGGTCAGGAGATCGAGACCATCCTGGCTAACACGGTAAAACCCCGTCTCTACTAAAAAATACAAAAAACTAGCTGGGCGAGGTGGCGGGCGCCTGTAGTCCCAGCTACTCGGGAGGCTGAGGCAGGAGAATGGCATAAACTCGGGAGGCGGAGCTTGCAGTGAGCGGAGATCCAGCCACTGCACTCCAGCCTGGGCGACAGAGCAAGACTCCGTCTCAAAAAAAAAAAAAAACCAAAAAAAACCAAAAAAACATTTCTAAAGTTAATTTTGCCATGATTTCCTATTGCAAGGAAGTAGTAATTAACTGCATTCGACAGAAAAATGTTAGCAAGCCTCAGTCTCTGATATGTTTACACAGATATGACTGTCTCCCTGCCCATACATCTGAAGGTATATCTGAAAAAGAAGCATATTACATTTTCTTTTTTATTATTACTAGTTTGAGGTATGTTTGATATGTTCTTTGTGGGCTGTAATCCATTGCATAGTCAGTGTTATTTGCAATGTATTTATTTTTACAGGGACACAAGTTTTTCTTACAGTAGTGCTACTCTTTGATTTGTTACTTTTAACTCTCAAAGCTGTTGAAGAAGGTAGTTGAGGACCTTTCTTCACAGCTTCTGCACAATCCCTTACTTGACTTTCTTTTGCAACCATTTGGTGTCACTTAGAAATTTCCATAAGATGGTGTTTTATTGCTCTTCCTCGTGGGCGGCTCACGAGGTCAGGAGATCGAGACCATCCTGGCTAACACAGTGAAACTCCGTCTCTACTAAAAATACAAAAAATTAGCCGGGCGTGGTGGGCGCCTGTAGCTCCAGCTACTGGAGAGGCTGAGGCAGGAGAATGGCGTGAATCCGGGAGGCGGAGCTTGCAGTGAGCCGAGATCGCGCTACTGCACTCCAGCCTGGGTGACAGAGCCAGACTCTGTCTCAAAAAAAAAAACAAAAAAAGGTCATCTAGAATGGCATAATTAGTAAAACCTTCTCTGATATGAAGTTGCTCAATTCTGTAACCTGATCCTCCTCCTACAAAACTCACAGCTTTTAAAAATATTAATATTATTTTTAATTGACAAAACATAATTGTGTACAGTTATGGGTTACACTGTGATGTTTTGATATGCATATATAATGTAGGATGATTAAGGCATTAATTAACATAATTAACGTAACCATCACCTCACTCACCCATGATATTTTTATGGGAAGACATTGGAAATTTACTCAGTCATTTTGAAATGTAGCATACATTATTATTGAGTACAGGCATGCTGCTGTGCAATAGATCTCAAAACTGGTTACTCTCATCTCTCTGAAACTTTCAACCACTCCCCATTCCCTCTCTCTTTATATTTCCACTCTAGCCTCTGGTAACCCTCATTCTACTACTGTCCACTTCTATGAGTTCAACTTTTTTAGATTCCACATATAAGTGAGATCAAGTGGTATTTGTCTTTCTTCTTGTAGCTTATTTCACATAGCATAATGTCTTCCAAGTCCATCCATTTGTATATGTGTCTATGTGTGCCTGTGTATGTATTATAAAAGAGATATGATTTATGAACACACACATATGTAGAAGCAACTTTATTCTGTGTTCCTTTTTCTTCTACTAGCTAAATCTACATGTTTCTTCTACTATTACAGAGAAACAGAGAGAGGGCTCTCAGAAATTGGCAAGGAGGGAGAGAAGAAGGAAGAAAAGGAAGGAAAGAAGGAAGGAAGGAAAGAAGGAAGGAAGGAAGGAAGAAAGGAGGGAGGGAGGGAAGGAGGAAGGAAGGAAGGAAGGAAGGAAGGAAGGAAGGAAGGAAAGAGAAAAGAAGGAAAGAAGGAAGGAAGGACGAATAGAGGAAGGGAGGGAGGGAAGGAACAAAGGAAGAATGGGGGAAGGGAAGGAGGGAGGGAAGGAGGAAAGGAGGGAGGGAAGGAAGGAAGGAAGGAAAGAAGGAAAGGAGGAAAGAAGGAAGGGAGACAGGGAGGGAGGGGGGGTCAATTTCAAATAAGACTGAAACCAACAGATGCTTGTATCACCCAGAGTGCCTAACAGCCATGTGAATATAGACTCTTTTCTGTATATAACGGCTGACTTGAAAGTCACTTACAGATTATTAAGTATAAAACTGTGTAGCTAAACATTGGTATAACTCAACCAGGTGGGGAATAGCTGACCTTACAATTTTTGTGGGTATTTTTCACAGACTTTCTTTCCAAAATATGAACAATGAGACAGTACTAAAAATTGTAACTGTATTTTATGGTTGGAAGGTGCTTATTACTGAGAACAAAACAAAACAAAAATTTTCTCTCTAGATTTAGTAAATTTTTTTCCAATGAAATTTCATCTAACCATCAAACCCCGATTATTCTCAAAATTATTAATTTGAGTTACAAAGATCTCACCTTAAGAACTTTCCATGTCAAATACAGAGAGAAAGGAGCCCACTTGAAAAAATAATATATACAATGGAAAAGATTAAAACAATCAGAAGTCTGGGGCAGCAATATCCAACTCTGTAAGAACCAAGTTAATAATTTAAAAAGCACCAACACTCCCTTACTCCAGTAACATAACACTTGCTGATAATAGAAGCATCTATTTACTCTTGTATTCAGTAAAAAATGTGTATTTACCATAGCAATGCCTGCAAGACATGTTACAAATTGCCCTTCAGAGATATGGAGAGAAATATGGGGATGAGGTCTCTTAAAACAAACAGCAATTAATTTTTATGAAGTTTTTCCCATATGGAAGACTAGATTTGAATCTCTCAAGAGTATTTTCCCCAACATTTCTGACACCGTGGAGAAAGGGAACAAATGTTTCCCTAGGGTGTCTTTGCCAAGGCAAATGTTTTTCTGATTTTATGAAGTACTTTTTTTCTGTTCTCCATGAGTTGCATGAAGAGATTTAGCCAGAATATATTCCAGAACAACAAGGACCTGCGTTGTCTATTTTCTCCCAATCTTGGACATTGTTACATGCTTCTCCTCCACTTTCTTATTTGATTCTTGCTTGGCATTCTCCTTTCTCGGCCTAGAACATATCAAACCTTGTCAGTTCATAGACCTTCGGGCTAGTGTCTTACTCCATTTACGTGGCTATAAAGGAGAACCTGAGACTGGGCAATTCATAAAGAAAAGAGTTTTATTTGGCTCCAGGTTTTACAGACTTTACAAGAAGAATGGCATCAGCATCTGCTTCTGCTGAGGGCCTCAGAAAGCTTCCACTTACGGTAGAAGGAGAAAGGCATCACGTGGCGAGAGGAAGGAAGAATGAGACAGAAGGAGGTGCTAGGCTCTTTTAAACAATCAGCCCACAGGAGAGCCAGTAAGTGAGAACTCACTCATTACTGGAAGCATGGTGTCAAACCATTCATGACCCAAACATCTGCCACAAGCTCCCACATCCAACACTGTGGATCAAATTTCAATAAAGAATAGAATCTATCACAGATCTTGAGAAAGATAGATCCTTAAAATTGGCTGGTTCTCTCTATGCTGGATATTTATGATGTCCCCCTTGTATTATTATGTTATTATTCATGTGACTTTCTCTCTCTCTCTCTCTCTCTCTCTCTCTATATATATATATATATATATTTTTTTTTTTTTTTTTTGGAGTGGGGACAGTGTGTTCCCCTGTTACCTAGGCTGGAGTGCAGTGGCACAATCGTAACTCACTGCAGCCTCTAACTCCTGGGCTCAAGTGAGTCTCCCATCTCAGCCTCCTGAGTAGCTGGAGCTACAAACATGTGCCACTGCGTCTGACTAATTGTTTTTTGTTTTTGTTTTTTTTTTTTTTTTTTTTTTTTTTTGGTAAAGACAAAGTCTTGCTATATTGCCCAGGCTCATCTTGAACTCCTGATCTCAAGTAGTCCTCCTTCCTTAACCTCCCAAAGTGCTGGGATTACGGGCATGGGCCACCGTGCCTGGCTACTCTTTATATATATATATTTTTTATCACTAGCACTGTTTGTTTCATTCATACCACTATAAGTATCTGTCTTATTTGTTTTGTTTTGTTTCCTTTAACAATAATGTCAAAGATAGGGGTAACACCTTGCCCTTGTGTCATGATCTATTAACAGAACGGTATCGAACACTTGATACCCATGAGTTGAGTAAATAAAACAGTTCCTGTCTAGGCCTAGTGGCTCACGTCTGTAATCTCAGCACTTTTGGAGGCTTAGGTGGGTGGATCACTTGAGATCAGGAGTTCAAGACCAGCCTGGCCAACATGGTGAAACCCTGTCTCTACTAAAAATACAAAAAATTAGCGAGGCATCATGGTGCGTGCCTGTAATCCCAGCTACTCGGGAGGTTGAAGCATGAGAATCGTTTGAACCAGGGAGGCAGAGGTTGCAGTAAGCCAAGATCACATCCACAGCACTCCAGCCTGGGCAACAGAGCGAGACTCTATCTCAGAAAAAAAAAAAAAAAAAAAAAAAAAAAAAAAAATTATCTAACACACGTATTTTCTCTGTAAGACCCATTTTAGCTTGCATGTATGGATACTAGACAGTGCTTTGGCACTATTCTTGGGGGACATTTTAAACAGGTAAATTACAAAAAAAAAAAAAGGCACAAAATTTGAAAACTATGGCACTAACTGGACCATGAAAAAAAACACTTATTTACACTCTGATAGTGGAAACAATAAGGGAGAGCATCTCCTTGTTCAATCTCACCTGTGATTATGTGCATCAGGCAACACAATTTTTTTTTACCACTCTATGCATGTCTATGAGTGACCACAAAAATGTCAGTAATGAGTAGTGAGTAGACAAATAGAATTTATAAATAATAAGCATGATCTATAACTTGTCTGAGGTCACAGGGTATTAAATCATGCTATTTAGGATTTGATTCTGAAATTCAGTGACCTGCATTAAACATCCACAATGTATAATAAAATAAAACTCTAGCAAAGATATACTCACCATATTGTTTTTATTTCCCTAAAGATCATGCTGTTGTGTGTGTGTGTGTGTGTGTGTGTGTGTGTGTATATATTGACATATTACATTTCAACAATGAGATATATGACCAATTTTTTTATTCTGTAAATTAGAAAAAAATAATTGGAGAATTTTATTCTGGTCTCCTTTAGATATATTTTGTTTATTTATATAGTTATGATTCTATATTAGTGTATGAGCAAGTGCTAAGTCTCACTTCTGCCCTCTGAATGTCTGCTGAAGTCAACTAACAATAGACAAATTAACAGAAAAGCCATACACACTTATTAACATGCACATAGACACAGGAGTCCTAATGATACTAAAAACAAAACAAAACAAAACCCACTCAAGATAGTTTAGGCTTAAATGCACTATTTATGAGGGAAAGAAAAAATGAGGGATACAGGCAATTTTGAGGAATAGTATATTATTTTCAGAGAAATTGAATGAGCTCAAAGATCAGACAATAGTTTTTAAATGATTCTCTGTCGAAGCTGAATGGAACAAGTAGTAGGATGGTGAGGGGCAGAACTGTACTGCAAACAGAGGCTGTCTTATTATGCAGATAAAGTTTCTTAAGGTAATCTCTTATAGCTGCACTCGAGAATAAATCAAAAGTCTGTCTGGGCATGGTCACAACTTTTCATCTTTTCTCAGATGCTAAATCTTTCCTGTTTATTTGATGAGATTCCTAGGGAGGAGGTCTTGAGACAATTGTATTTCTTTTGGAAAGAAGTTCCCTCAATCAGTTAAGGAAATTCCAAAGAGAACTGGGGGTAGTGAGGCAAGAGAAAATTGGAGAGTATTTGGTTTTGAGGCAGCTTCTAAAGTCTTTCCATTATTTTTTTAATTCAAAATGTTCAGCATGCCAACAAACCACACTCTGGGGTATTGTTTTCTGAGCCTCAACATCATGATCTAATTTTATACCCTACATACAGAATAAAATTATAAGAAATTACTCAGAAATTCATTACAAGTCAAATTAAGAAAATAACACAATGTGTACTGTTTCAACTGTTTTGAGGATACATATATAGGAAGTATCTAGGAAGATATAGATGGCGGTATAAATAAAGACAAATCATTGTTATGTATCTATATTTATATCAAGATAGATAGATAGATAGATAGATAGATAGATAGATAGATAGATCTTTACATACACTTAAAATATATGCCTGAAAAATGATTGTAAGCTACTGATATGGTTTGGATCTTTTTCTCCTCCAAATTTTATGTTGTTCCCAATGTTGAAGGTGGAGTCTGATGGGAGGTGATTGGATCATGGAGCAAATCCCTCATGGATGGTTTGGTATCATTCCCTTGGTGATAAATGAGTTCTTGCCTACTTAGTTCACATGAGGTCCAGTTGTTTAAAAGTCTGGGACATCCCCCTACTCTTTCTCTCTGTCTCTCTCTCTGACCATGTGATGTGCTGGCTCCCTGTCACCTTCTTCTATGAATAAGAGCTCCCTGAAACCCTCACCATAAAAGCTAATCAGATACTAGCATCATGCTTCCTGTACAGCCTGAATAACTGTGAATGAATTAAATCTCTTTTCTTTATTAATTCCCCAGTCTCAGGTATTGCTTTATAGCAATGTAAGATTAACCTAACACAGGTACAAATTCTATATTTTGTTTATTGAAATGTTACCGATAATGTATCCTGAAAAATCTCTCTGTGTCAATAAAACTTTATATCTACACTCTAATTTTGATGTCCATATTCTCTTCTACTTTATAAATGTATTTAATTACTTTTGTCCATTTCCTTTTTTTTGACTTTCAATGTGTTCCCTATTTCTCCTGTTAGCATTAATATCTTTATTAATACATGTTGGAACATTTAAAGCTTCTTTTTCCATAGTGGATATACTGGATCTAAACACATATATAATTTAGGACTTTGATGCATATTGCTGTACTGCTTTATTTAAACATTTTAACAAATTGTATGCTTATTATAAATGTATAAAAATATATTTTCCAGGACATAAACCAGATTTTATGGTAAACTAAATCAAATTATCATTTAAAATTTTGAGTTTATTTGATTACTAATGAGGTTGAATAACCTCTATTTCTTATTTTAGTTTTTTTTATGAAATGCCCAATTATGTCTTTTAACATAGGGAATGCTTGTTTTTATCCCTAATTTGCCAGCCTATTTTTGTTCTTAAATTGTATTGTCAGGTTAGTTGAGGTATAATTACCACAGTAAAATTCACTCTCTTTGGCTTACTCTTCTATGAGTTTTGACAAACTTTTGGTGGTGTAAGAATCACCACAATAAAAATAGAGAATATTTCCATCATTTCAAATAATCCCCCACCATGGTCCTTTTTAAATCAACCCCTCCTTCCATGTTTAGCCCATGCAAACGTAAATTTTTTTTTTGTCCATACAGATTAGTCCTTGCAAGAAAGTCATATAAATGAAATCACACAGTAAAGTTTGTCTTTTAGTCTGCCTTCTTTCACTTAGCATAATACACTTGAAAATCATCAATGTTATTGTGTGCATCAATAATTTTTTTCTTACTGACTGCCAGATTGATTGAGTAGATTTCATTGCAATATGAATTTTAATATATATTACATGGATGTAATATATGTAATGTATGTAATATTTAAATCTATTACATAGATGCTATTCAAAAGATTGATTGTACTTTAGGCTTGTACTAGCAAAATGTAAGAATTCCTGTTTAACATCACATAAAATACGAATAGTTGAATGGGATACTGTATAATTTGGGTCATAAAATACTAAAGATGTGACATACCTAGATTGTGTCACCACTTTTCCTGTTGTAATTGTACATTTTTCTTTAACTATTTTATGCTGGAAATCCAATTCATTTGTCTTGTTAGCTATTAAATTCCATTGTTTCCACATGAGTAGCTAGAATATTTAGGTCCATGAGCTGTTGCTCTTATTTTCTTTGATATATTTATTTATTTATATACTGCATTATTAAGCTCTCTCCACTGAATTGCTGATTATTTAGATTATTTGGAAATAGAAAGTGAGAGATTCCAGATTTGTCTAAACTTATAGATACTAATAAAATTTGAGAAACAGTTAAACTGAGAAGTGAATCATATATATGATATATCCTATCATATACATGACATATATGAGAGAGAATATTAATTGAGCATAAATTATAAAGAAGCAATAAGAGATATGTTTTTATGGAGCCCAAGCTTAGTGGCGGGGGAGGGGTGGGCAGATAAGAATGCAGATGTGAGGTGGAATCTCTAGTTACATGAGGAAGAAGCATAAGAGACAAAGGGAAGTAAGAGGCAGTTCACCAAAGCAAGGAAATCTTTGATCATATGTTTGTTTGTTTGTTTTGAGACGGAGTCTTGCTCTGTCACCCAGGCTGGAGTGCAGTGGCACAATTTTGGCTCACTGCAACCTCCGCCTCCCAGGTTCACATGATTCTCTTGCCTCAGCCTCCTGAGTAGCTGGGATTACAGGCATGCACCACCATGCCCGGCTAATTTTTGTATTTTTAGTACAGACGGGGTTTCACCATGTTGGTCAGGCTGGTCTCAGACTCCTGACCTCGTGATCCACCTGCCTCGGCCTCCCAAAGTGCTGGGATTACAGGCATGAACCAGCGTGCCTTGCCAGATCATATGTTTAAAACAGACAATAATCACATGAAATGGCTCTGTCTCTGGGAGGGAAAAATCTTACATTTTAATGAGATAAATATATAAAAGTAGCCCTGTATAGACCTTTACTTGAGCCTATTTCTCCTCTACTAGATTGGAAAGCATTCAAAGACAAGAAACACATCTTTTTAAAATATCTTTTTTGCTAACATCTATCTTGGTAAAGGGGATTTACAGCAAATGAGCACATGGTATATTTCCTCCACAACGTGAGTTGGGGGATGTTGGTTGAAGTTGACTTTTTCTCTCTGGTTGCTTAGGAACACTTCTTTCTAACTTCACCATTCTTCTTGCTATTTTCTTCTCACCCCACCCTAAGAGATTTCTTTATTTATTTAACAACTATTTATTGAGTGTCACGTATTATTTTAGGCACTAAAATGACTTTAAAAGTGAAATTTCACTGGATCTGCATATTCCAGACTTTCATTCGTTATTTTCTACTGCATTCCTGACATAATTCTTAAAATATTAGAGGAGAGTTCATCCTTATTTAGTGCTTTATAAATACTAATTATTTACTTAATAATTTTTAGTTAAAGTGTTTATTTAATAATTTTTAACTAAAATGTTTATTTAAGTGTTTTCAAAATAAAATTTTATATTACTACCTGTTATGGAATGAATTGTGTCCCCCTCAAAAAATTAATACGTAATCCTTCTGTTGTACATATAAACATGATGATTGTATTTCAATGCTCATGTGTGAGACATGCCTCTCACTAACGTTATTACAGTGTTGGCACATTACCTGTCTGATATTTCCTATATACATATCAGATGCTGAAATCCTAACACCCATTTCCTCAGAATATAACTGTCTGGACATGGGGTCTTTATTGAAATAATCAAGTTAAAATGAAGACATTAAGGTGGCCCCTAATCCAATATGACTGGTATACTTATAAGAGAAAACTTAGGTACAGGCACATACAGAGGGTGCTTCTAAATGCATTTAAAGAAAGTACATTTCTCTTGTTTAAACCATCCAGTCTGTGATACTTTGTTCTGACAGCACTAGACACTAATACTTTACCATAATTGCAAAATCGTTTCTACTTGCAATATAAAAATAATTATTAAAAATAACTGAAACTCTACTAAAAATTTCCATAGTACCTTAAAGGACCTTGAAAATATATATTCTTGTATCTCAGACTTTTACAATACTGACTGAGCTTTGGAATATCACCTAGGAAGGTAAGTGTTTACACACAGTTGGAGACAGGCATCAAGGCCACGATGCCTTTTCCAAAGCAGCTGCTTCTTCCTTTGACATTGTATTCATTCAACTCAGTATTTGGAACTGTGTCAGGGTCTGCAGTCATTGTATAAGGGACCGAAACACTAGGGCCTAGGCAGCATTTAAAACTGGCACAGTGAAACTCTCTCCAGGGACCCTCCCTGCAGCCCCTGGGGCTGCTTGCATCCAAGAATCATTGAACTGAAGCAGGTATACAGTGCCTGCCCACGCCCCTCACTCCAGGCTGCCTCCAGCTTGGGCCACTGCCTGGACACTCCCAAGTGAGATGTTGAGAAACTAGGCACCTAGATCCAATTTGGGAAATTGGCTTGAGGCAATAACTGGAAAAGAGATGAAAGACTGGATGGTGAAAAATGATATGTAGAGAAACAAGGACAGCAGGTGGTAGCCTGGGAGGCATTAAGAGGGAAAAACACTGAATAAAGGACAGAAGATGAATAGAAAGGAAGATCTTGAAAAATGAGATTTGAATGAGAAAAGCTAGAGGAAAATAGAAACACATTCTCTATCCTTTAAAATGTTGATTCTTTTCCCACCACCTCCCTTTCTCATGCTGATCTCTCTTGGCCTCTGTGTCATTAAAGTCCATTGATGTCCTTTATCTTACCCTTTGCTAACCAGATTTGCCAAGTCCTTATCTCTTTGTCTTGGTCACCCTGCCTCACTCTTCTCCCTATTGTTATCTAGTAGCTGAGGAGTGCACTCTGATGGCTCTATTTCAAATGCCATGAGGAATAACTATTATTTCTGATACTCTCAAATTATTTCTAAATATTTTTAAAGCACTGATTGACTAAAGTCGATGTGGGATTTTCACAACTATGTAAAAATGTGCATCATGTAGAATGAATATGGTAAAGTTGGCTTTATTTATTAAAATGCACCACAGTCTAATATCCAACTACTCTATGGATGGCTATTGTTTCCATCCAATTATATTTCACCATCATGAAATACATTTCATCAGCCTATCTCAGTCTTATCAATGAAAGAATTTTACCATTTTAAGACACTACAATGATTTTTTTAAAATTAAACAAGGCTTTCTGACATTGCCACCTTGATTACAAAATGATATAACACTTCTTAAAATGAGCAAGGTTCGGAAACAGAGAAGCTATTAGAAATATATTCTCAGGATGACTTAATTATCGAACATCTCCCAACTAAAGCACACTAAGGAGTTATTTGTATGTAAATTCTGTTGACAGTGTATTATCTTTACTATAGAACTGTGCATGAGAAAGAATACTTCCAATTACTCATAGAAACATAAACAACACTATTTTTTAAATGTATTTATTTAAATGTTGGTAAGAGAAATATTTCTACAAATCCACAGTAGACTCACTGTAACTCTGGATATGCATTTGTAAGCATATGGTGGCATGTATGAGAAGTGTAGCCATTTCTTTTTCTTTTAGTTAATTTATTTTCTGAAGAAATTGTTGCCATTTTCACCTTTATAGTCACCAATTAACAGGCATCAACTCTGAATCAACCTCTAAGGCATTCTCAGGTTTCATATACACAATGAACCTGAGAGTGGGTATTAGTTGATCACTTGTGAACATGAAGAATGAGGCATAGAGAGGTTATGGAGTTGGCACTAATGGTAAAAGAAATATCCAAGATTCAAAACCTTGTCTACTGTCCCCTAATCCATGCTTTTTCAGGAACACAAAAGATTCTCTTTCCCTGTCTCTCTGTCCCTCTCTCTCTTTCTCTTTTACATATTCACAATGTTGTGCAATCATTACCACTATCTAATTCCAGAATATTTCCATCAGCCCAAAAAGGAGCCACAGTACCTATTAGCAGTCAGTCTCAATTCCCTCTTCCCATATACTGACCACCACTCACCTACTTTCAGTCTCTATGGATTTGCTTATTTAGGATATTTAATATAAGTGAAGTCTTACAATATATTTCTGGATTCTTTCATTTAGCTTAGGGTTTTCAAGGTTTACCCATCTTATAGCATACAACAGTGTTTCATTTCTTTTTATGGCTGCATAATATCCCACTGTGTGGATGTACCACATTTTGCTGATGGACATTTAGGTTATTTTCTTTAAATCACTTTTAATAACATAATCAGATCAAGCTGTCCCAACAACAGTGAAGGTTCTGAGATTTTTACCTTACTAACCAACTAACAATTTAACATACCACAGTTTAATGGATGCCGGCAGAAGACATGAGACTCCTGGATCAGAGACACAAGACTTTATTACTAATGGTACAGTAATGAGCATGAGTATCATTTTTGCTCTGTTGTGTATCACTAAGAATATAGAAACTGATCAAAGAAGGGTGTCTCTAGTTATAAGTATTACAAGTACTTGGTATGGCAGATATGTAGTATGGCTTGAATAATGACACAGAAAATTCACATATGACCAACCTTTCTGTTGCTTCTCCAACAAGTTTCATGGAGGCAACCCTGAGAGGTCCAGTTGAAGCTGTGCATACAGCAGATTTTCATCACACCAAAAGAGCCTCAAGATTGGTGAATACAATTTTTTAAATATATAATAAACTGTAAGGAAGCCTTCCCAAACATTAGTCTGGAAAAAGACATTATCTGTTGCACTAGATAGTAAACAAACCTGCCCTGGTAACACTATTGATATTTTCCAAGGTTTTCCTATATAGAATCCTTGAAAAGATATTCTGAAACCAAAGGTCATTCACTGACTGTACTCACAAGATACTGAGAAACACAAGAGACCTATGGAAAATTGTCTCCCAGTAGAGAGTGCTCTGTTGCTTTTCTAGTTTAATGAATGAAGTATCTACCAATGAATAGTCTTTGATATTTTATTAATTATAATTTGCTTTTACTATCAATACTATATATGTTTTTATTAGAGTATGATTTGTTCTTGAGGAAACCAGCTAGCATTACAAGATTCTATTGGTCCACTATGGGTCAGGCATTGTACAGGTTGTTATATGCATTATTTTATTTAATTTCTATGATGACACATGCATACATTTATACTTTTCTCATCTTACAAATGAGGAAACTTCAGCTCTGAGAGATTAAGTGACTTGCATAGATGTTCACAGCTAGTAAAGGATGGAAGCATGATTTAACACCACGACTAAACTGATTCCAAAGAATTTTTTATACTAATATTTTATAATCCAAGGCAGATTGTGAATGTGCTGAAACAGATATATGAAAGCTAATGTTGTCATAACAAAAGAGGTTGTTTCCTGTAGAGAAATAAAAAATTGTGTATCACTAAGAACACAGAAACTGATCAAAGAAGGGTGTCTCTAGTTATAAGGATTACAAGTATTTGGTATGGCAGATATGTAGTACAGCTTGAATAATGATACAGAAAATTCATATATGACCAAAATGATGGAGGACCTTGAGTAACCTGACATCATGCTCAAAAGAGACTGAAGATAACAAATCTTCCTTAGGAAGATACCACTGACATCAGGTCTTAAGGTTCTGGCTTTTTGCTTTGCTCAAATATAGAAAAATGGATATACAGAATATCCAGGAAGAATAGGGAAGAAACTTTCCAGGTGTATTTATGCTGTACGAAGTAGAGATGTCTCAAGTTTCAGTTCTTAAGATATTTGGGTGGCAAAAGAAAAAAAAAAAGGCTGCCAACAATTTGCTGTAACTTCTATTTTTGTTCCTTACCAATTCAGACTTTGGGAAAGTAAAATAAATTCTTTTTATTGTGTGTCTAATACAATCAAAATATAATATATTCAGGCTGAATTTATGCTTATAAATTCTATTCAAGAGGCTTTCAAACTGTTTTTGTAATAACAAAATTTTGTAAATTATTATGCTGAATTTCACTATATAAAGCAAATGGTGTGCTCAAATCTATAGAGATGAATTAAGAACCAAAATTACTAGACCATCCCTTTTCCATACATTGACTCCTGGAGCTCCTTCCAGGGATGCTAAATCTCTGTATATCCCAGTGCAAAAGTTGCCTACCTAGCCCAATAGCCTATTTTACTACGGAGAGAACTGAGGCTCAGGGAAATGAAGCAGCATGCTAGAATGTTAGTGATAGAATTAAGAAAATTTCTAGCTGAATACGGCACAGAATTCTTTCGGTGCCACTTTGCCACCCGGAAAACTCCGCGGCGAGTAGCGCCCCTAACCAGGCTTTGCTCGAGCCCATTGGCTTGCTTCGCCCACTCAGTCCAGCAGGCTGCGCTCGGCTCGTACTACCGGCCCAGCCAGATACGGTGCCCGCCTTGGCTCTGCTCTCCGCCCACGGCTGGGCCAGGAGTGCTGCGACTGGCTTCTGCCTTGGACACTGGCGTCTGGAAGAGGGGGACGCACCAGCACCCCAAAACTTGGGGACTCCAGCAACCGTGGAGCCCCAAGAAGCTGTCACAGCATCTGCTCGGGGAGTCGCGAGGTCTGAGCCAGCAGGGATTGCCACCGTTCTCTCTCTTTCTCTCTCTCTCTCTTTTATTGATTGATTGATTGAGACGGTGTCTCGCTCTGTCGCCCAGGCTGGAGTGCAGTGGTAAAATATTGGGTCACTGCAACCTCTGCCTCCCAGGTTCAAGGAATTCTCCTGCCTCAGCCTCCTGAGTAGCTGGGATTACACGCACGTGTCACCACGGCCGGCTAATTTTTATATATTCAGTAGAGATGGGATTTCACCATGTTGGCCAGGCTAGTCTCAAACTGCTGACCTCATGATCCGCCTGCCTCAGCCTCCCAAAGTGCTGGGATTACAGGCGTGAGCCACCGTGCCCGGCCGGTTCTCTCTTTCATTCCTGCTACTTACAGCTCAGCAAACTGGGGCATGTTATAGCTCATTTGCTCACACAGTCTGTGACTGGTCTAATGGGGGAGTGTTATAGCTCTGCCTTGGGGAGTTCCAAGGTCTGGGCCCCCAGAAAGGTTGCAGCTCTTCACTCCTGTAGTCCAGCGAACAGGATCATGTCACAGCTTTTTCCTTCCTTCCTTCCTTCCTTCCTTCCTTCCTTCCTTCCTTCCTTCCTTGCTTCCTTCCTTCCTTCCTTCCTACCTTTCCTTCCTACCTTTCCTTCCTTTCCTTCCTTCCTTTCTTTTTCTGGCAGAGTTTCACTCTTGTTGCCCAAGCTGGAGTGCAGTGACACAATCTCCGCTCGCTGCAACCTCTGCCTCCTGGGTTCAAGTGATTCTCTTTCCACAGCCACCTCAGTACCCGGGATTACAGGCATCCACCACCATGCCCGGCTGATTTTTGTATTTGTAGTAGAGACAGGGTTTCACCATGTTAGTCAGGCTGGTCTCGAACTCCTGACCTCAGGTGGTCCACCTGCCTCGGCCTCCCAAAGTTCTGGGATTACAGGCGTGAGCCACCAGGCCAGGTCGTCACAGTTCATTTCTTTTTTTTTTTTTTTTTTTTTGAGATGGAGTCTCGCTCTGTGGCCCAGGCTGGAGTGCAGTGGCCGGATCTCAGCTCACTACAAGCTCCGCCTCCCGGGTTTAGGCCATTCTCCTGCCTCAGCCTCCCAAGTAGCTGGGACTACAGGCGCCCGCCACCTCGCCTGGCTAGTTTTTTGTATTTTTCAGTAGAGACGGGGTTTCACCGTGTTAGCCAGGATGGTCTCAATCTCCTGACCTCGTGATCCGCCCGTCTCGGCCTCCCAAAGTGCTGGGATTACAGGCTTGAGCCACCGCGCCCGGCCCCACACAGTTCATTTCATTCATGCTGCCTGCAGCTCAGTGAGCCTGCGAGGAGCCTGCAAGGAGCCTGCGAGGAGCATGTTACAACACTTTTATGCTCCCACCGTTTGTCAGGTGCCAGGTTCTCCTCCCGTGACCAAGAAGAATGAGGTACGTGGATGTCAGAGAGTGGACATTGCAGGGAAGAATTCTATTCAGCAACAGAAAAGCTCTCAACAATGAGAGGGAAATCAAAGTGGGTAGCCCTCTGTGGGAGAGGGGGCCCCAAAAGCGGGTAGCCATTTGTGTGACTGAGTCTGGGGTTTTTTAGGTTTGGAATGAGAAGGCACAGGCTATAGGCAGCCTTGGAAAAGGCAACATTGGATTGGTTAAAAGCATTATTCAGAAAGAACCAATCGGGAAAGCGTGGGCTAATAGGACTATAAGTTCTCACTCCAGTTGTGGATTATATCTGGAAATGGCTTGGTTTTTAGGCTTTAAACTGTCGTTTGTTTGAAGTTGGGTTTCACCAGGGACCTGTCCCAGTGTGCCTAGGAATTTGTCTATCTCCTGTTGCTATCAAATAGATTTACATTAATGTTTATTTAAATAATTAATGTGTCAAAAAAAGGTAATATTGTATTCATGCATGTCTGTTTGCATATTTCTGAATTATGTCCTGTTTATTTTTGAACATCTTCAGAGAACTACTTCATTTTTCATTTTCTATTCTTCTGAAAATATTAGAGACACAATAAATGAGTATGAAGTGAATATAGTTTGGAGTAAAAAGGATCCTTTTTTATATCCCAACCTTATTACTTTGAACAATTTGCCTAATCTTTCTGAGCCTTAGATTTAAAAAAACATTTTTTGATATATAAAAATTATACATGTTTGTAGGGTACATGTGATATTTTGATACATGCATACAATGTGCAATGATCAAGTTAGAGTATTTAAAATATTCATCACCTCAAGCATTTATCATTTATTTGTGTTGGGAATATTTCATATCTTATAGCTATTTTTAAATATACTGCATATTGTTATTAATTATAGTCAGTCTATTGTGCTGTTAAACACTAGAACTTATTCATTCTATTTAACTGTATGATTGTACTCATTAGCCAACCTCTTCTCATTACCTGCACCCCAATGTTTCCCAGGCTCTGGTAACTATCATTCTACTCCATACCTCCATGAAATCAACTTTTTTAACCTTCCGCATATGAGTGAGGAATGTGTGATGTTTTTCTTTCTTTACCTGGCTTATTTTACTTAAGATAATGACCTCCAGTCTCATCCATGTAGCTGCAAATAACAAGATATCATTATTTTGTATGGCTGAATAGTACCCCATTGCTTTTAAATGCTACATTTTCTTTATCCATTGGTGGACACTTAAGTCAATTCCATATCTTGGCTTTTGTAAATAGTGCTGCAGTAAAGACGGGGGTACAGATATCCTTTTGATATACTGACTTTAATTCCTTTGAATAAATACCCAGGAGAGGCATTGTTGTATCATATGGTGGTTCTATATTTAGATTTTTGAGGAATCTCCATACTATTTTCCATAATTGACATACTAATTTTCACCAACAATGTGTAACAGTTGTCTTTCTCTGTCTTCTCCGGCATCTGATATGTTTCATTTTATTGATAGTAGCCATTTTAACTGGGGTAAGATGATATCTCGTTGTGGTTTTGATTTGCATTCCACTGATGATTACTGGTGTTCATCATTTTTTTTGTATACCTCTTGGCCATTCGTATGTCTTCTTTTGAGAAATGTCTATTCAGATTCTTTATTCACTTTTTTAATGGGATTTTTTTTTTTTTTTTGCTGTTGAGTTGTTTGAGTTTCTTGTATATTCTGGATATTAGTTCTTTGTTGGATGGATAGTTCACAAATATTTCCTCTTATTCTATAGGTTATCTCCTCATTCTTGATCATTTCATTTGCTGTGCGGAAGCTTTTTAGTTTAATATAGTCCTACTTGTCTATTTTTGTTATTGTTACCTAAGTGTTTGTTATTGTTACCTAAGTTATTGTTACCTAAGTTTTTGAGGTTTTAGTCATAAATTATTTGCTTAAACAAATGTACTGAAGCATTTCCCCTGTGTTTTGTGGTAGTAATTTTATATTATTGTGTGTTACATATAGGTCTTTGATCCATATTGAGTTGATTTTTGTATGGGGTGAGAGCTGGGGGTCTTTCATTATTCTGCTTATGGATATCTAGTTTTCCCAGTACCTTTTATTGAAGAGACTGTCCTTTCCACAATGAGCATTCTTGGTACTTTTATCAAAAATCAGTTAGCTGTAGATATGTAAATTAACATCTGGGTTCTTTACTCTGTTCCACTGGTCTGTGTGTTTGTTTTTATGCCAGTATAATACTCTATTGGCTATATAGCTTTATAGTATATTTTGAAGTCAGGCAATGTGATGGCTCCAAGTTTATTAATTTTGCTCAGGATTACTTTGGCTATGTTGGGTCTTTGTGGATTCATATAAATTTTAGAATTTTTTTTCTATTTCTGTGAAGAATGCCATTGGTATTTTGATAGGGATGTCACTGAATCTGTATATTTCTTTGGATAGTGTGTGAGTCCGTTTTCACACTGCTACAAAGAAATACCTTATTGCAATCCTTTGGAGGTGTCACGTTTCCTTGCTTTTTAATTTTGTGTGTGTGTGTGTGTGTGTGTGTCATTATGTTCATATCCGGACACACAGTATAATAGTACTTTCTTCCAATTTTATAACTTGGGTTTTGTAGGAAAATATATTTTTGTATATAGGTGTCTCTAGTATCGGTTGGGCAGGGTGCTTTGACTCTGATTCTAGGTGCAGAGCCTTGTAGTCTTGTAGTATCTGTATTATTTATACAGCTGTAACCGGCTTTAGTCATATTTGTGATTTCCTCAGTGGGTTAGCTGTGGTTATTAGTGGAGTCTATGCTGAGGCTTTGTTGGGGTCAGGAACACAGGCAGTCTGGTCCTTAGTGGTGATGGTGGGGGGTTAAGTATGCTGATCCTTGGGTTCCCAGGTGGTATACATGGGCACCAGAGGTAGCAGGTTCAGGGAGGCCAATCCTTGGGACTCCAGGGGCTTTCCCAGGAGATGACAGTGGCAGCAGTTAGCTGGGCAGCAGGCAGGCCATCAGGCCCCTGAAAGGCATTCCTGGTATCAGTACTGGCTGTGGTGGCAGCAGACAAACCCTTGGATCCCCAGGCAGCGTGAGTGGAAAGCAGTGGTGGTGGCAACATGGTAGGACAGATGGTCCCCAGATCCCCACATGGTATGTATGAGTGGATGCCAGTGGCAGTGGTGGTAAAGGGTGGGTGGTCCCTTTCTTAGACTTCCAGGAGAAATGTGTGCAGATGCCAGCAGTGGTGGATAGGGTGGGTCAATCCTCAGGTCCCTGGAAAAGCTGTGTGGGCACTGGCATGCTGGGTGGCCCCATGCTCGGGTCCCTGGAAGGCATGCATAGGAACTGGTGGTGGCAGGCAGGGTGGGTCCATCCCCAGGACCCTAGAACACATGCATGGGTACTGGCAGGTAGCAGCAATAGGTGGAGTGGGCCAGTCCTCAAGCCCCCATGGTATCCACAGGTGCAGGCAGTGGCTGGTGGAACTGATCAATGCCTAGGCCCCCAGAAGATGAGTGCAGGTGTAAGTAGCAGTAGGCAGGGCAGAGCAGTCATCAAGCCCTTTTATGATGCACTCTGGCACTGGCGGGGAAAGGGTTGCAGGTGGTGGGACTGTCCTCAGGCCCTCCAGTGGTGTCCGTGGGAACAATGATCCTTAGATTTCTACATGTAAAGTAGAAATAATAGTAATACTTGACTCCTTAGGTTATAGTAATTATCTAGTAGTATAACATATGGAGAGTTGCTAGCATAAAACCTAGAATATAGAAGGTGTTTTGTAAGTAAATGCTATTTTCCTGGAGATAATGGTTTACTGTTTGGACGATACACTGGACTATGTATCAGGAGACATGAGTTATAAGTATATATTTGCCACTAACCAGCTATGTCACCTTGGGACAAGTTACTAAATCTCTCTAGTTCCTAGTTTATAAACCCAGAAAAAGGTCTGTGTCACCTTTTCCTCCAGGGTCGCTGTGAGCAAATACAATTCTATGAATTTTTATGACTTCATACCAGGTAAGAAGTAGCATTCATTTTCCTTTTAAAGTGGCCTTTGGTCAGGTACTTCAATGGAAAGTCTTGTTTTGATTATTAAAACCTTTTCAAACTCATTGCATATTCAAATAAAATGAAACTCTTTTTTTAACTCGTAAAATTTGAATACCTGATTAGTGCACATTTCATATCTGTTAACTGTGCATCTGTATTTTCACAATTTAGCATATAGATACATATGGTAGTCAATTCTGTATTTATAAAGATATATATATATATGTGTGTATATATATATATGTATGTGTGTATATATATATGGTAGAATCAGAAAGATACCTTTACTGACATTTTATAGCCCCAGTTCTTGATGTCAAGGTCAAGAATTTAATAAAGATCACAGGCAAAATCTGAACAAAATACTAGTCCATTTGGACTGAGCTCATTCAGAGGATGGTGACCATTTCTTCTGCTGAGCTTGGTGAAGGAAGTGGAGAAATAAAGAAGTGGAGATGACATAGTTAAGCTTTGCCATTGATCACACCAGTCTTATTGTCAGATTTTTCTTCATTTATAGCAACAGTATTTGTGGATGCATAATGGCACTCTGCCAACATACAGGGCATAGCACTGCAAATGGAAGCCAAGAAGGTGACATGCTAGAAACAAAATCATGAAGGGATAATAGAAGGAATGGAGAGTAGATTAAGGTCAATCTATTGATACTAATATTGTACTTGCACTGTGGTCGGGTCATGGATTTGTTACCTTGTCCTGTTCTTTCCTGTGATTTTTTTTTTTTCTGCAAGATTTGCTTATATGAAGCTTTAAAAAAATCCTAAATGTGAGCATAATATACTGACTCATATCTATCCCCAAAGCCCAGCATTTAAGTTGCTGCTTTATTTCTTACATTCTGACCCTAAGAGGCTTCATACTAAAATAATTTTGGACACTGAGAAAGGTGCAAAGACTTGAAAGCATCCTTTGAATAAATCAGTGGTATCAAGTCCACAATAGATTCACCTACTGAGATTGCCAACACACATTCCTTAGAATCATGAAAGTCAAGTCCATGCTGGAAAGTGAAATGCTGCCAAAGACTATTCTTTAAAATGGCCAGCAATACTAATTTCAATCACTAGTGTATGTGCCACTCGTCTTTATTATTTGACTTGCTTTTTACAAATCTATAAAATACGCATCTGTTCAATCTGCCTCAGAATATTTTGAAAGCTTATAGTCAAATAGTACAAATCAAAGTACTGGGAAAAGCTCAATATGTGGATTTGTAAAATATCTTTTAAAAAACAGCTAAAACAACTATTATTTTTCAATTTTCCTATCTGTGTTTGGAAAAAAATTATTAAGAGATGATCATTTGCCATCCTATGATGAAATAGGTGTCTCTGGAAGCCCACTAATGCACTATTTTGTAGCTGGAATTCCACTGTTACCCTCCCAGAAATGAATTCCTGCTCTTAACCTTCTGGAGAACAAAGCCTTGGCTCTAGATTTGTGTTTTCCCTCGGATATCATTGTTATTTCCTGGAATCCATGAATAAACTTCTTCATTCCCTTGCATTTCAATGGTTCTACTTTCTACCTCATCTTACTTCTTAGTGTTTTGTTGTTTGACTTTAATACAGGAGCAAACCCAAGTACAGAGATGATATTCAGAGGAAGTCCATAAAGAGCCGGAGATCTTTGAGAGCTCTTTGATATCCTTGCCACTCTTTTATTTTAAAAACAAATTCTTGGCCGGGCGCGGTGGCTCAAGCCTGTAATCCCAGAACTTTGGGAGGCCGAGACGGGCGGATCACGAGGTCAGGAGATCGAGACCATCCTGGCTAACACGGTGAAACCCCGTCTCTACTAAAAAAATACAAAAATCTAGCCAGGCGAGGTGGCGGGCGCCTGTAGTCCCAGCTACTCGGGAGGCTGAGGCAGGAGAATGGCGTAAACCCGGGAGGCGGAGCTTGCAGTGAGCTGAGATCCGGCCACTGCACTCCAGCCCAGGCGACAGAGCGAGACTCCATCTCAAAAAAAAAAAAAAAAAAAAAAAAAATTCTTCTCCTTGGCCTTCAGATACCTACGGTGTCTCTTTTGTCAAAGTTGACCCTCTAGCCTGTCTGGCACTCCCCCTTAAGCCTTCCTACCTGAACTCTGATCTCTGTCCTGTGGCTGAGATCTTGGTTCTTCTCCTTGGAATAATTCTCCTGCAAGCTCTAATATATTTGGCTTGTAGCACCTAAGAGCAGATTTCTTTTTTGGTAGCTGACATTCCTCCAAAGAGAGTTGACTGAAACTAAAACCCACTCCTTCGTGCCACTTCACTCTCACCTACTAATTGATCGTTATAATATAGTAACCTCTTGCATAAAATTGTACCTCAGTCATGCAACAATCATTAATAGCCTCAAACCTAACCATGCTTTCATACCTCATGACTTTACTCTTGCAATTAAAAGCACATAATTGGCCGGGTGCGGTGGCTCAAGCCTGTAATCCCAGCACTTTGGGAGGTCAAGACGGGCGGATCACGAGGTCAGGAGATCAAGACCATTGTGGATAACACGGTGAAACCCCGTCTCTACTAAAAAATACAAAAAACTAGCCGGGCGAGGTGGCGGGTGCCTGTAGTCCCAGCTACTCGGGAGGCTGAGGCAGGAGAATGGCGTAAACCCAGGAGGCAGAGCTTGCAGTGAGGTGATATCCGGCCACTGCACTCCAGCTTGGGCGACAGAGCGAGACTCCGTCTCCAAAAAAAAAAAAAAAAAAAAAAAACACACATATTTAAAGTCACCCACAATGTTGTGACATACCTGGCTTGGATTTGGGTCAAATAATTTCAATTTTTTACCCCTTTCATTTTGAATAAATATAAAGGGTAATAAAACTTAATTAATAATATGTTCAAATATATGTAAATGATAAGCCTTGAGCAACTTTCATTAAGTGTTACATCATCATCACCACCACCATCATTTTCTCATCCTTTCCAAACCTAGAATTTTTAGACTACTCAAATGCCATGTATCTCCAGTTCGGGACCAGGACCACAGGATTCCACTAGGCTATGCAGTCAGAAAGGAGAGTGAGTGAGGCCTAAAGCTGTAGAGCAGTACTTTCCAAATAGAATCACTGGAAAGAACTTGACACTTCTCATACCAAGGAGGGGCCGACTAAATCAGGACCCTGGGGCGAAACTTTGAAACCAATATTAAAGATCCCTAGGTACTTCTACTCTGCAGCCAAAGTTGAGAATCACTGTTTTACAAACAGCCCATGTTTCTGTTAAGTCTACTAGAAGCAATTTAAGAACTCCCTTTCTGTCCTCTAAAAGACAACGACTTGCTTCATGGCAGCAGGTTTTCCCAGTGAAACAAACAGCAAAATCAGACAGAGAGTGGACCATCTAGGAGTGGAAAGCAGATGGTAGAGCATCTGGGCTTGAAGATTGGTCAAGACAGATTTCGTGTGCCTGAGTTTGACTCCCCACTCAGCCATTTGATAACTGTGTAGCCTTCGTCAAGTTATCCAATGTCTGTAAGATTCAAAACCCCTTTATGTAAAGTGAGGCTAAAAATAACAACGAAGTCACAGTTGTGTAGTAAGGACTAAATGAAATACTTAACATATATCAGTTAACTTAGGCCATGTAGCATGCACTCTTTAGAGTATACAACCATTACTCTTCTTCTTATTATTAAGGAAGTAGGGGATCAGTTTGTCACATGGTCTTCTAATAGTTCCTCTGAAGTCACATGAAAAGTGAGTAAAGGTGGAAAGTAGCAACTTTTAATTCATGTTATAAAGTTTTATTTGACTTTATATCACCATTTGACATAGTAGGAAAAATCTAATTGAAATCATAACCCAGGATCAAAGGAATATGCTTTTCCAGGATATTATTCAAGGCCCCATGCAACAATCAAATTTGCATCAAATCTTCCTATCCTGGTTTTCAAATCATATCCTCTTAGAAACAGTAGGTCTTCAAAAATATTTAGTGCATTTCAGTAGAGGTATCTCTTTCATCAGATTAGATGGTCTATATGGCTGGAACCTACATGCCTCACATTGTCCTAGTTATCCCAGACTCCAGGGACAACCATACCATTATTCATAGGCTCTGAGATACTACATAATATGGCCAAGGTAGTCAATGTCAGCTATCTTATCTGAGCCCAGGTGGGGATGACTCAAAGTTGTACTACTTCCCATGCAATGCAAAGACAGGGTCAAGAGGAAGACAACTGGGCTATAAGAACAAAGAGGAGGACAGAAACGGAGGTAACATTCTGCTCCTGCAGCTTTATACTTTTCTTATCATTTCCCTTGTACCCAAGTGTCCTCCTGCTTCCTTTTCCAGTTATTCCTCTGGTGGTGGCGGTGCCATTCATTCTCTCTGTCAGTGTCTCCCTCGCTTTTCTGTAAGAGAAAAAGATAAGCACATTTTCAAAAAGGAGCACAAAGGGAGCTTATATGTGTTAGTTGAATAATTATTAGAACTCACAGGCTCTATTTAAAGATTTGGATAAGAGCCCTACACATGGGACTGGAGATAGAAGAGTGGCTTGAAACTCTATCTCCTGCATTGCCACTATTTGCATAACCAACAGGACACTGTGTCAATTTTGGATGAATTAGATTTTTCACAGCGAAGGTTAAGACAAGAACAAGGGATTATGGTATATTCTAATGAAGTACTGGACCCAGTGATTCTGTGTCAATGCAGTTGAATAATTGCCTGCTTGTGGGGGTTTAGATGATTTGCCCAATTATACATGCTTTGGAAAAAACTAGAGTGTATCAGTGGTGATTGCTATACAGCAATGAGTGAAAAATCGTTCATAAAAGCTGCACATTTTGATAGCTTCTGGCTCTCTGAAGTTTTCTGATTTGAAGCTCTAATCACTCCTGCTTATTCTCAACCATGAGTAAATTATTTGAGAAGTGTCAGACACATTTTACTCATCATGAAAATGTACATTTTTCTCCCAAATAAAAGGAAAATAAAATAATTACTTTCAACTGGTAAAATAAAAAGCTTTAAAATAACTTGTTCTTAAAACTAGTTCTTAGCTTCATGCAAAATAGAGGAAGCTTTATGAAATAAAATAAAACAGATATTATCAAATATTTGAACTTGCATCAGGTTATGAAAAATTGCAATTTAAACTACATCTAAATTTAGAGAAATTTATATGTATTTCATCTTAAGAAAACTCCATGTTAATGTTTTGATGCTGTCACATTAATAGAATCTGAATCAGCCAATATCAAACGAACTATAGCAATAACTTTTCTAAAAATGTGAGATTGTGTGTGTGCATGTGTGTACATATATATGGTAATGTATCATCACTACTAAAAGTGTCTCTATCGTTTATAAGAATGAATGGGGCCGGGTGCTGTGGCTTACACCTGTAATCCCAGCACTTTGAGAGGGTAAGGTGGGCGGATCAGGAGGTCTGGAGATAGAGACCATCCTGGCCAACATGGTAAGCCCCATCTCTACTAAAATTACAGAAATTAGCTGGGCGTGGTGGGATTACGTGCCTGTAATCGCAGCTACTCAGGAGGCTGAGGCAGGAGAATCACTTGAACCAAGGAGTCGGAGGTTGCAGTGAGCTGAGATCGTGCCACTGCACTCCTGCTTGGCGACAGAGCAAGACTCTGTCTCAAAAAAAAAAAAAAAAAAAAAGAATGAATAACAGTGCATAACTCTAAGGAACTCACTGTCCGATCTATTTGGGAATACTTTTTCAGTTTTGTGCTACTTTTGAGGGCAGATGCTAGAATATAAAGCAGAGGTTGAGGTTTTGTTTAGAGCAAATATCAGAGAGCACATCATCACTCCAGACTGAAATAGGTAATGACAATAATTCTTTTTTCTTTTTTTTTTTGAGACGGAGTCTCGCTCTGTTGCCTAGGCTGGAATGCAGTGGCCTGATCTCAGGTCACTGCAGGCTCCGTCTCTCTGGTTCACGCCATTCTCCTGCCTCAGCCTCCCAAGTAGCTGGGAATACAGGCGCCTGCCACCAGGCCCGGCGAATTTTTTGGATTTTTAGTAGAGACAGGGTTTCACTGTGTTAGCCAGGATGGTCTCGATCTCCTGACCTCGGGATCCGCCCACCTCGGCTTCCCAAAGTGCTGGGATTACAGGTGTGAGCCACCGTGCCCAGCCAACAATAATTCTTTATACAAATAAAATGTGGTATCCTTGGTTAAAGGACTTTAAAATAGAAAAAAATAATAAAATAATTTTACAAATAAAATTTTATCTGATCTTGAAAACAGTTTAAAAATCAGTCTAAGTATTTCATTGTTGTTGTTCCCGTTTTATATAGCAGAAACTGTAAGTGATATTTGCGCAAGATCAAAGTGAATTAGAAGCACCATCTATTATCAAACCATCTAGTCCTTGTTCTAAAGTCTTAACATTATGCGCTGCTATGTACCAAGTGCTCCTCAGTGTTTCAACACTTTTTGTTGAAGAGAAAGTATTTGCGTTTTTCATTCAATTGTTCAATTAAGAAATATTTACCATGTGACTTATCAATGCTAGTCATCACGTATACTAAGCAAAGGAGACAAAAATCCCTCCCTTTTTGGAATATACATTCTAATATTAAAAGACAAAATGACATTAATGAACTCCTCCAGTAACCTAAAATTGTTGGATTTGTTTCCTAAAATTGTTAAGTAAATTTGATCCTCACATACTAATAAAGCTACCTATGCAAAAATTATAACAGTGAAAAATTATGACAATGAAAGATAACTGATCTAATCAGCTCCCATCTTGTCATTAGTATTCAAACTGCCCTAAATTATTCCTCAGCTTGGGCTGAGCTAATTCGGGGAGATACTTAGTTTATAGTTTAAATGATAATAGCTCTTCCCAAAAATCAACCACCTTTGGAAAGCTAATGAAAAGACCACCAGGCTAGGAGGATGAGAGGAGCCTGAATTCTGCTAAGCTGTAGACATAAACAATTACCCACCATTATTTCGGAGGTCACAAGATATGCAACTTCCCCAGTTATTCCTGCAGATAACATCACTATTGTAGAACCTAAGATTGGCCTTTTGAGATGTCTTTTCAGGTTTTATTTTTTTCTTTTCGTGTCTGATGACCGGTGGCTTCACCTGAACTTGCACACTGATGGCTCCACCTGGACCCACCAGTCGCTCCTGTGGTCCCTCCCAAAAGCAACCTAGCCTGCATGAGGACCATTTCCCACATTTGTGATTGTACCCCAACCAATCAGCAGCCTCTCCAGCCCCCTTCTCTTTCCTTAAACTATCCTTGAAAAACCCAAGCCTCCAAATGTTCAGGGAGACTGATTTGAGTAATAATAAATATCCAGTCTCCTGTTCATCCAGCTTTGCATGAATTAAGCTCTGTATTGCGATTCCTCTGTCTTGATAAATAGACTCTACCAGGGCATCAGGCAAAATAAACGTATTGGGCAGTTACACTAAGTGCTTCATGAAACATCCTATGGCTATTCTTGGACTAGGATTCCGAGGTTCTGGTTTCTCAATGTTGTATTACAACTTACTATGTGGCTTGAACTCTATTACTCTTGATATGAACATCAATATCTTTAAGAATACTACAGAAACAATGCCACCTATCAGGAGCTATATCATATTGCTGTTGAGAGGGTCTGGTGAACAGTAATTTCTTGAGGCATATTTTGATGAGTAAAGCATTACATTTATTTACTATGCTTCCTTCCAATTCTTCCTATATTCTTAGTCCTTTCCTCATAACAATTTTTTTTGTCCTTTTCCTTTGTCTTCCCTTTTTCTCTGATTTAAACCAGTCCTAGCCAAGAACACAGAGAAAGTGCAGTAGAACTTCATGGAATCTATCTCATGCTAGATCTTTTTAATGGACATATATCAATATCTGAAGTGTTACAGGTGTGGGTTCCCATGTCCTTCAGATCAGTAATTTTTCCATTTAAATGTGTTAATTATTTTTGTTATGCATCAGAATGTCAGTTCCACTTTAGTATCTGCTTTTAGGACAGAAAAAAATGAAGAAAGTAGGATAGAAAAATACATGTATAGAAGAATGGTATGTTTTCTGAAACAGTTTCATTTTTGTTAAGTTTATATCACCTGGGTTACTGGATAGCACAGGTATAAATTTTGCACCAACCAGTTTTTGTTGCTGTTGTTTTTGGTTGTTAAAGTCTATAGATATTTCCATATATAGTATCTTGAAGAGTTCTATAAATCTTAGATATTCATGTACTGTGTCTCACTGGCAAAGCCTCATAAGCTATGGCCTTTTTACATTTCATATCTTATCACTTTTGAATGATTATGTCACTGTTTTATTAGAGGTTTTGTCATTACCCCTTATTAAAGTATTATATAAGTAAAAGTCTTCAAACGTTTAATCAGGGACTAATTTGATCAGGCAAAATAGAAGTTTTTCCAGTGATGGAAGTGGCAAGATTTCTCACTGAATTCAATTTACTGGGTTCTGCATGTATTTCCAGTGTCTGCCAGGATTACAGGTCAGGGAAACTTACTTGGTTTTGCATAACTCTTCTTACCAATACTGCTACTTACTTACAGACAGACAAACATACAACTGATTGTAGCCTCGACCTCTTTCAGAACACATTTGAGAGAATGACTCTATTTAATTTCCTGGGCTAGGCTAGAACCAGTTAAAATGAACAGCATAATTTTTATTCATACACACATTCTCCCTGACGGCATTGTAACTTTCAGCTCACCATCCAAATATTCAGCTCTTTTTTTACAAAGTTTGCCTCCTTCATGCAGCTTCACTCATAAAAGAGATAGATACAGTCCTCTCCAAGCAGCAATTCTTCCATAGTGTGTTCCCATGCTGGTAAGTCAGCGTCAAGAGTTCAGAACCCAAGGCGTTCTCAGGGCTGGATCATTTAAGGCAGAACAACATATCAATTTGTAGACAAAAGCAACCCAGGAGACAAGTGCTGACCATCGGGACTGAGTATTTCTGCAGTAATAAGGCAGTTGACAAGGCTGCCTTCTCAGCAGGGAAACTGGAAAAGTGGCCACTAATTGCTCTGTTCTAGTAAGCATACTTTCCTGCCCAAAAAAAAAAAAAAAAAAAAAAAAAAAAGTTACGTAGCTTCCTACAGATGTGCATGCCAAATCCCCTTGCCTCAAGTTTTTCTTGCTATCTTCCAATACTTTCCCAGATAATTTACCTATTTCTAATTAGAGGAATGCTTATTTTGAACTTGTCATCACGTTCTAGATGACAGTGAAGAGAGTGAAATGTTTTCCTTTCTTTTTCATTTTAGATAATCAGAATAGTACTATAAGAGAAAGGTTTCATCAAATATGTCTATATGGGGTGGGTACTTGTTTATTTTTTTCTACCCAAGTGTCGAATGCATGAAATTACAAGGAGCTCATCCTGAAAAATGACCAAACCTCTGGGGGAGAAACAGAAACATGTTTCATTTTCCTGCACATCTGTTTAAAAAGAGACTCTTTGAGATCAATGAAAGTTCCTTAATTATTTGTCCTCTCAAAACTTCTTTTCCTAATCCTTTATAAAATGCTGCTAGAAAACCACTGTCTCCTTAGACTGTCCCCAAAGGATAGTCTTTTAAAAATGTATTCAGAAATAATACCACATATCTACCACCATCTGATCTTTGACAAACCTGACAAAAACAAGCAATGGGGAAACGATTCCCTATTTAATAAATGGTGCTGGGAAAACTGACTAGCCATATGCAGAAAACTGAAACTAGACACCTTCCTTACACCTTATACAAAAATTAACTCAAGATGGATTAAAGATTTACATGTAAGACCTAAAACCATAAAAACCCTAGAAGAAAACTTAAGTGATACCCTTCAGGACTATAGGCATGGGCAAAGACTTCATGACTAAAACATCAAAAGCAATGGCAGCAAAAGCCAAAATTGACAAATGGGATCTAATTAAACTAAAGAGCTTCTGCACAGCAAAAGAAACTACCATCAGAGTGAACAGGCAACCTATAGAATGGGAGAAAATTTTTGCAATCTATCCACCTGACAAATGGTTAATGTTCAGAATCTACAAAGAACTTAAACAAATTTACAAGAAGAAAACAAACAGCACCATAAAAAAGTGGACAAAGGATATGAACAGACACTTTTCAAAAGAAGACATTTATGTGGCCAACAAACATATGAAAAAAAGCTCATCCTCAATGGTCATTAAAGAAATGCAAATCAAAACCACAATGAGATACCATCTCATGCCAGTTAGAATGGCGATCATTAAAAAGCCAGGAAAACAACAGATGCTGGAGAGGATGTGCAGAAATAGAAACACTTTTACACTGTTGGGCAGAGTGTAAATTAGTTCAACTATTGTGGAAGACAGTGTGGCGATTCCTCAAGGTTCTAGAACTAGAGATACCATCTGACCCAGCAATCCCATTACTGGGTATATACCCAAAGGATTATAAATCATTCTACTATAAAGACACATCCACACGCATGTTTATTGCAGCACTATTCACAATAGCAAAGACTTGGAACCAACCCAAATGTCCATCAATGTTAGACTGGATAAAGAAAATGTGGCACATATACACCATGGAATACTATGCAGCCATGAAAAAGGATGAATTCATGTCCTTTGCAGGGACATGGATGAAGATGGAAAACATCAATCTCAGCAAATGAACACAGGAACAGAAAATTCAAACACTGCATGTTCTCACTCATAAGTGGGAGTTGAACAATGAGAACACATGGGGACAGGGAGGGGAACATCACACACCAGGGCCTGTCAGGGGGTGGGGCAAGGGGAGGGATAGCAGGAGAAATACCTAATGCAGCAAACCACCATGGCGCATATATACTATGTAACAAACCTGCACATTCTGCACATGTATCCCAGAACTTAAAGTATAACTATATATATATAGTGTTACTATATATATATATATATATAAACAGAATGTGTCATAAATATAAATAGTCCTCCTGAGAAAATAGTGAAAGGCATAGTCTCCAGTTAACCAATATATAGAGTGAATTCTCAATTCACTCAGTTGTTAATATAGCAATTCTTTCTAAATTACCCTGTAAATTCAATGTGACTTTAATCAAAGTCACATTTTTAATGCAACTAAATGAGTTTACCATTAATTTTATTTATTTATTTATTTATTATTTATTTATTTACTTTTTTGAAACGGAGTCTTGCTCTGTCACCCAGGTTGGAGTGCAGTGGTGCCATCTCGGCTCACAGCGAGCTCTGCCTCCCGGGTTCACACCATTCTCCTGCCTCAGCCTCCCAAGTACCTGGGACTACAGGCACCCACCACCATGCCCAGCTATTTTGTGTTTTTAGTAGAGACAGGGTTTCACCGTGTTAGCCAGGACAGTGTTGATCTCCTGACCTTGTGATCCGCCCACCTCGGCCTCCCAAAGTGCTGGGATTACAGGTGTGAGCCACCGTGCCTGACCAAGTTTACCATTAAATTTCAATGAAAAATGAAAGGGTTACAAATAACAAGAGTATTTTAAAAGGAACAATGTGAAATCACTTTTTCTACCAGATATGTAGATTTTATGTCTAATTTAAAACTATAATGATTAAGAGATGTTAGTTGGGATGCTAGAGAATAGAAGTTGAAACACTGACTATATGAACTAAAACCAGACCCCATAAAATAAGCCAAAAGATTTATAAAAACTAGATTTGGGACATAATATTGTAGATCAATAATTAAAAGATTGACTCAACATATAGTGTTGGAATAAATTATTATTTACATAAAAAGTAAAATTAGCAGTTTGCATGCAATTCTAGGTATATTAAAGATGTAAATTTCAAAAGTAAAATCTTGAATTTTTAGAAAAATATCTATACAAATAAAATTTATTACCTTAGTGTACAAAGCCAACTCTTAAAGACAAAAAAGCATAAAACATTAAAAATTGAAAATTGTGTTTATGTCAAAAATGAAATTTGTACAAAATACAAAGCAGATAGAAGACAAGGTACAGACTGGTATAAGATACTTGTAACACATGTAACTGATAAATATTTAATGTAGAAAATTTGTTATAACAGATAAGACTCTATAGGAGAGAATAAACATCTTATTAGAAAAATGAGCAAGTATAATTCACAGAGAAAACCTGAAAGAGTAATATGCTTAGCAAAGTGATCAGTCACAATAGTAATCAATGAAATACAACCTGAGACAAAATGTATCCAAGTTTTAATTAAACGCATAATTATCTAATTATCCATTCTTTATACACACCTCTGCATGGCCATATATATAATATATATTATATAATATATTATATTTAAATATTATATCTTATGCGTAATATATTAAAACATGCATTTCTTTTGCTGAATATTTGCTATTTTCATTTTTTTAAACAAGTAATATGCCATGTGGGATACTAAGTATTGCAGTATTGGCCTCCCAAGTTGTCATAGTAACTTACACTCACTAAGGTGCCAACCAGTTTTGGTTTGTCTGAAATATTCCTCTGTTCCACAGAGGCAAATTGTTGTATTTGATCACCCTAAAGAGAGAGATATCTTCACCTACCTGAAAACGTTAGCGTCGTCACATTACTTAAAAGAATATATACATAATATATTATTATTCCGGCTGGGTGTGGTGGCTCATGCCTGTAATCCCAGCCCTTTGGGAGGCCAAGGGGGACAGATCATGAGGTCAGGAGATCGAAACCATCCTGGCCAACATGGTGAAACCCAATCACTACTAAAAATACAAAAATTAGCTGAGCATGTTGGTGTGTGCCTGTAATCCCAGCTACTCCAGAGGCTGAGGCAGGAGAATCACTGGAACCAGGGAGTTGGGGGTTGCAGTGAGCCGAGATCGTGCCACTGCATTCCAGCCTGGCAATGGAGCGAGACTCCGTCAAAAAAAAAAAAAAAAAAAAAAAAAAAATTCACAAAATAAATTTGATAATATAAAAGTTTGAATATATTATAATCTCAATTTTGTGAAAACATATTTAATATTTTAAAAGTTTGTAAGAGTGACATAGCTATAGATTGTCATTATCTACCTCTTCATTGATATCTAATTAATTACTGAAAAATCTCCTTGGGCTAAGGATTGAGGCAGGGCAATATAATTATGGTAATTTTTATTACCATCTGTTTTATTTCTCTACTTTAATAAGAAATATAATTAACACAATTAGTTAATAGCATATAAGTCACTAATTTGCAGACACGGTTTTCAGATTAGCTTAGGTGACCAAAAATCACTTTTGCTATTTTTCTGGTTTCTTGTAGATAGTATAATAAGGAGGGCTCATGGAGTTTTCTAGCAATTGTATTCATTCTTTGTGACTAAACTATTTTATCACTAAAGAGTGTACATGTACATGCACACTAGATAGTGCAAATAGGAGGGAATATAGAAAAACTACACTTTAATCATCATTTGTCTTTGATTAGTACTCTTCTAACGTTGAGGCAGCAGGAAAACTGAACCATATATGTTAATTTTCGTCATTTGTTTCACAGCATATGGGACATTACCCAACAAATGGGCTTAATTTGAAAGTAAATGAAACAGGTAGAATATGTCTTAACACTGCCTCATCTTTGCTGACTCTAGTGGCGTTCCTTAACAAATGCTACCACTTATAGAAAAGCTGACAGGAAGACTTACAAATTAGGTTTTGCAAAGTCCATGGAAGTAATCTGGCTACAGTGTGGTGTGCACAGCTTAGAAAGTTGCAACAAACACAAAAAGTTCTCATCAATTATTCAGAAAGGTCATTTTAGATGAGTTTTTGCAGGCTGATAGAAAAAAATTGCTTTCAACTGTCGGTTTGATATAAATTGAAGTTTCAATAATGGAGAACTGTGTATCTGTTGCAATTTGTACCTTTTTTAATTTTTAGGGGAAAAAAACTTCCATAGCATAAAAAATATTGTTACAACAACTGGATGCTAAAACAGGAAAATTGATAAAGTGTCCGGAGTAATAAAGGAAGTCTACGTTTGTTTGGTTGTACTGGCTGTGGTTTTGGCTTTGGCTTTTACTTTAGCATGAGTTTGGCTTGCTTGGCTTGTTCATTTTTTGCAGATGTGAAGGTTTATGATATATATTTCCAGACTCTTCAGCCCTCTCGGGTCCTGGACTTTTTTAATAGGACAAATATAGCCTTGTTAGAAAATAGCAGGGATGGGAAGGCAAGACAAAAATTGCAGGAATCATGAGATGAAAAGAGCTAAAAATAACTTCATGTTCAGAATTTACCTTACTCTGTATCTCCCTTTTCAAGAAATCCTAGAAGTGAGAGTCAGGGAAGCACTGAGAATATACAATCCAGTCATAGAACAATGTTTCCAGTGGGAGAAATTCTGGAAAAATTGTGTGGGTAATGGTGTTACACGATGTAGAACAGAAGAAGAATAGGCCTTTTAGAATTTACTAATGAATTGGTTAAGGTTGTTATATGATCTTGAATTAGATTCATGAAAAGAAGCATCATATTAAGGGTACAGAAATACACGCTTGAATAATGATGTTTCTAAGATCTTAGCATTAGCAAAACTTTTTATAAGCTGTCATTTACTCTTAAATAGGAAATAAAAACCACTTACTCTTATTAAATAAAAAGCAACACTACCTACAGTTCATGCTACATATTATTATTATTATTTTTAAATCCTACTGGAATAGTGGAGATACTGGATCTTAGGATCGGGGTATGAAGAACAATGCAAAGTCATGTATAAGAAAATACAGCAATGTATTATGAGATTTTTGTTAGAAATGCCAGAAATTAAATTGTACTTGAGAAAATTGTGGAAAATGAGTAATTTCTTAAAACACCTTTACATGACTACACAGCTTTAAAATATAAATGGTATAACTTCTTGGTTCAGAAAGCTGTCATTAATTTAACAAATACAAAGCCAGTGAGCTTAGATATACTGGGTAATCTGCAGGATACATCAGACGGAAATGTGTGCTTTCAGGGAGCTCAAACCCAGAATGGAAGCCAAGGCTCACTGGGAAGATCTCTTGCTCTCTCTTCCATGCTCCCCTTGTCAATTTAGAAGACAGGCAATTTAGGATAATGTGATAATGTATTCATTAGGATAGTGGAAGGGAAAAATAAAGATTGTTTGTTTGCTTGTTTGAAGAAGTGAATCATATAACTAATCTGTTTTCCCTTTCCTTTCAATACTGTTACATTTTTTAAGTTCAAACATATGAACACATCCCCAAATTAACACCTATCTCGCCTTATTTGCTACTTTAATATGTCTTTGAAAAAGCTTTGTAAATAATTTGCTTTTAAAATCATTTGGCAGAAGCCGCTGTTGGAAGGAATTCTAAAAACCTCATGGGAACTCTGGGTTTTGTAACAGTGTGAGAGCTGCAGCAATATTCAAACACTACTGGAAACCTTCTGAAAAAGCAAAAAAGAAAGAATGCTTCTTTTTGTCCTATTTTAATTGTGTTATCTAATAAACTATGAGTGTGTGCCAAGAGTTGAACTTGTCTGTCATTTCTTTTTTTTTTTTTTTTTTTAGACAGAGTCTCACTCTCTTGCCCAGGCTGAAGTGCAGTGGTGCGATCTCGGCTCACTGCAACCTCCGCCTCCCTGATTCAAGCAATTCCCCTGCCTCAGCCTCCTGAGTAGCTGGGATTACAGGTGCACGACACCACGCCCAGCTAATTTTTTTGTATTTTTAGTAGAGACGGGGTTTCACCATGTTGGCCAAACTGGTTTTGAACTCCTGACCTCAGGCAATCTGCCCTCCTTGGCTTCCCAAAGTGCTGGGATTACAGGTGTGAGCCACCATACCTGGCATCTTATTTCTTTTGACTAATGCAGAAGAAAATAGTTGTTTTTCTTCAACAAATTAAGCTAAATTTCTTCACCTTTTAATGGGATTGAGTCATAGTTGCTTTTCCTAGTAGTGTTAGATTTATAGTCCTTTCCAAATACATGTGTTATCTTCAAATGGCTTGACCCTAGTTAATAACATAAAAATGGAGAACCGAACTGAAGAAGAATCTGACATTAAATGGAGTTTTCGTTGATGTTTAAATTATATGTTCATTAATACTTAACTACTGAAAGAAATGAGCTACCCTAATGGATTCCCAAAGTTAATCAATAAGTAGAACCACAATAACAATAGTGGTTCTTAGCCATGGCTGCACATTGCAATCACCTGGAAAATATTTTAAACTAGTGAAGTTGAAGTCCATCCAAGACCATGTAAATTAGGATGTTTGAGAGTGAAGTCTAAGCATCAGTACATTTTCTGTGATTCTAATGTGCCATCCATTTTGAGAAATATTGGTACAAAAGAGTATTCCCAAATATGTGCTCTGTATTCCTCCCACATCAGCATTATCTGGGGTGCTGGTACCAACTCAGATATACTGAATCAAAATATGGTGGTCAGGAATGACATCACTAACATGGTGGAATAAGAAGCCTCGGACCCTTTCTTTCCATGGAAACACCGAATTAACAGCAATATACAGATCAGATGGCCTTTCTGAGAACTCTAGAAACCGATTAAGGGATTATAGCACCCCAGAAGAGTACACAGGCAAAAAGAAACTCATCAAATTGGGTTTAGAAAAGTTTGTTACACTTACTCACAATAGTACCTTCCCTTAGCAACCTCCCAACTCATGGCTTCTTCATTAAAAGGGAAATAGAAAAGGAGAACCTACATCCAACATTTTGTCTTTCCAGAAGGTTTCCCAAGGGACTTGCGTCTGTCTTGTTTGTTGTGGAGTGCTAACAGAAACTGGCAAAATATTGATGCTGGTGGGACTGCTGAGAACAAAGGTGAGGGTAGTAGCTTGTTGCAGCATCAGAGACTACATTACTCGAAAAAGACACTATAGGAAGCAAAAGATTGTGAACAGCTAAAAACAATAGGGGGAAAACTCTTTAGCTGGGAAATTACAGCACGAGCCAAAAGAAGACGCATTCCCAGATAACTTTTGAGAGAACCCCATCATCTCTAGCAGCTTTGATTGGTGAAAATCTTCTCATATATAAAACCAATAACTAAAAACTGGGAGAGATGGCTATTTTCTTCAAAGGCACAAATTTTTACAAAGGACAATGAGGCGTACAAAGAAACTGGCAAACATGAGCCACTTATACAACCAAAATAGATCTCTAGAAGCCAACCCTAAAGAATTTCAGATCTGTAAGTTACTTGACAAAGAATTCAAAGTAACTGCTTTAAAGATGTTCAGTGAGCTAAAAGTAAACACAGATAGACAATAAAATAAACTAAAACATATGGATGAAAAAAACTGAGAATATCAACAGAGATAGAAACTGTAAAAAAGAAACAAGCAGAAACTTTTGAATTGAAGCATAGAGTTGCTGAATTGAAAAATTTGCTAGAGGGCTTTAATAGCAGTTGTGAACAAACAGAGGAATGAATTACCAAACTTGAAGACAGATAATTTGAAATTATTGAGGCAGAGAACCAAAAAAAAGGAAAAAAAGAAAAACAAACAAACAAACCAAAAACAAAACAAGAAAAAGAAATAGAAAAAAAGAAAAAGATAATGTAAGAAATTACGGGAAACCAGCAAGTGGATCATTATATGCATTATGTCTGCTTAAGAAATAAGAGGTAGACCAGGTGTGGTGGCTCACCCAGTAATTGTAGCACTTTGGGAAGCTGAGGCAGGCAGATTGCTTGGGCCCAGGAGTTAGAGACCAGCCTGGACAACATGGTGAAATCTCATCTCTACAAAAACATACAAAGCTAGCCAGGCATGGTGGTGCATGCCTATAGTCCCATTTACTTGGTGGGCTGAGGGAGGAAGATTGCTTGAGCCTGGTAGGTTGAGGCTGCAGTGAGCAGAGATCCTGCCACTGCACTCCAGCCTGGGCAACAGAGGGAAACTCTGTCTCAAAAAAAAAAAGTGAAGGTAAAATGAAGCCTATACCAAGACATATTACAATCAAGCTGTCAAAAGTTGGTGACAAAAACAAAGTGTTGAATGCATCAAGAGAAAAGAGACAGAGACAAATGATTCATTACACATAGGGAGCTTGTATAAGATTATGACTGGATTTCTCAGCAGAAACACTGCAGGCCAGACTGGAGTAGAATGATATATTCAAAGTACTGAAAGAAAAAAAGAAAAAACTGTCAACCAGGAAATATATATTTTACAAAACTGTCCTTCAAAATGATTAAAAAATTAAGGCTTGTCTAGATGAATAAAAACTAAGGAAGTTTATCACCACTAGCCCTGCCCTACAGGAAACGCTACAGGGAGTCCTTCAAAGTCTGCGAGACAGCAACATAAAAACATGAACGAATGCGTGACTTCCTAGTGAAAGTAAATATGTAAACAAATATGGAATCTTGTAGCATTACAACATTGATGTATGCATCATTTTTCATTGTGGTATAGAACTTAAAAGACAAAAGCATAGAAATAATAAATTATCAAGCCTGTAATCCCAGCACTTTGGGAGGCCGAGACGGGCGGATCACGAGGTCAGGAGATCGAGACCATCCTGGAGAACACGGTGAAACCCCGTCTCTACTAAAAAAATACAAAAACTAGCCGGGCGCCTGTAGTCCCAGCTACTCGGGAGGCTGAGGCAGGAGAATGGCGTGAACCCGGGAGGCGGAGCTTGCAGTGAGCTGAGATCCGGCCACTGCACTCCAGCCTGGGTGACAGAGCGAGACTCCATCTCAAAAAAAAAAAAAAAAAAAAAGAAATAATAAATTAATATTAATGGATACACAATATGAGAAGATGTAATTTGTAATATCAGTAAAATAAAAAGGGGCATAGATATAAACAAGTACACTTTTTGTATGTGATTGAAATTAAATTGTTATCAGTTTATAACAGACTGCTATACCTTTGAAAAATACACAAAAAAAGAATATGAAAAGAATCAGATCATGCTCCTACAAAAACTCAGTGAAATTCAAACAAGGCAGCAGGACAAAGAAAGAGGAAAAAATAGATTTAAATAGATTTTAAAAACCCAAAATGGTAATAGTAAGTTCTTCCCTACCAGTAATTATAATATCTTAAATTTAAATACAAAAATAGTTGGGGACTTCAACACCACACTCTCAGCATTGAGCAGATCATCTAGACAAAAGCTCAGTGATGAGAAAAAACAACATTGGATTAAAAGTGTACCATAGAACACATGGACCTACCAGACATTTAGAGAATATTTTCCTCAATAGATGCAGGAAACACATTTATTTCATTAGCGCATAGAAGATTCTCCAGTACTAACCATATGTTAGGACACAAAGCAAGCCTCAACATTTAAAAAATAATAATAAAATCATATCAAGTACCTTCTCAGGTCCCAATAGAAGAAATCTAGAGGTTAATAACAACAGGAACATATGTAACTACACAAATACATTGAAATTCAACAACATGCCCCAGAATGACCAATATGTGAAGAAATCAATTAAGAATGAAATTTTAAAATGCCTTTAAACAAATGAAAATAGAAACATAACATGCCAAAGCCTATGGGGCAAGCAAAAGCAATATTAAGAGGCAAGTTTATAGCAAAAATACTTACATCAAAAAACTAGAAAGAATTCAAATAAATAACAATGCACCGAAAAGAACCGGAAAAGCAATAACAAACCAAATCAAAATTAGTTGAAAAAAGAAATAATCAAGATTAGAGCAGAAATAAAATGGAGACAAAAAAGATACAAAAGATCAATGAAACAAAAGAAAAGTAAGCTCTTTTCACAGATTACATGTTATATGTATAAAATGCATATGTAGAATCTTTAGATTGTATACACACACAATTATTAAAACTATTAAATGAATTTAGTAAAGTTTTCATGATACAAAATCAACACACAAAAATCAGTCGTGTTTTTTCCTACAGCAACAATGAGCAGTCTGAAAAAGTTATTAAGAAAACAATTCTATTTACAATAGTATTTGAAGTAGTCTACAATAGGATCCAATAGTACCCAAAATAACCAGGAAGAAACTTAATCAAGAAGACACAACACTTCACTAAAACTACAAAATGTTGCTGAAAGAAATTAAAGACACATATCTAAATGGAAAGACACACATCTTCATGGGTTAGAATGGACATTCATGGTTCATGAAAGTTAACAATATTACAATGTTCATATAAACCCAAGCAGTCTACAGACTCAAGGCACTCTTCATCAAAGTTCCAATGGCATTTTTTTTTTTTTTCAGAAATAGCAAAAAAGTCCTAAAATGTATATGGAATCTCAAGGGACACCAAGTAATCAAAACAATTTTGAAAAAGAACAATTTTGGTGGCCCCACACATTCAGAATAAAGGAAATATATCACAAAACTACAATAATCAAACCAGTTTGGTATTGTCATATAAACACATATAGACACATGAAAATAATGAAAAGCTCAGAATAAGCCATCATACATACATTCAAGTGATCTCCAGCAGGGGATGCCCAGATCACACAAAGGGAAATGACAGTCTCGTGAACAAATGGCAAAAAATAAAGTTGGATCCATAATTTTCATCATATTTAAAAACTAACAAACGTTAATTCAAATAAACATCAGACTTAAGCTTTAGAATTTCTAGAAAAAAATATTGGGGAAAAGCTTCATGACATTGGAATTGGCAATAATTTCCTTAACATGATACCAAAAGCACAGGCAATTAAAAAAAAAATAGACAAATGGCACTATATCAAACTTAAAATCTTTGTACATCAAAGAAAACAATCACCAGAACCTAAAGGCAACCCATGGGATGGTAGGAAATATTTGCAAATATGTACCTGATGAGGGGTTAATATCCAAAATATATAAAAAAACTCCTACAACTCACCAGCCACAACAAAAACAATCTAATTTAAAAACACATAAAGGACTTGAATATTTCCTTAAATAAAATATACAAATTGCCAGCAGACATATGAAAAGATGCTAAGAATAACTTATTATTAGAGAAATACAAATCAAAATTGCAAAGAAAAATCACCTCGTAACCATTAGAATGGCCTCTAATACAAAAGCAGAAAATAACAAGTGTTGAAAATGTAAAAAAATTGTCACACTTGTGCACTGCTGGCGGGAATGTAAAATAGTACAGCTACTATAAAACATAGTGTGGAGTTTGCTCAAAACATTAAAAATATAATTATCATATTGAGGACTAAGCTATGATTTTTTTTTTATCTTGCCCAAATTCCTATCTAAGGGGTCTGGGAAGCCATGCCCTACAAGCCATAAATTCTAATCAGATGGGTTTTATTTAACCCTGTATATCATGACTTACTTTCCAATGTGACTCTGGCATGACAAGGAAGAAAATCAAAATGTTTTACCCCAAAATATATTTTCTTGCCATACCTTGATATTGCTCTGTAAAGTCTCTTGTGGGAAGAATCTAGATTCTATAGAGAATTCCCTTTCCCCTTTGTTTTTCTTCCTTCCTTTCCAGATCCAAGAGATAATCAACTAAGAGCCAGGCACCCTTTTAAGGTCCAATAAGAGGCATTTTACAACCTGCTCTCTCTCTGAAGTCCGCTATCTGGGAGCTTCCTCTGCACAATAAAACTTGGTCTTCACAATCATTTATCTTAACCTGAACATTTCCTTTGATCCCAGGTCTTCAGATAAAACTCAACCAATTGTCACCAGAAAATGTTTAAATTCACGTATAACCTGGAAGTCCCCACTTTGAGTTGTCCCGCCTTTCTGAATGAAACCAAAGTATTTCTTAAATGTATTTGACTGATGTCTCATGGCTCCCTAAAATATATAAAACTAAGCTGCACCCTGACCACATTGGGCATATGTTCTCAGGACCTCCTTAGGGCTGTGTCATGGGCCATGTTCACTCATATTTGGCTCAGAATAAATCTCTTTAAATATTTTACAGAGTTTGACTCTTTTCATCAACAATATGATCTAAAAATCATGCTTCTTGATATACTGTGTATCCAAAAATACTTAAAAGCAGGATCCTAAAGAGATATTTGCATACTCATGTTTATTGTAGCATTGTCCACAGTAGCCAAGAGGTGCTGGCAATCCAAATATCTGTTAATGGATAAACAGATAAAAACAAATGTGCCTATACATGCAATGGAACATTATGAAGCCTTAAAAAAACAAAGGAACAAGAAATCCTGCTACATGCTAGGACATGAATGAACCTTGAGAACATTATGCTAAGATGAGCCAGTCACAAAAAGACAAACACTAGATGATTTCAATATTAGGAGGTGTCTAAAGTAGTCAAACAAATAGAAACAAAGCACAGTGATGGTTGCCAGGAGCTGGAGGTGGAAGAAAATGGAGAATTATTTTTCAATGAGTAAGCATCAGTGTTGCAGGTTATAAAAAATTTTTAGAGATATGCTGCACAACAATGTGAATGTAGTTAAAACTGCTCTACACTTAAATCAATAAATGCTATGCTATGTGTATTTTACCACAATTAAAATAATAAATACATAAATGAAAATCTGATGGTCAGGCTTGGGAAATTGCACTTTAAAGAAACTTTCCATCCTGTTATTATGTCAGCATCTTAGGCATAGATTAAATATGAGGAAGAAAAATTTAAGTCTACACAGATGAAATAACTCCATTTCTTTTTGTTACCATATTATGTAAAAGTGAGAGAATTTTTTCAAATATAGATGGTTTGATTTTTCTGACTTTAAAAATTCAATATCTGAAAAAGGCAGTTGCAAGAAATGCACAAAGACCTGAAACTTATTTACAAAGAAAGTCTGGTGTCAGCTGCATCCTGGAGATATTCCACATGTATGAAGATGACAGTAATAAAGAAAACAGATTAGTGGTTTCAGATACAACTCCAAATATGAAATCAAAAAGTCAGAACCTTGATTTGCAATTGAGTTTTCCTGATATAGATAATTCTTATTGAAAAGACTGTTCTAGAGTGAATAGCATCAGGTTTAGTTATTTAATTATGATTGATGATTTCTCCCTGCAAAATCTGTTTAATTAAGCTATTCAAGAATGAGTCAAGATTGAATTGGCTGAGTAGTTCAATACCAAAGCCATGAAAGTGAAAATGATTGTTGAACTACTTACTAATAATAACTAACAAATTTTCTGCAGGTGGAATCTTAATGACTTAAGAAGGTGTTTCATAGATAAATAAAATTAAACTAAAGTGCTAATGCAGGGTTATGCACACATATATTTTTAAGGACACTTAAACTTTCCTAAAATTGCCCCTAACTACAATCATCATTATTTCTAAAGCAGAGGACATCTTAACACCAGGAAAGTAGAAAGAGTATAATCTCAGGAAAAAAACTTTTAATTGACTCATTTTTATTAAATATTTTAGTACCCTTTACTCATAGGATATTTACTCATAGGAAACTTTACCTATTTTAGCATGCTTCCTTGGAGTCAAAGATTGTCAAATAACAATCCAAGAAATTATGCCTTTTTTTAATGAAGTAAAATAATTTTGTGAAAGCTCAGACAGGAGAATTTAAGTTCCAAAAGTGGTTTTATTTCACTGAATCGGAAGTTATCTATAAATCATTACTCATAAACATGTACTGCACATATTCATTAATATGAAAATATGCATAGAATTCATTCTATTTTTACTCATTCATTTATTTTTCAAAAACACACAGTAAATACTTAATATAGCACAAGAATTCTGTTAGGCACTGGTAGAAAATAGCTGAAGAGACTCATCTAGTTCATGTCTTCATGAAACATA
Organism: Rhinopithecus roxellana; assembly: GCF_007565055.1. Classification (NCBI taxonomy): domain Eukaryota; kingdom Metazoa; phylum Chordata; class Mammalia; order Primates; family Cercopithecidae; genus Rhinopithecus; species Rhinopithecus roxellana. Next base: position 36,953,561 of record NC_044568.1, on the reverse strand, counting down.
ATCTTCTAGGGAAGATAGCCATTGAACGAATAAAGTGCTCTGGAGAAAGTTTTGATCTGTATAAGAGAATTTCCAATTTACAAGGATAGCGCTTTTAAATATGTTCTATTTTGCTCTGCAACAACCATAGGCTTTGTTTTAAGTTTTGTGTTTTTTCTTAGGGTGTTGTTTGAATATTGCCCATAATTTACTAATTGCCATAACAATTTATATTAGTTCAGTAATCCCCTCATTCATTAAACATTTATAGAAGAGTAATTGTGCAAAAGGGCCCTAGTTAGACACAGTGAGGGAAAGCGACATTATTAGTCATGAGCATTACTATTTAGAAATTCTAAATGAATTGGAGGAAGCTGTAGGGAAAAAGAATGAACATCATTGAAAAGATAAAAGTTGCAAAAACCAAATGTCAGGCATTGACAGGTCTCAAGAAAATCAGATGAAAAGAAAGGGCTTCTGACTAGAGAAACCAAAGAAAGAATCCTTCTTTGGAGATATGAGTCCTCTCTTCTTGGACATCTCTGCTTGTTTCTCAGTTTGTCAAAAACAAGGGTGAAAATCTTAAACTTCTTTAAATGAGAAAACACTAATTTTGCTTCTTTAATCAGAAAATATTAACTATAGCAGGAATGGGATCCATGTTGGATCACTTATGCACAGTTTTAATTTGACTATCTATTACTTACTGTAAACTCTTGAAATGACCCTGGAAGAGGAATTATCAGTGCTCATGCCTCCAATGTGGTCATCACACTGACTTTCATAGATAACGCTGAAGAGTCTCTGTGTGGCTCCTTTTTAGTTCCTGTGACAGTGAAAGATATTACTGGCTAGGACTTTAAACATTGTCAGAATCAAAAGAGACCCCATTATTGGCTACATTTGCAACTTTGGACAGCATCAGATTTTCAGAAGAAGAAGGTCAGCAAGAAAGAAAATGTGTTCTTAATTGAATGTGACATCTCCCGGAGGAAGGAAAAGATGGAGGAGTCATCAGAACAAAAGAACACACGATGATGAATAAAAAACTAGAAAATTCTAGAGAGAATGTCAGTTTAAGTCTATTACAATAGCCAATATACATTCCATTCAAGCTAGGAAAAAAAACTGCATAACGTAAGCAGAAAAGGTAATTTGCTAGTTCAAGTTGGCAGAGGTGCTCAAACAAGAGTGACTCCATCTTGAATAGCGGCTGGGTAAAATGAGTGACACCTACTGGCTGCATTCCCAGAAGGTTGGGCATTCTTAGTCATGGGATATTTACAGGTAAGGGAACAAGTTAATAATATTTACTGAACAAACCCAGGATTTAATCAGTCCAGGAAATAATAGAACTGGGAAATGTCTTAATATTCCAATGTCTTAAGGACAAAAGCATTTTCTTAGTTTAAAAATAAGTTTCACTTTAAAAATAATAATATAGGTTCTTAAAGAAGACAATAATTACAAAAAAGATTAGCAATCCTGTCACAAGCTGTTGTAGTAGAGCACTTCTCCCTTATGATTTTATTTTGCTTTGTTATCTTATATAAAAAAAAGCATTGGACCTAAGGTGGACATGTTCCTCCTCTTGCTTTTGGAAATGCCCTGATCTGTTTATGGAGTAGCTAGTCTTTCATTCCTTTACTTTGTTAATAAACATGCTTTCACTTTACTCTGTGGACTCATTCCAAATTCTTTGTTGTGAGAGATCCAAGAACCCTCTCTCAGGGTGTGGATCGGTACCCCTTTCTGATAACAATGTAACTGATGCATGCAAAAGCTAGTCTTCCTTCAATCACAGCTAAGCCAAATGGTTCACATCAACTTATCAGGCCTTTCTCCCCCTCTGTTTCCCTTCCTCACTCTCTCCTTCCTTCTCCATCTTCTACTTCCTCTCCTCCCTCTCAGATCTATCTATCTATCTATCTATCTATCTATCTATCTATCTATCTATCTATCATCTTTCTATCTATCATTCTAACACAGAACAATGTAAAAACAATGAAGCCCAAAAATAGAACAAAGGCAAGAACAAAGGCTACCAAAACTCCCAAAGCTATATTTTACTGCTTGTAATTTTAAAGAAGAGCTATCAGTTATTTCTTTAAATTTCCCAGTATTAAATTGTAAGGAAGGTTTTCTGGCCTATTTTTGATAATCTTAACACTAATAACTGTATAGAGGTAGATCAGTTACCTTGATTAGTTTATGGAATTTGATGGATTGGATTCCATCATTGAAAGGAAAAACAGGAACATATTGATATCTCCTCCAGAACCATTTTTAATAGGGAAGGATGCTTTTTTCAAAGAACTTTTGCTGGCAGTAAAATCAGCATGCCACTCCTGGCCTCTTCTCTCTTTGGTGCTAAAAGCTAGTTAGTTTTCTCTTATTACAGGGTCTGTTTTCTTACTAGTGTTATAAAATAAATGTGTATTTGTACTGGAGAAGTAGAGGCACACAGAAAAAGGAGTCTCTGTCTACTACAGAGAAAGATGGGAAATAATGTGAATAAGCTAAGAACAATCTGTCAAGCTTGTGATTTGTAGAGATTTGCCAAAGCTGTTCAAACCCCTATACATTTAACAGGTGTGAAAATTACTCTTATTTAGTTAACTCACATATTTCTCTTTTTTCCTTTTGCACCCACTGACACAGGCCTGAAAGTTTCCTTTTTACTTTCTAATTGATTGTCTGCACTATATTTTCTGCAGACCCCCATGTCAACATTTAGGAAAGTGAAATGCCAGTGCTATTGCAAATTGGGGAATAAAGTGTAGCTTGGACATTTTTATAATAATCACATTAGACAAAAAACGCATTCCAGGGTGTTTTTAATGGGTCTAATAGAGGCCCAGAGACTCAGGGGAGCATAAGGCTATAGGCCAAAGAATTTCAACCACCCGAGAAGAAAACTAATGGCCCATTAAAGCACGCCCTGGAGTGCTTTATCGTTGTCATTGGAATTAGAATATACGTCTTTGTTTAAAATAGAATGCTACTTTGATGACATTTTAACATGTCGCCTACTTTTTCTCCATTGACTATCAGTACCTTAAAAAGTCAAGCAGAAATTAGGCTACAACAGAAGCAAATTAAACCTTTGGTTTCACAGAAAAACTAGAGGTATTATGACAATTAAATTATTTTAAGAACTATGAAGTTATTCTATAATCCAATTATTTTACCAAGGAATTTGGATAGTAGGTACTTGAATGGTGGGAGAAAACAGAATGTTAATGCAATCATAAGAAGTACGATATCTGGAATAACTTTCTATTGACTGACGTCAGATTCTTAAATTAATATATATTCAAGTATCTCTGAAATCTCTTTCATTAGGTGGGTTTTAGCATTTAAATTGATCCATAAAACTTGTGTGTGGTAGCATACATGTGGAAATTACAAAACTGATAACATTTTTTAAAGAAAATTATGTTTAGGTGCATGAAACTGCATCTTTTCCTCTGTTATATAACTTGAAAAACCATGTCCCTCTGCATTTGGTGACTATAAGATACTACTACTAAATCAAATGAGTTTCAGTAATGGATTTGCATACTTATATAGAAACATCTTTCATGAAAGCCTACTGACAAGATCTAATCATCAGCTTATATTTAATAAATGTTAATAGAAAACTCAGAGAGCTCAAAAAACGGTAAAAGTGACTCCTGGAAAAGATACTTTAAAAACTAAGGTAGGCAAAATGTTATCTGATCATCTTACATGGTGAATTCATATGTTATTACATCATTTTATACTTAAATGTATGAAGAACGTATTTTATAGTCTGTGACCAGTTAGATACATTGTCCAGAAGAGATGCCTCAAAATGCAGCAGGAAATAATAAATGTGATTAGGAATTAAATTCTAATACTATATATATTAATTAGCAGTCTTATTAGAAAGAATAGTGTGGTAAGGAGTTAGAGACTGCTTACGACACAGAATAGTTTTCACAGCTTAAGGATCAGTGTGTACTGCTTCCACTCATTCTTAATGGGCAAGGAGTGTGTGTGTGCACGTCTGTGTAGGTGTGTTTAAATAATTAAATGAAAAAGGGGGTAAAATTGTTACCGGTAGAAGAGATCCAAATTACTCCGAGTCACTATCAGCGAATCCATACAGGTCCACAGCAACTTCAGTCCTTCCCTCCTCAGAAAAAAAAATTCGCCCAAGGGGCATAAAGCAGAAAAAAGAGACTGAGGCAAGTTTCAGAGCAGGAGTGGAAATGTAAAAGACTTTACAACAGGTAACAAAGCAAAGAACACTTGGAAGAGATCCAAGTGGGTGCCTGAAGGTCCAAGAGAAGAAAAGGGCAGAGAAAAAGATCCTTCAATCTTGATCCTAGGACGTTATGGGCTCGCCTTTTTCTCCGCATGCAGGATGCCCTCCTTACCCTTGGGAATTGAGCATATGCAGTGTGTTTAGGGAGTCATACGCATGCCCATCTGAGGCTTTCTTCCCTTTTCCGGTGGAACGTGCCCCTGGAACATCATACTTTGCCATTTTTCATTTTTCTCTCTTAAGCAACACAGTTGCTTCTTCCTGGGACCTTCATTCAATTTACTTTTTTTTTTTTTTTTTGAGACGGAGCCTTGTTTTGTCACCCAGACTGGAGAGCAGGGGCAGAATCTTGGCTCACTGCAACCGCTGCCTCTGGAGTTCGAGCGATTCTCCTGCCTCCCCAGTAGCTGGAACCACAGGAGGGCGCCGCCATGCCTGGCTAACTGTTTGTATTTTTTAGTAGAGACGGGGTTTCACCATGTTGGTCAGGCTGGTCTTGAACTCCTGACCTTGGGTGATCCACCCACCTCGGCCTCCCAAAGTGCTAGGATTACAGGCGTGACCCACTGTGCCCAGCCTCAATTAACACTTTTAATGTTAACGTGTGTGGACAATCAGGAGATTGTCTCTCCGTGGCTACTGAATTATCATTTTTAGAGAGGCAATGCGGTAATTGACGAACCATCACAGAACATTCCTAGTGGGTGGCGGGGAGAGCCCTCTCCTGCCCTGCTTATTGCCGATCTGACTACCTGTAACAAAATCACTAACTAATGAGAGGTCAGACTTACATATGTGCACATAGACCCAAGTTACAATGATAGGCAGCATCTACTTGCTTTAGTCTGAACATACATCCTCCTAAGGAAAGTGGCCTTGTGAGCTGTGTGTATGGACCAGCTCTATCATCCAGATACCTATGTATGTATGTAGCATAACCTTGACCAAATGCATTTTCTCTTTAGTACAGTATTCAACAAAGAGAGCTGCCCAGCCACAAATACATACGTAAAAAAGGAAGAAGAAGAACAAGAAGAAGAAGAAAAGATTATCCCACTACTTAGTGAAAACAGTTGAAATTTTTTCTTGTTATATTCTTTTCAAAGCAACCAGCCCCAAGTCAGGCTGTGCTCCAAAGTTATAGATTTCCTGGAATATTTTGTTAAATCAAATTCTTAATTCATTCATATATGGTGCTCTGGATGACAAAGGAAATTCAGTTTGTGCTGTAAATCCCAGATATGGATAGGATGGCTTACAGTTATGGATAGGGTGACTTACAAGAATATCAAAAGGTGAAAATCACAGAAGAAGAAATTAAAAAAAAATCCTGCAACTATAGTTAATATAGAAGCATCAGTGATTGACAGCAGCAAGTAGCCATTTCTGGTCTTTGAACAGCACCAAATACCGCTATATTCCTCAAGCAAAAGTTGATCTTTTAGGACAATTACACCTTTTACCTTATATGTTTTTTATATATTATATATATATATAAAACAATTATAAAAATAATATGGCCTGGAAGTCAAATAAAGATAAATGACCATTGAAAAAAAGAATTTTGGAGAGCAGTACAGAAGTTTTCAATTTATTAAATTAATTGCATTTAGATTTCTAACCACATTGGTCGCTAATTTTGCCCAATAAATTTGAATTTTACTTCACCTTAGCACAGGAGAAGAAACTGAGAAAAAGAGCCATTTACTCATATTTATTTGAGATGCCTGTGAGTCTTCATTTTTTCCTTAGACAATAATCTGATGTTTATGCAAATAAATTAGTTAGAAAAGGAGAATTTGGTAAGCTTGTAACACAGATATATTACTAAAATAAATATAGCTCATGTAGCTCTCAGTTGATAATGAATCTTTTAGTAGTTACAAGTAATGGAATTTGGTACAAAAGTGGTGACTAAACCCATTCGTTATTTCTATTTATTTCAAGTGACTTATAAGAATGCAATTAAATGTAGGCTCTCAAATGCATTCTCTTAATTGGTGATTTGACATTATTAACTGTCCTTTGATGCGAAAGGAGAAATTGGTTGTTTTTTTAATATACATTTTCTAAATTTTTTGAACATAAAGAACAGTATAATAAATTGTTTCCTTTGTTAATAAGTGTTGATAATGTCCTTCTACTCTTCATAACAGTGTCCACGCAGGAAATAGGTGAGGTGAAAGGATGATAGGAGGGTGATAGGAGGAACTGATGCAAGCAAGTCTAAACTGATATTCCAGAATCCGTTTCCATGGTCATCATGGTAAGAGGCTTAACATCAGTTGCTCTTAGTTGGCTGATGAGTGGAACTAACTAATAAAATCAATTTGAAGAGTTTTTCAGGCTTGATGAAATGGGAAGACTGTTGCATTTGGAATCCAAAGACTCTGGTGCTGTTTTTGGATCTATCATCTATAAACCATGAAGAGAAGCAGAATGTGCCACCCCAAAATATGCCATTTTAAGCATCAGGATTATTTTGAGCTGAAGGCAATGTAGAAAAAAAAAAGACACAGAAGTACCCTCTACCCTTCCCTTATCTGCCTAAAAGTGGGGCTTAAATTTTCTTTGTGAATGTATTTCCCTCTCTCATATCAGAAAGGGAAGAACAACTTTTATCAGCAGAGACAGGAACAGTACTGAGATGAGACTGCATAAACAACATCTTACAGAGCAACCCTATCTTTCTTTACTTTACCTCATATAATTATAATCCAATAATGTACCACCATGAGAGACCAAAACTTTTCTTCCTTGGTCTTTTCTTACAATGTTTTGCCCTTTGCTAGAATGGTATATAAACCCCCAGGTTTGAATGCTTCTTTGGGTCTTCATTTCTTCTCTATATACTCCTCTGTGCATGTAAAAAAACACAGCAAATAGTATTTATATGCCTTTTGATATAGTTTTGATATTTGTCCCCTCAAATCTCATGTTGAAATATAATCCCCAGTGATGGAGGTGGCTCTACATGTGCCTGAGCGGCTGCTCTGACAAGACTCCACATAGCTCTGCATGTCAGACTGCAGGCCCTGGTGGAGAGAATTCACAAGGAAATTTCTGACCAGAGGGTTTCAAAGATCTGTGGGAGAAGTGTGAGTCCTCAGGGTTGCTCACTTACTCACCACTGCCCTGGGCAGGAGAGGCTCCCCTAGCTCCATGTCACTCCTGAGTGGGTGGTCATTCTGCCTTGCTTTTCTTCATTCTGTGTGGGTTGAACTGTTTTTTTTTTTTTTTTTTTTTTTTTTTTTATGAATCCCAGTGTGCATCCCTGGATGTTTCAGTTGAAGGTGCTGTATTTACTTGCCCCCTCTATTTCTCTCTGCGAGAGTGGGGCTCAGTATCTGCTTCTAGCTGGCTATCTTTGTCAATTCACAATCTTGTTCTTTCTCATGATTGCATAGTATTTCTTTTCTCTCTCTCTTGTTTCTTTTGACAGAGTTTCGCTCTTGTTGTCTAGGCTGGAGTGCAATGGCGCCACCTCGGCTCACTGCAACCTCTGCCTCCCGGGTTCAAGCGATTCTACTGCCTCAGCCTCCCGAGTAGCTGGGATAACAGGTGACTGCCATCACACCCAGCTACTTTTTTGTATTTTTAGTAGAGATAGGGTTTCACCATGTTGGCCAGGCTGGTCTTGAACTTCTGACCTAAGGTGATCCACCCCGCCTTGGCCTCCCAAAGTTCTGAGATTATAGGTGTGAGCCACCACACCCAGCCTGGCTGTGCAGTATTTCATGGTGTATATGTACCACATTTTCTTTAACCAGTCCACTATTGATAGGCATCTAGGTTGATTCCAATGGCAGTGGCAGACCATCTGGAGTGGTTGCTGCCATGATACAGCTGCAGTGGAATAGGTGTGTCCAAGGCTGTGCACTCTGTGGAGCTGATGGGGACTAGAAACAGGTAATCCCAGCAGGAGCCCCATATCCTATTGAGTTGTTGGGGCAGGAGCCCATGTTCCTGGTTGCAGCTGCAGCTGCCCAGCTGTGGCTCCAGATTCAGGCATCCCTGTGCTCTTGGGGGATCAGGAAGCCCTGCAGGCTTGTAAGTGCCTGCTCCTGCTCCCTGGACTCTCCCTGCTCCTGGTGCCAGCTCTGGTGTGCAGCAAAGTTGTGGCTGAGCCCAGGTGCTGTTGTGAGTTGGCCAGGTGTGTGCATGTTCGAGATAGTGCTCATAGGCCTTCTTGAACCCCTCTAGACTTCAGGCACTGACAAGTACAGAAGGGAGGCCCCGGGGCTGAGGGTGGCTCATGAACATGCAGGTACCCCTTGGCACAGAGATAGTCTGGGCACCATGGATGGCATGTTGATGGTGGTGGGACACAGACAGGTCCCTAGGCAAGAAGGGGCGGGTTCCTGGTGAAACCACACCTTCAAGCCAGAGACAGCCTGAAGCCTTTGGGGCTGGGCTATCACTTCTGTGTAGAGTCTGCAACCTGGAGTAAGAACTTCATTGATGCCTTTTGGCCAATTTTATGGTGCTTTTTTCAGGCCTGCCCATGGATGCCCATGGACCAATCAGCAAACACTTCCTCCCTTCTGATTCCATAAAAACTCCTGACTCAGCCAAATTCAGACACTTGCCTACAGATAGTAACTACCAACTTTGGGTCTCCCGAGAGCCATTTTGTCAGTCAGTAAAGCTTCTCTCCACCTTGCTCACCCTTCAGTTGTCCACATAACCTCATTCTTCCTCAACATGGGACAAGACCTTTGGATCCACCAAATGGCAGGAGTGAAAGGAGCTGTACCATGTTCCTGGCCAAGCTGCAGGCAGTGACACACTCCCAAACTGTGAGAGCAAAGTGTGTCAACCCTTCTGAGGCACCAGACCTTGGGATTTCCCAAGCCAGAGCTGCTGTAACACCATAGGCCTCCTGCCTTTTTTCAGCTCTAGGCAGCTGCCCCATGTGACAGGAACAGTGGTATGACTGGGCCAACCCAGGAGCTGCAGGCTGGAGCAGGGTGGGGGACTGAAAGAGCTTAACACAAATGGGCTGAAACATGACCCCCCAAAACACTCCCCAACCTCTCACAGCAGTGTGGGCAATGAGAAGGAGAGAAGAGCTGTGGCTCTAGCCACTCTAGAGCCCAGACCTTGGGGCTCCCCAAGCCATGGCTGTGACACACTCTAACACCCTCTTTGGGGATATGCAGTTCCTGGCATCTCTGTACTTTTGGATGCCACTGTGTTCACCTCATCTAGATGCTGGTGGCCACAGCGAAAGCCACTTGTCGTACATCTGGTCCAGCCCCAGCCTTGCATGGAGCTGGCACCTGTGTCGGCACCTGGAGCTGCCTGCCCTGCCACAGCAGCAGGTGTGCCTGGCTGTGTGCAGTGGCCAGACCCCACACTCACTTACTCACACACCCCTTGCCACTCTGCACCTGGCTTGCATTGGCAGGCATAAGCTTGGGGTCGATAGTGTAAGCCAAAGGCACCCTGCTGGACTGAGCAAGCAGAATGATCCCAGCGGGTGTGAGCAAAACTCAAGCAGAGGCGCCGCTGGCCACAGAGGTTCCTGACTGGCAAAGCCACAACCTAAGGGTCCTGTGACATTTGGAGGGGCTCGTCAGGGATCTGTGCAAGTGTGAGTTAAAGCAGACGTGCTGCTCTCTGTCCTTTTTTCAGAGTCCCTAAACTCCACAATAGCCAGAATGAAGGAAAAACACGGGGCCTCTGTCGGCCTGTTAAAAGAACTGTCGTAGCTGCTAAACTTAAGACACAGAGGACAGGCTTGCTAGGGAGGAAACTGGCAATCCTCCATCACCCTTGGGTGTTGGAAATGTTGGCTTTGTTCCAATCCAGTTCAGTTGGTACTTGGACCTCCAGTCCTTCCCATTGCACTTTCTTTCTTTTTTCTGGTGTTATCATGTCTTTACATACAATGTTTCTTTCTGTCTTTTTCTCTGGTGTTATCCTTTCTTTACATACAATGTGAAGGATGTTGTTGCAAAGCACAGAGATGATATTACACCATAATGGGCTTTCAGGAACTGGAGCCAGTCTAGGAGCCTTCATGCAATGCCAAGGTGTGGCCTCGGCCAGATGCCTTCAGTTACCCCAGGACCTTATTCCAATCCTGTGCAACAGCTAGACCTCCATGAAAGGAAACTGGATTGGAACAAAGCCAATATTTCCGTTTCCATGCCTTCTTAAAATCTTTTACCAAAAACACATTTTACTTTCCTTACACACCTTGCAAGTACACTTATTTTCAGTCATCTCAATTACATGTTATAATGGTAACTCTTAGTAATTTTTAATTTTGTTGTAAACTCTGTTAAGTTATTTTAATTATGTACTAGAGGTGGATAAGGTCTCACTTTTTCCAGCATAGTTGAGATTGTGGTTAACTCCATATGTCCCCAAGCCTTACCAAACTGTAAAGTGGGCGTGTCAAACAATTTTCAAAAGCCAAAGAAGCAGTTTAAGACCTTAAAGCATTTAGCCAACCTAATATTTGACCTGCATAATTTATAAGAAGGCATGGGAATGTAAATTTTTACCTTGTTTAGAGGATTAAAGAATTATTTTAAATTAGATAAGATAAAGCTAGAGGTTTAAATAAGTTGTGGAAGGTTTGTAGAAATTAATCTTGTAAAAGACATTCTGTATGTCACACACTGATTAAATTCAAAAGGGTTTTTCCAAAAGAGTTTTTCAAAAGGGTAAATTCAAAAATTTGGTTTTTCCATAAATTGAACATTGAAATAAAAGCACAATACAGTTTTCTTAAGGCACCGATCTATTTAACAAAAATTTCTAAAGGGCTATAAAAGGGTTATAAGAATCTCACCTCATGGTCAAACTGATTACGGTTGGATAGATTTTTCTATAAGGTTTTATTAAAAATTGGGGTTGACATTAACAGCAGACTAAAGCATAGTTGAAATTTTGCTTTCTCTCTCTTGAATAAGGTTTTCATGTCATAGTAAAGGATAATGAAAGATTTCTGTTTGCCTTTTGAATAAGCTACTGAAAAAAGAAGCAAAAGACAGGTTGGAAAGTTAAGTCTTCCCTCTTAATGAGTTAAGGTTTTGGATTTTTTTTTTTTTAAATTGAGTCATCATTTTGGCTAAATAAATAACTTATGGTAACCTGGAATGATTTTTCATAATATCTAGTGTTTTAAACCTTTAACATATTTGATAGGCTTTCCAAAATCAAATTGCAGCCTAAAAATTGTCTTTCCTGACGCCTAACTTTAGGATGCTACAGAGGACCCCCAAACATCCAAAAGAGAGGTAAACAAGATTATTTAGCATGTTAAGTTACATAGGATTTTCAAAATAAAACAAAAATTTGGATCAATGTTTTAGTTCTGAGCAATTATCCTGCAAATCTTGTCAGGTGATGGGGAGTAAACGTGATGCCAATAACCCAGAGTTTCCTTATTTAGAAAAAAAAAGATCAAGGGAGCTAACGAAAACCAAGCCGCATGCATCCAAGTCTTAGCAGGCATAACTGTAATCACCAGTTATCTGGGTGTGTCAACAGCCTCAGGAATTTTAAGCTGTCTTTACCCCCTTTGTTTTGTTTTGATACATATCTTTTAAGAACCTGCTTTCTGGCCGGGCGCGGTGGCTCAAGCCTGTAATCCCAGCACTTTGGGAGGCCGAGACGGGCGGATCATGAGGTCAGGAGATCGAGACCATCCTGGCTAATACGATGAAACCCCGTCTCTACTAAAAAATACAAAAAACTAGCCGGGCGACGAGGCGGGCGCCTGTAGTCCCAGCTACTCGGGAGGCTGAGACAGGAGAATGGCGTGAACCCGGGAGGCGGAGCTTGCAGTGAGCTGAGAGCCGGCCACTGCACTCCAGCCTGGGTGGCAGAGCAAGACTCCGTCTCAAAAAAAAAAAAAAAAAAAAAAAAAAACCTGCTTTCTTCTCTTCTTGCCTTCAGGCCATCAAGCTCCAAATAGAGCCTTGGACAATGGCTTCCTTTTAATGGGGACCCTTGACAGGCCTCTGAGAGAGATCTGACTTTTTCCCAAAACAGTGTGCCCCTGTCAGCATGAGGCAGTTAAGAGCAGTCATCATGCCTATCTTAATGGCAGTTAGATGTATCTCTTCTGAGGGGGGATTGATGGCAGCAGGGGTTCATGGTGGCACATGGAAGCTGCCCACTCTGCCACAGAAGCCAGAGTTCTTGGCTGTGCACAGTGGCCAGGCCCCATGCTCACTCACTCTCACATCCCTTGCCATTCCATGCCTGGCTTGTCCTTGGCAAATGTGGGATTTGGACTAGTAGCACAAGCCAAATGCAACCTGCTGGGCCGAGTGGGTGGAAGGAGCCAGTAGTTGCAAGCAAAACTCAAGCAGAGGTGCCACCAGTCACAGAGGTTTCCAGCTGGCAAATGGACATCCTAAGGATCCCATATCAATTTCATGTCTTTGCTGTTGTGATGATACTGTAACAAATATACACATGCATGTGTCTTTATGGTCGAATGATGTATATTTGGGTATATTCTCAGTAATGGGATTGCTGTGTCAAATGGTAGTTCTATTTTAAGTTCTTTGAGAAATCTCCAGACTGCTTTCCACAGCAGCAGAACTAATTTACATTCTTACCGACTGTGTGTAAGCATTCCCTTTTCTCTTCAACCTCACCAGCATCTGTTATTTTTACTTTTTCACAATAGCCATTCTGACTGGTGTGAGATGGTGTCTTGCTGTGGTTTTGATTTGAATATCCCTAATGATTAGTGATATTGAGCATTTTGTATATGTTTGTTGGCCTTATGTGTGTCTCCTTTTGAGAAGTGTCTCTTCATGTTCTTTTTCCAGTTTATTAATGGGGTTGTTATTTCTTCTTGAGGTCCTTATAGATTCTGGCTGTTCAGCTTTTGCTGGATACATAGTTTGCAAATATTTTCTCTCATTCAGTAGGCTGTCTGTTTACTCTCTTGATAGTTTCTTTTGTTGTCCAGAAGCTCTTTAGTTTAATCGGGGTCCATCTGTTATTTTTTCTGTTTTGTTGCAATTGCTTTTGGAGTCTTCATCATGAAGACTTTGCCAGGAACTATGTCCAGAATGGTATTTCCCAGTTTTTTTCCTAGTGTTTTTTTATAGTTTTGGGTTTTACATAAATCTTTTCTCCATCTTAAGTTGATTTTTGCATATGTTGAAAGGCAGAGGTCCAGTTTCAATCTTCTGTATATGGCTAGCCAGTTATCCCAGCACCATTTATTGAATAGGGAGTTCTTTCCCTATTGTTTGTTATTCCGAGCTTTCTCAAACAACAGATTGTTGTAGATCTGCAGGTTTATTTCTGGGTTATCTAACCTGTTTCATTCGTATATGTTTCTGTTTTTGTACCAATGCCATGCTGTTGTAGTTATTTTTGCCTTGTAATATTGTTTGAAGTTGGGTAGTGTGATGCCTCTAGCTTTGCTCTTTTTGCTTAGGATTGCTTTGGCTATTAGGGCTCTTTTTGGTTTCAAATACATTTTAGATTTTTTTTTTCAATTCCATGAAATATGTCATTGGTCATTTGATAGGAATATCAAACATTTGGTTTGGCTGGTGGTTCGCAATGAATCTATAAATTGCTTTGGGCACTATGGCCATTTTAACAATATTGATTCTTCCTATTCATGAGCATGGAATGTATTTCCATTTGTTTGTGTTATCTCTGATTTTTTTGCAGCAGTGTTTTGTAATTTTTGTTGTAGGGGTCTTTCACCTCCTTAGTTAGTTGTATTTCCAGATATTTTATTTGTTTTGTGACTATTGTGAACGGGACTGCATTCTTGATTTGGCTTTCAGCTTGGACATTCTTGGTGTTTTACTAGATATAGAATTATACTGTCTGTGAAGAGAGATGGTTTGACCTTCTCTCTTCCTATTTGGATGCTTTTTATTTCTTTCTCTTGCCTGATAGCTCTTGCTAGGACTTTCAGGACTATGTTGCATAGGAGGGTTGAGAGTGGGCACGCTTGCCTTGTTCCCGTTTTCAAGGGGAATGCTTCCAGCTTTTGCTCATTCAGTACGATGTTGGCTGTGGGTTTGTCATAGATGGCTCTTATTATTTTGAGGTATATACCTTTGATGCCTAGTTTTTCGAGGATTTTTAGCATGAAACATGATTGAATTTTATGAAGAGCCTTTCTGCATCTATTGAGATAATCATGTAGTTTTTGTCTGTAGTTCTGTTTATGGGATGAATCACATTTATTGATTTGCATATGTTGAACCAATCTTGTATCCCAAAAATAAAAGCTACTTGAGCAAGGTAGACTAGTTTTTGATATGCTGCTGGATTTGATCTGCCATTATTTTGTTGATTATTTTTGCATCTATGTTCATCAGGAATATTGGCCTGAAGTTTCTTTTTTTTTTTTTTTTTCTGAACTATACAAGGTTCTATGTATTCTTAGTCCAGTCATTAGGTAGAGATATTTCATGCTGGATACTCTATAATATTCTTTGACATTGTTCTCTTATGATTTTCCTCAAGTCTGAAAATTTTAAAACAAAAATCTCCCTAAGCTAACCAAACCCTGAAAACCCTGGGCTGGTACCCATTTCCTAAATAATACAGTCAAGTATCAAATGTTCTCAGTTTTGACTGCTTCCCAGATACACGTATTGACCAAATTCTGCTTTACACATTCTGCGTAAAAACTCTGAGCACACTGTGCATTTTTTTTTTTTTTGCTTCTGTATTCACTAATTCTTTTCCATTTTTGTCCTTTTCTCTTTATTTTCGACTTCTTATTCTTCAAGATTCAACTAAAATGTCATCTCTTCTAGGAAAACTTCCACAGCTTTTTCCCTCTAAGCTGGCAAAATTTATTCACCCTGCTTCTGAGGAAATTTCACTGCTATTTTTTTCATTTTATTTGCTATTGTTACAAAGTTTCCTGTTCACGCATGAGTCTCACTAAAGAAAAAAACAAAACTCTGTTTTTCTGTACATGTTCTTCGTATCACTTTACTTCTGACATCAAAGTGTGATAGACTCCCACACTAACCAATTCTCCAAATTTCAATGGACACCAACTGAGTGTCCTACAATTTAACTAAATTCTGACACTATATGTTGAGTCAGTGCAGACCCTACAAGTTAAAGGCTCAGTCCCATAAGACTGCTTCCTTCCTACTTCAGATGTCAATCACAAGTGCCAGGTTGTCAACTATACTTTTGACTAAATTGCTACAAATTGGCAATTCTAGTAATTCCTCTTCTTCAGGTTCTGTAACTTGCTATAATGGCTCATACATCTCAGGAAAACATTTTTCTGGCTTATTATAAAGGATATTACAAAGCATACAAAGACATAGCCAGATGAAGGGGTACATAAAGTAAGGTCCAGAAGAGCCCCAAGCACAACAGTTTCTGTCCCTATGAAACTGGGTTGTGCATCCTCCTAGCACATGGATGTGTTCACCAAACTGGACGATCTCTGGATCCCACAATAGTTTAGGGATTTTATGGAGGTTTCATCATCTAGGCACCATAGATTATCAATTCAATATCCAGCCCCCTTCCCTCCCTGGAAAGGGCAGTGGCAGGATGAAGCTGAAAGTTCCAATCTGAGCATGACTTGGACCTTCTGGTAACCAGTTCCCATCTTGAAGCTATCCAGGAACCCACCAAGAGTTGCCTCACTAGAACAAAACATCCTCCTTATTACCCAAGAAATTCTAAGGAATATAAGACCCCTATGTCAGGAAAGGGGGCAGAGACCAAATATGTATTTATTATGCCACATTCACCTAGCAGTCTTAAAGCTCCATGAGAGCAAAGCCCATGTCTTAATTACTGAGCAGCTGGTTAATGTTGCAAAAATATATGTCTGTTGAATAGCAGAATTCATAAATGAGTCATCCTTCCTCAATAATCCTACATTTTCACGCTACAAGGAGGCTAATAGCCTTTACTCAAAACTCTCAATGAATAGTAATGGGATCACAGGTACTTCTGAAGAAAAAAATACATTCTGTAGCCATAATACTGCTTATCACATAGCAAATTTAATCATACATAAAAAATACATTATCAATAACTACTGCCTAATGAGGGAAAGCAGTTCTAAATAGTGTCTTCATATGAAACTCTTACAAATTGATTGAATTCACTATTGATCATTCTTTGGAAATTCTCTCTTCAAGTTATTTAGGAGTCAGAGGTAATACATGCTGAGAATATAATTAGGATTAATACAGAGAGAAAGACATGATTAACAGACCATCACCTCATAGATGCAGCTGGAGGCCATTATCCAGAGTGAATTAATGCAGGAATAGAAAACCAACTACTGCATATTCTGTCTTATAAGTGGGAGCTAAACATTCAGTGCTGATATAGACATAACGATGACAACAATAGACACTGGGGGTTACTAGAAGAATGAGACAGGGAAGAGGGCAAGGGTTGAAAAACTAACTGTTAGGTACTATGCTCAGTACCTGGGTAATAGAATCAATTGTACATCAAACCTCAGCATTGTACAATATACCCACAAACAAACCTGCACATGCACCTTCTGAATCTAAGATATAGATTATAAACAAACAAGCAAACCATTTTAGAATGTTTAAGTGGGCATCAGACCATTAGGATGCAAGGTTACAGTAAAAACCTTAATAACTGAATCCTGGCTGGGTGCGGTGGCTCACGCTTGTAATCCCAGCACTTTGGGAGGCTGAGGCGGGTGGATCATGAGGTCAGGAGATAGAGATCATCTTGGCCAACATGGTGAAACCCTGTCTGTACTAAAAATACAAAAATTAGCTGGGTGTGGTGGCGTGCACCACTGAGTAGTCCCAGCTACTCAGAAGGCTGAGGTAGCAGAATTGCTTGAACCCAGGAGGTGGAGATTGCAGTGAGCCGAGATCATGCTACTGCACTCCAGTCTAGTGACAGAGCAAGACTCTCTCTATATATACACAGCCTCCCCCAAAATAAATAAGTGGCTTTTAAAATGGGGAAGTTTTAAATATTCCAAATGTAGCATGTAAAAACAAAACACATAGGAGTTTTAGGTGACAGGTTTTGATGAATAATACTGTTAGAAATTAAAATGTGTAATATATTTTAAAAAATTTAAAGCCTTGCATGTAATCTGTACTGTTATTTGACTAGCTAATCCATACAAAAATTATTTTTTTATAAAACTACACTGGGATGCTTTCAGAGAACCTAAACCGTTGCCTGGAAATACTGCTTTTACTGTGCCTAAACTTTTTCATATACACGATTATATGATATTTGACTGAGAACATAGAAAACAGATTCTAAGAAGTTACATCTATATCTTTTAGAGTAGATTTGATAAATATCTCTTCAAAAATATCTCTTCAAAAAAGCATCATTTATTGGTCCGAACATGGAAAATGTATACTTGCAGTATATTCAGTATTATTTCTCTCTCTCTCTCTATCTATGCATTTACTCTTCATCAAAAATCCATGAAATAATTATTTTTATCCTGTTTTTATGAAGAAAGGAAAAGAAACAAACTCAAATTGGTTGAAACTGGAAAGAAAAGGGATTCAGGTCTAGGACTTTCACTCACTCACTTTCCTTTTCACTTTAACTTATTATCTGGTCTTGTAAAGTGATAAGGTAGCATGCTGTCTTTATCTGCCATTCTCTCCCTTTCCTTCCTGCCATCCCTCCATGATATGTTATTTCTGCATATATGTCCTAGTCTCTTATTTGGAGAACATATCCCAATGTGAGGTGCTTTATTTTTTCTTCTCCATAACGATTGATAGAATATGTCTCGGTACTGTGTTGCTGACTCTGGTGCTAACTCTCTGCTATTTAAATTTTCACCACCTATCAATAATTAATAACCTTCCAAAAAGGAAAATACCAGGTCCATGTGGTTATACTAATACTTATGAATTTTACCAAATACTTAAGAAAGAAATAATGTCAATTCTCTATCATTGTTCCAGAAAACAGGAGCAGATGGGGGCACTTCCTAACTTATTTTATGTAGCCAAGATTATCCTAATATCAAAACCAGATAAAGGCATTATAAGAAACAAAAGTTACCCACCAATATCTCTCATTAACAGAAAACAAATCTCCTCATATTGACAAATCAAATCCACATATTTATAAATAGAATTATAATTATATACAACAACCAAATGGGATTTATTTCACATATGTAAGACTAGTTCAAAATTCAAAAGTCAATCAATGTAATCCACCACATTTACAGGCTAAAGAAGAAAATCATATGGTTGTATTAATTGATGCAGAAGATACATTTCACAAAATATGATACCCACCCATGATAAAAACTCTCAGCAAATAAGGAATAGAAAAGAATTTCTTCAATTGATAAGAATATCTAAATAAAACTACAGTTAACATCATACTCGATGATGAGAAACTGGATATTTCTGCCTGAGATTGGAAAGTAAGAAAAGAATGACTAAATAATCCATTAAGAAAAAAGATATGTAATCAAAATGAAGAAGTAAAACTGTCTCTTTAGCAAAATGGCATAGTTATCTGTGTAGAGCACACCAATGGATTTACAACAACTACAGCAAAATCCTGAAACTAATGAGTGAAGACAGTAAGGTCACAAAATAAATGGTCAATATACAATAGTTAATTCCTCTTTTGCATGGTATGAATTTATCATTATAATTTGAAATTTAAAATAATAATAATAACATTTAAAATTGTACCACAAAATTGAAATAGTATAAATATAACAAAATATGACCGATACCAACATTTTGAAAACTACAAAACTCTAAAGAAATAAATAAAATGAAAGCGAAATAAAGAGTCAGATATTCTGTGTTCCAGGATTGGATGACAAGATATTTTTAAGATATCAATTTTTCTCAACTTTATTTATAGAGTCCATGCAATCCTAAGTAAAATCCTGAAAAGTAAATTGTAGATACTGAAAAACGAATTCTAACATTTATATGGAAAGGCAAAAAACCAAGAATATCCAACACGATACTGAAGGAGAACAAAATTAGAATACACACCCAATTTCAAGAGGTGTTATAAAACTGTAGAACTCAAGACACTGTGGTAATCGGCAAAATAAGAGAAAAACAGATCAATGGAACAGAACAGAGAGCTGAGAAATAGACTCACACATATATAGTCAAGTTACTTTTGCCAGAGGAGCAAAGGCAATTCAGTAGAGAAAGGATAACTGTGATGGTTAATATTAGCTGTCAACTTGACTGGATTGAGGGATGCCTAGATGGCAGTGCAGGTGGCTGGTAAAGAATTGTTTCTGGGCATGTCTGTTAGGCTGTTGCCAGAGGACTTTAACATTTGAGTCAGTGGACTGGGAGAGGCGGACCCACCCTCACCACCCAGTGTGGGTGGGCACCATCCAATTGGCGGCTATCACAGCTGGAACAAAGCAAGGATGAGAAAGGCTGTAAGTTTGCTTGCCAAGTCTTCTCTAGCTCTCTCTTTTCCTGTGCCCGAGCCTTGCTTCTTCTTCTGCACTTGATATCAGACTCCTAGTTCTTCAGCCTTTGTACTCTGTGACTTGCACCAGCAGCCTCCTGGGGGCTCTCAGACCTTTGGCCTCAGACTGAAGGCTGCACTATTGGCTTCCCTGGTTTTGAGGCTTTCGACTTGGACTGAGCCACTACTGGTTTTCTCTTCCCCCAGCCTGCAGATGGCCTAATGTGGGAATTCGCCTTGTAATACTGTGAGCCAATTCTTCCTAATAAAATCCCTTTTATTTATACATATATCCTAATGGTTCTGTCCCTCTGGAGAACTGTGACTAATAAAAGTCTTTTCAACAAATTGTGTTGGACCAATTGATGTCTAAATGCCAAAAATTATAACTAGACACAGATTTACACTTTTCAGAAAAATTAACATAAAATGAATCATATACTTACATATATGAAACAATGACACTTTTAGAAGACAGTATAGGAGAAAATCTACATGACTGTTGGTTTGGTGATGTTTTCAGATGCGATACCAAAAGCACAGTCCATGAAAGCCATAAAAATGGATAAGTTGCACTTTATTAAAATTTAAAACTTCTGTGTTGTGAAAGACTTCTTAAGATAATGAAAAGACAGTTTAAAGACAATAAAACTTGTATCAAAAAATATAAAGAACAGTTAAAACTCAACAATAAGAAAACAACCCATTTTAAAAATGAGCAAAAGATCTGAACAGATATTTCAGCAAAAAAAATAAAATATGCAAGTGGCAAATGAGCATGTGAAAAGATGTTCAACATGACTTGTCATTAGGGAATTTTAAGACCAACCAACAATGAAATAAAATTATGTAACAATTTAAATGTCTAGAATTTTAAAAAATGACTTTATCAATTAATTGCTGGTGAAGATCTGAGGCAACGGGAACTCTCATTAATTGTTGCTGGATACAGTCACTTAGAAGGTAGTTATCAGGTTCTCACAACACTAAATAATCACATGACACAGTCCAGCAATCACACTCCTAGTTATTTACCCAAGTAATTAAAAAATTTATGTCCCCACAAACACCTGCACACAAATGTTTAGAGTATCTTTTTTCATTATTGCCAACACTCGGAGGTAACTAAGATATTTTTCAATAGGTGAATTGTCAATACACAAACTTTGGAACATTCATATAGTGGAATATTATTCAGTGATAAAGATGTAAAATTTCAAGTTACAAAAAAGCCTAGATTAATCTAAAATATATATTGCTATGTGAAAAAAAGACAGTAAGAAGAAGCTACATACTATATAATTCCTATTATATGACCTTCTGGAAAAGAAATAATCTAAGAGATAGCAAAAATCTTAGTGGGTTCTACTGGTTCATTGGAAGGAGAGAAGGGATAAAAGGTAAAGCACTGAGGATATTTTAGGATAGTGCAATTGTTCTGTATTATACTTAATTTATGCATACATGACACAAAGCATCTCTCATAACCCATTGAACTTTACAATACAAAGAGTGAAATTTAATATATGCAATTTTTTATAATATAAGGGGTTGAAAAATAGATAGAATGAACAATATGACAAAACAATCTAACAGTATTTCAAATATATAAAATAATTTAATTGAATGGATTGGGAAAAAATGGTTCTTACCTGAGTAACTTTGGAAATGAGTGGAATCTCTAAAACTAAAGATAAAGTAAACTTAAGCATTGTAACATACTTTATAAAAATTTTTTCCCCATAGGGATGTGGGCGACAATTCTGATATTGCTATGCTTACACACGAGAGCTAAATTAAACAAACAGATGGTGGATGGTAAGAGCCATGTTTTTCACTGTTTTTCACTGTTATAGTAGAAGTTTACAGGTAAAGAAGGGGGAAAAGACTAGAATGATCCATGTGGTATGGATTAAAGTTGGAGACACCAGTATAAACTCATTTTTAGCTGAATATAGGAACAGATACATATAGAAATATTTATAGATATTTGTATATATGAATTAGTATACACACATATATCTCCTTTCTCTCTTAGCAGTGTGGCCTAAAATGAACTATACCCCAGTAACAGTGGGCCCATCTAGGGCCCGGATTGTGGTTACTAACTCTGGTCTCTCCACGAAAAGGAATCTTAGATCCTTGAAGAAATGGCTGACTCTGGAATTATGGCAGGGAATATACAAGATAAAGCATCTTGTGGTGCCAGGAAGTAAGGATGTGTTCACAACCGGCCAACCAACCAACCAACCAACCAACAACACTCAATGTTGCGGGTACATCACCAGGACACAGGCATCAATTGAAAGCAGGAACAATTTGGGAAACAAAGTAATTTGGGCAAAGCTGGAACAATTTGGGCAACAAAATAAAGAAGTATTATATTGTAACATAAAGCATAAAATCAATATTCATGAGCCCATACTGATATAAATAAATGATTGCATAACAAATGGGGGAAAAGAGACAAATATCCCATGCAGAGAATTGCAATGCAGAAGAATAGTGTGTGTAGTTACTCTACCCTCAAAGAAAGAAAGCGTATCTCCTAGATGTGAGCTGCAGAGAGTGTCTTTCTTCCAAAAAGTACAGCACAGAAAGGTGCAAGAGGAATAACTTTACAGTGAAAAACCCTGACACACACTGTCTCAGCCGCTGATCAAGTTCAACATCAACAGTGATAAGTCACGTTGCTAGTATGTACCCTTGATATGAAGTGATGAAAATAGCAATTTATCTCTGTAGTCTTTCCCCTGCAAAGAAAATCCATAACCCCAATCTAATGAGAAAAGCATCAGACAAATCCCAGTAGAGTGACGTTCCACAAAATACTCGGCCAGTGCTACCTCAAAAATATCAAGGTTATCATAAACAAGAAAAATCTAAGAAATCCTCATAGCCAAGAGAAGCCTAAGGACGCATGACGACTAATGGGATGTTGCATCCTAAATTGGATCCTGAAACAGCAAATGGACATTAAGTAAAAACAAAGGAAAATTGAATAAGGTATGGACGACATTTAACTCTAATGAGTCAATAATTCATTAATTGTAATGAATATACCATATTATTGTAAGATTTTAATAATACAGAAAATAAGGTGTGAGGCTGAGGGAAACTATAGCTGTACTTATCTTTATAATTTTTCTGTAAATGCAAACTTGTTCTAACAATTACATTTTGTTAAAATATTCTAGTATTCAACACTTGCTAATTAAGTCAGCATGTCTCTATTTCAGATCACAAGAGAATATCTGACTGAACCAGTCAGATATTGCAATATCACAGTGCAATCTGGTTTCAATCAAAGTTATAGGTTTGTGGATACATGAGCATGTATATCACATAAGCATGCAAATCCTGGTTTTGTGGGACCTGAGGCTTATTCACTTTGAGGGATTGCCTTTAAAAAATGAATGCAAAACGGTAAATACAAGATTAAATTTGTACATAGGTTAGGGTCCCTTGGGTGCTAGTAAGTCTGTGCACATGAGAGGTCCTGAAATTTCATCTTCACTAACATAATGGTAAATATACATCTACAAGTGAACCTGCTCTAATAGGGATTTGTACAAAGGTGTGAGGGTGAGAAGAACATTAGTATTAGAGAAAATTATTGGTATTCCTACTTTTTGTTGGTATCTCTCTTTATATACTTTTTTGTATTCTCTTATAAAATGGTCAGCCATCACGTGTGGTCACAAAAGAAATGTCTCAGGAAAACAAAGTTTATGAAACTCATAGGTCGTAGAGACGTGAGCTACTCAAGGGTGATACAGTTTGGATGTCTGTCCCCTTCAAGGCTCATGTTGAACTATGATCCACGATCTTGGAGGTGGGACCTGGTAGGAGGTATTTGGGTCATGTGGGTGAATCCCTCATGAATAGCTGGGCACCCTCCCCTCACTCTATTAGTTACCACAAGCTCTGATTGTTTAAAGGAGTCTGGCATCTCTCTTGCGCCCTCTCTCTTGCCAGGTGATGTGTCTGCTCTTCCTTTGCCTTCTACCATGAGTGATAGCTTCCTGAGGCCTCACCCAAAGCTGAGCAGATGCTGGTGTTGGGCTGTATAGCCTGCAGAAATGTGAGCCAAATAAACCTCTTTTTTTCATAAGTTATCCAGTCTCAGATATTCCTTTACAGCAATGCAAAACAGACTAACACAGAGGGCATCATGGAAAAGATAACAGGATGGTTCAGAGGCAGAAGACACCAGAGAGGGGAAGGTTCAGGCAACTGTCCTTGTTGGAGTTTTTGTGGAAAAGTCAATGAGGATGGGATGAACAGGATAGGATTGGCTAGTTTGAATAATTTTGGCAGACTTTGAGCTCTAAGAGTAACCTCTAGTTGCCTGGCACCTGGCCCTGGGATGATTAAGGCAGAGGAATATTGCCTCCTGGAGTATAGAAGACAAATAAGATCTGTGTCTCTGCATTGGTTAATTTGCACATCAAAGACACACTCCCAGGTGGACCTGTTGCTACCCCTAAGAACTGATTAGCTACAGGAATGGCAGTTTCTCTCCATCCAGAAAAATATTTTAAGACATTAAAACATAATATACAGGAAATTAAGAAAACTAATTACAATACACAGTTGCACGAACACACATACACCCAGAAATACCCACACACAACTAGACTTGTCTAATTTTTTTCATTATACGTTGATTTGGACTACTGCTGAGCGCCCAGTTCCTGATATTTAGCAAATATTCAGTGCCTTTTCACCCAACTTGGTATGAAGAGATTCTCTTTGAATCCATGAGAATATAAAACTCAGAGCATGGTGGAGGGGTTGGCTTTTGATGAAGTTTTTGATAGAGATTTTCCATTCAAAGAAACAGAAGGGAGGGCGGCAAATTCCAGTACAGAGCATGTTGGTTGTTTATGGGATGCAAATAGAAGGAAATGTCTCTTTGGTTCTATTTTATTAGTGGATTATGACTTAAATGGTTAGCTGAGAGTTAGGATAAGAAGATTGGTGTAGGAGTTTTGAGGAGTGATGGAAATGTGTGAAGTAATTAAGGAGAGTGGGATGAGAGAAAATAGTAGAAGTGTATAGTCGGATTGCTGAGCAATATTGCATTCATTTGGCATTTATGATCACAAAATTAAAGACTATTTATCACACTTGTGCTTCTCTGCAGGGAAAATCATTGCTTAGTGCAGTCATGAGGTGCATTCTAGGTAGGGATATTTACCAAATGAGTATGATAGAAAGAAAGCAAGTCAAGGGGTTAACGTGTTTGTGAAGGAGTAGATACAATGACAGATCTTACTGAGCTACTAGGACTTCCACTCACTCTCCAGTTTTTCTGGACCTCTTAGCTTTCATCTTGCTATTTATTTCTCCTTGCAATAATTCCTTGTTTCTTTGAAAAAGTGTTACTTAAAGACTCAGGTTAAATGTCACAATTTATTTGTTTGCTTTTCTATAGTCCCACAGCCTCTTGTGTTTCCTTTATCACAACATTTATAATAAAAATTCATTGTAATTATCACATTATATATATGATATTTCTTATACATACTCAATATTAATTACAATTATATCCTCACTCTCAGTATTTCTGGGGCATTAGTTCCAGCACATCCTGAGGATACCAAAATCCATGAATGCTCAAGTCCCTTATATAACAAGGCATCGTATTTGCATATAATCCATGTATACCTCCTGTAAACTTTAAATCATTTATATAGTACTTATAATACCTAAAACAATGTAAATAATTGTTATAGTCTACGTTTAGAGACTAGCAATAAGAAAAAAGTGTGTAAATGTTCAGTACAGATGCAACCATCCATTATTATTATTATTATTTTAATTAATTAATTTATTTTTTTAGATGGTGTCTCACTCTTGTTGCCCAGGCTGGAGTGCAGTGGACTGCAACATCCACCTCCTGGGTTCAAGCGATTCTCCTGCCTCAGCCTCCCCAGTAGCTGGGATTACAGGTGCTCACCACCACGCCTGGCTAATTTTTTATTTTTAGTGGAGACAGGGTTTCACCGTGTTGGCCAGGCTAGTTTTGAACTCCTGACCTCAGGTTATCCACCCACCTCAGCGTCCCAAAGTGGCGGGATTACAGGCGTGAGTCACCACACCCAGCCATCATCCATTATTTTAAAAATATTTTTGATTCACTATTGGTTGAATCTGTGGATATGAAGCCGACGGATACAGAGAGCCAACTATGTATTATTATTGTTGTTATAATTATTAAAACTATTGTCATTCACTATGGAGAAGATACTTTTACTTCATACATTTATTTTTCATTTATAGCCCCCTTTATTAGGATGAAACTCTGTTTCCACTGATACTTTTTGTCTTGCTCACCAAAATAGTGCCTGCCTCTGTAGTAGCAGTCACTCAATTCATTCTAAACAAAATGGTTAATATATGAGTGTGTGAATGAGTATACGCAGGGAATGAGTTTCTTTCTTACCATTTGTGAATTATTGAAGCTTAGCATAGCTTCTATTATTTTGAAGGCTCATAATATATGCTTGCTTAATAAGAAAATGAACTTGTTAATCCTGTACTGTACATAAAACTTGACATTGCTGATATGTATTGACTTGCTCAGTGAGCCTTTCCCAAGCACACTAACAATGAATTTCTTTGCTGGTAATCCATTCAATGTAATAATATAGGTTTGACTCTCTTGATGTTGTAGATTGTTGTTTTTGGAAGAGTATTAAGGAATTCTCAATAATTGTTCATGCTCAAGCACTATTCTTTGAGGTGTTTAGGGATTAAATATGAGGACCCACAATATCAAATGTAGTATTTCTCTTTAGAAAGACTTATTCTTGGTTTGCTGAAACCACCTGGTGAGGGGAATTGTAACTTTTTCTCAAATCCTCTTTCAGAGTAATCTAAGCACAATTCAAATTTCAGTTGTCATTTCAGTCATTATCTTGAGGAGGTAAGCACACTTTAAAGGCTGTGTGCAGAATAAGAATACATGAATAGAAAATACTGCAGAGAGAGTAGCAGTACTCACAAACTAAACATCTCCAATGAATGACAAACTTTTATTATCTCTGTGAAGGCTGCATAAATGATACTTCAGGTCTGATATATAATCTTTCCATTAGATCCCTTATCCCCACTTGGAGTGTGTAGGGTACCTCACTGGGAAAACCTGCAATGGGAATGACCTTTATGTTACCTAGAATTGATCTCATGGATAATTGTCTTAATTATCCCGGAAAGTGCATTTCTACTGTTGGCCATAACTACTCCTGTAGACATAAAAGTGCCTTTATTGTTAATCTCCAACATTGTGAGTACCTCACAGGCAGTGCAGAAAAGCTCTAAAAGCCTGATAAGAATTCTTGACAGTGAGCATTTAATGGTGATGTGGACTTAATGAGGAAGTAAGAACTCTCCTGCAAATTGGATTCTGGTGTCTTTAATCAATCAGTGGCAACCACAACACTGTATCTTGAAATCCGGGAAGAAACATATTTTCCAGACAGATGGACATCTTCAGCAAAAAGAGGTAAAGAATTGAAGTGATGAAGATTCCTTGAAGCTTATGATCAACTAAAGATTTAAGATTTTCTTTTGTTTGAAGATTTAGAGATTGGTTTGATATATTTTCAAACATATATATTTTATAAATTATTTCTCCCCTCATTTATTTTTATTTCTTTATTTTTTTTTCTGACCTTTTTTTCTCTCTTCCATCTCTGTAGTTGATAGAACTGGTTTCGAACAACCACTTCATAAATTACCCAGTATGTAACCTTGAGGTAGTTTTTTAATCTTAATAAAATTTAATTTTCATACTTTCAATGAACAAGGTTATTAACTTTCCCAAGTTCCCAAAATTCAGAAAGAGAGAAACCTAATCTTGGTCAGGTACTGAACACAGCAGTGGGTAAACAAAAATGAAAAAAGTGTGGTCTTTTTCCTAAGGGGAGAAATGGACGTGCAGAAGGTCAAATATTGTGGGATATGAGTGATTTCATTGTGCACAGAATAATACTACATTCGGTTTGAATTCTGCCAGTGTACAAGCTCTCAACCTCTGTGTTTCATTTGGCATATGAGAAGAATAGTCATACTTCACAGGCCCTTTAGGAAAATTAAACTAGTCAACATATAGGAAAACATAAATCATTATAAAAATGCAGTGGATTATTTTGATAGAAATATAAATACCATAAAATTCTGTGAAAGTGCAAAGAAGGTGTTGCAGATTCACGTAGTTTTCCCAGGAGACAGCCTACAAGATGGAGATTAGCACCCAGGATATTTACTAAGAAGTGTTTTGAAGATTAACGACTGTGGAAAGGAAAGTGCAAAAGCCAGATCAGGTCAAAGCTGCTGGGCTGCAATGCATCTCCAACATAGACCAAACTCATAGGGAAGTCTGGAGCTGGGATGTTTCCTCAGAGTTGGGATGAGGAAGTGCTTTTTATACCCACATTTTGATTGGTTGTTAATATGGTGTCCCCACCCAAAATCTCATCTTGAATTGTAATCCTCATAATCTCCATAATCCCCATGTGTCAACGGAGAGACCAGGTGGAGAGTAATTGGATTATAGGGGCAGTTTTCGCCATGCTGTTCTCGTGATAGTGAGCAAGTTCTCGCGAGATCTGATAGTTTCATATGGGGCTCTTCCCGCTTGGCTCTGAAGTTTTTCTTCCTGCCGCCTTGTGAGGAAGGTGTCCCGCTTCCCCTTCACATTCCACCACGATTGTAAGTTTCCTGAGGCCTCCCCAGCCATGCTGAACTGTGAGTCACTCAACCTCTTTCCTTTATATATATATATATATATTACGCAGCCTCAGGCAGTTCTTTATAGTGGTATGAAAATGGACTATTACAGCCTTTTGATGCAGCCTGCCTCTGAAAGGAGGCATAAATATGGACAAAATTTTTTTCTTTAAACTAGGTCGACCCTCCAGCGAGTGCTGGCAACTGACAGACATCTTCACTTAGCACTCCTAGAAGCTGGGAACATAATTTTAAATTCCAGACAGCAGATCGAGATGGTCCAGCATATAAGGAAAGGTGTTTGACTGTTCTAATTAGTAATAGGAGGTTGTAAAAGGCTATGGAGAAGAGGGAATTGTTTAATTTTTGCCTTAAATTTAGATTTGATAAATGCTACAACTTCTATTTACACAGACACACAGGAACACATATAGAATCAACCCCCTAAAAAGCAGATATTTTGTTTGATCTTCTATTTCTTAATGAGGAAAAAGAGAGAGTTCAGAGATGAAACATTGCATTTGAGTACTTTTTCTCTCCTGAAGAGGTAATTTCAACTGATAGGATGATAGCTTTTTATGATATATCTGTATTGCTTCTCTGACATCACTTAGACTTGCAAGTGTGAAGTGTTTTCTGAAGGAAATTGCTATTAGCTCATCGGCATACCCAGAGGTCACTGATAAATACTGAATATAACCATTTTTGGAAGAGTTAGCACAACAGTTTGTGTTTTTATCCAAGGGCAACTGCAGAAATTTGCTTTGGTGTTGACTTAACTGCTTCTTGATGTCTCATTTTTTTTTTCCTTTCAAATGACCCTGTAACAGATGATCAAAAATTTGTATTCACCTGTGGTTTGCAGAAGATAAGCTTCCCACAGCATTTTTCTAATACAAGTTTCTACCACAAACTTATCTTTACAGGCTGTTAGGCCACGTGAGCACTATGACCTCGTGCTTTACAGGAAACTTGATTCCAAGGAAGAAATCCATTCAACCTATCTTATCAATGGCATTCTGTAGGATTTCACAGCATTTCTGTTTTTCACCGACATACCGATTTCCTTAGCACATACGTAATCACGTGGGTACTACTTCATTAACTTGAGTTTAGCCAATAGCCATTTTACTTGGCACTTAAGGAACAGGAGAAACAGTTTCGCTTCATTAAAAAACCTACACTTAACTGCTGTTAGACCATAATGGTTTCTAACTGACACAGAGATACCTTGTTTGAGTCACTAGAAATGTTCACTCACATTAGAGGACCCAGAATACAGACCTGATTAAGCATAACAACAACAACAACAACAACAACAACAGCAAGAAGACATTGGAGACATACCATCTAGGAAAACCTAATAGATTAAACTCTTATTTTAGCAGAAACAGGCCAATTTATTTAACGGTAGATCTTAGCTTACCTAAATTGGAGTAAATAATGACAACTCAATTATATTCACAGGTTGGTGTTTTATGGCTCCCTCCATTCTAGGGAATTCTAGCCTTTCTCTAGTTTATCTCAAGGCTATAAGACATATTATTGTAATATTAGTAATATAGCTACTATCTTTAGAGCACTAGTTTATAAAACACACAGCCCAGTGGCCGAGATTTTATCATCTTCACTAGTGTCCTATGTATTTAATGATAGAAAGGTGAGAATACTGAGAGAAAGAGCAGCTTGGTAACTTTTCTAAAATCCTTAGCATGTTTTGCGTTTTACAGTCAGAGTCTCAGCTGTATACTTTCCTGCTATACACACACCATTCCTTTTGGCTAACTTGTTTCTCATTTATGTTCTGATTATTCACAATGACTTTAAAAAAAAAGATCACTGTCAATGCTAAATGTAGAAGCTATATCTCCAATGCAATTTGAAGGCACCCTTGCAGCTGGGACCCATCCGTGTTGTCACAACTGCTAAGGCCTGGGGTCATGAGCACTGATGGTAGTAAGAATGTCACCATTTCATCCCTGGAAGAACTCACTAGCTCTGTCCAGCAGAGATACTGTTTACTTTTGTTTCTCAGAATGATTAAAAATATGCTATTTAGGTTTTTTGCATTTGAGTTTCCTCTTGTGTGGAACTAAGAGTGAGGTCTACCAGAGTACTCTTCACCAAGACAATCTGATATAATAAATTGTATCTGGAAGCGGAGGAAGCTTAGATAAATCAAGGCATTCTAAATTTGTCCTGTAAATATGATCTCTACTGGTCTGCTCTGAGTCATCTCAATTTCAGGTGCATCTCCTTAGGTCTTTAATAATGTAGCCTGTTACAGTGGCCAGATATGAAGATGATACACTCACTGGTATCCAGCCAACTGAATTAATTAGCTAATATTCTCTTATTCTTAAAACCAAGACATCAAATCAGGGCAAAGCTAAAGAAATCTGCACATTTACTGCTGAGGACCTAACACTGTAGAAATTTGTCTCTCGGTCTGTGAAATATAAAAGAGTTAGTTTGGCTATTTCTTGCCAGTCTAAGGCCCCTTATACCAACTAGGTATTTATGACTAAATTGTCAGCAATAAATTTATTCTTCTAATGCCGCTGGTTCCATCTTGACTACAAAGAAAAATGGTCTCTCTGTGATTATTGATCTTTTAAGTAATGCATTGTGTGTGTGTGTGTGTGTGTGTGTGTGTGTGTGTGTGTGTTGGAGGAGACAGGAAAGGAAGATGATCTTTGAACAAAAATGTGGACTTTGAAATTAAACAGACTTGATTCCCCTCAATGTGAACTTGATTGGACATAGATATCGATATATAGACAGAAACCTAAAATCCATAATTCTTTCCCAGATGTCTGTCTAACTAGCTCTATGATTTTGGGAAAACTGTATCACCTTTCCAAGTCTCATCTGTAATATTGAAATAAATAATCATACCTAAATTGAAAAGTTGCTGTGAGATCAGAGGGTTAAACAAGATAAATATTTAGCAGTAAGCATTTAAACTCACTCAATAAATAGTTACTGGGAATGTCTGCACTGCTTCTTAAGAGACAGCAGGCTGGACCCTTTGCTGATGGTTCAAGTACCTATGTGAAGCCTCTCTTTATGTTAAAATGTGCTGAACCACTCTATTCACATTAGCCAGGATATGGAATAAACTAAGTGTATATCAACAGATGAATGAAAATGATATATGTGTATACAGAATGGATATTATTCATCTGTAAAAGAATGAAATTCTGTCATTCTCAACAACATGGATGAGCCTGGAGGATATTATATTAAATGGAATAAGTCAGGCACAGAAAGATAAATATCACGTGTTCTCACTCTTATGTGAGAGCTAAAAGAAACTGAGCTCATGTAAGTAGAAAGTAGAATTGTGATTATGGGAGATTGGAAAAGGTTGGGGATTGGGGAAGAGTGCAAGAGATTGGTTAATGGATACACAATTACAGTTACATGGGAAGAAGTATTTCTAGTGTTTTGTAGCACTTTTGGGTGAATATGGTTAACAATAATTGAGTGTACATTTTTGAAAAGCTAGAAGAAAGGATTTTGAATGTTCACAGCACAAAGTTATAAATGTTTGAGGTGATGGACATGCTAGTTATCCCAATTTGATCATTACACGTTGTCTGCATGTATCAAAATATCATTCCATATTTCATAACTATGTACAATCCTTACATGGCAACTAAAAATAAAAGGAGAAAATGTGGTGAATCAATCTTTAGTATTTTTTTATTGTCCAAAAACTAGTATTAGATTGCCAAACCAGTCAAGTAAACATGCTTAGTACATCAAAAAAGCGGGTGAGAGATACATTCAGAAAGTTGACAGAAGCCTATTAACCCATCATATTTTATTCATGACACTGCTGTTTAAACTGCATAGCAACATCATCTGGGAAGCTGAGAACCCCCAAGACAAAAGTGTGGAGTTCCATTCCAGGCCAGGAAAAATATATAATCAGATAGAAAACCACTTTGAGGATTCTTCTTTCACATTTTCTTGCGTTGTCTTATTAGAGGTAGCCTAGCTGTAGAAAACTGACTATCCTAGGTGTGGGAGGGATTAGATAATGAGTCATTGGAATTTTCTGTGTTGTACTCATAACCTACAGGGTAAAAAGGGCATAGGAAGAAAATTACTTATAGGGAGCACAGATAAAACCATTATGCATTGACTTTGAAAGAATTATAGTACAATCACAGCTAATAGATAATTATAGTACCATTAAGCTAATGAGTTAATTATTATATTAATTGACAGGTTAATGGAACTCCAATATGGAATTTTAAAGTCTGCACTTAAATTTCAGAGAAATAATATATTACATTAAGAATTTCATCCAGATAATGTATCTGTACAAAAATACAATTTGTTTTCCCCACGGAGAATTCCTGATTGAATTTTGACTCCCCTTTGATCAATATGTTGGAAAAACTTAAATAAGAAAGCAGAATAGACAACAATATGTAATAATTACAAATAATTTTTAAAAAGTAAACATGGGATTTGAGATATAACATCACATATGTTTTAGCTTGATTTTTGTTTATCAAAAGATAAATTAAGTAAAGATGTCATTTGTCTCTTTTCGATATTTGTTGCCTTTTGCATTTCTTTTGAGGACAAATCACATTCAGTTCAGCATGGGATAAGTCACTCCAACATGCATTATATTTGTTCTCCTTCCAGCTGGTTTACAGAGAATGCAAAGTTGTATAAATAAATTCCAGGCTAACAATGTTGGAAGTATGATTTGTTAGAAAAATTATAGGCTCTATAGTTTCAGAGCCAAAATTTTATATTTCAATTTAATTTGAAATATTTCATTTTCATAATTTCCAGGTAGATATTTTCAGAATTGAACTAAGTTATAGGACACCAGCTACTGTTGCAAAATTGATTAGTATAGGGAAATAATCCTTATACATTTGATGTCCTGTGCCTTTTGTGAATAGAGATATTTCATAGCACCAATATCACCAAAAATTTATAAGTTGCAACCCTAATTCTAATGCAGCAGTATTTGGACATGGAGCTTTTGGGTTCTAATTTGGTCATGAGGATGGGACCCTCATAAATGGGATTAGCAGTTTTCTAAGTAGAGGACAGAGAGATAGCTAGCTTTCTGCCATGTGAGAATAGAATGAGAAGCTGGCTGTCTGCAAATCAGGAAGTGGGCCCACACCAGAAACTAGTTCTACTAGCACCTTGATCTTGAAGTTCTTGGACTTTACAGCCTCCAGAATTGTGAGAAATAGATGAATGCTGTTTAAGTTATCCAGTCTATGGCACTTTGTTATAGCAGCTCAAACTGACTAAGACAGAAATTGCTACTGGGCCGTGGGGTGCTACTGCAACAAATACCTAAAAATGTGGAAGTGGCTTTGAGACTAGGAATGGATGGGACTAGAGACTGGAAGAGTTTTGAAATAAATGATAGAAGAAGCTGAAACTGTCATGAAGGGAATTTTAAAAGCAATTCTGGAAAGGGCTCAGAAAGGGAAGAGAGATCTGTAGGAAAAACTTCTGTGTTTGTAGAGAATACAGAAATAGTCATGCACAGAATGCTGGTAGAAATGTGGACAGTGAAAGCCATTCTGATGAGGTTTCAGACAGAAATGAGGAACATGCTATTAGACAATGAAGGAAAGATGATCCTTGTTATAATGTGGCACATAACTTGTCTGAATTGCATTTGTGTTCTAGTGCTGTGGCAGGTAGAACTTGCCAGCAGAAAAATTGCATATTTATCTTAAGAACTTTCTAAGCAAAGAGTTTTTGGAGCAGCTCAGTTCCTCCTGGCTGATTAGGGTAAAATGCAAGGAGAGAGAAATGATTTGAAGTTGAAATTATTAAGCAAAAGAAAACAGAACTTAACAATTTAGACATTTCTTAGCCTGTCCGTATTGGCAAAAGTCAGAAAATGTGTTCAGAAGAGAACACCAAGTCTGTGACCAAGCAACAGTTTGATAAGGAGTTTAATGTGGATGTGAATTATGGACTTAGATTATCCACTATCCCAGCAGGAAAACTGCTAGTTTGAACTAAAGGGGAAGGAGACTGGGAAAAATCAAGGAAGATTTTTGAGGTTGTTGTACTTCCTGGATTTATAGAGCAGGACCATAGAGCTGTTCAACTGTGGACATGTTCTATTCTGCAAAGCAATGGAAGAATAACCTTGAGGACAATTCAGAAATTATCTGGTCTGCCTTTTGGGTTTCAATAGCAGGGAGGGTGAAATTGCTTTGCTTTCAGCA
The DNA here is from genome assembly GCF_007565055.1 of Rhinopithecus roxellana. Taxonomy (NCBI): domain Eukaryota; kingdom Metazoa; phylum Chordata; class Mammalia; order Primates; family Cercopithecidae; genus Rhinopithecus; species Rhinopithecus roxellana. The sequence goes on along the minus strand of NC_044568.1, from coordinate 36,918,884 downwards.
GGCTAGATAATCTCTGCCTAAAGTCAGGAGGTTGGTGCTAACCAAAACCGTGGGGCTCAAGCACTGCCTGACAGAACATGGGAAACAGGACCCCTACCAAGCTGAGCCGTGGGCATGAGGCCACTTCTCCAGTGAGTATGGAAGGTGGAATCAGAACCACCTTCTCCAGTAGTCCTGAAGAGCTGAGAATGGAACCAAAGGGGATTATTCCCAAGCCTTACCATCTTCTAGATTTGGGACTTGTTGGTACCCATTACATCTTCTTTCTTCCTTATTTTTCCCTTTTGAAATGGAAATGTCTGTCCTATGCCTATCCCACCATTGTATGAGGAAGCACATAGTTGTTTGGTTTTACAGTTGATACTGTGAAATATACAATTCATCTTCAACACTCTTTCCTGGCATACAACTCCTAAAATTCTTAGAGACTCCAAAGTGATGTCCTGGAGAGTCATATGCCCTGGGAGAGGATGGAAGCTCCATACCCTTTCTCATATGCCTTGCCCTATGCATCTCTTTATCTGTATCCTTTGAAATATTCTTTACAATAAAGTAGTAAATGAGTAAATGTGTTTCCCTGAGTTCTGTGACCTGCTCCAGTAAATTAATAAAACTCAAAGAGGGGATTGTGAGAACCCCAACTTGAAGCTGGTCAGTCAGAAGGCCCTGGTTTTTGGTGGGGGTATTTTGGGTTCTGAGCCCCAGACCTGCAGGATCTGACACTATCTCCAGGTAGATAGTGGCAGAATTGAATTGAAGAGCACCCAGTCAATATCTGCTACAGAACTGATTGCTCACTTGGTGGTGGGGAGAACACTTCAATCCCTACATTTCATCACAGAATTCTTCTTATGTGTTAATGATTGTTGTATTGACTGAAAGAATAGAAAAGACAGGATTTCCCCCTTCCCCCCAACCCCCAAACATACAGATTCACAGCTGGAAAGGAATTTTGCATCAGGATAAAGTGTACTTCTAGTCTCAGTCGTACCTGATTTAGATATTTAAAGGAGATTTTCACTTAGACTTCAGAGTTTATGGTGGGATAAGCTAAGACTCTGGGGGCTTTTGGAATGAAATAGATTTTGCATGTGAGAAGAATATGAATTTTGTGAGGCTGGAAGCAGAAGACAATGGACTAAATTGTTTTTTCCTAAAATTCATATGTTGAAACCCTGATCCCAATATGATGGCATTTGGAGGTGGGGTGTTTAGGGAATAAGAATGGAGTTCTCATGAATGGGATTATAAAAAGAGACCCGAGAGCTAGCAAGCTCTCTTTCCACCATGTGAGGATAAAACAAGAAATTGTTTGTCTGTAAACCAGGAAGTGTGCCTTCAGCAGACACTGGAGGTACTGGCACCTTGACTTTAGACTTCTGATAAAACAATAATCGCTAACACTTTTCTAAGTTCTGTGAGTCATTTTAGTGAATTATTGAAATTGCATATGGATTGTGGAAACCCCTGAATTTGTAGCTGTCCTGGGTGAGAGAACTTCAGAAGAAGTAGATTAAGCATAAATCCTGAAGCTATGACCAAATTGCATGCATGTATGTTTTTTACAGTTGATTTCAGTGTTGTTTATAATTTTATACAGTTTCTGCTGCTCACAACTCAACCATTGTCCTTTTAATAACCATGCTAACTCAAGATTAAATATAATGACTGACTCTCAGTTTAAAGCATCTCTAAAATTTCGCTGTCCTCTTACAATACTTTTTTCCCCAAGATAATATGGTGCTTTAGAAATACTAGTGATTTCTCAAAGCATGTCTTGACTGGTGACTTCATTCCAAGTTTTACAAAGGTAAAATTAGAGAAAAATCTGTAGTTACTCTAATATTCACCCTTAAAGTGTGAAATAGCTGCCGGAAGACTCAAGAAAAGAGCATGGTTTAGATAGCGTAAGCCAGGCAAAACACAGAACACAAGAGAGCATTTTATGGCCTGAAATTTTATAAATTACCCTTTCTGTAAAATGGCATCATTACAAGATGAAAAGTATCTGTTTACCTATTTTGTGTATACCCCAAAGATGCTGTTGCATGGTATCTGAAAAGAGATTGGCAAAGAAGGGAAATATTATTCTTGAGCAAAGAGAAGTCACGTATATCAGACCATAAACATTTAAAGTCACAAGAAGCTATAGGGAGATTTTGTATTTTCTCTTTTCTCTCTGAAGTTTCAATAATGTTAGTCTATCATCAAGTGAACTGACAGTAGACAGATTAACCAGAGGGAAGAAAGCAAATACAATGTATTATGTGCATAGACACAGAAGCCACACACAAAGTATAAGACTCAAGGAAGGGCCAGATGACTGAAGTTTTTATACTAAACAGAAAGGAGTAGAGGCTTGGGGCTTCTTTGGAGGTGGTAACAAATTATGGGAGGATGAGGGGAGAAAAAGCATGGTGAGCAATGGCTGTCTTGTCATGCAGATAAAAAGTCTCCCAGATAACAGCCCTCAGAACATATAGATGATTGCCTGTGGTCATGTCTGTCTGGGTAAGTGTCAGACTTTTATTCATGATTAGGTAGGTAAAGGGGCCTCAGAGAAAATATCTGCTTGTATCTGCTGTTTACCCTACAAAAGTAAGATGACGTAAATTTCCTTTACAAAAGGACAGGTTTTCGGAGCTAATTTCATTTACAGTTTCTCTAAATAAACCAACTCAATTATGTCAAATAATTATTTTCTGGGTGGTATATTTTGGTCTCCCACAATGGATGCCATAGTATAGGATATACTATTTTATACCATGCAGGTGTAAAATGTTCTTGTAATAGTTGTTCCTATTCTAAGCATAATTGACCAGTAAGTATTCACATGCAGTGTTGATTTTGGTACATTTTATTTTTGATCTCTGCTGGCATACTGAATTTCTTTCCAGGCCTTTCTTCCATTTCTCATTTTTTGTCCAGGGAGAAGAAAAAAGTCAACACTTTAGAGGTTACTTGAGAAATGTTTTATATCAGCTGGGCATTGTGAATGTCACACTGCTTTCAAGATCACTGTCCCTCCACATTCTCTGATATCTTTCTGAGCAGGATCACAAATTTCTTCAACATTTAGGACATTGTGGCTTCTCACACTGAGTAAATTCCCAAAAATGGGCACCAAGAGGTTTAACAATCATGTGGGAAGTCAGACCCAGAGAAATATATTGGAAGGCAATTCTCCTTAAACTACTTTGCCATTTTTTCTCTTATTTTTCAGTGCCTCCAAGAAATGTAAGAAAGAGAGGTGGCCCAGAGAACGCTCACTGCCATAGGCACCGAGGGAAAGACACAAAGATAATAGTTTCTGTCACAGAGCAGAACATTCTGTGACAGCTTTTCTGCAGGAGTTACACAAGTGAGGCTAACACACTCTGCATGAGCTCTGTCGCTTGCCTCTGCCACGGAGATGCAGAGAAGCTCGTGAATACTTAGTTTCCAGCAACTGCCAAAGCTGCCAGGCTCCACAGAGAGCAGTTAGTTGAGATGTCCTTGCCCATGCTGGGCTCATATCTCCAGGTGACGCTTTCAGGCACACATGGTCAACATCCATGGGACAAAGTTCACTCACTTGCTCTGGGCTGCTGCTGTTGTTTCTATCATTGTCTTTTTTTTTTTTTTTTTAGTTGATTTTAACTTCTTCTACTTGGCTATGTTATGTGACTGTTAGTGAATTTAAATACGTTCTTGGAACAAAGTAGGTTATTTCTAATTGATCCTCTAAAAGTAAGACTAAGCTCCAATAATGCAAGTCCTAAAGATTTGCCTCTGTGGTCCATTTTGCCTGCTTTCTGCTCTTCCCCCCTCTGAGAGCTCTCTTGGGTTGACCAGACTTCTGATCTCTTGTATTCACCTTTTATTTTTTTTCCAGGGTTTTAACTTTTTCATCAGATTTGGCAAGTAGTCTTAAATTTTCATTAAAATTAAAATATAAAGATCCTTGAATCATCTCCTAGAATGTTGTTATTTACTTAAGACTGGTAAGATTCTGGTTATATCAATGAACCAACGCCCTGTGGGATTCGTTAGAAAGGGAAATCCTGTGGCTACATCCTATACCTACTGAATCAACTAAGATATTCAGTAGGGGATATCTACTGAATGTAGGGATGGGTCACAATAATATGTCTTATAGCAAGGCCCCCAGGTGATACAGGTGAGGACCATTTGGCTATTCAAATTCTCCTACTTTAACCAACCTTAGGCCCTGAATCTAAATCTGTTTTTAGTATCCCAGCATTAGTCTTCCTTAAAGGGGCATAAGGACCAGACAGAATGCAGGCAGATGCCTCTAAGTTGAAACAGGTGACAATGATCATAAAACAGAAGAATAAGCATATGCAATGATCTTGAACTAAAAACGGTATACACTATGGCAAGCAGAAATTATTGCCTAAATCCAACAAACTGACATTCATCTTAAGGGAGTGTATGTTGCTATTGTGGAGCTGGAAATAAAATGGCATAAGAAAGGAAGGGAAAAAGGAAAGGAGAAAGGAAGAAAGTCAAGCAAGAAGGAAGAAAAGAAAAAAAGGAGAACAAAATAACAGCAATTTGATTTAATAAGACACAATGGTTGGTGGACTTTAAGAACAATCGTATGGAGAAAAGTAAAGGCTTTCTAACTCTTCTAACACAAGAGAGTAGTATCTCAAGGCTTTTAGTTGGTAGAAAGTTTAGACTTGGGGCCGGGTGCGGTGGCTCAAGCCTGTAATCCCAGCACTTTGGGAGGCCGAGGCGGGTGGATCACAAGGTCAGGAGATCAAGAACATCCTGCCTAACACGGTGAAACCTTGTCTCTACTAAAAACACAAAAAATTAGCCGGGCGTGGTGGTGGGCACCTGTAGCCCCAGCTACTCGAGCAACAGAGTGAGACTTTGTCTCAGAAAAACAAAAAAAAAAAAAGGAAAATTTAGACTTATTGCTCTGATGCTCTTACTCATAAATTAAACTCTTTGAAAATTGCAAAAAAGTACAAGAAGAAAGCAACTGCTTAATATGATCAGGAGTGATCTGTCACTGGAACTGCTCAAGTAATAGTTAAGAATACTCACATATGCATTAGGGTATACGTGGAAACAGGTGTTGCAGAGGTGTCTTGCTACAATTTTTAAGTTGAGCATCATTGGAACACAAAACAATTCAGTGTTTGAGAAATATAGGAGGTAATCATCTCACTAAAAGTAGTTTTAATTAATGAAAATCTGGGACTCTCCGTGAATCTTGCATGATTTCTTAATTGTAAATGAGGAGTTAGAAAGTGTCTGATGCAGATAGGTAAGTTCACATTTCTGAAATATTTATTTATATTTGTACCCAGAACATTTCAGTATAGTCAAAAGAACCCAAAACGTGAAGAATCTAAAAGAAACACTGTTCCAAGAGGAAGATCAAGGTGGCAGAGGAAGACCACCTCAAGAGAAATGAATGCATGCAGAGGAAAGAGACTACGGGGAGGAAAGTAAGAAGAAGGGTACATTTAGCATGAAACCTGTGACATCTGACCTTTCATCAAGATCATAGCCCAGCTCATAGCTGCATATTTAATTGGATCACTTAACATCAGTATAGACACATCAGTAGGGTGTCTTGGAATGGCCTTGTTTTTTTCTCACATCCAAGTCAGGAAGTTGATAGCCCAAAGAGATGACATAACAGCAGAAATTTAGATTCCATGTGAGTATTCTCTACTTACAACAAAATAATTAGGCCATGTACCAATCCTGTTTCATCTGCCTTTATCAGTGTTGCCTCAAAGAGAAAGCAATGAATGCCGTCTCCAAAGTTAGCTTGAGAACCTCCACTTTCTTAGAGGTCCTCTTGTGATAAATAGAAGGCGGGCTTTCAGGTCCAAAGTGGTGTCATCAAAGTACGGCCCTTCCAGCTGAACAGCTGAGTGACAGCAAATTCCTTTACCATCTTAGCCAGAACATATTCATCTGCAAAGTGGGATAATACCTTCTGTAAGAGTAAATGAGGAAAAATACGTCTAGTTGCTGTGTGGCTGAGTAGAAGCCTCCCAAAAGGGAGTAAAATTATGGATTTTATTTCTCTCCAGAACCTGACCTGAAGCCTTACTGACTCAGAAACTACCAGTGAATCAGTGTGGCTGGATTTAGTATTTCAAACTCAAAAAAATATTCAGAAGAGATGAATATGTGGAACTGAATATCTGTGCTTTTATATATACTGTGATATATAATTGCCTAGAAAATTAAAGACTTTTCCTAATAATGGCAAACTTATTTTAAGAAACAAAATTATGACCAGAAGGGGGTTTGGTGGATTAGAAATTAGGGGCAGGAGGAGGATATGTTATGTGTTCCTGTTCTTATGTTTCATGACAGCTGGGTAAGAAAACCCAGTTCAGCTGCTTCTGCAAAAAAATTGCCTTGAAATAGAACTAAAATATTTGCATTGCATTGTCCAAGGCCCTATCTTTGAATATGTACTGTGTACCTTGATATCCTTGGTTATTTGTTATTTGCTGACTTCCTAAGCAACTATCCTCTGATTAACAGTTTTTATTTAATAAAGGATGATGCTAGGTTGTTAATTTAAAAAGTGAAATTTGAAATATAGCAGGCCTATTCCACTCTGGCTCTGCTAACTACAAGTTTATCACATTGAAAAAATAACAATTGGTATTTGAGTTTCTTATATGTAAAATGTTTTTAATAACAATTCCTGATTCACTGGTTTGTTTTTTTGGAATAAGTAAAATAGTATGGTTCTCTATTTTGGTTCTGTTGTTGTTCCCACTTTATAGATTAGTAAACTCAGTTTTATAGAAGTTAAATGACATAGCCGATACTAAAACACTGCTAAGTACATGACTCAGGAATCAAACACAAATGTAGTGACCTGACAACTCACCTGCTTAACCACAATTCCATACGGCAAGCTGGCAGGCTACCGTATCCAACCTTTTAAAATGGAGAATGAGCTTGATGTCATAAACTCTTCTGAAATCTGCTCGCCACACATAATAAGGAATATGGTGAAGAAAATCTCCCCTATTTGGCATCTTCCTTAATGCTAGACACCCACTTTTTTTCTGTTGGTTCCTTGGATTTTCATGCTAAAATCCCTTGTTTTAACTACTTTTGTTCTGCTAACATTTTGTGGCCATTATTAGGAAAACCTCCTTCCTATTTATAATAAGAGGAAACCATGTTATTTTTATGTTCATGTTAGATGTAAATAAACTCCATTTTGCTTAGATTAATGCTAACATGAGTGTCTTCAACTTTCCCCCAGATCCCTCCCACTTTCCTTCCCCTCAAATTCTCCCTGATCATCTCTGCTCTCTAGCCCTCTAGGGTGTTCCTTAAGAGGTCCCAATGGTATGCGTAAAAAGCGTGTGTATGACAGGTAGTAACTGCCAAAAACCTATGTGTGCAATTGCAATTCACGTAAACCAATCCACCTGCAATCTGATTCAGCTTGCCTGCCATTCTTCCTAGCCCTAGGTGTAATTTCTGTGGCTGGCTTATGTATTAGTCTGTTTTGTGTTGCTATAAAGGATTATCTGGCCGGGCGCGGTGGCTCAAGCCTGTAATCCCAGCACTTTGGGAGGCCGAGATGGGCGGATCACGAGGTCAGGAGATCGAGTCCATCCTGGCTAACACGGTGAAACCCCGTCTCTACTAAAAAAATACAAAAAACTAGCCGGGCGAGGTGGCGGGCGCCTGTAGTCCCAGCTACTCGGGAGGCTGAGGCAGGAGAATGGCGTAAACCCGGGAGGCGGAGCTTGCAGTGAGCTGAGATCCGGTCACTGCACTCCAGCCCCGGCGACAGAGCAAGACTCCGTCTCAAAAAAAAAAAAAAAAAAAAAAAAAGGGAGCTTCTAATCATGGTTGAAGGGGAATTGACATCACAAGGCCAGAGGAAGGAAGCAAGAGAGAGGAAGAAAAAGCAGGGGGGAACTGCCAGACTCTTTTTTAACAAATCAGATCTCATGGGAACTAATAGAGCGAGAAGTCACTCATTATTACCAGGAGGACAGCACCAAGATATTCATCAGAGATCTGCCCCCATGACCCAAACACCTTCTACCAGGCCCCACTTCCAACACTGGGAATCAAATTTCTACACGAGATTTGGAAGGAATAGATAGCCAAACTGTATCAGCCTGTTTCCTTTTTTGCCTTGGTATCGCCCCAAAAACTATGTAAAATTCAACACCTCATTGACCTTCTCCTTTCCCCAGAAATTCCTCTTTTTCTCATATTTTTGTTGAAGCTGCAAAGCTTTTTCTTATTATCAAACATACATTTTATTCATTTATCTATCAATTTCTGATAACCAATTATGCAAGGTCACCAGAGGACAAAAAGATTAAAACATTGGTAACTTTAGTTACCATTGCTTCCTTTTCTTTTGCAGCTTTGAAATCTAATTAAATGGAAGCTATCAACTTTCCAAGCTTTATCTTTTCTTACTCACATTTGTCTTACGTTTTTTGTTTGTTTGTTTGTTTTTAATTTGTATTGTTACCCAAGTTCAGTTCTCTATTTTTTTTACTTTATGGATATTTCAGTAGCTTCCACTTAGTTTCCATAATAAAAATGAACTTCTGGCATTTATGACCACAGATAGAAAGACAGAAAGAGAAAGAGTATCTTATATCATATGAACTCATTTTTTCTGTTCTTAAAAACACCCAGGAGTTATCATCAATTATAGAATAAAATTGAAATTCTGTTGTAATGCTATTAATTCCAAACACTCCACCTATCTAACATTATGTTTTACTACTTTGTAAATTATTAGCTTTTAACTCTCTTCATTCTTAGGTTTTCTCGAACCAACAATGCCCTTTCTTATTCTAAAACCATCCATTAAAATCCTTTAATTTTTTCTACCTTAAGTAGTTCTGCTAAAGCTGTACCATGTATAGAAGGAATCTGCTTCCCTGTCTCACTCTCTGAACTCCAATTCTTCTTTCTGGAATCACCTTCAAAATAAATTACGCACATGCAAGCTGTTGTCTCCAGCTGTCATTTTAGGAAAATCAAATCTAATACTATAACAAACAAATCTAACACTGATTCAGTATTATTATTTAATATCCTATTTATGTTCAGATTCATTTAATTGTCCAAAAATGTTTTTCTCCTCAATCCAGAATTCAATTAAAAATCACACATTCTATTTGGTTGTATTTTAAGTTAAAACACCTCTCCTCCATCTCTTTTCTTTTTTCTTGTGGCTTTGACAATTTGAAATAGTTTAGGCCAGTTTGTTTGTAGAGTGCCTCACAATCCAGATTTGTCTGATTTTTTTTTCCCTGTGGTTACTTTCAGGTTAAATATTATGTCAAGTGATATATAATTCCCATTGAGTAGTGTCAGAAAACATTTTTCCAGTTTCTGAAGACTCAGTTCTACCTGACCTCTGTATTATAAAGCACTTTTTTCCTTCTCATTCTACAAAGTTACCATACTGTTTGTGAACTGCGAAATTTTATAGCATGTGTTCTGTTTCACACAAACAGCTTTCCATGTATATCTGAGCACTCCACCATAATTGATAAGCCTGGAGAAATTCATGATTATATCTTGGTAACCTTTGCTGTCTCTCAAGTGACTTTCAAAATGTTCATGGTTTTCAACTGAGTTAATGAAAATATAAATAACCTCAATATTAGTTTTAGGTGAAAACTTGAGTTGTTAAAACTAAACTTTAGTTGTTAAAAAAATTCAACTCCTTTTCCTAGAATATTGATTGGCATGATGATAATGATTTTTTCACTTAATAATCTCTAAGAATAAATAAATTAGCTTCAGCATAGGTAGGGTCATCTAATCACAGGATACTTAATAAAATCTGCTTATCCATACCCTCATACACAAATGCATGTATGCCCACAGATACATATTTGTATATGTATTTCTTTTGCTTGTTTGTTTGTTTAATTATACTTTAAGTTCTGGAATACATGTGCAGAACACGCAGGTTTGTTTCATAGGTATACACGTGCCATGGTGGCTTGTTGTACCCATCAATCCATCATCTACATTAGGTGTTTCTCCTAATGCTATCCCTCCTCTAGCCCTCCACCCCCATATGCGCCCTGGTGTGTGATGTTCCCCTCCCTGTGTCCGTGTGTTCTCATTTTTCAGCTCCCACTTATAAGTGAGAACATGCGGTGTTTGGTTTTTCTTTTCCTGTGTTAGTTTGCTGAGAATGATGGTTTCCAGCTTCATTCATGTCCCTGCAAAGGGACATGAATTCTTTCTTATGGTGTCATTGTATTCCATGGTGTATATGTGCCACATTTCTCTTTATCCAGTCTATCATTGATGGGCATTTGGGTTGGTTCGAAGTCTTTGCTGTATATGTTTTTCTATGAGTTTTTCATGTTTTCTGGGGAAAAAAGTAGTCTTTTTTTTAAATGATGAAAAATGGCCTGTTATTTTAGTAATTGGGCACTAAATTTTTTTGACATTTTCATCTTTAGAAATTTAGCCTATTCACAATCAGTGATTTGTTAAATTTGGAAACTGTTCATTTTCTTGGTAAATTTGTCCCCTTCAGAATGCACATACAATGCAAGCTATTGCAACATGATTTTTTAAACACATCTTACAGAGAATTGAACTTGAAATCCATGTGGTGAAGAAAATAAATTTACTCTTTATCCTAGTTTTTGCAATGACAGGGTATCTTATTGATCTCCCACTCTTTGCTCACCTGCACAGCCATTATGTGCTAACCAAATATTACCTGAATTGGCTATAGTTTTTTTGCGTATTTTTTCCAGGTCTATAATAGCACCACAAAACCTGCTACTCAAAATGTCTCTACAAGGGGTTATCTATTTCAAGTTGTAAAGGAGATTGAATAGATGGAAAAAAGAGAAACTTCTCTTAACAGAAGTATCACTTTCTATTATAATATCACCCTGTCAAACATTTTATCCTGTGGCTACTTGAACTTTGAAAGGAATGCCATACTTCCATCTTTCCAAAACTCTAACCACTCTAGTCCTTTGGATAACAATCTAGCAAAACAGATTTTCATGTTTGTTGTTAATCTATAATATTAGCCATGTTAATGTTACATTCTTTCAGTCTAGCCCAACAGAATTACAGAAACACCAGACCTGTCAGCCCTTGCAGATTATCTATAACCAATATCTAAATTCTGTATCACTCCTTAATTGTATTTTCCTGTTTCTGTTTCAGCTAGCTTTCATCTGATTTCTGGCTTTTTCTTCCAAATGCCATTTACAGTATGGGCTTTTGACTTTTTAATTTATTATCTGCATCTATCCCTTCATGTCTTCACTCTTGTTTCCTCATCAAAGACTCAGGCTTCATCTATCTGATTATCAGTAAATGGACCTTCACACTAGGGAATCCATTAGATCAATCAGTGTTTCTTTTTTTTTCTTCTCATCTGCCTTGGCGTCAGTGAAAATTATACCTTATATTAGTATACCTTAAGAATACCTCTATTTACAACACATTGTATACCTACAATCTTTTCAAGTACTGTGCAATATTCCTAGGATACAGGATATAGAAATAATGAAGAATTAGTTCATTAAAGCCAGATAATCTATTGGTCTCCACTTGTTTTAGAAACAACTCTCTGAGCTATGTAAGACTTGGATTTCTTCATCACTGCGTAGCCTGATAAAAAGTTTAAGCAACTGGTTCAAGATCACGTGTCCAATAATTTGCTGCTCAGGACAGCTAGAGACCAGATCCTAGAGTCTACCACCCAAACCTATCTCCAGACAACAAGAAGTCAAGGAACATATTTCTATCACACAATGATTATCAGCATAGATTGACTAGTTGTGTCATATTTCAGTTCATTTTTGTCTGGTTCCTGGAATCTGTAAATATCAAAATGCACAATTAGTTATATGACGATGTTAGAACTTTGGTGCAAATGGTTAGATTTATTCTAAATGGTACACATTTCTGTTATATGGCTGTAACCTTGTTGAATGAAAACTGAGTATTAGTTGGGAAGCATTTGTATATTCCCTTCAAGAATATTTCTTTTTAAAAGTAAATCACAAATCTATTTGCAGATACTTTGAAAATGTTGCAAGTAAAATATGAGTTTACCATGAAAATGTTGTAATTACTTCCTAGAATTTTTTTAGGAAAATATTTTGGAAATTTTTTTAGGAAATATTTTTAGGAAAATTTTTAGGAAAATATTTGTTATATAAGTACCTAAGTATGCCTGTGAATGGCAGATGATCTTTTTACTTTAAAGGCAGCGATGTCTCACTTTGGTCGTTTATACACTCCTTCATTCATGCATCATTGCATTCTGTATTTCTTTATCATTTTATTTTTTTGAGTACTTACTATTACCAGGCTCTCATCTTATTTAAAACTTATGGCATCAGTAGATAGTTTTAAGAACATTTGTCCTTCATGTAGTGCTTTCCACATTTGAGAGGGAAACAGAAGTTTTGTTATTGTCATTGTTTTTAATCTGAACTTACATTTTCCCCTTGGCCCTTTCCCTCACAACTTAGAGGGCTGAAAGTAGGAAGCAGCAAATTTGAACCTTAAGAAACAGAGAAATTAGTGCTAAAGAGATTTGAATTACATTTCAATCTCGTCTATTGGGAAACTATTAATATTTTCAGTCATTACCATGTCTTTCTCAAATCTCTAGAGATTTACCTACTGAGTATTGTGCCTTTTCAGAGGGACAATAAGTTTTATTCTGCAGTTAATGGTAACATTGGGCAAGGTGAAGTGTTGACAGAAACAAAAAATAACAAAACATAAAAACAAGGCAATTGTGTTAGGTTGAAAATGGCTTCCCCAAAAGATATCCATGTCCTAGTGCCTGGAACCTGTGAATGCTATCAGAGTCTTTGTAAGTGTAATTAAGTTAAAGAACTTTAAGTGAAGAGATTATCCTGCATTACAGGGTGAGCCTTAACTTTAATCACAAATATTGTTATAAAAATGAGGCAGAAGGATATTTGATATATGTACAGAGGAGACAGAGTAGACAGGGAATTGAAAGTGCTAACCTTGAAGATGAGGGTGAAGCAACCACAACCAAAGAAATGTCAGCAGCCACCAGAACCCGAAAGAGGCAAGAAATGAATTTTCCCCAAGAGGCTCCAGGTACAGTGTGCAGCCTGGGCCCTGCCACACCTTGATATTGGCCCAGTGATGTTAATTTCATACTTCTGGCATCCAGAACTGCCAGAGAACAATGTGCGTTATTTTAAAACACAAGGTTGTGGTATTTTGTTAGAGCAGCCTCAGAATATTAATACAGTAATATGACCTAACCTGTGTTAGATAAATTTCCTTTTAATAAGAACACTGAGAAAACACAGTGAGTTCATTGGTGATTGGCTAGAGGTGTGTGACTCTGATAGTTGACAAATTTGTAAGCATTCTTTTCTTTAACTTTAAAATGGTGGTGATGTAGTACCTTTTCCTACTTTCAGCCATGAGGGAGAACTAGCTTTACATTCTCACCTTAGAAACTAGAAAACTTCAAATATACATATTTTACAATATAATGTATTAATAGAAAACTTGAAGTATAGTAAAGCCAACACATTAGTAGACAATTCTCATTGAAAAGATAATTTATTACATTTTCCAAGAGTAGGGGATTTGCCTCACTATTTTTTTTTAATTGTACTTTAAATTCTGGGATACATGTGCAGAACGTGCAGGTTTGTTACATAGGTATACATGTGCCATGGTGGTTTGCTGCACCGATCAACCCATCATCTAGGTTTTAAGCCCCACATGCATTAGGTATTTGTCCTAATGCTTTCCCTTACTTTGCCCCCCAACGCCCGGCAGTCTCCTGTGTGTGATGTTCCCCTCCCTATGTCCATGTTTTCTCATTGTTCAACTCCCACTTGTAAGTGAGAACATGTGGTGTTTGGTTTTCTCTTCCTGTGTTAGTTTGCCGAGAATGATGGCTTCCAGCTTCAAAAAGCGGGGGTTACAATCCTAGTCTCTGATAAAACAGACTTTAAACCAACAAAGATCAAAAAAAGACAAAGAGGGTGTTACATAATGATAAAGGGATCAATGCAACAAGAAGAGCTAACTATCCTAAATATATATGCACCCAATACAGGAGCACCCAGATTCATAAAACAAGTTCTTAGAGACCTACAAAGAGACTTAGACTCCACACAATAATAGTGGGAGACTTTAGCACTCCACTGTCAATATTAGACGGATTAATGAGACAGAAAATTTACAAGGATATTCAGGACTTGAACTCAGCTCTGGACCAAGCAGACCTGATAGATATATACAGAACTCTCCACCCCAAATCAACAGAATATACATTCTTCTCAGCACCACATAGCACTTATTCTAAAATTGACTACATAATTGGAAGTAAAACACTCCTCAGCAAATGCAAAAGAACAGAAATCATAACAGTATCTCAGCCACAGTGCAATCAAATTAGAACTCAGGATTAAGAAACTCAAAGCTGAACAACTACATGGAAATTGAACAACCTGCTCCTGAAAGATGACTGGGTAAATAATGAAATTAAGTGCTTCACTATTATAGAAGGAGGCACATTGGGAAGCAGTGGGGTGCACTCAGGGGCAGAGGGAGAGGGAGGAACTGCAGGCAAGGGCCTTTTTGTGGTTTCTGTAGGAAGGCATGAGCCAGGTGAGGTAAGCAGGCTTAGGATTAGCCATTTTGAATAACTACAATGGTCTTTCAGGCACAGGGACTGTCACTAGTTTTCTGGTACCTGGCCCTGGGTGACTAGGGCAGGTAGATAATATCAGAGAGTGAAACCTGGACCTAGAAGGTAGTCAGAGTGTGGTCTATGGATTGGTTAGTTTGCATTTGAGAAGCTTGTCCCCTAGTAAGAGAATCTTCTCAAGAGGGTAAGGAGTGACAAGGGTTGCAGGAGGTCAAGGCAGGGTGACTCAGGCATACTATCAGGTTGTCGATAACAAGGCATGCCCAGCATATGCATGTAGGGCAAATGTTAAAGCATCAGATTTACAGAAACTAGAAACATAGTTAATATAACATGGAACAAAGATTTTTAGACACTGTATAACACATGGCATTGAACAATGATCACTCAGAGAAGGGAAACAAAAAAGATAAGCCCTACAGTTGCCCCAGCTTAAGTCCAAAGGGGAGTTTATAGGTCAAAGGACAGCGATGATAAACCTGATCTAAGTTAAGAGCCTTCATTGAGTTGAGGATGCAGAGATGAGTGCTGTGGGAAGGCAAAATATGGACTAGGAGGGCCCTGACCGGAATGAAAGCTCGTGAGACCCATGAGAAGGGAGTCGAGGAGGTTTTGGCTGAGTATTCATCTTCACATGCTTGTGAGTAAACCCTGAGCTATACTCAAGTAGGTTTTTACGCTACCTACCAAGTGGCACAATAATGTCTGAGGGAAAACTGTTTTGTGTTCAGATATATCTTATGAAGCCTAGAGAAACCATTAAAATTGACAAAATGGTTAATAGCTAAAAAGCCACTAGCAGAGACAAAACAGAATTTAAAAGATTCCGTTTGCATTGATCCAAAGAAGGAAGAGAAACAGTCTCTTAATTTTCTTTCTTTTGGAAAGGAAAAAAAAAAAAGAAAGAGAACAAGTTTAAAAAAAATTGTAGTGAAATTTCTTCTGGTAGGTTTCCAAGTTATTATGACTTGTATTACCAGGGTAACAATGAAAATGAGTGCCTCTTTAAGTCAAGCTACTTTACAGCGAACTATGGTCCTTAATCACTATCATAATCCAAACGAAGACTCTGACCAATTAGACTCTAATACTGTTGAACTGTTTATATTGTCTGAACCTTAACTTGGCTAATTTGGTTTGATTCGTTTCATAAGAACTTTTAAGGAGCGCACCTTGGCATTTTGATGGTATCTTCTTGATAGTCACAATAATAGTGCCCTTGGCACACTGTATCCTCTCAAGTCTTAAAATGTTTTGTAAGCAGCTATACATTGAGAGTTGAATGGTGTCACTCCAACTGGATCAGCGGGAACATAAAGAATCGTTTTGCTGGTACAAAGCTGTGACTTGTGAATTCCATATAAACACCAAAGAAGACTTGTAAGAGTCCATAACGAAACTAAAGACGACTTGTGAATTCCACACCGAGACCAAGTAAGTCTTCATGATGGTGACAGAGAGCAGTGTCAATGCCTAAAGTTTTGGTCAATCTCTCTAAATTGAGGGGCTGACCCAAAGGGGGAATTGTTTAAGCGGACTAAATATGGCCTGAGACGGACTCCGTACTTCTATATTTGAGTCCTTTTGGATGAACTGTAACCTAGCTTAGTAGGCAGACAAAATTGGAAACCTAACTTAGTAGTACGCATCTGTAATAACAGCTGAGTGTTGGCCAATCCGAGTGGCCATACTCCAACCACTCATAGACTGCTGAGTGTACAAACTGCGTTCAAATAAGGCAAATAATAAATTAAATTTCTACTTATACCTTTTTCACAAATAAAATACGTGATTCACATGGTTTTATTGATAAATTCTACTATACATATAAGCAATGAATAATACCAATTCTACACAAACTCTTCCAGAAAATGGAAGAAGAAAAAACAGTTCTCCACTCCTTTTATGACACCAGCATCACGCTGATGTCTAAATTGGGCAAAGCCAGTTCAAAAGAACTTCAGATGAATATCTCGGATGAATATAAAACAAAAATTATTTAATAAGATATAAGCAAACCAAATCTAACAATGCATAAAGATTAATCATGACCAAGTGAATTCTATCCTAGGAAGAAAAGTTGGTTAATATTCAAAATTAATGTAATTCACCACATTCATATACTAAAATATGATTATCTCAATAAATTCAAGAAAGATTTGACAAAGTTCAACATAAGAATAGAAGCATTCTTCACAAGGTATTAAAGGTTTCCATAAAAAATCAAAAGCTAATGTCATCTTAATGGTGGAAGGCTTCATTGTTTCCTTCTATGATCACAAACATGGTTGTTGTCCCTCTATATAAATTCTATTTAACATTGCATTGGATTTCTTAGAAAGCACAAAATTGAAAAAAATATAGAAACTGTAAAGATTGAAAATGAAGCATAAAAACTATTTTTATTTACAAATAATATGTTTATGTCAAAAATTCTAAGTAATCTAAAAATTGTAATAGAATTTATAATTTAGCAAGGCTGCATAGAAAGTTTTGAAAAAAGTGAATTCTATTTCATTATACTAGCAATGAACAAATAGAAATTAAAATTGAAACAATCCCATTTATAATGACTTGAGATTTATTAAATATTAAAGGAAAATTTACCAAAAACAGTGCAAGACTTGTACACTGAACACTACAAAATGTTAGGGTAAAAATTAAAATACACATGAATGAATCAGAAGATTCATGATAAGAAGTTTCAACATCTTAAGATGCCTATTATTCCCAAATTAAGCTATAGATTCAACTGAATCACACTCAATATCTCAGCAGGATGTTGAGATAGAGACAATATTCTTGTCAAAAAGACACACCCTGAAGTTGCCCGAGCTTAAGCCCAAAAGAGAGTTTATAAGTTAAAGCTTATTAACAGACTGATTCTCATATTTCAGGATTTTCGCTGTCTGATACCATGTCATACATAAAGTTAGTATAGGTAGTGTGCTATTTGCACTAATAGAGACATGCAGATGATGTAACAGGACAGAGGGTGCAAAAACAGACCCACACATTTATAGTTAATTGACTTTCAAGAAAGACACAGAGGCAATTTAATGGGAAAGAGTAATTGTTTCAGCAATGGTGCTGTAACATTTGGATCTTTATATGCAGAAGTGAACCTCACCCTTTACTTCTTTCATATAAAAATTATCTCAAAATCGATCATAAACCTAATTGTCATTTTGAAAACTATAAAACTTCAAAAAATAAAATATAGGAGAAAATACAAGTGACCTTGAATTAGGGAAAACACTTTAAAATGAGAAAAAGAAAGCATGAAGAATACAAAATAATATATTAAACATCATTAAAAATTTAGTTCTTCAGAAATCATTGTTAGGAAAATGTAAATGCAAACTATGGAAGGAAGAAATCTGATAAAGAATGTGTATCCAGAAACTGTAAGAACTCTTACAAGTTAATAATAGCAAAACATCTGATTTTTTTAATGGCAAAGACTTAGAGACATTTTACCAAAGGATATATCAAATAGCAAATAAACCAATTAAAAACGGAAAAGTATATTTGTTATTTGTGAAATGCAAACAAAGACCAAAATAAGATAGTAATATATATCCAATAGATACCTAAAATTAAAGACTAATGGAGTTTTGGCAAAATTGAAGAATAAGTGAACATTTGCTCCAAACATTGCTGATGGTAATGAAAAACTGCAACAAGTTTGGAATACAATTTTTTTTATTATAAAGCTAAATATTCACCTAACTATAACCAGCAATTTCACACCTAGGTAGTTACCCAGGAGAAGTAAAAATCTATGAAGATTTGTATTCAAATATTCATAGCAGCTTTGTTTATAATAGTTAAAGCCTGGATAAAATGTAAATTTGTATCAACTGGTAAATGCATAAAAATATTGTGGTATATCTATACAAAGGAATTCTACTGAGTGATAAAAAACAAGGAACTAGTGATGTGTGCAACTATATGGATAAATCTCAAGGGTATTATACTAAGATGAAGAAGCTGGGCACAAATACTGTATACCATATGAATCCATTTCTATGAAATTCTAAAAAGGGTGAAACTATAATGATATAAAGAATAGTAGTATTTGTCAGCCCAGGGGATGGTGAAAGGAACTGACTACAAAGAGATAGCATGAAACATTTTGAAATGATGGAAATAATCTCTGTATCTTGGTTTTTGTGGTGGTTATACCACTATATACATTTATCAAAATTCTTCTAATTTGATACTTTAAATTGGTGAAATTTGCTATATATATATCACCACAATAAAGTAAATTAAAACAAAATGCCTGCTATAACTCAATAAGATGATACCAGAGAAAAATGGACTATG
Source organism: Rhinopithecus roxellana (assembly GCF_007565055.1). Classification (NCBI taxonomy): domain Eukaryota; kingdom Metazoa; phylum Chordata; class Mammalia; order Primates; family Cercopithecidae; genus Rhinopithecus; species Rhinopithecus roxellana. The sequence goes on along the minus strand of NC_044568.1, from coordinate 36,899,854 downwards.
TATATGAAATGTAAAGTATCTTTTTTACATGGGCTTGCTTTGTTAGACAAAGACATAGCTGAGATTCAAAGAGACCCTGTTCCCTGATGCCTGTTACAAAGCACTTTGCTCTTACTCTTGTGGAAAGGAGTATGATTCAGTCAAATATTCTCCACTGTAAGAGATTGCTTTCCAGGAGAAAGAAATCAATGTTCAATGTAAGCAACACAAATGCTTCAGACATTTGTTGATTTGAGGTTACTTGGCCAAACATTAATCTTCATTTTCATTAAAGATTTGATGTTTGGCATTGGCATTGCCAATAAATTTAATGGATTAAATTATGTGGAAGAAATCACAAATTATTGATCGTCATTCCAAGGTTGAGATGGAAATTACTTATATTGAGATCTGAAAGACTGTACCAAAGTCATTGACTTTAGAGGGAGTTGCATGAGCATAGAAAACATAATCCTATTAAATGTGCAAACAATTTACCTTAGGGAATTAGAAAACTGCAGTCCAAACTTGTATTTTCAGGAGAGTGCATAAGATTTAACAAGTATATTTTCCTAATGTAACTAAAGTAACACAACATAAAATAAGATGTGACAAAATATATTGGGATATAATTACACAGAGAACCCCTTGAAACTTTAAGCATTTGCGTTTTATTTCAGACCCCTTTATCTCCTGAATTGAATCCTATTAGAAATTCCAGAAGATAAACCAATTAACTTCCTGTGGAGAAAAAAAAAAGAAAAGAAAAGAAAAAAGAAATTGAAACTCCTCATTTGTTATTGCTGAATATAATCTACATTCTGAGCAGCCTCTCTGAGCAAGCACCATTTTATCAAAAGCAATCCTAAGAGGGTATATTGGAAAATGATTTCTCCTCATTTGCACTCATTTCAAAGGTGACTCCATCACCATTGTCTGAACGACAGTTGCCCCTCAGTAACAAATGATCACCGTTAAATGAATCCCAGAGGTTTGAAACTAATGTAGAACAAAGGAGTAAGAACGCAAGTGATGACTCAAGATCTATTTTTCATCACTGCATAATGTTTTGCTTCACTGATCTATCACTAAACAACAGCTGCTGGGCTAGAGGCAGAGTGACAAACACCTCTGTTAGTAACGGGAATCTGGGCTTGCCTCGGGCCTTGGATAAAGTCATGGACTGAAGAAGAAAAATGGGTGGGGTGTTACTTCGAATCTGCTGCAAAATGGTTGACTGATGCTCTACACATCAGCATGACAGTCTGCAGCAGACCCAAATCCTCCTGGATATTCATTGTTATCACTGCAGATGTAGCTCATCTATTTCAAAGGAAAGAGTCATTTTGGAGGATAGCATATTTAACAAATATTTTCTGCTTTGTCCACAGCAGTGGTGTTGGAGATTGCCTTGTTTTTACTTTTGGTAAGGCATTCAGATCTAGAATCTCTTCACCCCTTTTTGTCTATGCCCTCATACCCTGCCCTGTTTCTGCATTCTAATCTTCTCCTGCACCCTCACTACCATCAAATACCTGCTTACAAAGTCGATTTTGCTTCATCTCTGTTATCCTTATTAACAGGAATCTCTGTTTCCATTTCCAGATGTTAGAGAGTGACCTTCACATCAGTTTTCTGTGTGTAATTATTGCAAACAACTAGAATTTTTTTTAAAAAAGACTTTTTCAAAGCAAATTCATTAAGAATCGTAGGAAAAATGAGCACTTTTTTAAAAAAGGCAATAAAACAATATTTTTTGAGAGAGAAAAAAGTGCATGAGAAAAAAAAGAACCTATTTTCAGTGTATATTTTCATTATTGAAATGAATATCTCTACCATAATTTTCACTTATCGATTGCATTTTTAAGATCTATTACCAATTCCAAGAAAAGAACCATATGTTATTTAACAGTTTTTAGGATACTACTTTAAAAAGACTTTTGGTGAGGAGATGCTGTCAGTTCAGTTATAGAAAAAAATAAAATAATTTAAAATTAAAATTTGTGTCCAATAACTTCTTTTCCAGGATGATAGAATTGTCCAGCATTAAGTTTAATTACAAGGGATTGTTATGACAGAGAAAATACTCCCATACTTGTTTCTTCTTTTCTTTCTCATAATTATGAAATCTATGATTTTTGCAATGTGAACACAGAAATTTTATAACTATACTATAGATTCATGTATTCTTGATAACAAATACAGTTATCTTACATAAAAAACTCTCTTACTAGAAAGATTAATTTGCTTTATAAATGCAAACCCTCCATCTACCTACTCATCCATCCACTTCTTTTCTTGATTTATTTATGCACCCATCCACTCATCCATCAATCTATCCATTCACCCATCTCCCATCCACCCATTCACACCATACATACATACATACATACATACATTCTTCATTTGTTTAGATAATTAATAAGTCAGGAAGCACTTATACCAGGGACAGAATGAGGCACTAGAAATGTGAAGGTAGGAAGGTGGTGTTCATGCTTCACAATTGAGCTTTAATAGAAAAACTTGCAAATATTGTAACCACTGCGCACCAGGTAATTGATTGAAATGGACCTGCTGTGCACTGTAAACATATAATAACCTCAGTCATTTTGATGTTATCAAGGACAGATTTCAAGTAGAAGTAGTACTTTGAGTACTGAAAAATTGGAAGAGATTTTCCAATTGTGCAAGAAAGAAAAAGTAATTTTAGGCTGAAAAAAATATTAAAAGTGTGTGTGTGGGTAGACAGGTGGATTTCAGTATATTTAATTATCTAGAAATGGATCAGCATTGCCAAATACTGGTGTTTGAGATGAGGTCCACGAGAAGTAGATGAGGCTGGGTAAATAGCCAGGGAGCAGAACTTGAAAAACTCGGTAGGACAGATTTTGAAGCTTTAATACTTTCAGTTGGGAGCCACTGAAGAACTTGGGGTGAAAAAGGGGACATTATCACTCTCCAAATATATATAAAAGCTACTAGTGAAATCTTTTTATAATAGACTTGTGAAATATCTTAAATATATAAACTAAATTATATGTAGCACATATTGTGTGTACACACATACATATGTACATGCGCACACACATACATGCACCCACACATACATGCACCCACATATCACCAGGAGTTAGGCCAATATTCATGTAGAATATATTATTTTCTTGATTTTACTTACTTTTGTCTTAGATTATTTAGATGAGCAATAATTAAGAGTAAATTTTCACATATTCTTCATATGAATAAAACATTTTAATCTAAGCATATTAATCTTAGGTTTGTTTAAACCCATCTGGAAAAGTAAGAAAAAATTAGCACTTGTTTTCAAAATCGCTTATCTTTTTCTCCCCCTTATTCTCAAGCTTTCTGGCTCTTTCCTGTACCCCCAAATACAGTCATATATCACTTGATGAAAATACGTTCTGAAAAATGCATTGTTAGGCATTTTTGTCATTGTACAAACATCACAGAGTGTACTAACACAAACGGAGAGGGTACAGCCTACTGCAAGCCTACTGCACACCTAGGCTATCTGGTATAGTCTATTGCTTCTAGGCTACAAACCTGTACAACATGCTACTGTACTGAATACTGTAAGTAATTATAACACAATGGTATTTGTGTATCTAAACATAGAAAAGATGCAGTAAAAATAGGAAATAAAAGATAAAAAATGATAGACTTGCAGCATAAGGCACTAACTACAAATGGAGCTTGCAGGACTGGAAGTTGCTCTAGGTGAGTCATAATTGAAGACCTAGGACATTTATGGTACGTGACTGTAGACATTATAAACACTGTACACTTTGGCTACACATTTATTTCAAAACATTTTTATTTCTGGGGGCTGGCGCCGTGGCTCACGCCTGTAATCCCAGCAGTTTGGGAGGCTGTGGCAGGTGGATCACCTGAGGTCGGGAGTTCGAGACCAGCCTGACGAGCATGGAGAACCTCCGTCTCTACTAAAGACACAAAAAATTAGCCAGGGGTGGGGGCATGCCTGTAATCCCAGCTACTCAGGAGGCTGAGGTAAGAGAATTGCTTGAACCTGGAAGGCAGATGTCGCAGTGAGCCGGGATCATGCCATTGCACTCCAGCCTGGGCAACAAGAGCCAAACTATATATATATATATATATATATATATTTTTTTTTTTTTCTTGAATAGTAAATTAACCTTAACTTACTGTAACTTTTTTACTTTATAAACTTTGCTTTAACTTTTTTGACTCTTTTGTAATGACACAGCTTAAAACACACATTGTACAGCTGTACAAAGATATTTTCTTCCTTTAGATCCTTATTCTAAAAGCTTTTTTTTTTTTTTTTTTTTTTTTTTTTTTTTTTTTTTACTTTTCAAAGTTTTTCTGAAAAACTAAGACAACATGAGCCTAGTTCTCTACAGGATCAGGATCATCCATATCACTGTCTTTCACCCCCACATCTTCTCCCACTGGAAGGTCTTCAGGGACAATATCATACATGGAGCTGTCATCTCCTATGATAACTATGTCTTCTTCTGGCATACCTCCTGAAAGACCTGCCTAAGGATGTTTGACAGTTAACATTTTTTTATAAGTAGAAAGAATACACTCTAAAATAATGATAAAATGTACAGTACAGTAAATACATAAATGAGTGACATAGCAATTTATTATAATTACCAAGTATTATGTACTGTACATAACTGCATGTGCTAGACTTTTATATGACTGGCAGTGCAGTAGGTTTGTTTACACCAGCATCACCAGAAACATGTGAACAATGCATTGTGCTATGACAGGCCACAACATCACTAGGCAATAGACATTTTTCAGCTCCATTATACTTTCATGGGACCACCATCATATAAGCAGCCTTTTGCTGCCCAAAATGTCATTGTTTATGGTGTATGAGTGAACATTTGCCTTTCTGTCATTCCGTCTCCATTTTGGTACTCCTCACAGTAGTAGTGACCCATTTAAAATACACAGATAAGTCTGGGGAGCAAGATTTTCTACCATTCAGGCTTTGTACACTTCCAGATAAATGAGATAATACATGCAAAAACATGCAACATAATGCTTCATAGAGTCTAATATAAAGAAATTAATGTATGTAAAGCAGCTCAGACATTTCTTGGGCAGATAACACACGGTGATGGTGATTCATACCTCTGTGTCTAGGACAGTTAAATGCCAGTGTAGAGACAAAGAATGAGAAAAAAATCCCACCCGCCCGGAAGGTGCATTCCATCAGCTATTGCATCTACATGTGCTGTTGTGACTTTGTTTTTCTTTCTGTTCAATCGTGTGATTTTAAATGGCCTCAGTATTAGCAACTGTGGTCCAAGGAAAGGAAATATGGTGATTTCAAGGCTAGCTGACACATTGATTCTCACAGATATATAATACACACAACTGTAGGTAGTAGCCTTGTAAATGCAGCCATGCATGTTGGCAGCTGTTTGAGTTCACAGAAATAGCACCAACATACTGCTTGCTTTATTACAGATATCATCTGAACATACCAACACCAAGTTCCAGCATATAGGTCTTAGATTCTCTCCTAGTGAGACTCCAGGAATGACTGAACAAAAAGGAGTCAAATTCAATCTCTGATCTCATAATCTTTCTCTCTCATGCACACACACAAACACAAATGAGCACGCCAGAACAGGACTCTAATAAGAGCTATTAAAATTTCAGTTACCAAAGTCAGACAAGAGAGTTTAGGGCATGATACCAGGATCAAGAAACATTATAGATTAAAATAATATGGAGGGTGGAGAAAGAAAGAGAATAGATGCTATGACTTCGGAATCACACAAGCAGTAAGACAGATCCCTTGGGCAAAGGATCCCAGTTCTGCCAATAGACACATGGGTACAGTAACCTTAGTTTTCAAATATGCTAGATGATAAGAAAAAGACTACTGCTGATTGTCCTATTCTGATCAGATTTGACGTAAGAATTGGTTTCTGTATGTATATGTCTGTATGAGAAGGAATGTTTGCTAGCAAACCCAACTGAGGATTTATAATGAAAAAGGTTAGAAAACTATGTAAGAACTAGAATATTGCACAAGGATAAATATAAAGAAAATCTCAGGTTCTGTTTATGTTTTTCTTTGGAATTGTTCAAATTCATATTGCCTAATTAAATTCAAAATTCTAAATGAATTAATCATCAATTGAAATGAAAAAAAAAAAAAAAACTTGGAAAATTTGATTGAACTAACCAGAAAGTTCAAACAAGAAGGTAAAATCTATGTACATGAAGTCAACGTTCTAGAAGACACACATTCTCGTTCATAATTATCCCCTTTACAAAACACTAACTTTACAGTTTTACTACCAGTTTACAATGTAGACACATGGTAAAGATACTGGCTATAGTCCTAAAGGTAATTTATTTTTGGATTATCTTGAGTTAACTTATTTCTTTAGAATGAATTTTGCACAGCAGCTAGTTAATTAATGAGCCTAAAGACACGGGTGTGAAGCAGTTGGCCTTACAGCAGTCCCTGTTTAATAGAAAATACATTTAGAACATTCAGTGTGCCTGATTAGTCTCCTCAGTCAGAAAATCCTGTTTCAAACCACATGTGGTGAGGTTTAAATAATTTTTTCCTGCCCTTGGGGGTTTGATATTCTTAATGACTAATTGTTTTCTGAGAAAGAAAAGAAAATGTAATGTTTTCCAGTAGGAAGCATAATTTACGTGACAATTACAAATCTAATTTGGAGACCTAAAGTAAAAGTAAGCTTTTCCTTAAATTCATATCGTTAATAATATGATGGGGCCTGGCTATACATATAATGCTGTAGAAAAATATAAAGATGTGCCTCCCAATCTTCGCCCTCCAATATTTGCCATTTCTCTGGGGACATGTGCCCAAGGAAGATGCATTTATACACACTGCAAAATAGAATATGATACATTGTTACTAAATAGGGGAGTATTTATTCAGGGGTGGGGATGGTGGGTGGGAACTATGTCTGGAGGGGTTCTTGGAGAACTCAGAGGACACAGGATACTCTTTTATGAGTGAAATAGTAGGCCGGGCGCGGTGGCTCAAGCCTGTAATCCCAGCACTTTGGGAGGCCGAGACGGGCGGATCACGAGGTCAGGAGATCGAGACCATCCTGGCTAACATGGTGAAACCCCGTCTCTACTGAAAAATACAAAAACTAGCCGGGCGAGGTGGCGGGCACCTGTAGTCCCAGCTACTCGGGAGCTTGAGGCAGGAGAATGGCGTAAACCTGGGAGGCGGAGCTTGCAGTGAGCTGAGATCTGGCCACTGCACCCCAGCCTGGGTGACAGAGCAAGACTCCCTCTCAAAAAAAATGAGTGAAATAATAATAATGATAATAAATAAGTTCCCCTTTATTATTTTTGTGGAACCAGAACTCCACTTGCTGAAAAATGAATCAATATAATTATTCCAAGATTAAACCATAGCTGCAGATTCTCAAATGTGGGGTGGGAAGGGTGACAGTTTTATTAAAATGGAATACTATTTCCAGAGACTGAGGGAGGAGTGCTGAATGTGCAGGACATAACAGTAGTAGTTTGGTCTAATATGACATCCAAACTATGTGACTGCTTTCTTATGGATTGTCCCTTTAGCAAATTCTATAAAGATGGCGTAGTCTTGTCTCTACCTGTTTCTCCAGCTCAGACTCTTTATAAGATCCATCTGTGCAGCAGAAGATCTAAGATGATTTGTAACATCTCAGCCAAAGAATAGTGAAAGAAGATACAGAGATCACTCCGGAAACTTTTAATGGCAAATCCAAAGTTAGACTCCCATTCAAAGCAGCTGAGCATGACCCAGAATAAAGAATGTTCAAAGCAGAAAGGGGAACGCTAGGTTTAATCAAATGGATGTTGGGGAGATAAATAGAAAAGTCATGATTGGAAGGCATGCAGGTGTTCAAGGATCTCTCCCACCACACCAGACACTACATCACAATGAAAAGCCTTATTTCAGATCCAAACTGCTGATTGTAGCCTTACCTGTCTGTGCTGCATTAGGAAAGGATACAATTGTGGATGGTAACAGGAATTTTAGCTTGGAGATGTAGGAAAATAGAAGTCATTAACATAGATGTCTTAAATACTAGGGGGTTGTAAGTGCTTAAGGTTAGATCACAAGAAAAAAAAACGATAGAGACTAAAATTAAGAGGTCCAAAGACATGATAGTTATGTATACTGTTCTAGGAATCTTACTATTTAAAATACATGATCCATGCACCATCTCTAAGATATTCACTATATTTTTTGTAGATACAGAGAATGAGTTGTATTCCTCGTTTTGATACAGACTAACTTGTGCTACTCAACACAAATGGTAACAACCAAGAAAAATAACAACCAAAATATGAAACATTTAAGACAATAACAGGTTAATCAATCATTTAAATACTATACCCTTTATTCTTTCTCAACATGATAGCCTTGCAGAAGCATAGAAAAAATGAGTAGCGAAAAACTATTATGAAAAGAAAGAGTTTATTCACATTGCTTTAATAATTGTATATTATTAGAATGTTTATATGTTGCTAAAATGACTCTTCGCAATGAGAATTAATGCCTACATTCTAAATAATTACAAGTACTATGAATGTCACCGCCATACATAACTTGAATTATTCCTGATCAACAATGAAAAATCCGTAAGTAGGATCTGTGTCTCAACCATGGGGTAAAATATTTCTGGCTAAAAGGAGTATTTACACAATAAGCTGCTTCCTATCCTCTATCATCTTTCCTTTCTTTGCAGTTGTATTTGCTTTTGTTTACTCCTTGCAATCCAGGTACCCTGATTTCTTTCTCTTCCCCCAGGTTCTGACTTGAGTCCAAACCTCTTGACTAGAATCTCAAATTATTGTTTGATCTTTCCTTGTTAACAAAACTGTGGTCTTTGAAACAATGAGGAGTCTCAGTACCATTTTGCTGTCAAACACCCAAATGAGAGAATTGACCCTGCTCAGATCTGTCATGTCTCCTCCTAGACTGATTGAACACAGAGATAGGGACTTGGGAAGAAAGGACTCTGTACCATGTTAATGTCCAATATACTCTTAACGTTTGGGAAATCAAATACAATAGCCTGGATAGTTCTCTAGCCCAGCCCACTGATCACTTCCCTTTAACAGATGCTATGCTTCACGGTAGAGTTTATATGAGTCAATAGGCAGAGATAATTAGGGAAATTTGAGTTACAAATTTCAAGAAACTCAGAAAGAGACAGAATGTTTTCTCAAGGAAGATAGAATTCTGTGGGGCGAGATGTCATTCTTGAAGTAAAATGAGAGTAATCTCTAGGAAAATGGGAATTTTCAAGTAAAGGACCGTAATTTTAAGCACACATTTCCAAATAATGAAAATTTATCAAGTCAGATAAATTGCTGGAGTGCCTGTTTCACCTTTTAAAGCTTTGTCTGAAAATAACAGTAGTTCCTTTATAAGTGGGGGTACTCTCTTGTCATAAATCCCAACACAGAGGATGACATTTATTATAAACTGAATGGTCTATACCTTAAAGTCAGAGAGTAAGAGAAAATGGAATGTTTTTCATATTGCTTCTCATCTCATGAACTTAAAAAATACTCTTGCATCTTCTATTTTGGGAAAAAGCAAATGCTTTGCTATTTTGAAATTAAAGTAGCTATTTCAATTAAAGAAACTCGTCAATACCAAGTTAAGGCTGAAAAAATGTAAACAGTAAATTCAGACCCTAAAATTTCATATTTTTAGGAGAATATAACATAGAGTATTTACAAAATTTATGTACAGTGTGACTTGCTCAGAATCTGAATTTTGTGAAATGTTTTTTCTTTCATGTACAATTACACAGAAAGTGACATTTTAGTGAGGTTGAAAACCTAATGAGGATAATCATACCTACACTTTACTGGGCACTGTGCTAATTTCATTATGTATAATATATCATTTGAATGTAAAACAACTGTATGTGATCTTATTATTTTCTACATTATAAACGAGAGTAGAAAAAGTAGTCAGCACCTACAGACTTCAATGTTACACAACTAAGAGGTAATGCGGTTAAAATATAAACTCAAGATTATAGGCAGATCTTGGAGATATTGTAGCTTTGATTACAGACCACCACAATAAAGCAAATCTTACAATAATGCAACTCATCAATTTTTTTTGGTTTCCCAGTACATATAAAAGTTACGTTTCCTGTTTACTGGGTCTATTGGGTGTGCAATAGCATCACGTTTAAAAAACAAAGTATATACCTTAATGTAAAGATATGTGGTTACTAAAAAAATGTTAATAATTATCTGAGCCTTCAGCAAGTCATATCTTTTTGCTGGTAGAAGTTAATACCTAAATGTTGATGGCTGCTGACTAATCAGGGTGGTGGTTGCTGAAGGTTGTGGTGGCTGTGGCAATTTCTTAAAATAAGACTGCAATGATGTTTTCCACATTGATCCACTCTTCCTTTCACAAAAGATTTATTTGCAGTGTGTGATGCTGTTTGATAGCATGTTACCATGATATAACTTCTTTCAAAATCAAAATCATTGTTTTCAAAGCCCTGCCACTACATGATCAACTAAGTTTATGTAATATTCTACCTAGTTATCATTTCAACAATGTTCCCAACATCTTCACTAGGAGTAGCTTCCATCTCAAGAAACCACTTTCTCAGCTCATTCATAGGTAGCCATTCCTTATCCATTCATATTGGATTGATTATGAGCTTGCAGCAATTTAGTCATATCTTCAGAGTCCACCTCTGATTCTAGTTCTCTTAATAGTTCCACACATTTGCAGTTACTTCCTCCACTGAAGTCTTGAACCCCTTAAAGTCATCCATGAGGACTGGAATCAACTTTGTCCAAACACCTCTTATTATTGGTATATCAACTTTCTTCCATGATTCAGAAGTGCTCCTAATAGCATTTAGAATAGAGAATCCTTTCCACAAGATTTTCAATTGACTTTGCTCAGATCCATCAGAGGAAGCACTCTCTATGGTGACTATAGCCTTAAGAAATGTCTTTCTTTAATAATGAGACTTGAAAACCGAAATTACTCTAATTCATGAGCTGCAAAATGGAAGTTGTGTTAGCAAATATGAAAACGGCATTAATCTCTTTGTATATCTCCATCAGAGCTCTTGGGTGACCAGGTGCATTATCAACGTGCAATAATATTTTGAAGGAATTTTTTTTTTAATCCTTTTTTTTTTTTTTTTTTTTTATTATACTTTAAGTTCTAGGGTACATGTGCATAACGTGCGGGTTTGTTACATATGTATACTTATGCCATGTTGGTGTGCTGCACCCATCAACTCGTCAGCACCCATCAATTCATCATTTATATCATGTATAACTCCCCAATGCAATCCCTCCCTCCTCCCCCCTCCCCCCTCCCCATGATAGGCCCCAGTGCGTGATATTCCCCTTCCCGAGTCCAAGTGATCTCATTGTTCAGTTCCCACCTATGAGTGAGAACATGCGGCGTTTGGTTTTCTGTTCTTGTGATAGTTTGCTAAGAATGATGGTTTCCAGCTGCATCCATGTCCCTACAAAGGACGCAAACTCATCCTTTTTTATGGCTGCATAGTATTCCATGGTGTATATGTGCCACATTTTCTTAATCCAGTCTGTCACAGATGGACATTTGGGTTGATTCCAAGTCTTTGCTATTGTGAATAGTGCCGCAATAAACATACGTGTACATGTGTCTTTGTAGTAGAATAATTTATAATCCTTTGGGTATATACCCAGTAGTGGGATGGCTGGGTCATATGGTACATCTAGTTCTAGATCCTTGAGGAATTGCCATACTGTTTTCCATAATGGTTGAACTAGTTTACAATCCCACCAACAGTGTAAAAGTGTTCCTATTTCTCCACATCCTCTCCAACACCTGTTGTTTCCTGACTTCTTAATGATTGCCATTCTAACTGGTGTGAGATGGTATCTCATTGTGGTTTTGATTTGCATTTCTCTGATGGCGAGTGACGATGAGCATTTTTTCATGTGTCTGTTGGCTGTATGAATATCTTCTTTTGAGAAATGTCTGTTCATATCCTTTCCCCACTTTTTGATGGGGTTGTTTGTTTTTTTCTCGTATATTTGTTTGAGTTCTTTGTAGATTCTGGATATTAGCCCTTTGTCAGATGAGTAGGTTGCAAAAATTTTCTCCCATTCTGTAGGTTGCCTGTTCACTCTGATGGTAGTTTCTTTTGCTGTGCAAAAGCTCTTTAGTTTAATTAGATCCCATTTGTCAATTTTTGCTTTTGCTGCCGTTGCTTTTGGTGTTTTAGACATGAAGTCCTTGCCCATGCCTATGTCCTGAATGGTACTACCTAGATTTTCTTCTAGGGTTTTTATGGTATTAGGTCTAACATTTAAGTCTCTAATCCATCTTGAATTAATCTTCGTATAAGGGGTAAGGAAAGGATCCAGTTTCAGCTTTCTACTTATGGCTAGCCAATTTTCCCAGCACCATTTATTAAATAGGGAATCCTTTCCCCATTTCTTGTTTCTCTCAGGTTTGTCAAAGATCAGATGGCTGTAGATGTGCGGTATTATTTCTGAGGACTCTGTTCTGTTCCATTGGTCTATATCTCTGTTTTGGTACCAGTACCATGCTGTTTTGGTTACTGTAGCCTTGTAGTATAGTTTGAAGTCAGGTAGCGTGACGCCTCCAGCTTTGTCCTTTTGACTTAGGATTGTCTTGGCAATGCGGGCTCTTTTTTGGTTCCATATGAACTTTAAAGCAGTTTTTTCAAATTCTGTGAAGAAACTCATTGGTAGCTTGATGGGGATGGCATTGAATCTATAAATAACCTTGGGGAGTATGGCCATTTTCACGATATTGATTCTTCCTATCCATGAGCATGGTATGTTCTTCCATTTGTTTGTGTCCTCTTTGATTTCACTGAGCAGTGGTTTGTAGTTCTCCTTGAAGAGGTCCTTTACATCCCTTGTAAGCTGGATTCCTAGGTATTTTATTCTCTTTGAAGCAATTGTGAATGGAAGTTCATTCCTGATTTGGCTCTCTGCTTGTCTGTTACTGGTGTATAAGAATGCTTGTGATTTTTGCACATTAATTTTGTATCCTGAGACTTTGCTGAAGTTGCTTATCAGCTTAAGGAGATTTTGGGCTGAGACGATGGGGTTTTCTAAATATACAATCATGTCATCTGCAAACAGGGACAATTTGACTTCTTCTTTTCCTAACTGGATACCCTTGATTTCTTTCTCTTGCCTGATTGCCCTAGCCAGAACTTCCAACACTATGTTGAATAGAAGTGGTGAGAGAGGGCATCCCTGTCTTGTGCCAGTTTTCAAAGGGAATTTTTCCAGTTTTTGCCCATTCAGGATGATATTAGCTGTGGGTTTGTCATAAATAGCTCTTATTATTTTGAGGTACATTCCATCAATACCGAATTTATTGAGCGTTTTTAGCATGAAGGGCTGTTGAATTTTGTCAAAAGCCTTTTCTGCATCTATTGAGACAATCATGTGGTTCTTGTCTTTGGTTCTGTTTATATGCTGGATTACGTTTATTGATTTGCGAATGTTGAACCAGCCTTGCATCCCAGGGATGAAGCCCACTTGATCATGGTGGATAAGCTTTTTGATGTGCTGCTGAATCCGGTTTGCCAGTATTTTATTGAGAATTTTTGCATCAATGTTCATCAGGGATATTGGTCTAAAATTCTCTTTTTTTGTTGTGTCTCTGCCAGGCTTTGGTATCAGGATGATGTTGGCCTCATAAAATGAGTTAGGGAGGATTCCCTCTTTTTCTATTGATTGGAATAGTTTCAGAAGGAATGGTACCAGCTCCTCCTTGTACCTCTGGTAGAATTCAGCTGTGAATCCATCTGGTCCTGGACTTTTTTTGGTGGGTAGGCTATTAATTGTTGCCTCAATTTCAGAGCCTGCTATTGGTCTATTCAGGGATTCAACTTCTTCCTGGTTTAGCCTTGGGAGAGTGTAAGTGTCCAGGAAATTATCCATTTCTTCTAGATTTTCTAGTTGATTTGCATAGAGGCGTTTATAGTATTCTCTGATGGTAGTTTGTATTTCTGTGGGGTCAGTGGTGATATCCCCTTTATCATTTTTTATTGCATCTATTTGATTCCTCTCTCTTTTCTTCTTTATTAGCCTTGCTAGCGGTCTGTCAATTTTGTTGATCTTTTCAAAAAACCAACTCCTGGATTCATTGATTTTTTGGAGGGTTTTTTGTGTCTCTATCTCCTTCAGTTCGGCTCTGATCTTAGTTATTTCTTGCCTTCTGCTAGCTTTTGAATGTGTTTGCTCTTGCCTCTCTAGTTCTTTTAATTGTGATGTTAGAGTGTCAATTTTAGATCTTTCCTGCTTTCTCTTGTGGGCATTTAGTGCTATAAATTTCCCTCTACACACTGCTTTAAATGTGTCCCAGAGATTCTGGTATGTTGTATCTTTGTTCTCATTGGTTTCAAAGAACATCTTTATTTCTGCTTTCATTTCGTTATGTACCCAGTAGTCATTCAGGAGCAGGTTGTTCAGTTTCCATGTAGTTGAGTGGTTTTGATTGAGTTTCTTAGTCCTGAATTCTAGTTTGATTGCACTGTGGTCTGAGAGACAGTTTGTTATAATTTCTGTTCTTTTACATTTGCTGAGGAGTGCTTTACTTCCAATTATGTGGTCAATTTTGGAATAAGTGCGATGTGGTGCTGAGAAGAATGTATATTCTGTTGATTTGGGGTGGAGAGTTCTATAGATGTCTATTAGGTCCGCTTGGTGCAGAGATGAGTTCAATTCCTGGATATCCTTGTTAACTTTCTGTCTCGTTGATCTGTCTAATGTTGACAGTGGAGTGTTGAAGTCTCCCATTATTATTGTATGGGAGTCTAAGTCTCTTTGTAAGTCTCTAAGGACTTGCTTTATGAATCTGGGTGCTCCTGTATTGGGTGCATATATATTTAGGAGAGTTAGCTCTTCCTGTTGAATTGATCCCTTTACCATTATGTAATGGCCTTCTTTGTCTCTTTTGATCTTTGATGGTTTAAAGTCTGTTTTATCAGAGACTAGGATTGCAACCCCTGCTTTTTTTTGTTCTCCATTTGCTTGGTAGCTCTTCCTCCATCCCTTTATTTTGAGCCTATGTATGTCTCTGCATGTGAGATGGGTCTCCTGAATACAGCAGACTGATGGGTCTTGACTCTTTATCCAGTTTGCCAGTCTGTGTCTTTTAATTGGAGCATTTAGTCCATTAACATTTAAGGTTAATATTGTTATGTGTGAACTTGATCCTGCCATTATGATATTAACTGGTTATTTTGCTCGTTAGTTGATGCAGTTTCTTCCTAGCCTCGATGGTCTTTACATTTTGGCATGTTTTTGCGATGGCTGGTACCGGTTGTTCCTTTCCATGTTTAGGGCTTCCTTCAGGGTCTCTTGTAAGGCAGGCCTGGTGGTGACAAAATCTCTAAGCATTTGCTTATCTGTAAAGGATTTTATTTCTCCTTCACTTATGAAACTTAGTTTGGCTGGATATGAAATTCTGGGTTGAAAATTCTTTTCTTTAAGAACGTTGAATATTGGCCCCCACTCTCTTCTGGCTTGTAGAGTTTCTGCCGAGAGATCTGCTGTTAGTCTGATGGGCTTCCCTTTGTGGGTAACCCGACCTTTCTCTCTGGCTGCCCTTAAGATTTTTTCCTTCATTTCAACTTTGGTGAATCTGGCAATTATGTGTCTTGGAGTTGCTCTTCTGGAGGAGTATCTTTGTGGCGTTGTCTGTATTTCCTGAATTTGAATGTTGGCCTGCCCTACTAGGTTGGGGAAGTTCTCCTGGATGATTTCCTGAAGAGTGTTTTCCAACTTGGTTCCATTTTCCCCTTCACTTTCAGGCACCCCAATCAGACGTAGATTTGGTCTTTTTACGTAATCCCATACTTCTTGCAGGCTTTGCTCATTTCTTTTTCTTCTTTTTTCTTTTGGTTTCTCTTCTCGCTTCATTTCATTCATTTGATCTTCAATCGCTGATACTCTTTCTTCCAGTTGATCGAGTCGGTTACTGAAGCTTGTGCATTTGTCATGTATTTCTCGTGTCATGGTTTTCATCTCTGTCATTTCGTTTATGATCTTCTCTGCATTAATTAGTCTAGCTGTCAATTCTTCCACTCTTTTTTCAAGATTTTTAGTTTCTTTGCGCTGGGTACGTAATTCCTCCTTTAGCTCTGATAAGTTTGATGGACTGAAGCCTTCTTCTCTCCTCTCGTCCAAGTCATTCTCTGACCAGCTTTGATCTGTTGCTGGCGATGGGCTGCGCTCCTTTGCAGGGGGAGATGCGCTCTTATTTTTTGAATTTCCAGCTTTTCTGCCCTGCTTCTTCCCCATCTTTGTGGTTTTATCTGTCTCTGGTCTTTGATGGTGGTGACGTACTGATGGGGTTTTGGTATAGGTGTCCTTCCTGTTTGATAGTTTTCCTTCTGACAGTCAGAAGGACTGTCTGTTGGTCTGTTGGAGATTGCTTGAGGTCCACTCCAGACCCTGTTTGCCTGGGTATCAGCAGCAGAGGTTGCCGAAGATAGAATATTGCTGAACAGCGAGTGTACCCGTCTGATTCTTCCTTTGGAAGTTTCCTCTCAGGGGTGTACTCCACCCTGTGAGGTGTGGGGTGTCAGACTGCCCCTAGTGGGGGATTTCTCCCAGCTAGGCTACTCAGGGGTCAGGGACACACCTGAGCAGGCAGTCTGTCCGTTCTCAGATCTCAACCTCCACGTTGGGAGATCCACGGCTCTCCCCAAAGCTGTCAGACAGAGTCGTTCGCGTCTGCACCGGCTCCCGCTACTTCCCCTGTTGGTCTTCAGCTGTGCGCTGTCCCCAGAGGTGGAGACTACAGAGACAGGCAGGCTTCCTTGAGCTGCTGTGAGCTCCACCCAGTTCGAGCTTCCCAGCGGCTTTGTTTACCTACTTAAGCCTCAGCAATGGCGGGCGCCCCTCCCCCAGCCTCGCTGCTGCCTTGCGGATAGATCGCGGCAGACTGCTGTGTTAGCAGTGAGGGAGGCTTCGTGGGCGTGGGACCCTCCCGGCCAGGTGTGGGATATATTCTCCTGGTGTGCCTGTATGCTTACAGCGCAGTATTGGGGTGGGAGTTACCCGATTTTCCAGGTGTTGTGTGTCTCAGTTCCCCTGGCTAGGAAAACGGATCCCCTTCCCCCTTGCGCTTCCAGGTGAGGCGATGCCTCGCCCTGCTTCAGCTCTCGCTGGTCAGGCTGCAGCAGCTGACCAGCACCGATTGTCCGGCACTCCCTAGTGAGATGACCCCAGTACCTCAGTTGAAAATGCAGAAATCACCGGTCTTCTGTGTCGCTTGCGCTGGGAGTTGGAGACTGGAGCTGTTCCTATTCGGCCATCTTCAGGAATTTTTTTTCTGAGCAGTAGGTCTCTACAGTGGGCTTCAAATATTCAGCAAACCGTCCTGCAGACAGATGTGCTGTCATGCAGGTTTTATTGTTCTATTTATAGAGCAGTGGCAGAGTAAATTTAGTATAATTCTTAAGGGCCCTCGAATTTTCAAAATGATAAATGGTCATTGGCTTCAACCTAAAGTCACCAACTGTACTGACTGACATGTAACAGAGAATCAGCCTGTCCTTTCAAACTTTAAAGCCAAGCATTGACTTCTTCCCTCTAGATCTGAAAGAAGATGATGTCTTCTTTCAACGGAAGGCTGTTTTATTTTGATGCAAAGTCTCTTGCTAAATCTCAGCTAGATCTTCTGGAAAACTTGCTGTTGCCTCTATCTCAGCACTTGCTACTTCACCTTGCACTTTTATGCTACGGAGATGACTTGTTTTCTTAAAATGAATGAACCAACCTTTGCTAGCTTCAGACTTTACTTCTGCAGCATCCTCACCTCTCAGCCCTTAGAAAATTACAGGAAATTAGGGCTTGGCTTACTAAACTCAACTTGAGCTAAAATTCACTTCGTAATCTTATTTGTAGGTTAACCTTTGCAGGGAATGTTGTGGCCAGTTTGAGCTTTCATCCAGACCACTCACTTTATCCATATTAGCAATGAGTCTGTTTTGCTTTTCTATAATTTGCGTATTCACTGCAATAGAACTTTTAATTTCCTTTAAGATCTTTTCCTTTGCATACACAACTTGGCTAACTCTTTGGCACAAGAAGCCTAGCTTTCAGCCTATTTCAGCTTTAGGTGCCTTCCTCACCAAGCTAAATCATTTCCAGTTTTTGATTTAAAGTGAGAGACATGTGACACTTCCTTACACTTGAATATGTACAGGCCACTACAAAATTATTAACTGGCCTAATTTTAATCCTATTTTGTCTCAAGGAATAAGGAGGGCTAAGAAGAGTGAGAGAGAAGGGGAATGACTGGTTAGTGGAGCAGTCGGAACACACAATGTTTATTGATTAACCTTGCCATCTTATGTGGGAGCAGCTCATGGTGCCCCAAAACTAGTACAATAGTAACATCAAAGATCACTAGTCACAGTTCACCAAAACAGATGAAATAATACTGAAAAAGTCTGAAACGTTGCAAGAATTACCAAAATATGGCACAGAGACAAGAAGTGAACACTCACTGTTAGAAAAATGTTGCTAATCGACCTGCTTGATGCAGATTGGTTTGTTGCCACCCAACTTCAATTTGTTAAAAACATAATGTCTGTGAAGTGCAATGAAACGAGGTATGCCGGTGTATGATTCCAGGACCTAACCTTCCCGGGTGATGCTGCAATTGTGAAGAATCAGCATGTTGTCATTGCCATAAATGGTTTCCACAATTTTTCCAGTTTTGAACTTAGAGTTATCTACAATTTTGAAAGTGAATACAGAGGATGGTGCTTGTTATGAACTGAATGGGTAAACGAGGTCCTCATGGTGGGCATCTCTCATAATCTTAACTAAGCAAGTTCAGGCCTTTGGAGGAGCTTTATTCTAAGTCAGAAAACCTTTATCTTCAGAGCTCTTTCTCCTCCACAACTTTTCTTTGCTTGTTCTCCTCTAGAAAAGTAACTGAATAAAACTTCAGATGAAGGAAATGTTTATTTAAAATCCATTGTGTTCTATCCTTTAAAAGCAACAACTGCAAACTTAAAGTTGGTTTGTTGAAATGTGAGCCAAAGGGCAATGCATTGGATCTTAATAAAATATGTACAGAGGTCCATGTAATCAAGCACTTATTTGAGTAACAAAAATGCCCCTGCTGGTGAATTCATTGTCAGGAAGTTTGATCACTCAAAGCTGTGTTTTAGTACCCAGGCTACATTCTGAAGAGGAAAATGTTATGATTATTAAATAACAACATGATTATTAATTTCAATCCAGAAATTGTTTTCTACTGCAAGGAAAATACATTCATATCCTCCCCAATACTATTAGGGATTTTGAAGCAAGAGCAGTGTTTTAGGGCATGCAGCATAGATCGTATACATGAAAAATCTCAAGATTTGAGTTCACCAAGCTACTTTATGTGTAGAGATCTGGATAAAGAAATGTTTTTGTGGTCACAGTTCTGCCACTTAAAGGGAGTGGCGTGATGGGGAGTGGCAAAACTAGGTAAACAACAAAATTCTTAAAGGATTGCTTTGACAAATCTGTTCATTTTTGTTTTTGTTTTCAGTTTTGGACATACTTCAAATTATACCGGCTCTTGGAATTCACTAATAGCCTTAGGAGATCATCTAATTTCTTATATCAATTTGTCCTTTAATGACTATGAGTTTGGGTTGAGCATGCAAATATACTCTACCTCAATTTCCCTGACAAAATCATGCTGATAGAAAGCTGAATAATTACTCAGGATTTGATAAGGATTAAATAAAACTTTACAAAGAGAATGCACCTTTTCTTTTCTTTAACTTAACTTCCCTGTCTGAAGCAGTAACTGAATATACAAAATATAAAAACTTTTTTACACGTCATCTCTACTTGAACCTCCCCAAGGTCACAGACAGAAAGGACCATGACAGATTCTATTAATTCAATTTAGGAGATGGGGGAAATGAGGCATGGGGAAGTTTAGCTATCTTTTCTCATTTTTCTACTTTACATAGTTTTATAAGATGCAAATACCAAATAATGCACCTTGCAGTCAAGCACTTAAAAGATTCTGCTCTGCAGAACCCCATTTTGAGGTAATATTAAATGGGCCAAATAAGTTTGGAAAACTCCAGTTTAAATATAATTAAACTCTAATGTGGGGGGTCCTGAAATGAAATGCTAGACTGAATTGCTTTTTATCTTTCTTAGCTAGAGGAGTTAGCAAAGCATCACAGATAGGCAAGAACATAAAATAACCTTGAAATATACTTCCTGTTTTCCTGCTTTTGCAAATAAAAAGTTGAATGGCTTTTCTTTAATATTTAAGCATAAGTTTAGTTGGCTTCTGTTACTTGAGGTTAACATGTCAAAACCTCATTTTTTTTTAGATAACACGATTAAAGCATAACTCTAACCTTACAGAGCTTGGTCATCAGGGAACAAGAAATGTGCATATGTGTCAATATGATGGTGGGGAGGGGATGTTTTGGGTGTGTAAGATACCTGATTCCAAGGTGGAGTGGTGGTACCAGGGTTGGCTGGCACCCGAAGTAGTTTGACATGAGAACTCAATGTGCTGGGTGCAAATAACTACACTTTTATCGTTCAGCCCTTTGTTCATGAAGCCCCTTTAAGTGATGTTGCCATCTCCCTCTAATTACCACTGAAAGGGCTCCACTATGGTACCCAAAGAAGCACTCAGCTTCTGTCTCCTCCCTTCAGCCAGCTATTCAGAAACAACTTCATAGGTATGGTCAGATCTTCAGCTCTTAGTGGACTGTAATTTATACTGGAGTCTGTCCATTGCCACTTGACCAAGTAGCTCCGTCTGTTCCAACAGAAATACTCAACTGCCCCTGGCTTTCTGAGGTCCCCCTGATCCCACAGTGAGGTTTTCAGCACTCTGCAGTACTGACCCAATGCAACAGACATCCCCATAACATCATAGTCTAGAGGACAACAGACATAAAACTGGCCGTATTGTGCCAGGCCAGCAAATAGACCTTTAGAAGTACTGACGAAAGGAGTGGAAAGAGCTTAAGCCGTGTTGGGGGTCAGAAATTGATACCCCCAAATATGGTACTTTGACATGCTGAAATGAAGAAGAAGCCACAAGATCTTTCTGACCTTCTCCCCGACCTCCTGTCTCAATCCCCTGTGTCTCACAAAACACAGGATTAAGTTCTCTGCAGCTCCTTATCCACTTCAAATCCAAACCAGACAAGGAAGAAAATAATTACATCGGGTTCCTTCCCTGAATTTTCATTAATTGAACTCATGTTACAGGAAGAAACACTAAAATCTGTCAACACACCTGGACAGACTTTTGTCACAAATTGTTGTCCACTCTGCTGGCTCAACAGACTTTGTCCCAGGCCCTTGTATGTTCTCCAAGCCCATTGAATTTCCCTAAAAATCATCCACACTTACCCATTCCCTAAGAAGGAGTGTATATAAGCATCTACACCCCTTTGGGATATGGGGCAATCGTTCTGTGATTCTCCCTGTGTAATATTAATAAATGTGTATGCCTTTTCTCCAATTAAGCCGCGTGTATTGAGTTGATTTTTTTAGCAAATCTTCAGGGGTCAAAGGGGAAGTTTTTACCTTGGCCTCTATAGTGGTTAGTTGACAAGTTTTTAAACCTCAGTGGATGATGCTACCAGTCTTTATGAGAATAGGCTACTTACCTTTAACAAATACCGTGACTGCTGTGAGAGTCAGAAATGTACTCATTTTCTTCCCTTTGGGCTCCACTTTCCAAGAAGGCTCTCTTCAGCATCTATAGAGTCTATAGTGTCTCAATATAGTGCCTTCAATCCCACTATAAAGTCTACAGTATCTTCAATCTCATTATAGATTTTATAGTGTGATTGAAATGAGCCACACTGAATTCTTCTCCTTACTGGGAATTAGTAGGCTTTCAAAAATCTTAGGCGTGTAATGAAAAAGGAGGTAATCTGCCATCACTACCAATTTAAGGCTGATGATAATGTATCATTTTCACCCCAAACTATAACCTAAACAAACAAAAAGCCTCCAGTTATAATGTATCTTTAATACAGGGATGTTTTTCAGAGCTTTACATATGCTAACATACATTGCAAATATCCAGATATAAAATGTGCTGTATTTCCAAGTATTCATCATAGAGGCCCTTTTTTAAAAAAGCATTACATGAAACACACTTTGAGAAGTGTTGAATTCATATTTCTTTCTCCATAAACCATTGGTGAGGCTGTGAAGTATTTTTACCCACAGCGATTGTCTGGGCTGCTGCTGTGGTTTAAACAGATCTATTCATTCCCCATCTTTCTTGCTGATATTAAATTACTCAGATTCCTTTCTCCATAGCCTTTTCACTTAGAACTAGATAGAAATAGCTTCCTTTGCTGAACAGTGTACAGACTATCTCACTAAAAACAGCTCATGAGAGAATTGTTTTAGTTAACTTAGGAAACAGCTTTTAAAACCAACAACATGCATTTTAGAGACCCATATTAGTTAACTTCTGTGTCCCTTGGGCATGTTTTATAGGTAGAGAACATGACCTTCTCCCTTCTATATGGAATATTTTTATTAAATAATACGGAACGGTTAGGGAAAAAATACTTTCTTTATTGGATTAGTTGCTGCTATTATTTCTGAATTCTTAGGCAAATATAATTAAGGGATCTTATCAACTTATTCTAGACCAAATGTCTCCTCTTCCTCTTCCTCTTCTTCCTCCTCCTCCTTCTTCTTTCCTTTCTCTCTTCCTCTCTCTCTCTCTCTCTGACACACACACACTCTCTCTCTCTCTCTCTCTGTCTGTCTCTAGGAAAAAATCTTGGCATCTTTCCTAGTGTACTATCATAACACAGAATGCTTCTGTGATCAAATGTGTGGGGATGTTTTACCCTATTCGTGATGTAAGTAACTAGTTCAGCAGTGAGCACCAGATGAGTGTCTAATTCAATTCAATTCTGACAGTATCTACATGGTCATAGCACCAGATCCCACAGGTTGAAAGCTCAGTCCCACAAGACCGTTCCCCACTTCAGATATCAGTTGCAAGTCTGTGCTTCCAGAACTTCTGATTGACTGGCTATAAATTGGGGCTCCATTAATCCCCTTCTAGAGTTTGATTAATTTGGTAAAGAACTCAGAGTAACACTTTACTCATATTTACTCATTTATTACAAAATATATTTTAAAGGATGCAAATGAACATCCATATGAGAAAATACATAAGACGAGGTCTGGAAGGGTTCTGGGCACAGGAACTTCTGTCCCCAGGAGTTGAGGCACACCACCTCCTGGCAGCTGCATGTTTTTGGTAGCCAACAAGGAAGCTCCCTAAACTCAGTCCTTATAGATTTCTATGGAGGCTTCATTATGTAGGCATGATTGATTCAATCATTGGCCATTGGTGGTCCACATAGCTTTCAGACACTGGCTTCTCCCCAAAGGTTAGGGAGATGGAGCTGAAAGTCCCAATCTTCTAGTCCTCCCTTGGTCTTTGTGGTGACCAGCACCCATCTTGAAGGTACTGAGGAAACCCTACCCACCAGTCATATAATTAGCATAAAGAAGACACCTATTCTGGAAATTCTGAGAGTTTTTTCCAAAAAACGAGAATGAAGACCAAATATATATTTCACACAGGTGCAAGGTGGATGCGCGCGCGTGCGCACGCTCACATACACACACACACACACATTTTCCTTCTTCAAAGACATATCTCCCATGTACATGTTTTCATTTAAGAAGCACTTTCTGTAATGGCTCCTATATTCTTTAATATTACAAATGTTTACTTGAAGAGGAGGTGTGTTCGAAATGATTAAGCTAATATTTATTTGTTTATTTTGAAACATTGTCTTACTCTGTTGCCCAAGCTGAAGTGCACCAGTGCAATTACAGCTCACTGTGGCTTCAACCTCCTGGGCTCAAGTGATCCTCCCACTCCAGCCTCCCAAAGAGCTGGGATCACAGGTGCATACCACCATGCCTGGCTAATTTTTTTGTTTGTTTGTTTTAGTAGAAATGGGGTCTGGCTATGTTGCCCAGGCTGGTCTCCAACACTTGGATTCAAGTGATCCTTTCACTTCAGCCTCCTATGCTGGGATTATAGGCATGCACATGGAAAAGTCCTGTTTGATAATTATGCCATTGTATTATTAGAATATCAGAACAAAATATGATACTTATCACATCTCTCTTTTTGCAAAGACTGCCTTTTTAAAATTTTATTTATTTTTTCCTAATTTCTTAGCTGCAACCTTCTTTAGAAAAGGTCTGGGGTCCAATTATTCTCCTCAATTTTCCAATTCTCCTAGTATATATCTTTTGCTCTTTTATCATTATTTCAAAGGTCTGATTTTACTTTTTTGTTTTGTTTTGTTGTGAGTCATTTCAAATTCTTTCTGTAAGTAGACTAGATAAATAGTAAACAACTAAAAATAGGGAAATATATTAATCCAATGGCATGAAACAAATATGGATAAATGCAATACCTTTGCAACTAGAGTACTTATATAATCAAAAAATTACAATTTTTTCAACAGAAGAGTCCATTAAAGGTGACATTTATAAGACAAAGTTTACCACAGTGCTCATTTTGCATAATAATACACATTTTAATTTCATCTTTCTTATTTATTAAAGTAATAATTCTTTAACATATTTTTCACAAGACAGTTATGGAAATATTATCAAGTTCAACCATATTCTAAAAACCTTTTAATTTAGGGAAAGCACCCATTGGTCTTGACAATGATTATTCTATCTAACCAGGCACTTAAAAATGACAAGGTCAGAGTCTTGGATGTGGCATTTAAACCCTTTGAATGCCCTAAAACAAATTATTCATTATTCATAAATCCGAAATAAAATAGCAAGGTCAGCAAAGTGCATCCCCCACATTTACAACCTGAGCAAATCATTAAGCTTCTATAATTATCTTTATCTTATCAAAAAGCCACTAACTCACTGCCCAGCCTCAGCCTGGTCATCTAGGTCATTTTGTCCTTTTGCCATTTCTCAGAAAAACTCATCATCAAGAACTACTGACCCAATTTGGGACAGGAAGGAAAAGAAATAGCAAATGGTCAAACATTATTAAGAAAACAAACAGGGTGAGCTCTGGGCAAATTTTTGAAGTCCAGCTTTATTGCTCCTGCTTCATTTTTTTCTTTCCTGCTATTGAAGTCTGTGATATGAAACAAATGTGTGCTGTATTCTTCATGTGAAGTAAGGTCTCAGCTGCATTGACTGTACAATTCTGGTATTTGTGTGGAAAGCTTTTTAGCCAAGGTGGCTGGTGCATGGGTAACCCTAAGTACTTCAGCTTTTGGCAATCATCATTTGCTTTAATGGTCAGTTAAAATGGCTCGTAACTCCGTGACATTTGCTGTGGGAAGTCTGTTTACTAATCAAGATTTCTAAGGCTCTCAGTGTGACAAATGCGTTTTAAGGGTTTCTTCTCATAACATCACACACATGGCTCACCTCTAATGGTTGCTGATCTACTTTCTGACCACTTTTCCCCCCAAAAATATTCCAAAAGCTCTTCCTTTTTTTTCTAATATGGCATTAACATAAATTGTGGTAGGTAGAACAACTTTTCTAAAGGTTTGGTGTAACAATGGAGATTACAGGATAAAATAAAACCAGGTGAAACCTTGATATTAAATATTAGACATGTCTATTATGAACTCTCTCATCCATTTTCACCTTCATAAATTCCTCTCTACTCTGAATATGTTTTCATGAAATGTGAAAACTAAAAATTCCATAATGAATTTGTAATAAAAATAATAATTACAAAAATAATTTTACAGTAGCAGGCATTGCTATGAATCCTCAGGAATTACTTTATTTAATATTCCCCAGATACATGTAGAGTCAGTAATACCATTTTCAAGCTATGGGCGAGTAATGAATTGAGGTTTATAAATGTTAATTAAATTGTCCAGGCTCAAATTCATAGTAAGTAGTTATTGGGGACTGTGCCGGGGGTGGTGGAGAATGAACAGACACAAGAGACAAAGACAAACAGAGAACATGGCGGCCGCGCCTAGAGCCTCCGCCTCACTTTATTTATACTCCATAAATCCCACGTCAGCAAAAATAACACAATGCAAAACAAACTTTCTGCACCCAGATGTAACCTTCTGCTTAGTTCCTTGTCTCTAAGTTCTTTCTTATTTTGTCTGCCTTCTTGGCGCCTACTAGAGTTCATTAGAAGTTCAACTAGAGATACTGTCCTTGACTACTGAAGTTCATTGAAAGTGCAACTAGCTAGAGATACTGTCCTTGAGCCTTATCTATTCTTAGCATATTATTTTCAATGGCCCCTGCAAGTAGTAGGGTCAGAATCTGAACCAAAATATCTCAGATGTTGAGGCCTTCTTTTTTAAAGAAATGATATTGTGGTTTGCGTAGCACTGTGCTACTTGTTGAGGATGGATAATGGACACTATCATTTTACAGATTTGTTAGAGCACAGAATAAACATAGATGTTTGCACAGTTCAGATCAGATTCTTCCACCCTGAGAAGAAGCAAGTCAGGAAGCTTAGTTTTAGTAGGCATCAGAAGGAAATGATGCCAACTACTTTAGCAGTAAGAACATCATATGCAAAAAGTGGTGTTTTTTGTTTTTGTTTTTGGTCATAGAACTTTTGCTCTATCAGTAGCTTTGTGATAAATCCTTCATGGTTATAAAAAGAATGAAGGCCTCAGTGTTAGGAGGTAGAGTCATCCTTGATTCCTTTCTTTCTTACCTTCCTGCTCCTCTAGCTTCAAAATATATCCAGAATTTGACGACTTACCTCCTCTGCTGCCACCACCTGGTCCTGGTCAGGGGTTGGTGGACTCCGATTTGTATCATTTAGCTATCTTTGCCGTCCTCCCATGGTGGCAGATCCTAAGCTAGTAACAGGACACCTTTGAATGCAGAGTTGAGAAGTGCAACCTAATTGGCGCAAAGGAGCCTTAAGAGGCTTTTCCGGAACACCACTGAAAGCCTGAGAAAAAATGGACATGTTCAAGATTATCTGGTTATTAGTCTGGAATTAGAACTCAGGTGGCCCGAATTCTAAACCAGAGCCCATTTCACAGAGAAATATTTGCGTGTTCAGTCTCACTCTTCACATTGTTCTACTGAAGAAAATCTAACTGTTGACAAGAGAGTGCAACAGCAGAGTGGAGGAGAGAGAGTTATCTTAGAGCCCTAAGGACTTTGCGATGGCCTGAAGACTGTATTGGGGAGTTTTGGTGGCTCTTTCTCTCACTCATACCTTCACGGGTAAAGTGATTTATTAGGTCAGAAAAACAAGTTAAGCTTTCTCTGATGGTAGAGATCAACACCAAATCAATTCTTTCTAGGAAGGAAACCCAAAACATAATTTAATTATGAGGTTGTGATAGGCAGGATTGTGAATAACCGCATGGTATTTGAAGTAGACCAGAACTAATTTCAGTCACTCACTTCACCATTTACTGGAACTAAGACTTCGGGAAATTTAATGCCTCAAAACTATAAAGCCAATGAAATTGGAGTATCTACTCAATATTGTCATAGATAGGACGATATGATCACAGATCTGAGCACATTCCTGTTGCATGGTAAATATTTAGTAAATGCAGGAGCTATTATTATTGGTAAAAACATTGTTTCACAGAACTATTTTAAAAACAATCTATTGGAACTTGAGAAGAAAGCTTTGATGAATATATTCAATTAGAAATACAGAGGAATGAAATTATCAATCTGAACATTTGTTTACCCTACAA
Source organism: Rhinopithecus roxellana (assembly GCF_007565055.1). NCBI lineage: Eukaryota > Metazoa > Chordata > Mammalia > Primates > Cercopithecidae > Rhinopithecus > Rhinopithecus roxellana. The sequence goes on along the minus strand of NC_044568.1, from coordinate 36,872,060 downwards.
TATTCTGTCTGACTCTACTTTATCCCTGAACCTTCTATATTGTGTTCCAAATTCCCTTTATTATAGTTTCAGGCCAAGAAGACAAAACCTTAATTTTAATCTAGAAATCACATCTTCCCTTAAAGCTGTGAGGTTCATTATGCAATACTTAGAACCAGGTAGCCTTGGGTGAAGTCTTTCAAACTCTCGTTTTATTTTCTTACAACAGGCTTACTATTATACCTAAATGACATGCTTAAGATTTGGGGGCATTACTAAAATCACAACAATTAGATAAATTTTCCAGGGATATTGTTTCTAACAAAGCCTTTATCCACTTATACAAAACTCATACATATTCAAAGGATTATGTTTCAGAAAGTGCCCCAGCTTAATACTAACTGATATATTCCAAGTAAGGAACATTACAGAAGTTCAGTGTTTGTGGAGTTTATTAAAAGCTCATGTTTTCTTTTTCTTTACAATTCACCAATTGGTAAATTAGAAAAAAATTGATATGCACTAGGAACAATATAGGTCTACACTTTCAAATCTTTTATCTAACAAGCTGTTAAAAAGGTTGGCCTAATTACTTTTCTCTATTTAAAAGTGTCCAAGCATGTTGGAGTTTAGTTAAGTGATTCTGATTTTATTATAAGCTCCATAGGAGAAGCACTCCAGGGTGGCCAGCCATGCCAGTTGGGCTATCTGCTTAATTGCGTTGATTGCAGAGCATTTTCTAAGGCAACAACAGCCCAGGCAATGCTAGTATTGTATTTGAAAATTTCAGCGCTGTGGTGTTTTCACACCACATTGGTTAAATGGTACCAATTTTAAAGTAGTAAGGAGAGAGATGCTCTGTGAAATATGCTAACTCTTGCAACAGCTGAGTCTGTGACAGTGTATCTAATGGTGACAAGCATAGGGTTTGGAGTTTGACTGTCAGTTACAAGCTGCACTAGTTAACTAAAATTCTCTGATTTCCTGTATTCTTTCTTCTGGCTAATATGACCACATTGACTATTTTGCAAGTAAATTAGAATCTATCTAACTACAAAAGGACAATTATAATGGGCTGGGCAATGGAGCTCCTTCATTTTGGTGTTGTAATGAAACTGATTCTAGAATGACATGATTTCTACATTTACATGCCTTATCTTTCCTGTCAGCATTGCTCACATCTTTTTATATCTTTCTGGTTTGGAAGCAACTTAGAGTAGTGACTGTGTTTTGATTCTGTTAATATTCCTCCAAGTTGTTCAGTAAATACTTAGTTATTTACACCATAGTATAAACAGGCAGTTTGATGAGTTTGTAGTGGTATTGTTGCTCTTCTTCCTCCTCTAAGCCTGACATAGCCATAGTGAGACAGAGTGTGTATGTGTGTGTGTGTTTGTGTGTGTGTGTGTGGTGTCTACTAGGTAGGGACATGCAAGAAAATGAGATATTTAAAGGCGCAACACCTCTTTAATCCCTAGTTGACCTTAAGATAACGCTCATTCAATTTATTTCAATTCCACAGACAGAATTAGCACTTTCTGTGTGCAGCATCCTTTCTCCCCTTGTATGCAGTGCCGAGCCCTTGATAAGATACAGTAAATAATTAGTTAATACTTAAATCAGAATCTGAGTATCTTAGAAATGGAATGAGTAGAAGTAATCTTGTTTTGCTTTCCAGAAATGGAATGAGTGGAAGTAATCTGTTTCGCTCCCCTCAATTTACAGATATGGATGTTGGGTTCAGAAATATTGAGATATGACCAAACTGCAGGGCTGTTAGTAGCAGAAATAATCAGCTCTAAATCAGGTCTACAGGGCTTGCATCTACTTCGTACTCTATCTCTATGACTCTAGAAATGCCAATTTCTCTCTCTCTCTCTCTCTCTTTTGGTAGTACATCAATTTCAAAGAGCACAGTAGTTAAAAACATAGCATCTAGTACAGGCTGTGGATTATAGGTGTACCTATTAATTCTAATAATTTTACTTTCCAGAAAAGATCCTTTGCTTTGGGCAGCTACCTCTCCAGCAGTGGCTTCTGTTTTGCCTATCTGCTTCTGATCTGATATGTAGGCAGTGGTTCCCTTAGACTGCAGAAGCAGTTGTAATTCTCAGCTTGGGGCTCTGCCTCTTACTCAGCCTGCAGGTGATTAAGATTCTCACCTGGAGAGCACTCAGCTGAACATCTGCTGTGGTATGTCATAGTTGAGGGGGGTGCATCTCCCACTGTTCTCATTCTAACCTAGTAGCAGGAGATAAAGCAGCATATTTCACATCTACCCGAGATGAATACTTGCAATATTGAGCCATGAGAGTATTACTTTCTTTCCTCCTAATTTTACCCTAGGTTTTATAAATGTAGTTAATCTTTTTGGTGGATTGGTGGAGGTATCCGTTATGTTAAATCAAACATCATGGTATAGTTAAATGAGCTTTTAACTCAGAGAAACCTAGCAGAGTTCAAGTCTTAGTAGGTCACATGCTGGATGGGAAAACAGAAGGAAGTTGTTTAAGCTATTTCCTTACCTATAAAAGGAAACTCAAGTTTCTACCTACCTGAAAGAGCTATTTTGTGTGCCTGATGACATTTCCTCATTCATTCATTTAAGAACTATTTATTGAGTATACCCTGTCAGGAAATTCACTAGGTTGTGGTATGGAGTAGTGAAAATAACTAATGCTTATATAGCACTACAATTATAAAGACTTTTTTCCCCAAAAGATAATATATTAAAAAAAAAAAAAGCTGGCCCTAGTCAAATCAAGAGTTTACAGGCATTTGGATATTTTCTTTCCCGATAAGCAAATGCCTTACAGTTTGACAAATACAATTAAAATTTAAAATTATGGCCCGAAAGCAACTGAATATCTCAAAATGCCTTGTAAACTACAGGCAGTTTTAATGCTGTTAACTCCTTCATCGCCCTCAGAGGCTGTGTCTAATCAGTTTCCCAGTTCTGGAAATGAGTGATGTTGTGCACAATTTCTCATGTTAATCCTATTCTTTCTAGTCCCACTCATGCCATTGCAATTCAGATCCTTTACCCACATATACATTTTTGCAAATCTCTGCAGGCTGACTTCACTGATTCAAGTCTTTCTCTTTTTCAGCACATAAAACATGATGCTCTCTGATTACTCAGTAATAAATATTGAGAGTGTCACTTGACTGCTCAGAAGACTTCTAAGTATATCCTCTATCGATAGATTTAAACATTTTAACATAGCATTCAAGACCCCCAGTATCTTCTTTTACACATGCCAGTACTTGCCTATTTAAGCCTTTTATTTCATCCAATCTCAAGTACTCATCTATTCATTTATTCAAGCATCTGCTAAATCCAAGCAATTAATAAACACCCATGTGTTCTTGTCTCTGCTGCCTAGTAGACTAGACAAGCTGTTTAACTTACCCTAAAGTTAAGTTAAAGTATCATTTAACTAAGGATTGTAATAACCACCACACAAGAAAAGATAACTCTAAAGATTAGATATGCTCATGTACCTAAGGTATAAGTAGAGTTCCACCAATAATGTATACTTCTTATTGTCCTTACTACTTTGAGTATAATATTGTACAGATAACATTTGTTTAAATTTATAACATTTTTGGCAATTCATTTATGATAAATGAGTTAACTTCTAGAGTTTTCAACTAAATAAAACTTAGAAAAAACATCTTGTTTATTGTTCAGTAGCACTAATTTTGATTTTGTTTATTCTTATTTCTGGTGTTCACCTTAAGTCCTACAAGGTAGCACATGGAGCCTAACAGTTGCTTCTGGAGCAGATGGATAGATCTAAATAGGAGTTACAGGATTATAAAATTGCAGAGAAAAAGGGAGCTCAATGTTGGACCAAGAATTGGAATTACAGGGCCAAATAGTCACTGAGAGAAATAATAAGGGTGTTCTGAGTTAAGAACTGAAAGGAATTGTTAGAAAAAACAGGCATTGGAAAGGCAGCAATTGTTTGGAGAAAGGCCCAAGCTACAGATTTCAGATACTCCATTGACAATATTTTGTCTAAACATGTGGGATCCTTTGAAGTTCGAACCTGTCTTTCCTTGAAGGTGCTCAAATATCAGAGGGGACCCCAAAAGAAATGTATTTTATGCACATGTGTGTCCAGGAGAAGGGAGAAGGAGAGAGATTGATTGGAGTAACATTGAATTAAATAGGGAAGGTAGGTTGTGGGAGACATTTTCAGCCCCAACATTTCTTAACACTTCCTTTCTTTTTCCTTTCCTTCCTTTCTACATCCCTCTCTCCCTCCCTTTTGGCTCTCTTCTTCCCTTTTTTCTCCTTCTCTTCCTCCCTCTCACCCTCCTTTCTATCTTCCTTCCTTCCTTCCTTCCTTCCTTCCTTCCTTCCTTCCTTCCTTCCTTCCTTCCTTCCTTCCTTCCTCCCTCCCTTCCTTCCTCCCTCCCTTCCTTTCTCCCTCCCTCTCTCTCTCCCTCCCTCCCTCCCTTCCTTCCTTCTTCCTTTCTTCCAGCAATACCCTAATTTTATCCAGTGTAAGACCAAGAAAATGACTTGTCGATTAAAGTACTCCTTTCTGAGAAGTCTCACAATTTCTTACCAAGCCTACAGCTCCTTCTCAAAGAAACTGACAAACCAAAAACCTCTATGAATACTAAGTTGCCTATGGATATTGACAATGCATAGTAACCTCATTCATACCATATGACTACTTCCCAGAATGCAGCTGATGAGAACAAAAATAATACCATGATCTAATGGCAGGTTGCTCTCAGCTGGTTAGCAGCCTCTGAGCTTTGCCCAGTAGTGTTAACAGTGATTAACCATTAAGACTCTCATTTAGAGTGAGTTTGAATATAAAGCATACAGAGAAATGAAGAGAGTGAGATCAAGAGAAAGAAGACAACCCAGAGAGAAAGAGCAATGAGTAGAAGCCATGTGATAGTAAAAATCTAAGAGGCAGTGCAAGTCATTAGTGAGTGCAAACTCTGAATGCACAGCAGTGATAAGATGGAGACCAGGAGAGTAGAGAGAAGTTAATGTGCTAACTCTTTAGGCAGAAACAACAATTAGCTCTCACATTTTGATGCCAGAGGATTACAGCCCAGATAGCTTCAGGCCACCTGCTGAGCAACCCACATAAATACTTCAGTATATTTTGAACAAAATGCCAATCTCAGTCTTCTTTTTTTGTAAAACCAATGCCTTTTTTCTTTTTCTCCATGTGCAAACTTTCAAAAATGTGTTTGTTTCTATTGTTGGCAACTGGATGACTGTTCTGCAAACATCCACTGCCTCCATGACACCTTTATGAGAGAAGTAAACTTGTCCAGCCCACTGATGTTGAGATTAACCAGGTGAATTGCTTCTGTCGGTGGAATGAAAGTGGAAGTGATAGTTTGGTGGTTCCAAGTCTAGACATTAAGATGCATCTTATGCTGGTTGCAAGTCTAGAGATGAGGAAGCATTATTTGTTTCTGCTTGCCCGTCTGGGTGCTGCTTGCCTTTATCAGAAGAATAATATGCACCAAGTAGCTGCATACTGTCTAGTGGAGACCCCAAAATCAGACAGGTGCAGCCAACCTGAACTCGACCAACAGCCTGAAAGGGAGTTCCTGCCAATCTTTAGACCATGAATGAGAAATAAGTGTGTATTATTGTATGCCACTGAGATTCTTTGGTTGTTTGCTATGCAGGAAAAGCTGACACTAGAACTAATACAATTTCAAAAGTTCTAAATAATACTGCTTTAGAGTTAAAAAATAAAACCAGAACAAAGGATATTCTGTGAGCCTCTGTGTCTACAATAACATATTTTATAAAAGGGAAGAAAAATGAAATAATCCAAATGTCCAGCAAGTCCTGGGTCTCTCATAGTCTTAGGTTTTCCTCTACTCATCTTTCTGGATTAAATTTTTCTGTTTGAAATACTTAACCATGGTTAGTCTTTTCCGGGCTGACCATGACTAAGCTGATATGTACTATTTTTGCCCCCATGAAATAGAAAGAAAAAGTAATAATTAGAGAGGTTGTATAACTAGGAAATGTGTATAACTAGGAAAGCGTGAGCAAGTTAGAGGGACTGCAGTCTGTTTATTGTCCTTTTTATTTTTTTTCTTCAAACATGTAGGGTGCCTTTTTAATCTTTGGAAAACTTGGTGCCATAACACAAGAGTGGTCACCTCACTCTTAACCAGTTTCTTTCTCTTCTTTCCTCCCTCCCTCCCTCCCTGACTTCCTTCCTTCCTTCCTTTTCCTCTCTTTCCTCTTTCTTTCTCTTTCTTCCTTTTTCTTTTCTTTTCTCTTTTTTTTTTTTTTTTTTTTTTTTGAGACGGAGTCTCGCTCTGCCGCCCAGGCTGGAGTGCAGTGGCCGGATCTCAGCTCACTGCAAGCTCCGCCTCCCGGGTTCACGCCATTCTCCTGCCTCAGCCTCCCATGTAGCTGGGACTACAGGCGCCCGCCACCTCGCCCGGCTAGTATTTTGTATTTTTTTTTAGTAGAGACGGGGTTTCACCGTGTTAGCCAGGATGGGCTCGATCTCCTGACCTCGTGATCCGCCCGTCTCGGCCTCCCAAAGTGCTGGGATTACAGGCTTGAGCCACCGCGCCTGGCCATCTTTTCCCTTTTTTATTTCTTTTCTTCTCTTTCTTTCTCCCTCCCTTCCCCTCCCCTTCTTTTTCCTCCCATCCCCTCCCCTTCTCTTCCCTCCTCTCCTCTCCTTTTCCCTCCCCTGTCCTTCCCTCCCCTCCCCTTTCATTCCCTCCCCTTCCATACCCTCCCCTTTTCTCCCCTTCCATCCCTTCCCCTTCCCTTCCTTCCTCTTCCTTTTCCTTCCTTTTCCTTCCCTCACCCCTTTCCTTTCCTCTTTCTGTTTTCCTTCCCTTTCCTTTTTCCCCTTCTATTTCCTCCCCTTCCCACCCCTCCTCTCCTTTCCCTTCCTTTCCCTTCCTTTCCCTGCCATCACCTCCCCTCCCTTCTTCTCCTCTTCCCTTCCCCTTCCTTTTGATTTACACTTCTCTGATTATCAGTGATACTGAACACTTTTCATATATCTCTTTTCAGTTTGTGTATCTTCTTTTGAAAAATGTCTATTCAGATCTTTTGCCCATTTTTAATAAGATTATTAGATTTTTTTCACATCAAGTTGTTTGAAATCCTGTATTGTTTATTAATCCCTCATCAGATTAATAGTTTGAAAATATTTTTTCCCATTCCGTGGGTTGTGCCTTCACTTTGTTGATTGTCTTCTTTGCTATTTAGAAGCTTTTAAATTTGAAGTGATCTCATTTGCCAGTTTTTGCTTTGATTGCTTGTATTCGTGGGGTAGTACTCAAGAGATCTTTGCCCAGTTCCATGTCCTGTAGAGTTTCTTCAGTTTTTTTGGGGGGACAGAGTCTCAATCTGTTGCCCGGGCTGGAGTGCAGTGGCACTATCTCGACTCACTGCAAGCTCCCCTTCCTGGGTTCACACCATTTTTCTGCCTCAGCCTCCCAAGTAGCTGGAACTACAGGCACCCACCACCACAGCTAATTTTCTGTACTTTTAGTAGAGATGGGGTTTCACCGTGTTAGCCAGGATGGAATGTTTTCTTTAAGTAGTTTCATAGTTTGAAGACTTAAATTTAAGTATTTAATACATTTTTATTTAAATTTTGCATATGAAGAGAGATAGGAGTCTAGTTTCATTCTTCTGCATATGGATATCCAGTTTTCCCAGCACCGTTTATCGAACTGGTTGTCTTTTCCTTAATATGTGTTCTTGGCAACTTTGTTAAAAATAAGTTTACTGTAGATATACGGATTTATTTATAGGTTCTCTATTCTGTTTAATTTGTCTATGTATTTGTTTTTATGCCAGTACCATGCTGTTTTGGTTACTATAGCTCTGTGGTATAATTTGATGTCAGATAATGTGATTTCTTTGGTTGTGTTCTTTCTGCTCAGGATGATTTTGGCTATTCTGGATCTTTCATGGCTCCATAAAAATTTTCAAATTATTTGTCTATTTCTATGAAGAATGCCAATAGTATTTTGATAGAGATTGCATTTAATCTATAGATTGCTTTGCGTAGCGTGGACATTTTAACAGTATTGATTCTTTCAATCCATGAACATAAAATATCTTTACATTTTTATGTGTTCCCTTCAAATTCTTTCAACAATGATTTATAATTTTTTTCATTGGCCTATCCTTAAGAATAATTCATGTGCTGAGAAGAAGAATGCATAATTGTGTAGCTGTTGGATGAAATGTTCTGTAAATATTTATTAGGCCCATTTGGTGTATAGTGCAGACTAAATCTGATGTTTCTTTGTTGATTTTCCATATGGATGATACATGCAATGCTGAAAGTGGGGTGTTGAAGTCTCCAACTATTATTGTATCGCAATCCATCTATCACTTTAGCCTAATAATATTTGCTTTATGTATCTGAGTGCTCCAGTGTTGGGTACATATATATTTACAATTTTTATATTCTCTTGCTGAATTGACCACTTCATCATTACCTAATAACATTCTTTGTAATTTTTATAGTTTTTGTCTTGAAATCTAATTTGTCTGCTATAACTACTCCTGTTTATTGGGTTTCCATTGGCATAGAATAATTTTTACATCCTTTTATTTTTAGTCTATCTGTGTCTTTATACATGGAGTGTATTTATTGTAGGTAACAGATTGTTGAGTCATTTAACCACTCTGTGTCTTTCAATTGGGGCATTTAGTGTATGTAAATTCAGTGTTATTATTGATAAGCAAGGACTTATTCCTATCATTTCATTTTCTATTTTCTGGTTACTTTTTGGTTTTCTTGTTTTTCCCTGACTCCTTCTTGCCTTTCTTTTACTGAAGGTGATTTTCTCAGGTAGTATATTTTAATTTCTTGATTTATATTTTTTGTGTATTTGTTGTATTATTTTTGATTTGAAGTTACCATGAGGCTTGCCAATAATATCGTATAAACTGCTATTTTAAACTGGTGATTATACTATCCATGTCTTGAAAAGTTATTTTACTAGCAGCTATTTTTGATAGATTCATTTTTAGTCTTTCTACTCAAAGTGTGAGTAGTTTACAAACTGCAGTTACAGTGTTATAATATTCTGTTTTTCTGTGTACTTACTATTGCCAGTAAGTTATGTACCATCAGATAATTTTTTATTGCTCATTATCATCCTTTTTCTCAGATTTAAAAACTCCCTTTAGCATTTATTATATGACAGGTCTCATGTTCATAAAACCCTTGGGTTTTGTTTGCCTTATAATATCTATTTTTCCTTCAGATTTGAAAGATATTTTCACCGGATATACTATTCTGGGATAAAAGTTTTGTTTCTTTAGCACTTTACACATATCATGCCACTCTCTCTTGGCCTTTAAGATTTCCACAGAGAAGTCTGCTGCCAGATGTACTGGAACTCCTTTCTATGTTATTTTTTCGTTTTGCTGCTATTAAGATCTTTTCTTTATCTTTGACCTTTGTTAAATGTTTTAAGGTGGTCATGTTTTGATTAAATCTGCTTGGCATGCTATAACCTTCTTATACTTGAATATTTATATCTTTCTCTAGGTTTGTAAGTTTTCTGTTATCTCATTGAATAAACTTTCTACCCTGATCTCTGTCCCCACTCCTCTTTAATGTCAATAACTCCTAGTTACCCTTTGGGAGCTATTTTCTAGATTATTTAGGCATGTTTCATTCTTTTTAATTCTTTTTTCTTTTGTCTTCTCTGACTGTATTTTCAAATAGCCTGTCTTCAGGCTCGCTGATCCTTTCTTCTGCTTCGTCAGTTCTGCTATTAAGACTCTGATGCATTCTTCAGTATGTCAACTGCATTTTTCAGCTCCAGAATTTCTGCTTGATTCTTTTTAATTATTTTAACCTCTTTGTTAGATTTGTTTGATAATATTCTGAATTCTTTCTCTGTGTTGTCTTGAATTTCATTGACTTCCTCAAAACAGATATTTTGAATTCTCTCTGAAAGGTCTCAAATCCCTGTCTCCCCAGGATTGGTCACTGGTGTGTTATCTAGTTTGTTTGGTGATGTCATGTTTTCCTGAATTGTTGTGATGCTTGTGGGTGTTCATCAGTGTCTTGACATTGAAATGTTAGGTATTTATTGTAGTCTTCACAGTCTGAGATTGTTTACACCCATCCTTCTGGGGAAGGCTTTCCCGTTATTCAAAGGTACTTGGGTTTTGCAATCTAAGTCCTTAGTCACTGCAGCCATAACTGCTTTAGGGAGCAACCCAACCCCATAATGCTGTGGCTCTTGCAGATTGGTAGAGGTACCACCTTGGTGGTCTTGGGTAAGATTCTGAAGAATCTCTTGGAATATCAGGCAGAGATTCTTGTTTTCTTCCCTTAATTTCCCCCAAAGAAATGGAATATCTGTGTCCTGAGCTGCGTGAAGCTGGGGTGACACAAGCATCCCTAAGACTACCACTGGGTCTGCACCAGGTCAGATCTGAAGCCAGCACAGCACTGGCTCTCATACAAGGCCTGCTGTGAACACTGCTTGGATATCATCTATGTTCACTCGAGGCCTGGGGGATCTAAAAGGGTCTGTACCAATTCCAGGAAGGCTTGTGCTTTTCCCTTCAGGGCAATGATTTCTTTTGACCCCAAGTGGGTCCAGAGATGCCATCTGGGAGCCAGGGCCTAGAGTCAGAAACCTTAGAAATCAATTTGGTTCTTTATTTGACTGCTGCTGAGCTCACACCCAAGCTCCAAGACAAAATTCTGCCTGGCTACTGCCAATGTTCACTCAAGGCTCAAGGCCCAAGCCCTCTTCATTCAGCTTGTGGTTAGTGCCATCAGTTCTCAGTCTGTCATTTCAGGGAAATGGGCTTCCCTCTGGCCCAGAGCAGGTCCATATATGCCACCCAGGAGCTTAGGTCTGGAACTGGGGACCCCAGAAGCTCACTTGGTGTTCTATATACTGTGGACAAAATGATACCCAAGTTGCAAGACAAAGTCCACATTACTCTTCTCTCTCCTTCCGTCAGAATTCTCTCCCCTTAGCTACCACACCTGGGAATGTACTGGGTCACACCCAAAGCCAGTACATTTCTGAGTCTCACCTGAGGCCCGTGGTGAGTATTGCTGGGCTACCATCGCTGATTATTCAAGCCCCAAGAACTCTTTAGTCAGCAGGTGATGAATCCTTCCAGGACTGGGTCCTTTCCTTCAAGGCATTAGCTGCCCTTCTGGCCCAGGATGTGTCTAGAAATGTCATTCAGGATATAGGGCCTGGAATGAGGGCCTCTGTACTCTGCCTGGTTTCCCATTCTACCATGGTTGAGCTGGTAACTAAGTTACAAGACAAAGCCCTCTTTACTCTCCCCTCTTCTCTCCTTAAGCAGAGCGAATGATGTTTCCCTGAGCTGCAAACTATGCTACCTGTGGTTGAGGGAAGGGTGGCATAAGCACTCCCTTGAGTGCCCTGGCTAGTGTCTCACTAGGTTGTATGTACCCCCAAGTCCACTGGCAGCAAGCCCAGACAGCACCAGGACTTTCCCAGAAATTGTAGTCCTTGTGTTCTATACTGGCTTTCAAGTTTACTTAGGACCTCAGAGCACATTAACCTGTGGTGGTGGGGCTTGCTGAAACTCGGGTTCTGACCACTGGGGTTGGTGATTTGCCTCTGGCTAGGGATGGTCTAAATGCTCCCTCTGTGAGTGCCAGCTGAGTTCTGCCCCTTCTTACTTTCCCCTGTGACAGGGAAGCCCTGAGTTCCCCAGCAAAGTCCCATAGTCACTGCACTGTCCCTCACACAAGTGCACAGATTCTCTCTCTGCTACAAGCTGCTGCTGGGGGATGAGGGTGGGTGGTGGTGTAGGCAATTCAAGACTGTCTTTACTACCTCTGCAGTGCCTCTTTTCTTAATATATTGTAAAAACTTGGTACTTTGTTTATTCGCCTAATTTTTTGGTTCTTATGTAGGTGCTTTTTTGTGTGGATAGTTGTTCAATTTGATGTTCTTATAGGGAGACAATTGTTGGAGACTTCTATTAAACCACCTTCCCTTCTAATTTCAAATGATATTAAAATTGCCTCCATGATTATTAAAATTTAAAGATTCTAGGTTGAATTACCGTATTTCTACTTATTTTTTATAGGAGTTCAAGTCTATTTGTACACAAACTCTGAGACAGAGATTAGTATACAGAACATTTTAGGGAGTGCTTTCTCACTTCCCTACAAATGTGAGAGTAAGGTAACCAGGATCGGGCAAAGCAAGAAATTGAATGGCAATGCCAAGTTACAAAAGGCCTCAATGTATCCTGTGGGAAGCTCTGGAGCTGGGGTGGCCTTGTAGAATTATCCTGAATTGGGGCAAAGGGAGCAAAGCCTTTATTCACTGCATCAAGGATGCAGGATGATCCCAGGAAAGGATGACTTTGAGAAGATGTCGTGAACTTGGGTGAGTCTTCTTTCCTCAGCTGGGAGCAATCTTCAGAGGAGACCAAGCTACAAGCCTTCAGTCAGCAAAACTGTCATCAGCTGTTGGAATGCATGCTCTCCTGATGAGGGGAAGATCTGGGCTAAGCATCAGAGGACCCAATCCACTTCCAAAATTTTTCTAGAATTGCACAACCAGAAGAGATTGTCCTGGAATACACAAGTGGCAGAAATACTGCTGTATCTTAAAAAAGAAAGTAAAGAAAGAAAGAATCATGCATCAACTTTTAATATTTGCAGACTTACCGATATCAGGGCTAGAAAACTGTTTACATCTTAGAATGTCAAAGAATTTCAGTTAGTTAATTATGCTGCAGGTGGGCAGATGTATCTAGGAGTAGATATTTGCAGATGCAAATTGAGAATTTTGCATGTGTAAAGGTAAATAGCTAAAATGATTATTAAAGCACAGTGGAAAATAAAATGATATATAAAATGCAAATGTGTAGTGACAAACACATGGAGGCAATTTGCTTGTGAACTTTGACCTCTACTAGTCGAATGTCTCTGTTTCCTTCTTTGCTCTGTTATTTGCCATAATGAGACTGAGTTTCAGAGTGCAGCTTCCCTGCCCTGCAAATGACATTCACTTGCCCAGGACACAAGGTTAGCATTTTACAAATTACCACTTCAAAGCAGGAGTCACCATCTGTATGCAATAGAACTGAGATGAGTGTCATGTGATAGCAACCCTACCATTTCCTTATTGTCCCATTTCAGATTTTATTAAACAAGTCTGATTTTCTTTGTAGGGGCAAAGGCTTTATTAAAGAAGAAAAATGAATTATTCAGAAATTTTGTTTTTTTACTATTTCTTTTATCTGCTCATGAATCTTTGACTATCTAGAACCTGATTCATTAATCCTGCATGCAACTTCATTACTTCAAAGACCCATGCAAATTTATCATCCACTGTGTTTTAACTTTGCACACTAATTCTTTCAACTATGCCTCCACATACTTCTGAACATAAAATCAACCCACTCCTAAGCCACTTCCTACCTCTATCCCACCTCTGTTGAATGTCCTTGCCTTCTTTCCTTTAAGCAATGCCATTCATCCATCCATTTATTCATTTTTAAATTATCATATATACATACCTTATCCCTGGCAATATATTGGGCATTAGAATCATAGAAATGAATGAAATATGACTCAAGTTTAGTGGGAGGCATACCTCTGTATCAATGAAAAATATATCTAATTGGGTTTTGGAGTTTGTGTAGGAGTATGTCTAATATATTACTAAAAGTATGTATTCCATTAGAGGGAGAAACATTTACAAAGCCTCCATAGTATTAAAAATATGGCAACTTCAGAGAACTGTAAAAGTTTTCTATGATAACAGCACAGAGTACAAGTCAGGGCAGGAGATGAGGATGAAAAGGTAAGCAAGTGCCATCTCATGGCATCTTTACTAAAGCAAATTCTACTTGCTTTAAGTCCCCATTTGAATATATGGAAATGTCAGTTCACATTAATATCTCATCTCTGTATTTTCTTACAGAATCAATTCTAAAAACTTTATATTGAAATGTCATATTGTAATCAAATTAGATGTGTATGCTATTTTCTTTGTAGATGATGTATGTTATCTCTGTTTTCCAAAGAGAAAAAGATCAAATATGATCCATTTTTTTTTTTTTTGTCAATTAAGTGAAAGTATCTCAATTCAAAACCTTTAGCCACCTAATTCACTCATTGAAAGGCTTGATTTGAGCTTGATATAGAGGCAACTCCTCAGGTTGAAGGAGACTCAAAGCCAGCCCTGTTTAAGTTGTTCATTGTAAGTGATTGATGTGTGACTGAACATCAGAGAGTGAAATTAGAGAGCATGGGCTCCACAGGTAAAACACCTATCAGTAGAAGCTCGTACTGCATCTTAAAATGCTATTTTGAACGATCTGTCTCTTAAGGCAGAATGTTGGGTACACAGAAGAGAATCTGAGTCTCTTTAAGGGCATTTGGACCTGGAGCATAATACAAAGCTCTTCAAAATTGGCCTTCCTGCTCGGTGCTGCAGGCACAATAAATGTCCTTCAAAACACCCAATCTGTTATTCTAAGTTGGCTTGAATTACATTGAAAACCAGTTTTCTGGAGGGCAAAACAGCCAAGATGAAATCTGTTGAGAGACACAATTCCATGGATTCTGAAAACTGCCCACGTATAGACCCAACATGTTGCTGTTCTCATGATTCCACTTAACAGATTTTTGTTGCTCTGCTCAAATGCACCCTTCTTAAGGACAGAAAGAATGCGTTATTTTTGTCAGATAAATTTTCCCATGGCAAAAACCGAAGAGCAATATTTTTTCCCCTTCACAAATTAAATAGGAAGAAATTTACAGTTTTTAAGCTCAGTAGTTGGAAAGTCTATGGAGAAATATTATTGAATTCATGTTTCTGGTCTCGTAACAGAGTTGAAACAGAGCTAAGTTATCAGTAGACTGACCATTCATTTATAGATGATAACATTGAAGTTCATAAAGTAATATAATTTGCCTGAAGTCACTTGGCTCATATATTAGTCATTACTTAAACTTCATGCTGGTTTTGTGTTTTTGTGTGTTTGACTGTGGGTAATTATGTCTGTATGCCTACCACATATGATTATTCTTTGTATTTTCAATTCATGCCAATTTCTAGAAAAATAATCTCTTGAATTGATCTCATTTTTAAGATGTACAAAATCATTCTTAGATGGAATTGAAGATTTTATTTTAAAAGACCATATTGTGAATCAAAATTATGGATTGCACAGTCTTCCAGTTGGCGTGAGACTTTAAAGGAATTATCTCAATCTTTGCTCCCAATAACTCTATCAAGCACAAGAAGTTAGTTTTTAACCTCTTTTTTTTTTTTTTTTTTTTTTTTAATCTTTTTGCTGATAAGGAAATGATGGCTTAGAGAGTTTAAGTAAGTTACCCGTAGCTGCAGGTCTGGCATGCAGTACAGACAATTGGAAATGCTGACCTCTGTTTTAAACCACAGATCTTCCACATAGTAAAACCAATTATAGTATAATAATCAATTATGATTATAGTAACCAATAGGAACAACAGAGTGTGGAGGCACCATAATTAAGGAGCCTGTGGGATTCTATATGAAAGACAAATTGACCGAGCCTGGGATCCCAGGCAGACTTGCTAGAGGAGAGGGTGCCTAAGCAACCAAAAGGAGAATTTGTTTTGTTTTGTTTTGTTTTTGGAGAGAGGTATGTGCAAGGATATAGAGAAGCAAGTGAAAAAAATGAATTTCAGGAATTTCAAACTAATCCTTATGGTAAGAGTAAAGTTTGGGGGGAAATTCAGGGGAGTGTAGCAAAAAATGAAATGAAAGGTGGGTAAAGGCCAGAGTATGAAGAGATATGTGATTCTTACTTTATTCCAAAGTCTATGAAAGCTATTGAATAGCTTTATACAGGTATGTTGCATCTTCCTGTATTTTAGGAAGATCATTCTAGCAGCAGCATAGAAGATAGAGTGGAGGCATAAGGATGAACATAATCATTATAAATAATCACCACCCAGCAGGGCTTGTCAGCTCTGCTTGGGGGGAATGAGGTGGAGAACTGCTGAAAGTCGTAAGTTCAGATCAGCTTGTAGAATCCCTGAGCCACAGGGTGTCCTGATATCTTGAGAAAATCATTTCGACCAAAACTGTGGTGCCATCGTCCATTTATTTTGCATTTTTTAGACATTCCCAGGAGACTGTCTTAACATGAGGGAAATCTGACTTAACACAAAATATACCGTCAATTTATTTTTCACTTGGGTTTATAAGATATTGGGTTAGTAAGCAACATGCCATGTATTGCAATTTGAATTTGAACAAGAAATAGATTTTCTTTTAATGTTATTTATCTCTGCAATGGAATATATCAGATTTCAAATAACAAATAATATTTTGTTGCAGTTTCTCTCTTTGGCAGTGTTGTGGTCTATATATTTTTCATCACTATAATTAGTCTTTCATCTTAAACAGAGTGATAATTCATTGCATGACATTCAGTCAGAAGTTTTGTTGTTGTTGATAAGGCAAAGCTTATTGTTAGGAAAAAGGGGGGAAAGTCTAATTTGCTAGAAGAGAACAGAGTATAAAAATAACATTATCCATTCAGTTGGATTGAAATCTTGGCAGCTGCTCTTCAAAAATGTTGCTGACATGGTTTATATTATATTAAAATTCAGAATTACTGCATTTTCATCAGTTTCTCTGTCTACAGCTGGCATATCATGTTGTCAGCATCTTGGGATTTACAAGCCAATGTACATTGTAAGAATGTTCCTTTAAATGGACATTTTTATAAGCATGTTTTCTAGTTGATATGCTATGGAATTTTAAAGTGTAAACATATGTTATGAAAGTCAAAATGCTTTAAAGTGTAAGTGGCATGCATGAGTTGGGTTTTCTTAGCTCAATTTTCATAAGATTTGCTTAAAAGCAAAATAGTTCCTCTGGGATGATTTTAAAATGTCTTTTAATTTTCAAAGACATTGATTATTTCAATGAGAAAAATTGTTAAAAGATAAACTTTGAATAATGCACCCAAAAAGCTAAATTATTCTAAAATGGGTGTAAAAAATTTCTGGCACTCAGAAAAATACTATCATATAAAACATTTGCCATCTACAATACTATAATAATATATGGTGTCATTTTCATAGAATTATTAGTCTCACACATTAGATGGAGAAACTGCTACTAATAACATAAACACAGTTTGGAGAATGTTGGATTTTAATGTATTGTTAGTATGTATTTTCTGTGACTAATTTAGAGTTCTTTGGAAACTATAATCAATTCTAAGAACTTGACAATTTCATAAGGCTTTCGATAATGTTAAAATATGTATACTTACACGTGGATCCTGCAGATATTTATAAGCACTTATGTGGTTATGATGATAAAACTAAATTAGCATATTCATCTCGACTTTAGAGGATTCTTAAAAATTGGATTTGAGGCTACATAAAGTGAATTTCTTTGTAGATTGAAAATACTGGAAGGAACTTGGATTGTACCTGAAAAGCATGGCAGATGAAATTTTGGATTTGAAAATAGTGGTGTTGACTTTTCATAATGTCCATTTAGAATGCATATATGAAAGATCTAGAAACACCGCACAACTGTTTACCATTTCCTGTAAAAGGGAAGTGCATAGTGGACACAGCCAGAATGCATGGAGCCCAGACTCTAACAGAACACCTGATGCTTGCACCTGATACTCTGGTGCTTGTACTCTGTCCCAAAGCTGGCTGCCTCCTATCTTAAACACACACACACACACACACACACACACACACACACACACAGACACACACACTACTGGCTCTTCTTTCCACAACTGCCTAAGGATATGACATTAAATTGGTCTCTTTATTATATATACCAGCAACTGCCTAATCTCTCATTATGACTCCAGAAAGAAGCCGTTAATATTTCTACCACCAGTAAGCAAAGCTACAAGTGAACTAGAAAAGTCAGGTGCACCATTCCAATAGCTCAGTGTCCATTTTCAGCATGAATACAAATGGCTTTGTGAAATCAAGATGTTAATGGAAACTTTGCTAAAGCTGAGATTTTTTTCCGCCCTCAGAGAGACTGTAATAATTGTATTTCAATAGAATTGATATCATTAATTTATAATTATTCCTTTCTTTAGTTGGAAAATATGCATGTGAAAGTTTTGGCCAAAGTGCACTCTCAGGAGGAAAATTACAACACTTCGTAATCAATAACAACTGGGCTTTTGGAATCTCTCCTTGGTTTTCATTAGCTGGAAGGAGAGCACATTTAAAGGAATGCTAACAAGTATTGATGTTTAAATTTGATTTATCAATGCTATTTAAATGTATACCTGCACTGTGCTGAGTTTATTTTTCTACATTAAAGATTATTCAGTGATATCTCCTGGGGTAAGACAACTTCTAAACAAGATAAAGCACCCTGTGAATTAATTTATTTCAGAAAAACAAGGAAACGTAATTTGTGTCTTCTTTTCATTAAATTATCCTTTAGTATATTGATGTAACAGGAACCAAAAACTTATTTGGCTAAGGAAACAAAACACAGACACGGCACTCTGTCACTTTGGTGACTCCTTTTTCTACTGAGGAAAAAATGCATGTGTGGGTGTGTACATATGTGTTGTGTTGTGAATGTGTGTTTGTGTGTAGTTCTCTGTGTTCATCATATTATAGGTGCTGTTTTATATGAGAAAAACACTGTTCACTTCCATTCAAAAACAGATGAAAGAAGCACAGTCAGTTAATACTTGCTACCTGGCCCCTTGCATTTTGATTATACTCTGCATAAATGATAAAATTATCATGATTACATCATGAAATCAAATAATAAGAATTGACTACCATTGGCAAGTCAGGGTGTACAAACACCCTGCGAGACCATCTGGGTTCCCAAATAACAGCAATTTTTCCAACCCTTTAAATCAACAACTAACCATGATAGGAGAGAATTTGAAAACCAAGACAAGTTTAACATGTATTGGAATAACTGTGTGTGTGTGTGTGTGTGTGTGTGTGTGTATTAAGACTTTATTAATCTGTTAATTTTATCTGTACCAAAAAGATGTAAATTACTATTTACTCAGGAAACATTTAGTCTTGTGAACTTGAATAGGTGAACCGTTATTAAATTTAGTCTCTCAAGAGCACTTACATTCTGATGGTAGCACAGAGACCAAGTCTGTATAAACTATTATTACATGTGAACAAAACTAACTTCTATAATTAACTTACAATATTATACATAAGGCTCCAGTTACAGTAAAATCCAATTTTCCATAGTATACACACTAGGCAGCTTTACTGAATATTAGATTTTAATGAGATTTATGACCTTACTCATAATTTATTTTTTAAGTTGGAAAAGTTTTGGTTAAAGTTCAAGGCGGTATCTTGAAGCATGAAAAAAAAAAAACTATACCAAGCTTTTCTTAAAGACATTTTAGAATGAATTCTGAAAACAAGAAGGGGCTTATTTGATTCTCAGAATATCTCATTGAAATTATTCTTGCTTTAACATGGAAGAATTCTCTGTTGACAATAAGGAAGTGTTCCATGCTTGTCCTTGGCTGAAGAATGATAGTTTATGATTCTTTTCCTCTCATTGGTTATCTAGCAGCTTTAATTCATGGAACTATCTAGTCCAGCAAGTCTCAAATTTGCATGTGCTTAAAAATCACTTGGGAATCTTGTCAAAATCCAGATTCTAATTCAGTAGGTCTGGGGTGGGACTCTCAAATCTGAATTTCTAATAAATGAGGCTGATGCTGCCGGTTGGAGGACCACATTTGGAGTAAAAAGTGTCTAGTACATGCTAAAGATGATTCATGTTCTTCTCCTCATTTTTGAAATGAAGAAAATGAGACTCAAAGAGATACACAACACCTTTCTATATGTGATTCTTCACCATGGCTATTTATTAGAATCACCTGAAGAGTGTTTGAAACATAAGAGACTGAGGCCTCACTCTAGACCAGTAAAACCAGAATCCCTGGGGAAATCTGTGATTTTTTTTTTTTCATAACTTCTTCGATGCAGTGAGGGTTAAGGATCACTGTATAGGTCTCACAGCCAATTAGTGAAAAGGCCGAGTTTAATGGTAGACTGACTGATTGGCAGCCTGATTGATTCATGATTGATTTCTGCTTACACTCAGCATATATTTGTTGAATTATGCCCCAGATGCCTTTGAGAGCCTTTAACATACAGTGTCCTCGTTCTTTAGGTCTCAATAAACGTTATCTTTTCGGAAAGGTCTTCCTTGAGCATAATATCTAAAATGGCTATTCCTTTCTTATGAGGTCATCACATCATTCTGTTCTATGTCTTTTAAAATAATGTGTTATCATTATCTAAAATTATATATATATACACACACATATATTTCTGTATTAAAAACCAGAGATGCCTTGTCCCTGTTCACTTTCATATCTTGCACTTAATAGGCTCAGAGTCAATATTTCTTTGACAAACTACATTTAAAAGGAAGCAACACAGTTAAGCAGCTGCAAGTATGAGTTTTAAAAAGAAAGAAATTAATTGTGTTTCTTTGGACATTTTCCTTATATCCCAATAGCTTTGCTTACCACATCTGTAAATAGCATCTACCTCATACAATTTTTGCAATATTAAAAGAAAGGATTTGTGCATAGTGTTCAAGCCTGTGCCTGATATCCAGAAAACATTCAGTAAACAGTACTATTGTAATCTTAATTAACGACCACAAAATTTCTGTACATTTCGTATTGTAATCCTTAGCAAACTGTCACAAGAAGAGAAAACCAAACACCGCATGTTCTCACTCATAGGTGGGAACTGAACAATGAGATCACTTGGACTCGGGAAGGGGAACATCACACACTGGGGCCTATCATGGGGAGGGGGGAGGGGGGAGGGATTGCATTGGGGAGTTATACGTGATATAAATGATGAATTGATGGGTGCTGACGAGTTGATGGGTGCAGCACACCAACATGGCACAAATATACATATGTAACAAACCTGCATGTTATGCACATGTACCCTAGAACTTAAAGTATAAAAAAAAAAAAAAAGGTATCATTTGCTCAAGATCACAAATACAACTTTTGAGGTTTGACCTCAAAGCTAAGCCTAAAAGCTAAAAGAACCTAAAAGCTCATATGTTTAAAACTCTGTGCAAGACCCTTCTACTCATGTTTTCTGGTTACAACCTCACATCAGATGAGCCACCTTTTGACTTCTAATCCAGTGTTCTTTTGACTATACCACTGTGTTGTTTGATTGGCAGCAGAGAATGTTGCTTTTCTCCAGGTACACTAATGAGTGGGTTCATCAGTTGGTGTCCAATTCCAAAACCCATTGGTGAAACCAAGGTTTATATGTGAGGCAAAGATCTGAGCTACAATACGTCTTGCTACTGCCATGTATCAAGCACCCATCAATCCTCAGTGAACCCCTGTGATATAAGTACAACAATTCTCAATTCATAAATGAAGATATTAGATGTCAGACAAGGGAATTAGCCAGGCTATTATAACCTGTAAGACCAGAGGTAGGATTGAAACTGAAGGCTGTGAGTAATAAAAAAAAAAGTTTGGTTTCGGGATGGAATGATTACACTTCATAGATGGTAAGAGTCTGCTCTTTGTGAGATGGAGAACATACGGAAATCACTTATTTTTTTGGTCATTACTTTGGAGTCCTCCCAATTTTTGTAGAGAAATTTACCATGCAATAAAAACCTCATAAAATGTGATAGTTTCCTAAACAGAAAGCAAGGGGGATCCAGTGAAGGAGTTGAAATGCATTCAACATTGTGTATTTGTGTGTGTGTGTGCATGCACGTGTGTGCTTAAATATACTGAGTTTGCAGTAAAATGTCAACCCCATAAAAGAGGTACTGTAGGAGATACAATTCTTAGACTCAGGAAACTCAAATTAACAGGCACAATTTTATTGAAATATGTCTGGTATAAAAATGAACAGATGTGTGCTGTAGCCAAGGTAGAAACCTTGTGAAATAGGATGTCCATTTCCCTGAAGTCATTTGAGAAAGGCTTACAGAGAAAGTGACATGTCATTTGCTTCTTAATTTTGGAGTAGTCAGAACTCATTTTAAGGGTATCCCCATTAGAAAAAAAAAAAAGAAACATGCAAAATCATGGCATATGAAAGAGTCGGAGTGTTTGAGGAACAGGAAGAAATAGTCTGTGGCTATAGCAGAGGGTGCGTGGGGGGAGTGCATAAAATGAAAGAAAACTTAGAATTTTATCAATAACATACTTTTTTTAAGTTAAAAATAATTCCTTCTGCAAACTTACAAGTGAGATGCTCTCTCCTCTTTCCGCCTGCCGTTGTACAGCAGGAAGGCACCATAAGAAATATGCTATAAATTCTGCATGCATAGGTTAACGTTACTACACAGTTTTGAGAGCTGCTAATACAGCAACATTTTAGAACATCTTAAAAGATTTTTTAAAATTTATTTTTCATATGTAAGGGATTGACATTTGCCCCCTTTTCTTTACTTTCTGCTTGCTACTCTGTCCATATTTACCCAGCTCGCTTACAGGTTTGAAGAATCAGTTTACATATGGCCAAGAAAGAATACAAAGATTTGGAAAGTCTCTGAAAGAGAACCTAATAAAATCCTACCTCCCCGCAGAAGCTGAGAAAGTCTGCAGCTTGTGAAGGGCCGAGATCCCCACTGAGCCCGAAGAGGTCCCATCACTGTGTATCCCTGTCCCAGGGACTGCCTTTGACTCAACCCATTCCTGAAATAAGCCCTCTATAATAAAAGGTCTGTTCTTACCTATGAGTTCTGCAGTGAGTCCCACAGTCATATTATAGAAATATTGGGCTTCTGGGGTGTGCCACCCCCAACCTAAAATAATTTGCTTTGATATCAGAAAAAATATGTTTTAATTATGACTTTCTGACATTTTTTACTGGGTAAACTCAAGAAGGCTGATTAACCACTCTGGACTGTGATATCATTAACTACCCCAAATTAGGATGTTTTATTTCTTACAAGATTGGTGCAAAGACTAGCTGAAATATGCAAAGTGCCTCATGCAGTACAAGTCAAAGAATAAGGTATTCAATTAATGGTGATTTTAATAAAATATATTGATAATGGGAGGAAATCGAGAAAGATGAAGGAAAAGAAAAGATTTAAAGGGAACATGAGTGTCTGCTAAAGTAGTGCTAGGAACTGTTCCTATACTTTGATCAGTCATTGTACAAGCTGGACTTCTGCTTTGGTTTCAGATTGTGATTTTTTTCCTTAGACGTTTTGTCCTGAAAACCAGAATATGGAATATTCTCCCACCAGGCTATGCCCTGCTAATCTTCTCTTCTTAGGAGTCAGGCTCCAATTCCTGGACGCCTAAATACTATTTGTGATTCCTGGACCCCTAAATACTATTTGGAAGCCTCTTTTCAAAGGCTTCTAAAAAACACAAATCATTTATCCAACCAGTTTTAAATGTTAGGTATTATTTTAAGATCATAGAAGTGAATTATCTAATTGTTACAACAAATTTCTCATCTGTCCTACTTGTGGGTAAAGCAGAGGGATTTTGTGGTGTGGAAATCTATACCAAGGAAGTTAACATCCTTTCAGTTTAGTTGGCCTTTGGTTTTCCTTTTCTGAGAATTGCTTATTCATGATTTTTTTGGCAATGAGAGATACATCTTTTAAAATTATTTGTCTATCTGTACATATACACATATGCATGTTTGTATAGAGGTATATATATATATATATATATGAAATGTGTTTATTTATTTATTTATTTATTTATTTATTTATTTATTTGGGACGGAGTCTCGCTCTGTCACCAGGCTGGAATGCAGTCGCGCAATCTTGGCTCACTGTAACCTCCGCCTCCCAGGTTCAAGTGATTCTCCTGCCTCAGCCTCCCAAGTAGCTGGGTCTACAGGCATGTGCCGCCACACCCAGCTACTTTTTGCATTTTTAGTAGAGAGGAAGTTTCACCATATTGGCCAGGGTGGTCTTGATCTCCTGACCTTGTAGTCTGCCCACCTTGGCCTCCCAAAGAGCTGGGATTCCAAGTGTGAGCCACCAAGCCTGGCCCGAAATGTGTTTATTTTATGCTATATGTATTACAAATACTTTTTCCCATTTTAAGTGATAAATTTGGTGTGGAAGGAGATTAAGAGACTTCTAAAAATATGGGGTTGATAAGTAAGGTGAACAGGAAGTTCAAGACAATTGACTTTACACAAATGTAAAGGCTATGTGAGGCCCCTTGGCAGCCCTGACCAGCCTGACTGTAATGGGCATCACTGGGAAGACGAGTCACCCTCTCCGAAAAATAAAAGTCAATAAAATAAGCAGTTAGCTAAGACACATGTACAAGGACACAATATAATTTAACAAAAGCCCCAAAATAGTGTGAGATACTGCTTTTGTTCATGGCGAAAAACCAGTTAAACAGACAAGTGTTATCTGTGGGTGTATTTGTTTTAAAAGTGGTGAATGAGGGGACAAGGATGAATTTACTCAAATACCAGTCAATTTTGTGAATTTTGTTTAGAATGGTCTTAGGTAGTTTTATTTTGAATTCCATTCCTTTTATTTGTGATCATTAATGTGTTTTCATTTTAGAAATTTTGAAATGCAGGTAATATGGAAAAATAGAAAGACTTACAATGTTACCCCCCAGAGGCAATCACTGTAAACCTTGTTTACATTTAGAAGGGCTTTTTTTGTTTTGTTTTGTTTTCATTTTTAGCAAGCAAACTGCCATTTATAAAGACAAGCTGCAATAAATGCAAAACCTTAGTACTATTGAGGACTGCCTATACTTTCATGGCCACAGCTAATGGGGCAGGCCTGGTGGGAGAACAGGGAATAAGTGATCCAATACAATGCACCATCCAGTCTAAACGTTTCAGTTTATTGTTCCCTCTATGATCCCTTCAACTGTTATAGAAATTCCTCCACCCCAAAGCTGCATTTCAGTATATTACATAATTGTCTGCCTGCCCAAAGAGCCATCCTTTTCCAACAGTCAAGATCTATGCTACACAGAGCTCAGATGAGTGGACAGATTTGGGAAGGCCCTGAGGTACGCTAAGTAGGCATGATGAGAATTAATATCTCACCAGAGTGGGGCAGTGTTTGGGGATAACTAGTTGAGAAGCTGTCTGGTGACATGGTCTATCTGTGGGCCAACGTTGAAAAAAGGACGTTAAACCAAATAGAACCCATGTGAAATAGCTGCTCGATAGTAAAGAAAACAAAAAAGAAAAGAAAAGAAAAGCAGAATCCACTTAGCAAGGGGCAGAGATGGCCAGTCCATAGGATTGTATCCCCTGCTGGTCTAATAACAAGTTCTTAGAAACCCGAGATCTGGCCAGGTGCGGTGGCTGATGCCTGTAATCCCAGCACTTTGGGAGGCTGGGCAGATCATTTGAGGTTGGGAGTTCGAGACCAGCCTGACTAACATGGAAAAACCCTGTCTCTACTAAAAATACAAAATTAGCCGGGTGTGCTGGTAGGCTCCTGTAATCCCAGCTACTCAGGAGACTGAGACAGGAGAATCACATGAGTCTGGGAGATGGAGGTCGCCGTGAGCCGAGATCATGCCATTGTACTCCACCCTGGGCAACAACAGTGAAACTCTGTTTCAAAAAAGAAAGAAAGAAAGAAACCAGAGATCCTTTTAACATTTCCTTCACAATTTGTCATAAACACTCTTCCACAAATAATTTATTTGCCCAGGCAGAATGAGGGGCTTTCAGCCTTCCCACATAATTTTCTGGCCTCTTCGGGCAATGCATTAGAGTGGAGAATACCAGCCCTTTGGTGTTGTTCATAGATGTAGTTCTGAGCCACTCTCCTGGATGATTTCTTCCACCTCATCGTCTCCTGCTTGTCAGCAAACCCTGACACTGGATTGGTAGATATATATCACCCCAGCTTGCAAACTTGGTGTTCAGATGTCTCTCTGCCAATGTTCTTGGCACCTTTCAAACTATAGCCTGGGTTTTCCTTTTGTGGCATCAGGCTTTCCTGGGGGCTGGTAGAGGAGAGTGTGTGAGTGAGTGAGTGTGTGTGTGTGTGTGTGTGTGTGTGTGTGTTGCTTCTTGGTCTTCTGGAGGTCACAGAGCAAGTGTTATATATACTATTAACGGTCTCAAATCCTCAATGAAAATTGAAAGTAGACAGGGCATAAATAAAATGAATATCTTTCTACATATTAATCTTAATAAAGTTATTATTTATGGAGAAAACCCCCAATTCTCACAAGTTGTAGAAAGAATGCTTACCCTCCAAGTAGAAATCACATAGAACATTGAGAGGTCATCCTTCAAGAAACAGATAACTAACTTAAAAAAAGGGGCACTATCTTTGTCAAATTGCAGCATCTACTTCTAGCACTGTTTTTCTCAGACCTGATCATTATTTGTATTTTTTTCCTTCTTTGAGGAGGCAAATGAACATTGAAATTTCTCTCAAGTTTCTAGTGTAGTTAAGAAGTAGGATTTGAAGGTTGTGCTAGGTTTTGTTTTTATTTATTTGTTTGTTTTCAGGGAGGTGAAGCCCAGACTCTTCAGGTACTGCTAAGAAAATGTGCTCAAGATGAGGAATGTTACAATCAAGTAAAACCAATGGGGAATAGACGTACTAACTTGAATTGAAAGAGAGAGAGAAAGAAGCAATGTGAGACTCAAAAAAAAAAAAAAAAAAATTGTTGGGCTGCATGCAGTGGATCACACCTGTAATCCCAGTGGTTTGGGAGGACAAGGTGGAATGATTGCTTGAGGTAAGGAATTCAAGACCAGCCTAGGCAACATAGCCAGACTCTGTCTCTAGAGAAAAACCAAACGATCAAAAAACTACGTGAAATTAGTCCTGGTGACACACACACCTGTAGTCTCAACTTCTTGGAGGCTGAGGTAGGAGAATCACTTGAGCCCAGGAGTTTGAGGCTACAGTGAGCCATGATTGTGTCACTGCATTCCAGACTGGGTGACAGAGCAAGACTTGAACTCGAATAAATAAATAAATAGATAAATAAATAAATAAATCAAAAGGTTCCAAACAG
The DNA here is from genome assembly GCF_007565055.1 of Rhinopithecus roxellana. Lineage (NCBI taxonomy): Eukaryota > Metazoa > Chordata > Mammalia > Primates > Cercopithecidae > Rhinopithecus > Rhinopithecus roxellana. Next base: position 36,845,050 of record NC_044568.1, on the reverse strand, counting down.
GCCAGAATATTTTCCTTATTTGTATTATTTGTTCAAAGCTAAATCCCACAGCATACACAACCAAGATAGGAATATACAAAGCAAGGGGCTGTAGATCATCATGTAAATATTTTTAAAGTATACTTTTAAAATTTTTAAATTGAGATAGGAATGAAAAGTTTTATTTAAACTTAAAATACCCTTATCCCAAATATAGGGTTCTGTCTCTTCTGGTTAACAGAGGCATTTAAAGATTTAAAAAGTAGAAAAGAACTTGAGGAAAATTCCTTTTCTGCAGAAGAAAGTCAGAGTCTTTGATCATACTCTGAAAGTTAATGATCATACTCTGAAAGTTAATGGAGTCTTGGAGGGGGCGAAGAGGGTCTGCTGCTTAATTTGGGGCTTTGGAGGACTTATCTGCAAATAAAATTTGGAGTGGATGAAATATTTTCTAACTTTATCCAGGATTCTTGGAACTTCTTATGTTTCCTTCTCTCCTTCTGCTTTTTAAGAGGAGATTTAAATTTCATTTTCATGTCAGCAGATCCCCAAGAGTAAACTGAGATCTATTAGAGGAATCCTAACTTTGAGTACCAACCACCTTTGTCCTATATCAAAATATAGGGCAAAATACAGAGCCTAAGGCAGCCTTATGTCACATGCCAAGTATAAATGGTGAGGGATTTCTCCACTGTAGTCAGGTTAGGAGGAAGCTTAGGAAATGGATAGCAGATGCCTTCATCTGCAACATTGCAAAGTGACTGAGACTGAAGGCCTCAGGAAAAAAAAATTTGGTCACAGCAAAGATATAAAATTCATGTCTAAATTCAATCTACATAGCAAGTGCAGCATAGGCTGTAAATACTAAGCATTAGCCCTACGTAAGAGTCAAGAAAATGGATTCTAGATCTTTGTAGGGGACTTGCTTTCTCTTCGACCTCAGTGTCCTCATCTGCAGATTTTGTAAATTTAGGGACTTAGATTAAATCATCTGTGCATGTATCACTACCTGTATATACTGTGTGACACTCCCCCTTGATTTTCCCTTTTGTTTTCCTAGATTTGATGACATCTGATGTTTGACCATCTCACTAGTTTGTCTCTTCCACTCCAACAGTCCACACTTTCCCACACCTTCTCCCTCTCACACCCATTTCAAGAAAGAGAGATTAAAGGCAAAAACTTTGCTAACTAACCAGGAGTTAATTCTCTAGGTCTAAGAAGTCTATAGTCTACACAAGAAGGTAGAACCCTAAATACTGAATTATTTTAAAGGGGAAAGTGTATTGAGAAAAACATACTTCTATAAGATGGAAGATCAAGGAGCACTGAGGAATGTTCTAGAAGCACAGTTCATATTCTAGAAGCTGAATATACTTTAATATATAGGTAATGTTTCTTTTTGCACACATTGAACAAGTTTGTAATGCATACTCACTTGTATCAGCCAGTGTGTATGCATAGATGAGTGAAGACATACAGCTTCAATCAGAGGGTAGCATGCTCCATCTTAGAATCCTTACTTGGTTGCAAAATGATAATTGATAATTAAATTTATCAGATTTTTTTACCTTCAGTCATTAACTTTTTTCAGCTTACTTGATTTTATGCATTCCACCTATCAGACCTTATGCTGGGCAATGGAGAATACAGCAAAGAATAAAAGAAAAGGAATTAGGATACTTACAGAAGGCCTCTTTGAGGAGGAGATATTTAAAGAAGTGACTTCAAGGATGAAGAGGAGTCAGGAAGGGTGAGAGAATATCGTATGTGAAGTGTGTTTGAGTATGAATGAATATGTGTAAATGTGAGATTATACGTGAACGAATAAATATGTGGTGGTGTGGGAGGTAAGAGGATGTCTGCAAGCGGAAGTGCAAAGTCTTGGGGCAGGAGAGGAAATTCTGTAAAATGAAAAATATCAAAATGAAAGACAATGAAAGAACTAGGCCAACAGTGAAATTCAGAAACATGAAATTAGTCAAAGAACTTCCAATTAAGCTTGCAATTAAGCTTCTCTCTTTTAACTAAATGGAATCCTGGTTATTAAGAAGAGGATTCTTCAGACATGTGTAAGATGTAATATATGTAGAATTGCTTTTATGGAAATATTATACAGATAGTTGGATGTGCCTGGCAATATTTTAGGAGGTCTGTGAGTTTACAATTATACTCATAATAAAACTAAGACATTAGTCTCTCTCTCTCTCTCTTTTTTTTTTTTTTACACATTGATACTTGCACTGATGGTGCAAAAATAATAGTGAGTAACACTGCTGGGGCCTTAGCAAAATCAAGCCAGTAATATCAAACTATAGTAGTGGTCACTGTATTTTTTTTTTTATTTTCATGCAATTACAGTTTAAGTAGCCAATGTCAGCCAGGCAGTTTAAAAAGCCAATGTCAGCCGGGCGTGGTGGCTCACGTCTGTAATCCCAGCACTTTGGGAGGCCGAGGCAGGCAGATCATGAGGTCACGAAATCGAGACCATCCTGGCTAACACGGTGAAACCCCGTCCCTACTGAAAAATACAAAAAATTAGCCAGGCATGGTGGCAGGCCCCTGTAGTCCCAGCTACTCAGGAGGCTGAGGCAGGAGAATGGCATGAACCCAGGAGGTGGAGCTTGCAGTGAGCAGAGATCACGCCACTGCACTCCAGCCTGGGACACAGAGTGAGACTCTGTCAAAAAAAAAAAAAAAAAAAAAAAAAAGTGCTAATGTCACTTAAGAATAGCTCTTGACATAGGTCTTTTTTAGTACATTGTGTGATGTATAAAACACTTCTGCTACATCCTGAAGTGTAATGATTGCCCCAGGGAAAAAACTATTCTGCAATTGTCTATGAGCTGAACTAGCTGCCTTTGTCATGGAACACTATTGTTGCTTGAAAGAATGGCTAACAAATTGTGAAGTTTGGAAAAAACAGTGTTCCCAAGACCACTCCATCTTCTAACACTGATTTCTAGTTCAAGGTTTCCCAAGACCACTTTTAGGTTCAATAATTTACTCGAAGAACTCCAAAAACTCAGTGAAAGCTATTATAGTTAAGGAGAGCTGAAAGATACAGATTGAAATCAGCCAAGAGAAGGGGCCCATGCAACAGAGAATAGGGAAATTCCATACAAAAAAGCTTTCTGTTGTCTTTTCTTTGTGGAGTTGTGGACAGCGTTGCTTTCCTGGCATCCATGTGTGACCATATGCACAAGAAATTTCCAACCAGGGAAGCTCACACAGCCTTGGTGTCCAGAGCCTTTACTGGGGCTTGATCATGAAAACTTGATTGGCTCCCTGCCATGGCTAACCTCTTTCTCCACCTTCTCTGAAAGTCAAGTGATAGGACATGACTCAAGGCTCATGAATCACATTACTGGTGCGGCCGAAAGCCTTCACTCGAAATCACATTGCAACTATTTGGCACCTTCCAAAGCTCCCAGGTGAATAAACACATACCTATCAGGCAGGATATTTTAAAAAACCTAGAAATTACTTCCAAGAAGCTAAGGACATAGGTTAATTTTTGTAAACCTCTTTTGGGAAAGATTAACTTCTTTTTTTTTTTTTTTTTTTGGAAATCGGGTCTTGCTCTGTCACCCATTCTGGAGTGCAGTGGTGTGTAATCATGGTTCATTGCGGCCTTGACCTCTCAGGTACAAGTGATCCTCCCACCTCAGCATCCTGAGTAGCTGGGACTACAGGCACATGCCACCACACTCTACTGTGTTGTTTTAATGTAGAGACAGGATCTCACTATGCTGCCCAGGCTGATCTCAAATTCCTGAGCTCAAGTGATCCTCCTATATCAGCCTCCAAAATGCTTGGATTATAGCCGTGAGCCACCATGCTGGGCCCAAATTCTTTACTATACCTAAATCACTTATGATTAACCAGACTTGGATTTTTGGCAAATGTTTTCTCAAAAGTGAATCAAGTGATTCTGTCATGTCAAGGTAAACAACTGACAGTATGTGTTACCAAAGAAAAAAACTCAACTTACAAGTAAATGTTAGATTTTGGAAAATGTTATCAACTACCATGAGTTATAGATTTCCAATATTTAAAGACTTACCTGGAGAGATTGAAACTGGTGACCACGTAGCCCTTACAGATTAGAGAGACAGTAACTGAAGTTCCTCTAGGCAGTCATTAACTGTAACTTTCAGCTCTCTGCTTACCCATTGGTAGCTGTTCTCCTGACTCTTACAATGTCATATAGCCTAACCATAGTTTCTGCAGTCTTCCTATAGATAGCCTCTTACCCTTGTGTATAGATTACAAAATGTTGGCTACATTGTTTTCAGGGACTCAAAAGACAGTCCTGAATCCAGCTCAGAATGCTCAAGATCATCAACCCTTCAATTAATTTTGTGCAAGTGTCAGATGGGTAGCTTTTTGACATCAAAAGTCTAGACCTCACTCCTAGAACCAAAAGAAAAAAAAAAGTCAAAAACTCAGTTGCTAGGACCATGTCCTCATGGACCCATTTCTGAAATGAGGAGTACCTCAAATAGTTGCAACTCAGTGCCTGATCCATGGACTCTGTAATTTCCTTCATCTCAGCCAATCAACTGATGACCCCTCATTACCCAATTCCCCACCCCCTTAGTCTGATCCTTAATGTCACCCCACTTAAGTAAGACTCATTGGGGAGGTGGATTTGAGGCTTGCTCTCATGTCTCCTCACTGGGCTGCCTCATGAATGAATCCTTTTTCTGCCACAAATTTCAATGACTCAGTGATTGGCTTGCTGTGCATTGGGGAAAGCAGCCTTGTTTGGTAACAAGATAATATTAGAAACATGATTGAAAAAATATTTCCAAATAAAATGTGTCAACATATGGAATATCTGCTTAACTCAATGAATCAATATTTTCCAGATGACTAATATATGATGTTATAAAATCATCATGCAATGGTAAGAGATCCATTCAAAGTATAAGAAAGACTAATGGATTTTAATAAAACAGAGAGTGCAAAGTTCACTGGTATGGTTTTCAGATTGTGATTTACAATTAACATTTAAGAAAGTATCACTTATCAAGTTTTGATGTGGTATTAGTTTATTCTCCCACTGCTATAAAGAACTACCTGAGACTAGGTAATTTATAAAGAAAAGGGGTTTAATTGGCTCATGGTTTCTCAGGCTGTACAGGAAGCATGGCTGCGGAGGCCTTAGTAAACTTAAAATCATGGTGGAAGGTAAAGAGGAAGCAAGCACAGACTTCACATGGCCAGAGCAGGAGAGAGAGAGAGAAAGGGGAAGATGCTAGACACTTTCTAAGAACTAGATCTCATGAGAACCCTATCGTGAGAACAGCAGGGGGGAATTCAGCCCCCATGATTCAATCACTTCCCATCAGGCCTGTCCTCTGACACTGAGAATTACAGTTCAACATGAGATTGGGGTAGGAACATGGAATCAAAACACATCAGATGTAGTATCAAAAAGGGATATCCATAATTATCTGATAAGTCTATGAAATACCTCTTTTTTTAATACATAGGCTGGATTCTCTATGAAGAGAGAAATAATGTACTATACCAGATTTTTTTAAGTTATTTTCTTCTCTTTCAATAACTTTGAAATATACCAGCATACCAGATTAAATGCAAAATAGAAGTGAAAATCCAGCTCTATTTTGTTAAGCCAGACGTTAAGAGAAATGCTAAAATATAAAAGCATATGACTCTTATTGGTAAATATTTCTTTGCTCTATAAAACAATTTTTAATAAATATGTCATTGACATTAATATGCAATTAAATTATCATTTGAAAAAATGAACAAATATACTTATTTCTCAGTATAAATTTCTATTAAGATAAATACTGATGGATATAACCCACATAAAAATTTTGCTTCTTGCTTTAATAATGTTAAGAGTATGAAGTTGTCATGAAGCCAGAATGCTTGATAATGGCTATTTGAGAGCAGTATTTCTCAAAATTAGTCTTACAGTTAGTCACTATGATCTCTGACTGGGACAACTACAGTTTGTGGGTCCGATCTGGGCAACCCTCTGTTCTATAAATGAAATTTTATTGGAACACAAACATGCCCATTTAGTCACATATGACTTATGGCTACTTTCACACTACAATAGCAGAGTTGAATAGTTGAAGCAAAGTTGAGCAGTTGTGACAAACATCACACAGATACACACACACACACACACACACAAAATTCTATGGCATGCAAAGCTTATAATATGTATTGTCTGTTTACAGAAAAATGTTTGCTCACCCTTGATTATGTGTGCCATAAAATCAATTTTGTGGTTTGGACCAGCAATCTTCCAAAATAAAGAAAATAATTAAAGAAAAAAGAGAAGTAAAACACATAGATTCGATGAGAAAAAAAAAAGCAGTGCATCACATAGTGTTAGCCATTATTTTTGGAACATATTTGTTTTTGCTGTTTGCATGTGTGTTGAGTTTAGTTGTAAATTTGTTTTACTCTGGGTCATGGTAAAAAATTGAAATCTGCTGATTAAAGTGTAAACTAAGTACAATTAGGATTCTCAGAGATGAATTATTAACATTGTAAATGGTCTTAAATTCTCCAAGGCAGTAGGTGGCATATCAATTGAAAATAGATACATTGACACATTTACATTAGTCTTACTAAAGATATTCACAGATATTTATGGCAAAACAACTCCAACAGTTTTTGTAGAATGTGAATTTCCCCTAACTGTACAGATTTGGTTATGCTTTATAGCCTGTTATTTTAAGAAGACTACAGTTAATGTCATTTTTCTCTATATATGTCATTGTAGGTAATCGAGTTTGTTTCTTAATCTGAAATTTGTCTCTTTTGCATTGTGTGTTTTATTATTGTTAGTCACTTCAGAAAGTGGATACCTTTAAAGTGATTTGTTTATGTTTAATAAGTATAATATATATATTTATATATATATATATACACACACACACACACACACACCCCTCCTAAGGACATAATACCATATATTTTTACAAACAAAACATACTCATGTAACCAAATAGAGTTTGGATCTTTTGCATTACACTTTGGAATACATTCGAATTGAATTATTTTTTAAGACTGATAGTTTTTGGAGCATGTTTTTAGGCATTTTAGGACATAAGAACATGAATAGAGCTGTTCTCTGTCATAAAGAAGTTTGAAAATAAGATGAGAATAAGACCTAGATGTAAATAGTTATAAAATTTTGTGTGAATGTGTGTGTGTGTATGTGTGTGTGTGTGGTGTAGTTTTGAAATCTCATGTCAAACAGAAAGAGCACATGCTTTGGATTCACAGAGTTTTTGATTCAGATTCATGCTTGAAGACCTGCAAGTCTTTATAAAATGTGTTGCACAGAGCCTAGCAAACCTCTAGTACTAAATAAATGTTGGTATCTTCAAATTGAAGACAATAGCAGCAGCATAAAAGATTCAGGCTTTGTGGCTGTTTTGCAGCATTCCTGCGAGGAATACAGGAGGCACTTGTTACAGAGATGATGGCAAATTTCAGTGAACAGACCGAGTGAAACTAACATCAGAGAATAGGGCTTGGGAGCTGCAATATCAACAGAACAAAGATAAGAGCATTTGGTTAGCATCTTTTCATATTTTAAAGTAGAATTTTGAGCAAAAATATTCGAGAATGGTCATTAGTTAAGTTCCTACACTAGTTCCTTCTTTCTCAGCATTCCTTAAAGTTGCAAGGTATTTCCAGTGTTCCCAAACAATTTTCAAAGCTATGCATTGCAAATTTTCTACTAAGGTTACTAGATGCTTCTCTTGTCCTTTGCTATCAGTTCCGCAAGCAGGAAAATAGTAGTTTTCCTTGAATCTTTGCCTGAGGAGAAAATGTTCAGTATTTTCAAAATCAAAGAGATCAATCCAGAGCAAGATAATTGCAGTATTGCATTGTCCTATGTCATGTTGTGATGCAATATATTCTTTACAGTGGTACTTGGACAGTGAAGTTGCCATAAGAGTTGAGTTAGTGCATTGCCAATAGAGTTCTAGTTACCTGACAGGTAAAAAGAAAAAAAAAAAAAATGACCCTTCAATTACATAGACACAGTGCACATATCTATCCCTCATTACTCCTCCACTAATGACTGCCATTGATAATGAATGGCAATATCCTTTCTCCCTGAACCCAAAGAGAGATTCAGGACACTCAGTAATGCATTGATCCATGCAACTTCTACCAATTGATGAACACTGGCACTCTTGTACACACACAAACACACACAATGTCTAGACATTTTTATCACCTGTATAGATTTGTATAAGCTTGACATTTTAAACACAATTTTCATTGTATGGTTCAGGCATCACAAATGAACTCCTTCTCTGAAGTTCTAGCATGTTTTCAGTTGCAATTGAAAATCTGAGCATTTATTATGCAGTGAACTTTTGCCAAAATTGAGTTATTCTTACACACATTTCCACCATAACATAGCAGATATTGTTAATTGTGTAGTCACCGACCATTGCTATTTACATTCTTGGAAACAGAAACTTATCTAATTCAAGAATATGACATATTAAGCTCCAGCAGAGATTCTGACTTCCTCAGTTTCTCTTGTCGATAAGAAAGAAGCCACAAGACACAGTCCTTATCAATAAGATGTAAGCAGAAATCACTTGGGGTTTCTAGAAAGCCATTTTTCTTTTCCTAAAAATGGGTGAGATGAGGCTGATATCACTACATATCCTCAAAGTTTTTAGCTTTGAACATGAACTTCCAGAGTCATGTTATTACTATGAAATACAAAAGGGAAGGCCAAGAAAACCAGAATTTCCAGCCCATAAATCAGCAAACCTCTCAATTGCCATCAGCAATTCAAAACTGAGGAGTAATTTGTAAGATCTGACCCTTCAGGAAAAAAAAAAAAGTGGTATTGAAACCACATAACTAAAGCAGACCAAAAAAACAAAAAACACCCCAGACCTCAAACTAGCAAAATAATGAACATATCACTTTGATTCTTTGTTCTTGAGAATCTATAATTAGCCAGGCCACAATATTTCATGCAACGTTTTATTTAGTTCAGTAACTTTTTGAAAGAAGTATTTTAAACACAATTTTACAAATGAGGAAAATGTCCGTAAAAATCACTCCAAAGGCCACGTAGGTGATAAATATCATTATTAAAGTTTGTATTCAGGTTTGTGTGATTTGGTTATCTGCATTTATTTATTATTATTATTATTTGTTAATTCATTCATGTAATGCTCTATGTCTCTGTTAAGCAAACATAAATGGAGTTTTAATTTAGAATTCAAACCATCAGACTTTTTGTTAAATCAGAAAATCACTTTTTGTCGGAGCCACTTTAAGAAAAATTATTCATTGGGTGAATGTTCACTAGTTAGGTGATGGGTACACTAAAAGCCCAGACTTCACCACTCCACATGTGAGAAGCCTGCATTTGTACCCTCCAAATATGTACGATTACTTTAAAAATACTTTTAACAGAATCATATGGCTTTATCCCTGTTTAATATTAACAATCACACACATTTTGTTTCCAATATATAACACTGGTAAGGCAATTCATTTGAGTATAAGCAGAGCAAAACAAACAAACAAAAAAAACCAAAAAAAAAAAAAAATCCAAAAAAAAAACCAAACAACAAAACACAAAAAAACCAACTGAGCACTCTCAGAGCTGCTAGAGAGTGATAAAAGACACAACTCTTTGTCATGAAACCTTGAAAGTTATTCAAGAAGCTGCAGATTGAGAAGTATGAGACACAGAACTCTATGTTCATGGCGTCTGTGAGGGGGCAGGCAGTGAGATTTGGTTAGGAGTTGCATTTAATTTCTGGCCTAGATTGAGATTATACAACGCCAGTGTGTAAAAGGAGATTTGAGAAATGCCTTCTCAGTTTGTAAAGAGAAATTAGGCATATCTGTGTTTTATCATCACAGTCATCCACACTGCCTTAGACAAGCTAAATACATCAACATTTCTGATACATAAAATCATCCCCGCCATCTCTACTCCAGATTAAAATACCATATGGGATAAATTTAATCACTAATCTGCAAATCTATGTATCTCACTTCTTGCTTTAGAAATGTAGCATCTAGGTGGCATAACATGTTTTTCTCCTTATGTTATTAATTTTCTATTTGATGTTGGGTTTGAAATATAACAGAGGTCTTTGGCTCCTTCTGATTTCCATCAGAAGAGAACATTAATTGCAGTGTGCCCCATAGAGCAAAAGCAAAGGGAGACAGAATATTCTGGATAAGCATCAAAGCTCAAACTGTCTGTGGCAGAACACATCTTCTGCTGACTTTATGCACCTAAATCTTACCATAAAGCAATATAATTCTAGTGGGAGCTGATTATCCTGTGATTGACACCTGAGGATCTGATGTAGTTTTACAGAAGTAAAGCAGTCTGCTCTAATGAGACAGTTTATGTAGGGTAGTGATTAGCCAATCCTATCATACTCCGTTTCTTTAGGAATTAGAATACAAATCATTAAGAGAGATGCAGAACATCCACAGAAGCAGAGAGACACAAGGGGGAAGGAAATAAGCAAGAGCCCTAAGGGAGTAAAACCAATGAGTAAGCTAACACCATGAGACACGAGTGATAGGGAACACTCAAGTAACAATACTTTGTTAATAATGTTAGTTAATAGACCAGGTGTGGTGGCTCACTCCTGCAATTCTAGAGCTTTGGGAGGCCAAGCAGTAGGATCACTTGAGGCCAGGAACTCAAGACCAGCCCAGGCAACATAATGAGACCCCCATCTGTACCAAAAAAAAAAAAAAAAAAAGTTAGCTGGACACAGTGTCACACACCTGTAATCCCAGCTACTCAGGACTCTGAGGCAGGAGGATTGCTTGATCCCAAGAGTTCAAGGCTGCGGTGAGCTATGACTGCACCATACCCTGGGCAACAGAGTGAGTCCCTGTCTCAAAATAATAATGAAAATAATATATTAGTTAGTAATTCAAAATAATAGAAACATTTTTGGAAAATGTACGATGTGCCAGGCACTGTCATGAACACTTATTAAAATTACATCAGCTTTATCGCATATCTATGAAGCTTGCATTATTATCTCATTATTCCAAGTTTACCTGTAGTGCAGTAGAAATACAGGCAGGTTAAATATTCTCAAGTTTAGAGAATAAATACGTGGAAGAGTGGCTGCGAGCAGAGACAGTCTTAATCCAGATTGTCCACTTTTACCTATCCCACAGCATTGCCTGTCCTAGAGTGACTTGGGTAAGGTAAGCATGCTATGGCATCCTCAGTGATGTTCTTTAAGAGACCCTGAGGACAAACATCGTTCTGTGCTTCCCAACTTGGCCCCTGTATCCTTAAAATAAGCACTCGCTGTTTCTCTCTGGTCCTTGCAACACATAGGTGAGATTTTAGACCCAATTCTGCTGCTTATGAGAAGTTTTAGTATTGGAAGATCATTTAAATGACCTGACCCTTGGCCTCCTTTCTGTAACCTAGGAATAACAACAGCACCAAAGTGTCCAAGGGCCACTGTGTACTGTGGATACTCAGAAAATACTGTTGGACACGGCTTTTTTGTTGTTTAACATGCAGCTTGCCGTGGGTGCTTAATAAAGTTGTTTGTTTGATTGAACTAAAGAGAAATCAAAATGCCGAAGAAATAACAATAGTCACTAAGACTCCAGAGCTCTTTCTATAAAAACCTAAAAACTTATTGTCTCTCTCTCTCTCTGTCTCTTTTTTTTTCTGTTTCAGCTAGATCACACCAGGGATTACCTCAAATGCTATAAAATGAATCTTTCACTGAAATGGAAAATGAAAAGTGGTGTTATGTTCATCATTTTGCTGGCTTGAGGTTTTTTGATTTCTTTTGTTTTTGTTCTGCATTAGCTACATGGCATCAATATCACTTTTTTTCCTGAAGGGACAGATCTTACAAATCACTCCTCAGTTTTGAACAAATATTGTAGTGAGCAATGCAGGGAAGAATCTTGCCTCAAGGGACTACTTATTGTCAACTAGTTTCCAGAGTAGCTAAAATAACAGTGTTTTGCTCAACTAATATCACCTTTAGCATCTTGTTTTTGGAAGTATAAATGTAAGCACAGTAGAACAAGAGTGACTTCTTTTTTTTTTTTTTTTTTTTTCACAAACTTCCATGAATGTGTATTCACCCACAGCCTCACACCAGTCTGTAGCACGAGCCCATGGTTCTGAATTATTCCTAAAGTTTTCATCTCTCTTAAGTTAATGTATTTTATCTTGCATAAAAATAAAAATAGTGATAGAAAACAGTCTGTGTGTGTGTGTATGGGTGTGCACATATGTTATGTGCATGCATTAACACTAAAAGTAAATCTAAATGAGTTTGGCAAGACTCTGACTTTTCAGGAGAAGGTAACATTTTTGTGTATTTTGATAAGCAAACATAGAAGGAGTTTTTATTTAAAGATCCGAATTAACTCTAGTCACTCTTTGTTAGAATAGGCAGATAGCCAGAAATGAGCAGGCAAGGAAGCCCCTGGGGAAAAATGTCCTGGAGACACTGCCCATTGATAGTCAGCACTGCCCACTGATAGTCAGCAAAAAAAGACAATGGCTACATTGGCTGCATCTGGCCTTGCGGTTGGGCTCCTCTAGCCAGAGATAAACATGGTAGGGAATTTCCCCACTGACAAACAGGGAAAGCAGAAACTCGCCTGAGCATAGCCTGCTGCTCATTATAATAGTAAAAAACATGCCCCTAGGTGGAGATTTTAGATGCTAATGAGACATGGGACATATATCCTAGCATGTACAGCCATGGAACATGCATGCTCAAAGGGACCTCCTGAAACATGCTTGCATGTGACAACTCCTCATGCCCCCTCATGAATAATTATGTAAGATTCTCATAGAGTTCCCTAGCACTAGCTGCGGCTGGTTCATTCTTTTAAGCAGCCCACTCTGCCTCATCTTTCAGAGTGTGCTGTCTCTCTAAATAAATGCTGCTACTACCATTTTCCCAGCCAGAACAGCCTGGAGCTGTTTTTCACTCCTCTGTAAGAATGTACTTTATCTTCCTAATAAACTCTGCTACTTTACCCTTGCTATGTGTCTCTTGGCTGAATTCTGTTTTGCAACTTGGACAAAAACCGAGGTTTCCCACACTTGACAGTAACATCTTGACTTCTGAGTGGTATAATGTATATCATTAATAATGATACACATTTAATGCTGTCTTAAGTTAACTTTCCTGCAAAAAAAATTAGAAATTAATACAAAAATGTAGATATCTTTCTTATTTTGGGGCCCTCTGAATTTGAACAGGCTGGTATAATGACGGGGAAAAAGCTAAGTTTATTAGCAAAATAAGGAGAACTGAATTGCTAGTAAACTCTGTCTCAGTCAACTCTGGTTGCTATAACAAAATACCATAGAGTGAGTTGCTTATAAACAACAGAAATTTTATTTTCTCACAATTTAGGACAGGAAGTCTGAAATCAGGGTGCCATCATGGTGGGTTCCAGAGGGAGCCCTCTTCCTGACTTGTAGATGGCCACCATTTCACTGCATGTGCACACAGACTTGCCTCAGTGTGTGTATATGGGGAGAGAGAGAGAGAGAAAGAAAGAGAAAGTGAGTGAGCAACAGTGCTCTCTGGTGTCTTTTCTTATAAGGGCACTAACCCCATCATGAGACCCCCACCCTTATTACCGCATCTAAACGTAATTGTACCTCAAAGGCCTCGTCTTCAAATATAATTACATTGGGTGTCAGAATTTCAACATGTGAATTGGAAGGGGGGCACGATTTAGTCCATAGCAGATGAGGACCAAGGAAAAAAATGAGAAGCCATAGGACTGTGGAGAAATTGGAAGGCTAACAAGATGATGGGGGCCTAAAATCTATTAAAAAAAAAAAAGGGAGGGATAAATCAATATAATCCCCTTGACCAAAATGAACAAAATTTACTAAAGGTTGGAATGCCCAATATCCAGTTTTGGGCTCTTTACTCTATGGTGGATGTTAAAACACTACTCATCTCTTTTACATCAAACTCTTAAGATTGTCTTCTCCAGTGAGATCATGAGGCTATTTGTAGGAAAAGAAGTTATATTGTTGGCAATACCAAGTGGAATAGGATCTAACTATGGAGACAACCAAGCAAGCCATATGCTAGTTTTGTAGAAACAGGAGCTCAGGAACAAAGTGGGTGTTACAATAGATCCCCTAACCCCCACACTCTTTTTAGCCTAACCCCTAAATCTGCATAGTCAGTAGGAATAGAATGGAGTTTATACTGTGTACCATAGTATTTATTTGACTTTCAAAGAGCACGGAATTTAGCTGACATTTGGGTTTAATGACTATTTGTTGAGCATCTTCTAGTTTCCTAGTATGATGCATAAGACCTGGTGAATAGGCCGGGCGCGGTGGCTCAAGCCTGTAATCCCAGCACTTTGGGAGGCTGAGACGGGCGGATCACGAGGTCAGGAGATCAAGACCATCCTGGCTAACATGGTGAAACCCCGTCTCTACTAAAAATACAAAAAACTAGCCGGGCGACCTGGCGGGCGCCTGTAGTCCCAGCTACTCGGGAGGCTGAGGCAGGAGAATGGCGTGAACCCGGGAGGCAGAGCTTGCAGTGAGCTGAGATCTGGCCACTGCACTCCAGCCTGGGCGACAGAGCGAGACTCCGTCTCAAAAAAAAAAAAAAAAAAAAAAAAAAAGACCTGGTGAATAACATGCAGAGAGATGTCATTTAAGCTTGTGACTATTTCAGAAAAATCAAGGGAAAGGAGTTTATTTTTTAAAATTATTTTTATTTTTTTACCTTCCATTTCCTGATGATGAGAGAGTTTACTATAACCGCATGATAGTGAGTGCATTCGTTTCCTGGGGCTGCCATAACTAAGTACCACATGCTGTCTGGCTTAAAACACAGAAATCTATTGTCTCACAGTTTTGGAAGCCACATGTCCAAAATCAAGGTGTTGCAGGGTAGGTTCCTTCACAGGCCAATGAGGGAAGAACCTGTTCCAGGACTCTCACCATGGCTTGTGGATGGCAGTCAGAAATTTCTGTCTCTTCACATCATTTTCCCTCTATATGTCTGTCTCTGTGTCTAAATTTTCACCTAATAAAAACAATAGTCCTTACAATTCTATGACATTTTAATTTGATTAGCTTTGTAAATACCTTCTCTACTTGGAGAGAATAAGGTCACACCCTGAGATTCTGGGAGTTAAGACTTTAATATAATCTTTGGGGGGGATACATTTCAATTCCTAACACTAGGTAACAAATATGACTTCAGAAAATCACTAGACATTATGAAAGTCTCTTAGAAAAATCCCACATTTACTTCACTTCATAAGGCTGACATTAAAACAGCAAATGTAGAAAACAAGGAAGATGTGGCCATGTATTAATAGATAATAAGAAATTACGTTCCCCAATCATAAGGCAGTCGTTTTTTTCTAAAATTCATTTTTTTTAACACAACTCAGGTATTACTTATAGAACTGACTTCCTGAATTGTTTCGATAGCATTAGGATAATTTTATTTTCTGCCAAATGGGGTACATTTGAAGGAACAAGATCAATCTGAAATTTAAGTTATGGTGACTTTATTGAAATGTAGGGCCTGCTATTTTATAATAATGCCAGCCATGTTGTGGCTTTCCAAATCAGGTTTCTGTTTATGTTTTGGATTCTTGGAAATTTCCAATTTTACAAGTAATTTTTCCAATTAAGAATTTCATATTATTTAACTTGTGACGTACTGCTCTCTCTCTATTTTTTCTCAAAAATTAAAGTGTTATAATTATTGTAAAACTTTACACAAAAGGGCATAGAATAGTTTAGTCAAATTCTTTTTAGGTAAAGTATGTGGCAAGACTACACTTCAATATCTTGTGTCTTTTAAAATAGATATTTTACTTTTTTTTAAAAAAAAAGGTAGTATCTCATTGTCTTGAATGCATAAGAGCACTCATATTTAAAATGCTAAAGTTAAAAATTTGCATTATAATGAAACTGGTAACTGTCCAATGTCTTATTCTAAACCACAAAGTTCAAGCTTTCTACCTTCAGGGACAAGAAGTCAAATTTTCAACCTAAGATAAAGAGTTGAAAAAAATAAAAAAAATTAAATATCTTTCATTATAATTTTTAAAATAGTTCTAGCTCATATTTTCTTATTTCTACATTGTCTTCATCAATGTAAGTCAATGACATAAATTTTAATACATGATTTATGGTTACAAATTCATTTTTTATTCTCATTTATTATGGGGTGTCACATTTTATCATGCCTGCATTTAATCATCTCCTGTCTGCATATTAATGGTTACAAATATGATACCTGTGTAGACCCAAGAAGCCAGGAGCTGTCTTGGAGTGCAACGGATGAGTGCCTTGAAAAGTGGGGTTGGAAAAAAAAAATCTTTAGATATCTTTGTATATGCATATGTATTATAGAATAGCTCAGATAGTGAAAAAGAGGGTATTCTACTGTGTGGAGTCAATTTGTGTAAATTGATTTTTCATAAGCCCCCATAATTTGTGCATCCATAGCTATATTGAACGTATACTAAGTCTTGTGTCAAAATCAGGTGAGATCATAAACAAGACATTGCTAAGTTTTATTATCAAGTTTAATCCAATGGGAAATAACTAATATCTCATAGTTGCATTCATTTATATTGGCATATTTCTTGAATCAATGGCTAAAGTACATAAATGAGAAGACATGATTTTAGAAAGCTAGATTTTATTTGAACTTCACGACATGAGGTTTTGAGAGCTGAGTAGGGAATTTACAATTAAAGACAAGTGGGGAATCTGTTGCTGCTAGAGTGTGGGTGTTTGACAGAAAGCATGTGCTAAATATATGTTTGTTTAATGAATAAATATTCTATTTTATTTTACTAACAAAGAGTACCTAAGAGCCACATCCAGTGCTGATGCAAATTGAGCTATAACACCATCCATGGAACTGGTATGGTGGGCTAGGTATGGAAGAAGGACTGGGGCTTATTTCTACTAAAAAGGTTTAAGAAAATGAAAAAACAAATTAGGGAGTGCACAGTGGGTGCAAAGAACAAGACTAAATCAAGACCAATGAAAAGCCATAAATGCATGGAGAAAAAAGGAACTGTGGTAAGCTTGGGAGAAGAGATAATTTGAGAAGCAGAGTATTAATACAATCTGGAAAAAAAAAAAAGTCTGTGATCAGTGATAAAGCATGTGCTGCTGACCATGCAAATTGGAGTTAAGTTTGAGGACTTCAAACAACCCGTTAGGAAGGAGGGGAGTATATTAATTAAGAGAAACTGCATGCATGATTGGTACCATAGTAGACAGACAGAAATATCGTAAGTTGTCATTCTTGGCCTTCAAAATGGCCACATAGGAAGATTCTCCTAATTCACAATGAAAATAATTTAAGACATGCTAAAGTATAGAAATGTAAAGAAAAGAGAAGGTAATTTGTCATAGATATCTATGCAACCACATGCAAGGATTAAGAATAAAGGCACATTCACCCCGTTTTCAAAATAGGATGCCAGTCTTGAAATAAACTGGACCAGCCTCGAAAATCTGTTACCCCAGTTTCTAAATGAGAAAAACATTCAAACAGAAGCTTTATGGTTAAGAAATAAGGTACCTGTTCAATCTTTCTCTGTTTCTATATTGTTCTGTCTTTTTAGACAAAACTTTAAGGTTAAAATGTCAGTATACTAAAACAAGGCCTATACATTTGAAAAAGGCATTTTACTTATAGAAATGAAGATTTCTGAAACAGAAGGTAAATTGTTCCAGAGACTCTTAAAAAGTATTTATCCCTTTTCAAACATGATGAAGTCCTCATGATTAATAAATAGTTTTGCAAGAAAATAAATTATTCAGTTAGAAATTGCAACAGCCATTAACAGTATAACATTTGTTCTCTAAGCATTGTGGACTTGCCAAACCTGTAAATTATAGGCATTTTTCCACATCCTGCATTTAATACCTCTCCTGTTGTCTTCCATTCAAGTAGGTAAGTTATTAGGCAACTTTACAGGTGATTAATATTATACAGTTGTAAGTACAATCTGCTCTATTGTATAAACTTTAATGATGATTGGTTTAAAGTAAGTTACTTGTGATGATATAACTTAGGTCATTTTTTTTTATTCTTATTTTTTCTTGAGACAGAGTCTCACTCTGTCACCAGGCTGGAGGGCAGTGGCGTGATCTCGGCTCACTGTAACCTCCGCCTCCCGGGTTCAAGCGATTCTCCTACCTCAGCCTCCTGAGTAGCTGGGATTACAGGCGTGCGCCACCACACCCCGCTAATTTTGTATTTTTAGTAGAGATGGGGTTTCACCTTGTTGGTCAGGATGGTCTCAATCTCTTGACTTCGTGATCTGCCCGCCGCCAGCTTCCCAAAAGGCTGGGATTACAGAGGTTATTATCTTAACGGCTAAAAGCTTTCCCGGCCGGGCATGGTGGCTCACGTCTGTAATCCCAACATGCTGGGAGGCCGAGGCGGGCGGGATGACCTGAGGTTGGGAGTTCAAGACCAACCCTCCAATTGTTCACTCCTAGTTGGCATTTTTACAAGATTCTTTGTTGATACGTAAGTTATGTGTAAAAAAAAAAATCACTTAACAGATATAAGATCAATCAGTCAATCAATTGGCCTATTTAAATGAATGTACAGGGATCCTACTCTCTGTGCTAGAGATGTTGACTGGCTAGAGATCCATTAGCCGTGATCTGGGTGACCATGTATGCCAAATATCCTTTTCTTCATGTGCCGTGTAAACTCTGATCCCTTGAAGCAGTTAAATTCAAGACTGGGATTACTATTGTTGACAAGATTCACACATAAATCACAAAACAAAGGGCGAAAGAACAACTACAAGTCTTTCAACCTTTGCTGGCACCAAAAAGTAACCAAACAAAGAAAGGCACTCAGCACATAACAGTTGTCTGAATTATTCAAACTCCTTTGCTAAGGAAAAAAAAAATTAAAAATACGATTTTTTGGTAAGGCTTTTAACAACGACAAAAGCTTGCAGGGGACTTTGAAAGTACTGCTCTGTTTCATCAAGGCTTTTTGACTATTACAGAAGATAAGGCTTTTTTATTGTTATTGTTTTGTGTGTATGTGTGTAAGCATGTACTTTAAAATCACAAGAAGCAAAAGAGAAGGTGGTAATTAGGTAATCTAACAATAAAGCAACACTTGGTTTTGCTTGGCTCACCATGGGATTAAATATGTTTTGTGAGAAAGAGTGATTACATTATTTTAAAGAAATGGATTGTTGTGGCCTGAATTCTGTAGCCTCTGGCTTTCCCCTTAGTAAGGGGAACAGTGGGAGATTTTTTAAGGCTTCCTCTGACAATTCAATGCCTTGGATTCAGGATGTGATTTGTTTTCACAAGGCCAACTGTATCTCTATTTCTAGAAAGACATTTTGTCTTGAAAGCGGTAATATCAGGTGTTGTATTCTCTCCTCCACAAAACGCTGCAATTCCACTGAATGAAGGGAATTCTAACTTAGTGATGGAAATCTACACACACACATACACTCACACACCCTCTTAAAAATATATTCATAGTAGTTTTCAGCTTAAAACACATAGCTTAAAACACAATCCTGGATTTCTGCTCACTTTTCTGCAATCTAATTGAGGCCAGTAAATCAAATGTGGGCCAGCTAATCTAGACTAAGCTTGGGTAAATTGGCCTCCAGGCTAAAGTTTGACAGTAGTTGTGCTTTATCTTTCTGGGATCATGGACAACCTAGGGTGTATGCTTTTCATGAGATGAAAGAGGCATAGGAAGACAGGAGAGGGCAAAGGTCTGTCCTACAATAGCCAATGATCCATTTCCTAACATGGGGAACACTTAGTCCTGAAACTGTTTGAAGGTGGACAAATTTGTTAATAGATGTGCTGGTATCACTGGGATGTCATCTCGATGTTTTCCTCTTTAAACTGAGAATGGCAGTAACATCATTGTTTGGGGATTATTGGGATTCACATGTGAAAATGCCTCTGAAAATATTTAACAAACTATTACATGTAACATGACTGGTCTGTTAGACCCATCTACCTTCTATTACTTTAATGACAAATTTTCAATAGAATATAGTGAATATAAAACTTCAGTTTACTCTGTGTAATTTCTCAGTTACTGTTCCAGCACATAGTCCACAAAATAAAATTTTGAATGTAAACAACATATATTTGACTTGTGCGTGTATCATTTGCTAGTTGTGACGTCCTGCACGATTACTAGTTGTAAGCCTTCTTACAAAGCTGAAAGATAAGGCTTCCCTCACAAATATTTTAAATAGCAAAAGGGACAATATTTCCTTTGTAAATCACTTAGCACACTAAAATATCTAAAGAAAAGTTAGTTCCCTTTCCCTCCAATTTTGAACTTTTGTAACTGTAGAATAAGTAATTTGTCACATGCATGTTTTGAGGTGATATCTGAAGTCATCTGATCTCTGTATGTTAAGTGACAAACACTTTGGATGAGTGCATGCTGTAATATTCTATTGCTACCAGAGCTGCAAAATGACAAAATTCAATTGAGTTTTGCAATGTGTTTTCTTTTCCAGATGTGTATTGGAAGCATAATGAAGTCTGTTTGTCTTGCTTCCAAAACTTGGTATGTCGGCAGGAATCACTGACAGGATTTTGTTGAAGAAGAAAAAAAAAAAAAAAAAAGATTGTCATATGGTGATCAGGAACAGGCACAAATCTATAAAATAAAATAACATCCTAATTCCATTAGATGCAATATTATGCAGCATAATGTTTAATTGGTTTCAATTTAACAGAGATTCAGGTTGAATTGCACTCTGGACAATCCAGAGATGTTGATGGCCATATGCTGAATTCCTCAAGGTGCAGTGAGAGGGGCTTGTGTGCTTGTTAAGGACATGCCAGGCCATCAGCAACATATGTATTGGATGGCTTCATAACACACATGCTTTCAGGGGGGAATAATATGGGAACATCATAGTCTGAAAGGAATTTATATCATCTTTTGTACAAATAGAAAGATCATAGGTTTGTATTAAAATTCACTAAAACCTCAAATGGCTTATTCTTGAAATGTGTATAGAGTTTCTGTAGCATTCCTTTAGAAATCTTTGAAAAGTTGTCAATCTTGGCCAGGCACGGTGGCTCACGCCTGTAATCCCAGCACTTTGGGAGGCCAAGATGGGTGGATCACCTGAAGTCAGGAGTTCGAGACCAGCCTGACCAACATGGAGAAATCCCATCTCTACTAAAAGTACAAAATTAGCTGGGCACAGTGGCACATGCCTATAATCCCAACTATTCGAGAGGCTGAGGCAGGAGAATCACTTGAACCTAGGAGGTGGAGGTTAGAGTGAGCCAAGATCATGTCATTGCACTCCAGCCTGGGCAACAAGAGCAAAACTCCTCCCCCGCCAACCCCCCAAAAAACAATAAAGAAAATTTGTCAATCTTGTTTCTCATACATTTTGTCCATCTTTGGCATAGATGTAAAATGTGATGAGTGGAAACTGTTTATTCAGAAATCAGAAATCGTCACCAGCATCATCAATATTATTATCAATTTCAAGTCATTATTTACTTAATTTATGCCAGTTGATCTGATGACCATTTCATTTGCATGATTGTATTTAATCCTCACGATATTCCTATGATATCTTTATACACATATTACAAGTCAAGAGACTAATACTTAGAAAAATTAAGCAGTTTCCTCAAGGTTTCACAGCTACTATATGACAAAAACCTGGCTTTTGACCCCAACTGTAATGCATTAAGTCCTCCTCTGTCTTTCATGTGAATAAAGTGAAGAAAATACAGGTGTTGAGGAATATCACGAAGAATATGATGTAAGTTGAACAAGTCAATATCATCTTTTTGTATCTGGACTATGGCTCTTAAAGAGACACGAAAAATATTTGCCTAGTGAGATAAATTTGTGTTTGTTTCTCATGTAAATTAAAGCCAAGACTTGCGTGGTGCTCCATGGTCATGGGAGTTCATTCGAATCACTGCTTTCAACCCAGACATCTCTTGTTACCCCTTGACCTCACAATCCAAAATAGCTTCCAGCACACCAGCCAGCAGATTCCAGGTCCAGGTAGCAGGGAATACTTATCTTAGTTTTGAATATTCTTGATGCCTGTGTCTCACAAAACTTCTGGAGATCTCTTTCTTGGGGGTACACGGCCTCATCTACCTGCAAGAACCACTGGGAAACATACCCTGTTATATGGGCAGCGATGCACCAAGTTGAAAAGTGTGACCATAATCAAAGCTGAAGGAAAGAATAGATACTATATACCACCAGCAATAGATGCCACAGATTCCAAAGACACTGTTCCAAGAAATTAATTCAAAATTATTTTCATTTCAAAAGACAACTTGAAAAATATTAATGTCTTATTATTGATAAGACATTAATTATTATTGATCATCTGGATGGCTAGTTATAAACAAAATATTTCCATAAAACTTTAGGACTCACATTTGCATTACAGTTTATACAACTGTCAGTAACAACACTGTTTTAATGGTTAATCATTAATGAAGAAAGAATTGTGGAAATTCTATACTACATGAGTAACATGCATGTGCCAAATGAAGGTCAAATTACATCCTTCAGAGAGAAATGATCACAGATTTGATTCCCTCAGGATACGTGGCAGAATTGACAATTTCAATTGCAAAAGCTCTTGTGCTGTAGCAATCACATGGCAAGAAGAGACTCTACTTCCACAAAACAATAGCATTTATCAAGAAAAATTCATGGACGTTAATGTGAATTTTATTAATGTAAAGTTTTCATGTATTTAATTATAAATTTGTGTTTTATAGTTGCTTTTTAGATATAAGCCTATGAAGTTTCTCACTAGTTCTATGTGATTGTGTAAACTTATGGTAAAGTTAATTTAAATCAGTATGGGTTCTTTATTTTTTCCCTCTTTTTAAATGAGCTCATTTATACATTGGTCAAATTTCAGAAGCACAGACCTATAGAAAGTGCTTGGTCAATGTAAAAACTCATGTGTGATAGTTCAGTCGAATTAGCCTCCCAGTCTCCTCAAAAGCAGACCCATTCACTTCCCACTAGGATATATGAGTCCCAGTCTGAGACTAATTGACACTTTTCTTTCTAATTCCTTCTTCTCAGCATCCATCATTTTTTTTTTTTTTTCCCGTGTCTCCTGGGCACTTGTCAGGTTGATCAAGAAAGACTTAATAACAGTACTTGTGATTGCTCATTTTGAGCCCTTGTAAAATGCAGGATCTGTGGGAGCCCATGTGGGCCTTTCATATGAGTGACTGATGGACTGACTCAAGAATCACAAGTGAAAGTGCTGAGTGAGAGTGCAGACGCTGAGATGAGCTGGGCAGATCTTACTTCAACGAAGGATTTGCTGCTTAGCAGCCGGTAGTATGCTCAGCTCCATCCGGGTTAGCACCCACTCCTGGAAGCTGATCCACTGAGCTCACACCCTTCCTGGGCTGCCCATGTCTAGTGACTGAGTGAATCAGGGTATAAAAGTCAAGCAATTTTAGTTTCTTGCAGCACAGCACTGGGTTGGTTTAGGTTTTGTCAGACTTGCATTACAATTTGACTTCTTTTGCTGCCCAGTCCTGCTTTCTTCCCCTTCCTTTCACGTATAATAATCCCTAGTACACATTTTGCTTTCCCAGTGCATCTGAACACCTTCTTCTGAGGAGCCTGAGCTGTCACCCTGAGTAGCTACTGGGTTGCAGGTGCTAGCTAGGTTTTTTTTTCCCCCTACTCTTGGTTTGTTTTATCTTATTCTCCTATATTTAGTCATTTACACTAAGTATTGGTATTATATTCCTGTTTCACGTGTAAGGATAGTGAAAAATCAGAGAAAATCACTTACTTAGTCAAGGTCACACAATTGTTAAGTTGTAAAGGCAGGATACAGTTAAGAGTTCAAATCTAGCAACCTTAGATTCATTTGTTTATCCATTTTTTCTAAAGAACTCAACGATGATTTCATGAACGTTTAATTTATGTCAGACATTGTGCTAGCCCCTGAGTAGATGAACAGGAAAAAGGTCATGAGAGCAGAAGTAGAACCTCTCCCTGCCCTTGTGAAATTTATGGTCTCAAGGAGAAAACAAACATTTCCCAATTCACCAAATTTCAGGAATTACAACATGTTGCATCCCAGAAGAGGCATACGTGGTCAGTGTAATCTATAGAGGGAGCTTTGAACAATAGCAGGAGATTATAGAATACTTTTAGTGAAAAAAAAAAATTTCATCTGATATCAAAAGGCAAGTAAGATTTGTTTACATAACAAAAAAAAAAAAAACAAGAAAATGTTTAAGACAGAAAATAGGATGTATAAATCTCCTGTAACAGAAGGTATCATGGTTAAAAAAAGAGAATCCATGAAACTGGATCACATAGAAGAGAGAACTAGAGTCGAATTAGAGAGATGTATTTGTAGGGCAAATTCCTACAAATATTCCTCAAGGTAAGGAGCATTTACATTTACTGTTTCTAAGAGTGATGAGACGTTATCAAATAATTATAAACAGATTTGCATTGTGTGGTTATCAATTTGTTGTTATTTTTGGTGCAAAGAAAAGCCTCATTGGAGAGGGCTTGAATGAATGTGAGAGGTCTTCTAGAAAGTCCAAGAGATGTCAGGAACTTAAAATGGATAGAGAAGATAGACAGCAAAAGGGGATAACATGGAGAAAGTCATACATGAAACATGACACATGAAAGTTATCAATATGCAATTGAACGATATTAGTGATGCAAACAAAAACCCTTGATGTTTCAGCTGAATAGAGTGAAAACAATGCAAATGCTAGAAAGAAGAAGAAATCTAAGTTAATAAGCCCTATATTCACAAACCTTACACAGACAGAAAGCAGTGAATTCAGACAAATTAGCAAGCCTGGGAAGTGGTAACACCTATACATGTCCCTGCTGGTCCAGAAGAAAACATGCTCATAACTTCTCATAGCATGTGAGTATTTTAATACCTTAAAGATTTTTCTATTCTATTCTATTCTATTCTATTCTATTCTATTCTATTCTATTCTATTCTGTTTTACTGAGACAACGCCTTGCTCTATTGTCCAGGCTGGAGTACATTGGCACTGTCATAGCTCACTGCAGCCTTGAACTCTTGGGCTTAAGCAATCTTCCCTCCTCAGCCTTCTAAGTAGGTTGGATTACAGTTCCACGCCACCATCCCCAGCTTAATTTTTAAATGTTTTGTAGAAATGCCATCTCCCTGTGTTGCCCAGCCTGGTCTCAAACTCTTGGCCTCAAATGATCCTCCAGCTTTGGGCTCCCAATGGCTAGGATCATAAATGTGGGCCACCATGTGCAGCAGATTCCTTCTATTTTAAAGACAATGCTGCCTGTCTTCTAATGGATCTTCTAATTTATAATTATGAAGTCTGTTCTTGACATTTTTGCCTATCTTTGGCCTTAATTTAGTAGAAGCTTGGATATAAAATACTGGGTAGGTAACTTTGCCTTGCTGCTAAATTATGTTAGCAGTCCCACACAGGTCAATCCTTAACTTTAATTGTGGAACAGTCTGCTTGTGAAGCTCCTCTGTGGATATTAAGTTTTAATTTCCTGTGCATTGGTTATGAATTTATCCATTGGTCTCATCAAAGCATTTGCATTTTCAAGTATTCTAAAGATTGTTTATTTTTATAAATTAGCTTTTATTTCTTTAAGACACATAACAAGCGATCTAAAAGCCTTTCATTTTCAAAGAAGTGCTCACATTTAAGCTAACATGAGGAGTGTTAAGAACTACAGGATAGGGCTCAAAGGAGATAAATCAATATTTTACCCAATGAATATGGCACCTCACTTTCAAGAGGAAAACCTGATCATTTTTCTCTTCCTTCTTTTCTCTTTGTATTCTGATCCATCCTCCAGGCACAGCCAGATTTATCTTTACAAATCAATCTACTCATGGCTGGCTTATGCTTGAAACACTAGGAGGGTTGTCTGCTTCCTACAGAATGAAGTGCAAACATCTTAACTTGGCATTTAAGACTCTTCAAAATTTGATTCCAAGCTATGCTTTCAGCTTTATCTTTTGCCATACCTACCTTGAGGCCACTCTGCTTTTCTTCCAGAATTGCTCATTTGGTCCCCAGCAAAATATGCTAACACATATTTTCATATGCTTTTTCTCCATCTGAAATTCCCTCCATTTTTTTCTTTTCTGGAAATTACTAGTTTAAAATTTAAGACCTATTTTAAACGTCTTCTCTTCTGAAGAGCTTCTTGGTTATTCTGTAGTTACCCCTCCCCCCACTTTTTTTCTTCTTCTTTCGCATTGTCAATATCTCTATTGTTTCATCATAGTTTTTTGAGATGACCTGTTTACTTATTTGTCTTCCTGAAGCATTTTGGTGGGTTGTAGAATTCAAGGAAGAGACAACTGAGGCACATCAAGGTTTTGTTGTTGTTGTCTGTTTGCTTGTTTGCTGACCTTGTTACAAGGATACAGAATCTTAAACACAAGCAAGGTGGCTGCTCAGCGTTGGGCATACATAGCATTGTGCCTTCTCCTGTCCCTCATCTGACTCAAGGTATCACAAACACCTATATAGGGAGAAGCTTAACATATGGGAAAACTTGTATGAACCTACACAAACGTTCTTAACATGTAATGCTTCAAATTAAGACAATGTATAAATATACTGGGCTTTTCTGGCACTTGAGCTAAATGTAGTGCCACATGGAAGAAAGTAGAGAGAGGCCTGGAAGGAAGTGTATGACAAGAATGGAGATTCTTAGCAATGACCTTAGATGTAAAAGATCTGGTTTTGAATGCCACATTTGCTTTTGATTTCTGGGGTTCATTTCTAAACTTTCTGACTTTGCAAAGTATGAATTAAAATAAGTACTTCATTGAGTAGCTTAGGACCTTGTACATAAAAGGTATCACAAAAAGCCTTTTGTAAAAGAAATATTATTATGCTTGGGAATATAAAGGAGCAGCATACTCATCCTTGTAACAGTTTCTCATTTCTTGTGAACAAGAATTGAAATTAAGAGGATATATCTAGCCTAATTCTGTCAGGACGTGATGGGTCACAGCTGTAATCCCAGCGCTTTGGGAGGCCGAGGTGTGAAGATTGCTTGAGAATCGGGAATTCAAGACCAGACTGGGCATCAGAGTAAGACCCAATCTCTGCAATTTTTTTTTTTTTTTTAATTAGCCGGGAGTAATTACACAAGCCTGTAGTCCCAGCTACTCAGGAGGCAGAGGTGGGAGGATCACTTGAGCCCAGGGTTCAAGGATGCAATAAATTAACCACTATACTCCAGCCTGGGCAACAGAGCAAGACTCTGTCTCAAAATAAAACAACAAAACACACATGAAAAAGAGACATATCTAGCCTAATTTTAACAGGTTTTGTTTTTTTTTCCAAAAGCTTTGCAAAAATAACTTAATATTATTTCTAGACTGGCTGATGGTACCAGGGAGAAATCAGTGAAGGCCACTGTGTGGCTAAATTTTCCAAAGGGTTTGCTTTGTTTACACCATGATGAGTCTGAACTAGCCCCTTACATGACGAGGGGTTCCTTCTTTTTAAGGGAAGTCATAGAATAGTCCAGAGAGGATAAAATTGTAACGGATTTTGCATCATTTTTATCTGAGAACCCTGACACTATTCAACTGATAAGTTGGCAATATCATCTAATTGAACTTTGAATTATTTTTTGAGGAGGAAGGTAAAGAAGGACGTGGGGTATAGAGCTTGTTGCTAGTATTTCCATGAACAAACTGTTATTATTATTTTTAGCAACAGAATGTTTTTTATGGGAAATCTTACATAGGAACCTAATTTATATAACAGAAAATGGAAACTTCAAATAAGCGACACAAGAGCCTCTCTCTTTCAACCTCCTTTGAATCCTCCCATCCACCTCCTTTTGAATCCCACACATAGAGGACATCTGAAGCTCATTCTCCAATGTATAAGCTCATTCTCCAGTGTATAAGGTATTACAGAACACAATTTGGAAACTTTCAGTGTGTGGGGAGAAGTATGGATTTTAGAGACATTCAGATTCTAATCTTGCCATAATCACAAATAAATTGTGTTTACTTTACATGAGTTATTTTTTCTCTATGCTCATACAGAATATGAATAGTGAGAGAAATTTTATGAAATTGTTGTAACTAATAATAATAATAATGAAAGTCAACCTGTATTGTGTGCTTTCTATATTAAGTGCTATTTTATGTATATTCCATGTATCGTTTACTTTAATTCTCAAAAAAATTCTATGAGGTGGATACTTTATTATCTCTTGCTTCTTTTCTATCTGCTTTACCAGGTTTTTCTGTTCTTGCCATTCTTTAAGGAACAGCGTACAGCTAGTGTTTGGTAGAGTCAGAAGTGAAACTAAAGCAGTTGAAGTCATCTCCAGATTTCTCACTGTACAATCCGTTAGTCTCTACCCCTATACAAAGCTCAGCATCTGAGACATTCTCAGCAAGTAAAAATTCTCTATCAGTTTTATGCCAAATTAAAACATGGCAGATAGTGATAATTGTTATATTATTGTTATTATTGACATAACACCAAAAAGACGCATAATTGGCCAGGCGCAGTCACTCGTGCCTGTAACCACAGCACTTTGGGAAGCTGAGGTGGGCAGATCACAAGGTCAGGAGTTCGAGACCATCCTGGCCAACATGGTGAAATCCCGTCTCTACTAAAAATACAAAAATTAGCTGGGCATGGTGGTGCATGCAAGTAGTCCCAGGTACTTGGGAGGCTGAGGCAGAAGACGCGTTTGAATCGGGGACCCCGAGGTTGCAGTGAGCAGAGATCGCGTCATTGCACTCCAGCCTGGCAACAGAGAGAGACTTCCCCTCAAAAAACAAAAACAAAACAAAAAACAAACAACAACAAAAGACACATAGTTAAATAACCTCATTTAATGTCATATTTCCTAAACAAAAGACCTCTGAATATTGATAAAATTATCTCTGATGTTGAAATTGTGGTAACTACACTGAAGTTCTACATTTTACTCAGTTTTGTGAATTTCTCTATCTAGAAAAGAATCAACGCTTTTTAGAGAGATAAAGTCCACAAACAGGCAATCCACAGTGATACTATGTTGTAAAACTCAGTAATTGTCAGTCTTCAGTGTATTTAACCTGTGTATAATCTCTGATTAGTCAACTATTAATTTCTGTCCTTTGTATACTGCATGTTTCTTATTTTTTTCTTATATCCCTACTTTTTCCATCTCTGGCTGTTTCAAGATCATCTTCTCACATTCTTTAAACATTAGCCTTTCACAGAGTTTGTGTGGTCTCTCCTCTCCATCCCACTCTCTAAAACTCCTACTCATACTGGTATCATCAAATAGAATCCATATGTCTACTGATGACTGCAGCCCAGATCTCCCCTCTGAGATCTAAATTCATCAAGACAGAATTGACTAGTTCTGTCCTCAAACTGGGGCTTGGTGTACACATTATGCAGTGTTCACGGAGGCCAAGTTAAACGTGTCACCAAGCTCAGTGTGTGGGGCTGAAGATATTTAAAGAAAATTTATTGATTTATTGGAAGACTGCATATAGTGAGGCACCTCTAGTTTTGATTAAGCTGGAAACTTTCTTCATGCTTCTTTTTCCCTCTTTTCCTCTCCTCTTCCCTCTCTTCCTCTGCCCTCCCCTCCTCCTCTCTTCTCCTTTCTTCTTTCTTTTTCACTTTTTCTTTTCTAACTCCAACGACTTCACTTGATATTCAGTTTCTTAAATTAATTCAAACAAGCCAGAAATTAGTACTCTGTAGAACACTCATGACTTCTCTATGTCTAATTGTCTAATTCTTCTTCTTCCTTTTGAGGATAGGGTAGGCAGCCACTCCTAAACCACTTTTTCAGGCCGAGAAATCCAACACAGTCACAAATCCCCATCCTCTTTGCTGACTTATCAGGGTTCACCCCATGCCTCTCCTAAACCTCACCCCAAGCTTTTAGGCAGCCTGATTTGTCTTTTTAGAAAGGACTACTTCCAATTAAATTTTTAGAAAGGACTACTTCCAATTAAAATTCAGGATGAGTTACAAGAAATCTCCCCCCGCACCCCCCCCCCCCCATTTTGAGTACTTGGGCATTTGAAGACAATCTTCAAAGTTATCTAGTTTTACGTTTTCGGTCCCTTCACAGACAAAATCTGTTTTGACATCTTTTTCCCTCCAGAGTAAGGGATCTTCAAGTCCCATATCCCCACCCCACCCCTACCTACCCCCGAACCCATTCATTTTATTGCTATGACTTCAAACTGAGATCAGAACTGGATGCAATGTTTGTTTTCATTTTTATAACCCAACTGAAGCATTCAACATAAAAACATTTTAAAAGAGCACATCACAAACTTTGCCCTAAGTTGTTCCTGGGGAGATAGATTTCACCTGATAGCCCAGGCACATCCCTATACTTAGGAGCTTATATCATTCATTGCTGTCATCAAAAAGACTGCTTCCTTTAAATTTGCCAAATGACAGGCTTACAGGGCAATGCTTCAAAGCAACTCATCTCTGCCATTGATATTACAGATGAGAGTAAATGGCAAAGATAGGTACAGTTGTACGAGACAAGCTTACAAATCTGTCACAAAAGCTTTGGGGGTAAATTGGGGATGAAGGCGGCCCATGTGCATGAGAGTCTCAAATGCCCAGAAAACCAGCCCATAATCACCATTATGGGAAACGTACAAATTACCAACCATGATTTGAATTGTGTTAATTGCAGGTGTATTTCCTGCAAAAGACATACTCTTTAATTATATTCAAATGGCTACTTAATAATGCCAGATGGCTTTCTGACAATTTTTTTAGCCCTCTGTCCACACTTATGCCTTTGAAAAGACATAACCAGGTAAAACGACAATGTGCTTCTTTCCATGAATTTGTTCAGTGATTTTGGTATTAGAGTTACCACTTAATGTTATACAGTTAATGAAAAAGTTAAGCCCCGGCTGCAATGCCACATTTTCCTTCGTTCCTAATGAATACTGACATTTGTGCTCAATTAACAATGACACATATAATCATATGAACCTTCGCTCTGATTCCAATCCAGTATGACTGGACCATAAGGAGACCTCCCTGTGTGATCAGATCAAAGCCCCTATGCAGTGCGTCTTTTCAGAGCAGGGCAGAGATAAATTAATCACACCTATCTAATTTTAAGTAACATAGTCAAAGAACCATTGGGAAAAAGTCACAGCAGGAGCAACAGAAAGTCAGCCTCTAAGCAGGTTCATATCACTAAAGGGACAATATGTCATGCCTTACAATATCTGTTTGTAGTTTTCTGCTTTATAATTTTTCTCATGGATATTTAAAATTAAATTAACTCTTTTCTGTTTTAATAACAGATATAAAAAGGACTCTTTGGTCATGATGCATAGCACATTAACTACAATTATGTCAATATATCTTTCTCTGTCTCTTAATGCAGTGTTTGCTTTTTTTTTTTTTTTTTTTTTTTTTGCTAGCCTCCTTCAGAGAGCTATTTGGGAGTAACTTTAGCTAATAATTAATAATGGGAGGATTCTCCTGAGGAAATCATTTGGAATCATTATGCTCGTCTAATAAATCATCATTTCAGAATTCTAATCAACAAAATTTGTATTCCAAATGGTAGGTAATTACAGTGGTCCATTGCATCTGGATTGATTAATATGTAAATGTAACTATTTCTACCTTCAAAAGTCAATATAAAGCAATGTGTATACATTCATGTAGAACAGGATTCACGGGATTGAAAACTTTGGGGGAGAGCCTGATATAGAGATAATAAAATAATATCTTTCAGCCTCTGCATAAATTGGTAATCACCTGCCTTTGTTTCTTAAATTTAACTGCACTTGATTCATTGGTCTCTGCCATAGCTGCTTCAAGTAATAAGGTTCTTTCAACTATGTCACACAACTTCCACACAAATCATACCAGTGTTTATCTGCATGAAGCATGGTAGAGCACAATGCTATAGTCATCTAAGGAGCTCTCACCAGGGTATAAATGTTTAGTAAAGGGAACTCTAGCAATCCTTAAGAAAGTCAGAAGCAGAACAAACAGAACACAGATCACAGAATGATGACCAGCTGCAAAGAACCCAGAGATTTAATAAACGGTGTAACAAAGTCAAGGACAGGATAAATGAAGGGGGCAAGTCAACTCAATCGAGGTCTGATTTTAGACTCTTTGCTCTCTTATTTTAGTTAAGAAACCACATCTTTTCCAGTCTGTTATTCTTTGTGGATTCCTATGGAATGCAAATTGCAAACTTCAAAACTTCATTTCCAAACATCATTTTGTGGAATTTTCGAAGCAGATTATTTTACAGCTCTTCTGGGGGTAAGTTAAGCAAGTACAGTAGTTGTCAAATCTAATTGCATGTTGGAAACACTGAGTTTATTATGATTATCGGTTTTATTTGTTTTAATCAATGTTCAAGCTCCACCCACAGAGGCTTTGATATAATTAGTGGATGAAGTACTAGTATCTGTGTTTCAAAAGCTCCACAGTTAATGCTACTTTGCAGCCAGGTAGTGAACCACCTTTAAGCCAAAGGCCCAATTCCTCCTGTTTCCCAGACATGCTCAAAGGAGTCGGACCAAGGCTAGGCCAAAAGGGCACACATTCTCCACCTCTGAAACAAGGTCCAATACTAAAACTGACCATCCATCTATTCATGTATTTATTTGGCAAATATTAATTGAATACACACTGTGTGACACAAACTGTTCAAGGCACCTCACATATAGCAGTGAATAAATTAGACAACGCCCCTGTCTCCAGAGAGCTTGCCATCTGGTGGGAAAGACATAAAGTAAACTGGTCAACAAACAAAGGAATCAATCAGCCACATGACCTTCAGAACATAGAAATGCTAAGAATGGAATACCACCGGGTGATGAACTGAAAGCATGTCCAGGGTGTGGGGCTGCTTCAGCGCAGAGAGCCAGGAAGGCATCTTCATAAAAGTGACATTTGAATTGCAGGTTCAATGATGAGCAGACATCTATCACACAGGGGTCTGAGAGAAATCTTCCAGACCAGAAGCAAGTGCCCTGGGATAAGATCTGGCTTAGCACATTAGAGAGACAGTTTCCAAGATCAGTGAGGCTTCCGTGGCAAAGGGAGACATGGTGGCAGTGAGACTGAGAAAAAGCCAGAGGTCCCATCTGGCAAAGCCTTTTTAGATAAGAGTTTGAATTTGAATTGTGTTCTGATTTGTAATGGGTCATGAACTGAGGTTGATGAACTAGAGGAGGTCACCGGAACAACTTTAAATACAGGTAGGAGAAAGAGATCATAAAGGTTGTTTCTGTTAGTAATAACAAAGAAAGGGATAGTTATAACCTTAAGAGTTTAAGTCAGAGCTTCAGATTTTTTTCCAGCATAATCAGAAAGTCACTTTTTTTCTATCCTGTCTATTCCCTCTAATGATTTACTGATAAACAAGAACATATGAGGGAAGACGAAAACTCCGATCCAAGAAATCAGTTTCATCCTCTGAGTCTTTACTCATTACTACTTTTGGAAAAGAAAGAAAAGGACTACCTGCCTGGTATATTTTCTTTCCTTATTTTAAGAGGATTAAAATGAGATCTTTTTATATTCCTAGAAGTTGTCATAAGATGACTAGGAAGTTATGTTATGAGCCTATTTCATACTGACAGCCCAGAGAGGTCAGTTTTTCTATGTCCACCGCACAGAAGCTTTGGCAGCTACTACTAAGAATGGTGGCAGTATTGGAGCCCAGAAGCCAGATTCCTTTTTACTCTAAAATCAAAGCTGTTAACTAATATATCATACTTTCACCTGCCAATTCCTCTGTACTATTTGATGACATAAAAGTGCCTTCAGGAGAGAGTAGACAGACCAGTCCACCTCACAGACTTCTACTTCCCTCCTTTCCCATGACCACAAGAATCATCAGAGTCAAAGAATCACAGAGCAATTTGTAATCTGTCTAAAAGGGATAGTAAAGCTTGGAAACTGAGTTGTATGGCTGCTGTTTCAAGGTGAGCATGTCTCTGCAAACCTACTCCCAAAGTTTGAGGAAGCTGAGAGGCTAAAGAAAGAGGCTGAGAAATCCAGTTTTTTTATAGAAAAAAACATTTAATAGGGATTTTTGAAGAGAAGCTATGTCTGTGTCTCAGGCAGTGATAAGACAAGATGGTGGACCCCTGCACCATTTAACCCCGTGATCCAGGGCTTTTTTATACTACAGGGGAAGGGTGGTTAAGAAGGGATGTGTAGGATCACAGAAGTACAACAACATCAAGGTTGTTTGACCTAAGGGCAGGATTTATGGTAAATACCTACGGTTACAGAAGGAACAATAGATAAACTGGAAATTTTAGAGACCTTCTTGTAACTGGGGCTAATCAGAAGCCAACATGGTGGATTAGCATCCAAGATAGGGTTGCTTTGGCCTCCATACTTGCTGAAGGCAAAATCGAATCTAGACAACAGGTCTCCTCAGTCTTAATCTAGAGCTCTTTTCAACATGCTGGACTGCCCTTGGTTCTTCTGAAAATGATATGTGCTTCAACTCTGACTTACCACAAGCCAAAGATTGTCAGAGCCATGATAGAGACCTTGAAATCTGTTTCCCAATGCCAGTTTACAATTATTGTCACCCATAGGTCCACATATGTTCAGCAAAATGGAAATCTTCATGATCTGCATAATACAAGACTCTGGAGTGTTCCAGCACTCTAGAGTATTCTTTTTCTTTTTTTTTTTTTTCTTCTTTTTTTTTTTTGAGACCAAGTTTCACTCTTGTTGCCCAAGCTGGAGTGCAATGGCACGATCTCGGCTCACTGCAACCTCCGCCTCCTGAGTTCAAGCGATTCTCCTGCTTCAGCCCCCCAAGTAGCTGGGATTATAGGCGCCCCCCACCACACCTGGCTAATTTTTTTTTATATTTAGTAGATACAGGGTTTTACCATGTTGACCAGGCTGGTCTTGAACTTCTGACCTCAGGTGATCCACACGCTGTGGCTTCCCAAAGTGCTGGGATTACAGGTGTGAGCCACCAAGCCCAACCTAGAGCATCCTATTTTTAACCATCAAAGAGTTGGGCGGGACTATGATATCTCGTATTCCTTCAATCCACAATATCTATACCAGTTTTTTCAGAGCCATGCCTTCTTCATGCTGTTATCCTCACCTGGAATGTCCTTGTCATTTCTCTTTGAGAGAGGACGACCAAGCAAGAATGTTGCTCAGGCATCTGTCATCCCTTAATGTTAGGTTTTGCATGGTCTTTGACAAAATCAACTAGTAATTGCCATAACCTGGTCCCCCCTTTTTCTGCCTGCATGAAATACTGTCATTCATGTATTTATCAAATCATTTGTTCAAAGCCTTTTATATATCAAGTACAAGGTTATAAATGTAGGACACTAACTGTCATTAAGACATAATTCCTGACATCAAGAAGACAAAATCCATTGGAAAGTTTAATAGATTAACAGATAATTACAGAGAACATGATACATTCTCTGGAAACCTCTGAGGACATGTTTGCACTTAGTTGAAGTCTATAAATATTTAAATCTATATATCATGTCAGAAGCAATTTATATCGAATTTCTTTTCTGGGTTCAGATAATATCCCTTAGTGTGACATTACTTTATGTATCATTTGTTTTCATAAATTATCAAATAAATATTTGATATTTTTGCCTTATGTAAGTACTATTAGTTAACGTCATAGATTTATGCCTTTGTTTCACAAACGAAATCTTTGAGGAGAGATATTTTGTCCTATGTGTGTGTGCATATCCTTCAAGAACAACTTCCAAAGTAAATATTATTTTAAGTGCTCAATAAATTGTATGTTTTTGTCTAAAAGTGCACCACATAAGCTACGCATAAAATTGCATCTTTAGCAAACTTTAAGAAAATTTTCAATAATGATCTGAACCACTGATAGCTCACAAATTTGATTTCTATCTTGGAGTAACTTCAATCTGGCTGGTATTAATACCTACAGTTTTATTTTCTCTCTTTAAAAAGTGTGTATACAATATGTGAAAAATCCATTAGTTAAACTGCATTATCTTAGGATTCCATCTCCATTATATCTCATCACTAGTATTGCTTCAGATGTAATCTCCAACCCCCTGCCAAAAGTGCCAATCACAATATGCCAAGCAAACTATCTGAATATAGGATGAGTAATAATTTAGTTGGAAAATGTTTGCAAGAAAAAAATGTAAAAGAAAAAAAATAAAGTATTTATTTTTGCCTGTTCTAAAAATCTTAAAAATACTTGACCTCTAATCTTCTTCCTGCCATGGAAAGCTCTCCGTTTTTGTTTTATGTACCTTACTTATATGCTATGTGTATTTGCAGCAATTGTTAACGTAGGTCTTCCCAGATAACGCTCCGTAATTGCTTTAGTAACAACCTATGTTCAAGGCCCATTGGTTCAGAGTATATTTTTCCTCCCTTGTTCCATGATTCATTTTAGGATGTATCAGGAAGCAAAGTGATTCACTGAGAATTCAAACTTCCACAGTCTGGAGTGCCCCCGGCCCTATATCAATTCATCAAGAGAGTGGCTTGTAGTGATTTCATTCAGTGATGCTAATATGGAGGAAATGTGAGATAAGATTATTGCAAAAGAAATACAACATACAGCTACTCTGTGCCCAAGACGTTCTCAAGCTCACAAACTAAAAACATCCCTTTTTAACCGAAGCCTTGATTGATTATGTCTCCTGCTGAATTAATGTAGTATTTTTGAGCCTTCTTTGCGCCATTCACAATATTGCTGACTCAGTGACTCCTTATGGATTATATTTTCACACACGCATTCCTTTCAGCCTTGTCTGTGTTCTCAATTGTCATTACATAAATGTCAGATCAACATGAGCTCACTCAA
Organism: Rhinopithecus roxellana; assembly: GCF_007565055.1. Lineage (NCBI taxonomy): Eukaryota > Metazoa > Chordata > Mammalia > Primates > Cercopithecidae > Rhinopithecus > Rhinopithecus roxellana. Next base: position 36,808,124 of record NC_044568.1, on the reverse strand, counting down.
CAATGCAAACTGGAGTGGGGATGAGTCGAAAACTACAACTCTTTATTTATCTGAAGGTGACTACCTGTAAGAGTATCCTCAGGATAAGAGCAATTTTTTTTAACCATATTCTGCAAGGTCCTTCAGGATACAAACTCTGCTTACTTGCCCTGTTCCCTTTCTGGCCACAAGCAAAATAATTCTTTCTTACATTGTGCCCTCTACACACATTAAACAGCTTGCTGTACAGGAAGAACTGTACTTCTGCGTTATTCTCATGACCTAAGAGGCCTTTCTTTGTTCTCATGTTGATTAATCCCTTCTATTCCATTAGATATCAGATTCTATATTGCCTCCATCAAAGAAGTCTCTGTCACCCATCTAGGTGTGAGATGCCCCTCCGCAAGTGCCCAGAGCTTTAATCACTTAATCTATTGCAGTCTTTATCAACTAAGTCTAATTTTCTTTCTTCCTCATTGGACTATGGGCATCTTGGAATAAGAACTACATTTTATTCATCTTCATATTTCCAATGTTGATTTCTACTGACCAATTTTATATACTGAAGGAGCAAACAAACTCAAAATCAAGATCAACAGTTTTCCCAAAGAGCTGTAGATGCAGGAAAATTCATTAGTTACTACTAAGAAACACTTCTAAGATTTTACTTAGAATCTGCTTAGTACTACACTTCAGGAATAGCTACAAAGGATTCCTTGATTTCCGATAAGAAGGACATCGGAAAAAGAGGAAAAGATTCCCCTAAGAAGAACCACTGGGCTCAGAAGAATTAAAGGTGGCTGACCAGATAAAGCTGAAATGTGCCTCCTCCATGGACGGGAAACAAAACATCAAGTAAACTGTCATACTTCAAACAAATGTTTTGAGAGAAAACACTGAAATTTAACAGATAGGTGATAGCAGACACCATGGTTGAAGAGGGAAGTGGGGCTGCCTGCTTGAGGTTACCAAGCATCAGGAACAACCACTGGACCTGAACCAGACCCAAGGAAGGGATGAGTGATGGAACTGTGGGGCAACAATTTTCTATCACGGACTTCTGAGATCCTAGCGACAGGACTTCCCACAATCCCAGCAGACCTTTAGAATGCAGGGGGTAGCTGCCTGGAGACCATGCAAAAGCATTCATTGAACCCACGTGGAACCCAAAAGGCTTCAGTGTGCTGGTCAGCTGCAGCAAAACATGTCTGGGTACCCACTACTAAGGCTCTGCATCTTTCCCTAAGCAGCTGCAACTCCTGCTGTCTGCCTGGCTGGGAGAGAGTGGGGCCTGGCCATGCTTATGTCTCCAAGACAGTCACCACTGCCCATTGCTGTAGGATGGAGGCGCATTTGAACCCCCTGCTCCTATGCCTGCTGATCCCTCCCAAGACTGCCTGTCTGTCTGTTCCCACAGGAAGAGAGCCCACAGGATAGCCTCCATCACCCTGCCAGAGTGGTTTGTTGGTGGCAGAAGTGAAATTCAACTTGCAGTGGAAACCAGTGCCTGACCCCAAGAAGCCAGAGGAAAAAATCCACCAGCCTGGTCCCAGTTCCCCGGGAATGAAGCACACTGACCAGTGGTATAAAGATGAATCTGTGGTCTGATCTCAAGTGGGAGATAAACCTCTACTGTCAGAACACAGGGAAGAATGTGGCAGGAATTCCCCTGGTGTCCTGGAAGGTGGGTGCCCCTCCTTTTGCAAGAGCAGGAAGGGTGTGGCCTGATAGACACAGTTTCTGCGGCAGGGAGTCTCAGGGTCCGGAATGCCTGGAATGGCTTGGCAATCTGGGGCATGGGTAGATTGGCACTAGAATAACTTGTAGGGCCTGTTTCTAGGGCTTGACACTAGGGGGAGACCCACAAGGTCAGGGGTGTTGAAGTTAGGTGGGACCCACAGCTGACTGCTTAGCTGAAAACCCTGGGCTGCTTCTCTTCCAAGAAGCCGGCTCTGTGGCACAAGAGAGGTGTCTCCATCCAGTCCCAGGATGGTTGTCCCAGTAACCTGGGTGTTGCCAGGACCCCCCCCCCCCCACACACACACAGAGTCAGCGCTTGCACCTGCCTCCGGGAGCCTGGTTGCCCAACGCAGCCCTGCCCAGCATTGCCCCTCTAGTTGCTTGAGCACAAGATGGGAACCCTGAAAGCCTCAAACCCTGCTCATCACAAAAGACACCTTGGCACTCCCCCTGATCAATAAAGACAAAGTAAAGTTCCACTGCCATCACCACAATTGCTTCTCTCCTGCAAGTGTCACCTACTAGCTGGAAGGCCAAAATACATGGCCCATCACAACTTCTGCTAACATAAATGTACAGCACTCAGTTGACTCTTACCCACACGCATCACCTACTGGCATGTAGTTTGAATTGCACAACCCAGTATAATTCCTGCTGACAGAAGTGCACAGTGCTGGGAAATGAGATAAGCCTCCGAAGACCTCCACTCACCATCTGTGTAGGAGATAGTGACCCTGACCACACACACAGCGCTACAACCTACAAACAACTAGCATTTGAGAAAGCCACTATACTAATGCTGTCATTTAACCAAGGAATAAATATAGAGCCTTGGACTCCTAAAAGCACATAGATGCAAAGACAAAGGACCCTACACAACATATACAACAGTTACACATTCAAGGGGGGAGGCCAAAAAAAAAAAAAAAAAAAAAATCCCACCCAAACGAAAGTAATTTTTTTTTTTTTTTTTTTTTTTTTTTTGAGATGGATTCTCACTTTGTCGCCCAGGCTGGAGTGCAGTGGTGCAATCTCGGCTCACTGCAAGCTCTGCCTCCCAGGTTCATGCCATTCTCCTGCCTCAGCCTCCCAAGCAGCTGGGACTACAGTCACCTGCCACCAAGCTTAGCTAATTTTGTGTATTTTTAGTAAAAGCAGGGTTTCACCATGTTAGCCAGGATGATCTCAATCTCCTGACCTCATGATCCACCCGCCTCGGCCTCCCAAAGTGCTGGGATGGCATGAGCCCTAAAGTAAATTTTAAAATAAGAAGTGTCAGCTTCTACAGATGGAAGGGAACCAGCACAAGAACTTCAGCACCATGAAGAAACAGAAAGTTGTAATACCCACAAAGGACCACACTAGCTCTCTAGCAATGGATCCTAACCAAAGTGAAAACTTTGAAAAGACAGATAAATAATTAAAGATATGTAGTAAAAGGGGCTCAACGAGATCCCAGAGAAAGTTAAAAGCCAACATAGAAACCACAAAAAAAAAATCAGGAGATCAAAGATGAGATAGATATATTTAAAACAACAACAACAAAACTACTGGAAATAAAAAATTTACTAAATGCATTTAAAAACACAGTTGAAAACTCTAACAATAAATTAGACCAAGCAGAAGAAAGAAGTTCAGAGCTTAAAGACCAGTCTTTTGAATTAACCTAGTCAGAAAAAAATCAAATGAAAAGTAATTTAAAAATGGACAAAGTCTCTGAGAAATATGAGATGATGTAAAATGACTAAATCTATAATTTATAGACATTCTTGAGGAAGAAGAAGAAGTAAGAGGCTCAGAAAACATATTTGAGGGAATAATTTAGGGAAATACACTCAATTTTGCTAGTCATAAACATCTAGATACTAGAAATGCAGATAATATCTAGAAGATACTATACAAAATGAACATCACCAAGGTATTCATCAGACTGTTCAAGGCCAATGTGAAAGAATAAATCTTCAAGGCAGCCAGAGAGCATCAAATAATCTACAAAGTAAGTACCATTAGACTCATAGCAGAATTCTCAGTAGAACCCTTTTAAGTCAGAAGAAATTGATGGCCTATTTTTAGTCTCATTAAAGAAAAAAATTGCTGGGAGCACTGGTGACCCCTATAATCCCAGCATTTTGGGAGACTTAGGTGGGCAGATTACTTGAGCCCAGGAGTTCAAGACAAGGCTGGAAAACATGGCAAAACCTGTTTCTACAAAAAATACAAAAATTAGTCAGGTGTGATGGTGTGCAACTATAGTCCCAGTTAATTGGGAGACTGAGGTGGAAGGATTGCTTGAGCCCAAGAGGCCAAGGCTTCAGTTCATGCCGCTGCACTGTAGCCAGGGTGACAAAGCAAGACTCTGAGAAGGAAGGAAGGAAGGAAGGAAGGAAGAAAGGAAGGAAGAAAGGAAGGAAGGAAGAAAGGAAGAAAGAAAAGAAGGAGGGAGGGAGGGAAGGAAGGAAGGAAGGAAGGAAGGAGAAGAAAGAAAGAGAAAGAAAGAAGAAAAAGAAGGAAAGAAAGAAAAAGAAAGGAAGGAAGGAAGATGCCAGTCAATACTTTTATATTTTGTCTAACTAAGCTTTGAAATAAAGTATTTCTCAAGCAAGAAAACACTAAGAGAATTTGTCACCACTAGAGTGGTAATAAACAATATGCTCAAAGGAGTTCTAAAAATCGGCCAGGTGTGGTAGCTCAAGCCTCTAATCCCAGCATTTTGGCAGGCCAAAACAGGTGGATGACTTGAGCCCAGGGGTTTGAGACCAACCTGGCCAACATGGTGAAACTCTGTCTCTTGCAAAACTACAAAAATTAGCCAGGTATGGTGGCACATGGCTGTATTCCCAGCTACTTGGGAGGCTCAGGCATGAGAATCACTTGAACCCAGAAGGTGGAGGTTGCAGTGATCTCCACATCACCACACTCCACCCTGGACAACAGAGCAAGACTCTGTTTCAAACAAACAAACAGCAAAAAGGATTTCTAAACATAAAAACAAAAAGCACATGTGAGTAGAAAACCCACAGATCCTATAAAGTAATTACACAACTAAGACTCCAAGACAATTAGCTAACAAAACTATGACAGAAACAAGACACTACATATCAATATTAACCTTGAATGTAAAAGGTCTACTTCTTCCACTTAAAAGATACAGACAAACAAATTGAATTAAAAAACAAGATCCAACCATCTGCTGACTACACAAGACCAACCCAATGGATAAACACATATACAGACTCAAAGTTAAGGGCTGGAATAAGATATATTAAACGAATGGTAAACAAAAGTGAGCAGGAGTAGCCATTCTTATGTCATAAAATAGACTTGAAACCAACAGCAGTAAGAAAAGGCAAGGAAGGACCTTATATAATGATAAAGAGTACAATATAACAAGAAGGTTTAACTATCCTAAATACTTATGAATCCAATACCAGAGGACTCAGATTCATTAAACAAATACTACTAGACATAAAAAATATTGATAGCAATAGAATAATAGTGGGGAACACTAACACCCTATGGACACCACCAGACAAGTAATAAATGCAAAAAGTCAACAAAGAAACTCTGGACTTGAACTGGACATTTAACGAAATGGACCTAATAGACATAGAATATTCCACCTAAAAATGGCAGAACATTGGAATGAAACATTCTCAAAAATTGACCATATGCTTGTCCACAAAGCAGGTCTCAATTAATTCAAAAAAATTGAAAACATATCAAGCGCCTTCTCAGACCACAGTGGAATAAAATGAGAAATCCATACCAAGAGGAGAGTTCCTAAAACTACCCAAGTACATGGAAACTAAACAACTTGCTCCTGAATGACTTTTGGATAAACAACAAAATTAAGGCAGAAATCAAAAAGTTTTTTGAAACAAATGAAAATACAGACACAACCAATCAACCTCTGGGATACAGCCAAAGCAGTGTTAAGAGGAAAGTTTATACTGTTAAATGCCTACACCAAGAAGATGGAAAACTCTCCAACTAATAACCAAACACCACACCTCAAGGAACTAGAAAAGCAAGAACAAACCAAACCTGAAGCTACCTGAATAAAAAGAGTAATAAAGATAAAGGCAGAACAGAATGAGATTGGTACCAAAAAAAAAAGTACAAAGAGTCAAGGAAACAAAAAGGCAGCTCTTTGAATGCATAAAGAAAATCAATAGACTGCTAGCGAGTTTAACCAAGAAAAAAAGGAGAAGATCCAAATAAGCACAATTGAAAAGGATAAAGGTGACATAATAACTAATACCACAGAAATACAAATGAGTATCAGAAATTACTATGAATATCTCTATGTAAACAAACTAGAATGCCTAGAGAAAATGAATAAATTCCTGAAAATGTATACACATGTATACACTCCAAAGATTGAACCAGAAAGGAAAAGAAATCCTGAGCAAACCAATAATAAGTAATTAAATTGAATAGTAATAAAAATATTTTAACAAAAAAAGCCCAGGACCAGATGGATTCACAGCTGAATTTTACCAAATATACTAAAAAGAGCTCATATCAATCTTACTAAAAGTATTCAAAAAAATTGAGGAGGAGGGATTCCTCACTCATTCTACAAAACCAGTATCTCCATATTACCAAAATCAGGCAAGGATACACACACCAAAGAAAACTATGGGTCAATATTGCTGAGGCATATATAGGCCAAATTTCTCAACAAAATACTAGCAAATTGAATCCAACAGCATATCGAAGATACTTCATTATGATCAAATGGGTTTTATTCCAGAGCCAAAAAGATGTTACAACATTCACAAATCAGTAAATGTGATTCACCAAATAAACACAATTAAAAACAAAAACCATATGATTATCTCAATAGATGCAGAAAAAAAGTTTTATAAAACCCAGCATCCCTTCATTAAAACAACCCTCAACAAACTAGGCATTGATGGAACATAGCTCAAAATAATAAGAAGCATATATGACAAACCCACAGCCAACATCATACTGAATGGGAAAAAGTTGAAAGCATTCCTCCTAAAACCTGAATAAGGCAAGTATGTCTGCTCTCACAAGTCCTATTCAACATATTACTGGAAGTCCTAGCCAGTGCAATCAGGCAAGAGAAAGAAATAAGAGGCATCAAAATTGGGAAAGATGAAGTCAAATGAACACTTTTCACTGATGACATGATCTTATTCCTAGAAAACCCGAAAGACTCTTAGACTTGGTAAACAACTTCAATAAGGAGTCAGGATACAAAATCAACATACAAAAATCAGTAGCATTTCTGTACACCAATAACATTCAAACTGAGAACAAAATCAAGAACTCAATCCCATTTACAATAGCAACAACAACAAAAATTACCTAAGAGTACATTTAACCAAGGAGGAGAAAGATCTCTGTAAGGACTATGAAACACTGAAGAAAGAAATCATAGATAACACAAACAAACAGAAAAAAGTCTGATGTTCATGGTTTGGAAAGATAATTATGGTTAAAAATGATCTTACTGACTAAAGCAATCTACAGATTTAATGCAACTCCTATAAAAGTAACTAAGTCATTCTTCATAAAATTAGAAAAAAAAAAAATCTTCAAGTTCATATGGAACCAAATAAGAGCCCAAATCATCAAAGATATCCTAAGCAAAAGGAACAAATTCAGAAGCATCACATTACCTGATTTCAAATCATAATAGAAGGCTGTGCTAATCAAAACACCATAGTACTGGTACAAAATGGACACATAGATCAATGGAACATAACAGAGAACCCAGAAATAAAGCCACATGCTTACAACCCACTGATCTTTCACAAAGTAGACAAAAATAAACAATGGGCGAAGAGACACCCTATTCAATAACTGTTGCTGGGAATGTTGGCTAGCCAATAACAGAAGAATGAAGGTGGACCACTGTCTGACCATATGCAAAAATTAAAATGAATTAAAGACCTACATGTAAAACCTAAAACTATAAAAGTCTGAGGAGATAAACTAGGAAAATCTCTTCTAGACATTGGTCTAGACAAATAATTTATTACAAAGATCCCAAAAGCAGATGCAACAAAACCAAATATAGACAAATGTGACTTGATTAAACTTAAAAGCTTCTGCACAGAAAAAATAAACAGAATAAACTATAGAATGGGAAAAAATTTGCAAATTATGCCTCTGACAATAAAATAATATCCAGAACCACAATGAACTCAAACAACTCTGCAAAAAAAAATTAAAAAAAAAACAAAAAACAAAAAACAAACAACAACAAAAAAAAAATCCCATTAAATGTGTCCCAGGACATGAACAGACATTTATCCAAAAAAGACATATACACTGGCAGTAAGGATATTTAAAAAAGTGCTCAACATCATTAGTCATCATAGAAATGGAAATTAAAACCACACTGAGATATCCTCTCACACCAGTCAGAATGGCTACTATTAAAAAGTCACAATACTACAGATGTTGACATGCATATGGAGAACGGGGAACACTTACATGCTGTTGGTGGGAATGTAAATTAGTACAACCACCAAGGAAAACAGTATGGAGGTTTACTAAAAATAGAAGTAACGTTTAACCCAGCAATCCCACTACTGGGCATCTACCAAAAGGAAAATAAATCATTATATCAAAAAGACACCTGCAATCATATGCTTATTACAGCAATATTCACAATAGAAATGTCACAAAATCAAACTAAGTGTCTAACAGTGGTTAACTGGATAGAGAAAATGTGGTATATATATACACCATGGAATACTATGTAGCCAGTGAAAAGAATAAAATCATGTTTTACAGCAGCATGGATCATGGATGGACCTGGAGGCCATTATCCTGGGTAAACTAACTCTAAAACAGAAAATCAAATACCATACATTTTCCCTTATAAGTGGGAGCTAAACAATGGGTACACACGGACATAAAGATGTAGATAGTATACATGAGAGACTCTAAAAGAGTGGAGGGTGACAGGTGGGTGAATGTTAAGAAATTACCTGTTTGAGGCCGGGCGCGGTGTCTCACGCCTATAATTCCAGCACTTTGGGAGGCCAAGGTGGGCGGATCACGAGGTCAGGAGATCAAGACCATCCTGGCTAACATGGTGAAACCCCGTCTCTACTAAAAAATACAAAAAATTAGCTGGGCGTGGTGGCGGGTGCCTGTAGTTCCAGCTGCTTGGGAGGCTGAGGCAGGAGAATGACGTGAACCGGGGAAGCAGAGCTTGCAGTGAGCCAAGATCGTGCCACTGCACTCCAGCCTGGCGACAGAGCAAGACTCCATCTCAAAAAAAAAAAAAAAAAAAAAAAAGAAAAGAAATTAACTGTTTGAGGACAATGTTCACTGTTCTGTTGATGAGTATGCTAGAAGTCCAAACCTCACCATTATTACAAAGCATTCATGAAACAAAAGAAACACTGAGGTCAAGAGCAAGACAAGCTATCAGGCAATCCAGACATAAAAAAATGAGACAGAAGAAAACCAATCCATAATAAATAAATGGACAAGCTCAAAACAAAATCACAAGAGAAAACAAAGATATAGACATAGTACATATTATATGGAGTTAACTGTTGTAGGTGAAAACCAGCCATCATGATTCTGTAGATCCTCAGAACACAGACTTACTGCAGAAAAAATGAAGTAATTAATTGTCATAATTACAACTTAAGTATAAACAAAATACCTTTATTAATAATATTTATTTTTCATCAATAACAGCAATATTCCTGGTAAATAGGCCTTCTGTTCTATATATATCTAAGAGGAGATTGAGAAAAAGTGTTTGCTCAAGGCCTCCCAACTAAGCAAGTGGAAGCTGGAACTTGGACCCAGTTTTCTGTTTCAAAATCTGTATTCTTTCCTCTGCTCTTGTGAAATATAAGAATTTATGAAGTTCTGATTCAAATTTTAGATACTTTTTTTACCAAAAATTGCAAAATATATTATTTCAATGCTAATGAACAAATTAAGAACTATATAGAAAAATACTGTCACCCTTAAATGCAGCCAGTTCAGTAGTTCGCAATTTCTTATAAAAGATATCCCAAGACAGTCAGATTCTGCATTTAATATTGACCTCAACTGACACTTCCTGTTTAACTTCGTTAAAAATATCTACTTAGGATGCCAAAGGTTGCTGGATTTTGATTCATTCCTATTAATCTCTTCCCTCAACCAAAGGAGGTTTGAGTTGCCTCTTTCTTTTAATGTGATTGCCTTCTGAAAATGTTGGGGCAGTGCAAGACACAGAATATTAGCTTGGTGAATATGCCAATTCTCATGATAAAATCAGGAAGAAATTCTAGAACATTCCCCAAAGGGGGATGGGAAGAGCCCTGTTCCAGGAATATGAATCATAACATTTAGAGAAAGCATCTAATTAGCCATACTTGTGTGGGCAGCTCTCTGTTTTAGATCATAGCCACGAATCAATAGGAAACTACTCGAGATAAATATCTTAAAAGTTAGTTGCAATGTTTCATGTAGTATAATTTAGAACCTCAAATATACTTTTCATTAAAATGTCACAAAAGGGATAAGGAAGAAATGATACAAAACAATATTTCTAACCATTTCAACTTCATTTTGGCATCGTCTTCTGAACCTTGCACATTTTATTTCTTTTCCTTATTAAGTGACTTTTCAAGTGGTCCTGCTGTGAGCCAGCAGAATTACTAAGGGGTTTCTGATTTGAAAGCTATTTTTTTATTACATTTGGAAGCTGATCTTAAGTAGAGCTAAAACTCCAGGGCCACTATTTTAGAGCAGTAAAGACTGACATCTAAATTATGATGTAAAGAAAGTACCAGGCCATAGCTTTGATTGAGTGTAGAAAGAGTAAAAAGTGAATTTGTCTCTTATAATGTTCGCTATTTGACATCTTTGGGAAATTTTCAAGTATACTAAATTCCAACTCTCAGCAATGAAATAGTAATAGACATTTGGTTTACATCTATTATTCTTAGGTAATTCCCAGGCAAAGTTTCTTAAATCTAGCATTAAATGGCTCTCTCTTGTCTTGGGGAAAATATGCCTGTGTATGATTTAAGAGCCTAAAGTAGATATTATAGGGATTAGTAAAGATCAATGGTAAGACATAGTACACAGACATAATTAGTTACAAAAAGAGAAAAAAAAAAGAAGGCATCTGGCATTTCTTGATTCAATCTCAAATTTCAGCCCCAGAAACAGGAACTTTATATTTTGCTCAAATATTAGTAAGATAGTATGAGTTAAATGTTCTATTTACCATTCTCCATGTGAGTGAAACCCAGAGCAGTTTAGTAAGCATGCCTAAGGTTACTAAGGTTAGGATAGGTTAGGGTAGGAAGAACCAAGAATCAAGAATCATTCTGTGCCTAGAATGAGTTTTTGTTCTCACCATCTCTCCTTATAGACTTTTTTTGGTGCGTATTTGTCCTTCAAAATGGAATTTAAATAGTATATTGGAGAATAGTTATCCCTAACCATCATCATTCAACATGATATAGATGTCCAACATCTCTGTTTCCACAACACCACACATGTTTATTTTAGTACCTATGAAACAGGGTAAGTTTGTGGTTTCTCAATGTAACCCACTCCCAATCCCATTGATGGCAGAAATTATGCCATATAGGATCTCATGAACCAAGCACCTATCTTAATAACTAACATGTACTAATCAGTTAAGAAATGTTTGTTGCATAAGGTGGCACAATTAGAAATCAGTCTGTGCAACTCCTAAGGCCATGCATTTTATGAGGACAAGGCCAAAATGATACTACAGAGCAATTACTCCAAAACCCAAGTAATAAATTGATGATGAGTTGCAGCATCACATAGAGGATTGTTTTTTCATTAGGGTTAGAAGTTCTGTGTAGTTGACTATGTCCCCAAACAACTTTTTATTATAAGGAAATACAGGTGTTCAGTCAAAAGGCAAGACAGGAAAGAACTCTTTCTAAACAACCTAAGATATTACACCAGTTTCATTGATCATTGCGAGGAGGAAAAGAAAAATAAGAGGAGAGACTGACTCTCAGCTGACTGAAACTGGGCTGAGAAAGTAAAAAAGCAAGAAAACAAATACATTCTCTGTCATGGCTTAAATCTGGTCTTTGGGCTTGCACCTTCAACTCGACTTTTATTTTTTGAAGACATGTAGAGTGATGAATATTGTCTTAAATCCACATATATCCAAATTGATTCAAAATCCATAATATAAAGATTGTAGGACCAGGATTATTTTCTGGTTATTTCCATATAGAACATCAGCTCTTAATCTGCTAATATTATCACCAGTACTGTTTATAAGGGGAAAATTGATTTGCAGCATTCCAAGGACAGATGCTCAACATCAAGGTATGAACACAAATGCAATTAGGAGGGACCCATATTTTGTATGAATTAGGTCAAGAATAAGGCTGTATGTGCTGCCTTGAGCTTGTTCTGATTAGGTGCTGAAGGTGGGCACCTGAGAAGGCTGCATGAGAGTAGATTGATTTACACATGTCATAGGAACACCTACCAAAGATTCCAATTCATGGCTGCTGATTCCAAGCCAGAAGTTCCTCCGCATTGCCATGCTAAATGGTTTCTTGAAGTAATGATATTACATTGTATTCCTTTTATGTGTGTATACATTTGGAGAATACAGCAGGGGTGCAGGGAGTAGATATGGACTCCCCAGGCTATTCATTGTACTGTTAAAATAATATTAACATTATCTAAGTTGTATGGAAACTCACCAGGCCAGAGATACCATACACTATGTACTTTATCTCAGTATTCTTCAGACAGATTTGTGAGCATGACTATTATTATCTCCATTTTACAAGGACTACTGTATCCAAGGTAGATTTAAGTAGATTTTCCAACTTGACAGGACTAACCTGGAACAAAGTCAGAACTGAGGCCAGGCAAAGTGGCTCACACCTGTAATCCCAGCACTTTGGGAGGCCGAGGCAGGCGCATCACCTGAGATCAGGAGTTCAAGACCAGCCTGGCCAACATGACGAAACCCTGTCTCTACTAAAAGAATACAAAAAACTTAGCTGGGCATGGTGGCGGGTGCCTGTAATCCCAGCTACTCAGGAGACTGAGGCAGGGAGAATTGCTTGAACCCAGGAGGTGGAGGTTGCAGTGAGCCGAGATTGCACCACTACACTCCAGCCTGGACAACAGAGTGAGACTCCATCTCAAAAATAAATAAATAAGCAAAGTCAGAACTGATAACCTGGCCTCTACTTTCAAAGCCAAAGTTTATAATACCAGCTCAGTTGTAGTACCTCATGGCTTCCTTTTACCTGCCGCTTTCAACATGACTATCTTATGAAATACAGAATTCTGTGGGATACGGCATTGTGTTGACTAATGTGTCATATGACCAGAAGCATCATTACAGCCTGAAAATATAGAATTGTGGCATAAGTTGTATTGTTCCATATAGTGGTAGTCATGATTGTGATATTGTTAGGTTTCAGTTAGTCAGCTTAGATGGTCTAATGTCTTCAAGGCTGGTTCTATTCTGGTAAAAATGGGCAAAAGAGCTATGAGTTTCTATATGTTGTAATTGACTAATTAGGGTTGGAGAAATAATTTTCACTCTTCTCCAACTCAGGTGTCGTAGAACACATGCATACACACACACACTTACATACATACAAACACATACCGCTTACTCTTCATGATCAGGGTCACTTTTTGCTGTGTATTTTGTGAAGTCCTATTGTTAGCCAATGATAATATTATCCAGGTATTTTTGCCTGATATTATATGTGGAGGCACACAACTGAAATTGTGCCCATTAAGGAGGTTTCACTTACATAATGGTAGGTAGTTTCTGGCAATGCTAATTTATTGCTAATTTTAGAGTTATCTTTTATTTTTGCTAGCTATCACAGTAGCCTAGTGTAACCATTTGTCTTTGCCTAGAATATTCCAGGATTTTTTTGTCCCTGCATACTAATTAATATTCATCAATACAAAAATGCTTCATTCTCAAGTCCTGATTTTGTCATCCTAAATTCCAAGTTCACAGTACTCTGATTATTATTAAAATTAACCACACAATATTGACCTTCATTAGAGTTGAGACACAAAGAAGTGAGAGTGATTTCAGAGGCAAATTAATGTATTATTTTCTAAATATTTCCCTGGTTTGTGAAAGACAGATTAATATCCTTGAAGTCATCCATGAGTTTTCTTTCTTCATAATTAGCCGAGTTCTTAGTATCTTTCTATGCTTTTATTATCTCAATTGTAAAATATATCCTTAGACATTATCATTCTAATGTGTAATAGAGATTATAGCTCCATCTTCTAAACCTGTCATTTGACAATGTGACTAGTTATGCATCCAGAAATATTTAGAATATGAAATTAAACAAAAGCATGCAGATATCAAATGACTACATGTAAAAATCTATTTGGTACTTTGTTTGCAAGTAAAATAATTCTAAATATGCATAGCACACTCTGCATCCAATTAAGAAAAAGAAATGTAATTGGTAGAATCTTATTTTCTATAAATAGGTATTCACTTAGATTTTTACCCTCTGAGAGTCTACAATTATGATTAGTTTCTATATATTGTCACAGTTCATAAACTATGCCCTTTAATTAAACATATTAGAGCTTTAACAAAACAGAGTTCAAAAATAAAACAGATTCAGTTTTGTAGTCTGCTTTTTACATTTTTTATTTGCTTTGCTCTTTCTCTTAACACATGTAAATCCAAACATACACAGGTACCTTTTTGGGTCAGCATGAAACTTCCATTTTAACCAAGAGTTAATCTATTTGTGTTGATTAAAATGTCCTTTTATTCTTGAAACCCCTGCAAAATGAATTGAAAGCATAAATGTGGAAATGGGTTAAAAACTCTAAAATCTCTGGTACAATCTATTGGTTACAGGGTTTATTATTTCGTAATGAAAAGACACTAATAGGTCGAACATTATTTCATTCTCACGCTATTTTCTCTTTTTTTGTAATGGTAAATACAGTGTTGTTATCTTTGGACAGGATGACAGCTTCAGGCAAGAGACACAAGCCCAGAGACTAGCACTTTAATTTAAAAAGCCAAGAGGAAAATATACACGAGGAAATCAGACAAGGCAAGTCTGGAGACGAAAGCTGCATTTCACAATCAAAAGTTGGACAGGGAAACCCTGCTAAATCTCATGCAGACTCCATAGTTTATTCTTATAATAGCAAAAACAGAGGAAATAGAAACAAATGGCAGATGCCTCTTTAGTGAGGTGTTGAGGGAAAACATTCATCCTAGGATGATACACAGGATATTACTTTCTAGAACAGATACATCAGGGAGAGGCATAGGGTGATCTGACACAGTGTTTTCTCTTTATTTAAGGGAAGGTGCATTTGCAAAGGAAAGACAATAGCATGTCTTTCATTTCTCTGTTAATAAGCAAGCATTACTAAGGTTCTACTAAATAGTAAATGCAGGAGGAAGGGGGGGGGGAGAGAGAGAGAGAGAGAGAGAGAGAGAGAGAGAGAAAGTACTAAAAGTCACGTTCTAGTCTAAAACTGAACATTTATTCCAGTTAGGAGAACAGACAATTTGGAGACCAACAAATTACTCAAGTGCATGAGATTAATGCGGACCATGAATTCTCAAAAGCGCATATATGATCATAATTGTATTCCTGTTGTTTCAGTGCCAAGAAGAAGCTTGACAGTAGTCACACATAGTTACTGAATTAAATAATTGAAATATATGAGAAAGAAAAACTGGGATTGCTCTGGGAGTATTTAAGATGATCAAAGTAACATCTTTCAGAGGTGGTGACTGTTAGCTTAGTCTTGAAATGGTACACACTAACTAGGTGTAAAAGGAAGGGTGATCCTGTTTCAGGAGAAACAAAGCAACGTGTGTAGTTATATGAAATTTGTTCTATGTCTGGGCATGCATGGAACACAATTAAAGGAAAATAACAAATGATGATGATAAGGAGGATGATGGTGGTGGTACCGCCGATGATGATGTTACCAGCAAAATTCTCAACATACAAAATTCCTGTTGCTCTCAGTGACTGTGTTAAACTGTTTGCAAAGTTTCTTGCTATTCATTCATCTTCATAAAAATCCAATAAAGTAAATGCAATTCTATGGACAAATTGTCAGTGTTTCTAAAAGCCTGGGGGAGAATCTCAATAAACTTACATGGGTTAAATAAAATAGCATCTTTCAAAGTTTAGAAAAGAGATGTTATCAATTTAGTATGAAAACCCTGGTTAGCTATCTCATAGTAATTAAATGTTCTGAATGATATACGTACATGCTTTTAAAAAATGACTAGAGAATAATAGACATTGATTTAAAATGCAGTTCATTTGCTAGACAAAGATAAAACATGGGTTAATAAAAAAGATCTTCAGTAATTTGAATGTTCCAAACAAACAAGATAAATGTTCAAGGTGATAGATAGGTTTATTATCCTAATTTGATCATTACATATTGGAATCATGTATCTAAATATCACACAGAACCCCATAAATATGTACAATTATTATGTGTCTAATAAATATAATAATTTAAAAAATCTTTAGAGGTGAAACATTTGCAGAAAATACATACATTATATGCATAACCTTGTATTTTACTCCAAAGCCTAAGTCACTTTAAGTGACTTTTTAAAAGGCCTCATAGAGAACATGATACTACACTCTAAGTTTGCTCACTAGCATCCAGGTCTTCTATCCTATAAATTGTACCAACAGCATATATAGTCGTTTTATCCTCCAAGTCCCTAAATCAATTGCTTAGGTGTAGGTCATTCTTTATGAGCTAGTCAGAGAAGTTAATTAACTTTTAGTTAATATCTGAAACAAGGAGGCCTTCTCCATTTATGTTATCTTTTGCTACAAATCAGCAAAGTACCAGAGCTCTCCTGACAAGTATTCAATATCTTTACTTTGAAATCCAGCTCTCCCATCTCCTCTCTTGCATTGTATTGATTCTTCCTTACTGCAGCCTAGTTCTGACCACATGGAAGATTCACCCTGAAACTCTGCTACATTTGACTCCTTGCTTCTCAGGAATGCGATACCAACTAATGCGACTTGCATTTTATTTTAATTCATAATATTTCCTTTTGGGAGCAGTTTATAGAAAAAAGCAGATAGTACAGAGAGTTCTCATATACTCTTTCTTATAGTACTTTCCCCATTACTAACATATTTCAATAATGTGATACTTTTATTAAAATTGTGCAATATCGATACGTTAATATTAACTGAAGTTCATTGTTTACAGCAGTTTGTTTTTAGTGTTGTACATTCTATAAATTTTGACAAATGAATAATTACAGGTATCCACCATTACAGCATCATATAGAATAGTTTCATCATTCTCCTAAAAATGCCCTGTGCTTCATCTATTCTTCTTTCACTTCCTTCCACCAAACCCCTGATGACCATTGATAGTTTTACTGTCTCCATAGTTTTCAAAATTTTATATAAGTTGAAATCATATATTGTATAACATTTTAGACTGTTTTTCTTTAACTGAACAATATGCATTTAATGATCCTCCATGCTTTATCATGGCTTGATGGCTCATTTATTTTCATTGCTGAATAATATTCCATTGTGTAAATGTACCATAGTTTGTTTACCCATTCATCTACTGGATTACATCTTGGTTATTTCCAGTTTCTGGCTTTTATAAATAAAACAAGTATAAATACTTGTGTGATCATAGGTTTTCAAGCTATTGGCTTGTGTCCATGAGACACATGAGAAGCACAACCACTGCAACTTAGGGTAAGACTGTGATTATCTTTGTAAGGAACTTCTTAACTGCCCTCTGAAGTGGCTGTAACATTTTGTGTTCTCACTAGCAAAGAATAAGCATGCAGGAGCCGAAGGAAAACTTACCCTTTACCTTATGAAGGTTTACTGAAAATCAATGGAAAAAAGGCAGATTAATAGGAAATAAGACATTAATATTTGTTAATGTGCATGAGGGGAAAATCACAGAGTGACTATTATACCATGTAATAGGATACAGATATTTATATACCCTTCTTAAGGAAAAGAGATATGGGCGTGTGGACGATTTCAGCAGGTAATAAATAATTTTTAGGGGAATTCAATGGGCTTGAAGAATACATAATGACTTCAGAAAAAGTCTTGTGGGCCCAAGCAGAAAACGGTTTGTGACAAGCCTGTCCAAATGTGTTGACATACTTCAGTTTTTCTTCCTGCAATATGAGTTCAGTTAATGAAAACTTGGGGAAGGAACCAGAGGTCATTGTTTTTCACTTTGGCAGATCTGGACTTTAGGCAAATGTCTTAGTCCATTTGGGTTGCTATAAAGAAATACCTGAGGCTGGATAATTTATAAAGAAAAGAGGTTTATTTTGCTCACAGTTCAGCCAGATGTACAAGAAGCATGACACCAGCATCAGCTTTGGCGAGTGCCTCAGGCTGCTTCCACTGATGGAGGAAGGTAAAGCGGAGCTGGCACGTGCAGAGATTACATTTTCAGAGAGGAAGCAAGATAGGGGAGGTGCCAGGATTTTTGTGTGTGTGTCAACTATTTTTTTTTTTAGACGTTTATTTTAGGTTTAAGGGGTACATGCACAGGTTTGTTACGTGGGTAAATTACGTGTCACCAGGATCTGGTGTGAGTGATCCCATCACCCAGGTAGTGAGCGTCATACCTGAGAGTTAATTTTCAACCAATTGCCACCCTTCCACCTTCCCCCCTAGTAATCCCTGATGTGTATTGTTCTTGTCTTTGTGTCCATATGTCACTCAATGTTTAGCTCCCACTTATAAATAAGAACATATGACACTTGGTTTTCTGTTCCAGGCTGTTGGCAAGGCTGGCCTTGAACTCCTGACTTCAGGTGATCCACCCACCTTGGCCTCACAAAGTGCTGGGATTACAGGTGTTAGCCACTGTGCCTGGCCTTATAATTTCTTTTTAGTTGTTGTTATTTTTGTCTGGATTTATTATCAGAGGCACAGCTTCATAAAATAATTTTGATATCATTCTCTTCTATTATTTGGAAGATACTGTGTAGAATTGTAAATTTTTCTGTAATGTGTGTTAGGGCTCTCCATTAAAGCCATCTCAGTTTGAAGATTTTTATTCTGAGAGATTTTAATTTTAAATTTAATTTCCTTAATAGTTTTAGGACCATTCAAATTATCTATTTTGTATTGGGTAAGTTATGGTAGTTTTTGTTTTTAGAAATTGGTCCAATTCATCCAAGTTATTAAATTTATGTGTGTGGAGTTCTGAGTATTACTTATTATTCTTTTGTGGTCTGCAAAATCATACATGATAGCTCTTGTTATTCCAGATATTGGCAACTTATATCTTCTCTCTCTTTTTAATTAGACTTGGAGATTTGTCAGTTTTTTTTTTTTTTAATTTTTAAAAATTCATTAATTGTTAAAATGTTTTTCTGCTTTCAATATCATTAATTTGATATATTATTTTTATTACTTTTTTTTCTCCTGCTTTCTTTTGGGTTTATTTGCTCATTTTTTAATTGAGTTGGAAAGTGTGAGCTAGATTATAAAAATTGAGACTTTTCCTCTGTTTTAAGGATTGAATTTAGGGCTCTATACTTCCCTCTTAGCAGTACTTAAACTGTGTCTCACACATTTTATTATGTCTTATTTTCATATTCACTCATTTCAATATATTTTTAAATTTTATAAGATTTTCTCTTTTACCTAAGAATTATTTAAAAAATTTTTATGCCATTTCCTAGTGTTTTGATATGTTTCTGTCATCATTGTATTATTAATGTTTAGTTTGATTCCATTGTGATCAGAGAACATATGCTGTATGATTTTAATTACTTTAAATTTGTCATGATTTGTTTTATGGTCCATAATATGACCTTAACATACGTTCTCTGGGAATTTGAGAAGAATGTGTATTCTGTGGTTGAGTGGAGTGTTATGTAAGTGTTCATTAGATTCCATTGGTTGATGATGTTGAGTTTTTATACAACTTTTTATACAAGCCAGCATAGGCTCAGAGAGACCTTCTTTATATCTTCTACTTTTTTGCTCAGACTTTCTATTTTTTTATTTGTTTAATTCTCATTTCCTCTATTTGAATTCCTCATTACTGTCCAGTGGGGATACAAGCCCTGACTCTCTACTTGGCCATTTGTGACACCACCTACTGGGTGGGTGGGACAACTTTATTAGATCCTGAAGAAAATGAAAGTCTTGGCTTTCCACTGGATATTTATTTATTTATTTGTAATGAGTGAAGATAAGGGATGCAAAATTTTCTTTGTTCTTTGGCTGGAATAGAGTAATTATTTTCTTAATGCTTATTTTATTCCCAGCATCTTCTCCTGATATTGTTTTTCCTTTGGACAGAGAACCAGGTTTTGTGGAGGGTTTTTTTTTTCTCCCATATCCACCTGTTGGCATTTTGATTACTGGCCTCTTCAGCTCCAAATCTTGGATACATGTAGCAAATTAAAATCCATTGAATTCATCACTATGTCATTATGTGCCTCCTACAGTTGCTAGGTGGACTGGCTTTTTTGTCTCCACCTTTTACAGTATTATTATATTTGTTCCATATATAATGTTCAGAATTGTTAGTTGCACTCAGTAGGAAAAATAGAAAAACGTATGTCTACCCCATATTCCAGGAAGTTTAACTCCTCTATCTATTCTATTTCTTTCATATAAAAAATTCCAACTTCAACAGCCATAAATTTTGACTTAGTAATATTTTGCCAGATGCACTTAATATCTTTGACCTCAACAATGCACCTAATTAGGTTCTTGGATTGAATATAAAGACATCTGCAGCACTTCGGGAGACCAAGGTGGGTGGATCACGAGGTCAGGAGATCGAGACGGTCCTGGCTAACGCTGTGAAACTCCATCTTTACTAAAAAAATATAAAAATTAGCCAGGTGTGGTGGTGGGCGCCTGTGGTCCCAGCTACTGGAAGGCTGAGGCAGGAGAATGGCATGAACCCGGGAGGCAGAGCTTTCAGTGAGCCGAGACTGCACCACTGCACTCCAGCCTGGGCGACAGAGCTAGACTCTGTCTCAAAGACTGGGCAACAGAGCAAGACTCTGTCTCAAGAAAAAAAAAAAAATCTGAATTATATAATAGTAAGTCACCATCCCCACTGGGATAATATTTAACTGTTTTCTCCTATAATCCTCTGCAATTGGACGAGGATAGGCTTTTGAGAAATCATATCACAAATTTGTTTCTCAATTTGGATATTGAAAATAGAAGGCTGTGGATATAGAAAGACACTGTTTATCTCAAGACCAGCATAACTAATATAATGGTAAAGGTATGACTCATTAACCAATCTCAAAAGTGATTTACTGGATGAGGCTGTGTATTAGTCCGTTGTCATGCTGCTGATAAAAACGTGTAAGACTGAGTAATTTACAAAAGAAAGAGGCTTATTAGACTTCCAGTTCCATGTGGCTGGGGAGGCTTCACAATCATGGCGGAAGGTGAAAGGCATGTCTCACATGGTGGCAGACCAGAGAAGAGAGCTTGTACAGAGAAACTTCCCATTTTGAAACCATCAGATCTTGTGAGACTTATTCACTACCACGTAAACAGCACAGGAAATACATGCCCCATGATTCAGTTATCTTCCACTGGGTCCCTTTCACAACATGTGGGAATTATGGGAGTTATAAGATGAGATTTGGGTGGGTACACAGAGCCAAACCATATCAGGCTCATAACCAGTCAACCCTGTGATCTCTTCTACTTATCACCCCTCATTCCCTCCTCTTCAAGCACGCACATGTTCACACCCACAGAACACCAGAATAAGAAGAATTCTAGATTCAAGTAGAATAAAATTAGTTATAATAAGCATAATAGGGGAAATAAAGTTCAAAGATGGGTGATGACCTTCACAAAGATCCATGCCTATTTTGTTTGATTTGAAGGATTTATTGAGAGATGGGAAATAACAACTGTTGGTAATAATGACAAGTTTAAATTTTGTGACATTAGGTTGTAAACTATCATTTTCTCCACACATGTACACATACGCAAATAATTTGTTGACAAAGAAACATCTAGGTTTGATCTGTATAAAACCTTTCATTCAGACTGTTTTTACAAGGTGAAATAAGCCATAGATACTTATCAACCTGTTAAAATATCTGAGTCACTTATTTTTCATAAAATAACTATGGCAGAAATAATTTGTTAAATTTTATGGATGCATTTTTTTTTTATCATTCTTCTATAAGCTAAAATTACAGGATCAAGAGGCCCATTATAGCAAGTGATCCTTTTAAAAAGTTGTCATTGGGTGATCCATTCCTTTATTTTTAGTTGCATCCAGAGACCACTTCATATGTTTTAAACTTTCTTCCATTCCACACTTTACTTTTCATATTATCAGATATAATTTAATAGCAGATCCCAAGTACTTAATTCCACCATTGAGCACTAATATTTTGTGAATGACGGATGTACAGCACATAATCCTGGTTTCTGTGAGGGAGAATTTAAAATCCATCATTTTCTAATGTCTCTAGGTTGACAGACAGTCTGTAACAGAAAATCGCAAAAAGAAGTGTCAGCCTTCACACTGAACTCAATAGGCAGCGCTGATGGCCATGGAGGTTAACTGTCTCCATGGTATCCCTTACAGACTTTTTGTTTTGTTCAAGACAAATTTACCACACAGTAGATAGCTGAAGAAACAGCAAATCCATAAAGATTTGAAGGTTTAAGAAATGATAGTTGTGAACAGAGACAGAAAAGAAAACTGATGTTTTCTGAGCACTATGAGCCTGTCTTCACTTATTCAAGTTGCTGTAAAAAAATACCACAAAGTAGGTGGGTGATGAACATTTATTTACTATGGTTCTGGATGCTGGGCAGTCCAGGATCGAGATTCTGACAGATTCTGTGCCTAGTGAGAGCCCAGTTTTCCTAGAGGGTGCTGTTTCACTGTGTCCTCACACAACAGAAGGGGCAAAGGAGCTCTAGGGCCTCTTATAAGGGCACATGGTGGAATTAAGTACATGAGATTTACTATTAAATTATATCTGATAATATGACAAAGTGGGAAATGAAAGAAAGTTTAAAACATATGAAGTGGTTTTCTGGATGCAACTAAAAATAAAGGAGTGGATCTTCCAATGACAACTTTTTAAAACTATCACTTGGCATAATGGACCTGTATCTGTCATGTCAATTTTAGCTAACGGAAGAATGACCCAAAAGATATACAGAGAATGCCATTGAAGTCCATACATTTTAACAAATTATTTCTGCAGTAGAAGTCCCATTCACGAGGGCTCTATCCTCATGATCTAATCACCCCAAAGTCCCCACTTCCTAATATCATCACCTTAGGGGTTCATATTTGAACATATGAATTGTAGGAGGGACAAAGACAATCAGATCATGGCAGCCTAGCAGGAACACTGACACTTCATGGAACTCATTCTCTTTTGTTATCCTTCAGACCAGACTTGGAAGGTAATCTCTTTATCCCTTCTCACAGATAATATACATACTTTATTTACATATACTTCTTTAATCCCCACACAGTACCTCTTTATAACAAGTGAAGCAACACAAAGTTGTGTTAAGAAAAGTTAATCATGCTCTTGAGAGCTCCTGCTTCACAGGCATATTTGGGAATCACTAGCATGACTGCAATTCTGGAAAAGTCAAAGAATAAATGTAGAGTGCTTACGCTGGGGCACTCTGCTTCGAGCAGAGAGAACCAGATCTGGTTCTTCAATAGCACCTATGATTGTAACAGGAAGAAGGATAGGAAGAAGTTTGAAACTGGATAAAACCTCGTTAGTAGAAACCTGGAGAGAATAATGATTGAGCAATATCAACAGGGACTAACATTTGTTGGGCACTTAACCATGTTTGTCTCCCTTAATCCTCACAAGTGAAAAAAAAAAAAAAAAAAAAACCGGAATGATTTTCTACACTTTATAAATGAAATGGAGGTATTTGACAAGGGTTGTACGGCAACTAAATGGCAGGTCTAGAACTTTGACACAGCACTGGGGAGTCTTGTCACAAGTGTTTGGCCTTAACTGAGAATTTGCTAAGGTGATTATAAAAATCTTAGTGGCACTAGAAACCAGCATCAAATTCTATTTTTGACTCTTTTTTTTTTTTTTTTTTGGAGATGGAGTCTCACTCTGTCACCCAGTGGTGCAATCCCGGCTCACTGCAACCTCTACCTCCAGTGTTCAAGCAATTCTCCTGCCTCAACCTCCTGAGTAGCTGGGACTACAGGTGCATGCTGCCATGCACAGCTAATTTTTTGTATTTTAATGGAGATGGAGGTTCATCATGTTGCCCAGGCTGGTCTCGAACTCCTGAGCTCAGGCAATCGACCCGTCTGGGCCTCCCAAAGTGTTAGGATTACAGGAGTGATTGACTCCATTTTAAGAAGATTAGATGCCATTTTTCCAGGGAGTGAGTTTTTTTTTTATGATGTTTGAAAAATAAGTGAGACAGTCAAAAATAAATCTGGTAACCATATAAAGCCTGCATTTTAGTAGTATTAGTAGCTAGTTCCTGAACACAATAAATTATGGGTTTATCAAAGTAATTCAGATGATAAGGAATAAATCTGCCCTAAAGTGTGATTAGTAGTCAAAGAAAAGGAAAAATAGCCATGTGGAATATTTTTCAAGTAAATGGATAGAATGTAGTCATCAAATAGACAGCAAAACTGTGCTTCACCTTTCATGTTCTAAGATATTTTTTCTAATGAATTAACGAATTAAATTAGAACATTAATACTTCAGAAGTGGGAGAAGATCTGGCTAGGCTTTTAGCCTCACAAATCTGATTGATTTATTTACATAAATATAGTTTGGAAATATTTGATAATTATTTCAAATTATGTGAAAGGGATGTAATGTTAACATGATGAAATGCTTCATAAAACCCAAGAAATCTCTGATATTTTATTAAACACAATACACTACAATTCCAAATAAATATATAGTACTTATTAGGGTTAGTAATAAAATCTGATTATTTTTATAATATATGTTGAGTTCTGCAATATCGATTTTGTCTTATTTGTGTTAGGCTATTGAAGCTATACATTACTTACACTGGTTACTGTTTAAATTGGCATATTTATGCCCTTTCTTGTAGTTATGTAATTGGCTTTATTTTTATTATACCATATTCTTGTTGTGAACTTTTTTTTTTTTTGCTGTTGGCTTTATTTTATCATATATTATCCACCAAGGGGCCTTAAATTAGTCCCTTCAGCCTAGAGGGAAAGGCAAACAGACATTGGCAAAAGCTAAAAATATACATTCCTTTTATTTTCCATGTACTTTCTTGTATATTTCTGCATTAGATCTGAGTGCCTACTTTGTGCATTTGAAACAGGGGCACACTCAGACCGAAGTAAGCCTTTCAAAATCAATATTGTGAGAAGAGCTGCTAAAATTTGACCAGTAACAGGAATCTTGAAGTCATCAGTTTTTCAGAAGACTGAGGTGGGGCAGTAAATCCAGGGCAGATGTATGAGGTAATGAAAGGAAATTTAATGGCACTCACACATTGCTGTGAGAACTATTAAGATCCCCCTTTCTCTCTCTTCTACACCTCAAGTATATTATCATGCACTGCAAGCTACCAAATATTCCAGTGTAGTTCTAAAATGAGCTTATAAATCCCCTCACAGAATTGATGGCTGTTGTCAGTCACACTTTGCTAAAATAGGTAAATATCTCTGTCTTCTTATGGTATTTGGGTCCTGTTGATCTTCAATATCCCTGGCTTTGCTCTTGTCTTTTGTTAGATTGTGTGTGGGCATGCGTGTGAATTACTATTATTATTACTATTGGTGGAAATGTCATAGTCTTCTCATTATTTATTCCTTAAATTCATTTTAAAATATTTTAACAATAAATTTACCAAAAATACTTTGAGTGTCCTCAGTACCCCCAAAATCCAGGGACTTCCTCTTTTATGACATGCCAAAAATGATCTCTGTCTGCATAATAGACTCAGAAAATCCTGAGTGTCTCAAAAGTTCATACTTTTGATTTGTGATCTGGATTATTTTCATCTTTCTCTTTGGCCTGAACAGAAGGATGACACATGAAGGTTGGATCCATTAGGCACTCATCTGGGTAAGGGTAAAGTGATGAGAGAGGTTGGGTAGGTGTCAGCTTCAGAATTAACAGCAGACAATAGTATCATACTAGAATGTTCTAAGAATAGACTTGGCAGTTATATGCCAGGAACCAGTACTTGATGAACTTTGTAACATGTCACATTTTAAATTTTATAATGAATTTTCCCAAGTGTGTTTTTGTCATTCTTGGTTTTCCCATTATAGCAAAGAAGCGGGAGAGTAGCAGGAAAGTAACACACAGGTTTTCCTTTGGGACCAGCAAGAAAGAGGAGACTGGTAAAACTAAGTTCAATGCACAGCCACTTGGGGCCAGAATGAGATACAGAAAATCTACAATGATGATAGGTGACATAACCATGCTCAGAAAACTGCTGAGAAGATTCTGGGTCAGAAGGAAGAAAAGAAGAACAAACACTGCTGGGCTGAACCACAAAAGCTGAAATGAAATTCCCTCACCCTGGCGTGTAATTCCATTCCTGTTGCTCCAACATTAATTTCCTTGTTTAATGTGATGGAAAAGCGAGGTCTGCTTTTGTATATAAAATTTGCTCAGACTTAAAATGTCCAAAATTTAGAGGTTTGCAGAACAAAAACAACAGTTCTGGAAGCTTAAAGTCTGAAATCAAAGTATCAGAAGGGTTGTGTACCCTTTGAAGCCACAGACAGGAAACCTTTCTTGCCTCTCTCAGTTTCTGGTAGCTACAAGCATTGCAGCTTATTCCTTGGTTTGTAGATGTTTTGTTGCAATCTCTGCCTCCACTAACATATGGTGTTCTTCCTATGTCTTCACCTCTGTGTCTCTTTGTCTTTACATGGCCATTTTTACAAAGGCATCAGTTATCCTAGACCAATACGACCTGATCTTAACTAAGTACAACTGCAGTGACCCTATTTCATTCCGAGTCACATTCTCAGCTACTGGGGATTAGGTCTTCCACATATCTTTTTTTTTTTTTTTTTTTTGCAGGGGCATAATTCAATGCACAACATGATTCCTCTCCTTGCTCCTTCAGGATTGTAAGTGTTAACAGCCATCTCCTGTTGCTTGCACATGTGTGCTTGATCATTCTGTTGGTTTCCAGTAACTCTGCCTATGTTTTTACATATACTTTCTTCATTCAACTCTCTTGGTTGTTTCTCTTGATCATGCCTCCTGTTTCCTGCCAGGACCCTTACCATGGTAAATTGCTTCCCCTATCTTCCCAAAATTCCATGTAGTGTATATGAGTGTATATGAAGTTTGCCCAGTTAAGATGTCCAAAATTTAGAGGTTTGGGGTAAAAAGGTAAAAAAAAAAAAAAAAAAAGTATGGATAAAGAGCTAGTCCAAAGTTTTGAAGTGACAGTATCATTAATATGAAAAGACAGAGCTCTTTGATTTCACCTTTGGAAGTAAAGAGGCACGTTGAAGTCATCAGATAAGCTGGTGACATCATCAAAGCTAGTTGTAGCAAAATATTATTTTTACTGATGAACTTAGTCTATTCTTTAGACATCAACTGTAATGGAAACTGACAGGAACTAGGAGAAAGGGTAAAGTCAAAATTTCAAAGCCATTTGTGAATTATAAATAAAGTATAACACTATATATTGAATTGTCACTCCAAATCCCTTGCTCAATGATAAAGAGATCTCTACCTGCTTTAAAGTTTAATACTGTATGACCATCATTCACCAAGAGTCAGGTTAAGAAGCTTTAGAAAATGATTACTCGAATGGATGTGCTAACATACATCCATGTTTGCACCCTTTCCTGAGCCCTTTTCACATAATTTTGTTTCTCTTATCTCCAGCTTATAAAAGGACCAGTTTAAAGATTTTAGAAATGAATTGTCAAGTATCACTTTTAAGAGATGAAAATTATCCATTTGGGATGTGTATCTCTGTTATGAGCAACACAATTTAAAATTGCGATTTTAGCTACCCTCAAAGTGTGTGTCCATGTATGCATATGTACATGCACATGTATGTGTGTTTATGTGTGAATTTTGCTACACATTTATCACTAGTCCTTCATGTAGAAATCTTCTGGTCTGAGCGAAAAAATACCAAAGTCTGTGTGAGAGTAACCTTGAGAATTTGCACTATACTTTCCTTATGCAGAGACCAAATTAGTTCATTATTTCTGCTTAAGGGCCCACAAATTTTCATTTTACTTTAATGCATTTCTTAGAATAAATAATGTGAATGTATTCTGACTGAAGTAATTTCTATCAAAAATATCAGAATAACAATGTTAGCAAATGAAATAGTCAGTTTATTCATAGAATTTTAAGTCACTTATTTGCCTGTCTTTTCATCAGTCTGCACCCATAAAAATGAATACTCTGTCATTTCAGTGTCCATTGTGGTCTTTTAAGCACAAGAAACTCTTGTGCTAAATATGATCAAAAGAGAAGATCACTGGAACTTAAAGAGACCTGGGTTCTAGTCCTAGTTTTGCCTCAAATTAAATAATTCTAGGCCATGAAAGAAACCGCTTTTTCTGTGAGAGTATCATGTATTTTTCTCATCTGTAGAATATGAACATTTTTCTGAGTAATCTCTTGCTTCTTGTCCAGTTCTGTCAATACATGATTCTATGAAATACAGAACTAATAGGAAAAATCTACTATGTTAATGCCATGGATAATTATTGATATATTCATCTCTTGAAACCTGGATAAAAAATGACAAAGACATTTTCCGTTAACCTCCTACGGTGACTATATAAGTGGCCAACACAAATAAAATTCTAGTTCATGTTGTTAGTCTTAATGGTTTCTGTAATTTCCAAGTCTCTAACTTGTTTTAAATTATTTGAAAAGTAAATATGATGGACATCTAATATTGGAGGCATCTGAGAAACTTTTAGGTAGATGACTTCTAAAATGACTCCCCATTCCCCCCACCTTCTGGTATTCATGTTCCTATACAGTCCCTTCTCTTTGCCTGTAGGCACAATCTACGGACTTGCTTCTGTTGAACAGAATATGGCAAAAGTGATAAGATGTCACTTCCAAGATTAAGTCATAAAAGAAAGTGACTTCCATCTTGGCTTCTGTGTTAGTCTGTTTTCACACTGCTGATAAAGGCATACCCAAGACTGGGTAATTTGTAAAGAATAAGAGGTTCAATGGACTTACAGTTCCACATGGCTAGGGAGGCCTCACAATCATGGCAGATGGTGAAATGCACATCTTACATGGTGGCAGCTAATAGAGAATGAGAACCAAGCACAAAAGGGCAAACCCCTTATAAAACCATCAGATCTCATGAGACTTATTCACTACCAAGAGAACAGTATGGGGAAAACTGTCCCTATGATTCAATTATTGCCCACCAAGGTCCCTGCCACAACAAGTGGGAATTATGGGAGCTATTCAAGATGAGATTTGGGTGGAGACACAGCCAAACCATACCAGCTCCCTTGCTCTGTCTTGCTGACCCTTCTCATTTGCTTGCTCTGATGAAGTATGCTGCCATGTCGTGAGCTGCCCTATGGAGAGGCCCATGTAACAAGAAACTTTAGATAACATTTGGCCAATGGCCAGAAAAGAGACAAAGCCCTCAGGTTAATGGCCCATGAGGAAATGAACACTTCCAACAATCATATGAATGGTCATGGAAGTTGGTTCTTCTTCAGTTAAGCTTTGTGGTGACTTCAGCCCCAGTCAACACCTTCATTACAACCTGAGAGGACCCCAAAACAGCAAGTCCAGTTATGCCCCTCTAGAATTACTGAACTACAGACACAAGAAAATTAATAATGTTGTTTCAAGACACATCTTGGGATAATTTGTTACATGGCAATAGATAAATAATAGACTTTCCCTTTAGCATGAAGAGTGACTATCAACATAGGAGTGGGGCTAAAAGTCTACTTTTAGAGGGTCACAGAGAAGCAGTAAAGTAAACATAAGTAATAACTGCAAGAGAGAAAGGTGAGTTCCTCTTCTCCTGGGGAGCTTGGATTCATAGACTTTGATTCATAATAAGAAATCAGAAGTCTTGGAATTAGGAAAAGTGAAAACATTTTACATAGGTCCCTATCTCTTTCTCAAAAGTCATTTTGCTTCACATAGGCACTGTATATTCTGTACCCACTTATGCATTACATTCTAGCCACGTTTGTCTTCTTCCACTTCCTCAAACAGATCATGTCCTTCCTTACACCAGGGTCAACATCCTTGATGCTGTCACTACCTGGAAAGTTCCTTCCACTTTACTTCATAATGCTGGCTTTTTTTCTTCTTCTAATTTCTCTGATTAAGTATCACCTTCTATAAGCACTTTTCAAAGTAATTCTCTTTCTTTTTTTTTCACCATCCAACTTGTCTTATTTCCTATTTAGATTTATTACAACTTACAATTATAAGTTATTTATCTGCAAGTTTTTCCAGCTACTAGAATTTAAACTCTATTTATATTCTGGGAATGTACAGGCCAACTGTACAGATACATGTATAGACTAGCTGACCTGCAGAAACTTGAGGGAGACTAGCAAAGAAAAGATGTCCCTAAGGTATTTCAACTAAATCTCAAAGATGCATAGAAAGTAAATACTTAACACCATGTCCCCTGAAGGTGTAAGTAGGACTGTTACACAGCAATACCTGACTGATAATAATAGCAAAGACATATTTCTAGAAGGAATCATATACTATGCTTATAATGCAATGCAAAATCATCATATTAGATGGTAAGCAGTCAGTTTCTGGCTCTATGAAATCATACTGTGACATCAGAATTCTACTATTTGGTATTTTATAATCTTGAAATAGACTAAAGACAAACTTCCTAAGACCTATATTTTTAAAAGTCCCTGCATTTGAACACCAATTAGAAACAAATGATCTTATTCATCTAATTTCTTAAATAATCTGAGGTAGCAGGGAATGGTAAAGTCATCATGGTTAACATAAAAAGAAATTTAAAAATTAAAATGATAATGTGGGAAGGCACTGATTTTTGGACTTTAGGACTTCTTCATTTATAAGTAGTTTTGCTTTATTAATTTGTATGTTTGCCATTATTTTTTATTATATGTTTGTGGTAGCTTCCAAGTCATGAGAAAGTGAAATAGAAACATATGTACTAGTGTTTTCTGAT
This sequence comes from Rhinopithecus roxellana, assembly GCF_007565055.1. Taxonomy (NCBI): domain Eukaryota; kingdom Metazoa; phylum Chordata; class Mammalia; order Primates; family Cercopithecidae; genus Rhinopithecus; species Rhinopithecus roxellana. Next base: position 36,777,201 of record NC_044568.1, on the reverse strand, counting down.
TTGAAATATTTGACCTCAAACAGCACAGATCAGCTCAAATGATTTATATATTTGTGTCTATATTTATCCTTATTATTGAGTTGTAAATTCCTTCAGGGCAAGGACTATGTCCCTTTTAATTGAGTATTTCCCAAAGAATGGGACTTGGGGAAATACTAATATTTCCAAAAGAATTGGGACTATTTTTAAGGTCTCCCTCACAGTTGAGAGCTTTCCTTCTGTCACTCAATAAAATTGTTCTCTGCCTTACTCACTCTCTGGTGTCCACACACCTTATTCCTCTCGGTCATAGGACAAGAACCCAGAACTTGCTGAGCTGTGGAGAGCAGGTGTGGAGAGGGCTGTAACACGCTCCTGTTCACTGAGCTGTGGGCAGCAGGTGTGGAGAGAGCTGTCCTGTTCGCTGAGCTGTGGGCAGCAAGTTCAAAGAGAGCTGTAACATGGCCCCATTCACCTCACTGCAGGCATGAAGAAGTGAAGCCATTGGGCGCCATTCCCTCCTGGGCTGGTTTGCCAAACTACAAAGCCAAGACATTCTGGAGTGTTCAGACCTTGAGACTCCCTGTGCGAGAGCTGTAACACCCATTGGAGCTCCACAGTTGCTGGCATCTCCAGGTTTTCAGGCACCACTGCATTCACCATATCTAGACTCCGGCACCCAACAGCAGAAACAACTTGTGGCATGGTTGGTCCAGTCACAGACTAAGTGCAGAGTCCTGGTTAGGTATGGGATCTGGGCCAGGGTGCAAGCCAAGCACAGCCTGCTGGACTGAGTGGGTGGGGTGAGCCTGGCAGGCCTGAGCAAGGTCCTAGGCAGAGGTCATGGTGGCGTTAGAGATTTCCAGCTAGTGAAGCGGCACTGAAGGAATCCTGTAGCAATTAGCCTTCTCCAGGATCACTGGAAAGGTTAGAGCAGACCTCTTTCACTTTCATTTCAGAGGCTTCTTCTCCTCAGATTTTTTTTCTGAAAACAGATGAGACACCAGACCTCTGTCAGCCAGTTAAGAGCGAATAGTGCAGCTACCAGTTCTACAAGACTCAGAGGACAGGCTTGCCAGAGACGACTTTGTCAATCCCCCATCACCCTCAGGTGTTGGAAATGTTGGCTTTGTTCCAATCTGGTTACCCTTCACGGAGGTCTAGCCATCACATGAGATTAGAAGGAAGTTCTGGGGCAATTGAGGGTATCTGGCTGAGGCTGCACTTTGGCATTACCCAAAGACCCCAGGACTGACTCCAGTCCCTGACAGTCCATTACGGTGTCAGCACTAGAACCTCCAGTCTTTCTTTTTACCTTTTCTTTCTTTCTTTTGCAGTTGTCATGGCTCCTATCTCTTCTTTATATATATACAATGCTAAAGGTGTTGTTGCAAACCAGAGATAATATAACTGGGTAGAATGAGCACTTGGCTCAGTCATCAGGAATATAATTTAGAACAATGTGGTTTCTGTCTATTCTTAGAAGCAAGGAGGATGTAATGATTGAGAGTATTTTTCCCCTGTTGAAGAAACCCATCAGCATAGGGCAAAAGGCTACTTTCCCCAGGCACCTTCCCCTCCTCTGCATTTAAGTTGTTTTTTTCCATCATGTCAGAAGTCAACATAATCCTGTGAATACAGACAGCATTTCTATGTAAGGGATTAATTTTTTTTCCTCTTGGAAGGCATCTTACTAGGCCAGGTCCTTCTGTAATTCCCTTTCTTTCCCTTGTTTGAGGAGGATCTGGTTCCACAGCTTCACTTCAGTGTTACTCCAGTGTATCTTCCACACATTGGTTTGGAATCCTAAAAAAAGACTAGATCTGAGGGACCCAAAGGCAATTGACAGTGGAAGGCTAGGGCATAGTGCAAGTGAGCGTGAATAACCTTGCCAACTAGGCCTTCTTGCTTCATGGGTGGAGGATTCGCTTACAACATGGCATAGATGAGGCCTAGGGAACCCAAAGGTTACTGACAGTGGAAGGTTAGGGCACAGCATAGGTAAATACAATTATCCCTACCAATTAGGCTTGCCTGCTTCATGGGTGGAGGTTGCACTAGCATCCATGAGTTGTGCCTATAGTAGGCACCAGGACTTGGGGAAGGAAAAGAGGGAAGAAAAAAAGGAATACATTTTTTTTTCTCTCCCTCACCTACCCTGGGTTTTTGCTGGAAGAGAAAACAGGACTAAAAGATGCATTTTCTCCTCTTTTTCAGATAGGTAACAAACCACCATCAGCCTGCACTCCTCTTGAGTGCATCCTGAATCACTGTGACTCCTTTGACCCTCAGACTCTGGAAAAAAAAAATGCCTTATATTCCTTTGCATAAGGACTTGGTCAGGTTATAGTCTGCAAAGGACAATCCCAATGAAACAGGGAAGGAGCCCTGCTCCTCCTGATATACCCCATTTTCCCTATCCAGGTTTTCTCTCAAGCTTGCCCCATCCTAGATATCCTCATTTTAGGTGGTTCCCAGCCTAGTTTCTGCCCCTACAAGAGATGCCTTGTGACCCCATTAAGGTCCAGGTCCCCTTTTCTGTACAGGACTTAAGGCAAATTAAGGGAGATCTTGGCAAGTTTTCATATAACCCTAACAGGTATATAGAGGCTTTCCAGAATTTAACCCAAGTATTTGAACTCTCCTAGAAGAATGTTATTTTACTTTTGAATCAAACCCTGGCTACCGCTGAGAAGTAGGAAGCCCTGCAAGTGATGGAGAAGTTTGGGGATTGAGTTTTGTATCTCATAGTGGCAAGGAAGCAGATGAGCCTCATCCAATTGGAAGAACAGAAGTGCCATTGAAGGACCCTAAATGGGACCCCAATGATGAAATGGGAGAATGGAAGAAGAAACACTTTCAGGTGTGCATATTGGAGGACCTACAAATAGCTAGAACTAAGACTCTCAGTTACTCCAAACTATCCTTGATAGACCAGGGATCACATGAGAATTCCACTGCCTTCCTGGAAAGGCTAAGAGAGGTATTGTTAAAGCACATCTCTATCTCCTGATTTGGTAGAGAGAAAACTTGTCCTAAAGGATAAGTTTATTACTCAGGCAGTCCCTGATATCAGGAGGAAGCTGCAGAAACAGACCATGGGAGCAGATAATACTTCAGAGAATCTCCTGAAAGTGGCCACCTTGATCTTTTACAATACAGATTGGGAGGAAGTCCAAGAGAGAGAGGAGACACAAGAAAAAAGCAGAGGCTCTAACAGTTGCCTTACAGACTCACAATCCACAGAATCCCTGAGATGCACCTGTTAATTGCTATGAATGTGGCAAACCAGGGAACTTTATGAAGGACTTCCAGCATGCGGAAGCCACCGTGACCCTGTACATTCTGCAGTGGGAACCACCGTAAGGTGGACTGTTCCTGGAGACACAGGTCACTGGATCCAGAGTCAGTCTCTCAATTGGTCCAGAAGGACTAGTGGGTTCTGGGGCTTCTGTTCCCGGATCTGATGGTTCGGACCACCATTACCATCCAGGAGCCCCAGGCGATTCTGGACATTGAAGGAAAGAAGGTGGACCTCCTCCTGGATACCAGAGCAGCCATTTACTCTCAAATCCAGGCCTTCCTTCATCCCTTAGCATGACAATAGGGATTTATCAGGAAAGCCTTTAACCTAATATTTTTCCCAGCCCCTTAGTTGTAGTTGGGGAGACTCTTGCTTGCCCACGTCTTTTTAATCATGTCTGAAGGCCCAACTCCTCTGATGGGCAGGGATATATTAGCTCACATGGGAATCACCATCCTTATGGCTCCAGGACAGACTCTTTGTCTCCCCCTGATGGAAACTGATATTAATCTGGAAGTTTGGAAAACTCTAGGGAAAAGTAGTCAAGCCACAACCGCCACACCGGTCTAGATCCACTTTAAGGATCCTATGTCCTTCCCTAACCAGAGACAATATCCCTTAAAACCAGAAGTTAGGAAGGAGCTAGAAGCCATCATTGATAACTTGAGGATGCAGGGCCTCCTCAAACCCTGCAACAGCCCTTGTAATACCCCAATATTAGGGTTACAAAAATCCAGTGGAGAATGGGACTTGTCCAGGACCTCCACCTCATTAATGACGCTGTGGTTCCAATTTATCTGATGCTTCCCAATCTCTATACCCTGCTAACTCAAATACCTGAAGGAACTAAATGGTTAATAGTGCTGGACCTAAAGGATTCCTTTTTCTACATGCCCCTACACCCCAACTTCCAATATTTGTTTGTATTTGAGGATCTCCCCAACAAGACCACCAAGCTAACCCAGAGGGTGTTACCTCAGGGATTCCGAGACAGCCCCCACCTGTTTGGGCAGGCATTGTCAAAAGATATCTCTGAGTTTCTTTATTCTCAGGTTAAAGTTTTAAAATATGTAGATGACATTCTACTTTGTGCCCCAACTGAGGAAGTCTCTCAGGAAGGGAGTAAGGCTTTCTTAATTTCCTGACTACCAGAAGATATAAGGTCTAGAAATCTAAGGCTCAGCTCTGTCAGACTTCAGTGAAGTACCTAGGTCTAATCTTGTCAGAGGGTACCAGGGCACTAGGTGAAGAAAGGATTAAACCCATATCCACCTGTTTTCCTTCCCCAAAGCCCTCAAGTAGCCAAAGGGATTCTTGGGCATTACAGTTCTGCAGATTATGAATACTTGGATATGGAGGGATAGCTTGTCCCTTAGATCACCTAATAAAGGAAACTCAGGCAGCTAAGAGTTACTCCTTAATTTGACAACCAGAGGCTAAAAGGGCCTTTGACCAATTGAAACAAGCCTTGCTTGAGGCACCAGCCCTTAGTCTTCCTGTACGGAAGATGTTCAATCTTCATGTATCAGAAAAAAAGGGAATGGCCCTGGGAGTTCTGATCCAGGCCCAAGTTTCAGCCCATCAGCCCATAGGCTACCTAAGCAAGGAGCTTGATTTGGTAGCTAAAGAATGGCCGGCCTGCCTCTGGGCAGTTTCAGCAGTAGCCTTGATGGTATCCGAGGCTACTAATTTAACAATGAGAATAACTTAACCATTTATACCTCACATAATGTGACAGGACTGCTGCCTTCTAAAGGGAGTCTCTGGCTAACAGACAACTGCCTCCTGAAATATCTAGCTTTGCTACTGGAGGGACCTGCAGTCCAATTAAGAACCTGTCCCTCCCTAAACCCAGCCACTTTCCTCCTAGAGGAAGCTAAGGAGTTTAAACACAATTGCAAACAGATAGTACTGTAAACCTGAGGTCAGAGAGGCCTTCAAACCCCACCTTGGAGAACCCAGACTGGACTCTCTTTATGCACAGAAGTTCTTTTGTAGAACAAGGGATCCATAAGGCAGCATATGCAGTAGTCACCCTGAATGACACTGTTGACAGTATGCGTCTCTCCTTGGGCACAAGTGCTCAACTAGCTGAGTGAATTGCCTCACAAGGGCACTTTAATTAAGCAAAGGGAAAGCAGTTAACATTTATACTGATTCTAAGTACACTTTCTAGTTCTCCATACCCATGCCACTATTTGGAAAGAGAGAGACTTTCTTACACTAAAAGGTCTCCCATTAAAGAACATCAGAAAGCTAACAGGCTTTTATCCTCAGTTTTCCTTCCATGGAAAGTGGCAATAATACATTATAAAAGGGAAATAAGTTGGTGGATCAAGCAGCTAAATCAGCAGAGAGAAGGCACCAGCTTTCTGATCCACTTGAGGCCCCCCTAACTTGGGAGGGCTCTGTAGGAGAAATAAAACCTCAATATTCTCCGGCAGAAATAGAATTGGCCACCTCTTGGGGATACACCTTTCAGCCCTCAGGATGGCTGCAATCAGAGGATGGCAAACTTCATCTACCAGCTTCCAGCCAATGGAAAGTTCTTAAAATCATTTACCAAGACTTCCACCTAGGGAAGGATAAAATTTATCAATTGGCCATAAGGTCGTTCTCAGGTAAAAATCTGATAAAATCTCCAAAAATGGTCAAACAGGTCATTAATGTTTGTGAGACTTCCCTTAAAAATAATCCCCTCAATTGATGGCTTCTCCCCTACAAAACCCAAAGAATGGGAGGCTACCCAGGGGGAGAACGGCAGATGGATTTTACCCATATGTCAAAGATAAGGGGCATCCAGTACCCATCCAGTGTGGGTAAATACCTTCATTAACTGGGTAGAAGCATTTCCATCTCAAACAGAGAAAGCCTCTAAGGTGATAAAAGTACTAATTAATAAGTTGGACTCCTTAAATACTTCCAGAGTGATAATGGCCCCTCGTTTAAGATGACTGTCACCCAGGGGTCTCAAAGGCACTCATACAATGCCATCTTCATTGTGCTTGGAGATGACAATCCTCAGGAAAGGCAGAGAAGATAAATGATATTATCAAAAGGCACCTCAGAAAACTCTCTCAAGATATTAGCCAAGTGTGGTGGACGCGGCTGTAATCCCAGCTACTCGGGAGGCTGAGATAGGAGAATCACTTGAATTTGGGAGGCAGAGGTTGCAGTGAGCCAAGATCGCACCACGGGATTACATCTCACCTGGATACTCTTTTTCCTGAGGCCTACTATGTGTTAAAAACATCCCTTAGAAGCTGCGTTTAAGTACCTTCAAAATGATGTATGGACACCTTTTTCTCATCAATTATTTATTGCTAGACCAAGGAACATCTGATTTGATTAAACATATAACTTTCTGGCTCATTTCCAACAGGAACTGAAACAACTGTCAGAGCCCAAGCCCCATGAACTAGGGCCGCCTCTATTCAAGCTAGAGGACTTAGTACTGGTAAAGGCATATCCTTCCCTTTCTCCCTCTCTAGGCCTGAATTGGGAGGGACCTTACCCTGTACTTCTTTCTACTCTGTCAGCAGTAAAGATCACTGGAATAGATTATTGAATTCATTATATTCTAATAAAGGCCTGGGAAACGGATAGAATCACCTCTGTTGACCCAGAAGAGCACCCGAAGCACCAGTGTGAAGAAATCGGAGACCTCAAGCTAAAAATCACAAAAGGTAAGTGTCAATAATTAACGTTCCATGGATATCTTCTTTGTAGTCTTACCTATGCTTGCTGTTCTCACCTTTGTTCTGTTTCTCACTATAGGCGTCTTTGCCAAGAACCCCTTAATCCTGAACACACATGGAATTATCTACTCCCCTGAACAGCTATCTCTCTTCTAAAATTTAACTGCCCTCCCCCTACAAGATCTAATTTCTGGCTGGGCGTGGTGGCTCACGCCTGTAATCCCAGCACTTTGGGAGGCCAAGGCAGTGGATCATGAGGTCAGGAGATCGAGACCATCCTGGCTAGCATGGTGAAACCCCATCTCTACTAAAAATACAAAAAATTAGCTGGGCATGGTGGCGGGTGCCTGTAGTCCCAGCTACTCTGGAGGCTGAAGCAGGAGAATGACATGAACTCAGGAGGCAGAGCTTGCAGTGAGCCGAGATTGCGCCACTGCACTCCAACCTGGGCAACAGTGTGAGACTCCATCTCAAAAAAAAAAAAAAAAAAAAAAAAAAAAAAAAAAAAAATTAGTTTATTTCACAAGAGTGAAACAGCTCTGGTCACAACATTGTTTTCAGAATTATTAGTCTATTTTACTTCTTATTTCTGTTATCTTTGGCACTAGATTGTTTCATTTTAGCTCCTCTTTGTATAATATCCATGCATACTTAACCACATTGTAAAATTTGCTTATTCTTCCCTAGAGACCGTCAAACTCCAAATGATCATGCAAATAGGGCCTTGGATAATGGCTCCCTTTTACCAGGGACCCTTAGATAGGCCTCTTAGAGAGACCTGACCCCCGTTTTCCCAAGACAATGCCCCCTGTCAGCATAAAGCAGTTAGAACAGTCACTATCCCTATCCTAATGGCAGCTAGATGTACCTCTTCAGAGGAGAGACTGATAGCAACAGGAGACAAACAAATTCCTAGGCAGACAGGGATGGGTCCCCAGTGAAACTTAACCTTCAAGCCAAAGACAGTTTAAAGCCTGACAACTGAGCTGCCAGATCTGGATAGAGCCCACGACCAGAGTGAGAACTTCTTTCCCCATCTTACCCTCTCTCTCTCTATTGGTTCCTTCTGGATGATACCTTTTAACCAGTAGAATGGTGCTTTTTCCAAAGCCCACCCATGGACCAATTAGCATGCACTCCCCCATTCTGAGCCCATAAAAACCCTGGACTCAGCCTCACAGACGGCTACCCACTTTCAGCCCCACTCTCGCAGCTGAGAGCCTTCCTTCTGTTACTCAATAAAATTATTCGTTGCATTACTGAAGAAGAGGAAAAAGAAGAAGAGAAGGAGAAGGAGAAGGAGAGGAGGAGGAGGAGGAGGAGGAGGAGGAGGAAGGAGACTTAACTCACATGCAGGGCACAATAACTATTTGGCAAACTGTCTTAGTCTGTTTTCTGTTGCTTATAACAGAATACCTGGAACTGGATAATTAATTAAAAAGGGAGGTTATTTCTTACAATTATGGAGGCTGAGAAGTCCCAGGTCAAGGGGCTGCATTTTGTGAGAGCCTCCTTGCTGTTGGGGACTCTCTAAAGGTGCAGGATATCACATGGTGAGGGGTTAAGCATAGTAAGTGCCCAGGTTTCTTTTTCTTTTCTTATCAAGCCACCTGTCCCTCCCACACCTATGACAACCCATTAACACATTAATTTGTGAATGAATTAATTCATTCATGAAGACTCTGACCCAATCAGCTCTTGAAGATTCTACTTCTCAATACTGACACACATTGGAGATTAAACATCAATGTGAGTTTTGGAGGGGAAAAATATTCAAACTATAACACAAACTAAGGTAAATTAGATGAAAGATATATTGAAACAAACAGCTGTATTTAGAAGTGCATAAAATCACGATTTAATAGAATATGGTTTAGATACAACAAGAACCTCTATATTCAAAATGTGGTCATTTTTATGTCTCCTGAAATAACAGAATAAAAAGTATTTCACTATCTGAGAACAACAATTTGTTGATGAAAAGTTAATTGAAAACCTATTTTATACTAAATTGCATATCGATATTTTACCAAAGGGAAAGGTACCAAATTATTACAATTTTAAGATTAAGGAATTTACAAAAAAATAATAGCAAGCAAGCATGGAGAAATTATTTCACTTACCTTTACCATAGTATCTCAATGAAAGTATCTGGGTCATTCTAATATACTGTGACCATTAGATGGGTTTGAATTTTATCTTACTTTTTTCCTTAGCTCTAAAGCTCACCCTAATGCCAGGCACATTTTCAGGAGATTACTAAAGATTTGGTAGATGGATAGATGCATTGATGAATGAATCAACTAATACTCTTTGGCAGTGGTAAAAGTGAGACTATGTTTAATTTTTATAACATATATCACACGAAAAAGATGGTGAAAAAAAGGTATTAGAGAAACTAGTAGCTTCCCTAAGACAAAGAACCAAAAAATCTTCCACAGTCTTGCAAATGTATTTCTCATTGCACTCATTGTTCTCTATTTTTAAATTCCTATTTATTTTGTCAGTAGATGCTTCTTTATGACTATTTACTTGTCTTCATATATCTCAACAATAAATCTACATTGTGTCAACAATGAGAAAAGCACAATGCTAAGCATTGAGGATACAAGGAGACTACAACAGCCATAGTAAGTGTCCCAGTGGACGCTACAGACAAGTAACTCCACCTGAAACAGAAAAATAAGAGTGCTGCAAAACTTCTGCAAGTTTTCAGAGGATGTATCTTTAAAATTGAGTTATTTTTAAGGTGGGGCCTTTGGGAGGTGATTAGGTCATGAGGGCAAAACTGAACAACCTAATCCATCTTCAACTGCATGGGGAGATATTTGGATGAAGGTAACCTAGCCTGAGATGTGGAACCTGTTTGCTAATTGTGCTGGGATTCCATCCTGTATCTCTTCCCTATAAGATGCCAGTGTCTCAGCCAGGTACATCAAACTGGAGTGACTTTGTTATTTTAGATGAGCTACAAGACTTAAATGTTGGATTATTCAGAGTTAGTATGGGTTTCTACCACAACTGAAATATAACCTTTTAAAATCAGTGGTTCTGTCCATTAGAGTCTGTAAGAATTACTTGCACTGGGCCGGGTGCGATGGCTCACACCTGTAATCCCAGCACTTTGGGGGGCCAAGGTGGGTGGATCATGAGGTTAGGAGTTTGAGACCAGCCTGACCAATGTGGTGAAAACCTGTCTCTACTAAAAATACAAAAATTAGCTGGGCATGGTGGCAGGCGCCTGTAATCCCAGCTACTCAGGAGGCTGAGGCAGGAGAATTGCTTGAATTACTTGAACTGTTTGTTCAAAATGAAAATTCCTGGGTTTCTGATTCAATATTTCTATTAAGAATGATTCTAACACAAATAGTTTATGGGCTTACATTGAAAAACATGGATTTTATTATATATTTAAAAACTAAATCTTAATATGACATACATAGCTCTTCATAGGATTACCTCAATTTGTCTTTTTAGCATTGTTACCTACAAAGTGCTTCTATAAATCAAGACTTTCGTAACACAAAACTTTCTCAAATTACATGATTTTTCTTGTCTCAAGACTCTACTGAGTTGCTGAAACTAGTCAACTTAGGATTTCAAATCAGCTTACTAATATCATAACTTGATACTTTGCTAGTTGATTTGATTAGCACCAATCTCTGAAACAAAACAAAAGGGTACTCAGTATTAATAAATGCCAATTATCTGCCAGATTCATTTCAGTATTAATAAATGCCAATTATCTGCCAGATTCATTTTTTTGCATTTGCATATATGCCTACTCATTAAATTGTTATAACACTAAAAATATTATTTTTCTCATTATACAAATGAAAAACTTGATGTTTAATAGGTAAGGAATTTTCTCATGGTTAAACAATTAGTAAAGGTAGAATTAGTAATATAACCCAGGTCAATGGCATTTCAAAGTCCATTTTCATTCCATTAAGCCAGATTGCTTTGGTTATTTTTATAGCCAAACAAATACTCAGAAATAATTTTAAATTAGTTTGAAACTGATCTTAAAGCTTGCATACACTCACTATTGCCAAAGCATTTCCATCTTTATGTAAAAAAGATGTAATAATGCATATAAATGATCTTGCACTCAATAAGAGCTAGTTCCTCTCCCACTTTTCCTCTAGCATCTGTGATATAGTTGATGATGGATGTTTGGAAGGTCGGATGACAGATGGGGCTACATGTCTAGTTTCAAATAAGAAATTTAAAATTAGAGATTAAACTCAAGTATCTCAAGAGGGGAGACTGGAAATCTTGGAGTCTGGGTGATGCTCTGATTCTCATCAAGATTTAATTTGTATGAGAAAATCCTTCTATTTTAATTAGCACCTCTTTGGGATAGAAATACCAGTACACCATTCATTCATCTAAATGAAGAGTGGAAGATGCTTTCCATGATAATAATGAGACGATTTCTTGGCCATCAATGTGGCCTCCAAGAGCCATCTGTTCCCAGAGTCAGTGAGCAGTAAGGATTTATGAATGGCTTCCAACAAACTCTGTGTGTGTGGCAGGAAAGGGCAAATCCAGCTGCTGTTTATTTTCACCGAACATCTTGATATGTTCTTCAAACATTGCAAATTTGATGAAGCCCAAATACAGTTTGTCAAACACTTTTCTTTTCTAATTGGGAAAATGATTTGAATGTTAAGAGAAATTGCAAAATATGATTCTGATTCATTCATATTTGCATCAAGTCACCAATGTTGTAGAGCTCATCAATGCTCCACATCCCCAGGGTCTGCCAAAACAAACAAGAACAGGCACAAACTCTCACACACTGACACAAATCCACAGACACATCTTTTCTTCCAATCTGTTGAAAATTAAACAGGGGTTTGAACTTTTCGGCTATTGTGGATAGAGCTGATATGAACATTTCTGTCTAGATCTTTATGTGGACATATGCTTTCATTTTTCTTGAGACTACCTCAGTGTAAGAGGATTCAAAGATGAAAACCCAGGTTACTCAAAGTTCAGTTAAATATTTGCCAATTTAGCGAGTGTCTAGGCATCCTCAAGGGACTTAAAATACCTTGGAGAATGGTTCCCTTGCCTATGACTTTGAGTTAGTCATCCATGAACCTCGGTCTTAGGGCTCATTTGGCTTTTTCTAAAGTAACAGATACTACAGAAGGAAGAGGCACTGTGAGGGTGAACAACACAAACAGTCCCTGTGAAATTAAATTAAAAATTAAGCAGCCGGGCGCGGTGGCTCACGCCTGTTATCTCAGCACTTTGAGAGGCCGAGGCGGGCGGATCACGAGGTCAGGAGATCGAGACCATCCTGGCTAACATGGTGAAACCCCGTCTCTACTAAAAATACAAAAACATTAGCTGGATATTTTGGGGGGCGCCTGTAGTCCCAGCTAATTGGGAGGCTGAGGCAGGAGAATGGCGTGAACCCAGGAGGCAGAGCTTGCAGTGAGCCGAGATCGCGCCACTGCACTCCAGCCTGGGTGACAGAGCGAGACTCCGTCTCAAAAAATAAAAAATAAACAAATAAACAAATAGAAAAATAAAAAATAAGCAAAATATGTATGTTTATCTGTATGTGTGTGTGTGTGTGTGTGTGTGTGTGTCTAACTTCAAAATGTGATAAATGCACTGAGGGATTTATACAGAATTCTATAATTCTACTTTTGTCTGAGTAACCAGGAAAGAAGTCTCTGAAGTGGGAAAAATTAATCTGAAGTTTGAAAAATAAGAAAGAGCCAGCAATGTGAAAAGTAGCTGTATAAGCATCAAAAAGAACATAGCATATATGAAAGTCCTGCTCTCAGGACTTAGAGATTGGAGTACAGTAAATAAAGGGGAAAATGGATGAGATGAGGCTGAGCCAGGGCAATGTTTCTTTCTTTCATTTTCCATCTTTAAAAATATAGATATAGATATAGATATAGATATAGATATAGATATAGATATAGATATAGGGCTGGGTGTGGGGGCTCTGGCCTCAGGCTGAGACGGGCAGATTGCTGGAGCCCAGGAGTTTGAGACCAGCCTGGGCAAGATGGTGAAACATTGTCTCCACTAAATGTACTAACATTAGCCAGGGTTGGTGGTGTACGCCTGTAGTCCCAGCTACTTGGGAGGCTGAGTTGAGAGGATCACCTGAGCCCAGGAGGTTGAGGCCACAGTAAGCCCTGATTATGCCACTTCACTCCAGTCTGGGAAAAAGAGCCAGACCAATAAATAAAAGATAAATGCAAATAAATACACATATTGAGCAATAATTTATGTATAGTAAAAATTACAAAGATCTCAAGCATGCAGTTAAGTTTTGACAAATGTATATACCCATGTAATCAAACCTCAAATTAGGATTAAAGGTATAGAACATTTCTGTAATCCCAGAACATTCCATCACATTCAATTCTTGTCAATTAACAAATATTTTGCTACTACTAGTTGCATCAAGAGGCAACCACTCTTCTGGTTTCTACAGACATAAATGAAAATAGATTAATTTTTTTCCTTTTTAAATACACAGGAATCAAATAATATGTATACCTTTGTGTTTGGTTTCTTACTCTTAAAGTGATGTTTCTGGGATTCATTCATATATTGTATTTATTTTTATTGATGAGTAGTATCTCATTAAATAAAAATACAATTTTTTCTACCAACTTATTAAAGAGAATTTGGACTATTTCTAGTTTTGAGCTGAGACTGCTGCCCCTGACAAAATTGTCAACATTTGGCATTTTTTGCCTTTCCACGTTTTTCATCTATCTTGACTTTTTAGATATTCCAATTCTCACAAAATGTGTTTGTTTTTATTCACTGTTTTCAATGTTTGCTCTAGGGATTACAAAATGTACCCTTCAGCTATCACAGTAAAATGTGAGTTATAATATACTATTTCAGGTACTAAGTAAGAAACTTAAGTCAGAATTCATCTATTTACCTTCTCCCATTCTTTATGCTGTCATTACTCACATATGTAAGTATACATGTAATAGCCATATGTAGAAAATATGTATATATTTTTTCTACTACAAATTAAATTTCAAAATACATTACATTTATTTTTAAACAATTGTCTTTAAAACAAAATAAGAAAAGAAAAAAGAAATAATCTTCTGTATTAAAGTATATTTAAAAATGTCCAGCATTCCTTTCTACAGAAATGGAGCTTCTATGTGGTATAAATTCCAAGTATAAAACACTTGTAGCATTTCTTGCTGTAGAGATCTATGAACGGCTTATCCATTCTGGAATGTATTTCATTAAGAGTTATTGGAATATGCTCTTCTTAGATACTTTTGTAGAACAGGTATGGCTTTTAGTTTAGGGTGTTTTTTTTCCCACCTTGATGAGATCAAGGCAATGACAGTCTTTTGTAATTTTCCACAAAGTAACTGAAAGGTGAAGTTTTTCCAAAGGGTAAGATTTTTAAGATCTTGTATATACTTAAGTGAACTATGCCATTGGCTGTAGTGCAGAAAAGAAAAAATTATCATATAAATAAGTTTTCCAAGCAAATGAAACAAATTTTTATAAATGAGAGAGAAAAAAGGGATGAATTAAAAAATAAAGGAGAGGATAGTAATACGTAGCCTGAAGGGTTCTCTGAGACATGAGAGTGAGTGTGGTGTGTTGCATATGAAGGGCATCTTTTTGATGTGAGTTAAATATGAATTGGCCTTTAATATTTGATGATGGAGAAGACTCTGCTTATGAAGCTCAATTATGTTAAAAATTAGCTATTATCAAATAACTAAAAGACACATGCAATTAAACTTTTAGGTAGGTGGGATGAGAAAATGTGTCTAGTTTATTAATCCAGGTTAACTGGGGTAATTGTATTCTTATCTATATCCAAAAGGGGTTGGGATTTGGAGAGACGGATTCATGAGCTATTTTAGGAAATGGGACTAGGTTTGTTTAAAACATCAGAAGCCAGTGCTCAGTTCTAAACTACGTAGAGCAACAGATACATAGAAAATTAGGCATACCACTTGAAATATGTTTGACGTATAATAATTGCCCAGCAGATGTTAGATTATTTCACTTCTCCTAACCATTCCTATCCTGCACATGTATGTGAGTGCATGTGGGTGTGCATTCATTCATACATGTACCTACATACACACTCCTCTTTTGACATTTCCCCCAAGTGTTTGCACAAATACGGTGATAAATGCCAGTATGATAATCATGGATTCAAAAGGGAAGAATCTTCTTCCTTTAGAAAAATATAAACTAGGGAGATTTCCACAGGGTATTAAAGGAATGATGAGGCCACAAAAAAGGAGTAGTCATACCCTGTACCCATACGCATGCAAAGTCCTATTATCTGAGGGTATTAGGAATGTTTAGAGTTTGATGCATTTATAGAATTCACAGTGTGTTTTTTGTTTTTTTTTAATGTTGTTTTGTTTGTTTTTCTCGAGACAGATTCTTGCTCTGTTGCCCAGGCTGGAGTGCAATGGTGCAATCTCGGCTCACTGCAACCTCTGCCTCCGGGGTTCAAGCGATTCTCCTGCCTCAGCCTCCCTAGTAGCCGGGATTATGGGTGTGCACCATCACGCCTGGCTAATTTTTTGTATTTTTTTTAGTAGAGACGGGGGAGGGGGGGTTTCACCATATTGACCAGGCTGGTCTCAAACTCCTGATCTCATGATCTGCCCACCTTGACTGCCCAAAGTACTGTGATTCCAGGCATGAGCTACTGCGCCCAGCCCACAGTGTGTTTTTACCCCAATAATCCTTTCTATTGGAGAACTACTACAACCACATTTCATGATGTGTGAGGAACTGTCAGTTATCCCATTAAGCTGTTGTGCATATGACTAATATAAGGTTAAAATTTTCTCGTTTCCTGATATGTGACATAAATACATGGAATTAAGTGTTCCAAATCCTCTATTATTGCTGGATCATCATTTCTAAAATGTAGTCTTAACACCATAGGAAGCTGTTCTTCCTAACAGTTGGAACACATACAGCCAAAAAATAAGGCCAATACTGAAAAGAAAGTAAAGCCATTAGATAGAGGTAAAGCCCTGGTTACATTGTTTAAGATCCTGGATGCAGCCATTCCTGGAACTAGACACTCCTCCATTTCCCAGCTACCTGAACCAACATATTCCCTTCTAGCAATGTATGTTCATAATGAGTTTCTGTCACTTGTAATTACAGATTCTGGCTTATACACTCACCACTTCTTTCTTCATTTTACTGAGTGTGTATAGGTAATGCTATTCACCTTTCTTTCCACTCTGTTACATCTTAAGAGCTGAGAAGCCCCTGTAAACACTTGAAAGAAGATCAGAAATTATACCAGATGGCTTAGTCTAATAGTCCAGTACTACTTTACCATAGTTGCACCTAATTTGAGAAATTTATGGGCCTTGATCTCAAAGACTATTTTGGCTTTTTATTTTTGCTTTGTTTTATCTTTCTTACTTAATGTGTGAGGGCAAGGGATAGTAGTTCTTGATTTGTTTGACTGAATTGTATCCTCTAGAATTGTTTCAATAAAAAAATCCAGAGATCTTTTTTGAGTATTGGAAACATTCTAAAATTGCTTTAGCATGATGGTTGTACAACTCTCTAAATATTTTTAAAAATAATTGTGTATGTAAGTGTCATAGTATGTAAATTATACGTCAATTGTTCTGCTTTTTGAAAAGATAAGTGAGAGGAGGCAAAAGGAAGACATTTACATGAGGGATGGTTTGGAGGAGGAGGGAGTTGCTACACAGGGATTCAGTAGCCAAGGGAAAAACTCAGGGCAGATGAAATCAAGTTCACATTATTTTTAGGAGAATGAAGCATTATTCCCATAAATATGCTGGAATATAATAGAAGCATTTCATCACAGAATTTTCTGATATTTTTCTTTCTTCTATACACTCAGCAAATGACATCAATTTTGGCCACACAAAATGAAATGATGTATAAATCTCTTTTCTAATTTACAAAAGTCTGCCCAATGATTCTGCATTACTTTTAAGTTCTATCTCGTATTGAACTAATTTAATTTGCATATTTAATGAAGTTGCTATAATAATTTGAATAATTAAATCTAAATATTTCCTCTTGTTAATCATTCAATTATTCAGTTTTTAAATTTTAACATTTATTTTAGACTCAGGAGGTAGATGTACAGTTTGTTACATGGATTTATTGTGTAACACTGAGGTTTGGGATATGAATGATCCCATCACCCACGTAATTACCGTAGTACCCAATAGGTAGTTTTCCAGCTCCCCTGGCCTCTCTATCCGCCTTCTAGTAGTCCCCAGTATCTATCATTCCTATCTTTATGTCCTTGTGTACCTAATATTTAGCTCCCACTTATAAGAGAAAACATGTAGTATTTGATTTTCTGTTCCTGCATTAATTTGCTTAGCATAATGGCCTCCATCTGATCTGCATTCATGTTGCTGCAGAGGACATGATTTTATTAATTTTCATGGCTGTGTAGTATTTCATGGTGTATATAAACCACATTTTCTTTATCCAAACCACTGTTGATAGGCACCTAGATTGACTCTATGTCTTTGCTCTTGAAAATAGTGCTGCCTTACTCATTCTTTTATTTTACTTTTTGTTTATCTCAGACTTCTGCTTCTGGGAAAATGGGATAAATATCCTTATTCTGTGTCATTATATCTTAATTTAGGTCCTCGTCACACACGTCCGTGTGAAGAGACCACCAAACAGGCTTTGGGTGAGCAATAAAGCTTTTTAATCACCTGGGTGCAGGTGGGCTGAGTCTGAAAAAGGAGTCAGCAAAGGGAGTTAGGGGTGGGGAAGTTTTATAGGATTTGGGTGAGTAGTGGAAAATTACAGTCAAAGGGGGTTGTTCTCTTGTGGACAGGGGCGGGGGTCACAAGGTGCTCAGTGGAGGAGCTTCTGAGCCAGGAGAAGGAATTTCACAAGGTAATGTCATCGGTTAAGGCAGGAACTGCCCATTTTCACTTCTTTTGTGATTCTTCAGTTGCTTCAGGCAATCTGGATGTATAAGTGCAGGCTTGGGCTTGGAGGTCTGATAGTCCTCATAGATAACCTTTCTTCTAATAAGTATATGATTTAGAAGCTGACAGTTTTATATATCTCTTGTTCTAATGTTTTATAGATATTTTTCTGAAAAATTGAACTATTTTATGTTTATATTATAATTTAATGAAGAGAGTAATCTAGTTCTTTGCTATTTAAAGTGTGGTTTGTGGATTAGCACTATCAACCTTGCTTAGGCACTTGATGGAACAGCAGAAACTTGGGTTCTTCTGACCCCAGACTTAATGACTCAGAATCTATTTTAACAAGATTCCTATGTCATCCTATGCACACCAAAATTTGAGAAACACTTTTCTTGTTGATTAAAGTAGAACTGACAATTGAGTTCATTCAGCTCAGGGTTTTTGCTACTTTATCTTCAATAGAATGTATTTGTCTCTTTTCACAGGATAATAGTAGTTCAAAAATTAATGCCTAAACATTTCTATGTAAACGAAAATTTACTCTAAGTACTTATATCAGTTGGAATTAAATTTCATTTTTATTTATTACCTGGCATTTAAATTCAGGTTTTTGGATGTCTATGATCCATCATTTTCTCATTTAATAAAAATAAAAACTCATTATATATTTCTGAATTTGTATCTTGGCATATACTTTCTCCATTATTTACTTTTCTTTTTCCTATGTGACTAAATTTATTCCTGTTTTGTGCCTGTGTTGAGTCTGGCTTCTTCTATCTCAAAAACATCAGTACATATATACCACATGAAATTAAACCCACTGAAGAGCTACCATTTTATCAAAATAAATGAACCCACTGCTTTTGTATGTAAATGCAAAAAGTTGTAAACCAATGTAAAAATCTTAAACCCTGCAACTGACTGAGTGGAACCCCTCATGGCCAGGGGGACCCCAAAAATCCTTAAAAACTGAATTCCTGGTCCCTAGCCATGATAAGAAAGGAGGTCAGACACAGTTCCTTATACCCCCACCCTTTTGGAGTTTAGGCACAACTGCCCAGCATTTTGGTTAAAATAGAGATAATAAAACTGTTAATAAAACTCCTTGTCAATAAAATACAAAATTATAAATATAAATAATTTCTAAGACCTAAAACCGTGCAAGGCAAGAGTTTAGTCATACCCTACAAACCATAAAATATTGTTAAATGGACCTTTTAAATTAACCCAGTAAAACATGACTTACTTTCCAACCTGACTTGGTAAAGTATCATAGGAAAGATAGCAGATCATGAAAGAAATCAATATACTTTACCCCAAAATATATTTATTTAACATAGTTTGAAATGGCCCTGCAAAGCCATCTTTTGTGGGGGAAATTTATGTCTATAGAGAATCACCATTAATGCATTCAGGCATTCCCTTTTTAGGCTTTTCTGGGATCAAGAATAGATTAACTGAGAGTCTTGACACCTTTAGCTCTGAAAGGAGACACTTACCATCTCTTCTCTCTGAGGACTGAGACCTTTGAGGCTTTATCCACATAACAAGAGTCTTGGTCCTCCCAACTCTCTTACTTTTATTTATTTATTTTTTTACTTTTAAAATGTTTTTTTCTGAGCAAACTCTTGCTCTGTTGGCCAGTCTGGAGTTCAGTGACATGATGATGGCTTACTGAAGCCTCAACTTCTCAGGCTCAAGATATACTCCCCTGTCAGCCTCCTGAGTAGCTGGGACTACAAGCACATGTCACCATGCCCAGCTAAATTTTTTTTTTTTTTTTTTGTAGAAATGGGGGTCTCATGTTGCCCAGGCTGACCTCTAATTCCTGGGTTCAAGTGATCTGCCTACTTTGGCCTCTGAAAGTGCTGGGATTATAGACGCGAACCATTGCACCTGGCCAATCTAATTTTGTTTATTCAAGCATTCCTTTCTACTGACTTCAGGTCTTTAGGCAATAGATAAACTCTCTTAGTCAACTGTCGACTAAGAAATCCCTAAAACCCACCTATGACTTGTAAGCCCCCACTGAAATGTCCTGCCTTTTCAGACCCAACAAATGTATACCTTACATGTATTGGTTTATGTCTTTGACAGGAACTCCTAGCTCCCTTAAATGTATGAAACCAAACTGTAACTCGACTGCCTCGGAACTACTTACTCAAGACTTCTCAGTTTTGTATTTTTCTCTGGGCCACAGTCACTCGTATTGGCTTAGAGTAAACCTTTTAAAAATATTTTATAGAGTTTGGTTTTCCATTAACAAAATTATGAAAAACGAAGGCCTTTGTTGCTTCATAACAGAAATGACTGCTGCAAATTGCCAACAGTCATTTCTGTTATTTCCTTGGGTTTCCTCTATAATTTACGTGCAAATGAGCTATCCCTCAATGCATGTTGACCTCAGTATCTTTTAGTAGATTCTTGCCCATTGTGTCGGGCCTTTGACAAAATGAAGGATGTATTTTTTGGTCCAGTAGGACATCTTCCTTCTGGCCTTTCTTTTTCCAGGAAGACTCCATTCTCCTGAGAGGACCCCAGCTGTAGCCTTGATTGAGGCATTCATTCTACAGCTGGGGTAAGCTTTCTCTGAAAAGCAGCTGGAATAGGCATTTCAAAGGCCCACATTGTTATGCAAATGCTTCTATTCTCCATGCAGGCGGCAGAAACCCAGCCAAGTGCCCAGACACACAGGCTGTCAGAATGGAAGAGGAAATGCATTGCTCAAGACTATCATCAGTTTTCTGTTCATCTTTTATCTGGAAAAAAAAAAATCAGTAAAAGCACATAGAACAACCTAATCACTGGATGTTATGGCTAAATTGTCTACTTGAAGGAATTATTCATGTTTCTTTGACTCAAACTATGATTACGTTGAAAGATACACAAGGAATTGCCTAGGGAAGATGGCGACAGAACAAGATAGAAGGAACTCAGTGGCTGGTTTGCCCAGTGAAGCTGTAACTGTTTTGAAGAATGGAAACTTTGGTTATCATGACCTGTTCTCATCAAATGTCACAATTATGTAATTGCTTTTCACATACACATTTAATAAAGATCAAACAATGTTAATAATTTTCCTTCTCATATATTTTTCCTGTGGAGAAAGACTTAGATGATTGTCAGATATATCACATAATAAGAGAGTATCTTGTGCTTTATTATACGGGATAAGTGTGGTGCTCAACACATATTACTTGAACAAACATTGAATATATACTTTTGCATTTCAGTTTGTTGGGGTGAAATGACCTCCCCAGATCCCCTCAACTGTAGCTATGAGATTGAAGGCCATTCCTTTGATCTCCAAAGTCAGCCTGTCTATCGTGGACTCTTGGAAGCTTGTCTTCCATGGTGATATACTGGCCTTTACCTCATCTTTCATCTTTTGGAATTAGGCTCAGTAGATGAAAGAAAGAAGTGTAAGTCCATTTTAAAATATTGTAAAACAATCTACAAAAGTCCGATTTCACACTAAGTCTAGTATATTGTAAACCTTATCTTTCTTATCCAAGAGGATTTGAATAAATTGAGCACACATGAATTATGTTTCACTATTAGGGAAACAAAGTTATTATCAATTGTTATCCTCAAATGCTACTGACCAGTATATTTGTTACTTCTATATGCAAGATGTATGTCTCTTGTCTTATCTGTCATAATTTGAGTTAGTTTAGAAGAATTTTCTGTCTTATCTCCCTAATCAGCATAGCAATGGCAGGACTTCTTTGCTTCTCAAATCACAGTTCTAAACTTCTGATAGCATTTTATTTTGCTTACTGATTGTTCCCATGGTGACTTTCTGGATAAAAGAATAATGTCCTTGATCAGAGAAACCTGGTTTTCATTTTAGGAGGTTAGGTTTAATGGTGTTGTATGCTACCTTTGAAGTTTCACTTCATAGACACAGCTTGACTTTCAGCCACAAGATTTGACAATGAAAAGAGGTTTTTGGTTATATTTGATTATTTCTACCTGGATACTCTGCCTGTTTTGTTCCTATTTGGGGAGTCTGACGTCACACTTTTGAATAGTTGCACAGTTTTCCGTTGTCTACTCCCACTTGTTTTAATGATAGACCCAAATAAGGCCAGAATATCTTTTAACTTGTCTATATCATTTAAATAAGCAGAAAAATACAGAGGATAATGCCAGGACTGGAAGTCAGAAGGTCTTTAAAACCCTGGGATTGGCAGGGTCATTGATGGCATCTCCTCTAACAGCTCATTGTGTGGGGTATGTCTTCAGCATCATTTCCATCAATAAGTCATCTACATCTTTGATTTTTTAAAGTCATGTTGAGAAATTTTTAAATAATATACAAAAAGTCAAAACAAAAAATAAAAGGAAGAACAGAAAGGAGGGAGGGAAGAAATGAGGAAAGGATGGAAGAAAAGAATGAAAGAAAGAAATGGCCTGCTCTTATTTTTCATCACCTTGAAGTAGTCGTGTCAGCTTTAACCCTTCCTGAAGCCTCGTAGCAATAGAAAACTCGATTTCTAAACAGCTTGCTTTATATTTTGGGTTTTCATTATTTCTTGTAAGGCCTACTTTGGCATTTTGTAGCTTTCACCATTTCAGCATGTCTAATTTTGAGCTCTGCTGATATTTAAAGAAGACATTATACTTCTTCTGAGTATTTTTTTTTTTTTTTATCCCAAAAGAACTATGGCATCTTTTCTAAAAACTTTCTAGGGTATTCAGGTTTGGATATTTGTTGTCGTTCCAAAGCCTGGAATTATTTGCTTCTAACAAAAAGATAATTAAGAAAGAAAGAAAAAGCGATGAGACATGCTGCTTGTATCTTAAGAAATAAAGACAGTGACAGCAACAGAGAATTTAGTTTTACCAAGGGCTCAAAATGGTGACTTGGGGCTAACTCATAATAATATAAAGCTGTCAGCATAATATAAAGACCTTGGGTTCCAATGAAAACAATAATAAAACATTACATTATGTTATTACACTTTTCCTTTTACAAAGGAAAGGTTTGTGTAAACCCTTTTCGAAGCAGGTGTATCAGTGCCAGTTTTCCAAAAGCATGTCCCCACTTCATTTCTCTGTATCACATTTTGGTAATTATTTCAATACTTCAACTTTTTCACTATTTTGGGGTACCACAAACCACACCCATATAAGATGGTGAACTTAATTGATGGACATCGTGTGTGTTCTGACTGTTCCACTGACCTGCCTTTTCCCCAAGTCTCTTTCTCTTCTCAGACCTCCTTGTTTCCTGAAACATGACTATATTGTAATTCTGCCAGCTAAGAACCCTACAATGGCCTCTAAGAGTTCAAGTGAAAGCAAGAGTTGCATGTTTGTCACTTTAAATTAAAAGCTAGAGATGATTAAGCTTAGTGAGGAAGTCATGCCAACAGCCCAGATAGGCCAAAGGCAAGTCCTCTTGTACCAAACAGCCAAGTTGTGAGTAGAACAGCAGTTCTTAAAGGAAACTAAAAGTGCAACTCTGTGAACACACAGATTATAAGAAAACAAAACAGGCTTACTGCTGATTTTGAGGAAGCTTTAGTAGTCTGGATAGAGGATTATACCAGCCACACCATTTCCTTAAGCCAAAGCCTAATTGAAGAGCAAGCTCACATCTTGTTCAATACTATGAAGGCCAAGAGAGGTGAGAAAGCTGCAGAAGAAAAGTTTGGAGCTGTCAGAGGTTGGTTAATGAGGTTTAAGGAAAGAGGTTGTCTTCGTAACATAAAAGTGCAATGTGAAGCAGCAAGGGTTGATACAGAAGCTGCAGCAAGTTATCCAGGAGCTCTAGCTAAGATCCTTGATGAAAGTGGCTACGCCAAACAACAGTTTTTCAATGGAGATAAACAAAGTTCTATCAGAAGAAGATGCCATCTATTACTTCACAGCTAGAGAGCACAGGTTAATGTCTGTTGCGGGAAGTCAGGGACCCCAAATGGGGGGACCGGCTGGAGCCAAGGCAGAAGAACATAAATTGTGAAGATTTCATGGACATTTACCAGTTCCCAAATAATACTTTCATAATTTCTTATGGCTGTCTTACTTTAATCTCTTAATCCTGTTATCTTCTTAAGCTGAGGATATACATCACCTCAGGGCCACTATGATAATTGTGTTAACTGTACAAATTGATTGTAAAACATGTGTGTTTGAACAATATGAAATCAGTACACCCTGAAAAAGAACAGAATAGCAGCGATTTTTAGGAAACAAGGGAAGACACCCATAAGGTCTGACTGCCTGTGGGGTCAGGCAAAATAGAGCCATATTTTTCTTCTTGCAGACAGCCTATAAATGGACATGCAAGTAGGGAAGATGTCGCTAAATTCTTTTCCTAGCAAGGAATATTAATAATTAATACACTGGGGAAGGAATTGCATTCCTGTGGGGAGGTCTGTAAATGGCTGCTCTGGGAATGTCTGTCTTATGCAGTTGAGATAAGGACTGAAATACGCCCTGGTCTCCTGCAGTACCCTCAGGCTTACTAGGGTGGAGAAAAAAACCCGCCCTAGTAAATTTGAGGTCAGACCAGTACTCTGCTCTCGAACCCTGTTTTCTGTTGTTTAAGATGTTTATCAAGACAATACATGCACGGCTGAACATAGACCCTTATCAGTAGTTCTGTTTTGCCTTTTCTCCTGTTTCCTCCGAAGCATGTGATCTTTGTTCTCCTTTTTGTGCTTTGAAGCATGTGATCTTTGTGACCTACTCCCTGTTCTTGCACACCCTCCCCTTTTGAAACCCTTAATAAAACTCTTTGGCTTTAAGGCTCAGGTGGGCATCATGGTCCTACCAATATGTGATGTCACCGCCGGTGGCCCAGCTGTAAAATTCCTCTCTTTGTGCTCTTTCTCTTTATGTCTCAGACCAGCCGGCACTTACGGAAAATAGGAAGAACCTACACTGAAATATTGGGGGCGGGTTCCCCTGATAAATGTCTGGCTTCAAAGCTTCAAACGACAGGCTGACAATTGTGTTAGGGGCCACTGAAGCTGATGACTGTAAGTTGAAGCCAATGCTCATTTAACATGTCAAAAACCCTAGGGTCCTTGAAAACTATGCTCAGTCTACTCTGCTTGTGCTCTGTAATGGAAAAAACAAAGCCCGAATGACAGCTCATCTGTTTACACATAGTTTACTGAATACTTTAGGTCCACTGTTGAGCCCTATTGCTTAGAAAAAACTTTTCAAAATATTACTGTTCATTAACAATGTACCTAGTCACACAAGATCTCTGATGGAGATATGCAAAATGATTTATCTTATGTTTATGCTTGATCACATAACATCCATTCTGCAGGTTAGGGAGTAGTTTTGACTTTCACATGTTATTTAAGACATATATATTGTTAAAGCCATAGCTACCACAGATTCTTCTGAGGCATCTGGGGAAAGTACATTGGCAATTTTTCATAAAGAATTCACCATTCCAAATGCCAGTAAGAACATTTGTGATTCATGGGAGGAGGTAAAAATACTAAAATTTATAGGAGTTAAATCATAGATGACTTGGAGGGGTTCAAGATTTCAGTGGAGGAAGTAACTGCAGATGTGGTGAAAATAGCAAGAGAAGTGGAGCCCAAAGATGTGACTGGCTTGCTGCAATCTTACGATCAAATTTTCATGGATGAGTTGTTTCTTATGGATGAACAATTAAACTTGTTTCTTGAGGTTGAATCTACTCCTGGTGAAGATGCTGTGAACACTGTTGAAATGCCAACAGAGGAGCAATACAGAGAATATTACATTGACTTACTTAATAAAGTAGTGGCAGAGTTTGAGAGTATTGACTCCAATTTTGAAAGAATTTCTATTGTAGTTTGTAAAATGCTATCAAACGGCATCACATGCTACAGTGAAATATTTTGTGAAAGGAAGGATCAGTCGATGTGGCATACTTCACTATTGTCTTTGCTACAGCCACCCCAACCCTCCACAATCATTATTCTGATCAGTCAACAGTCATCAACATTGAGGCAAGAACTTCAATAGACTATAGTATGGTATAGACATAACTTTTATATGTGCTGAGAAACAACTTTCTGAAAATTCAAAAAAGTGTGAATTGCTTTATTGTAATACTCACTTGATTGCATTGGCCTGAAACTGAACCTACAAAATCTCTGAGCTATGCTGGTATATACATATATACATATAGACATAGGACTCTATTGTAGAGCATCGGGAAGGATTTTCCACCAAACAGACTTTTATCCATATATTTTCAAGCGAAGAATTTGTAATGACATTAAAAATTAAATGGTAAGAAGAGAAGGAGAAGCTGGGCACAATAGCTCATGCCTATAATCCCAGCACTTTGAGAGACTGAGGTGGCAGGATGGCATGAGTCTAGGAGTTTGATACCAGCCGGGCAATGCAGTGAAACTCTGTCTCTACAAAAAATAAAAATCATTAGCCTGCCATGATGGTGTGTACCTGTAGTCTTAGGTATTGGGGAGGCTGAGGTAGGAGAATCACCTGAGCCTGGGCGGTGGAGGTTGCAGTGAGCTGAGATCATGCCACTGCATTCCAGCCTAGGTGACAAAGGAAGACCATATCTCAAAAAAAAATGAAAAACAAAATGAACGGGAAGGAGGGTTTGCCAGGTTTATACACCGACCATTTAAAGACCAGAAGCTCAAGTTTCTCCAACTAAGCATATTGCATCTGTCAACTCAATTCAACCCAGACTAATAATAATCCCAATAACAATGACATTAGTAAACATTCACCAGGTGGTCAATGCCATGCTAAAGCATTTTGCATATACTCCCTCATTTCAACTTCAACTTCATAAAACCAATATGAAGTTGTACATAACATAAACATAGAGTTACAAGTGTTCAGTACACTTCTTGTAGCCATTGAGCTAGTAAATGGGAACCTAAGATTATAAATGCAAAGAATGTCTGCACTGTAAATATTATATCTAAAAATCCCTCTGGGACTGCTATGCCTATTCAACTCTATTGGGCATCTCTTTCAAGGTTTTGTCCTGATTCAAAGAATAAATACACTAGAGGAATGAACAGTCATCAATGCCCTTGTTGGTGTCTGCTTCTTGCTAAAATGTGCTCTAAACATGCCAATGAAAGTTTTATATAAACTCCCCATTCTTCTGCTTGAATCCACATATGACTTCATAATACTTTCATAATGACCCACGTGTTCAATGGGACTTTTATGTTCATTTTAATATTGTGTGAGCCATAAGAGTACCACATAGTAATTCATCTTTTATTAACAGCATCAACTCAAGGAAAAATTACATTGTCACGGTTCATACTACTAAGAACCATTTATATTCATTCCATCTCTCTGATTTCCTCTAAATCCTATTTCTACACAATCCTCTGATCTTTTCTTGTTTGAAATATGTTATTCCAGACAAAGCATGCATATCTTTAAAATTATAATTTTGTGATTATATAGAAATTTAAATACCATAATTTGTTGAAAACCAGAGTTTGAAAAGAAGACAAGGAATCCAGGGTCCTTGAAACTTAACTATGCCATCAAAAGTGAAAGAAGGCTGGCATAATTATATAGATTTATATTGCATCATATAAATATTGCTATAATAATATGCAGAAGGCAGGTTCTACTGACAACTGGGTGTTCTCTTCTGTGATTCACTCATCTGTAAAACTAGTAACTTTAATTAAATCGAAGTATTTGTTAAAACTCTCAGGTCATTAGAACCAGGGAGGTTTGTTGAAAGTTGTCTCCTGATAAAACTTTTCAGAATAACCGAGATAATGATGTATCTTAGGTATGTATGCATGCATGAAAAAATCTACATATAAGTTAAATAATGCAGTACTCTTTTTTTCAGTATTTGGCTTATTCCATTTAGCGTAATGTCTTATTATGTACGTAGGTTTGGAGGTAGGTAAGTATTCATTTATTTTACAGTCTCTCCAGGAGATTCTGATAGGGCTGGTCTTTCAGACTAAATTATATGAGATTGCTCCCAGATTCAGGATTCTTTACCTATCAAAATGATTGCCTTTTTATGAATCCTAATGTGTTTTATAGTAGTTATAAGATCATTCCAGGGCCCAATTATGTATATGGCAGCAATAACCTGATAGTCAACTAAACAGAATCGTAAGGATTATCTGACAGTGAGGAAGAAGTTGTGGATCTCCTGTCGATGTGTACTACACAATATTCAGCATTCTTTTTTTTTTCCAGGTATGTTTCTTGTTGTATACCAGAAATTTAATGTTCCAATCTCTCAAATTCAAGTTTCTTTCCATGGTGCTTTACCAAGAAGTGCATTTTGAGTATAAGAAAATTATATTGTTACAGAATTTGGCTGGGAGAGTTCCTAGGCAGTGGACTGATAGCCCAGCTGGCAGGGAATGGCACTAACCCTATTGGGCCTGACATTGACCATGGGCACCCTATTAGGGCTCTATTTGGTTAACCGCCTAGGGCAATCTCTTGATTCTGCTCTTGTTACTAACAGAAGGTGAAGTTTCAATATTTAATAGTATTAATTGTTGGCTTCATTGGCTTTCTCATTTTTGCATATTGTATCAGAAAGTTACTATGGGGGAATATGCACCGACAGAAAAAGATATCTGTTATTTAACAAATATTTATTTATTGCCTGTTACATCCCACTATACTAGACACTGGATATAATGTAGTGAATAGGAAAGTAGGTTTTCTCTCCCCATGAATTGTATACTTAAATCAGAAATAATCATGGCAATAATAATAATTATAATAAATGTAAACACTATTGGGTGCGTGTGCTAAATGTTTTGACTCACTGTAGACTCATAACATCCTGAAGGGAGATATTCTTTTTCAAAATTTTATTTTACATATTTAATTCATACAACATTGTATTTTGATATGCATATACCTACTTAAATGGTTACTACTGTCAGGCAAATTAACCTATCCATCACCTCACATAGCTACCTTTGTGTGTGTATATGTGCATGTGTAGTAGGCTGGGTGACAGAGGTAAGAACATCTAAACTCGACTCTATTAGCAAATTTCCAGTATATAGTACAAGATTATTAACTATAGTCCTCATGCCATACATTAGATCCCTAAACTTATTGCTCCTATGCAACTGCAACTTTGCATCTGTTGGCCTGTATTTCCCTATTTTCATCTCTCTCTGAACTCCTGGTAATCTCTCTTCTACTAATTGTTCCCATGTATTTGACTTTTTTAAAAAAAAACTACGAATTACAAGTAAAATAATACAGCATTGTTTCAGTATTTGGCTTATTCCATTTAGCATAATATCCTCAGGTACAATATATTTCATAACTTATTTATCCACTTATTTATCAACAGACACTTAGATCGTTTTTATACATCAACTAGTGTGAATAATACTACAATGAACATGTGAGTGCATATATCTCTATATGGGGCTGATTTCATTTCATTTGGATATATACCCAGAAGAGACAGAGATGGGTCATATGGCAGTTCTATTTTTAGTTTTTTGAGCAACCTTCCTATTGTGTTCCAAAATGGTCGTACCAGCTTACATTCTTACCAACAGTGTACAAGCATTCTCTCTTCTATACACCCTTACCAATAGTTGCCATCTCTTATTTTTTTGATAATAGTCATACTAACAGATGTGAAGCGATATCTTATTGGAGTTTTGATTTGTATTTTCCTGATGATTAGTGATGTTGAACACCTTTTAATATGTCTATTGGTCATTTTTATGGTTTTATTTTTGGAAAAAATGTCTTTTCAGGTTCTTCAATATTTGAATTGGGTTACTTGATTGTTTTTAATTATTTAGTTGCATGAGTTTCTTAAATATTTTAGATACCAACTCCTTATCAAAGATACAGTTGGCAAGTATTTTCTCCCTAATCTGTAGGCTGCCCTTTCATTTTGCTGTGATTTCCTTTGCTGTGCAGAAACTTCTTAGTTTTATGTGGTCTCTCTTGTTTATTTTTGCTCTTGTTGCCTGAGCTTTTCTGCATGATATACAAAAAAAAAAAAGCCAAGGTCAATGTCAAGGAGATTTTCTCCTGTGTTCTCTTCTAGGAGTTTTATGATTTCAGTTTTTATGCTTACATATATAATCCCTTTTGAGTTAATTTTTGTGTATGTTGTAAGATAAGGATACAATTTCATTATTTTGCCTTGGGATAGTCACTTTTCCAACACCATTGATTGAAGTGACTCTCTTTCCCCTGTCGAGAGTCTTCTTGGTGTCCTTGGGGAAAATTAGCTGACCATATATGCTTGGGCTATTTTTATGGGCTGTCTATTCTTTTCCATTCTTTTATGTCTTTGTTTTTATGCCAGATTGGTATTATTTTTATCTTGATTTTACAGTGTGAATCTTGAGACAAGGAGTCACTTAACCAAGGATAACACTAGACGGTATACTCAGGTCTGTGTTTCTAATCAGGTTATTATTTATTTATTTTTATTTTTTAGAGACAGGATCTCACTCTGTCACCGAGGCTGGAATGAGGAGTGTGAACTCCTGGACTCAAGCAATCCTTCTACCTCAGCATCCCAAGTAGCTAGAATTACAGATGTGTGCAAATACACCTGGCTAATTTAAAAACAATTTATTTTTAGATATGAGGTCTCACTATATTGCCCAGGCTGGTCTTGAACTTCTGTCCTCAAACAATACTCAAGGGATACTTTTGCTTTAGCCTCCTGAGTTGTTGAGATTATAGGTGAGAGTCACCATAGCAGGCTGTAATCAGGTTCCAATCTATTTTGAATTATAATCTGGATTTCAAAGGCTTCATCACTCCCCAGCTGCATGACCTCAGACAAGTTGCTTAAGTTGTCCAAATATCAAATTCTTCATTCGTAAAATAGGATTAAAACATCTAACTTGCAGTATTGCAGTAAAGTCATAAGAATTAAATTGAATTTTAAAAAGTGTTCCTAGCTCAAAATCTGGCTAGCAATTCACAAATGCCTGTTCTTTTTCTGAAGCTCACCCACAGCCTACTTTTTTTGGCGTGCTCTGTAAGACCGGCAAATGGTAAATTACTGAAGCACACAGTTATCAGATCTGAAATAGGAAAATCTTGGGACTTACACATGATTGAGCCACTGATAGCTTTCTGTCACGTAGATTTCATTCAGTAAGGGAGCTGACCACAGACAGAGAGTAGAAGCCACAGCATATCAAGAGTTTAGATGAGAGCTGTCCCAAATCAGTGTCCCTTTAGAAGCAAAGCTTATTGAACACTAAATATTCCATTGAATCGAAATATACCAACAATAGGAAACAAGGAACTTCTTGCAACCACATAAATTCTGATTTTCAGCATTGTTTCTGATATAGGAGTTAAGAAGAAATCACTTAGGTAGTTAGTAAGAGTATGGGAGTAAGGCTGTTCTTTTTAATGAAAAGCAGCCCTAAATCATTTTCCAACAAAGAGCAGACTGTAAAGTCGAGCTGCAGACACAGACAAGTACTCTGGGAACTTGCATGGGTGAATACGGGCAGGAACTAGGGACTAGACATGTTCAAGATGGCGGCTCCATCTTCCCTTCTCTGTCAGCCACGTGTACTATAAGGAAGAGATGAGATGGAGCAGATCAACTGGAAAGGCCATTTGCATAATAAGATTAGAGTGGGGTGACCACCCTTCCCTGCATGCTATGTAAATGCCATACAGTCTGTGAGCCCTATGTAAATCAGACACGGCCTCCTCAAACTGGACTATAAAATCTGGCACATTTGCTGCCAGCCATCCCTTTCAGCTTGGAGAGCCCTCTCTCTATAAAGCGGGGTGTTTCTCTTTCTCTTCTCTTCTGTCTATTAAACCTCCACTCCCAAACTCCTCATGTGTGTGTCTGTGTCCTAAATTTTCCTGGTTTGCAACAATGAACCCCAGGGTCTATACCCCAGACAACATCACCACTTCATTTCCACAGGAAAATAAGATGAATTCTCTCTTGACAGGTTGGGAATTCCTTTTAATTTGGCAGTATTGAGATCCTTAGTAGTGATATCTAGACATAGCCAAATTTGTATGAACAAATCTCTGTTCTTTAGGCCTAGTTTGATTCAGTAGTTCTCAGGTATTAAAACCACCTTTGCAAAAATTATAACAGTGAGAAAATTATGCCAGTGAAAGAGATCTTATCCAACCAACTCCCATCTTGCATTTAACCTCCAAAGTGCCCTTAGTCATTCCTAGGCTTGAAACTGCCTTTGCAAAATTATAACTAAGGAAATTATGACATTGAAAGATATCAGACTTAACTAAATCCATCTTGCTTCTAACCTCCAAACTGTCCTTGTCCATTCCTGGGCATAGGCTGAACCAGCCTTTGGGAAGGCATTTAGTTTATAGTTTAAATAACAGCCCTTCTCAAAGCTAAACTGTTCTTGTACAATGAATGAAAGGCCACCAGCCACCAAGTTAGGAAGAAAGGGGCTAGAATTCTAAATATTACCAGCCATGACTCCAGATACAATATTTTCAACTTCCCCAAATACTTTTGAGGATAGTATCAAGCGTAACTATTGAGAACCTAACATTGAGCTCTCTTTCTAGGTTTTGCATGTCTGACAATTGTATGGCCCCACGTGGACCTGCCAACCAGTTCTGTGGCCCCACACCCAAGAACTGACTCAGCATAAGAGGATAGCTTCCACTCCCTATGATTTCATCCCTGAGCCAACCAATTAGCACTCCTGACTAACTGGCCCCCTACCCACCAAATTAGCCTTAAAAGTTCTGATACCTGAGTTTTTGGGGAGACAGATTGGAGTAATAATAAAACTCCAGTCTCCTGCATAGCTGGCTCTGCATGAGTTATGCTTTCTCTACACAATTCCCTGTCTTGATAAATAGGCTCTGTCTAGGCAGTGGGCAAGGTGAACCCATTGGGTGGTTACAGGCTTAGGCCAAACTAACTTTGGGAGACATTTAGTTTATAGTTTAAATGATAATAGCCCTTCCTCAAAACTAAGCTGCCTTTGTAAATCTAATGAAAGACCACCAGGTTAGGAGGATGAGGAGCCTGGATTCTGCTAAGGTGTAGACATGAATTGTTATTAGCCTTTATTCTGGAGTTCACAAGATTTGCAAATCCCTAATTACTCCTGCAGATATCATCACTATTGTAGAACCTAAAATTGGCCTTTTGAGATGTCTTTTCAGGGTTTTGAATTTCTGATGACAAACGGCTCCACCAAGACCAACTTGTTCTATGGCCTAAGGCAGAAGTGGACTCTGTGGCTCACCAAACTATCCCTAAACAACCCTAGCCTCCAAAGTTTTGGGGAGATTGATTTGAGTAATAACTTCACCATCTTCCACATGACATGGTTGGTCTCATGTCAATTAAACCATGTCTTTATTGCAATGTCATGGTCTTAGTAAATTTGTTTTGTCTGTGCAGTGGGATGGAATAACCCATCAGGTGGCTACAGTATTGTTTGCTTCTTTTCTTTCTGTCTTTTTATTTCCTTTTTTTTTTTTTTTTTTCTGAGACAGAGTCTTGCTCCGTCACCCAGCTGGAGTGCCGTGGTGCTATCTCGGCTCACTGCAACTTCCGCCTCCTGGATTCAAGCAATTCTCCTGCCTCAGCCTCCCGAGTAGCTGAGATTACAGGCACGTGCCACCATGCCTAGCTAATTTTTGTATTTTTAGTAAAGACGGGGTTTCACCATGTGGGTCAGGCTGGTCTCAAACTCCTGACCTCGTGATTCACCTGCCTCAGCCTCCCAAAGTGCTGGGATTACAGTCATGAGCCACTTTTCTTTCTTTTTTTAAAGTGTAGGGCCGGAAAGATGTGATACTTTTCCTCATTTATCAGAAGCATCATGGCTGATACTCTATAACAAAAGACAGGTTACCAAGAGATGAGCCTATCAAATCTATTTAATCAAAGTTTTACAGCAGGGAATGGTGGTTTGTGTGTGTAATCTCAACACTTTGGGAAGCTGAGGTGGGGGGATGACTTGAGCGCAGGAGTTCTGCATCAGGCTGGGCAAGAAAGTGAGACCCTGTCTCTATAGAAATAAATAAATAAATAAATAAATAAATAAATAAATAAATAATCAACAAAAACCATAGAGTTTTAAATGACTCAGGAGCCTTCTGAAATGAAAACTCAAAGGCCCCAGGAAACTATCCATGTTTATGCTTAGATTCAATGAATGGTGGACACCCACGAAGAAATGTGATTGGGCCAGCAGGGTATGATATAATGGTAATAGGCTGAGGGGGAAATCCAACAAGGCCTCTCTGTTCAGATTCTTCTCGGCTTCTCTGTGTAACCTGCCCTCCTCTAATGTATGGGGCAGGACACCTCTAGAATGAAGGTGTTAGAAGCAAATGCTTGGTGTTACAAAGAAAACAAGCACTTAAACAAAGGATTTCTCAGCAGGGCAAATTTACTTCTGCAGAAGGGTGCCTCTCACAGGTCTGGTCACCATGAGAGCACACTGAACAAAGGAGGAAAGGGGTTTTTAATCCCTAACACAACTTGTCCCTGTTACTGTGTCCTGCCTCCACTGGCTGGAGTTGGACCGTACAATCTAAGCTGAACCCGACTGGCTAACTTGAATGGTGCAGGAATGTGGTCACACTGGCAGGAAGGGCAGTTTTGGTGGGAAGAGATGAGAGGGGTAATTTACAGAATGGGTAGCAGATATGGACTCTATAGATAAGGACTGGCAGGAAAGTTGTTTACTGAAACTAAACCAGGGAGGCACAAAGAATAAGGAAGTTAGTCTGGCCTTGGAAGTAGGGAACAAAGAACAAGGACACTGAACAAGCTAAACCTTTGAAGAGGAACTTCTTTTGTACCTGACAAAGGTCTTCAAGGGAAAAGGGAGAGAGTGACCTTTCTAGGTTTTATGGTTGATGCTGGAGAAGAGGAGTTCTAATTTCTAAGATTTACCTTGAGAAAGAAGAATTCTAGTTTCTATGGCTTGCAGACAAGGTAGGTCAGAGAATTTCTTTATTACTAGTATCTGTGACCCACTTCAGGGGAGAAAGAGTGGATGAAGACTGAAGTAGGAGAAGGTCAAAGTAGCTTTGCCTCTGAAGCTACTTCTGAGGCCTTTTAATCTCCTTTAATTCCAGGTACTCTGCACAGCAAAATGCCAAGCTTTAGGGTATCAGTTTCTGAGCCCCAAAAGAAGCAAGTTCCCACATAATACTCTTATGGTTTGTGTGGAGACATTTTTTGAGAAATACAGCAATAAACATTTAGGAGAAAATACACTATTATTTATTCATAAATAAGGTTAAGAGTGTTTGAAATGTAGTCTTACCTCCTGAGGTAACACTTAAAGTCCTCCTTACTCACCTATAGAGTATAGGGAGGAATCTGATAGTGAGTTTAGAAAAAGTGAGAAAAAGTTTAAATTTAAGACTCAGGAAAGAAATCTGAGAAAGAAAAGGCTGAGGGTGGATGGTTAGCAGGGGTTAGAAAATTAACACTTATTTAGTGCTAAGCCCTTTTTTTTTCTCATTTAATTTTCACAGCAAAGCAAAGCTGATAAGCATCATTAGCATCCATTTTAAATTTAAGCAAACTGAACTCCAAGAGGGTAAGAAACTTGCTCCACGTGACACAGCTGGTGAGCATGTAGAAAGCTAAGATTTGGCTGAATCTCGGTAACGGTATAATTTTCCATTGGGACCGGTAATGTTTACATATTCTCTAGCCTTGGCTTACTACATTGTATCTCAAACTTTTTAAATATTAATTCACCTAGAAAACCAAACAGAATGTCTTTTACTCAGTAGGCAATCAATAACCATGAGTTATAGTAATGTTTCTGAATGTGGTTGAATAGAATCCTACTTTGTCAATCATCTTGAACCTTAGAAAGATTCAGTACTTCCGTTTTTAACAATTTATATACTTGAGCACAAAAGACTATGTGTGGAGCAGGAAGAGGGAAGTAAGTTGGAAAGATAGGAGGGAGAGAAAGAGGGAAAAAAGAAAGGTTGAAAATCAGAAAATTTTAGCCTAATGTTTCCTAGGCCTAGGCAGATAATTATAGAATTTGAAGTCAAATTCAAAATTATTCTACTATTTTGCTAAAATGATCAAATAGAATTGGAGCAGGGTTTGTGATGATGCAATGATGTTTGTATTTATTTGAATACTTGCACTGTGACAATAACAGGCCAAAAAAAATAAAAGAGAGAGAGACACAAATGAGTAACATATTGAGTTGTTACAAAACAAAATGTATTTGTAAATTATATTTTTAAACATAATGTACTTTCTACAGTTTGACATTAGTTTGTTATCACGGGTTACATAGTGGCATTTATAATGCTATTTATTCTTATCTTTTCTTTTTCCTTCCCTCCTGCCTTTCTTTATCTTCCTTTTTTAAAGTTGTTTTTTCTTTCTTTCTGAAAAACGCCAACCATTAAGTTTCCCTTTTACCTATTTATGTTTCAAATTTGTATTTGACCAAAAAATGCAAAAATTCTTGGCACCAGTGTCAGACCAACTGATTTATTTGAATAACCTGTCCAAACTCAGTGACCTACTGATTGCATGACTTTATGCATGTCAGTTAACTACTTGAAATTAAATTAAAGAAATCTGTAACTCTCATGAGTAGAGACTGTACTCTCATGAGAGACTGGAGATTCAAATACAGAATTATTTTTAAAGATATCGTATCAATTTAGACAATTTTCAAGGACAAAAAATATAATTATATCGAATGGACACACTAACTTTACAATAAATTGTAAGTGTAAAGATACTTAAGTGTAGACTTTTCACTTCAAGATTTGAAAAGGTTAAAACTGAACCGAGAGTTGTTGTGAAATAGCTATTACTTTTAATCATAAATCTTACTAGGTCTTTTATAAACACTATTACTTATTGAATATTTAGTGCTAGGCATGTACTAAGATATTAAAGAGTTATGACATTTAATTCTCACAAAAATATAAAGTATAAATAATACTATATCAAGTTTTACTAAGTGGCAGATCTGGGATTTGTAGCAAAATGTGGCTAACGTCAAGATCAATGATTTTTACTATAATGTTAAAAAGAAATCATCACAAAAGATGACTACTAAATAGCTAGGATCTCTCTCAGGGCCTTGGAAGGGCTCATGCTAAGGAAGAATTCTAAGGCGTAATTTCATGGTTAACCTCATTTTGTTGCTAACACGGTAAATAGAGTGATGCTTTGTGAACTAAAGCTAACTCTTGATTGGGATTAAATTCCAAGCTCTAACTTAAGGTAAACATTTAGTCCTGCAGGGGAGGTTTGGAGACATGCTGCTATTGACTTTTATGGTGCCAATGGCTGCGATAGAGTTGGGGTCGTCAGGATTGAGTAGAATATAATTTATCATGCAAAACACAGCAAAAACAATCAGAAGCAGACCAGCTCTCACCAGCCTGCTCTGTGTGACATGAGAACATGTGGAGGAATGAAGTGTTCGTAATTATGAATAGCGGCTATATTACCATAACTACATTATTCATGGCTTCAAAGGAAAATGCTGTCTTGAAATTTCATGCCACTGAATTTTTTATTTTTAACAATAATAATTTTTTTCACTCATTGTTTAACAGCTCAACAAAGCTTCAGAATATCAGAGGGGGTCGAGTTCCTCATGTTTGATTTCTAAATGTGACTCATGGATTTGGCCATAAACAACAGTATAATGAAAAGAGCCTTTGGAGAGGGAATCCAGGCAGAGTGGGAGGGACTATCAGGCAATTAGTATCTCCAGTCCACTGAAGAGTGAGGAAATGGGCCACTGATTGCTGTTCTCAAGTGCTCTCTCTCTCTTGGGTGTAAGGGCAACAACAGGTCAGCAGAAATTCTGTCTGTCAACAAGATTTCACCTCATTGTCTAGACGGTAGTTTCAACTTCCTGCCTTTAGAAGAACATAGGAAAAGCAGTCCCAGAAAGGCCTTGATATTTTAACAAGAACAAAAAGAAACACACACACACACATGCACACACCTTAAGTAAAAAGAAAAAAAAACAGGAAAGCAATATGCCCACCCTTTCTGGAGTTTAATAGGTAGAAAACAATCTACATGCACTACTTCATTTTATTTTAAACATTGTCATGGAACATATGAGGCAGGCAGTTTTATGCCCATGATAAATGAAGCAGTCACAGAGTTTGCAGAGTTGCCCAAGGCCAATAATATAAGTGACAAAGCTAATATTCAGTCCCAAGCAAAAAGGCAGGAGCTCTTTACTTAGGCTTTATAAGACCTTCTGAAAAGTCAAGATTATTACTAATAAATTATCTGGTGGCGGTGAGTCTTTCTTGTACTAGCTGTGCAACTGGAAGTTACTTTATCTGTGTAAATCTTATCTACCAAACAGATATAAGCTAACATTAACCTTGTAGGAGTGCTGGCTGGATTAAATAAAATAATCATAGTAAAACCCTTCCTTTAGGATGCAGCACAGAGAAAATGCTCAATAAGTCATTGTTTATGACGCCAAAAGTGATGAAAGATGATATAGATAGGTAGATGTATATGCAGATATAGATATACACACAGACACAAGTGTATACATGTTTACACACATATATATGTATGTGTGTATTGATTTACATATGTTGTAAATTATTTTGACGAATCTCAACCGCATTCAAGAATGAAAAGAATGGTATAATGAACTCCTATTCACTACTATCCAACTTCAAGAGCTTCTCAACTCTATGTCAATTATGTTTATTTACACTACCAACTCCTCTCACCACCGAATTATTATTATTATTCTTTTTATTATACTTTAAATTCTAGGGTACATGTGCACAACGTGCAGGTTTGTTACATATGTATACATGTGCCATGTTGGTGTGCTGCACCCATCAACTCGTCATTTACATTAGGTATATTTCCTAATGCTATCTTTGAAGTCAATTCCAGATATCATACACTTTCTGTCTTAAATATTTTAGTATTTCTGAAAAACGAGTCTTTTTTCTTCTTCTTCTTCTTTTTTTCTCTTTTTGAGATGGAGTCTCCCTCTGTAGCCCAGGTTGGGGTAGAGTGGTACAGTCACAGCTCTCTGCAGCCTTGGCCTTCTGAGCTGAGGTGATCCTCCCATCTCAATCTCCTGAGTAGCTGGGACTACAGGCGCACACCACCACGCCAGGCTAATTTTTGTATTTTTTGTAGAAGTGTGGTCTCACCATGTGGCCCAGGCTGGTCTCAAACTCCTGACCTCAAGCAATCTACTTGCCTTCGCCTCCCAAGGTGCTGGGATCACAGGCATCAGCCACCGTACCTGGCCAACAATGATGATGGTGGCGATACCAGTCTTGAGCAGCTGCTGCAAAGATGCCAGCTGAAGTAGGGGAGGTGAGGCCAGGGCTGAGTGCTCTGTGGAGTCAGCAGGGGCTGGGAACAGGCAGGAGTCCCACCCCCTACCAAGTAGGTGGGCAGGAGCCCCATGCTCCCAGGCGCAGCTGCAGTCACCCAGCCACCACTCCAGGCCTGGGTGTCCCTGCACTTTCAGAGGTCCGGGAAACCCTTCCACCCCTGTAAGCTCGGAAGTGCCTGCTCCTGTTCTCTGGCCTCTCTCTGCTCCCAGCACCTGCTCTGGTTGAACAGAGTTGTAGTGAATCTGGGTGCTGTTGCAACCTGGCCGGGTGTGTGTGTGTGTGCTCTGGATAGCACTGACATGCCAGCACCCTGCTGCCTCTGCCCCTCTGGATATTGGGTGCCAACAAGCACTGGAGGGAGACCAAGGAGGGTCTGAGGGTGGCTCAGCACAGGCCTGCAGACACCCCTCCTCATGAACAGGCTGGGAACATGTCCATGCTGTCCAACAGCCATGGACAGCATGTTGATGGCAGCAGGAGGCAGGCAGGCTCCTGGGTGGAAAGGGTTGGGTCTCACAGGTGAAGCCCCATCTTCAAGCCAAAGAGGGCATGAAGCCTGGGGACTGGACTGTCAGTTCCTAATGGAATCCACCACCCTGAGTGAGAACCTATGGTGCTTTTTCCAGGCCCACCCATGGCTGCCCATGGACCAATCAGCATGCACTTCCCCCATTCTGAGCCCATAAAAACCCTGGATCAAGTCAGACAAACACAGATGTCAGGACTACCGGCCTGCAGAAGGGAGCTATCCACTGTGAGTCTCTTCTCTGCTGAGAGCTGGACACTCATTAGGACGACCTGCCTGTGGAAAGAGCTACCCACTTTAGGTCTCCTGAGAACTGTTCTGTCACTCAATAAAGCTCTCCAGCTTGTTCATCCTCCAGTGGTTCATATGCCTCATTCTTCCTCGATGTGGGACAAGAACAAGAACCTGGGACACACCGAATAGCAGGACTGAAAGAGCAGCAACACACAGGCTGAAATGCTGTTGTCTTTCCCTGCTGCCCACACCACTTACCATATTGTGAGAGATGAGAAGGAGAGAAAAGCGGCAGCCCTTTGGGAAGCACAGTCCTAGGGGCTCCCCGAGACAGGGCCTTGACACCTTCTTTGGGTCTCTGCACTTCTGGGCTTCTCCAAGCTTCCAGGTGCCATTGCGTTCCCCCCATCCAGACATGGGTGCCTGCAGCAGAAGCTGCTTGTGAAACATCTGATCCAGCCACAGACTTTCATGGAGCTGGCACCTGTGCTGGCTCCTCAAGCTGTCTGCCCTGTGGCAGCAGCTGGCATACCTGGCTATGTGCAGTGACTGGACCCCGTGCTCACTGTGTTGCACCCCTGGCTTGCCCTCAGCAGGCGTGGGATCTAGGCCAGTAGTGCGAGCCAAGTGCAGTCTGCTAGGCTGAGTGGGTGAAACAAGCTGAGTGGGCGGAATGAGCCAAGCAGGACAGAGGAAAATCTTGGGCAAAAACACCACTGGACACAGAGGTTTCCAACTGGAAAAGGGACAGCCAAAGGATCCCACCACAATGAGTCTTTTTAAAAGCATAACTATAGTACCATCATCATACGTAAAGCAAAAAGTGTTTTCTTAATGTCATCAAACAACTAGTCAGCGTCAAATGTTTTTCTGCTTATCTTGCAAAGAGGTATGTGTGTGTTTTCTCTTTCTCTATTGTTTGAATTAAGGACCAAATAAAGGGCATGATTTACTTTTTTAGCCTGTGGTTTCTTAAGTCTGTTAAGTATCATTTTATCTAAGCTCCCCCGACCCCTACCACCACACAGGCAAATTTGGTTTTAGCTTTGAAATTTTTGCAAAGTTTCTTTCTGTGTTGTTAACAAACGTGGGAATTAAAGCCAGAAGAATGATGACGGATATAGATAGGTAGGTAGGTAGGTAAACAGACAAAACTACATTATAAATATAATACTGCTGTGTACTTCCATTAGAAGGAACAAAATGTTTGCTTGTTTCTATTTTTTGTGATATTGACAACCATTAATCGTTTATTTTTATTTTTGAGACAGGTTCTCACTCTGTTGCCCAAGCTGGAGTGCAGTGGTGCAATCATAGCTCACCACAGCCTAAAACTCCTGAGCTCAAGCCATCCTCCTGCCTCAGCCTCTTGAGTAGTTAGGACTGTAGGCGTGAGCCACCCTGCCTGACGAATTTTCTTTACTTTTTGTAAAGACAAGGTCTCACTATGTTGATGTGTCTGCTTATCATCTTTTTCTAGGTTTGTTATTATATAACTTTTGACCAATAGTAATGGTTAGCCTAGAGAAGTCTTGGAAAGATACAGTTTTGGAAAGACAACTTGATATAACTTTGGGGTGATGAAAAACAGAAGTTAGACCACCCATAAACCACAAAATAACAGTCCCCATTGCTTAAGAAACCTAGAACAATTTCCACCCAGCTAATAACTACTATTTCACATGTATTAAGTCACATGGGCAGTTATAAACCAAGAAACCATATTTCTTACAACTGAATAATTTCCATTTCAATTTTGAGCAAAATTGTCATCATTATAAAATCGGGTCTTTAACATATTCTAAGATTACATAGAAATTTCTTATGCTCATTCCTAAAATTTCTTTTTGAAGTTATAACATTTATCTTTCTTATTTATAATGTTAGAAGTTAGTTTTTCTATTTACCTATGAGAAGCATGAATACTTTAGAAAAATTAAAATGTTGACAAACTAATGATAGTGATAATAATAATAATAGTTCCCAAATCTCACCCACCAAGAAATAGTTGTAGTTATTCATTTCCTTTCAGACATTTCCCATGCAAAGAAATACATACAGAGATAAAACTTAATCTAAATGATAGCAGGGTCTTCTATAAGAGTTAAAAAGATAGATTTATAGACACTATTTCTTTGACCTTCTAACAAAAAAGATCCCCAGCCTTACCCTGAAGAGGTAGGCTTAAAAATTCATCCTGGAGCAAGTCTTGAGGGTTCCACTTACTCATGCTGATTTATGCCAGGCAGATGCCCCCTTAGAGAAAATATGTAAAGAAAATCTTCATTTGGCTTATTAAAGTTCAGCACTCCTCTTTTGTTGAAATCTGAGAAGAGAGAACAATTTGCGTAAGAAGTGTAGGTTTTTGTTTTCTAATTTTTTTTTCTTTACTTTTTTGGAGTGGAAGCTGAGAGGGATTGTAGATAGCAAACCTTCATCCCTCTCCCAAGTAAGAACATAGGTCAAGGAAGACCAGTACAGTCTGAAACAAGATAGCAGGTAAAGGCCAAAGGCTCCTGAAATGGTCACTATAAGTGCAGAGAACATGTATGACTTTGTGGGCATGTGACTTGTGCAGTCACCCAGGGTTCTGGTCTCATACTTGCTTTCATGTGCTGCTCTTGAAATTCTTAATTTCTAAACAAGAGGTCCTGCCATCTTGTTTTGCACTGGGTCTTGCAGGTTATGTAACTGGTTCTGGGAGATAAAGATGAGATTAGTGAGCTGGTGTTAGCAATGTAAAAGAGAGCCATGAAGGGGCTGTGTTAGTCTGAGTGCAGAAGTAGGAGACAGGGAAAGCATGCTTTCTGCTGAAAACGTATCCCCTTAGTGGTGGTTGTATGAGTCTATATGCTCCTGTGTGTGTTTTTTTTTTTTTTTTTTTTTTGGTGGGGGGGAGGGGAAGTCATGATGGTACATGCATTCATGACGAAAAGATTGGTCTCTGATAAAAGGCATACTTACATATAAAGGGGGCACCTGCCAAGACATGGGACTACTTTGATGGGGAGTAACATACTGAGTTATTCTCTTTTCCTGAATAACTCTAAATTGATGGAAGAGGCTCTGTCTTTGTTTTGGGACCTGGGATGCCTGGGCCAGTCATTCTACTCCACACTAGTGGTAGATGGTTTCTGCTTCTTTCCAGATTTTTCTCTGCTTTTTTCTGTGATTTCAACCCATAAATGCTGCTCGTAAGTGTAGGGCCTATCTCTCCTTTCCTGGATGTTCATAAGGTTTCAAAGTTTAAAACCTATTGTGATCATAACAGTGGCCTTGAGTCCCATGGAAATGGAAAGTAAAAAAGACAAACACTCTTTGACTCATAAGAACACATGCTAGCATTCAGGATGCTTGTATCATTGCCTGCACATGGAGATAAATGTTAGCAACAATGGGTTGTTTTCCACTGCACAGATAAGAGCACAAGAATTTCACAGGTATTCTTAGAAATCACAAGAGTCATTTGGAGACAGGCTGGGTGCAGTGGCTCATGCCTGTAATCCCAACACTTTGGGAGGCCGAGGCAGGTAGATCATCTGAGGTCAGTAGTTTGAGACCAGCCTGGCCAACAGGGTGAAACCCTATCTCTACTAAAAATACAAAAGTTAGCCAGGTGTGGTGGTGCACACCTGTGGTCCGAGATAACTAGGGAGGCTGAGGCAGGAGAATCACTTGAACCCAGGAGGCAGATGTTGCAGTGAGCTGAGATCATGCCACTGCACTCCAGCCTGGGCAACAGAGCAAGACTCTGTCTCAAACAACAACAACAACAAAAAATTGAAAAAAAGGAGTACTTCGGAGACTTGGCTAGGGCTCTATTAGACATTTTTTTTTTTTTTTTTTTTTTTTTTTTTTTTTTTGAGACGGAGTCTCGCTCTGTCGCCCAGGCTGGAGTGCAGTGGCCAGATCTCAGCTCACTGCAAGCTCCGCCTCCCGGGTTTATGCCATTCTCCTGCCTCAGCCTCCCGAGTAGCTGGAACTACAGGCGCCTGCCACCTCGCCCGGCTAGTTTTTCGTATTTTTTAGTAGAGACGGGGTTTCACCTTGTTAGCCAGGATGGTCTCGATCTCCTGACCTCGTGATCTGCCCGTCTCGGCCTCCCAAAGTGCTGGGATTACAGGCTTGAGCCACCGTGCCCGGCCCTCTATTAGATTTTTATCACAATAGGAAAGT
The DNA here is from genome assembly GCF_007565055.1 of Rhinopithecus roxellana. NCBI lineage: Eukaryota > Metazoa > Chordata > Mammalia > Primates > Cercopithecidae > Rhinopithecus > Rhinopithecus roxellana. The sequence goes on along the minus strand of NC_044568.1, from coordinate 36,732,987 downwards.
TGATCCTGTGATCTGTATTCTAGGTTAGCTAAGAACATATAATTTATATCCCACATTTTCCAAATACTAATGAAGTGGTCAAAGAAAAAATTTTTCCTGAAGAATGAAAGTCCTTTTAATTATCAGGCATAGAGAGACATTAAAATGAGACTGCAATCACACCCTACTGCCCACTTGGAGCTATGTATTCATCTCTTGAAACTGCTTGCTATTGCCACAAGTAGCTATAAATTAACATGATAATGCCACACTGGACACTATACCCCACGCCCAATAGCTTAACAATGTATAACCAATTGCTAACCAGTGTTATTTCTGTAAAGCAGTGAGATTTCCTGGCAAGAAATTTTGTATCAGCACACTCTCTTTCCCACCCCCCCTTTTTTGTCCTTTAAAAATCCACTTCTAACTGCTGCTAATCTGAGTGTACATTCAGAACAACTTGAATCTATGATCTCAGGTTGCAGTACTCAAACTTTGCTCAAATAAACTCTCTGCTTATATTAATTTGGCCTCAGCTTCTTCCTTTTAGATAGACAGAAGGAATCCGTATTACATAATCTATGTGAATAACAATGATAACATTGCAATATGCACACTGTTCTGTATCTTGCTTAAAAAATAGTTTAAGAATATATTGTGAATTACTTTAAAAGCCACTGAAGGGCTAAATCATGTATTTCTTTTATGGCTACATAGTTTCTTATGGTATGGTAGCCATCATTGCAATAATTGTTCTCGTTTCTGCCATGTACACTGTGTCTGCTTTTTTCATTCAGTCAATAAGTATTTATTGAGTCCATGACCTTGGCAGTGAGAATGGAGACTGAATAAATGAAACACTTTTTCTGACTATAGAGTTTAGATTCTCTTAGGTAGAAAATAGAGAGCTGCACCACCATAAAATACCTGCATGTGGATATTGTTTTTGAAGCATTTGAAATAACAGTAAAAACACATTCTGAATGGGTTTAAACTGCTTAAGGTTATACTGACAACATATTTTAAGGGAAACCAACTTTCCATACATAAATATGTTGTTAGCAACTAGACTTTATTTACTTATGTATATATTAATATATTTTTAAGTTTTATTGTAATGATACATAATTGTGCATATTTATGGGGGTGCAATGTGATGTTTTGATACATGTGTACACTGTATAATGATCAAACAAGGATAAGTAGCAAATTCATCAACTCAAATATATATCATTTATTTGTGATGAGAACATTCAAAATCCTTTCTTCTAGGTATTTTGAGGTATACATGTTTACTGTTTGTTGCAGGAAGTCAGGGACCCCAAACGGAGGAACCGGCTGAAGCCACAGCAGAAGAACATAAATTGTGAAGATTTCATGGACATTTATTAGCTCCCCAAATTAATACTTTTATAACTTCTTACACCTGTCTTTACTGCGATCTCTGAACATAAATTGTGAAGATTTCATGGACATTTATCACTTCCCCAATCAATACTCTTATAATTTCCTATACCTGTTTTTACTTTAATCTCTTAATCCCATCATCTTTGTAAGCTGAGTATTATGTCACCTCAGCACCCTGTGATGATTGTGTTATCTGCACAAATTTTTTGTAAAGCATGTGTGTTTAAACAATATGAAATCTGGGCACCTTGAAAAAGAACAGGATAACAGTGATTTTCAGGGAACAAGGGAGATAACCATAAGGTCTGACTGCCTGAGGGAGCGGGCAGAACAGAGTCATATTTCTCTTCTTTCAGAAAGCGAATAGGAGAAATATAGCTGAATTCTTTTCTCAGCAAGGAATAGCCCTGGGAAAGGAATGCATTCCCACGGGGAGGTCTCTAAAACGGCCGCTCTTGGAGTGTCTGTCTTATGCGATTGAAAATAAGGAATGAAATAGGCCCTGGTCTCCTGCAGCGCTCTCAGGCTTCTAGGATTAGGAAATTCCAGCCTGGCAAATTCTAGTCAGACCGGTTGTCTGCTCTCAAACCCAGTTTCCTGTTAAGATGTTTATCAATGACAATGCATGCCCAGAGGGACATGGAACCTCATCAGTAATTCTAATTTTGCACTGGCCTTGTGATCTTGTTCTGCCATTTGCCTTGTGATCTTTTATTGCCCTAGGAAGCACGTGATCTCTGGGACCCACTCCCTATTCATACCTCCTTCCCCTTTTGAAATCCCTAATAAAAACTTGCTGGTTTTGCGACTCAGGTGGGCATCATGGAACCTGCCAATAAGTGATGTCACCCCTGGAGGCCCAGGTGTAAAATTTCTCTCTTTTGTACTCTTTCTCTTTTTCTCTCAGACTGGCTGACACTTAGGGAAAATAGAAAAGAACCGACGTTGAAATATTGGGGGCTGGTTCCCCAGATAATTGTTAATTATGGTTACTCAATTATGCAACAGAATAACGATAAAATTTATGTCTGTTGACCAACCTTTTTCCATCATTCCTACCCTCTACCTTTCCCAACCTCTGGTAATTGCCATTCAACTCTATACTTCTATGAAGTCTACTATTTTAGATTCCACATATGAGTGAGGTCATATAGTATTTGTCTTTTTGTGTCTGACTTATTTTACATAACATAATGTTCTCCAGAATCATCCACATTGTTCTGACAAGATTTCATCTTTTTTAATGACTGAATAGTATTGATTGTGAATATATGCTACATTTTTTGAGTCACCTATTGGGTGATGGAGACTTCTGTTGATTCCATATCTTGACTATTATAAATTGAGCTGAAATAAACATGGGAGTGAAGATATCTCCTTGACAAATTGATTTTATTTTCTTTAAATATATACCATTAATAAGGTTTTGACATTAGACATTTACATTACTTCTTTTTTTGGTCATTGTAAATAACTCTGACTAACTAAAGGGCAAAGGTTAGTCTTCACTTTATTATCATCTTCCTGGAAATCAGTGAAAGGAGAGAAACTGTATTAATTTAGTCTTGTTTGTTAAGGAAAAATAATAAGTAAAAGTGACAAATTCATTAAGAAGAAAATAATTTCCCCAGACTTGAATATTGAAAGAAACTCATGGGATGAATCTGCATAGAAAAGAAAAGTACCACATACAAGTGATGTCTTCAGAAGAAGGTTCATTAATTTTACTGAAAAGGTCAAGAAAATTTAAGTGCTTAACTTTTTTTCCTCTTGCCGAGATCGTAGTGCTGTAAGAACTATAAAAAAATTGACCAATAATTATTTCTAAAAGCAAGTCATCAAAAATCTTACAGTATTTGAATGTAGTCTGTTATTCTGTACCACACAACTCTGTACAGATAAGCTTAAAGCTTTTAAAAGGAGGATGATAACAAATGAGTGATTATGGCCTTGGAATAAGCCTCGGCTAGAAATTGGATTTTGTATCCTCTGCCAACAGCCTCGTAAACATCGAATATGTGTATCATACTCCTTATGTGTTTTCATAGTACCAGCAGCGGGGAAAACAGCCCAAAGTTATAGAATGAACCAGCAGAGAACAAACAAAACAATAAGACTTTTTTTCACCTTTGCTATAATAACAACCTTTGTTATAATTTTGAAGACACCATGCAGTCGGTATTTGTTGCAAGCACAAGTTTCTTGAACAGTATTTTCACCACAGATAACAAATGAACTGTTTATGAAGTAGAAAAATTAGGGAGACAGTTTTGTATTGTAAAAATCTACTTTTCTTGTCAGGGTTTTTATTGGAAATAGTTGACTCTGATTAACTCAAGAGTAAGGAAAGTGTATTAGGCAAATACAGGATAGATCACACAATCTACTTGGCCAGAGAGTCAGGCCTGGGAAGTGGATAACAGTCAGAGAAGGCTTGATGATCAGATAACAGCCAAAGCCATGCTTTGGGAAAGGACTAGTTGCCACCCCCTCTAGTGCCACATGGTAGCACAGACCCTGCTGCCCTAGACAGTGAGGTTGCTTCTGTCCTTTCCAGAATGATTCATGAACAGTTCCCTGCCCTTTTGGGTCACCCCTTTCAGATTCAGTCTTGGGCAGAAATGCTTAATCTCTTACATGCTTATGTTCTGGCTACCAAGAATCACAGTAAAAAGTGAATGTTTGGATATTTTTGGCTTCTATACTAGAAGTTAGTTGTATTTGCCAGGAAGGAAGGAAGGAAAGAAGGGAGGGAGGGAGGAGTGGGGAGAGGAGGGGAGGGGAGAGAAGGGGAGGGGAGAGAAGGGGAGGGGAGGGAGGGAGGAAGGGAGGGAAAACAAATTAAGAAAAAAAATTTAAGAAATGTTTAAATACCACCTACCAAAAGATGAGTTGGCGAGGATAAATGCCCACTGTAGTGAAGAGACTGAATTTCCTAGAAGCTTCCCTAGTTGGCCCACTTTCTTGCTCTAAGCTACCTCCCTACCCTGCACTCTCTCCAATAGGATCACATGGTCGCTAGAGTGACACTTCATGGGTCTGTTTCTTGGGCCAAGACAGCAAACTTCAAAGGTGGGGAGGACTTCATTTGTAGGCAATATAGTATAGGGTAAAGAACACGCACATTGATTAAGACAGCACAGAAATTTGAGGAAGTCTCTCCATCTCACTGAGTCACAGTTGGCTCATCATCAGTTTCAGTGGTGACACCAACACTTACTTTACTGTTTTAAACTATTCACTATGTGAAGAGGAACAGTACAATACCTGAAGCTTTTTCATTGAATAAGCCAGACATTATTGTGGCTCTCGAGTTTTATTGTCAGTTCTGTGGTTTATGTAATATCGTTATACCTTTTTTTTTCCACTTAAACAAAACTGGTTTTTCTGTCATTTTTATTGTCACTGTTTTTGTTGTTTTTAATTGCAATCAAGCTACTCAGGGCAGATGTGTCCCCTTCCTTTCATTTATTGTTGAAAATCAAATCATCTTTGAAGATGACTTCGTCATATCTTTTCCATGAAACTCCTTCTCTTTCAGATATAGTTACTGAGATCTTACATTTGTTAGCTTTATATCTTATTCAAACCTCTGTCGCAATAACTTTAACACTTCTTTGCATTCTATTTATTTTCATGTCTGAGTTCCTTAAGGGCAAAACTCTGACCCATTTTTATATCCTCAACAGCTAGCTTAGGCTCTGGCAAACAGGCTATACATAAATGCTTACTGAACCAATGGGAAGTTATGAATTTATATGTCACCCGTGCCTAGCATAGTGCTTGGCACTTAGGTGGTGTTAAGGACTGTTCCCTGAATTAAAGGGAGAAAGCCCTGCTTAGTTGAGCTAACAGTCATCCTCGCCTTTCTGCAAAACACGCATAGATGTTTGCAATCCATTCCTTTAACTAGTTGACTGAAATGACTGTTTATCCTTTGTGTCTTTAAGTAATCATACATTTATTGGATATAGTGAATACATTTTAAGTCCTGGGTCCACCCTGAAAAGCATAATACATCCTGTGTGGTTGCTATACATGGTAATTGAATCTAATTTAATAAGTGTCAGAATTCAAACATCATGTATTTTCTATCCTAGAGAATTAAACATATACCACAGAAGAAACAAAAATCTCTCCTTGCAAGCCCGTAATTCCTGCTTTATGCTACAAATGTAAGATATGCCAATTACAAAGCATCATATTGCAGCAGCGTTGTCTTTTTTTCAAATGAATACAAACGTCGTTATCGTTATTGAAATGCTGAAAAGTACTTTTAAAATGAATATTTGTAAGAAAACACCAAACTTTGAGATAAAAATGAGGAATGGAAATCTATAGCATTTCACAAATATACTCAACATAATTTTAACCACAGACTAAAATAATTGAGTTAGGAAGTTTTGCTATTTTTCTTATCAAGTCCATATTCTAGAAAACAAAGTTATTAAATATAAAAATCATTTTTCAATAATACGGAGAAACTATAACTTATGTTTTTCTACATCCTAAGAAAATTTTAACAATAAAAAGCTGAAAAGAAATTATTATTTTCACAAGAATAATTTTCAAAGATTACTTTAGTTTCACACTGTTAGACATTACAGAGAAGAATGAAGGCATCTAATACATTCAGAGCTCAAAGGTGGATACTTGTGTTTCGTAAATAAGCAGTTCATTTGGAATTGATCCAAAACCACTGAATATATGTCATATTTGATGTTTCAATTGCTCACTTAAAATACACATTGGAAAATATAATAATTCTTTGACTTTAGTTCACACCTACCATTATTGGGTGACATTTTAAATTAGATATTTGTCATTGTTTTCCTTGCCTTTCGTTGCGTAAATAGATTAAGCTATGTAAAGAGAATACACTTTAAATCATAGGTATTTGCTTTGAGGAGATTTCCATATTTGTCATTTCATTTTAACTTTTAGTAATAGCAGTTATGAATAAAACATTTAAAAATACACAGGACATACAATTTCAATTCTGTCTCAATCTCTCGCTCTTCCTCCTCCCTACCTCATCCCAATACAGTCATTTTCCAGGTTGTCAAAAGATGGATGGTTTCCAGGGTTAGTTTGTCATAAAAGGTAAGATCAAACCAATAGAAAAAAAATACAATAAGCTTGTGCACCGAGCCAGGTGATGCAAAAGTCAATGGCAGTTTCTCCAATGTAATCTGACAGACCTCATTTATCTCCTTGTTGAGCTGGCCATGCTATCACAAGGCATGACTTCCCACCATGTTCCTACTTCTGGCCCAGGCGCCCACCTGCTGAGGGAGCCAAGGAGGCTAGATAACATCCAGATGTATTCCAAAATGAACTTGACTTTTAGGAGCTTCTAAAAAAGAAGGCTTCTTTGCTCCCATCTCTGCCAAACAGCTGTCACTTTATTGGAAAGTTAAATTTGTCACAAGGAAAGAAAATTTCACCATAGCCTGTTTAAATAAGTTAGGGAGTAGAATCTTCTCCCCAGTGCTTTTTCCACAGCAAGCAAATGTATCAATCATTTATTCTCTGAAATAACAATCTATTATCCATGTAGGAGGCCTTAGATTCAATCTGCACAGTGTTCTGAGTGTCGCATCAGATACGAAGATCTGTCACCAGTCTTTATCAGGGCAATCACTCTGCACTTATCATCAGTTTTTAATAATAAAACTATTTATTACCTCAATAATTATTTATGACAAGAAGTCTGCCATTGGCATTATGAATAAATATTGATAAATTGCTTGGTTAATAAACTAGTACTTTTTAAGTGGCTTGGAGAGTATGAAAATGAGAGTGGTATTATTACAAAGAATTATTACAAGAAATTGTGAAATGTTTATCTTTTATTGAAAAGATTATATTTGCCCAACAGGAATTCCAGGAAAAGAACATGGGAAATCTAATTTGTAAAAGAACAAAGATTCAGTATGAAAGATTGAAGAGCCAATATGTGTGTGTATGTGTGTATATATATGTGTGTGTGTGTGTGTATAATAAATTGAAGATTTGGAAACTATATCAAAAACTTTTTTTTTTTTTTTTTTTTTTTTGAGACAGAGTCTCACTCTGCTGCCCAGGCTGGAGCGCAATGGCATGATCTCGGCTCACTGCAACCTCCGCCTCATGGGTTCAAACAATTCTCCTTCCTCAGCCTCCCGAGTAGCTGAGATTACAGTGCCTGCCACATCACCTGGCTAATTTTTGTATTTTTAGTTAGAGACAGTGTTTCGCCATGTTGGCCAGGCTGGTTCTGAACTCCTGACCTCGGGTGATCAGCCTGCCTCGGCCTCCCAAAGTGCTGGGATTACAGGCATGAGCCATTGCGCCCAGCCAAAACTTTTTTTTTTTCAGTTGAGATCAGCTCCTAAGAGCCACATTTTTTAAAGTGCCTTTTATGACAGGCTAGACACACGAATTTGAAATGGGAGTCTGAAATAGCATTAAATCTCATCCTCTGATGAGCTGCTGGGAAAACATGGATATAATCTTTACTTACAGAGATTATATCCCTTGGGCCAATTTTCTGGAAATCACAAAGGACTCAAAGCATGACTAACAGTTACCTGGTCACTGATGCTGGATAATAGGATATTTAACTTAAAAGTCAGAGTAGCAACAAAAACCACTTCTATGGGAGGGAGCTGGTACAGGCCTCCTGGCCATTTTGATGGCATGGCATACTGGGTGCAAATGAAAAATAAAATCTAGAGGAGAAGAAATTATGCAAGGTTATGCAAGGTTAGAAATATTGTGTTAGAAAAGTACAGGTAAAGCTAGGACCCTCTATGGGAACTTAACTGAACAGAAATCATAAATTCCGTCCAGGCCGTGTTCAAGTTAGGCTCCTGAAGTTGGAGGAAAACAGAAGAATGAAGCTCTAGGAATGCAAGCAGACCTTAGGGAGGGCTACTCAAAAAGCACTCAGAAACAAGGATTTAAATGCAAATAGATGATTTGAAAGGTGATCTCAGTAAGGGGATAGGAAAGTGAGACAGGGAGAGAAAGGAGGTCAATACAGAGTATGGACCAGTTAGTGAAGGGGAGAATTGAGATACACTCTTAATGGAGAACTCTAGGGGACAGTCTAGACAGAAAATGCCTCAAAGTTGATCCAACTGAGAGGTAAGGAAGTTTGGCTGTTTGTCCTCAAAATCCCAGCCATTGGTTGGGCCGTTGTGGAGGAAGACACTGCTGGCCTGGTATAAGAAGAAACCCAGTGGTGTAGAATTACAGAGGCTTACAGTTGGATACTGCAGACATGTACCGAAATGGTGAGTGACGGGAAATGTGGAGCAAACCAACAGCTTCTTTTACAATGGAGCAATCGAAAATAGCAAAACATGCATTTTTTTCCAAAAAGTTGATGGGATCAAGAAATAACCCTATGTACATAAGAGGCATGAAGGAAACAATGAAGAGGCATAGTCATATGTAGCTTAAAGATGGAGATAGAGTCTAAGAAACATATCCTTAGGTGATTTTGTCATTGTGTGCCCAGCATAGAGTGTACTTAGAGAAACCTAGTGACATAGCCTACTACACACGTAGGCTGTGTAGTACAGCCTGTTGTTCCTGAAGTGCATGTTACCGTACTGAACACTGTAGGCAATTGTAATACAGTGGTATTTGTATATCTAAACAGATCTAAACATAGAAGGGTACAGTAAAAATATGGTATTATAATCGTATGGGACTATCATTACATACGTGGTCTGTCATTGACTGAAACATTGTTATTCTGCAAATGATTCTATCATGAATGGGGCTTTCTCTTCAATGTCTTGGAAGGAGATGGTGTAATTCAAGTAATTCAATTAAAGGTATGCACAAAGAATGGTTGTAGAAGAGCAGCAAATGGAAACTTGATCATGGGCAGAGAATTTAGAAAATGGTTAGGCACTCAGGCTAAGGCATTGACCTGCCTGGGTTGAATCCCAGCTTTAAAAGTTATTTTCTGTAACCTTGGGCAAATTATCACTTCTCAGATAGATTATGCAGAGAATTAAATAAAATATGTAATAGAAAGTAAGTAGTTCAGTACCTGATCCTTCATTGATACTCAGTAATATTAGCTATTATTAGAATTATTATAATTAAATATATCCTGGTAGATTCATGGTGAATTATGAACACTGAGCTCTGGGGTTGTCTGGATAGCCACCCTCACACTAGATCATTTGGAGGAATATTTTGCAGGAAAGAACCCGTGTAGTCTGCAGACCCCCACTGATATTTGGGACACTTAGTGGGAGGGTTGGGTGGGGAAATTCTTTAAAAGTCCAGGATAGGTGAGTTAATAACTGGAGAAAGTAAATGGATTGTCTAAAGCTGTATTGACTCAATTATTTACATAATGATATTTGTATTAATGATAACTTTATATCTAGTTTTTGAAACTCATTTAATTTTTTAATTATATCTCATGTACTAGGCATCATATAGGGCACTGGGAATATAGCAGGCAAGTCCTCTGCCCTCAGATAAAGCTACAGTCTAGTGGTTCAAGACAGACAATGAGCCAGTGATTAAAAGAATGAAAGTGGAAGGCATAGTAGTGTGCTCTTGTACTCCCTGGTATTTGGGAAGCTGAGGCAGGAGGATCACCTAAGCTCAGGAGTTTGAGACTAACCAAGACTGCCTATCTAAAAACAAAATGAAGAAAAGAAGAATGGCGGGACAAAGTGTTGAGAGGCATAGAATGAAGATATTCAGTCAAACCTAGAATAGATTACCATCCTAGTAAGGTTTCCCTAAGTTCAGAACCTAATACGTACCAGACGCTGAGCTCAACAATGGAATATATTGGTGAGAAAATGAAATAATTAAATTTCAGCTGTGATAAATGACACTATGAGAAGGCTAGTCTAGAAAAAGAAGCATCACAACAGAAATCACAGTGGAGCTGAGAGCCAAAGGGGAAGAGAACTTCAGCAGGTAACGTCAGGGAGAAGAGTGGTTCAGGCAGAGGGAAGACTGTGCACAATCGTCAAGTGGGAGGAAGAAGTAGGGCTGGTTGGAAATGCTGAATGAAATCTTATGTCACAGTAACATGAGAAGTCACGAGTATGACCTGAAGAAGACTGGCAGAAGGCAGACCACAGGGACCATGACTAGCAAGCTCAGCTTGCAGTTTTATTCTGAGACTAACAGGAGATTGCTGGAAGTTTTGAGACCCCAGGTACATAATAGCATCTGCTTCTGGCTAGCATCAAGAGTCCACATCATCAGAAGACCTATCGTTAAGCTCTGGCAATTGTCCATATGGAGGTTGATGAAAGTAACATTTGCATAGAGGCTTGAAAGAAGAGTGAGGAAGTTGGTAGAAGAGCGGTGGATGCCATCGTAACAGAGGTACTCAGCCTAGACAGGAGAGTGTGATCATTTTGAGAAACATGAATATAATCCATTCTTGCTGGAGAATTGAGTGCAGAGAGTGTTGTGGAAGATGATGTCTCAGCCAGACTTTGGAGGGTCTAACGAAAATACGTTAAAGATTCAGACCTTTATTCTAAGCAGTATTACAAGAAGTTTTCAAGAAAGATTGTTAAAAGATCACTGGGAGAAGGGATAAAGATTAAAAACCAAAATTCATTCCATGCATAGATGAGGAAAATTAATTCCATTCCATTCCGTGAAAAACTGTCTTAGTCATTTTCATATGTCAAAAGTCCTTTTGGAAAATGTTGTCAGCCAAGCTGTTAGGACAAAAGCCAATCTGATATTATGGTGCCTGCCTCAGAGGGAGTTCTGATGAAAAAAATATTTGTTTGGTTAACATTGACTGATGCAGATCTTATGATGCACAAACGGACCCTGTCAATTTCTATGGTTCAAAGAACTCACCCGTCTTGAGATACATGCCATGACTATGTGATTGATTAAAGAGCTCATCAAGTGAAAGAACACAGCTGGAGCTGCCATTTTGAGCAAGGAATTCCAGTTACACAGATAGAATGTGCTCACATATGCAACTTGGAAAATTCACAGAAGTATCCAGTTGTATAGAAATTATACATTGCATGTTGTGTCTTGAACTTTTCTCATGGTTTACCTTTGTGTGTGTGTGTGTGTGTGTGTGTGTGTGTGTGTGTTCAGTTAGTTTAGTTAGTTGTTTCTTTTTAGTGAGGATTTCCTGTTTTTTGTCCCAATTGTCCTCTAGATTCTGATGTCTGAGGTGAGGAATGGCTTAGGTATCTGCATTCAAATAAAACTCTGCAGATAACTATCAGACATATAGCGTTGTTAACCTCATCCACTATACGTAAGTATTTACTTAAATTGAAACAACTTGGGAGAGGGTATCTTAGCAGTGCGTTTACTCAACCAGCATCTATTAAGCATCTTGCTATCTGTAGCCATGGTAGTGGGTGAGATGAACCAGAAAGAATTTGTAAATACATTAAAAAGGAGAAAGCTGAGTAGAGAACCCAGAGGATTATATGCCTTTTGAGAGTGAACAAGGGAGAGAGATGGAGGAAGAAAATTTTGAAAGATGGGAGGAAAACCAGGCAAGAGTGAATCTGTCAAATACTTCATAATAATTACAGTGTTTAAATATTTCTTCATTTTTGCTTTTATCACTCTTCAGGCAAAATGTTCATAAACATTGTGTGATGGGACCTAATTTACATATTCTGCCAATTATCTGTATTTATGTATAACCGCTCAGAGGTTTTCCCCCATTACCCCGAATAATTGAGAATTGGCTATAGAAGCAGTTTTCCTTCCCTGCTGAATAAATGTGCTGTATTTATATTATCCATTACCAGGTGGCAGACGTAATGTTCAGTGATGTGTGTTACTTATCTGAAACTTGAAGCTTCTTTCAAGGTTCAAGCTCACCAGTTAATAGAAGATAATCTGTATGGAGCATAAATTTCAAGGAGATGTCTACAATAAATCTTTCGTGAGCCTTCCTTTTGCCAAGATAGCTCTTGCTGGAGTTGACTTTATTAGTAGTAACCATTTGCACTAAGATGCCTGTGACAATGATAAAGCTTTTACATTATATGAATTATATTGGACATACTCTACTTTTTCACTTTCATTTGTTTACTAACAGACCTTAAGATAGAAAGCTTTCAAATCATTTGGCAAAATATAATTAAGAATCACTCAGACATGTAATTTAATCAGGAGAATAGGAAACACATAAAGGTTATAAATGACTTCACAAATGACTTTAGAATTCGTATTCATACTAATTCTTTTATGATGCAGATTAGGGCATTGAGTTAGATAGATTTAAAATGTTTGGTTTTCATAGTATTTTAATTAATTAAAATAAAATCAATCTGGTTAACCTAAGTATACAAAGAGAACAATTATACTTTCATCTCTTTAATGTCCAGGCTTCTAAATCATGGCTTAGTATTTTGAACGTGAGGGGGTTTCACACAGAGATGCTAATAACATTAATAAATATGGAATGCCACTTGTGGGAGTGTGTTTCAATGTTGCCTTTGCTCCCTCCAATTTTGTTTCGAATGATTCTTCTATTATGTAGATTTTTAGATTCTGGACATTCTTAGTTATTTCTTTGTCTTTTTTTAGGCATATAAAACCACAGAATATTTTATTTTAATTCTATTATACTTTTTCAGAGAAAGGCAAACTATATCCCTGTTTCATCTTCCTATGATAGAAAATTGCTTTTGGGATCCAATTCTTCTTTGCTAAATCAATCAAATTTGATCTTTGAAGCAGAAAAAGAAAACAGACATATAGTTCAAATTTGTATTGGAAACACTATCTCTTCTAATTTTAAATATGTAATCAGAAGAGGAACAATATCTTTAGAAACCAAACCTCAAGAGTTGGGCTGTGACACTAGCTGTGATGGTGAAACATTCAACAAACATTTCAGAATCCATCAGCTCAGGCTCAGTCGAACATACCCATACCATCTGTCTAAACGGTTTGTGGATGCAATCCAATATGACACAGGGAATCGCATACACACCCTGATGCTCAGTATGACCCACGTGATTGGTTGAAGACATTTTGTAATGATTCTATTATAATTTACTGTGGTTTAGAGATTTGAACCTCTTTCATGACTTGTATACTCCTCTTTCCTTGCTTTATTGTTACTAAAGTATTCACCTATTTCTTTTTTCTTTTCTTTTCTTCCTTTTTTTTTTTTTTTTTTTTTTTTTTTGAGAAGGAGTCTTGCTGTGTTGCCCAGGCTGGAGTGCAATGGTGTGATCTCAGCTCACTGCAACCTCTGCCTCTCAGGTTCAAGCAATTCTCCTGCCTCAGCCTCCTGAGTACCTGAGATTACAGGCACCTGCCACCACGCTCGGCTGATTTTTGTATTTTAGTAGAGACAGGATTTCACCATGCTAGTCAGGCTGGTCTTGAATTCCTGACCTCAGGTGATCCACCCACCTTGGCCTCCCAAAGTGCTGGGATTACAGGTGTGAGCCACCGTACCCAGCTGGATTCACCTATTTCTACTAACAGGATTTATGATGACTTAATGAAAAGAACATGTTCACTGAAGACAAAGCACCAAAGAAAGAGAGTTTTATTTCAAGCTCTGACATCTACCACTAATGAAATCTTTATCGACTTTTTCTTACCATCACTGGGCCGTTATTTCATCACTTGTAAAATCTAGAAAACAATTGAAACCTAGAGGTTAAAATATTAAAAGAACTTGGTGCATAAGGGTTAAGAGAATGCTGGATTTATACTGTATTGCTGAAATCTTCAGTCTGCCATTTAAAGGTGGTGTGACTTGATGAGTTTCTGAAACCAACGTTGGTTTATTTCCTATATGGAAATTGAAGTTATAATAGAATCCATTTCATCGAGTGATGAATGCCCATAACATTAAGCATTCAGTAATTTAAAAATATAGGATGCTTAAAAATATGTTTGGAACATAAGAGTTCAGTAAAAACTAATTTTAAAATGTCAAGATTTTAGTGAAATATAAATGTCTGGTGAATAGAAGTTTATTCACTCTTCTCCCTTGACAATACCAACCATGTCTTTCTCAACTTTGTGGCCACAGAAATTAGAAAAGCGTTTTGCAATAAGATTTGCATAATAAATACAGAAATGAATGAAGACAAATTATTCTGAAAACATTTTAAAATCATATCTTCACATTAGGATATCATCTAACCTAAAACCTTACCAAGAAATTACCTAATTTGAGACTATATCTCAAATTACCTAATTTGAGATTGAGTTATTTGAGGTATTTGTTTACATAATTTCTGTGTTTCTTTACTGAAGCTTCCTTTGACTAAATTGATTAGTTTATGACTACTCTAAAAATCTATATTATCTCTAGATTTATTTCACTTTGTTTATGGGATATTCAGGTAACTACAATATATGATGAATACAAGTGAAACAGAAAACTCAATAATGTAGTTAATAACATAGAATTTAAGTAAATACTCAAGACATTTAACCTTCAAGCTAACTAGTTGATACAAAGCCCATGTATATTATTTTACAGCAAAAATTAGAATCAATTTCAAGACCACAGTTAAAGCTTATTAATAACAGTAACTGAAAATAAATGTGATTTTTGCAAAGATTATCTGTTTTTTAAAAGGAAAACTGAGGAGTGTTAGAAGAAATAGTTAACATATAATTTTCCATTATGATACTTGGTTGTTTAGGAAATTATAATAATTACAAATGTATTCAATTTCAGGAGATAATGAAGTTATGCAATAATATTTTATTTTAGTAAACAGTATATTGATACATAAGTGACAAACTCTAGAGATTTATAAAGTTGTATCGCTCTGAAAGTTTTGAAAATAAGGTAAGACAGCCTTTTTTTAAAAAAATAGAAGGGAGAATAATAATGTTCCAAAGAGTTTCATGTCCTATTTCCTAGAACCTGTGAATATATTACTTTATGGGGAAAAGGGAATTCAGGTTGCAATTGGAATTAAGGTTGCCAATAAGCTCAATTTAAGAGAGGGAGATTACTCTGGAATATCTGAATGGACCTAATTTAATCACATAAACTCTTAAAAGAGGAAGAAAGAGGTAGAAGATTGAATCAGAAAGATGCAACTTGAGAAGGCCTTGACCTACCAGGACTACCATTGCTGGCTTTGAGAGTAAAGGTGAAGGACCACTAGCTATAAAAATGTGGCTGCCTCTAGCAGTTGGGAGCAGCCCTGAAGTCACATCCAGTAATAAAGTGGAGACCTCAGCTCTACAACCAGAAGAAACTGAGTTCTGCCAATGACATGAATGAATAGAAAAATGTATTCTTCCTTGGAGCTTCCAGAAAAGAATGCAGGCTTGCTGATACCCTGATGTTAGTCCAGAGAGATTCATGCTAGACATACCAGATTCTACACAATCTTAAGATACTGTATTGATGTTATTTAAGGCACTAAATTTGTGGTAATTTGTTAGAGCAACAATAGAAAAGAGATACAGTACTTAAAAACTCTAAGAATTTATGAGATTGTATTATTCCTTGAAGAAAAATGTTTTGAAATTTCTAAAAATGAGTCAAAATAAGAATCTTACTCCATTTTAAGTGTTGTTTTATATAAGTAAAAATAATGCCTTTTGGTTTGTAGAGTTAATTTATTTGTTGATTTAGTAAATGTTTGCTGAGCATCTGTTAGGTTTAAAGACCTCACAGGTGTAAAAACAATACTGGCAATCAGAATATAGAGTTTCATAGCAGATCTGTGATCAAACAACACCTCTAATGCAAGGTAGGTATAAGATTTCCTCCCAGAGAAGCGGTAGTACTGAAATGAAAAAGTCATTTCTGTTTTGGATTATCAGGAAGTTCTTTATTAAATAATCAAGTGGCTTTTAGATAGATTTTGATATACCAGGATTTCACTAGATGAAGTTAGATGGGAAGGATGTTTTAAGCGGTAAGAATCAAATGAGGATCCGTTGGGAATATTTGGACATACTTCAATTTGATTTCTCTGCATTTTTTATTCTATATTTAAATTACATCAATGAGGAATGTCACATTTTTAGTGAAAAGACACTCAATACCTCAGAAAAGAAGTTGATTTTATTGTGTATCAGCTCATATAACTATTACCTTCTTCGTTAGTTTGAACTAAAATATGTCCTCTCTAATATCCAGCCCCCGGTTTTTCTCTAACTATTAGAAAGTCTGAATATACATACTATCCAACTTTTAAAAAATTGTCATTTGAATCCTTCAAAATGTCTTTCAGGCTTTTTTGTGTCTTCCTCTCAAATTCAGTGCCTCCGTTCTATCCATCAATACTTAATCAACGTAACCTTTTTGTGGACATTCCACCATCTTTTTTTTTCAGAGAAAGAGTCTTGCTCTGTCACCCAGGTTGAAGTGCCCTGGTGGGATCACAGCTTACTGCAGCCTGAACTCTTGAATAGAAGTGATCCTCCTACCTTAGCACCTTAGCCTCTCTAGTGGCTGGGACTACTACAGGAGCATGCCGCCACACTTGGCTAATTAATTCTTTTTTTTTTTTTTTTTTGTAGAGATGGGGTCTCACTGTGTTGCCCACGCTAGTCTTGAAATCCTGGGCTCAAGCAATCCTCCCGCATCAGCCTCTCAAAGTGTTGAGATTATAAGTGTAAGCCAGTGCGCCTGGCCATCCCACTATCTTGTCATTCTTACCTGGATATTCTCTAATTTAAAATATTCCCTGTTATTGTAGAATCAAGTTATGTTGGAAAATATTAAGAAAGAAAATTAGTTTCTTTAGGCTAATTATAGGCATTTTCAAGTAACTAAAATGTAGAGCCATTGATAGCTTGACAGAACAATATGGAATCTAAACATCTCAACTTTTATCTTTCTTTAATAGTCTGGTTCTTTGGAGGGTTTAGAGATACAATGAAACTTTTACCCCAATAATTGAGATTGATTTCCTCTAAATACAGTAATGTTATTTTAACCATGATACACTGAAGTATGTCTAGAATAAATTAGAGATGTTTATATCTTCTTAAGCAACAGCTAAGTCAGTAAGAAAGACATGGGTATAACATTGCCTCCCCTAATGCTGGCTAACCATGTAGACTTGATTAAAAATTCAAATTATTCTGAGCCTAAGATCTATCATCCATACATAATACCCTATTTAAAGTATGTAGGAAGACGGTTTGCCACATAATAGACTCTCAATGTAAGTTAGTTTTTTGGTTCTTAAACAGAGCACATTACAGATCATTTTCTTTTACTTGACTAAACAAGCCATTTGAGATATATATGTATATCTCACATATATCACATCACATACATATATCACATATATATGTGTTTTTTCTTTTTATTTTACATAGTCAATACAACACAGCATCTCCTGTCATCAAAATGTGTGTGTGTTGGTGGGGGCGGAAGGTGAGGTGTTCTCTCTACCAGCAGCCAGTCAATTCTCTGAGAGATTCTCCAGCAGACAGACTGGCTATGTGACTTCTAATTCAATCCAATTTTCACATTACCTAACTGAGGATAATGCCACATCTCAAAGGTTAAGGACCTCAGCCCCACAAGGCTGCTCCCCACTTGAGATATGAGTTATCAGATATATCGAATACAGCCTGTGCTTCTGACTGATCAGCTATATGCTGGAGTCTCCACAATCCCCTCCTCAGATTCTATCAGTTTTCTAGGGCATCTCAAAGAGTTCAGGACAACACTTTACTCACATTTTTTGGCTAACATATTTTAAGGATAATACAGAGGATACAGATGAGCAGCTAGAAGTAATAAACAGGATGAGGTATGGGGAAAGTGGGATGGAGTTCCCGTGCCCTCTCCAAGTATGCCATCTTCCAGGAACCTCATGTGTTCAACTATCTGGAAGCATATTTGAACTCCATGCTTTGGGGTTTTATGGAGGCTTCATTACGTAGGCATGACTGATGGCATCATTGGACATTGGTGATCAATTCAACCTTCAGGCCATTTTCCTTCCTTGGAGGTTGGGGAATGGGACTGAAAGTACAAATGTGTAATCATGCCTTGATCTTTCTGGTGACCAGCCCCTATCCTGCTGCTATCTGAGACCCCCAGCCACCAGTCATCTTTTTCATAAACAGAAGACATATATCACTCCTATCACTCTGGAGATTCCAAAGATTTTAGGAGTCATATGCTAAGAAATGGAAATAAAAAATCAAATATATATTCCATAATATCAGCATAGATAATATAATATAATTGTGACCATATATTAAAGGCCAGTGGAGACTGTAGCTATTTATTTATTAGCAAACAGAATTTTATTCTCAACAGAGGTACCCATAAAATGCTATCAGAAAATGATTCAACTCAAAATTCTCTCTCATTTCTCAGTTGTTTATGCAAGGAAATGATTCTTCTATGGCACTCTGGTAACCTTGCATGTATCCACAAGGGCCATACACAGAAAAGATTCAACCACAACTAATGGAAGTCTTGGTAGAAAGCTTTGTGATTCTCTGGAAACACTGGAGGCTGGGAAACCGTGAGAAGCTGTTCTGAGGCCATCATTTATTCCCCACCCCACATTCCCTGCTTTCCTCTGGATGGCTGTCACAGGCAATTTTCCACTGCAACTTGGACTCGGATGAGCTATGGGGCTTTCTGTCTTGTTCCCCTCACAAGAGATCTGCCAAATATAAAACTTCTTAGATGCAGAGTGGAAACAGCTTCTCAACAGCTGGGTGTCTTTCCAGTCCTGTTGCAGTCACCTAGCCATTTCTGATTCAATGTTTTTTGAGGTGTATGGAACATGGACCACAGGGGTCTGCCACTTCCGCCTATACTTTCTTCCACTGTTTATGCAAAAAATACTGAATTTGAAGTGACTCATAACTTCACTGGTTAAGTTAGTTAAGCCTTGGTCTTACCTTGTCCTATGTGTGCTTGACAGTTCTCAGATAGAAAGATCAAAATTTGAAAATGTAAAAAAATTACCTCTCTGCCAAAAATATCTTCAGAGACATGACTGTCTAGATTAACTACAGGGATGTTTTTTGTTTCTGAGACAAGGTCTCACTCTGTCACCTGGGCTGAGTGCAGTGGTGTGATCACGGCTCTCTGCAGCCTCGACCTCCCAGGCTCAAGGAATCCTCTCACCTCAGCCTCCTGAGAAGCTGGGACTACAGGCACACACCACCACACCTGGTTAACTTTTTATTTTTTGTAAAGATGAAGTCTCGCTATATTGCCCAGGCTGGTCTGGAACTCCTGGACACAAGTGACCATCCTGCCTTGGCCTCCCAAAGTGCTGGGATGATAGGCATGAATCACCCTGCCTGGCAGCTAACCGGATTGAATAGTAGTATCATGTAAAATTTCACTTAAGAAGAATGTAATCTTGAGAATAGCACAACCACTGCTGGAACATAAGCATCATGTTTGTTTTGTTTTAATATAAACAGAAAGTTATTTATTAGTTTTCACTACATTGGCTTTTCTTTTTTACTGTTAACTGACACTTCTCACTTCTGTAAGTCCCTTCATCTTTCCTCCAATGTGTTGAAATTCGATGATCAAATAAGAAAGCTTGATGAGATTTGTAGGTTAGATAATGTCAAAATCAGAATATTAGTGCCCAAAAAGGAAACATATGTATTCTTTCTCTGTTGTCAGAGGCAGGATCAAGATGAAAGGGCCAGTGGTCTTTCCACCAGTGTAGGCCCTGGGCTAGAAATGTAATGTGGGAACACAACATTTTTACTTACTTTTGACATTTGAATTGTTCCCTCAAAAATATTTTAGAAACTCCCCTCTCTTTCCCCACCTTCTCAGACATTTTGTTTAAGCCAGTATTTTGCAGGGAGAAACAAAACCCTAAATAAAAGCAATTTAGGCAGTACAAAGCACTGACTTTGGGTTCAGACTAATTTGAGTTCAAAATGTATCTCTGCCCACAGCCAGGCTATAACCTTACTGAAGCTATTTATCCTGTTTGAACCCCAGTTCTCCTATTAAGGGAGAATAAGCAATACCTAATTCAGGAAGTTTTTATAAGCATTAAATGGAATTTTTAAAAAGTGATTTACAGAATAATAGATGTTACAAAGTTAATAAAGCAATTATTGAAATATTCCTTTATTTAAAAAGTATTATTTATGCCTATATTAGGTAATATATTGTTTAAGATATATGAAGTTTAAGCATATATTTGTTGTAGAGATCAAAAATGTGAATATTTGAAACTTGGAGTTTCTGGAGAGGACTGGTATGTAGGCAAAGTTGAAATTTCTTCTTAGCATCTGTCTCTTTCTCCAAGCAATTTGGACATAGTTTTCTCTGCTTCACTAAGCTACTATTCTCCCATCTGATTTCCATTTTCCCAAACAATGTCATCTTTTGTCTCTCGTTTTTTCTTCTCCTATTCCTTGTCTTTGTGGGTTCACATCTGTTTAGGGGATGAGGATGTCAGTATAAATGTGGTATTCAATCAATCATGCCTAAGTGCAAGACTAATAAGTACTTTTTAAGAAAACTCAAAAGTGCCATTGGAAAACAGAAAAGGAGTAACAATCTCTACTTGGCTGAGTCTGGAAACAGTTTAGTCAGTCAGAAACATTTGCAAGGGCAGGGTGGTTTGGGGCTAGAGAGACTGAAAATAGGATAAGAAGTTGATGAAATGCCTAACTGTTTACGGAATGAGGCTTCAGCAAAACAAGTACTATAAGGCATGGAGTATTCAAGAGCATTTCTGGAGGATTGGAAGAGTTCAGACTTTACTGGCCATGGAAACCAGAAAACCTGAGGTGATATAGTCAGATTTCCATTTTATAATAACAATTCTTAAAACATCTTGAAGGAGAAATCAATGAGAGAGAAAGTTGCAGGTGCAAAGAATAGGTAAGAGGCTGTTGAAAGAGACCAGACCAGGAATGAAGAGGACTTGAGTACATAGTCTATCTGATGAGCATCGCAAAGTTGATTTTTTGGTGAACTCATTCTGTAATCTTAGGAGATGCTCACAGCAATGTGTTTCTCTGTCAGACTCAACTCGTTTCTCTTGGTTTTTCATCCCTCCTCCTTCTACCACTCCCATTCTTAAACCATCTCCTCTATAAGTGCTTGCTGGGGACACTGATGCTAATTTATCTTCGCCTTGGGCTCACCCATGTTATGCCATAGTGTTAAACAACTTTTCAGCTCTTACTACCATGAGCATGAGGTGGTATGCATAAATCTTACAGATTTCCTTTTCTTCTTTTCCCCCGCAAAACACTTATCTCCGAAACTGGCACTGCATTGCTGATGCAATCACTAAAACGCTGTCCCTGTCCAGAATTCCAGATGGTATAAACAGCTTTTTATCTCCTATTGGAAAATGGCATATTCAGGGCAAGTTTACACCTACTATAAAATTTCATTGGCAAATTATTTGACACTCAGATAACTGATTAAATTAATTGAGCTTTTAATCTACATTGTTTTATGCAAAACAGTCTGTTTAATCCATTTCCAAATCTGGATATCTAAAAGTAAAGTATTTTTGCTTTTCCTCCTAAAAACCATTAATTTCTCAAATGTAACTAATTAGCCAACAAGGTATCATAAGAAATGAATGCCAGTTTTATGAAAATTTACACTCTTGTATGCTGAAATCACTTTTGACATTTATTGTTCCCAGTAAGTTACACATTTTGAATCTTAGGACAAACTGTAATGTTTATGCTGTACATATTTTTAAGATTTCATGAAATAATATGGAGCTTACTCAGGGTAATTATTTATAAATCAAAATTCAATCATATTGGAGCTCATATACATTCAAAGAGTAGAGATTAGATTAGTTTCTGAGGCTCTTGAGGTAAATCTACATTCCCAGAACAATTTAAAAAATTGCTAATAATTCACAATGGGTGATTTAGACATCTGGTAAACCTCAGCCCAGGTTTTAAAAAAATTATCCTCAGCATCTGTGATACTTTGCTCTAATTATGTCAAAGCAATACAGAAATGGATGAAAATGAAAGCCTCCCAGGATTTAAGGTCATAAGGGAAAACATTTTGAGGTATTGGGGATTTTTTTTTAATTAAAAGTACTTGATTGCTTTACAACAGTTACTCTCCTGGCAGGTAGTCTTTCCTAAGAAGATATCTTATCAGAAAGATGGTTTTGTGAAATGATGCTCTAAGGAGCATTGATAGCTGTGCATGAACCTGAGCTTTCCCTTATCCATCAAATATTATTTTTTAATTCTGTTCTCGATTGAAGAGGGTCAAAAGTAGGGTTTATAAATAAAAGGTTTACATGGTCAGATCTCCCATTTCACAGAAGAAGTGTTTAAAAATAATATGACTTTTATAAATTAAAAGATGTAAATGCACTGTAAACCTAGGAGTCTGGTATTCTCCATTGATCATTACCATACATTTGACTAGTGGCAGTTTGAATTACAAACCAATGGGTTAAATGAGAGAGCCTAAATTAAATAGATTTAGGGCAAGTATGATTGCTACAGTGTTTTAAGTAACAGATTAAATATAAGGTTGGTTAAGAAGAGCTTACATATTAGAGATTGTCCAGTTGATAAGGGAGCAGGGCAGGGAAGTGATAGGTAGAGAAGGGCAGGGTCGCTGGTGAGGGTCCATCCCTTGGTCTTGTGCCCACGGACCTAAGTGAGGACAGGCACTCTTGTTTTTTGCACCCAAAATATTGCAGTTTCCAGACCACTCTAGCCTGCCACACCCCCATCCTGTGCCTATAAAACCTCGAGAGCCTAGTGGGCACACACACAAGCAGCTGGACTGCCGAGAGGAGCACACTAACAGAAGAACACACCGAGAGACTCTGGCAGGCCCCTGACGACACAACAACACAGATTCGGCCAGGGGCAGATGGAGAAGAGTCTGGCAGCCCAACTCCAGGGGAAGACCACCTTCCCACTCTATCCGCCATCTGGCTCCCCATCCATTTGCTGAGAGCTACTTCCACCACTCAATAAAACCTCGCACTTACTCTCCAAGCCCACCTGTGATCCGATTTTACCGGTATACTAGGGCGAGAGCCTCGGGATACAGAAAGCCCTCTGTCCTTGCAGTAAGGCACAGGGTCTAATTGAGCTGATGAACCCAAGCCGCCTGAGGACAGCTAAGCTGAAAGAACCCACTGCAACACACGTCCACTTGGGGCTTCAAACACTCAACCCTAGATGCTGCGGTGGGGTTGGAGCCTATGTTACCCATGACCTGCTCCTCTGCATGCTCCCACTAGGGATCTGAGCTGTAGGACACTGAAGAATCGAGCCATATCCTCATTGCACGCCGTGAGATGGGGATAAGGGAACTTTTCCCCGATTCACAGTCAAGTAAGTTTTAGGGCTGGTAGTTAGTTTTAAAATAGCTGATATAATCAAATCATAAGGTACTAATCACTTTGGTTTGGTACAAATCTTTTACAATTATATTACTGAATTAGATGTTTCTGCATGTGTGTTTCTTTTTCTTATGCAATACCAGTTTCAGGCATGTTCATGGCCCTCAGCATGTGGGAACCATTGTATTTTTAAATGATCATTTAAAATAATATTTACTATGAGGAAAATATTTATTTTATTTATAAAGTATCTTTTTATGTATCTAAATAATTGAATGTTTTTGTTCAACATCTTCAACTAGATTTATAGCTCTGATAATGTACTGCTTGCAAAATTATGATGTTTTTTCTTAAAATATAAATAATGTTTTCTTTTAAAAAGTTTTAATATAGAAATGAAATGAGTGTTTAAAAAGTATACACTTCACACCAGACCTCATTAAGAACTCAAAATTTTTAATAGTAACAATGAAATCTATCAGCCACTAAGAATATTTCAATAATCAGATTATGAGTTCAAATAATGCCTGTTTTGGGTATCTGCTTCTTGAAATAAAAGGAAATTAAATGACTATGCTTCTTAGTTAATTTTCTGATAAAAGTCACTCTCATATGGCAATAGTTTTCTCAGAGTTTGTCATAGTTGTGGAATCATGAGTCAAAAATGTAATACCACAAGTCCTTAGCCACAAAATCCAAAACAGTTAATGAAGAATCCAGTACATTTCCTTAGAAAATTAAAACCCCGAAGTAAAATTTCCAATAGTTTTCTGTAGGAGCCACTGCTAACTATTTGTGCAAAATAGATGTATCCTATTCCATGAAACAGGGATCAAATTCTAGTATAATCATTAAGGTAACAAGACCCTGTCATGTGGCTACGTTCTTTCCCAAATCCAACCCCTACGTGCACAGTATTTGTTCAGTATTTGTGTTTTATTTAAAATTTATACTAGTGCTGCTTGAGGATATTGAAGTGGTTTAAAATAAAACACAGGAATGGTATAACATTGTTATAGTCTAAGTAAAGAATCACATAAAAAGAGAATAAAACAATGAAACAGATCAGTCATTCTAATACAGTTATTATGCTTGAACATTAGGTTAATCCCAGAAATTCCTAGAAGCTAAGACAAACTAAACTCAATGGGTATGAATACGGAACAAGATTGAAATAAAAAAAAAGTAAACCAAATGGGCAGCAACATATCCAATAAGAGAAACACCTCACTCCCCTTTCTGTGGTTTGCTTTGTCTTCATGGGGTTTGTGACATAGGTTGCCCAACTAACATGTGGCAGTTTTTAAATCATAAATTGAGGATAAGAATAATATCAATCATGATGGGTTGTTGTGGGAATTGAATTATTAAACACATACATAATTTTGAGTTTTTCTTAGCACATAGCAAGATCTCAATAAGTACTACCTGTTAATATTAATCACCACCTGCCTATCATCACCAAATCTATCACTTGACTTATTTCCAGTTGGGGAAAAAGTAACCGAGACTGCATAAGTAACATATTCAAAATATATCTCATTCATTTGTAGGGCATAGAAGCCAGGTCAGTTTCAAAGCCAATGCACAATCTAAGGTCCCAACAGGAGCTAGCTAACATGCAATTCTCAATTGCATGCATTTCCTTTACTCTGTGTTCTTCGATGCAGCCAGGCCAGTATATTTTTCACACTTCCTGTCCAGCTTGCCCTACACTTTGCTCTCTAAGAAATCAACAGTATGTTTCTGTCTAGGCTTTAGAAAATCTCTTTTCTAATAAATCTGTCCAGGCTTGCTCGGCATTAGCTGTAGCAGTGATATTCATGCTGCTTCTCTCAGTTCTGGGACTTTTCCTATTTGCCAAATCTTTAGGGAAGAAGACTTTGCTAGGAAAAATAAAATTGCTAAAAATAAAATTCTACTGTTTGTGATAACATGGATGAACCTGGAATAGATTATGGTTAGTGAAATAAACCAGTCATAGAAAGATACTAGTTTGCACTTTAAATTAGGTACCTGGAATAGTCAAAAATCATAGAAGTGGAGAATAAAATGACTGTTGCGAGGGGATGGGGGAAGAAAGGAGAGGAAGTTTGTTGCTTAATGGGAGTAGAGTTTTGATTATGCATGGTGAATACATTCTAGAGACTTGCTGTCCAACATCGTGTCTACAGTTAACAATGCAGCATTGTACACTTAAACATTTGTTAAGAGGGTGAGCCTCATGTCTGTTCTTACCATACACAAACACACAGATCAAAAAACACACACACAGAGGGACACAAGGAAACTTTTGGAAGTGATAAACATGTGTATTACCTTGACTATGGTTGTGATATTAAATATGTATATGGATGTATGCATGTTTCCAAACTCATAAAATTATATATATTATACATGGGTACTTTTTTTCTTTTAGTGTATCAACTGTACTTCAATAAAGCCGGAAAAAAAAGGCAAAATGTGATGAGACACACCAAGAGCCTGGACACATGGCTTGGATGCTTCCACCAAAAAATCATCTATTCCTTCAACAAGCATTAATCAAACAACTTCTTCTTCTCCTTCCTCCTCCTCCTCTTCTTCTTTTCTTCTTCCTCTTCTTCTCCTTCTCCTGCTTTCCCTTCCCCTTCTCCTTCCTCCTATTCCTCCTCCTCCTGCTTCTCCTCCTGCTTCTCCTTCTCCTTCTCCTCCTACTTCTCCTCCTCCTCCCCCTTCTCCTTCTTTTTCTCCTTCTTCTCCTTCCTTCTTTTTTGAGACAGGACACTGCTCTGTTGCCAGCCTGGACTGGAATGCAGTGGTCCAATCTCAGCTCACTGAAACCTCTGCCTCCTGAGCTCAAGCTATCCTCCCCCCGTCAGCCTCCTGAATAGCTGGGACTACAGGCATGCACCACCACCTTAGGCTAATTATTTGTATTTTTTTTTTTTCTTTGTAGAGATAGGTTTTCACCATTTTCTCTAGGTTGGTCTCCAACTCTTGGGCTCAAGTCATCCTCCTACCTGGGCTTCCCAAAGTGCCTGGATTATAGTCATGCTCCACTACACTCAATCAATCAAACTTCTAATATCTAGCAAATACTGTGCTAGCAATTGTCACTTTTAGACATGGTACTTACAGTTTACTATTGAAAGGAACTGCTTAGGCTTCAACTTTATTAATTCAATTCTATGTCATGCAACATGTTCAAATATAATTTATGGCTTTAGTCTCAACTAGGTTATTTTATGTCAATCCTCTGAAAAAATAGGTAGCAAAATTGATGCTCTGTAAATACAAACTTAAGTCAGTACTCTTTGCTGCCAAATTAATGCAACCTAATTGAAATAAAATGAAAAATTGCATGGTTTATATTATAAAGATTAATGTCAGTGACGACAATCTATTAATGTGATATGTAACATGTTAATTTAAAAACTAAGTAATTCTTCAGTTTGTTTGTTAAGTGAATGCCACCTTTTGTGACCTAGAGACCTTTAATTTTTCCTGGTGATTGGAGATGCTGTCATCTGTAACCCTTTGAGTAGCAGGATCTTTATTGGTATGTGGGCTTTATTGGAATGCCATTGGTAGATGCTAAATTACACAGGTGAAATTGTAAACAGAACTCAACTGATTGAAATGCCATAACTCTGGAATATTATCAGGAATGGAACAGAGCATTAAACATATCCAGGCAGGATTTTTCCTAAGTGTCCGTCATGAATGTTATTTTCTTTGGCTTTTAATGGGTGTTACCATACATGAACAAAGGAAGAGTATGTGGCCAAATAAATTTGGGATAGACAATAAAGTTAAATTTGTTTCTTTGCCGTAGAATCTCTCAGTTCTTACACAATTGTTAAGGGCTTTGTGAAGATTTGAGTGAATACACAGTCTTCAGTGACATGTAAATTCATCTCCACTCTCTGTCTCTCCCTTTTTATATGTATATTTACTTTCATGAAATATTTCACAGGACCTATGTTTTCTGGAATATATCTAGATATAGCCTGATTATATCCAAACCACTTTTACAGATAATAAAACTGAGCCCCGTAGTTGTTAAAGGATTAATTTGTGGGAAAATGAAAAGAACTAGGTGGCGTGGAAAGAAGTTGAAGGCAAAGGGCTTGTGTTTCTCATATAAAGAATATGAAACCTTGGACACAAATGTTACATTGCAATGAATCAATCAGTTGAAGGCTTTAATAGTTGTGGTGAGGAGCAAAGAGAAAACTATCATATTGGGACATGATATGAATGCCAAATTCAGGAGACTAAGAAAATAAATGCAGTTAATATGGAAGAGGAAAGGTTTGAAGCTAGAGTGAGACACAGAATGGGGACAGAGCATAGAACATCATCAAAGGTGAAAGAGAGGACAAAATATGATCTTTAACTCTGCTGGTTCAGCAATAACACAACAATTAAAGATTTAATATAGAAATTGTCTTTTCATATTCCATTTACTGTAAAAAAATAGCTTTCTTTACTTCACTATAAATAAATATAGACAAATTGTTTCATTATAGAGTCATTCATTATAGATAAAATGTTCTTGAGTTGGAGGGAGGGGCACTAAAGATTTTGGAGGGATACATGTTAGAGAAAAAGGAGCCTCATACCCCTCAAAGAGAAGAAGACTTCAATTTTAGACTTGTGTCTCTTTATAAGGACCCTTGGAAATGGAACAGGGATTGTCCATGCTCTGAGAGGAAGTTGCTTCTCTGTCTGGTTTCTACCACTTATAATTATGTTGGTCTTTTTAAAATTTTCTTTTTCTTTTTCTTATTTTCTCCTTTCACCCTTTTCTTCTTTTTCCTTCCATCTTTTCTTTTCTCTTTTCTTTTGCTTTCTTCCTTTCTTCCATTCTTTCTTCCTCCTTTCCTTCCTTAATTCAATCCTAGTTGCCTGCATGCCTTTCTTTCTCATTGACACACATTGAAAATGTTGCCCTGTTCTCTCATACATGCATGCATTTTTGCCTATTTGTTTTATGTTCATTTGTCCTAGTGCTTGTTTGTATAGAAACAAATTATTCAGGAGTAATTTTAAAATTTTCATTGAAATAGTTTTAATTGCATACAGCAAATGAGAAAGTCCACATGATGGCAAATTTGGAAAGCTTCCTGAATTTTGCTTAGGAAACTTTGGATGTCAGATAGACTTTCCAGATGTAAGCGAATTTATCACATTCTTACAGCCAAGAGCACTTGCGATGTGTGTTGTTATCTATTTTGGTTTTAGCACTCCGGGCAAATACAACAGTAAAACAATACAAGTCAAATAAATAACATTAAAAGACCTTCCAGGGCCTTTGTTTTCTCAACTGAGGAAGTTGGAAACAATATTATATCTTCCTTCTCCTTCTTAACCTTTTTACAAAATCTCATTCTTTTCAACACAGATATTGTTTTTACTATCACTAGGCATGTGTATGACAGGTAGCACAGTCTGGAGATACAAGCCTACTTAAGTCATCATTCTAAATGACACAATTGTTTGCCATTTTTCCCATTCTGGGCATCCACTTCTGTGGTCGGCAAGTCATTGCCTCACATTAAAAACACAAAAAGTTAATTAATTCATTTAGCCAACACTAGTTTATGAAGCAGTTTTATGTGGTAGGCATATGTGTGACTCCCAGTCTAATGAATATTGTTTTTAAGAGTAGGGGAGACAATAATTGAAGGGAGAAATGAAGAAGATAATTTTGTGTTGTGAGGGTAATAATGATAGGGGGAATTGGTCCACAGAGAATGATCAGGATGGGGTGAGGATGGCAGGAGCTTAATATGAGTGGCTAAGGAATGTCTTAGTAAGAAGGTGTTTGTTGTGCCATCGTGCGGTGGCTCACGCTTGTAATGCCAGCACTTTGGGAGGCCGAGGCAGGCGAATTGCCTGAGCTCAGGAGTTCAAGACCAACCTGGGCAACACGGTGAAACCCTGTCTCTACTAAAATACAAAAAAGAAAAAAGAAAAAAAGAAAAAAATTAGCCAGGTGTGGTGGTGTGCGCCTGTAGTCCCAGCTACTCAGGAGGCTGAGGTAGGAGAATTGCTTCAACCCGGGAGGCAGAGGTTTCAGTGAGCAGAGATCGTGCCACTGCACTCCAGCCTGGGGAACAGATGAGATTCCATCTCAGAAAAAAAATAAAATAAAATAAGGTACTTGTCACCTGAAAGACAGGAAGAAACTAGCCATAAGTGTCTCAGAGAGAACACAAGTGCAAAAGCCCTGAGAAAGAAAGGATGTCTATGCTAGAGAGAAAAAGAAGATAGAGAAGTCTTATGCTACAGAGAAAAAGCAGATAGAGCAGAAAGCAGAAGCTTGGCCCATGCAGGGGTAGTTTTACTAGCATCTATGTGGGCCAAACCATGCAGGTGCTAGTAAACTGTTTTGGGGAGTAGATACAATTCTGTATGCAGGAGAAATCTCTGGGAGGACTTTAACAAGCTGAGAAACATGATATCATTTGTGTTTTTAAAAGACTGTATTTTTGTTTGATAGAATGATTTATTTTCCTTTGGGTATATAACCAGTAATGGGATTGCTGGATCTAATGGTAGCTCTGTTTTAAGTTCTTTGAGAAATCTCTGACTGCTTTCTGCAGTAGCTGGACTAATTTACATTTCCACCAACAGTGTACAAGTGTTCCCTTTTCTCAGCAGCTCACACGCATCTGCTGTTTGTTAACTTTTTAGTAATAGCCATTAAATCGTTGTACCAAAAAGACACATGGAATCCTATGTTCATTGCTGTGCTATTCACAATAGCAAAGACATGGAATCAACCCAGGTGTCAATCAGTGGTAGAATGGATAAAGAAAATGTGGTACATATACACCATGAAATACTACACAGTCATAAAAGAATGAAATCATGTCCTTCGCAGCAATATGGATGCAGTTGAAGACCACAATCCTAAGCAAATTAGCACAGGAATAGAAAACCAAATAATGCATCTTCTCACAAGTGGGAACTAAAGATGAAGTACAACAGACATAAACATGAGAACAATAGACACTGTGGACCGCTAGAGGGGGTAGGAAGAGAGGAAGATGTGTCTAATAGAATGATAGTGGCCAGATGATATTATTTGTGTTTTTGGATGAAGGCAGGTGTGCAATTTTTATGCTAGGTTTATTAGACAATAATTTTTTTTCTTTATTTATACTGTTTGAGCTGAGTTTCTATTTTTCCTGACAATAATTGTGCACATGTATATACCATTTTGCCCAATAACTTTATTTTATCTCTCTATTTCATGCAAATTAATATAGGAAAACCTAAGTGGGAAGACAGATTGTCAAGAGAAAAATAAATACAGAGAGATATTGATATGATGTGTAGGAAGAAAAGATATGTGTAGAAATTTAGTCATATTTAAAAAGTGGGTCTGTGTTAACTATTGCAAAGCTGACAATGTTTTAAGTATAGCATTTTAAGGTTGTTTTTTCTTTACTTCAATATAATGAAATCACTAAGCTAAGGGCCTTATTTTTGAGGAAGATAGCTTTTAGAAACAACTCTGGGAGATGAGTACAAGTTGGTGCCTTGAACATTGCAGTCTGCTGTATCAGTTCTCAAGATGAATGTAAAGGAAGTAGCAAATGGGATAGACTAGTATTTTCATCTCTGTCCTTAATTAAAAATGTAGTGAAACTGGCTGGGTGTGGTGGCTCACGCCTGTAATCCTAGCACTTTGGGAGGCTGAGGCAGGCAGATTGCCTGAGCTCAGGAGTTCAAGGCCAGCTTGGGCAACACGGTGAAACCCCGTCTCTACTAATATACAAAAGAAATTAGCTGGGCGTGGCGGTGGGCCCCTGTAATCCTAGTTACTTGGGAGGCTGAGGCAAGAGAATTCCTTGAACCTGGGAGGCGGACGTTGCAGTAAACCGAGACTGCGTCACTGCACTCCTGCCTGGGTGATAGAGAGAGATACTCTGTCTCTACAAAAAAAAAAAAAAAAAAAAGGGTTAAACTTCAATAATTTTGTATGGTAGAATAAGTCTCATAAGAGTAAAGAACGTGTCTTTTTTCTTTTTTTTTTTTGTTTTTGACGGAGTCTCGCTTTGTCACCCAGGCTGGAGTGCAGTGGCACGATCTCGGCTCACTGCAAGCTCCGCCTTCCGGGTTCATGTCATTCTCCTGCCTCAGCCTGCCAAGTAAGTGGGACTATAGGCGCACACAAACTAGTAGCTGGGACTACAGGCACCCACCACCACGCCGGCTAATTTTTGTATTTGTAGTAGAGACGGGATTTCACCGTGTTAGCCAGGGTGGTCTCGATCTCCTGACCTCGTGATCCACCCGCCTTGGCCTCCCAAAGTGCTGGGATTACAGGTGTGAGACACCACGCCCAGTCAAGAACATGTCAGATTTAGAAGAATAGTGGGTAGGCTGAGCCCAGAATGCGTGAAAGAGATGTCAGGAAAGAGGAGAACTGGGTCCACAGTCAAATATCAGACCCACTGTGGAAGGCAAAGTGTGATCAGTGGCCAGAGACCTAGAGTCAAAGAGGAGAACTGCAGGAGACTCACAAATGGATATGAGCCCACTTCAAGAATGTGGAGAACCAGTGGATTACTTCAAAATGAAAATGGAACCATGAGTCGGGAGAAGACAGGGGCATGAAATTCAATTTTTAAGCTGTTTATGAACTTCCTTTTAAAAAATCTTTTAAATTTACGAACAGTCTGAGATTTATAGAATGTTGTGAAGACAGCACAAAGATCTCATATACCCCTGCACCAGTTTTTCTGTTATTGATACTAGGTTAGTGCAAAAGTAATTTCTTTGGCCATTACTTTCAATGCCAATTACTTTCGCAGGAACCTAAGATTACATATTAGTATCTATATTTGTTACAAATAATGAACCAATATTGATACCTTATTATTAATTAAATTTGCTACTTGATTCAGATTTCTCTAGTCTTTGCCTAATGTCCCTTTTCTGTTCTTGAATTTTCTCTAAGGATTGTATCTCTTTAGGCACCTCTTGGCTGTGGAGAGTTCCTTAGGTTTTCTTGTTATTGATGATCTTAAAAGTGTTAAGAAGTACTGTAGACATTTTGTAGAATGCCCTTCTATTGATATTTGTCTGATCTTTGTTTCAGAATCAGACTGGGAGGCCTGTGTTTTGGAGGCAAAGTGTCCATTTTCATCAGATCACATCAAGGGTATATACCATCAACATGACTTGCCACTGTTGATGTGTATCTTTATCATTTGATTGAAGTAACATTTGCCATGTTTCTCCAGTGCAAAGTCACACACACACTCACTCTCTTTCTGTACTGTAGTTTGCCACGGGAAGTCACTATGCATAGTCCATGCTTAAAAATTGAGGGATTAAGTTTCACTTCATTTGAGAATGGAGTATCTATGTAAATTATTTTAATTTTTCTGCATGGGGCAGTTGCCTATCTTTATTATTTATTTATTTATTTATGTACATCAGTATAGATTCCTAAATTTATTTTATTGCTCAAATTCTTCCAGCTTTGACCACTGGGAGCTCTTTCAGTTGTTTAGTGTGTCCTTTTGACATATCTTTAATTGTGTGTGTGTGTGTGTGTGTGTGTGTGTGTGTGTGTGTGTGTGTGTGTTTAGCATTTCCTTATTTCTGGTCCCATAAGATGTTCCTGGCTCATCTTGTCTATTTCCTGCCCTAGTCATAGATTCAGCTTTTTATCCAAAGAGCTATGGGCCTATTTTTAAAAGGTCTTTCCATTTTCATGTATTTTTGCAGCAATGCTCTGAACCTTGAGATACAGATCAATCTATGTGACTATTGGATTGAACAAAATAATTCAGAGATAAAATGGAAAAGATGCACTCTCATGAGAGTTTTCTAGTTTGCATCAATTCATATTATAAAGTAATTTGAGCCTTAGAATAAACCCTGGTGCTGCACAGGAGTCAGTCTAGTAAATCATGTAACCCTGAAGGAATCTCAATATGACTGATACAAATACGCAGAACCTAAATTGTAGTTTTTTTCTCCTCCTAAATTTTGTTAAACACCTGTGTATATGAGCATGGTAAATCCTCACTCACTACTAAACCTTCCCTTAACCAGATCAATACAATAAATAAACAGCCATATTAGTTAATCAAAATTAATTTTTTCTCTGTTTGACATATACCCAGAACCTAGCTCCACTGAAGTACTGGATGTAGCACTTCATAATTATTTTTTGTATAATTCATGAAGTCAAATAATCAGAAACCAGATGTCCAACAGTGACAGATAAGTAAGCCGACTATCTCTCTCCCTCTGTTTTTACAAGGGCGTAATTTAAGTCTTTTGGGAATGTATATACAAAATGTCTAACTCATTCTAGGGAGGTGGACTTCTGCTTTTCCAACCTGGAAAAATATGTATTCTAAGCAGCACAGCTTTGTAACTGAGGGTGGTACCTAGCTTTCAAGCTTCTCATTCAAATGCTAGCTCATTAATCAATCACTCTTGTCTCGATCCCCAAAGTCAAAGTAGCTTCATCTTCTTGATTCCACCTTGCCGTGCCTATACGTATCTTCTAGCAATGAAAG
Source organism: Rhinopithecus roxellana (assembly GCF_007565055.1). Taxonomy (NCBI): domain Eukaryota; kingdom Metazoa; phylum Chordata; class Mammalia; order Primates; family Cercopithecidae; genus Rhinopithecus; species Rhinopithecus roxellana. Next base: position 36,698,768 of record NC_044568.1, on the reverse strand, counting down.
TATTTTTTCCACCATAAACTGAGTAATATTTTCTTTCCTGAGCAGTAACCAAGGATTTGTGCTTTGGATTTATTGAACTCCACCTTAAAAAGTGCATTACGAATTACAAATAGCAGGTTTGCAACAAACATTTGTTAAATGTGTGGATAAATAGTATCAAGTATTGCTATGGTATCAGTTTTGGATGATATGTTTTAAGTTATAAGGATCACAGAATCAGTTCCAGTTGAGGCTACAAATGGTTTTTATTAAAATTTAATTAAATCATTTTCAGTTGATAACCAAGTCCTAAAAAGGATACATGACTGGACTAAGGTCAAACAGCTAATATATTTGTTGTGCAAGGACCTAAATGTATTTCTTGCCTTTCAGTGTTTGGATATCTTATTGTACCTTATGATTATACACTGCAGTATAGCAACTGTCTTAGTCCATTTTATACTGCCACAACACAGTACCACAGAGTGTGTAATTTATACTGAGCAGTAATTTATTTGCTTGCAGTTCTGGAGGCTGGGAAGTCCAAGACTGAGGCACCTGTATCTGGCAAGAGCCTTCTTGCTGCATCATCTCATAGTGGAAGATGGAAGGGCCAGAAAGACAAGGTAAAAGGGAGTTTGACTCACCCTTTTAGGACAGCACCAATCCCACCCATGAGGGTGAAGCCCTCATGGCCTAGTTACCTTTTAAGGTTCCTACCTCTTAATATTATTGCAATGGGAAGTAAATTTCAACTTGAGTGTTAGAAGGGATAAACATTCAAACCATAGCAGCTACCTCCTCATTTTCTGATCCAATACATACTATGCCTTCAGCATAAAAAGGGTAATTCTCAAAATAATTTTCCAGGAGTTTTGTGACAACCATCAATGCAATAAACAGACTTTCAGATTAACATTTCTGAAAGAAATTTCACTTTTTCTGGTGGTTGTTGGGGGGGAATTCCATATGCTATTCTGTTGACTGTGCGTGATTTCACCCATTTTAGGAGGCTGCTCACAGTGTTAAGTAGCGGATATGTGGGAGGCTAGAAACATTGTTACAATTATAGTGTTTATAGCAGCCCTCTGCTGACTACATAAACATGGGCTGCCCATTAGTCCAGCAAAATTTTCAACATTAAACATGCAAAGACTGCAGGAAGCCCTCAATCATAGTTGGAAAGATCATTTATCACTCAATTGTAATAGCTTTTAGTTCTTAGTATTGTAGGCAGGACAATGAATTGGCTGTAGAATCAAAAAGAGCTAAGTTTGAAACTCTCCTCTGTGGTAGCTCACTAACTAGCAATGTAAACTTGAAAAAGTTACTTCTTAAGTCTTTGTTACTTTATAGATAACCCTTATTTTCACTGGGTTCCTGCAAATGTATTGCTGTATTTTATTTTTCTACCATTCTTATACCATCTCTGAACCTCTGTGAACTTCTTTGATGTTTATTATCCACATGGGTTTTCCATTATGTACAATCTTGTTTTCCTTTTACTGGATTATAGATTTTTTTTTACATAAGCACACACACTTATGCAACCACCTTCATCTGTTATCTGGTAAAGGCATCAAATATAAACAAAGCCAGACACTAAAGGACAGATTTTAATCAGTAATATACTATTGCAATAGGGATGAGTCCAGTGTGAACTGAACTCAGCTTCAAATTGTACAGAGGTGACTGTGTTTTAAAGAGAGAATGGGCCAGGCATGATTGCTCATGCTGTAATCCCAGCACTTTGAGAGCCCAGGACAGGAGGATTGCTTGAGCCCAGGAGTTCACAACCAGTTTGGGCAATGTGATGAGGCCTAGTTTCTACAGAAACAAAAATAAAAAATGGGCCAGGTGTGGTGGCTCGTGCCTATAGTCCCGGCTACTCAGGAGGCTGAGGTAGGAGGGTTGCTTGAGGCCAGGAGATAGAGGCTGCAGTCAGCTGTGATTGCACCACTGCAGTTCAGCCTGGGTAACAGAGTGAGACCATGTCTTAAAAATAAAAACAAAAATAAAAATAAACAATGAGGAAATAGGGAGGAATTGAGCAGGGGCTCAGTAGAATCAGGGAAGTGAAAAACTACAAAAAGCAGGAAGGGGAGGTAGTCCACGCGAAACCCATCTGGGTTTACTAACTGGCTCTTACTGATGGTAGGCCCTCCCCGCCTGCCTACAGAGACCGGGAATCAGAGACTCCATTGTCAGGTGCCAGGTTGTGCAAACAGTAAATTATTTTGGTAGACTTGAGTTTTCCCAGGCAGGCACTTTGAAAGAAATTAAGGTCATCTTAAGGAGGTGGCCTCATTGAGCTGTCAGGAACTGTATTAGTGTGTTTTTCAAGTCTTTATAGGTCAAAGTTGAAGCTTAGTTGAGAAAAGGCTCAGAGAAATCTGGTTAGAGTTTAGTCAACAAGAGGGTTTTTATCACATGGTTTTTCAACCTCAACACTATTGATATTTTGGGCTGGATGGTTTGTTGTGGAATGGTGCTGTGTCCTGTACACTGCAGAATGCTTAGCAGTATCCCAGACTCTATCTAAATGCTAGTAGCAGCCCCTTTTACTTCCCCAGGTTAACAACCAAAAATGTCCCCAGACTTTGTAGAATGTCCCCTGGGGTCAAAATTGCTTCCAGGTGAAAAGCAGGGATCTAGTACACTGCTGCTCATAGTGCAAAACACACCAGCTCCAAGTTGAGGAAGGCCCTCTTGGATGCTCTGCAAGAACTCCAAACTTTGTGCAGCTCCAGTTGGCTTCATCCTCTTCTTTATTCCCTAAAAATGCTCTTATCCTTTCATTTCTGATTCCTACTAGTAGGACAGTTATCTATCTATCAATCTAGGCAGAAACTTCAGATACATCCATGACTAAATTTTTGCTACTTTCTTATTGTTTATGCTAAAGACAACAAGAACTCAAATCAGTCTCCTACTTCCTACCTACCCCTGTTCCTTCTTTTTTCAACAAATATTTAGAGAAGGAAGGTTATATTTAATGTATATTTACTTGGTCTTTTGCATAACTATCCATTAAATAAAGAAAATTGTTCCTTAAGACAACACTTAAAATGAAGAACTAAGAATAAAATTTAGATATTTAAAATGTGTAATTAAGTTAATAAGATTAAACCAAACAAAGATTCCTTCTCCTTGTCTCAGCTGCAATCTCTCTATCGCTAGAATTCAATACCATACCTCATCATACTGAGTCATTGCACTAGTATCGCTTGAAGACATCCAAAAGTAGTGTCATTGATACAAACACCTGGGTCAGCTGCATTAACTTGATGACATACAGATTTGGGTATTTTGGTGATTTGGCAAAGTTGGTGACAGTGGCTCAGAATGACATCTATATATATATATATATATAGCACCTTTGTGATTGAGATAGATTGGTCAATCTGCTTAAATTTGATATAATTAAAATTCATGAATCAGCATAGGTGATTTTTGTGAGTGAGTATGAAAGATTCTGTATGTATGAGACAGAGAGAGTTCATTATTTAAACAATATTGTCACATTTTCATGTTATTTTTCCTGAATGAAAGGCCTCCATTTCTTTTGAACTCAACCATTTTACTTTCTGTGTATCAAAATAAAAGTAAAATAACTGCCCTTCAGAAAAGAAATTAAAGCTCATCACAGATGGTGGCTGTCTCATGTTATCCAGTCATCTTGTTCATTTCAAGTAAATCCCTATTTAATTCCTTTCTTCTGGAAAATTTCTAATCAAACCTTGGAAAATCAACTCTATCAAACATTCCGTCCCCCTCCCATGCTAGAGGTATTGAAAGAGAAAGGTAGAAGAATTCATGACCTTGAAATATGAGCAAAACAGTATCCAATCACCACTGTAGGGTACAGAACTTTCACTTCCATAGAACAGGTGGTAAAACAATTACAGATGTGCAGCTGTTTTGTGCCATCAAATTCTCCCTGGAAAAGCCGGAGGTGATTGTTATGTAAAAAATGTGTTTTATCTCCACAGAATATATTTAATAAAACTGTGAGGTATGTAAATTTGCCGGCCAGAGTTAGAGACATTTTAAAATTTGACTATAGTTTTGTTTATATTAAGAAATTACACTTATTAGCGTAAATCATCTAAATCATAAATTAGCATAATAGAAACATCTCTGTAATAAAAAGCTGCCATTCTATTACCACATAGCTTTATATCTATGAGACTTTATTAGCAATGAATATCAAGCAGGCCAGGAGATGTAATATATTGCTTAATGTGGTATTGTGGAATGGAAAACATAAGCCATGAATATGCAAACTCTATTTCCATACATAAAAATAGTTCTATAAATATATGTCCAATAACACAAACATGGTGGCTGTCATTATTTTCTTAGCATACCTCATACTGCATATACCTGTAATTATAATGCATTCAAAATATATCTTTGCTATTTAGGACATGAAATGATAAATAAAGAAATGTATGCAGGGACCTACCACAGACATAGCAATATAAAAGATGTCATGGAAAAGGGTTGTGTGAAGAATGGGAGAAAAGAAAACAGAGAGTCTGGGAAAGGGAAAGCAAGAAACAAAAGAGGAAAGTAAAATGTTACTGGTTGGTTACTTCTTCGAAGCCTAAATATCACTCCTGAGATTGGTGTATGATGGTCGTTGCAAAAATAAAAACAGAGACCTCAATAAATGGAAACTCTCCCGATGTCACTCAGTAAGCTTGAGTTTGAATTCAGTCCTTCTGATTATGATCCTCTTGTCCATTTCTTATTTTACAGTTTCTTGGAGAAGAAATGGGAAAGGGCAGGGAAGCTGGATGAACACACTTGGTGGCCAGCACTCTCACTTCCACCAGAGCCTCCTGCTGGCATCTATTTTATGCATGAGAATTCTGCATACTTTTATATTTGTAGAGGAATTTGGAAACAATTGCACTAACTTGTCCAAACATCCTGTTTTCTATGAGTTTGTAGTCTCATCAGTATGGCAAAACCCACTATTCAAAAACACTAAAAAATGGCAATAAATATTTCAGTATGAGTGAAATAAGATCCTTGTGTAGCTGGAAGATGTTGGTGAGGGTGCTTGATAAAGAAAGATGGAAGGAAGTGAGACTTGACTCAGGTCCTGAAACATGGGCAATGGTTGGTGATAGGAGGGGAGAGAGAAGGGATTACAGATGATGTGGGAGAGTCTCTCTAGTTCCGGGAACTCAGATTTTATCACTCAATAGCACTTACTGTAAGTTTTACTGGGAAAGGTTCATCTCTTGAACAGAGAGAATAGAGACAGGAATTAGCAGTGTTTGTTTATGTAGCAATTGAGAGAAAAGCTTGATTAAGGAGGGAATGTTAAGCAACAGTGAACAACCAAATTGCCTCTGTATAAAATGATATTTGAAGCAGACCATCCAGGGTCATCCACTATTGAGAACGCATATGGGGGGAAAAAAAAAGATCCAGTGCTTTACAAGAAAACCATTTTGAATTGTTAAAATAAGTATATGAATACAATTTTATTTAATGAGCACTTTGTGTTATGAAAGGCTTCCTTCTATGTAGCCAAACTCTGTCGAGGGCCCCTCATCTCCACAGAGGTTTTGGATGACACTCTCTAAGTCCAACCCCAGTTTCCAAAGTTTTCACCATACCAATGCCGTCCTTCTCTGATTTCACCCTCATTTGGGTTAAACAGCAAAGACACTGGAGTTAAACTTTCCGGGTAGACTTTTCAGCTTGGACACTAACAGTGTGACTTTGGGTGCTTATATTAAATCATGTGTGTCTCCCTTCCCTCATATGGATGTAAAGACAATCACAGGTCAACAGACAGTGTTGAGGACTAAGTGAGACAGCACAGGTTAAGTGTCGACCCAAGGCCATCCACGGCACAAACACTTGTTGAATATGAGTTGTTTCTTTTAAAACTGGCACAAGCATTTTTACATTATATAGTATTTAAACTCAGTTTTTGTTTCCTCTTATGTCATAAACTTCTTATAGAGATTATCGACACAGTGTTTTTCTTTCCCTTCAATTTTCCAAAGACTAAAAGGGAGGAAGAAGAGCTAATTTCTCTGGAAATGAAATCAAGCAGCTTTCCTTGTATTGAAAGGTAAATTGCCTTTTCAGCCTCATTTTATGCTGCTCAATGTAGGAAATTAGAGAGTTAATGAGATGCCACAAGCTTCCATATTCTCTCCCACTGCACAGAAAGCTGTGTCTTCACTGCACTTTAAGGTAATCTTAATTTATTGGCATTTGGGGTTCAGCAAGATACAAAAAGTAACTCTATGCATGCCAACTCTACCAAAATTATTTCTAAAAGAAGTTAGTAGGAGTACTCATATATACGGCTTTCTTTTTTTTTTTTGCCCAGGGCCATGTGTGACTGCTAGTTTTATTAGGACTTTCTGGAACTTCGATCATCGAAGATTAGTTACACTCACCCAGTTTAAAAGGCAGGGTAGTGATGTGATTAAGAGATGGGTGCTGGAATTGTACTTTAAAGGCCCATATTTTGGTGAGTACCCTTATTAACGTGCGACATGAACATTATGAGACCACAATTTTCTTATCTGGGAATTTTAAAAGCATCTATACTTTGAGGGCTGACAAAAGATTAACACAGTAGAAAAATGGGTCTATTCTGATGTCTGGCACATATACACACACATTCATACATATACATAAGTCATTCAGTAGATGTAAAGCCATATTCTAGGCACTGTGAGCTAGGCAGAGAACTTGGGTTCCAGGAAGACAAAAGATCTATAAAAAGTCACAATGAGATGGGTGAGAGGCAGGTTATATACACTTTGCTAAGAGTGTAGAAGAGAAGAACAGGCAAAGAACATCTATTTACAGAAGCCCTCACATGTGCTAGGCACTGCACAACCCCTTACAACGTTGGTATTGCTATTCTTTTTGTGCAGGTGAGCAAACTGAAGCTCTAAGAGATAAAAGTAACTTTTCTGAAGTCCACAGCTCAAAAGTAAGCCAAAATTCATTTAGCCACAGAATCCATGCTTTTCGTATTTCACCATACTTTCTTTCTTTATTCTTGGCAGAGGGGTTAGTCAAAGCTTCACAGACCTACAGAAAGTATCCTTTGAATGTGGCTTGAGGGGGCATTAAATTGCCGAAAGAGAGGAAACAGGGCTGAATTTCCAAATTGTATATTTGTATGTTTACGTACACTACTTTAAAAGGAAATCCATTTGTCTTTCAAGAGATACTTAGATTGCTTCCATATCTTGACCTCCTCTTCTTTTTTTTTCTCATGATGTTATAAGTTATTGTTTGGAATCTCAAATTCTCTCTCTCCTTGTAAGACTTATAAATTGTTTATTGAGAGAATGCATGAGAGGAGGTCATGGCTCCTGTAGAAAGACAGAAATCATGGTGAAATTAGTTTTGAGAGTGAGCTTTCAAAGCAATGGCGATTTTTAGAATGTTGAAGAGACAATGAATGCAGAGAACAAGAAAATAAACCGGTGACATTTATTCCTTTATGTTTGATTCAGCAAGTATGTCTGAAATATCTGCTCTGAATCAAGACTCGTTTAAAATTTTAAGTTGTATAAACTAATGATCAATGGAGGAAATGTAATGAAACAAAATAAAGAAAAGATTGGATCAGAGATAAGGAGAAGGGAAGACAGAGAGAGAAGAATGCATACACAGGAAAAACACAAAGATGGGCGAATGTTGAGAATGTCGAATGTTGCAAGAAAGTAGAGTGTTAAATATTGGATGTATCATAACACGAAGACTCAAAGGCCAGAATTCCAGCATTAATCTTGCAAGAGCTAGCTCTGTGATTTCAAAGTGGTACAGAGAGTGTCAATCAATTTGTGTTTCGTTCATTGTCACCTCCAAACAGATATATTTTATCTGGAATAGAAGTATAGCCCAGTGGGTCAAGGGATTTGGGTTTTATTTTCTTAAGCTTTTACTCTTACTTGTATAGGTGAGTTTTGCAAACTTGCTCACTTTAATCACATATAATGCAAGTAGAAATGTGCCTGCATTTTAAAGGCTGAACAGCTGGAACATTTGGACTTTTCATACCAAGGGTGACATTCCTCATTTCTCAGATTGTGTGATGCTGTCCCCAATCTCACGGGAAAGTGACATTCTTAAGTGTGCCCAGAAACATGAAAAATACACCTTCCTAAGGGACAAAATGCTTTTAGTACTGTCGCTCTGAGGAGGCAGCTTCCCTCTCACTGAGTGAATGAACATGGTATGCTGCCTGATTCACTTATGACAAAAACAGCCATTTAATTCATATTCAGTTAACTATTAGCTTCAACAATAGTAACGGCACTGATTTTGCAGCATGACTAGCACTGACAATACCTAAAATGGAGCACTGTAAATATCACTGCTGGGAGACTCCTCCAACAGCTGTTGGGTCCTACTGGAGATGTCTGTTTCCTCAGGGGAGAGCTTCCTGTCTGACAGTTGTACAATGCTTCTATGTTTGGCAAACAGAGACTGGATTTCCTTAGGAAATTGCAATAGAAATCATTGTAGTTCTCTGGCAGTGGTATAAAATGTATAGACACTTATAATTTCACATTCAAATTTGAAAGTGAAAGGCACTCTCTCTCTCTGTCTCTCTCTTTGAAATCCATTATTTCAGTGGGAGCTTTCCTGAGGAAATAACAAATGTTATTTTTCTATAAATAGATAGCATTCAAACACCTGGCTCCACATTCAAACACCACAAGGTTCTGTACTCTATCCTTTGGGACAACCAAAGTCAGGTTATGTATCTTCCATCTTTATGGAGCATCTTCTCTGAATTGTACTTTATTAATTTCTACAGACTTGTGGTTACATTAGTAAACTTTGTAATCATCTCTCCTTGATATAATTGAATAAAAAGCACTATTGTGTTTATGGAAGCCAACTCATTTATTTTCCAGTGATCTCAATACTGAGATCTACTAAAGTGACCTCAGTGTGGCCATTCAAAATAGGAAGATATATCTGTAAGATTGTTAATGTTACTTTTATTTTAGATGGAATACTGCCTGATAAGGCAAGCCATTACATGCATGTTACATATATACATACTTATTACATACATGTTAAGCAGAGCTGTTTTGGTAGAGATTCTGAGTGACAATCAGAAGTAGGATTATATACTACAAAATACAGAAAACCTTTTTTTCCTTAATGGCACAAGCAGAATTTGGTGCAAAATGCATCATTTTCTCAGTTGTCCTTGTGTATTTCTAGATGGCTTTGTGAGCATACTTTTAGTAGTGTCTGACCAATCCAAAATCTAGGGCTCTTTTTTTTTTCTTTAGGATCTGCTCACTTTAACTTGTTTGGTTGAGTAGTGTCCTGACATGGAAGGTTTGTACTGGGTCTGTGCCTGACCCCTGACCACAGCACCCTGGATTGTACTGGACATTGACCCATCATGTTTTGGACTTTGGAATTAAGACATGGAGAGAGTTGAACTAGTCTTTGGGGTGTGTAGATTGTCATGACCTTAAAATATCAAAATCCCTCCTTCTTTAATAAAATGGTTCTTTCAGGTATGCCTTGAGACCTTTATACACAGTTGGTCTTTCTGAAAAGTTGTATGAGACATTGCCTTAGAACTTTCTAAGGTCTTAACAATTCTAGGTATATTTTCATACTGGAATTGATCTTGGTCCAGAGTATATTTCTTATTTTGAGATTCCATTACAGTTTGAAAAGACCATTCTAGGAACTTCAAATATCCTTCAAAATATACTTGAACATTAGATAGTTTATTCTTTAGTCCATGTCTGCCTTGGCTTATTTTGTTACAGACGAAGGCAGATGGCACGTGCTATGTTCCATCTGGAGCTATTCTTCATTAACTCCTCAAGTTCATTACGTACATTTTATACTTCCCATTTCATTCGAGGTAACCATTTTCCTGAATTTTCTGTAACTTTACAAATTATCTTTATTTTCTAAATCTTTTTATAGTATTTTCTTCTCAGTCTTGTAAACCTTGATCTATCAATGCTCTTCTGGCTTTTACCAAAGATCTCTTCAAGGCTTTGCATGCATCTGCTTGATACCAAAGCCACTGCCACATGTCCTAAATTTTGATTATATACAGCATGGTATAGCATACTATAATGTAGTACTCCAGATATATGCAATACACTATAGTATAGCACTGTATTTATGAGTTCTAAATTTCCATTTGCTTATTATTACTGGTGAACAAACTATCCCAGTAGTGAGTGGCATGAAGGAACCACTTTACTATGCTCATGGATTCTGTGAATCTGAAAAATCGACTAGGTACAACGTGGGTGGCTTGTTTCTGCTTCATGATGTCAGGGGCCCTAGCTGGTAAGACTTAATGGTTGAGGGCTAGAAATGTTCAAGGCATCTTGATTCACATGTTTGGATGTTGACTAGGATCTCAGCTGAGTTTTTAATAAGACAATGTACAAAGGGTCTCTCCAGGTAGCATGGAAACCTCAGGAAAATTGGACTCCTCAGTTGGTTTTAAAAGCAAGGTATTTTTTTTTTTTTTAGAATTCCATTGACTTGTATAGCATAGCCATTGAAGTTATATAATGTCATTTCCATTGTACTCTGTTGGCCACAGCTGTTACAAACCCAACCAGATCTACGAAAAAGTGATATATTCCCAATCATTGAACAGGAAGAGTATCAAGGCACCATGGTAAAACAAGTGAGATGGGAAATGTTTCATCTATCTTTAGACAATAAAACATTAACTAATGCAACAGCACATTGTATGGTAGCATTCTAATATTAAAAAGTCAGGTAATACATTATAAAGTAATATACATTTTTTCATACTACCTACATAAATCAATTTTAATGTTGAATGAAAAAATAACATTACCTCTAAACATGACTTTTTCATTAATTACTACCCATTTTTCTACCACTGTTCTAGATCAACTCACTCATTTTTCATAAGAGTAAGGTAAGTTGCAGAGAAGCAAAAAGACTGGATCCTGGTTACATAGTACATGTTATATAGCACGAAGATTAAAATCTACATTTTAATTAACACCAGTGCTCCTTCCATTAAGGTAAGTCGCTTCTTATCTGAGCTACTTATTAGAATGTTTGCATGATACAAAGTATTTTTCAACCACTTTATAAATAAAGATTCCAAAATAATTTAGTATTAGTAAGCATAAAGAATTATAACAACTAAATAGTGAAGAGCAACTTCATTTGAATGAACAATTTAAGTTAATCTTTTCAAAGAAGATCATGACTGACTTCTTTTTTTTAGTTTTTTTTTAGTTTTTCAGATACATGTTGATTTATTCTAAGGGCAGTAAAGAATTAGAACTCTCCATTTTAGAAGACGGATTGCATTTAAAAAAATAAATTGCCATGAAATATTCAGATGTCGAGAAAAACTTTAACTAATAATAAAACTATTCTTAGGTATCTATGATGAGAAAAAGCATGTATGTCAAGATGTCATTTAGTTTTACTCAATCTTTTCAAAATTAATACAGAAAAAAGTACCAATTGACTGCTAAGTTTTATGGTTAGAAAGCGAAGTTAGTGGCTCTAAAATTAAGAAAAAAGAATTAAACTGACAGGATCAGATTATTTCTATCATCACCTTTGACATTCAACATTAGTCAGACATCTCATAAAGCATAGGTTTTTGAATTAAAAGACTTGGTTAAGGGAAAAGAAAATGACTTAAGATAAAATATAAATAGTGTATGAACAAACAGAAAATCTAGTCTCAACAAATATTTACTGAGCCCTTATGATGCCAACCATTACTATTAAAAAAACACAATGTAAAACTTTATTGAATTATCTCTTGGCTAGCAAAATAACAAAACAAGTATGAAACACACACTGTTATTTATAGATTCAATGCCATCCCCATCAAGCTACCAATGAGTTTCTTCACAGAATTGGAAAAAACTGCTTTAAAGTTCATATGGAACCAAAAATGAGCCTGCATTGCCAAGACAATCCTAAGTCAAAAGGACAAAGCTGGAGGCATCACGCTACCTGACTTCAAACTATACTACAAGGCTACAGTAACCAAAACAGCATGGTACTGGTACCAAAACAGAGATATAGACCAATGGAACAGAACAGAGTCCTCAGAAATAATACCACACATCTACAGCCATCTGATCTTTGACAAACCTGAGAGAAACAAGAAATGGGGAAAGGATTCCCTATTTAATAAATGGTGCTGGGAAAATTGGCTAGCCGTAAGTAGAAAGCTGAAACTGGATCCTTTCCTTACTCCTTATACGAAGATTAATTCAAGATGGACTAGAGACTTAAATGTTAGACCTAATACCATAAAAACCCTAGAAGAAAACCTAGGTAATACCATTCAGGACATAGGCATGGGCAAGGACTTCATGTCTAAAACACCAAAAGCAATGGCAGCAAAAGCCAAAATTGACACATGGGATCTAATTAAACTAAAGAGCTTCTGCACAGCAAAAGAAACTACCATCAGAGTGAACAGGCAACCTACAGAATGGGAGAAAATTTTTGCAATCTACTCATCTGACAAAGGGCTAATATCCAGAATCTACAAAGAACTCAAACAAATATACAAGAAAAAAACAAACAACCCCATCAAAAAGTGGGCAAAGGATATGAACAGACATTTCTCAAAAGAAGACATTCATACAGCCAACAGACACATGAAAAAATGCTCATCATCACTGGCCATCAGAGAAATGCAAATCAAAACCACAACGAGATACCATCTCACACCAGTTAGAATGGCAATCATTAAAAAGTCAGGAAACAACAGGTGTTGGAGAGGATGCGGAGAAATAGGAACACTTTTACACTGTTGGTGGGATTGTAAACTAGTTCAACCATTATGGAAAACAGTATGGCAATTCCTCAAGGATCTAGAACTAGATGTACCATATGACCCAGCCATCCCACTACTGGGTATATACCCAAAGGATTATAAATCATGCTGCTATAAAGACACATGCACACGTATGTTTATTGCGGCACTATTCACAATAGCAAAGACTTGGAATCAACCCAAATGTCCATCTGTGACAGACTGGATTAAGAAAATGTGGCACATAAACACCACAGAATACTATGCAGCCATAAAAAAGGATGAGTTTGCATCCTTTGTAGGGACATGGATGCAGCTGGAAACCATCATTCTTAGCAAACTATCACAAGAAGAGAAAACCAAACACCGCATGTTCTCACTCATAGGTGGGAACTGAACAATGAGATCACTTGGACTCGGGAAGGGGAACATCACACACCGGAGCCTATCATGGGGAGGGGGGAGGGGGGAGGGATTGCATTGGGAGTTATACCTGATATAAATGATGAATTGATGGGTGCTGACGAGTTGATGGGTGCAGCACACCAACATGGCACAAGTATACATATGTAACAAACCTGCACGCTATGCACATGTACCCTAGAACTTAAAGTATAATAAATAAATAAATAAATAAATAAATAAATAAATAAATAAATAAAAGAAACACACAATAGTTATTTTTTCTAAAGGTATTGCAATGAAATTGATGCAAAATACTACTGGAATGAAACTAACAAAAGAGGAAACCTCTTGTATTACCCACTTATCTATCAGTTCTATCAATCAATTTATTAATTAATCTATCAGTCGATCTGTCTACGTACAGATGGTCCCTAACTTAGGACGTCTTCATTTTACTATGGTGAAAAAGTGATAGGCATTCAGTACACTCTTTGACTTATAATGGGGTTATTTTTTGATCAACCTATTGTAAATTGAAGATATTATTATTGTTGATCTGGACATAACTCCATCCTAAGTGGAGAGGCATCTGTACACTTATCCATAAACAATAAATGTACCAATGGAACTTTACATACTTATCTTCCTTTTGGGAATTTATTACCAGAAAAAGGCTCAAAAGGAAATAAAAAAGTTATAATTGTGAATATTAAGATGGTGTTAAATATATATGTGTGTATGTGCATACAAAATCAAACTAAATGAAAATGCTAAGATACTAATTAATAAATTTTAGAACATAATCATGAAGTGAAAAAGGTAATTTTTATATAGAAAAAAACTAGAAGGCAGTTCACAAAATTGAAAATGCTTGAATAGTGTGTGTTTGGAGTTAGAGGTTTTTTTTTTTTTATATACTTTAAGTTCTAGGGTACATGTGCACAACGTGCAGGTTTGTTACATATGTATACATGTGCCATGTTGGTGTGCTGTACCCATTAACTCGTCATTTACATTATGTATATCTCCTAATGCTATCCTTCCACCCTCCACCCTCCCCGCTCCTCACAATAGGACCCGGTGTGTGATGTTCCCCTTCCTGTGTCCAAGTGATCTCATTGTTCAATTCCCACCTATGAGTGAGAACATGCGGTATTTGGTTTTCTTTTCTTGCAATAGTTTGCTGAGAATGATGGTTTCCAGCTGCATCCATGTCCCTACAAAGGACGCGAACTCATCCTTTTTTATGGCTGCATAGTATTCTAAGGTGTTTATGTGCCACATTTTTTAAATCCAGTCTATCACTGATGGACATTTGGGTTGATTCCAAGTCTTTGCTATTGTGAATAGTGCCGCAATAAACATACGTGTGCATGTGTCTTTATAGCAGCATGATTTATAATCCTTTGGGTATATCCCCAGTAATGGGATGGCTGGGTCAAATGGTAATTCTTGTTCTAGATCCTTGAGGAATCGCCACACTGTCTTCCACAATAGTTGGGAACTTTATATCAGAATAGTAATGGAATTAAAGAGAACTTAAAAATACCTCTTACTGGATAGAGGTATTTTTAAGTTCTCTTTAATTCCATTACTATTCTGATATAAACTTATAACATTAAGTCTTGAAAAAGGTTGAGACATTTGTGGGGAAGAATGTTGCTTACGTTTTGGCAGAACAACTAGAAACTCTGTTTGAAGATCAAATGAAGTTCACGTAGAGGCATAAAACTGCAGCCATTTAGTCACCAGGAGTGACTTGAACCTGTAAGATGAAGATGATACCATGGAAGCATGAGTGTGGGAATAAACGTTAACTAGTTATTTTTATGCCACTTTATTAAAATAAGATTAAAAAGTGGCAAATATCTGTATGTGGAACATCGAGAAAAATTTTAGTTTACTTTTAATGCAGTGGTTTACTTTTAACTATTCCATGCTCATGAGCAGATGCAGATTTGTAGAACTAAAATAAGCAGGTACCCACCTACTATCACCTCTAGTACTCGTGCTTAATTCAATCAGCTTTTGATATTTCCCTTACAATGGGAGTTAGCTTAAGAATATGCTGGTTAATAAACTAAGCCAATAAGACATGAGGAAGGTTTCCTGGGAGATATCTGACCTCTGATGTTTTCTCATGCTTTGCTTCTTAATTTACCTGAGACATCACCTAGTATTCCTCACCTAAGAACTAAGCCTTGGTTGTGTCAATTCAGGTCATACCAATTTGAGGGGTGTTCTTAATTCTTTTTCCGGCAGTACTGCTCTTCAAAGGCAAGCTCTGCTTCTTTCCTGATTGTCCATTATTTTTTGCTTGAGTATGATTCCACTCCTCTCTTTTGGACTGGCCTTGGTATTTTTGTCTCCCAGCTGTCTCTTTCCAATTTGTGTCAGATATAACCTTATGTAGTAATTCTAAAACTAGACTCCATTTTCGTTAGCTGATTAGATTTAATGCTGTCACTTAGGTCCTACGCCTGCAAATTTCATTTCATTGGTCTGGGGCATAAACTGGACATACGGATGTTTAAAGCACTCATCATTGAGAACTACTAGCCCACTGGAACCATCTGCTTCAATTTTCTACAGATAGAGTTTTCTTCTCCAGTTGGGGAATCCTCCGCAATCTGGGAGATTTGTACTTTAGAAGTAGTAGTCAAATGGGATGGAGTTTGATTTTGTTCTTAATGCCACTATAGAAATCATGATTGGCATGCACACTGATGGAGATGTTCAAGAGAGTTTTACATGTACAAATAGACAAATAAATATATAGACCCATAAATACTGCAGGGGTACATACATATTTAGTTTCAATAGTTGCACAGCAATTTTAATACATTTTAAAAATTCCATCTTTATAAATAACTCCAAAACTTGTGATTTCTTTCCCATTATTGTTTAAGGAGCAAATTAATTTTCTTATTCTTAATTTTCAGCCCTTATGATTGACAACACCATTCATTCGGATAAGCCTGAAAACTGTGTGCCATCTTCATGCTCCTTTTTTTCACTCTTTCCCATAAAGTCAATCATTAAGTCTTGTTGATTATATCTTCTTTGTAAATCTAGAATATATATTCATTTTTCCCACTGCCAAGGTTTTTCTCATTCTACCTGCAGTTGAATTAGTCTCTCTATTGTCTTCTATCTCTGATACATACATCTCAAATCTCTCTCTCTCATAGCCTGCAATTATCGTTTTACTCATGCATTTTTTTTAAAAAATTAATTTATGTTACTGTTCTGCTTAGACAGCTTTGTTGCTTCCCCCATAACATTTCCATAGAAAATTGAAACCATTTCTTTTATTCATAGACAGAAAGTTTAGAGTCTGACTCATTTTTAAAACTTTAGCCTCACTGCCTAATACTCTCCCACATAAGCTTTTGTCTCTAGACACATCAGCAAGCAACAGTGCCCTTCATAAGGATGACTTTTTAAAGCAAAGTTTTCTTCTTGGGTCTTTACCAAGCTAAATGTAGAAAGCAGCATCTTTGCAATTTATGAAGAATAAAAAAGTTGCTATCTTTCAGGAAAGGTGACAACAGCTGAGGGTCCCTGGGTTGGATTTGAAGCTATCTATGTCAGGGAAAAGAAGTGCTCCTTCTTCAGGCCTTTGACAGTTGTGGCAACTTTCAGCATTGCATGTACAGAGCCAGACGCTGCTTTCATCTGCTTGGCAGAGGGGAAAGAGACTTTGGAAGGGCTGCCAAGTTTTCAACAGAGGGACTTTCAGTTCCAGAGCAGGGACCCTTAAGACCAGTAGGCCCAGCTCCCCAACTTCACGCCCAAGGACTTGGCAGGCACTGAGCTGTCCTCATTAAAATCCAGTTTGGATCATGGCACTCTTTCATTCCTACCCTGCTGTAGCCAAGGGGGAAAAAAAATAAAAGAAAAACCAGATAATAGAGGATCACACACACACACACACACACACACACACACACACACACACACTGCAAACCAAAAATTTAAACTGGAATTAGCCAAAACATCAAATTTGTTTTTAATAGTTGTCAGAATGCTATACAGGTAGCTCCATGCCTCTGGAGCCTTCCTTTAATCATCTGGCTTCATTCTTTTGTTTTTTGCTGCCCTAATTATTCCTACTTTTAACATCCCCCCAATGGCTTTAATTAAACTTTTCTGTAGTTTCAGCTTGTTTGCCAGGCAGGTTCCCTTTCACTTTCAAAGCCCCGCCCAATTCTTGTGTCCAGGCAGTAAAGGTTATTAGGGAAGTTTGTCAGATCCCTGATTCCTCTGGAGTCTCTCTCACCCTTGCTCTGTGATTTCTGTGATTAGTCAATATGAGCTCAACCCCAAAGAGGGGTTCTGTTTTTCGAGATTAGAGAGGCTGATGCTCTGTACACATTTTCTTCCTTGTCACTTTCTCTGCTCATTCTCCTCTAACTGAAACGTACTTTCATCACATTTGATTTCAAAATATCTATTTAATGTTCTACTGAGTCTTCTGTGGTCCTTACACTACGGTAGGAAATATCTGTAGCAAGCTTTGGGATGCTGGATCAGCTGCTTAGGTCTTTCAAAAAGTGAAAGTTACTTTTATTATTGGCACAGAGATATTTTTCTACTTGTTTACATCCATTATAATGACCCAATTACAAAGTGATTGTTAAGGTCATGAAAGGTGTTCTGTTATAAAAACTACATCTTTTAGGTTGTACGTTCTTCATCAAGTGAAATCTTCTAAGGCGAAATTTTAATGGGAAGTGTCTCACAAATGAGCCTATCATTCTTTAGTAGAGTCGAAAACAACATCTTGGGGGAATGTTGAGTTTCAAATGAGAAATAAACAATATATCTTGCAGGGTTTTTTGAAGGAAATATTAATTTATTTTTTAATTCAAAGGATATTTATTAAGTGCTCCGGTGGCAGGCACAGCAGTAGGTGTTAAAATTAGAGACTGTGAAATCATTCCTTCTTTCAAGATAGTCACAAGAAATTTGGAAAGCGACATGTAAAGACATCATTACAACTTGGTGAGACTAAAATAGCACTATGTAGATGGAAATTTCACAGTATAGGCAGGTAAGAGAGATCATCAGTTGACTGGAAATTTGGTGGGAATCTTGAAAAGATAAGAAGCAGATGGAAACAGATGGGAGCAAAGAAATCATAGTCTCAAATAGATTTTAGAGAAGCTTGGTACAATATGAGGATTTGTGTGGGAGAACGCTAAACTTATAGTTAAGAGATTGAAAAGTTAGAGCCAATAACACATATTCTGTTATTAAAAGAGGAGTTACATATAAAGTAGCAAATATGCAAAAGCCATTGAGTTTTCCTATGACTAATATAGTGAATGTGAGCCCTGGAACTAGAGCAGCAAGATAGTGTCTCTGAGGGCAAATGATTCCAACGTATGGTGAATCTTTTCACATAAAAGGAAAAATGGCTGGTAGAACTACCCCCACCCACAATAAATCCACAATCATGTTATTACAACGTATTGGAATACAGTGAATACCCTATGAACGTTAAAAAAAAGGGGAGAGATTAAAACAGGAATTTCAACAGTATCTGCCAAAACAAAACATTAAGAGCAATAGTAGCACCAGATATAAAAATGTAATTTAAAGGACATTAAATGAGAAGACAGGGTATTTTAATTTGATAAAAATTCAACGCACAATGAAGACATAATATTACAGACTTCAACAACTTCAATAAATCAGAAACAATTCTAAGAAAAAAAAAGTATATTGCTTTCTAAAATACTACCTTAAAAATTCAAGGCTGGGCACGGTGGCTTACGCCTGTAATCCCAGCACTTTGAGAGGCCGAGATGGGCAGATCACAAGGTCAGGAGATCGAGACCATCCTGACTAACACGGTGAAACCCCATCTCTACTAAAAACACACAAAAAAATTAGCTGGGTGTGGTGGCGGGAGCCTGTAGTCCCAGCTACTCGGGAGGCTGAGGCAGGAGAATGGCATGAACCCGGGAGGCGGAGCTTGTGGTCAGCCGAGATCGTGCCACTGCACTCCAGCCTGGACAACAGAGCGAGACTCCACCTCAAAAAAAAAAAAAAAAAAAAAAATTCAATAGGTTAGGCAGAGCAAAAATAAGAAAAGAAGATGTAGAAAATGTAAATGACTCAACAGAATATACTCATATACACACACAAATATTTATGCGTAAATGTGTATAAATATAGCTATATATTTGTACATGTAGACAAACTGTGAACCATATAGAATCATGAATTATTAGTTTCTAAACCAAAAAATACAATGTACTTTTCAATACACATGAAATATTACCTGAAATATCTATCAAGTATATTCCATTAACAATAAATAAGTTC
This sequence comes from Rhinopithecus roxellana, assembly GCF_007565055.1. NCBI lineage: Eukaryota > Metazoa > Chordata > Mammalia > Primates > Cercopithecidae > Rhinopithecus > Rhinopithecus roxellana. Next base: position 36,679,216 of record NC_044568.1, on the reverse strand, counting down.
TAAAGAGCAGGAAAACACAGCAAAAGAACATGCTATGGAAGCATGGAGGAGAGAAAAATATGGCCACAAAAGGCTGTGAAGGGCTCCATAGAGAAGGAGATTTGAAGGCTGAAAGACTAAGGGAAATGAATTGCAGGGCAATGGGCATTCTAGCACATGGAATGGCTTGGAAAGAACTGTTTTATTCAGAGATTTTTTTTTGGCACTAAAGCAACTCAAATTCATTCAAATAAACTATGACAACAAGTGATAATTATTGGAAATAGAGAGGAATCATTCTATGGAAATTTTGCCAGTGCACAGAGGCCAACCTCCTATAGTCTGGAAACAGATTTTCAGATTGGTCAGGGATTAGGACTATCCCTCTCTTTATCTCTGATTGTGTCCTTGTGCTCTTCTCTTACCCACTTCATCTTTTTATCTCACTACATTTTTTTTCTATTTTCTGGTCTGTGTTGATCTGCTTCATTTTTCTCTTTTTTCTGAGTGCTTTCTCTGGTTCTCTTTGCAGAAAAATAGCCCGTAAGTCTTACGAAGTCCCTCAAGATAAACACATCCCCAGAAAAAATAGCATTCCTCAGTTTCAATTTCAGATTTCTGAAAGAGAATCAGATTTGTTTAATTTGGGTCAAGGGCTTATTCTAGTTCAAGAGAGTGCAGAGGCTCAGATGGAAAACTATAGCCTCCTACTTATTTAGCAGATTCTATGAAGACAATTTGAGAAGATATTCAGAAGTATAAGTGAGAGGATGACAGTAAATGTGGTTGAAAATGGAAGCAAAAATAAAATCACTAAAGATCTTGGTTTCCGAACATCCCCCTACTCTCAGATGGCAGGTGAAAGAGAATATCTGAACAAATTTAAGCAAAATATAGCATGCTCAGGAGCTTGGAAAAGGAGTGTTGGGGCTAGAACTGAGAAATTGAAAGCATGCAAAACAGTAGCGAATGGAAAGAAAGAATCATTAAAGAGAACATTTTTCAGTTTCCCAGTTTAGAGTTGTGCAAATGCCCGACACTCATTGGTCTGAATTGGCTAAGAATAGCACCTTAACCTTTCTCCTGGAGTCCCTCTAAGTCTCCCAAATGCCTACAAAATGAAAGCAAAATTTTGGTCCTTCAATCTGAAAGTTTAGATTAAAAAATGTGAATAATTAGGCTGATATTTGAATAGCTGGATCAACTATTCATATTTCTGGTTATAAACTTTGATTATTTCCCCTTGAATTTGAACTGGTTTATTTTTCTGGAATAATAGAGTTAATAGAAAAGTCAGTTGCAGGCCGGGCACAGTGGCTCATGCCTGTAATCCCAGCACTTTGGGAGGCCGAAGCGGGCGGATCACGAGGTCAGGAGATCCAGACCATCCTGGCTAACACGGTGAAACCCCGTCTCTACTAAAAATGCAAAAAAATAAGCCAGGTGTGGTGGTGGGCACCTGTAGTCCCAGCTACTCGGGAGGCTGAGGCAGGAGAATGGCGTGAACCCTGGAGGCAGGAGCTTGCAGTGAGCTGAGATGGCGCCACTGCACTCCAGCCTGGGCGACAGAGCGAGACTCTGTCCCAAAAAAAGGAAAAAAAAAAAAAAAAAAAGAAAAGAAAAGTCAGTTTCAAATTAAAAGCTTACATTTGCCTTTAGTATACCTATTTTAAACTTTGTATATTTCTTTTTCTAAATCACAATTTTATAATTAAAGATAAATAATGAGCTTTCCAACCATATTTATCTAAATCAACTCTTCCTATACCCCCGAGTTATGAATATCAGACCCTAAGCTCATTGATACACATCCAATCTGATGGTAAGCCCCATTTGAAATACTACTTTTGTTGTATGTTTGACCAGGGACATGCAAGTTACTACATCCCCATGAAACACGCTCCTTTTCCGGACAGTTCTGCCTTATGGCTTCCTTCCTTCCTTCTTTCCTTCCTCCCTCCCTCCCTCCCTCCCTCCCTCCCTCCCTCCTTCCTTCCCTCCTTCCCTCCCTCTCTTCCTCTCTTCTTTTTTTTTTTTGTCACCCAGGCTGGAGTGCAGTGGTGCAATCTCGGCTCACTGCAACCTCCGCCTCCAGGGTTTGAGTGATTCTCCTGCCTCAGCCTACCGAGTAGCTGGAATTGCATGTGCCCGCCACCAGGTCCGGCTAATTTTTTGTATTTTTGGTAGAGACAGGATTTCACCATGTTGACTAGGCTGTTCTCGAACTTCTGATCTCAGGTGATCCACCCTCATTGGCCTCCCAAAGTGCTGGGATTACAGGTGTGAGCCACCGTGCCCAGCTGTCATTCTTCTTTCTATTGAATCAAAGTCAGTATTCCCATAAAATATTGAAAAAAGATCCTGAATAATATATAAATATTGATATATAAATTATAATATATTGTTATATATCTATCTCCAATAACAATAATGGTAGTTTTTTTTTTTTAACGATAAGAGCTGAGTCTACTTACCATGTAGTCTGTACTCTCAGATTTCGACTCCTCTTCTGCTCATTGACTTTGACTGTTCCATTGTAGTTTTTTTCCCCAAAATTTCATCCCATTATGCAAATACTCCTGGTAAGGACATCACTGTGATGTTTTAGTTTACCCCTTAAAGTGAGATGCCCTGAAACCAATAAAATTGCAACTGCACATTTAAGTTTTATTCCAGGATCTGATGAGTTCTTTTGCTTAAGAGCCCAATAACCTTTCCAATTCCAAGATTCTGTGATTCCATAAGACCAGTAGTGTCACTTTAGTGTCCCCTTGACATGGCTTCATTCTCAACATGGAACACTCATTACTCCATGTTATGTAAACATAACAACAGGTCAGAAAACATCAGTTGTTGCCTTTCCACAGATATGGATAACAGCTGTTTGACAACGTACATGAGTTAGTGCCCTGTGTGACTTCAGAGCCCTAAAACAGCTTTTTGTCTTCAGCATAAAGATGACCCTTCATTTTTTGAAGACTCAGATTATGAAATTTCATAAGGTGAACACAGCCAGACTTTAAAATGATGATAATTTTGAAACATTGCATTTTCCTTTCCTGGCCTGTTGGGTCAAAACCATCTGGTAATTTTCTTCTCTATGCTGTTGTTAAAGGTTATTTCTTGAGTTAGCTTCAGAGAGTTTCTATGTGGTCAATTATTTTTATTTTCTGTTTAACTCTCAGGCTACAAATGTTTTTTATCTTTTTATGGCTGTATAATGCTACTGATTCATCTACCAAAACTTTAGCATATGATATGAGCATGTTGTCTCATAACATGTTAATAAGGTCAGGTAAATTTTGGCTGAATAATTTTCTTTCGTATGATGATTACAGAAAAAATCCTGGCTCATCAGTCTTTATCCATTTTCAGGGAGATTGTTCCACAGAGTTCTGTGCTTAAAGATTAAAATCAAGACCTACTGTTTTTATGTGCAGAGAAAATAAAGCTTGGAGAATTTGTTTAACTAACACACTAGAGAGAGAGACATCAACATCAATAACAACAAAAGAAAATGTAGACATCAACACCAATTAAAATCAATTTTAATAAAAAAACTATCTTTACAAGAGTTTTTCTTTTACTTCCCTTATTTTATTTTCCACTCTTACTTCATACAGGATCATTTTCATCAGCAGCCATTTATACTATGCATGCAATTATTTCATGCTTCTATGTTTTTGCCTCACTCATTCCCATTGCCTAGAATGTCCTTCTCATCTTGCCAACCAAATGGAGTCTATCTGCCTTTTAGAACTTTCTCTAATATCCCCCTTTTTTCGCTGAACCTCAAAACATATGAATACATTTATAAATATATGTAATATCTATAAACAAGTATATATGTCTTCTATGTTCCCCTGAGCAACACAGGTGAGCAACCTCTGTTGCTCAGGGGTCAAATGTGTTATGCTGACCAAGGATACAGTACTGATTAGAAGACATTAAGGCTTTGCTCTTAAGACCTTATGCTATGATGAAGGAGACAGATCAAGAAGCAAGCACAGAAAAATGAATCAAACAATTGCAAATTGTGTTATTAAAAAAAATTTTAAAGATTAATATCGATCACAAAAAAGATAATGAATTTTTGGAAGCACAGTGATAAACATTAACACTGAGACACAAGTAGCCAGATGAAGGCAGGTATGGTTGATGGCAGTGATGGAGTTCATTCAGGTGGAGAAAAGAGCTTCACATATTAAAGAAACTGGAACAAGATGGGTATGGTGTGAGCAGTATGAACAAAGAATAGTGAGGCAGGATGAGTTTAGAGGCCTAGGCAGGCTCATTCAGAGCCTTTTGATGGGCAAAGGTTTTGTTTCGCTATTTCATGGGAAGTTACTAAAACCTTTAATGTATGCCTTACCTTGTTTTGATATAAAATTAATATAAAGTGGTCAGATCTTCTGCATCCAGCTAGATGAGTTTTGGAAGTTGTAAACTCTTGGTACCACTATCCAAAACAAAATATAGATTACACTCATATTGTATGATTAGAAAATTACACTTCCAGAACATTCCCTTGGACATTTTTCCAGTCAATTTCCCCCTTCTGCACTAACTTCCATCTCCCTCATAGCACCCACAATTCTGATTTTTCTTATCACTAGTTTTGTTTGCATTTGGATTTCAATCAAATAGAATCATACAATATGAATGTAATCTAACTTTTACAAGTTAAAAATATCACACTTGTGTATAGAAAGGTGCAACTTTACTAAATAAAATTTAAGGTATACCATTCAGAATACAACTTCAATTTTGCAGATGTATAATTGCTGTACACACATCGACACACATGGCACACTAAATTAACATGGTAGTCAACAGAGAACTCTACAGATTTGAGATCACTTGTATGAAAGTTTCCGAAACTTTCTCATGTATCATATGGAGTGTTTGAAAGAAAGGGAGGAACTTTAATGTCTCCATTGATATTCTGCATGAAAAACTGAGTAGATGATAGAAGACAGGTCATGGTGGTGCAAATCAAAAGACAAATTCTGGAAAGTTGTGTTTGAGATACGTATGGGGTTATTCCAGGGTGATAGAAAGTTTAGATATAAAAATATTACAATCACTGAGAATTCTTGCCAAAATGTATAAGTCTAGAGTGATTAGTATAAGAATAGTGATTAATTCCTTGGGAACTATTAGGTTGGTGTAAAAGTAATTGCTGTTTTTGCCATTACTTTCAATTGTCAAGAACCGCAATTACTTTTGCACCAACCTAATAATAACTTTATTGGGAATGGGTGGTGACGGGAGTATAGTAAAGTGACTATGACCAAACCCTAAGGAAACCCAATTTGCAGCAACCACAATTTACAGATTTGAGATTGAGGGGGAGACATCACAGGAAAATAATGGGGGAAAAACCATGGAATTAAAAAAAAAAAAAACATCAGCAGAGTGGTAAGTTTCACTCCCAAATAGAATATTTCAAACTGAAACGAGTACCTTATTTTTTTGAGAGCCAATGAAAAGTCCATTACGACAAGAACAGAGAAAGCCATTCTTTTGCCAGTATGGAAGGCATGAATGACTTTGATGAGTACAGCTTCAGTGGAATAGCATAACCAAAACTGAATCAGTACGGGCTGAAGAGTGAGAGGGATGTAAGCAGATGAAGATAGCTTGTGTAGACAATACTTTGAGAAAATGGGCTAGGACAGAGAGCAGAGAAGATTCATGACTGAAATGACGTCACAGATTTAACTTCTGGATTGTACTTAACCAGTAAGCAGATGATTGGTGGTCTGAACATATAAAACAGAATGGATAAGAAACCAGAGGGGTAAAAATGTGTTTTTTTGGAAAATATTTGCCGTCTATTTTGATCACAGAATAGACATGTGGTTGGTAGTGAATGGAAATAAGGCAGAAAAGACTGTAAGTTCATACTTGGCAACACTATAGAAAGCAATATATATATGTGTGTGTGTGTGTGTATGTGTTTGTGTGTGTGTATACATAAATATCTGTTATGCTAATTGCTGATATATATACTAATTATTATATACTAATTGTTGATATATATATATGTCACACATAAGTATCTGTTACACTAATTGCTGATATTTACATATATATATGAGCAATTAGTGTAACAGATTAGATGGGCCTGTGGCCCTCTCCCTTGAAAAGCACATCTCTCCTTTAAAATGTTCATGTTTGGTTCTTTGTGACTTTCTACTCCAGGGAATCTGTTCTTCTCTGTCCTTTTTCTTATTATATACTCTAGGTTTCCTGTATAACTGATCTGAATAAAATCCTGCTGAAAGAACAGATTGCAAATGCCACCTTTAGCAGCACCAAACTCTCTAAGATTTGCAAAATTTCTGTTTTCTGGTGACCAGCCAGAATGTATTTCATAAGTCTCCATCTTGATGAACAGCAACTAATTTCTACTTTCCTCAGAAGAACACTTTTGTTCCTGAGGGCAGATATTAGCGCCAACATTGAGGGGAGCCCGGTATCTCAGAAGAAAAGAATTCCTTGCTAATCGTGGATGTCTTTGGCAGAATAGCACTGTGCAATTGTGACAGGCGCCACAGAAATAAGAAAGCAAAGTTTTGTAATTCCCTAAACTTCAGAATTGAGCTACATCAGAGATTAAGGAAATTGCAGTAAACTTTATCAAAGTTTCTAAGCAGTGATGCAGTCAAGAGTTAATAAATTTATAGACTTGAGTTTTTGGTATGGCTAAATTTAATTATATGGTACATACAAGCATTCAGTTTTATGAAGGTGAAAATAGGATACCTTGCAATAAAATGAACATTGGCATCAAAGTGTTCAAATTTGCAGATTTAATGTGCTTCAAAATAGCTTCATTTTATCATCATTCAACTGCAAAAAAGAAAAATCAAACTCATCTAGGAATTAATATCTAGTATAGAGAATGACAACGTGAAGCTTTCTTTTCTATTTCAGAAGGCATGGGAAATAAATGGGTGTAAGAATGATCCTGTAAAATTTATTTGGTGACAGTTAACAGCCTCTCCCCAGGTGGTCTTTAAAATAAACAGACACACATCATTTAAGGTCTCTCTGGATTGAGAAGAGAGGTACTAACTTACAAGAGAAACAACTCACTTTCCAAGCCTCTGACCTTCCTCCTTCTTCCTCCCTCACCTTCTAACCTGTTTCTCAAATACCGGAAGCTCTAATTTTACCATATGCTCAAATAAACACCACACAATCTTTGAAAATTGTTCAGTAGCAATCTATGTATGATCCAAAATAACATATAACAAGCATATACAATATTTAAGACAAAATGTTCAAATTTTACATCAGATTGAGAGGAAATTTACAGATACATAGTTGGATGTGGCTAAGCAGAGCTCGTGAAGATTTCTTGATTATCCAGTTTTTTTCAATCGATGCAGACAGCCAAATCAAAGTTTCAGGCCAAATAAAATTTATCTTGTAGCCTCATTGCTTCACTGAAATTAACAGAATTAACCAGATAATTGGCAAAACTTTGTTTCCATTTGTGGGATGTGAAATGGATTCCGGTGACACTGCTCTCCCAGGTGTATATTAGACACAGCTGGGATGCCATCTGTGGTCCTCATTACCTTGTTATGTGGGTTACGGAAGCAGAATCTGTCTTTTCTGAGGAAGCATGGCATCGTTTTAAAGACATATTTGTATCAGACTGTTTTGGTTTCCATCACTTATTGTAAGTCCTTGCACAAGATTCATAAGCCCTTTGGTCTTAGTTTCCTCATCTCAAAAACAGGAGGAAATAATTGTGCAAACCTAATAGGGCTGCTGTGACAATAAAAGGTATCATCATTTGTAAACCATGTGGTATAATGTTTTAGATGCAGTCAACACTCAGTATATGTTGTTGTTGTTGATATATACTCCTTGTTACTATTGCATTATTATTAACACACCTGTGAATTCTAAGCTTTGTCATCGGTTCCCAAGTTCTCCACTAATGATGGATGGATGATTTGGGGGCACCCAAAGCATAAACCAGTGGACTATTTTGTTGAGTGACCTTTGGCTAATGCAGAAGAGTAAGTTAATAATTTAAAAATGAAATTAAGTATTTATTAACATTATGTAACTTGGGCTATTCATTAAGTATTTTCTTTTTTCTTATTAAAAAAGATGTACGGCCGGGCGCTGTGGCTCACACCTGTAATCCCAGCACTTTCCGGGGCCGAGACGGGCGAATCACGAGGTCAGGAGATCCTGGCTAACACGGTGAAACCCCGTCTCTGTTAAAATACAAAAAAATTAGCCGGACGTGTTGGCGGGAGCTGTAGTCCCAGCTACTCGGGAGGCTGAGGCAGGAGAATGGCGTGAACCCGGGAGGCGGAGCTTGAGGTGAGCCAAGATCACGCCACTGCACTCCAGCCTGGGCGACAGAGCGAGACTCCGTCTCGGGTTAAAAAAAAAAAAAAAAAAAAGATGTACCTGTCCAGTTAGCACTTTAGAAAAGATAGATAAAACCTATTCCATTTTTTACCAGTTTGGGTTGGGATAGATCCTATTCTCTCTCTCTCTGTCTCTCTCTCTACACACACACACACACACACACACACACACACACACACACACACACACAAACTTAAGCTTAACAATATATTATGGACATCTTCCCCATCATTATACATTTGACTCTTGAACAACACAGAAGTTAGGGGCACCAATTCCCCACACAGTTGAAAATCTATGTATAATTTTTGACTCCACCAAAACTTAACTACTAATAGCCTACCATTGACCAGGACCCTTTCCAGTAACAGTCAATTAACACATATTTTGTTTTTGTATTATATACTGTATTTTTATAATAAAATAAGCTGGAGATATAAATATTAAGGAAATCAAAAGTAAGAGAAAATATATTTACTATTCCTTTAGTAGAAATGGATAATCATAAGTCTTCATCCTCACTGTCTTCACACTGAGTAAGCCAAGGAGGAGAAAGAAGGGATAGGTTTTTCTTTTGCTGTCTCAGGGGTGGCAGAGGGAGGAGAAAGTCTGCAGGTAAGTGGACGACCCACACCGTTCAAACCTGTGTTGCCCAGGGATCAACTGTAAACATACACACACACAAACACACACAAAAACACATACACACACATAAACTTATCAATATATTATGGACATCTTTCTGATCATTATATATTCTTCTATAATAGCTGCTTAATTTTTAATAGATAACATAAAAAAATATAGCAATTTTGATAGGAAACAATGTGGAGCACTATGTTGAAAAAAATCGTTGTCAGCTTTCTACCGTTTTATTTTCAGCCTAGAGAGATCGAAGAAGAACTCATAATATGCCTTGGCCAGGACCACTCCATGAGCATCTTCTATCCCTTTGTATTTATTCCTGCTTTTAAGTGTTTGACAGAGAGGCATAAGTCTCTCTGATGTTGAGTCTCTCAAGAATCACACTCATTCCTTTAATTAATTTATGAGTTATTCAGGACCTTGTAACAGAATTATTAATTCTGTTAATGCTAGATGTTGATTTTTACTTATATGTTTATCACCTTCCCATTCAAATTAATGTTCAATTTCAAGCCATAAAGATAAAAAATCTCATGGCTTTCTGATTTATTGAAGACGAAAGGCCACATATGTGACCTATCTATGGAGATGCTGTTTTCTTGCTAGCAGCACTTACTATCTCTGCCTTATCTATCCCTTCTCTGACTTTGGCTTAAGGATAATGCTTTTTCCTCCTCTTGGAGATTCTACTTTGTTACCTCTGCTTTTTCTGATGCATCCGGTAAGACCCATAGATTAGAAACCTAACTGTGTGTGTGGTTTTTTTTTTGAGCACAAATCTATTCGTTTTTCACAACTGAGGAAATATGAATATCCAATATCCACACTACATAAGCAAGTTTCAAATATACCTACATGTGTATCTGAAATGGATCTGTGAAGAAAACAGAGCAATGCTGAAAGAGAATCTTAATCAGATTTTTCTGTTTATACTGAGGATTAATGAACACATATTTGATGAATATTTGACCACAATTGCTATGTCATATCGAGATTTTGCAGGATACTTTAATAATCATCAAGAAGTGTTACAGGGTTTTTTTTCTCTTTAGAATCATTCCCTTTATATTTTGAATATAAGGCTTGACATTTTCTTTGTAGTAATGCAAAACATTTAGACTTTTAAAAATTTGCCTTTAATTTGAGAAATGTAAATCTGAAATTCTAGCTCTTCCTGAATTGTGATGTTATTGACAATATAGTTACTCTAATTCCAATGGTCAACTGAAGTTAAAATCTAGGTAATAAAAAATGAACTGAATTTATGTCCTCTAGATGGTAAATACTCTTTGATGTATTTCATAAAGGAAAGAATTGACAGTACTGAAGAACATACTGCACATAATATAGAACCATCGGTTACTTTCATAGTTTAGAAAGTTGAGGCTCAGGGAAGTCCAATGATTTGTCAAATATTACTCTACCTTTTAAACCACAGCTGAGTTTCAGTTCTGTTTTCTATTATGTGTCAATGGGATTTTTATTTGTCTCCATCCTATGATTGAATTAATATTTGTTAATAGTTAATATTTATGTAAAAACTCAGCATCTACATGGATCTAGAGGGGAATTAAGGAGTTGCTATCATTGGTGTCAACATTTTAGTGTAGCAGGATATTCTTGGCATTGTCCCAGATCAGTTCAAGAGCTCCCGCTTGTTTCATGTGGTCCTTCTTTGGACAGGTAAACCTCTCTGTTCTACCCCACCTCCATCATTTTATCTTATCAGATTGTCATGAGGATGTCATGAGATGGCTTAATAGCTCAGTAGAGATATGAGGCTGGGGGTTCAAGAAGCAGGAGAATAAAAAACACACACCTGTTAATACAGTAGTATCCCTGCATGCCTACTATAATATAATAGCTATCATGCTAAAGACAAAACATACCACATGCTGGAAAGTATATGGAGCAAAAGAAACTCTTATGCACTGCTTTCAGGAGGCGGAGTGGGTAGCTGTATATAACTACTTTACAAAGGCATTTGGCAATATCTACCAAAGCTAAACATTTGCATCCTATGGAACTTTCAAATGCAGCCATAAAGTTAAATCCAAAATAAATGGCAGAAAAAAAAAGTACTAACACATTCACAACAGAAATACCAATAACAGGCCTAACCTAAATACTAAACACATACCTTCAAAAATGAAATGTATCATTAGTCTGTGATACATTCACACACTGAATTCCTATACAGCAATGGTAATCAAAAGTCTATGACACACAATATGTACCAATTTTGAAACAATGTTGAGCAAAATAGACCAGACAAAAGAGCATACCGTAGGTTTCACTCATGTAAAGTTCAAATATACACATTTATCTACGATGTTAGAAATCAGTACGGTGATTATTGTTGGTGACAGTAGAATGGATAATAAATGGAGGAGACATGGGGAACCCTCTGAAGGCAGGTAATTGTCTTTTTATTTAAATTGGAGTGCTGATTAAAAGGTGCATTTCCTTTGAAAATTCATTGCGTGATTACATTATGACTTCTGCACCATTTTATTTTATTTTTATGGTTAAATATTTTTTAAATGTCTTCACACTTTATCTTATTTAGTTAAAAGCTAAGTGACTGTTTAAAGCAACAATAATAACTATGGATTGTGTGGTTAATAAAATTTCTAACAAAAACATAACAATGCAGCTATGCTTATTCTCTATGCTTATTTGGACAACATTAAATCTATTTGTACTACATGAAGAAGTATTCGTTAATCTATTTATTTTCCTTTTCTATATTTCATGCCCTGGATTTAAAGTTACAATTCACTCTTTTAACTGATTTCTGATTATATATATTTTCCTCTGGCATTCAGGTTTTTTGTCCTTTTTTCCTTTTTTTTTTTTTTTTTTTTTTTTGCAGCTCTATTGGCTGTTCAGACCTCTCTCCTACCAGGTCTCTGGCCTTCCAGGCAGGCAGCCTATTTCTCCATTTTCCCACCCACTGCCAATCAGTTCACCGTCAATTCTCCTGCTTTCCATTGTCATCACAGAGTGCAGCTTTCAGAGCCCGCCATGTTGGCAGCCTTCAATGCTTCTCCCTGGGGTTTGCAATCTCATTCCTGTGATGGCCTCAGGGCCTGCCAGGCCTGGGTCATTTCCAGCACCTCTCCTGTGAGAGGTTCCCTCCCCCAGCATTATCCAGAGGGTTTGTATTGTTACGATTATGGGTAATGGGCTTTCCATCCTTCAGCTGTCAAAAGCTCTCTCTGCACTTTATCCCCACTGTCTTTTAATTTTCCCTTTTTAACTGAAAGCAAAACAAAACAAACAAGAGGTTTATAATCACCTCAATTTAACATTTGGAATGACAAAAAAAAAAAAAGAAAAAGAAAAGAAAAGAAAAATAAATTGGCAGTATCTGAGTGTTTTTGAAAGCCTCAGCTGCCTGTCGGGTTTTCCTGTTTTGTTCTATTTTCCTCTTTACCCCCTTCCTCATACCACCCTCCTCTTTCCCCCTTCCTGGAGTCTGAGAACTGTCCACGTGATGACAGCTTTCAATACCACTCACCAGAGTCATTGAACCACGGGTTTTAACCTCTGGTTTGTAGCAGCTTGGTGCACCATTAAATCAGTAGTCTTGTTGCAGCACCAGAAAGAGTTGAAGAGCTATTAAATTCAAAATAATTGTTTTGGAAATGGTGATTGCATGCTGTACCCACTGGTTTAGTCATAGGTAAGAGAGCACTAATCTGTTTTTCCCCTGCAACCAAGTGTTTTGCAAAACTTCATAGCTTGGCATATTCCATTACCCAGACCCCTAGATAAGAGTTTCCTGTAAGAAAATTCATAATGTGTTCCTTGTACTTTAATCATGAAATATAAATTCAAATGTACATGGAAATGGACCCTTAAAACTGGACCTGAGTGTCTATTTCGCTTTCAGCTAACTATCCAAGGCTCTTTTTAAAGGAAAATGCCTTGACCCCGTGGCTAGAATTTTGGTGAGGGACAATTTTAAGAACCAGATAACAATGATTATGACAGGCAACTTCTAATACGGCACCAGTGACTTCCAGTTCTCAGATTTCACAACCTGGTGCGCACTGTTCACTTGAATATGGATTGGACCTAATGAATTGCTTCCAATAAATAGAATAACAACAACAACAACAAAATGATGGAATGTCACTTCTGAAATTAAGTTACCAAGAGACTGTTGCTTTTTTTTCCTGGGCATCCACTCTTGCTTGCTTGCTCCGAGGGAAGCCAGCTGCCGTATCATAAGCTTCCATATGGAGAGCTCCACATGATGAGGAACTGAGGGCATCCCCGGGATTTACAGCTAACCAGGAACCGAGGCCTCACTGTAGTTGCCCTTGAGGAACTGAATCCTGTCAACAATAATATACACAAGCTTGGAAGTGTATGTGCCCCAATAAAACCCTGAGATAACTGTAGCCCAGCCAGACATTCTGACTGTAGCCCATCTAACACATCTCCAGTGGAGGACTCAGCTAATAAACCACACCCAGATTCCTAATCCACAGAAGCCACGAGATTGTATGTTCATTGTGATAAACCACTAGGTTCCAAGATATTTGTTATCCATTAATAGATAACCATTACGATGATAGTAATAACAAAAATTATTACCATCGTTTACATTGTTTCTTATGGTTTAACATTCCTTTAAAAATATATTACTACATCTTCAAAACAAAGATATACAATAGGTATTATCATTTCCACTTATTTCTTTTTTTTAGATAAGAAAACTGAGGCTTGGAAATATTAAGCAGGTTACCAGTGTTCACTTAGCTTGTGAAGTGGCGGAGTTTGTGTCAGAACCCTAAATGATAACCCTAAACCTTGTGTTCTTCCAAAAGAAAAGTGCTTTGTAAACTGTGTAATTTATTATAAATGGGAATTTAAAATGCCAAAGATTATAGACATTAAAACTTCTACCAACAGGGCTTCATGTTTAGAATGTAATAATCTGAAACCTTTGATAATGCAAATTTTTTAGAGAAAGTGCTACCATTTTAATTCCATGAATTCCTGGCATCTCAACATTAAGGCAAGAGTTCATATGAAGGGAAAAGGGAGAGAAAGAATTTGAAGTCTTAGCTTACCAAATAAGGATGAAGAGCAAATAAAGATTCAAAAAGTTTGTGAAAACCATGACATGTCTCACAAATTAAAGATGGGTAACATTTCCAAACATTTCCTAATAATGAATCCATTTAAATTATGCCATAAGTATTTAAAATAATAATATGAATTAATAAATGACTAGAGTGTACTGCTAAAAGAAAGACATGTAGTGATAAGGTTCATGAAGTACTAGAAATTCTCTCTCTCTTTCTCTCTGTCACACACTCACTTACTCATAAGATACCCAAGACATAGTAGATATTAAAAAAAAATTATTTAAGCTGAACCTGAAATGCTTATTTCAGAAGGTTATGTATTTGTATTGAACCATAGGAATGTGTTGCATTACTTTGCTTTGTTCAAAATGGCTTGTGTTGCTCAAAATAATGCATTACATAGATGTGGGTTTAATAATCACCATAGCAACCAAAATGTAAATCTTCCTTTGTATAGCCTCGCCATGTATTATTTTAAATACATTTAATCTTTAGAACTCATAGAGAGTTGATAGCTTGAGTCTTTGTCTTTTATTCACTCTAAGACTAATTTAAGAAGAGATATTATTTCTTTAGAGATGGAGATTGGGACTTAGATCAGTTTTCTATTGCTGCTGTAACAAATTACCACAAACTTAGTGGTTTTAAAAAACAAAAATGTATTACCTTGCTGTTGAGAAGGTCAGAATTTTAAAAAGAGTCAACAGGGTTACCTTCCTTCTAGAGGCTCCTCTGAGGAATTGTTTTCCTTGACTTTTTCAGCTTCTAGAGACCACCTGCTTTCCCTGGCCCTTCATCCCTTTCTAAATATTCAAAGCCAGCCCAATAGCATGTTAAAATTTCTACCTCTCTGGTCTCTGTTTCTATTATCACATTGCCTACTCTGAGCCTCCCGCTCATAAGAACTCTGATATGGTTGGCTCTGTGTCCCCACCCAAATCTCATCTCAAATTATAATCCCCATGTGTGGAGGGAGAGAGGTGATTGGATCCCCATTCTGTTCTCATGAAAGTGAGTGAATTTTCATGAGATCTGATGGTTTTAAAAGCAGCAGTTTTTTTTTTTTTTTTTTTTTCTGCGCTCTCACTTCTCTTTTTTGCTGCTTTGTGAAGAAACTGCCTGCTTCCCCTTCCACCATGATGCTAAGTTTCCTGAGGTTTCCCCAGCCACATGGAACTGTGAGTCAATTAAACCTCTTTTCTTTATGAATTGCCCAGTTTCCAGTAGTATCTTTATCAGTGTGAGCACGGACTAATCCAGACTCCTTTGATCACATTAGGCCCACATGAATAATCTAAAATAGTCTTCCTATCTCAAAATCTCTAACTTAATCATATCTGTAAAGTCCCTTTTGCAATGTAAGGTACCATACATACAGGTTCCAGGAATTAGGATGCGGATGTCTTTGGGGGCCATTGTTCTCTCTCCATGGAAACTACTTTGGTTTGGAGAGAGAACTAAGAAAAAGAATTCTCTTGAGAAATGTCTGTTCATATTCTTTGCCCACTTTTTGATGGGGTTGTTTGATTTTTTTCTTGTAAATTTGTTTAAGTTCTTTGTAGATTCTGGATATTAGCCCTTTGTCAAAATCCAAATGTGAGAACCCACGAGGAAAGAAAACAAAGGCTAATGTTTTTGTCTGACTCCTTGTTTGCCATAATGGCAGGGGGCTTACTGATGCTCTGGTCCAAACATGACTGATTGGCTCATTCATAAATTCACATTCTCACATACTCAGTGTTACACACTGTCATCTTCTGTTCAAAGAAAATAACAAAATGAGAATGAAATTATTATTTCTGTCATCTACAATTCCTCCAGCACTATTCTGTACTCAGTAAAGAGTGGTATTCAGTACTCAGCATCTGATGTTGGGAATATTTTCTGACAGAGTCGTTTGAGTGCTCCAGTAGTCCTCAAAAAGCTTGGCCACCTTTGTCTTGAACTGATATTGTATGGCCTATTTGACTTTAAACAATAGCTTGAGAGAGATAGGAGACTGAAAAAGATGCAACTGATTTATGTTACATACAGAAAGACAAAGAAGGAGAGGACCCACCGATTATATATTTACTTCTCCTAAGGTTGGGAAATCCGGTTTCCTGATGGGGAAAAAATTAAGCACAATTAGAAGAATCAAACTTAAAACTTCATGTTTCGGACTCTGATTTGTTTCTACCTTATAGCTTTGGGTAAAAATAACTTATGGTAAATAACAAAAAAGGTCTACTTGTAAGTTTCATTTTTATCCCTCACAAAAATAATGATCTAATGAGTTAAGAGATTACCTGGAGAATTCAGAATTTATTGGCAGTCTGTTCTAATAAAGGTGATAGTAAACTCTTTTAAAAAGAGACCACAAATAAAAAAGTTTTAAAAAGAAACTTAAAAATAATAGCCAATGCTTTCCCTGAATGACCTTACTTTTATCAATAAAAACTTAACATCTGCTAACAATAACATAATATTCAAGATACAAAAAAAAAGACCCAGAAAATTATTATTACTCTTATTTTGATGCTTTACAACTAAGTAGGGAAAGTCAGAAAATGTAAGGGAATTCCAAGTTCTGCCATTTATCTACCTATATCTATAAGTAGGTTAATTAATATCTTGAAGTGTTGAGGTTTTATGTTTTTTTAATCCATGCTGAAATTTACAGTTTCACTAGGAAATGCAGTGATTCACTCAGATTAGTTCCTTGGAGTGCTTTTGGCCAGGATTCATGCTGTTTAAAAACAACAACATAGAAACTACCCATTCTGCTTTATTTTAAATTTAAATCAGAGAATAATACTAGTTTGATTATAGAATAGTCTCCAAGTCCCAAAAAAGAACTGCTTTCTTGTATTTGAAATTAATAACTTTTATAGTTATTTAATCAAAGGCCTATTGAATTCCAATGATGTGACTAACCCCCTGTGAAGTACCACAGGGGGCTATAAAGAGTGGTATGTGGGCCTGATTTCAGAGAACAGCAACAGGGAAAATACACCAAATATTCTCCAGAAATATACAACGTGCATAAGAGAAAACTGTGGATTTCTGATTTGGTCACTTCTTAAATGCAGTAAAATTAGTAGCCTTCTCATTGTTTCTCCAACATGCTAAGCACTTTCTACCCAAATCATTTCTTCCACCAACTACTAGTGAACAGAAGCTGCTTTTAACTCAGTCTAAGTATCACTTTTCTAGTTAATTCCTTCTTACTATTTATCATAACTTACATGTTGTATTTGTAGCTCTTACTTTGTGCTGGACATTTTTGTAATTACAAATGTTAGCTCATTTAATTTTTTTATTATTCCTTTATGCATAATTTTAATTTGTGTTTATTTGCCGTGTTCCCACCACAACCACTAATATAAGTCCTAAAAACATAGAGAAATCATGTCTACATTGAATGTTTTGAGTGAGACCTAAGGGAGATTTTGGAGAAAAGTGAAACTATTACATGTTTAATTGTCTAATCTTTCTAAATCAATTCAGTGAGGATAGTGTCCATAAATTCTGTGCATTACTTTTCCAGCATCTAATGTGGTACCTGGCACAGTATCTAGCAGTTAAATATGTTTCTTAAATAAGTGATAAAGCAATGGATTTTTAATATACTTAACATCATGTATTGCAGAGATACAGGATTATGTTTAAAAATAATAAATCACAAACTACACAGTGATATATTGGTTATCCTTTCAAACTGTTTTACATTAATATTCATACAACAAGTGCTCACTAAATATATTGTTGAAGTGGGTGAACATCAGAAACATGATCTTTAGGCATGAGGTACTTGCAATCTGGTTGAAATATAGATCCTATTCTACCCCACTGCAGTGGATACCATGATATACTGCCTACCTACCTCTTCAAAAATTAAGGATTTATTCACCCAGTTGAAGTGTGTGTTGCTGCCAACAGACAGCCTTCAGCTTTCCACCATCATTAAGGATTGCCTCAGGTAAGCCTCATCTCTACAAAGGTTCCAGTTCTTCCCAGGTCAGTTCTCCTACACTGACTGGCCCGTATGGCCACAAGAAACTGGTCTTTTTGCCGTTCTTGGGCAACACTGAAGTGTTATTCTGGTGTCAGACCTTCTCCTGGAGACAGTGACTTCTGTTGTGCCTGAATCCTAGTCTGTCTTCTCTCTGGCCAATCCTGTGTTATTTTCCCCCATTTTACAGGGAGGTGACTCCAAGAATGTTTTCTAAAAAAAACTGAGAAAATAATTTTCATATTAGAGTTTTCTTTCTGGAGAACTCAAACTACATTTGTTGGTGCCAGGGTATTTGGAGGAAGTAGGATCTAGCATGGAACTTTCCAGCTGTGTCACTTGCCAGCCAGCTGGCAATAAAGAACCTATCACTGGCCATTGGTGGAGCAGATTGTTTCTGGTAGAAGGGATCAATGCAATTGTCAAAACTTTCACCCACATTGAATTGGAATATTATACTGGTTTAAGCAAACGTATTAGCTCTTGAAATGTTTACAAAGGTTTGAACTATGGGAAAACTAGTAACTATAAAAACAGTAGAATTGTTCATTTTGATTGCTAATCTTGATTGCTTTGGAAAAGGAAACAAAAACAATTTTCGGAGAATGATTAAGCAGTGATTAGAGGCTGTTTGGAACAATAATAGCATTAGGTTAGAATGTCCATGAATATGAATAATGTTCAGAAAGTCAAGGACAAGGACTCTTGGGATAGAAGCATGTGGACCAATGAAAGAGAGTAGACATAAAGTGTGAAGATCTTCAAATCACATTTAACACCCACAAAAATGATCTATCATAGAAAAATCACAAAGCAACTTGGTGGAATCTTTCTATACTTTTGGGTGCAAGTTTACATTGACAATAGGGCCTCTGCTATCACCATGCTCTTAGAGAGTGTTTAATCCACCAATGGAAAATCCCTAACATCACTTCAATTCAAGGACTCCACTTGATAGAAAAAGTAGTATGAGGACTTTACCATGTATGAGTTCCACAGGTCACACGATGTTCCACACTGCTCAGAAGCTGCGGATTGTCAGACTGATAGAATGATGGAATAGCCAGTTTAATGCACAGATGAGGCACTAATTTGGGGTTAACACCTTGAGAATATGGAGAGTCATCCTCCAGGATATGGTGTACACTTTGGAGCATAAGTCCAGGAACCCAGGCATGGCTCAGCTAACCATCACTTCCACTTATCAGAAATACAATACCTAATTTATTCTTATTCTTGAAATGTTGGACTCTAAAATTAAGGGTCCTAGTCTTTAAGGTGAGAGTGCTTCCACCAGGAACACAGAGTCCTATGGAAATACAGACTACAGCTTCTGCTTTGGTACTTCAGATTTCATGGAAGAGACTAACACTCAAGAAGCAGAACTACCATCTTTACAGGGGCAATTAGTTCTATTAATAAAAAGAAGTCAAGCTTGCTGTTGTTGGTGGAACTGTCAAAATGAGGGCAGAATGAATGGATTTGGCAAATGCAAGTGATTCACTTGGGTGCCTCTTTGTACTCCCTTGCCCGATTTTGATAGTAATTGAACAAGTTCGATAACCTGCTTACAGTGGATATGGTAAACGTGAGCTTCAATCTCTCAAGCCTACAGATCTGGGTTATGTCACTGGGGTCACCCGCTATGCCAGGCCCGGGGTACTAGCTGAGTGTGGAAGGAGTGTAGAATGGTATCAGAGGTGAGAGAATATTCGTTGCAACTCTGAAAGCAGCTGTTGAGGAGGGATTAGAATTCATTCTACTAGACTCTCTCATAGGTTTTCCTAGAAATCCTGGGGCATCTGCTTCTAGAACTCAATTAAAGAGAGTCCCCTACCTCATGGATATACTTCTATTTGGTCATTACTTACCTGAGGATTAATCAATGTAAAAGCATTAATAACTTGCCCTCTTGAGCTAACTTGGGACAATTCTGAGGGCGTCATCTCAGCTTGAAAGCTCCTCATATGATTGTCCGAGGCCTTTGTCGAGATTGCATAACTTCTTCCACTGCCCAGTTCTGCTTTCTTCTATTCTCTTCTACACATGGTCACCCCCAAGAGCACTCTCTTATGAACCTCCAGTTCCTGAGGAACTCAATCTACGACATTCCCTTTCCATCATAAAAATTACCCGTCCTCATCCCTCCACACAGGCCATGTTTCTTTTTTTGAGACGGAGTCTCGCTCTGTCACCTAGGCTGGAGTGCAGTGGCGCAATCTCGGCTCACTGGAACCTCCACCTCCCAGGTTCAAGCAATTTTCCTGCCTCAGCCTCCAGAGTAGCTAGAACTGCAGGCACGTGCCACTACGCTCAGCTAATATTTTTTGTATTTTTAGTAGAGACAGGGTTTCACCATGTTGACCAGGATGGTCTTGATCTCTTGACCTCATGATCCACCCACCTCGGCCTCCAAAAGTGCTGGGATTACAGGCGTGAGTCACTGTGCCTGGCCCACACAGGTCATATTTTTAAGACTCAGTATCTTTGAACTCTACCAACTTTGAATTTGAATGTCTGAATCTTCCCTTCTTGTAAATGCTTCTACTCTGCGATTGCATTAGTTATGACAGATTTCGTGGCTCACAAAGCCAAAACATCCTTACTATTGGGTTACTTACAGGGAAAATTTGGCAATCCCTGATTCAGATAACACCCTTTCCATAGTCTTTCAATATTACCCTGGATGGAAGGTGGAAGCTCAACATCTCTTTTCATTTTATTTTGTTCTATAATACTGTGAATTTTTTTGTGTTTTTTAATTTGTTTTACAGTTAAAATAATACATCATTCACTTCCTTTTCATTCAAGTGCATAACAAATGAAATTACTTCTGAAACTAATTGTGTTTTTACTTAATAGTATTGATTTAACATCAATAGTATCAATGGTATTATAGAAATAATATAATAAATCACTATATTATTTATTATGTTATTTATTATTAACATCAACTTTTATGAAATAAAGAAAAGTGCTGTCTGTCCTGTCTGTCTCAATCCTTTTCCAAGTGAGGTGTACTTACAGATATATGGGAAAGAGAAATAATAAAATCACCAGTGTGATTGCTTCTGAGGCATATTAGCATAAACCATCAGAAGCTTGACTTTCTGTTTGCTAAACTGTTTTAGACAAGATAATTCCACTAAAGTGCTTGGTATTTTCAAGTTACTGCATAATGTCATGAGTCTTCGATGATTTTGTCTGGCTGTGCTCCTGATAGCGAAATCAATGAAAATGTACTGCAGTTAAAGGGGAAGATTTTGAAAGAAGTATGTGGGAGGTCTGGGAGGAACTTCCTTTTTTTCTGGACTGTGGAAAGATTTTGCCAAATGTTACCAAAGGAAACAGAATAAGAAAAAAATTAGTGTTGCTCCTCTACTTACAAGAGTCAGAGGATGACGTAGAACTTTTTTAAAAATGAAATTTATTGTAAGATACTTGTGGCTAAAAATCTAAGACAGGAAGTGGAAATCAGCTAGAAACTGAGTAACCTTTGTTTGTCTCTCTCTCTTATGGCATCTCATTCTGTTATCTGCTCTCTTCTCTCACCATGGTCTGGCATTTCCTTTATATTTTGGGTATCTTTTTCTACTTCATATCTGTTCACTTAATGGTTTCTGCTTCCTCGGGAGTGTAGCTTACAGACTCACATTCCCACAATTTAATCTAATGCCTTTTCTCTACCCACTCCTTAATTTCTGTTTAGGTGTCCAGTGATCTTGCTTTTCCCCCCTCATTTTTCTCATGTAAGAGTTCACTGAGAATCAGATGGGCCTGGCTAATTCTGTCATGCTAGAACTCCTCCTGTGGTGTTGCTCAGTTTATTTCATGGCTCTTCTGATCCTGTCTTTTGAAACATCAAATAATACATCTGTTGAGATTGTAGGTATATCATTATAAAGTCTTTATAGAGTTTTCTCTGATTTAGGGACTATGGACACAAAACTATAACATGACACACCTGGTAAGATATTTCTTGTCAACCAATACCTTGATTTAGTTTCCCTTAAAAGCAGAACCTGAAATACAGGCTTGAATATGCACTTTTTTATTTGGGGCATGACATACAGGGAGTGGGATGAAAGGACAGGGTGAATAACACAGAAAAGAAAGAAACGCTACATACATTTGTGTTAAGGTATTGGACATTGCTATGGGTGACTGAAGGCTCTATCAGCTGGGATCTTCTAAGTTGCTTTTTGAAATATATCTTAGAGTGAAATGCTCCAGAGACAAAGGGGTGGATTTATTCATCGTCTCCACTTGATCATGGATAGCCCTATGGGCATTAGCCTCCTACACTGTGGAGTACATATATGTGAGTAAAGAGTAGGTTCTGTAGACATCCCTTGCCATAGGATCAGAAGATCCAGATTAGGAAGGGAGAGGTATGCAGCACAGGCCAAGATGAGCCACGGTCTGATTGCATCTGTGGAATGCTATTAGAGAACATGACCACAATAATCTTGAAATGGTACACAGGATCCTTGCCATAGGATCAGAAAAGACCCAGATTACGAAGGGAGAAGTATGCAGCACGGGCCAAGATGAGCCACTGTCTGATTACATCTGTGCAATGCTGTTAGAGAACATGGCCACAATAATCTTGAAATGGTACACAGAGAGGGTCCAAATCAATTGGTTAATAAGTTCTATGTATAGAATAACACCTATTAAACTTGACCCTTGAATAGTCATTGAGTCCTCTCTCTCTTCTTACTTCTACTATAGTTAGATCTCATCACTTCCTGCCTAGAATGCTTCTTTTTTTAAATTATACTTTAAGTTCTAGGGTACATGTGCACAATGTGCAGGTTTGTTACATGTGTATACATGTGCCACGTTGGTGTGCTTCACCCATTAACTCGTCATTTATATTAGGTATCTCCTAATGTTATCCCTCCTCCCTACCCCCTCCCCACAATAGGACCCAGTGTGTGATGTTCCCCTTCCTGTGTCCAAGTGTTCTCATTGTTCAGTTCCTACCTATGAGTGAGAACACGCGGTGTTTGGTTTTCTGTTCTTGCGATAGTTTGCTGAGAATGGTTTCCAGTTGCATCCATGTCCCTACAAAGGACACGAACTCATCCTTTTTTATGGCTGCATAGTATTCCATGGTATATATGTGCCACATTTTCTTAATCCAGTCTGTCACTGATGGACATTTGGGTTGATTCCAAGTCTTTGCTATTGTGAATAGCGCCACAATAAACATACGTGTGCATGTGTCCCATAGCAGCATGACTTATAATCCTTTGGGTATATCCCCAGTAATGGGATGGCAAGAGACTCTTTCCAGGGGGCACCTGGATATGAACCAGGGACCTCTTGATCTGCAGTCAAATGGGGGTATAGAATGTTTTAATCTGTCTTTTCTCTTACCCAGTCACCATCTATTCACCATGTGTTTTCCAGAATAATTAAAACCTACTAATGTCATTATTGTTATTATTATTGTTATTGTCATTTTTCTCATAATTCTTAAGTAAATCCTTATTTTCTTTAGAAAATAAAATTTACATATTTGCAAGGCACACAATGAATTTATAATGCTATTTTTGCCTGCCTCTTTTTGCTTCTTTTCCCAGAATATCCTAATCTTGTTTCAAAACACAGTGCAAATGTCATTTTCTCTTCAAAACCAGACCCACATTCTTCCATTATTTTCTGCATACCAGTAACACAGGCTACATTATGATAAAATCTTGAGGATCACTTGAGGCCAGGAGTTTGAGAACAGCTTGGCCATCATGGTAAAACTCTGTCTCTATTAAAAAGACAAAAATTAGCCAGGCATGGTGGTGCATGCCTGTAATCCCAGCTATGAGACTATACACTCCTTTTGACTAAGGCCCAGATATTATTTTAATTTAATTTAATTTAATTTAATTTATTTATTTATTACTTTGAGACAGAGTCTTGCTCTGTCACCTAGGCTGGAGTGCAGTGATGCACTCTCTGCTTACTGTAACCTCCGCTTCCCAGGATCAAGCAGTTCTCCTGTCTTAGCCTCCCAAGTAGTTGGGATTACAGGCATAAGCCACCATGCCTGGCTAATTTTTGTCTTTTTAATAGAGACAGAGTTTTGCCATGATGGCCAAGCTGTTCTTGAACTCTTGGCCTCAAGTGATCTGCCCGCCTCTGCCTCCTAAAGTGCTGGGATTACAGGCATGAGCCACCGCGCCTGACCCAGACATTATTTTTATAGGTACCTCCAGCTTCTGGCACTATATGTGTTTTACAGTAGGTGTCAATAATATGTACTTGAACAAATAAATTAAAAGAAATTAAATATAATAAGTGTACTTTTATTCCATTTATTTTGGATGTGACTTCCAATTTTCCATATTGTAGTAATCTCTGTATAGCGAGCTTATATGGGTTCAGATGTTATGACTACCTTCCTTTGTTTTATATGTTACCAAAAACTTTCTGGCAGTAAATGCAGTAGTTTGTATCTTCACAGCAAACTCTAAGTACTCTAGTTTGGGGGGGGGGGGTGCATCATTCTGCTGAGCAAGTTGAATTGCATTTTATACACTCAAGTTTGAAAAATGCTGTTGGAGCAAGTATTCATTTGTATGCGAGTCTAAATTCTTACCAAATGAAGTAACTGAGAAATATTGGTATAAATTTTGATGTATTTTGTAAAGTCTAAACTCGATGGTATCACTCTAGGTCTGTATAAGAAATATTTTCAGAAATATCATTATGCTAATAAATAATAATCTCTGCTATATATGTAATATAGAAATATATATATAAGTATGAACACTTGAAATATGGGAGTAACTATAATAGATTCTAATTACTCTGAGTAATCAATTGTTTAACAGAATATAGTTTGAATTTGCCTTCACATATAGGTTTTGAATTAAAACCTTTTTCCCCTGAATGGGAAAACAATGTTGGTTTCCATATTTACTGAGTTCTACATCACTAGAGTTGTTTCAAGAATGTGCATTAGTGAATGTACTAACACGCCTAGTCTGACAGTCAACCTTTATGGCTTCGCGCAAGTCACTTTGCTTCTTGACATCTCAGTTACTTTCTCCAAAACATGGCAAGAGTAACTTTGCTAAATGAGACAAGGATGATAAGTAATGTATATAAAAGTTCCTGAGACATCAAAGTACTCAATAGTAATATAAATAACAATATGCTTTTAATCATTTTTATTGTTTTTACTCCTAATTATTTTTGCTCTCCGTAGTGATACAATAATAATAGAGGCTAAGTATTTTTTGGAAATATTTACAAGAGAATTCAAATGTCAGGCGCTTGATGGGGCCAGATCAGTATCCCCAGTCCCATTAATGCTTCTGATAGGTAAACCATCTAACTTCCCTTCTTCAGAGTTGCAAATCACTGAAGGACAGAGAAAGGGAAGAAGAGACTATACAATAAAAATATAAGGGAAGGTGCAAAATGTTGAAGGAACAAATGAGAACTATATCAACATTCATAAAACCCTCAGGTGAGCTTTTGTTCTATCTATTCCCAAGGTTCCATGAATCTGTGATAATGAGTTTTTGAGAAAATTCCAGGAAATACATTTCTCTTTATCTTTTTACCTCAAAAGTTATTATTTATTTCTACTTGGGTAAGTTCTAGAATTATCCAACATCATAAGATCTGTCCAACCAATCAAATGGAAGACGTTAGACTTCAGATAGACAGATGGCTTAGGATACAACTACATTTAAGGGATTATTTATGTTAATTTATGCATTAGTCTTTTCCAAGGGTACACTCAAAATATCGGAGTATTATACACAAGCTAAAATGAGATTTAAGAAAGTAAAGGCAGGGGCAGATAAGGTAAAAGAAAGGAAAATCATGAATATGCATGTTTGAAATAAATTCATCTTAAGCCTCTAAGCCCGGGTTGGAGAGGAATCATTGCTTTTGTTATTTCCTTAAGAGCTGAGCAGATAAGATGAGACTATATTGCCTAACAAGAGGGACAGTGTCTTGGTCATTATAAAGAGCAAATTAGGTTGTTTCACAACCTAACTATATAACTATATTCTTAAAGAACAAGCATGAACACAATCCAGTTTAGACAATATCAAAGTGCAGTTACATATCCTATTTGTGGTATGCCTAGAATAGATTCCACAATGAATCCTTGGAAGTCACTCATGTATGAGCTGTAATAGAATGGCAACCCTTCTCACAAGTTCTCTCAGAGTTCATAGTCACGTTAGGGATGCCTCACAGAGTAATTGAAGTAAATATCAGAAATTTACCCAGGACACCGACTCTAGTTAATTTTCTTTCCCAAAAAACGTACATGCAAATGGCTTGTTTTCTTTGAGAAATCGACCTTGAGGCAGAGTGAGATAAACTAATAGGCAGCTAAATCTCTTATTTCATTGATCCATTTCTTTCAATAATTACATCTTATCTTCAAAAGTACACAAAACAACATATGGAGCGCACAAAATCAATAATGCTAAGGGTATGAAAATAAACAGTTTGAGCTGATTTTTGTGTTTTGATGAGAGGCAAAAACTTTATTAAAGGGTAGCACTGGTGGGAATGGGATATTAGATATTAACAATACCACCATTCTTAGTCAAGCATCTCAATATATTAGTTAAGAATGATTACATCTTAGTTATAAGCATTCTCTCTATATATGTAAATACACACACACATATACTTGTACATATGTGTATATATGTATATGTATGTATACATATATGTGTATATATGTATATGTATGTATACATATATGTGTATATATGCATATACAAATGTGTATATTTGCATATATTTACACAAAAATGCATACAAATGTGTATATTTAAAAATAAACTTTAGTTTTTCTCCTCATAGGAGCTATGTCATTTTCCTGTTACATAGAATTAAAGCACTGAATTAGAGTCCTATCTCTGGGACTTTTCTAACTTTTCTTACACTTCACTACTCTGAAAGTAAGGAATTTACATCAATCTGAATTTGGATTCTGACATTAATAGTTAAGAATTAATCATAAAGAGAATAAGATATCTTGAACCTGTTTCCAAAGCTGCATAGACATACTGAAGCTACTTAAATAAAATACAATACTAGTGAGAGGAAAAAGGAACCAAATGTACGTGTTTAACAATGAATGGTTGACACATCTTCCGGCTTTATGTTAAACCTAATACATTGTGTCCTGATATCAAGATAAGAAGTTGGTAGATTCTTTCAAGAAAAAAGAGAGGGAAAAATAGATAGATTTACTGCAACAAAATGTGTCTTTTATGAGATTGCAAATTGAAGAGACAGGCAAAAGAACCAGAAAACAAATAAAAGTCTGAAGTTCCATCTTAGATTGATTGATACCTGTGTTTGAGTTTCACCTTACTACCTCTTTGGAAGTAATTAAGGGCATGAGATGCTCCTGGTGATGAGATGGGAGGCATTGTAATGAGCACACATGATATTTTGGGAAAATGATGAAGGTAAATAAATACAAAGTTATCCTAAGCTCCTAATATGATGGAGAGATTCACAATGTCTACATAAAAGATGAGCGCGGAATACCATTACAACCTTTATGCACAACTGCTGCATTCAAATATGCACCCAATACACCTTCTCTGTTTCTCTATTTTTGTCTTCATCCTGGGGGCTAGTGATACAGAAGTGAACAAATCAAATTTATTTTTATCCTAAGCATACATTTTTAGTAGTAAAAGAGAAAAAACTGAAATAAAGTGTGAAACAATGTATGTTATTGTAAATGTAGCTAAATATTAACATGTGGAAAACACAGGCATGGTGTGAAAGATGACAATAAGATCCAGGTGGGATGGTTGCCAATGGTGTCTCTCAAAGGGAAGCAGGTATGATTCTCAATGAACTGTGGGGAAGAGCTGGCCATTGAAACAGCAGAAGGACAAGCGTTTTAAGTAAAAAGATGGGAAGTGCACAGGCCCTGAAGCAGTAAAGAGTTTAGCCTGCATAGTGCATAGTGGATGTTGCAAGTGCCATGCCCAGGTCTCCTTCACATGCTGGAACATTCATTCCCTAGCTCCAGTGATATTTGCTGACAATACACAGTTGCTCCCTTCTCGCATAATTGTCCTTGGCTAAAGAGGAGACCTAAATGAGTACTTCGTTGACTCCATTGGAGCATCACTTGGTACATGAAAAAGTCCAACAAGCATATCTGATCAGAACATGGTAACCAGCACCTCAGACTCCTCAGGGATGAGGGTCTGAATCTGCAGAAGTTCCAGTCTAGGAGGAATAAGGTATAGAACATGTGGCAGAGGAAGATGATAGGTTTCAGTAGGGGCTGTGGGAAAATTGCAGCATGGGATTGCAGTTTGTAAATTATCCAGGTTGTGACTAACTAGATTGCTGGAGAAGCTGTGATTGTGGGGAATGAACTTAACAGGAAAACAAGTGGATACAAGCAGTACAAAAATTGTCCTGTGGAACACTTGTATTTCCCCAATCCACTTTCCTTGGCTGGTGCAGCCTCATCCACTCAAGATACTGTAAGTGTTGATTGCTAGCAACTCATAACTGTTTATTTCTTTAAGGAATAGAACAAACAAATGGAATCAAGAAATGGAATCAACCTCACCTGGTAAGTATCAGTCTTCCCTCACCTAAGAGCAAAGACATAGTCTATGACTAATGGAATTCAAGAGGCTGGCCCCATTATCTTAAGGTAGAAATAACTCTGTGGTGTAATTTGTGCCCAGAATTGTTGTGGAACTATTCAGAAGGTAGTCTTCATCTGAGACCAAATTACTGCTTAGTTCTTTCACCCTGGTCTATCTACTTTTCTCGTATCTTTCCCCGTAAGCACATCCTAACACATATCTCATATCTTTTCCCCTGTAAGTACACCCTAACACATTTCTTTGTCATGAATACTCATTGTAACTTCTGTTCCAGGAAAGTGACTGAAGACAGAGTGTTCTAAGAACCAAGAGAATGAATGTGGTTGATGTGCGGAGAGAAGAGATGGACCAAGATGAGATTGGAAAGGTAAACTAAGGAAATGAGATAATCCCTTTAAATTTCATTTTGTAAGCAAACAGAAATATTGAAAGGATTTTTGATGACAGAGAGGAGAAGACAGAGTGCATTTTATAATATTAAACACACACACATACACACACACACACCACACACACACTACTTGTTTCTTTCAGTAGAGAATTGATCTGAGTTTGACAAGTAAGCGAAGTCCAAACAAAAATGTGGTTAAAAGAACCGGAAAACAAAAGAGTCTGAAGTTTCATCTTGGATTGATTGATACCTGTGTTTGAGTTTCACCTTGCTACCTCTTTGGAAGGGACATAGTAGAATCATAACTGCTAAAGTTTTGTAATGATGCTCACACCAAGTCTCTTCCTGCAAAATGTTAGAAAACAGGATAAGACAGAGAGATTTCAACAAAAAATGATATTGCTTCCACTATCATTAAATGTTAAGGTGAAAAGGGTCCATGGTGATGGATCATTATTTCAAAAAGGAAAAAAGTCACATGAAAAGGAATAGTGGTTCCTCTTGATGTATAGTATGCCTGTATTATGGTTTTACAAAATTGTGAACTTGTGTAATAATATAAGAGGAGATACTGTTGAATTTCTAACTGTTTATACATTTAAATTCATATGTGCATGTTTGTTTTATCAATTACAATCTGAATTTCTAAGAAGCATGTTGACTTTTGCAATAAAGATGCAATATGGAATGGCTCACAATTGGAAAAAAAAGAAAAGAAAAAAGACAACAGTGTTACAAATGTAAAAGAATTTGGAAAGTTTATGAACCATTCCAAAAGTTATAACAATCACCAAAAAAAAGTGACCGATATCATCATTTTTTCCCTTTTCCATCCAGAAGAGCCAAACCTATATCGAACCATCTTTATGAAGACTATCTTAAGCTGGTGCAGCAAATTGTATTACATATTCTCCATGTTGATTAATTCATTCACTTATGCATTCATTAGTCAAATATTTGTTGAAAATTTATATGCCCAAGCACCTACTCTAAGTTCTGAGATGCATTACAGAAGACGACCATAACAAAAGTTTTCTCCTCGTGGAGTTTACAGTCAATATACATCCTTCTATTAGAGTACTATTCATTTGATTTAGCAATCATATGGATTTTGTGTAGAATAAAGCATTTGTTTTCTTCTGCAATGACTTGTGTATTCAATAAAGATAAAGGTTGTTTGAGACACCTCTGCTTTTTCGGTGTCAAGCACAATGAACACAGAAATATAGACGCATAATAGATATGTGTTAATGATGATTCAGGGTGACCGCTGAAGGTTAATAATATGTTATAATCTGGTTTATTTGCAATTATAATAGTTTCTTTCTCTTTTGCTCAAAATGATTTAGTGTTGTAGAACTTTCACACTACAAACTTCTCAAAAGCAAGAAACCATCAGGGAAGAAGTACGGACACAGAAAGAGACAGATTTTTCTGGAGCAGATTTATGAATGCATTAAATATTAAAGAGATAATCTCTATTGCTTTGTAGTTTAAGCAGCAATAAATGGGTGTTAGGATTGATTAAATGCTTGCAGTTTACTTCAAAGTTTAATTTGCTTTGAACTATTTACGGAAAGAATAGGTAAAAGGAATAGAAATATCTCCATCCCAAAAAATTTATTTTTCCAAAAGGTGTATTGGAGATGACATATTGTACCTGCAAATATTTTGACTTAGATGAGTTAGGTTTGCAAATTAAAAAGCAGGAAGTGGACTGCAATCATAGGGAGCGCAAGTTTCAGAATTAGATTGCCTGGTTTTAATTTTGGTCAGACTGTCTTTTGAATACATGCTCTGACATAATTTACTTAAATTCTCTGCTATTCTATTATATGACCTGCAAAATTATTGAAAAATACATAAAACAAAGTTAAGTATGTATATATATGTCTGTGAGTGTAAGTGTGTATGTATGTGTTTGTGTGTGTATATATATATGTATAATGAGTTAAGACATACACAACTTATTCTTAGCATAGAGTCTGACATAGAGCAAGTAATCAATGCGTATCAATGGGTATAATTACTATTAAGTATATAATTAACTGAGTTATTACACTGTGGTAGGTTTTGTCCTCTGTCCTTTACTGGATTAACAAATTATATCTTCCACAATTCCATGCAGGCACTACTTTCTTTCTCCCATTATATGTGAGGCCTAGAGACATAAGTAACAGGCACAGACAGTTTGTGTGTTGCAGAATGGACTCGAGCCCATACAATTTGTTTCCAAAGTCCACGCACATAGATATTATGAAGCAGCTACATCAGAACAGATATTGGAGGAATGAATGAGTGACTAAATGCAAGAATGAATGTACAATGGATGAACTCACAGGACAGAAAATATTTGGAGCATTTTCATAGTGACAAACAGAAATAATCTCGAAATCAATTCATCACTTGATTTTTTGGTTGTGAACTCATTTGTGTCTCTTTAAAAGCACTTAAAATGCACTACTGAGGTAATATCTTTAAAAATAAAATTTTCTTTTGACCAATGTGCATAATAAAATGAACATTCCAATGTACATAATACATATTTGAAACTTTGAAAACATCTGCAATCTTTAATAAACCTGCTACTAGAAAATTCCTAAAGGTGATAAGAAATATATATAAACAAATTCAGAATGACCAATAGCTTTCCCCTCAAAAAAATGATTAAATACATATTTTCTATTTTGTATAATCAAATTTAGTTATTAAATTACCTGAGTGTGCATTTGGCATATTGGTAAAAGAAATATAAAACTAATTATTTTAATAAGTAACTAATAAATTATCCTGTTATGGTATAGATAATATTTTTCCTGTTCTTTTCTCTGTTTTGTTTTCTTTTTCATGCCCAATCTAGATCATCAATTTATTTAAAAATCAATTGCCAGGGCTTCCTATAATGATCCTTGCTTTTGTGTATCCTTGCATCATTACTAATTTAGTTACTGTTCTTTTATAACATATTTTAGTTCATGAGAAGAATAAAATGAGAACATAATCATTTAGTAACTAAATTGTGGTATAAAGTGATCAGTAGAATTTAATAACAAAAATAAAATGAATAATTTCTAGAAATGAAATCTTCAAATCATTATTTTGAAAGTCTATTTTATTATTTTTTTTAAAAAGCTGGACTAGTGTGTTAGACACAATCTGGTTTGAACAAAAATATAGAGGTACTTCATCTTAGGAATTCTGAGAACATGTATGATGCTACCAAATCTTCTTGCTCTCTATTGGGCAATACATTATGATATATTCATAAAATTATTTATATATTCCCCTAGTACATCTCCGGGGATTAGGTTTCTATAGAAAACATTGGAAATCCCATCTATTGCAGTGAATAACCATGTATCGTCTCATACACAGAGCAACAACTTAGAACCATTATTATCTGTTCCTAAAATACAAGGATTATGCAAATAGTAGCTAGATTTTCATTCTAAAATATCTCTAAATGGCTTCTAAATTCTAGTTCATTTTCTTTTGAAACACACAAAAGACGTATTTAAAGAAACCATCTGCTTTGTTTGCCCTTTTTGAATACCAACTATTTTAGTCTGTGCCGCTAAAACAAAATATCACAAACAAAGTAATTTACAAAAAACAGAATTTATTTTCTCACAGTTCTGGAGTCTGGGAAGTCCAAGAACAAGGTACCAGAAGGTTTGTCTGTCTGGTGAGGACAACGAATAGATCAACCAGGCAGAAAATCAATTAAGTAACCATCGACTTGAATTACACTTTAGACCAAGTAGAACTCACAGCCATATTCAGGACATTCCATCTAAAAGCAGCAGAATGCACATTCTTTTCAATTGCCTACAGAAAATTCTCCAGAATAGATCATATGTCAGGCCACAAAACAAGACAATAAATTTAAGCAGATTGAAATTATATCCAGTTCCCTTTCAACCACAATGGCATGAAACTAGAAATCAATAACAGGAAGAAAACTGGAAAATGCACAACTATATGAACAATAAACAACACACAAGACAATAGTGTCAAGAAGGTAACAGAAATGAAATAAACAAATTTCTTGAGACAAATGAAAATAAAAACACGATATACTAAAAGGTATAAATGTACCAAAAGCACTTCTAAGAGGGGAGTTTATAGTGATAAATGCCAACACTAAGAAGACGACTAATTTTATATAGACAACATAACTTTAAACTTAAAATAACCAGAAAAAAAGAACAAAGTCCAAAGCTTTGAAAACTATAAAAGGAAATAAAGATCAGAGCAGTAATAAATGAAATAGAAATTAGAAAAAAATAGAAAAGATAAATAAAACTGAGTTGGTTTTTTGAAAAGATAAATACAATTGATAAAACTTTAGTCTAAATAAGCAGAAAGGAAAAAGACTCAAATAAATGAAAAGTGAAAGAGAAGACATTATAATTCATACTACAAAAATATAAAAGTCCCTAAGAGACTACTATAAAAATATATGCAAAGAAATTAAGCAATTAGAAAAAATATGATAAAGTTTTAGAAATATGCAACCTTTCATGACTGAATCATGAAAAAATAGAATATACAAATAGCAAGTCAGAAGATTAAGTTGGTAAATAAATATCCTCCTTCACTTATAAATTCTACCAAAAAATTAAAGAAGAATTAATAGCAATCCTAAAACTCTCCCAAAAAAATGAAGAGAAGGAAAACTTCTAAAGACACTTCATGAGGCCAGCATTGCCCTACTACCAAAGCCAGGTGAGAATACCTGAAAAAAAGGAAATTGCAGGTCAATAATCCTGCTGAACTTGAATGTAAAAATCCTCAACAAAATACTAGCAAACCAAATTCAACAGTACATGAAAAGGATTAACACTGTGTTCAAGTGAGATTTATCTTTGGAATGCAAAGATGGTTCAACATACGCAAATCAATAAATGTGATATATCACATTAACAGAATAAAGGATAAAATTTCTACAATCTTTGATGTATTTATTTTCTTTCTATTGGCTATATACCCAGTGGTGGAACTGCTGGATTATGTAGTATTAATGGCTCAATTTTCAAGTTTTTAAGTAGGAAACTCCATGCTGTTTTCCACAGCAGCTATACTAATTTATTCCCACCAATAGTGTATGAGGGTTGCCCTTTCCCCACATCCTCACCAGCATCCATTATTCTCTGACTTCTGATTTTTTGAAAAAGTCATTTAAACTAAAGTGAGATAATATATCATTGTGGTTTTGATTTTCATTTCTCTGATGATTAGTGATATTAAACATTATAAAATATACTTGTTGGCCATTTATATGTCTTCTCTTGAGAAATGCCTATTTAGATTTATTGCCCATTTTAAATTGATTATTATTATTATTATTTTGCTATTAAGTTGTTTGAGCTCCTTAAGCTAAAAGTTTTATAGCTTAAGGTCTTATATTTAAGTTTTTAATAAATTTTGATTCAATTTTTTAATATAGTGAGAGATAGAGGTTCCTAGAAACAACATTAGCTGAACTATGTATAAATTATGGAAGATTAACGTTTCCTTTGTGAGGAAACTTTTTGTTATCAAAAGAGAGTGGGCCAGGGGTGGTGGCTTATGCCGGTAATCCTAGCACTTTGGGAGGTTGAGGTGGGAGAATAACTTGAGACTAGGAGTTTAAGATCAGCCTGGGCAACAAAACAAAATCCTGTCTCTACAAAAAATAAAATAATTAGCCAGGCATGATGGCATGCACCTATAGGCCCAGATAATTGGGAGGTTGAGGCAGTAGGACGATTAGCGCCCAGGAGTTCAAGGCTGCAGTGAGCTCTGATCACACCACTGCACTCCAGCCTGGGAGGCAGAGCAAGATCCTCTAAAAAAAAAAATAATAAATAAATAAATAAATAAAATAAAATAAAAAAGAAAGGATGAGGAATGAGACATGTGACCTTTGTTTAATATTTACACTAGATACCAAGTAAAACACTATACTTATATAATATTGTCTCATTGAGTTCTTATAATGAATCATTTCATAAATTATCATTATAAAATCAAATATGAGGAAATTTAGTGTGGACGAACTACATGATTTTTTTCTTATGTAATTCAGCTCATAATGTAGCACCATAAGAATTCAAGCACCCAGGTTTTAAATGAATATGAATGTCTTCTTCATAAGAGCTAGCCAGTTTTCTGTAGTTATTCTTTCCAAAATTTATTGAAAAATTCTCCATTATTCTTGCTCTCCCTGAAAGATAAATATTATTCAGATTTCATGACTGGGAGAAAATCAGCACCATGACAACACCAGTGCCATAATTTTGAGAGGTCTGTGACTTCACAGTTCACTCATAATTAGCTAAATGTTTGCTTACAAATGTAAACACAAGCACACATTTTTAAAGGCTATTTCACTTAGACAATAGGCATATTTCAAGGAATCAACAAGACTAATCAAGATGTTCCTCATGGATGAATTGGATCAAAACACTTTAAAGAGTCTATAAAATTAGTTCACACTTCAAGTAATATCTATTATAAGGATAATGGTAGTTACTATTTAACAGTATTAAATGCCTCATATGTATTACCAAATTTAACCTCATAATATCCCAGTGTGATAAGTTATTTCCTCCATTATTTTTCCCACTATCTGGGAAAGGAGATTGCCCTTCATGAGCTATAGAGTCAAGGTTCCAGCCTGAGTAGTATGATTCTAGAAACCATGCTCTTATCCTCTATCATACATCTCAACATTTGAATCATTTATATAACTTTTCAGAAACTTTGGTGATTACTTTTAGATGTGTTTTAAGTTGCAACAACTTAGACTCTTCTTTCTACATTTTGTTCCTAAAGCATTTTATAAATATCAAGGTTATGGAAAGGCTTTTTACATTTTATAGAGTTTGTTCAGGGACCCACTGCTACACATCAGTGTTAAGTTCTGTTCTGTCTAGTTTCTATGCCATATGGCATCATTCTTCTTTCAATATATGTTAGTGTTAAAAGAATGTATTTTTTCCTTCAGTTTGCACAGTACCTTTTATAGAAATGGCATAAACATTACTTTTTCTAAAAAATATCACTTAAATAATTAAATGATTTTACAAGGGAACAAAAGGACACTTTAAATTTCCCTGGAACTTTCAAATCCCTTTAATAAAACACTGAATCCTTTTTTCCCCCTGAAATTCTTTCCCAGTGGTATGTAGCTATTTATTTATTTATTTACTTTATCAGGGAATTAGCATTTGTTATCTCAGCAGCGAGGCCTTTCTTCAGATAGTCTGATTAATAGTTTATTATTTGAATCTTTTGGTGCCTTGTATTCAAGAGTCTTTATTTGGACACTGTGAAGATGTCAGAACAAATTATTCTTGTAGATTGTAATCTTTTAATATCTTAAAAATCGTATGTACATATTTAGATTAAATTTAATTTTTAAAATTTTATTGAGTTAAAACTCACCTACCATGCAATTTATCCATTAAACATGTACATAAGGATATTCAAAGTTTGTATCTATCACCGAAATCAATTGTAGAAAATTTTAATTACTCCAGTAGAAAACCTTGCACTCTTTAGTAATCATTACCCAAGCTCCCTTTCCATCAGTGCAAGGCAACCACTAATCCACTTTCTGTCTCTATAGATTTGCTTACTCTGAAAATGTCATGTAATGGAATCATACAACATGTGGTTCTTTGTTCTTGACATCTGCCACGTAGCATAATGTTTTAAGGATTTATCCATGCGATAGCATGTATAAGTATTTTGTTTTTATTGCAGAATAATATTACATTATATGGGCATACAAATTTTTTTCTGTCCTTTCATTGGTTGGTAGATATTTTTGTTTTCATTTCTGATTACTGTGAGTATTCTTGCTCTTCACATCACAAACAAATTTTTGTGTGGATGTATGCTTTTTTCTTAGCTGTATTTCTAAGAGTGGTATTACTGGATTATATGGTATTACTGTTTAACTGTTTAAGGAATGGAAAAATAGTTTTCTAAAGCAGCTGCACCATTTTACATCATTATTGTATGAAAGTACCAATTTGTTTGTATTTTTGTCAGCACTTGTTTCTATCTGTTTTTTTAAACTCTAGCCATCCTCATGGGAGAATGTGATAAATCTTTGTGGTTTTAACTTGCATTTATCTCGTGACTAATAATATGCAATATCATTTAATAAGTGCTTATTGGCCACTCATATATCTTCTTTGGAGAAATGTTTACTCAGGTATTTTGCTCATTGAAAAAATTGTGTTAAATCGGGAGCAAGATGGCCGAATAGGAACAGCTCCAGTCTCCAGCTCCCAGTGCCAGCGACACAGAAGACAGGTGATTTCTGCATTTTCAACTGAGGTACTGGGTTTATCTCACTAGGGAGTGCTGGACAATCAGTGCTGGGCAGCTGTTGCAGCCCAACCAGTGAGAGCTGAAGCAGGGCCAGGCATCACCTCACCTGGGAAGCGCAAGGGGGAAGGGAATCCCTTTTCCTAGCCAGGGGAACTGAGACACACAACACCTGGAAAATCAGGTAACTCCCACCCCAATACTGCGCTTTAAGCAAACGGGCACACCAGGAGACTATATCCCACACCTGGCAGGGAGGGTCCCAGGCCCACGGAGCCTTCCTCATTGCTAGCACAGCAGTCTGTGATCTAACTGCAGGGCAGCAGCGAGGCTGGGGGAGGGGTGCCCGCCATTGCTGAGGCTTAAGTAGGTATAAACAAAGCCCTGGGAAGATGGAACTGGGTGGAGCTCACAGCAGCTCAAGGAGGCCTGCCAGTCTCTGTAGACTCCACCTCTGGGGACAGGGCACAGCTAAACAACAACAACAACAATAAAAAAGCAGCAGAAACCTCTGCAGATGCAAACGACTCTGTCTGACAGCTTTGAAGAGAGCAGTGGATCTCCCAACATGGAGGTTGAGATCTGAGAACGGAGAGACTGCCTGCTCAAGTGGGTCCCTGACCCTTGAGTAGCCTAACTGGGAGACATCCTCCACTAGGGGCAGACTGACACCCCACACTTCACACGGTGGAGTACACCCCTGAGAGGAAGCTTCCAAAGCAAGAATCAGACAGGTACACTCGCTGTTCAGCAGTATTCTATCTTCTGCAGCCTCTGCTGCTGACACCCAGGCAAACAGGGTCTGGAGTGGACCTCAAGCATTCTCCAACAGACCTACAGCTGAGGGTCCTGACTGTTAGAAGGAAAACTAACAAACAGGAAGCACACCCACACCAAAACCCCATCAGTACGTCATCATCATCAATGACCAGAGGCAGATAAAACCACAAAGATGGGGAAAAAGCAGGGCAGAAAAGCTGGAAATTCAAAAAATAAGAGTGCATCTCCCCCTCCAAAGGAATGCAGCTCATCGCCAGCAACGGATCAAAGCTGGTCAGAGAATGACTTTGACGAGATGAGAGAAGAAGGCTTCAGTCCATCAAACTTCTCAGAGCTAAAGGAGGAATTACATACCCAGTGCAAATAAACTAAAAATCTTGAAAAAAGAGTGGAAGAATTGATAACCAGAATAATTAATGCAGAGAAGGCCATAAATGAAATGACAGAGATGAAAACCATGACATGAGAATTACATGACAAATGCACAAGCTTCAGTAACTGACTCGATCAACTAGAAGAAAGAGTATCAGCGATTGAGGATCAAATGAATGAAATGAAGCGAGAAGAGAAACCTAAAGAAAAAAGAAGAAAAAGAAATGAACAAAGCCTACAAGAAGTATGGGATTATGTAAAAAGACCAAATCTACGTCTGATTGGGGTGCCTGAAAGTGAGGGAGAAAATGGAACCAAGTTGGAAAACACTCTTCAGGATATCATCCAGGAGAACTTCCCAACCTAGTAGGGCAGGCCAACATTCAAATTCAGGAAATACAGAGAATGCCACAAAGATACTCCTCGAGAAGAGCAACTCCTAGACACATAATTGCCAGATTCACCAAAGTTGAAATGAAGGAAAAAATCTTAAGGGCAGCCAGACAGAAAGGTCGGGTTACCCACAAAGGGAAGCCCATCAGACTAACAGCAGATCTCTCAGCAGAAACTCTACAAGCCAGAAGAGAGTGGGGGCCAATATTCAACATTCTTAAAGAAACGAATTTTCAACCCAGAATTTCATATCCAGCCAAATTAAGTTTCATAAGTGAAGGAGAAATAAAATCCTTTACAGATAAGCAAATGCTTAGAGATTTTGTCACCACCAGGCCTGCCTGACAAGAGACCCTGAAGGAAGCCCTAAACATGGAAAGGAATGACCGGTACCAGCCATTGCAAAAACATGCCAAAATGTAAAGACCATCGAGGCTAGGAAGAAACTGCATTAACTAATGAGCAAAATAACCAGTTAATATCATAATGACAGGATCAAGTTCACACATAACAACATTAAACTTAAATGTAAATGGACTAAATGCTCCAATTAAAAGACACAGACTGGCAAACTGGATAAAGAGTCAAGACCCATCAGTCTGCTGTATTCAGGAGACCCATCTCACATGCAGAGACATACACAGGCTCAAAATAAAGGGATGGAGGAAGATCTACCAAGCAAATGGAGAACAAAAAAAAGCAGGGGTTGCAATACTAGTCTCTGATAAAACAGACTTTAAACCATCAAAGATCAAAAGAGACAAAGAAGGCCATTACATAATGGTAAAGGGATCAATTCAACAGGAAGAGCTAACTATCCTAAATATATATGCACCCAATACAGGAGCACCCAGATTCATAAAGCAAGTCCTTAGGGACTTACAAAGAGACTTAGACCTCCATACAATAATAATGGGAGACTTCAACACTCCACTGTCAACATTAGACAGATCAACGAGACAGAAAGTTAACAAGGATATCCAGGAATTGAACTCATCTCTGCACCAAGCGGACCTAATAGACATCTATAGAACTCTCCACCCCAAATCAACAGAATATACATTCTTCTCAGCACCACATCACACTTATTCCAAAATTGACCACATAATTGGAAGTAAAGCACTCCTCAGCAAATGTAAAAGAACAGAAATTATAACAAACTGTCTCTCAGACCACAGGGCAATCAAACTAGAACTCAGGACTAAGAAACTCAATCAAAACCGCTCAACTACATGGAAACTGAACAACCTGCTCCTGAATGACTACTGGGTACAAAACGAAATGAAGGCAGAAATAAAGAAGTTGTTTGAAACCAATGAGAACAAAGATACAACATACCAGAATATCTGGGACACATTTAAAGCAGTGTGTAGAGGGAAATTTATAGCATTAAATGCCCACAAGAGAAAGCTGGAAAGATCTAAAATTGACAGTCTAACATCATAATTAAAAGAACTAGAGAAGCAAGAGCAAACACATTCAAAAGCTAGCAGAAGGCAAGAAATAACTAAGATCAGAGCAGAACTGAAGGAGATAGAGACACAAAAAACCCTCCAAAAAAATCAATGAATCCAGGAGTTGGTTTTTTGAAAAGATCAACAAAATCGATAGACTGCTAGCAAGACTAATAAAGAAGAAAAGAGAGAAGAATCAAATAGACGCAATAAAAATGATAAAGGGGATATCACCACCGACCCCACAGAAATACAAACTACCATCAGAGAATACTATAAACACCTCTACGCAAATCAACTAGAAAATCTAGAAGAAATGGATAATTTCCTGGACACTTATACTCTCCCATGACTAAACCAGGAAGAAGCTGAATCCCTGAATAGACCAATAGGAGGCTCTGAAATTGAGGCAATAATTAATAGCCTACCCACCAAAAAAAGTCCAGGACCAGATGGATTCACAGCTGAATTCTACCAGAGGTACAAGGAGGAGCTGGTACCATTCCTTCTGAAACTATTCCAATCAATAGAAAAAGAGGGAATCCTCCCTAACTCATTTTATGAGGCCAACATCATCCTGATACCAAAGCCTGGCAGAGACACAACAAAAAAAGAGAATTTTAGACCAATATCCCTGATGAACATTGATGCAAAAATCCTCAATAAAATACTGGCAAACCAGATCCAGCAGCACATCAAAAAGCTTATCCACCATGATCAAGTGGGCTTCATCCCTGGGATGCAAGGCTGGTTCAACATACGCAAATCAATAAACGTAATCCAGCATATAAACAGAACCAAAGACAAGAACCACATGATTATCTCAATAGATGCAGAAAAGGCCTTTGACAAAATTCACCAGCCCTTCATGCTAAAAACGCTCAATAAATTCGGTATTCATGGAACGTACCTCAAAATAATAAGAGCTATTTATGACAAACCCACAGCCAATATCATACTGAATGGGCAAAAACTGGAAAAATTCCCTTTGAAAACTGGCACAAGACAGGGATGCCCTCTCTCACCACTCCTATTCAACATAGTGTTGGAAGTTCTGGCTAGGGCAATCAGGCAAGAGAAAGAAATCAAGGGTATTCAGTTAGGAAAAGAAGAAGTCAAATTGTCCTTGTTTGCAGATGACATGATTGTATATTTAGAAAACCCCATCGTCTCAGCCCAAAATCTCCTTAAGCTGATAAGCAACTTCAGCAAAGTCTCAGGATACAAAAATACAATGAGATCACTTGGACTCGGGAAGGGGAACATCACAAACCGGGGCCTATCACGGGGGGAGGGGGGAAGGGGGAGGGATTGCATTGGGAGTTATACCTGATGTAAATGATGAGTTGATGGGTGCAGCACACCAACATGGCACGAGTATACATATGTAACAAACCTGCAATTTAGGCACATGTACCCTAGAACTTAAAGTATAAAAAAAAAAATTGTGTTAAATTCTGTCCTTTTATTATTTAGTTGTAACAGTTATTTATATATGCTAGATACCAGCCCCTTATAAGTTAAGGAGATACAACTGTTTTTCCATTCATAAGTTATATTTTTACTTCTTAATATCTTTTGATGTATAAAGATATTAATTTTGATAATGTTATTTTCTTTTGCCTTTCATGCTTTCGTGTCTTATATGCCAATTTGTAATCTATGATAGCTTTAGTCTTACATTTAGGTATTTGATCTACTTTGTATTAATTTTTAAATATGGTTTATAGAAAATGTCCAACTTTATTTTTTGCATGTAGATATCAAGTTCTCCCAGAAGTATTTACTGGAAAGATGATTTTCTTCTCATTGCATTGTTAGGCACCTGTTGCAAATGTTAATTTACTGTAAATGTAAGGGTTTATTTCTGGACTCTTAACTTTATTTCATTGATTTTTATATATACTCTTGGGCCAGTACCACACTCTTGATTACTGCAGCTTTCTTTAAAGTTTTAAAATTGGGAAGTACAGATTTTTAAAATTTTTCTCCTATATTTCAAGTTTCATTTGTGGATCTGGGTCTTTTTAATTTTCATATAAATTTTAAGTTCATCTTGTCAATTTCTTCAAATGATAGGGACCTTTGATAGACATTGTGTTGAATCTGTCAATCAATTTGGGGTGTATTGTCATCTTAACTATACTAGTGTTCTGATCCACAGCATAGTGTATTACTTCATTTATAGGTTTACTTTTATTATTTTCTATAATTTTTACATTTTCAGATTGTAAGTTTTATAAATTTTTGTTAATTTATTCCTAAGGTTTTAAAGGTATTATAAATTGTTTTCTTAATTTTATTTTTAGTTTCCTCATTGCTACTGTATAGAAATGCAATTGAATTTTGTATATTGATCTGTATCCTGTAATTATGCTAGACTCATTTATTAGCTTGAATATTTTTTTCTTTTTTTTTAAGAGTTTTCTATCATGCAGTATATAAGTAGAGATAATTTTAAGTCTCTTTTCCCA
This sequence comes from Rhinopithecus roxellana, assembly GCF_007565055.1. NCBI lineage: Eukaryota > Metazoa > Chordata > Mammalia > Primates > Cercopithecidae > Rhinopithecus > Rhinopithecus roxellana. Next base: position 36,636,261 of record NC_044568.1, on the reverse strand, counting down.
TCTGGAAGCCTTTTATTTCCTTCTTATCTAATTGCTCTGGTTAAGCTCTCTGGTATAGTGTTGAATGGAAGAAGAGAGAGTGAAAATCCTTGTCTTCTTGATCTTAGCAGGGAAGATTTTATACTTTCATCATCAAGTCTGATAATAGCTTTGATAGATCAGCTTCACCTTTTTTAGGGTAAAGAAATTCCCTATTATTCCTAGTTTGTTGAATGTTTATAACATGAAAAAGTGTTGAATTTTATCAAATGCTATTTCCATTTGAGAATGGAAATTCTTTGAGAAGATAATATATTTTTGTTCCTTTTTTTATTGCTATTGCCTGTTATATTAATTGATTTTGGTATGCTAAATCAACATCATATTCCTGAGATAAATTCCAACTGATTACATAGTTTATGTATGTGTGTGTGTGTATATATATATATACATATATATATATATATACACACACACACACACATACATATATAGTAGTATGTATACATATGTTAATATTTAATTAGTGTACTTTGTATGTTGATGGAATTAATTTGTTAGGATTATGCTGAGAACTTTTTGCATCTTTATTTACAAGAGATATATTGCACTGTAATATTTCTTTCCCTTAGGTTATCTCTGGTTTTGGTATCAGAGTAATACTGGCTTTATAGAATAAACTGAGAAGTGTTTATTTCTCTTCACTTTTTAAAAAGGGTTTCTGAATAATCATATAAATTTACCTGTGTATATTTGGCAAAATTAACCAGTAAATCCATCTGGTTGTAGAATTTATGTTTTCTTTGTGGAAGGGGCTACATTTTTTCAGGCTGTCTTTTTTCTTAAGTCAGTTTCATAGTTTTTGTCTTTCTAGGAGTTTGTTCATTTTATCAAAGTCATATAATTTGTTGACATATAGTTGTTCGAAGTTTCACCTTATAATACTTTTTATTATTGTAAGGTCAGTGGTAATGTTCCCTTTTACTTCTGATTTTAATAATTTGAGAATCATTCTATTTTTGTTAGATCATCTATCTAAAGTGTGTACATTTTGTCAGTCTTTTCTAAGAACTAGATTCTGGTTTTGTTAATATTATTTATTTTTTTCTACTCTCTATTTCATTAGTTTTAATCCTATTTTTTTCTTGCTCTGCACTTATTTTGATCTTTCTTTTCTTAGTGTCTTAAAGTGGAAGGCTAAGTTGTCCATGTGAAATATTTCTTCTTTTATAATAAGGCTGTAAAGCTCCCTCTAAGCACTGCTTTAGCTGCATCCCGTAAGTTTTAGGATATTGTGTCTAAATTGTTATTCATTTGCAAGTATGTCTGCTTTTCTTTTTAACTATTTTTTTGAGTCATTAGGTATTTGAAGATGTTTTGATCAATTTCCATATATTTATGAAATTTTCAAATTCTTTTCTTAATTTTGAATTGAATTTGATTATGGCCAGTTAACAAAATTAGCATAATATCAATTGTTTTAAATATTCAATCCTGTTTTATGTACTAGCATATGGTCTATTCTGAAATATATTCCATATGTACTCGGGAAGAATGCAAATCTGCTGTTGTTAGGTACAGTGTTCTATAGAGGCCTGTTAATTCCAATGTGTTTATAGTATTATTCAAGTCCTTTATTTACTTGTTGAGCTTCGGTATTTTTTTTCTATTAATTGCTGAGAATGTCCCAATAATATTTGGTGTCCCAAGTATTATTGGTAAATTGTCTGTTTCTTCTTTCATTTATTTCACCCTCTGTTTCAAGTATTTGGGGGTTCTATTGGTCAGTGCATATATTAAAAACTACTATAATTTTGTTCCTTTTATTATCATAAAATGTCCCTCTTTATGCAAGACATGATTTTAGTTTTAAATGTTACTTTTTGATGCTAAAATAGACACTCCATTTTTCTTATGGTTGCTTTTTTTCAATAATGTATTTTTCCTCCATTTTCCCTTAAATCTATTAATATATTTGAATCCAAAATGTCTCCTGTAGGGGCCAGGTGCAGTGGCTCATGCCTGTTATCCCAGCACTTTGGGAGGCTGAGGTGGGAGGATCATTTGAGGCCAGGAGTTTGAGACCAGCCTGGCCAAAACAGGGCGAAACTCTGTCTCTACTAAAAATACAAAAATTAGCCGCATGTGGTGGCACGCACCTATAATCCCAGGCACTCGGGAGGCTGAGGCACGAGATCGTTTGAACCCAGGAAGTAGAGGTTGCTGTGAGCTGAGATCAGGCCACTACACTCCAGCCTGGGTGACAGGGCAAGACTGTGTCTCAAAAAAAAAAGTGTTCCCTGTAACAGTATAGAATTAGTCATTAATTTTTTATCCAGTTTGAGACTCTCTGCCTTTGAGTATTTAATACATTCACTTTTAAAATCTGTATCAATATATCTGGATTTACTTTTGCAATTTTTATCTTTATATAGCTAATATTATTTTTGTTTCTCAATTTTTAAAATTATTTACTTTGAATGAAGTGATTATTTTTCTAGTATAACATTCACATTCGACCGGGCGTGGTGACTTACGCCTGTAATCCCAGCACTTTGGGAGGCCGAGGTGGGCGGATCATGCGGTCAGTAGATCGAGACCATCCTGGCTAATACAGTGAAGCCCCTTCTCTACTAAAAAATACACACAAAAAAATTAGCCTAGCGTGATGGCGGGCGCCTGTAGTCCCAGCAACTCGGTAAGCTGAGGCAGGAGAATAGTGTGAATCCGGGAGGCGGAGCTTGCAGTGAGCTAAGATCGCGCCACTACACTCCAGCCTGGGCAACAGAGAGAGACTCAGTCTCAAAACAAACGAACAAAAAAACAAAATTTACATTATTTTAATGTTCTAAATTTATTTTTTATTGTTGTATTCTTAGTAATTATTCTAGGGCTTATTTTATTTGTGTGCATGTGTGTGCGTGTATATGTTTATATATATATATGTAAACATCAGAATCCATTTTAAGTTTATGCTAACTTAATTCCAGTAAGATATAGAATTATTACTCCTGTGTAGATCTATTTTTCCTCCAGCTTTGTGTTGTTATGATTACATATATTACCTGTACATGTTACAAACTCAATGGCATTGTTACAAGTATTGCTTATATATCTATTAAATAAGCTGAGATAAGAAAAGAGAGCAGGAATGTGTATGCAAACTTTGTTTTATTTGTATTCTTATTTATCATTTATTTAGTCTATTCATTTGTGCCTTTGAGTTTAGGTTGCCCTCTGTGTCATTTTCTTACTCCAGTACAACTCTGCTTCCTCTCACATTCTTTGTGCTATTGTTGTCAAATGCATTACATTTCTATATGTTATAGCACCAACAATAACTATATGATTTTATACATGTTGCTCATAAAATTGCTTTTTAAACCATTTAAGCTAAGACATAATAAAATATAAATTCTTACTTTTTAATAATTATATAATTGTCTATAATCATCTTTATTCTTGCTCTTCATTTTTTTGGTGCAGATTTATATTTCTGTCAGGATTTACTTGCATTAAGTACAAATTACTTCTTTTAGTATTTTTTTTTTTTTTTTTTTGTAAGTCGGGTTGGCTAGCAATGCATTCCTTTGAGCTTGTTTGTTTTGCTTTCTTTTTGTTTTGTTTAAATCTGGGAATGTATTTATTTCACTTTCATTTTTGAAAGATTGTTTTGCTAGATACAGGATTTTTGGTTTACATCTTTTTCCTCTTTTAGTTCTTTGACTGTCCCATACCAGCATATTCTGCATTCCAATGTTTCTAACGAAAAGTTAGACATAGTCTTGTCTTTTCTTTTTTTTTATTTCAATAGCTTTTGTGGTGCAAGTGGTTTTCTATTACATGGATAAATTATGTAGTAGTGAATTCTGAGATTTTAGTGCATTCATCACCCATTCGAGTACATTTGTACCTAACATGTAGCTTTTTTTAATCTGAGATACCTTTCCACCCTCCCCCTTCTGAGTCTCTCAAGTCTACTATGTCACTCTGTATGCCTTTGCATACTCATAGATTAGCTCATACATAGAAGTAATAACATACGGTTTTTAGTTTTCCATTCCTGTGTTAGTTCACTTAGAATAATGGCCTCCAGTTTCATTCAAGTTGCTGCAAAAGACATTATTTCATTCCTTTCAATGGCTGAGTAGTATTTCATCTGTATATATACCACATTTTCTGTATCCACTCATTAACTGATGGGAATTTAGGTTGGTTTGACATCTTTGTAATTGTGAATTTTGTTGCTATAAACATACATGTGCAAGTGTCCTTTTCATATCATGACTTATTTTGCTTTGGGTAGATATTCAGCAGTGGGATTGCTGGATCAAATGGTAAATCTACTTTTAGCTTTTTAAGGAATCTCCATACTGTTTTCCATAGAGGTTGTACTAATTTACATTTCCACCAGCAAGTATAAGTGTTCCCTTTTCCCTACATTCACACCAAAATCTATTGTTTTTTGACTTTTTAATAATGGCCATTCTTGCAGGAGTAAGGTAGTATCTTGTTGTGGTTTTAATTTGCATTTCCCTGATGATTGGTGATGTTGAGCATTTTTTCATATTTTTTGGCCACTTGTGTGTCATCTTTTGAGAAATGTCTATTCATGTTATTTGCCCTCTTTATAATGATGTTATTTTTTTTCTTGACAATTTGTGGAGTTTCTTGTAGATTCTGCATACCAGTTCTTTGTCAGATACATAGTTTGCAAATATTTTCTCTCATTCTGTGGTTTGTCTGTTTACTCTGTTGATTATTTCTTTAGCTGTGCAGACATGTTTTAGTTTAATTAGCTCCCATTTATTTATTTTTGTTTTTGTTGAGTTTGTTTTTGGGGTCTTAGTCATTAATTCTTTGCTTAGGCTGCTATTTACAAAAGTGTTTTTGATGTTGTCTTCTAGAATTTTTATAGTTTCAGGTCTTATATTTAAATCTTCGATTTACTTTGAGTTGATTTTTATGTAAGATGAGAGATAAGAATCCAGCTTCATTCTTCTATATGTGGCCTGTTAGTTTTCCCAGCTCCGTATATTAAATAGGGTATCTATTCCCCAATTTATGTTTTTGTAGCTTTGTTGAAGATCAGTTGGTTATACATATTTGGCTTTATTTCTGAGTTCTCGATTTTGTTTTATTGGTCTATTCTGTTTTGGTAACTATAATTTTGCAGTATAACTTGAAGTCCAGTAATGTGATGCCTCCAGATTTGTTGTTTTTGCTTAGTGTTGCTTTGGCTATCCGGGCTCTTTTGATTCCATATGAATTTAGGATTCTTTTTTTCTAATCTCTGAAAAATAATGTTGGTATTTTGATGGGAATTGCATTGAATTGGTAGATTGCTTTGGGCAGTACAGTCATTTCACAATATTGATTCTCACTACCCATGAGTATGGGGTACATTTCCATTTGTTTGTGTCATTTGTGATTTCTTTCAGCACTGTTTTGAAATCCTTGTAGAGATCTTTCACCTGTTTGGTCAAGTATATTCTTATATATTTTGTTTTATTCTTATTTTGAAGCTGTTGTAAAAGTGATTGAATTCTTGATTTGATTCTTAGCTTGGTTGTCGTTGGTGTTTAGCAGTGCTACAGATTTGTGTTACATTGATTTTGTAACCTGAGACTTTACTGAATTTGTTTATCAAATCTAAGAACCCTTTGAAGCAGTCTAGGATTTTCTAGGTATAGAATCATATAATCTGCAAACAGTGACAATTTGACTTCCTTTTTCCAATTTTTGATGCCTTATTTCTTTCTCTTACCTAATTGCCCTGGTTAGTATTTACAGAATTATGTTGAATTGGATGGTGAAAGTGGGCATCCTTATCTTATTTCTGTTCTCAGAGGGAAAGCTTTCAACTTTACTGTATTCAGAATGACGTCGTCTGTGCGTTTGTCATATAGAGCTTTAATCATTTTGAAATAGGTCCCTTCTATGCCTAGTTTGGTGAGAGTTTTTATCATAAAGGATGCTGGATTTTGTTAAATGCTTTTTCTGCATCAATTGAGATAATCTTATGGTTTTGGTTTTAATTCTGTTTATGCAGTGTATCACATTGACTTGTGTGTATTAAGTCATACCCGTATTCCTGGGATTAAACTCACTTAATCATGACGAATTATCTTTTTGATGTACTTTTGATTCAGTTAGCTAGTATTTTATTGAGGATTTTCGCATCTATGTTCATCAGGAAAATGGGTCTGTAGTTTCCTGGTTGTTGCTGTGGTTGTTGTTGTGTCTTTTTCTGCTTTTGATTTCAGGGTGATACTAGCTTCACAGAATGATTCAAGGGGGATTTCTTTTTTCTCAATCTTTTGGAGTAGTTTCAGTAGTATTGGTACCAATTCTTCTTTGAATGTTTGGTAGAATGCAGCAGTGAATCCATCTGGTCCTAGGCTTTTTTTGTTGGCAATTTTAAAATTCCCATTTCAATCTTGCTGCTTGTTATTGGTCTGTTCAAAGTTTCTAGTTCTTCCTTACTTAGTCTCGGAGGGTTATATGTTTCTGGGAATTTGTTCATTTTCTCTAGGTTTTCTAGTTTATGCATATAAAGGTATTCACAGTAGTCTTGAATGATCTTTTGTATTTCTGTAGTGTAGGTTGTAATGTCTCCAGTTTTATTTCTAATTGAGCTGATTTGAGTCTTCTCTTTTTTTTGCTGTCTATCTCACTTCTTAGGTATAGCAATAACTGTTTTATGGATCTATGAGCTCCAGTGTTGGGTGCATATAAATTTAGGATTGTAATATCTTCTTGCTAAATTGAATCTTTTATCATTATATAGTGACTATCTTTGTCATTTTTAATTTTGTTGCTGTGAAGTCTGTTTTGTCTCATATAAGAATAGCTACTCCTACATGCCTTTAGTTTCCATTTGTATGAAATACATAATCCCATATTTTTTGGAGACTTTATTTCTTTTGATTCATTTGTCTTTATTTTTGTCTGATTTGGTTAATTCAAAAGCCATGTTTTCAACTCTAAATTTCTTTTTTTTTCTTTTAACTTCTAGTCTATTGTAAGAACTAGGTAGTAGTCTTATTGAGAGTGTCCCTTATATATGATGAGTCAGTATTTTTGTTGTTGTTTGCTTTTTGCAGCTTTTAATAGTTTCTCCTTTTCTTTAAATTTCAGCATTTTTACTCAGGATCTCTTTGTATTTATATTACTTAGAATTAGTTGAGTGTCTTGAATGTGTAGATTTATATTTTTCAGCAATTTTGGGAAGTTTTCATTAGTTGTTTCTTCAGCTTATTTTTTCTGTTATTTTTCTTCTCGTCTTTTTCTGGTACTTCCAATATGCATACATTGGTGTGCTTAAAGTACCCTACATTCCTCTGAGACTCTGATGATTTTTCTTTATGCTAAAATTTGTTCTCCAGATTGCGTAATCTCTATTAACCTATCTTTTACTTCACTGATTTGTTCTTTTGCCTGTTCAGATTTTCTGTACAACCCCTTTATTTTGGTTATTGCTCATTTCATCTACAGAACTAACATTTGTTTCATTCTATAATTTATGTATCTTCATTGATATTCTCTATTTAATGAGACATTGTCTTACTTCCTTTATATCTTTAAGCTTCATTTCCTTTAGTTCTGTGAACATATTTATAATGGCTAATTTGAAGTCTTTGTCTGTTAAACCTGACATCTTGTCCCTCTCATTGACAGTTTCTCTCTCCTACTTTTATTCCCGTGTATTGGTCGCAGCTTCCTGTTTCTTGCATATCTCATTTGTTGCTGTGGAAAGTGCACATTGTGAGTAACATTTTAGTGACTTTGGATACTGACCCCTACTACACCCCCACGTTTTGTTGTTTGTGTTCACTTAATGTGTGTGCGTGTGCGTGAGTATGTGTGTTTGTAAATTTGGTTAACTATTTTAGTGATGATTTTTTCTTCTGTAGTCTGAAGCTTTTGGTGTCACTTTTTACAGGGTGCCATCTTAGGTATGTGTGTAATCACACTGGGGTGACAGTCTTTCCTTGGCTGTCCCTTTCCCTAATTTCTCTTTTAAGCTGCCAACTTCATTTGGTATTACATTCAGACTTCTAGGCTCCAATAATTATGGGTTGATTGCTCTGTTGTTGTGACAGTGCTCTGGGACATAAATTGCTGAGCTATCTTAACTAATTTAGTTCAGGCAGAGATGGGTTTTGATGGCAGTCTTTGAGGTTAGTACTAATGCCAGTAATGTTCTTCTTTACTTTCTCTTTCCAATTTTCTCTGATGAATTAGCTAGTCTGTGGCTTAACTTGCTAGTCTTAATTGTTTTTATTTATTTATTTATTTATTTATTTATTTATTTATTGAGATGGAGCCTCACTCTGTTGCCAGGCTGGAGTACAGTGGCACGATCTCGGCTTACTGCAACTTCCACCTCCCAGGTTCAAGCAATTCTGCCTCAGCCTCCTGAGTAGCTGGGAGTACAGGTGCACACCACCATGCCCAGCTAATTTTTGTATTTTTAGTAGAGATGGGGTTTCACCATGTTGGCCAGGATGGTCTCAAACTCTAGACCTCGTGATCTGCCTGCCTCAGCCTCCCAAAGTTCTGGAACTATAGGCGTGAGCCACTGCGCCTGGCCGTGTTTTTATTTTTGAGAGCACCCTTACACTTGAATGTTCCTCACAATCTGTTTCAAGTAAAGTCAGTACTCTTTAGGAGAGACCAGAGCGTTTTTTTTAATGGACTATCTTTCCCCTGGGACAAATTCTCTGAGCCATTACTCTAGGTTCTGAGTGAGATGGTAGCTTCTGGGTGTTTTTGGCTTGTTTCTACCAGTGTATAAACTTCGTTCTAAGAACAAGATGGGACAATGATGACTGAGGCCCCAGTATTCTTACTCTAATGAACTTGTACGTAAGGACCCAATGGAGGAAAGCAGTTCCAGACCCTTTTGCTGCACTTACCAAAAATTTAGCCTCTTCAACTTAGAAGTGGAGGAGATAAGAAAGTGCAGCTGGTACTAAGGGAGGAGACCATCCCTTATATTGTGTTATGCCCAATTTCTGCCTCCAAAGAAAGAAGAAGTAAAAACTGAAAGGCAGAAATGAAATCCACAAGCAGACAGTCCGGTGCCACACCCTGGGCCTGGTAGTTAAAATATCGACTCCTGACCTAATCGGTTATTTGCATAAGAAAAGCACTGTGAAGATCCCTGTCCTGTTCTGTTCCATTCCATTCTAATTACTGGTGGATGCAGCGCCCAGTCACCCAGTCACGTACCCACTGCTTGCGCAATCGATCACGACCCTCTCACACGGACCCTCTTGGAGTTGTGAGCCCTTAAAATGGACAGGAATTGCTCACTTGGGGAGCTTGGTTGTTGGAGATGGGAGTCCTGTGAACCTGCCACTCGAATAAAGCCCTTCCTTCTTTAATGCGGTGTCTGAGGGGTTTTGTCTGCGGCTTGTCCTGCGACAGGATGGCTGTAGACAATATGCACGTTATCCAAACATACCAAGGACAATTTTTGGACAACTGTCACTTTCTCAATGCAATGAGGCCCATGTTACAAATAAGGAAATTGATGCTCAGAGAAAAGGATAATACTTGCAAAAACGACAAGTTAGGAGCCAGATTTAAACTTCAATGTGCTTGTTTCCAAATTGTCTTTTTGCCATTGTTCAAAACACTGTGCTGGCTGGAACATTTTGTGGTGAAAGAATGTGTTAAAAACTAATAGGATGGGTGTGGTATGACTAACAAGTACAGAAGCTAGTCAGAGTTTCCAATGGCCACACTGTGGTGGGAGGGGCAGGAAAAACAAGCAAGGATAAATGTAATTCCTGTTTTGCATTATTAGCCAAGGAATAATAAATATTCACAAACACATAGTGATTAACTAAATACCTAAATAAATGGAGGAAAAAACTTCTCACTAAAAATTTCATATTGACAAATTTAAGAAATGAGAATTAAAAAATCACAATAGTTTAATAAAATTTAATTCTAAATTTCTAATTAAACTGAAATTAATAAAATCACAATAATACATTCTAAAGGCAAGATCCCATGGCAATAATAAAATTAGTAAAAAGGATTATAAGCAAAATCAGTATATTTTCATAATCTCAAAATCTCTTCTCTGGAATATTTAGTAATTACAAAGGGAAAAGAGTGATTTTACAGTGGTGATTGCTGGCAGTTACCACCCTAATCAGTTGATCAAGTTTAACATCATCAATAGCACATCGATATTAAGTACTCCCATGTGATGATACATCATAGCCTCTTTCGTGTTTTTTGTGACAAATGAACTAAATTGCATCATAAGAAAATATTAGACAAACTCAAGTGGAGTGACATGTATAACATAACTGTGCAGTGTTCTTCAAAAGTGTCAAGATCACGTAAGGCAAAAAAGAAAAGACAGAGGGTATGTCATAAATTGGAGAAAAGAAGAAAGACATGGCACTTAAATGCAGTCTGGGGTCCTAAATCAGAGACTGGAACAGAATAAAGAACATTAATTTTAAAAATACTGAAATCCAAATACATTTTTGTCAGTTAATGGTATTGTGCCAAGGTTTCTTTTATAATTTTGACAATTATTGTGTGGTTATGTAAAGTTTTAACAGTAGAGAAAGCTAGGAGATGGGTATATAGGATTTCTCCCCACTCTTTTTGCAACTTTAAGTTTAAAATTTTCAAACTATGAAACATTTTTAAAAAATGCATAGTGGCTCAGGCTTATATTCTTCTGTGCTACCCTATCGTCAGTAAATTTTTTATCTATTGGTTATGAGAGCAATGTAAACAATTTGACATTAGTGATGCGTGTTAAATGTCACAGAAGCACAGAGGGAAAATGGGAGTTAATCTGGATACCAATGAGCATGTGAGAATGAACTCAAGGAAAAGTCCCATGGGGAAGCTAACTGAGCAGGACTGTGAAGAGCAGCTAGGCTTTTTACCAGTGAGAGAAGAAGTTGAAGATAATAACATTGATTTATACAGCAAGGCTCAAGGTGGAGTAAACAGAGAGGAAGACAGTTGTTTCTGAACAAGTAAGTGCATGGAAGAGTCATACATTAAATAAAGCAAAAGGTCTTGTAATCAAATCATGAAGGACTTCAAGTACCTAGAAAATGGATTGCAATGAGAAATACAGGTAAAGGCAGCTATTTGAGGCCAACATTTATGTGATATAAAATAATCTCTGCAGTTATAGTAATAAGCACATATGCATAAATGCTAGTTCTCTTTGCTGAAAGTCACAGATATTCTCTGTGCTTTTAAAATGTATCAGTCAAAATACTAATAATTGTCAGTAGCTTTTTCTTCTGAGACAATTGTGTATATCAACTGATTTTATACTGATGTTACAACTTTTATAAATGGATGTGGTCATTTTTCCTGCTAATTCTTTTTGATCTTGTTTAGACATGGGGCACCAAGGCCAAATTTAGAAGGACATTGACATACTGATATTCTTTTAGGTTTTGTTTAGTTTAGTTTTTGATACTTTGTGGGTTTTTTTTTTCTACATGTATCTTTACTAACTTTTCAACTGTGTTTTCTTCTCTGCTTTCTACATGTTTTTCTTGCTGAATCTATGATTGTTTTAAATTTCATCCAAGGGAAATATTGTTCTTGTTTAATATGGAACAACCAACCTTTTGGCAATACAGCTGTGCCCTCTGTTGTATGAATTGAATAGAAGAAGCTGAAAAACGGCTTTTGAAAAAGTAATGTCCTCAAAATGTTTGTATTAGGTTGCTCCTTAGTTTGTTTCTGTTTTGTGATGATGATGTTTTTATATTTTATTTATTTAGTTAATAACTCCCTATAGAACACTTTCAACTTTTCAGGTTCTTTAATCCTGGACATGCAAAAAGTGATCCAGCTGTCATATTCAAGACTTTTAGAGTTTTATATACACCATATAGGAAAAAAATATGGATAGTCAGATTATGCACAATAAAATCAGAATAATGGTCTCTTCTTTCTGTGAGACTTTTCTGCTTCTAATCCCCTTATCCTTAAACTTTATTTTTAGTATAGCTCTCACTGAGTGAATACCATCAATGAGTTTTCTGATTTCTAGAAAATACATGAAAGTCTTTTCCTACAAAGCCTTCTTAGAATTATTCTATCACATCCTAACTTCTACCAGTTCCATGCTTTTTTGCATTTACATGTGATTCTTTCCTGTTTTCATTGTTCTTGGTATTCACCATCTCAAGCAGAGTTTCTGGATAATAAAGAATTTTTTTTTTCCTCTCTTCACTCCGTATCCCTTGTTCCTAACACACTGCTGGCTACTTAATGAGATGTAGTAAATGCTGATTGATTTGCTATCTTAGAGCAGCATTATACTCAATTTTCTTGAAAACTAGTTATTTAGAATATTGGTTTTTGTAACTTTCAAAAGATAAAAAATATAAATCTGAATTTCAACTACAGCAATGAGATAATATTCTTGTTTCTGTAAAATGGAGATAGAATCTATTCCTGAGATACTGAATCAATAAGTCATCAACTGGCCGTTGGAGTAAAATTCTCTCTTTCCAAAGCAGTATTGTAGCTCACAAAAATGAACATATAATTTGTAAATATGTGTGATAAATAAATTCAAGGATATTCATCCAATACAATATAGTACAGCAACAAAGACATAGAATTAGCTTTAAGTATGTATAATCATGGCTGAGTCTTTAAAACAACACCAAGTCGAGCAGAGTGACTCACACCTGTAAATCCCAGCTACTTGAGGGGCTGAGGTAGGAGGATCACTTCAGGCTAGGAGTTCAACAACAACCTGGGCAACATAGCCAGACTCTATTTCAACAACAATTTTTTTTTTTTTTTTTAATATCCTAGATGGGTGCATGTTTCTGTAGTCCTAGCTGCTCAGGAGGCTGAGACACAAAGATTCCTTATGATCAGGGGTTGGAGGGTAAGGTGATCTATGATTGCACCACTGAACTTCAGCCTGGGTGACAAAGTGAGACCGTCCTTAAAACAACAGCAAAAAAACAAACATAACATTGAATGGAACAAAAAAGTACCAATAAATTGTGATCTGAATCACAGGATTTATATAAATTGTAGAAAAAATCATATATTAAAATATATACTGTATATGAGAACATGCATTTGTAAATATAAAAATATAATAAAAGCTTTAAGATATTAATGGAAGGATGCACAACAATTTATTGATATTAATTGTATTTAGGGAGGAAGAAAAATGAGATGAATATTCGGGGAGATGTTAAACTCTTTGTGACATAATTTATTTCAAAGAAGTGAAATAAATATATAAAATGATATGTGTTAAGTCCTTTGAGTAGATAAACATCAGTTGTATTATTTTCTGTATTCCTGGACACTTAGAATAGCCCATATTTGAAGAAAGGATATGTAGCCATATATATGGCAATTAATATAACTATGTATACATGTATGTATGCATATATAATTTAAGATAATTATATACATGCACATACCCATGCACATATGTATTATATGTTATATTATCTATATAATAAAAGTGTTTTAATCTGAAATTAAAGGTAAATATGAACAACACTATTGTATGGTCTCAACATTAAATAATTTAAAGTTTGTTCTTAATATACTCAGAAAAGAAAATGTACTTTCAGCTTGGTCTCAAAATTTGTTTAAGAAGACATCATCCCTCTCATTCAACCATTTTCACATAGATATCTAAATGACACACCTGATAATATTTTTTCTTTCATAATTTGAGTTCATATCTGTTTGATCAACTACTTCATTCTTTCTCTAATGTAAGACAAATATATTTCTTGGTTATATCACACTATGTATTTTCTTCCCATATGAAGATCTTTTGGTTTGATGAGAGGAAAGCTAGGACATCTGGGCCTTTCTGCTTTTGCATTCACTCAGAGAAGTCATACTGTCCCCAGTGGTGGAGGAAACATAATTACTTCTTTTATATTTGGATCCTATTGCCCCTGAAAAATATTACCGTTATCAAAACCTCTATGAAGTTCTTTTTTGCTTAGTTCATTACAAATAAAAGAAAATATAATTTAGAAAGTGTTATCAGGCCAAAAACAAAAGATAAAATGGCATCTAGATTTCATGAGTTAGTGCATCAGTCTGTAAAGGGATGGAAATAATATATACATATACACACATACTATTTTTTTCTTATTTATTGAGGAAAATTATATAATAACTAGAAGACAATACAGAGATCATAAGAAAATATTTGAAATGTATACTTAATATTCCTGTGTGTTCTTGACACCTTTGTCAAAGATCAGTTGACCATTGTCTTAGTCTGTTTATGCTGCACATGATATTTATTTGTTCCAAAAGCATTTATTAAAGAGATTTTTACGCCTGTAAGTGCAGCACTTTGGGAGACCACGGCGGGCAGATCATGAGGTCAGGAGATCAAGACCATGCTGGCTAACACGGTGAAACCCCATCTCTGCTAAAAATGCAAAAAAAAAAAAAAGCCGGGTGTGGTGGTGGGCACCTGTAGTCCCAGCTACTGGGGAGGCTGAGGCAGGAGAATGGTGTGAACCCGGGAGGCGGAGCTTGCAGTGAGCCGAGATGGCGCCACTGCACTCCAGCCTGGGCAACAGAGCGAGACTCCGTCTCAAAAAAAAAAGAGATTTTTCCCCACTGTTTTATCAACTTTTTATTGATAATTTTATTTATAGATAGAGTTCACACTTTTCTTTATATATCTATAATTTTAGCTCTTTGAGCATATTTAAGACAGTTAATTTTGTCTTCATTCATTAGGACCAGTGTCTGGGCTTCCTCGGAGATTGTTTTTCTCCGTTTATTTCTTCTTATTTTTCCTCTGAATGAGCCTCACTTTCTCTTTCTTTATATTCTTTATAGTATTTTTTCCATTGTAAGCAAGAAATGCAATAATGATAATGTAACTGTCCTGAACACCAGATTTTCCACCTTTGCTAGGTTTTACTGTTCTTGATATTTGAAGGTTGTGAATGTTCATTTGATTTGTGACTTTTCTAATATTTATTAATGACTTGTTTCCTTGTCATGTGTAGTCACTGAAGTCTCTTTTCTTTAGTTTGTGTTTAACTAGTGTTTTGATACAGATTTGCTTAAATGCCTGGAGCTATAGAAATGGAATAAAGCAACAGCAGTAAAAATAATAATAATAATAAATACCACTTCACTTCCAGGTTTTGTGCACTGGCATTGTACTGAGATATGTCTCTAACACTCACCAGGTCATTTACAAGTCTGCTTCAGCCCTCATTTGCTGCTTGCACTGAGCCAAGAGATCTACTTATGGTGAAAGCTTAGAGTTTTCGCTGCTCTTTCCTGAGCATGTGCCCTATCCTTGACATGTGTGTGGCTTTCTAAATTCTCCATTATATGTGGGCACTTTTTAATTCCCTGATTTTCCTCAACAACAAAAAAAAACTTTTCCTAGCTTTTCATCTAGCCTTTAAGAAGTTTTTTTTGGTGCATCTCAACCATAATATTTTACTCCAGGAAACTGAGGGATTTTTATTGGCCTTATAATGTTCTCAAGCAATGCCTAATATTTTTATGCCCTGAATTTCAAGTAAAGAAAACCAGACACAAGCACCTTACAACAGTTCTTCAGGTATCTTTCGGACAGATTAGTACAAACATACACAATAGTTGTCAAATAAATCTGTCTCATTCTTTACGGAAACATGGGTGAGGGTCCCACACTGGAAATATAAATTGTGGTCTTCCAGAATGTGGCTGAGATGAGAAGGGTGGGCAAAAGCAAGTGAAAATGCCACAAAGCTTTCTTACCATTTTCAAGTTATCTTTACCTTAATTCATCATTTACTTTGTTTTTTAAAACTTTTGATTATTTTCCAGAATTCTGACAAAGTTGGTTCTAATAATGGTTGTTTGTCAATATTTCTGTGAAAGGATGTCTGCTTAGAACTGCATACTCTGCCATTTTGCTCAATATGTTTTCTAGTTATATATTTTTTCTGTGTCATTATTTACTTTTATGACTGCCTTGGTTCAATTGAATTTATATTGTTTTAACTTTTTAATAGACTTAATTTTAGAAAAGTTTTATATTTGTAGAAAAATGAGTGGAAGGTGCAGAGTTCTCATATATTGCAATCATTTCCATAATTCAAGGGCCAGTCTCTATTTCTCACATGCTAGAAATTCTTCAGTTACTTCCAGCAGTTGTATACTCATATACTATCCTAAAGCTTAGAGTTACATAGAAATGTATCTAAGTTACATAGAAATGTATCAATAAGCCCATTTTACCAAAAGGACTCGGAATTCCAAAGATGAGTGCTATTCCAAAAATGGAATCCAGATAATTTGATCCTTTGTGTACCTTACAGCTACTTTTAAATTCTTGGGTTCATTCAAACATCATCACTTTAGCCCTTGCAGTTTGAATCTGATTATGCATAATTCTGAAATAACATAGATTATATTTTCAGTGTTTTGGTGGTTAAAGGGCAGCTGGACTGGACTACTTCAATATACTTCAATATCTTTCTTGCCCATCCGTAGCTTGCCACACTGCACTTTTATTAGGAGACATTTTAACTACTGGGAGTTTATTAAATAGCCTTATTAATGAATAATTTATGTACCATAAAATTCTGTCCTATTTTTGTATAGTTTGATGCATTCGGGTGAATGTACACATTCCTGCAGCCATCACCACAATCAAAATTGGGACATGTCTATCATTTTTAAAGTTCGCTTATGCCCCTCTCTAGTCACTCCCTGCCTCCTGTCCCAACTCAGCCCCAGGGAACCACAAGTCTGTTTTCTGTTGCTACAATTTTGTTTTTTTCTAGAATTTCCTTTGTACCTGACTTTCATTTGGCATAATGATTTTGAGATTCATCTATGGTGTTGCCTGTATCAGTGGTTTTGCTGAGTGCATCCCATTGGATGGATGTATCATATTTTGTTTATTTTTCACCAGTTAATGGTTATTTGTATGATTATTTATACTTCTGTTCCCCAGTGCTTTGGCTCTTATGGCTACTGATATAACATCCACACAAAAGCCTGTGTATGAACAATTGTTTTAATTTCTTTTAGAAATGCCTGGAAATGTCATTGCTAGGGCTTACTATTATGTGTGTGTTTGACATTTTAAGTAACAGACAAATTATTTTCCTTAGTGGTTGTCCCATTGAGCATTCCCTCTGTATTAGTTTGCTAGTTTGGGCATAACAAAGTACCACTGACAGAGTGTCATAAACTAAAGAGATTTATTTTCTCATAGTTTGATAGCTACAAATGCAAGATGAAGATGTCAGCAGGGCTGATTTTTTCTGATGTCTGTCTTCTTGACTTGTTAGCTGTCTTCTTCCTGTGGCTTCATATGGTCATTGTCTTGTGTGTGTGTATCTTCATCTAATCTCCTTTTCTTTTAAGGATACAAGTCATATTGCATAAGATTAGCAACCACCCATTTGACCTTATTTAGTTACCAATTTAAAGGCTGCAAATACACATTTTGAGGTACTGAAGGCTGGAAATTCAACATTTGAATATTGGAAAAAACACAATTCCTCCCATATACCCATCAACAATGTATGCACATTTCAATTCTTCCAAATTCCCATCACTATAAGATAAATAGTTGCTGTTTTACTAGGTGTGTAGCCATATCTCATAGTGGTAGTAATTTGTATTTTCCTAATGACTAATACTATTGAGCATCTTTGTGTATGCTTATTGGACTCTGTATATTTTCTTCTGTAAATTATCTATTCAAATATTTCTTCATTTATCTTAATGTGTTGTTAGTCTTCTTACGAGTTATAAGAGTTCTTTATATTTTCTGGATCAAATTCTTTTGTCATATATATTTACTAAATAATTTATTCTAATCTATAACTTGTCTTTTCATATCTTAAGTGTATTTTTCAAAGGCCAAAATATTTTAATTTTGGTTAAAACCAATTTACCAATTTTTGTATAGTTTGTGATTTTTGAGTCCTACCTAAGAAATTTTTCCTTAACCCAAGAATACAAACCTTCTCTTTTCACTTTTTCTTAAATAAATGTTGTGAGAAGGGAATTAATGTTCATTTTATTCTGCATAAATATCCAGGAATCTCAGTACGTTTATTGAAAAAGCTATATTTTTCCACTTAATTACTCTGGAATTTTTGTTGAAATTCAATGTATCATATTCTATAGGCTGATTTCTGAATTCACACCTCTGTTTCATTGTCTTCTTATAAATTAGGTAGCATAAATCTTTAAACCTTTTATTTCTAAAAATTGTTTTAGTTATTCTGTCATTTGCACTGTCATAGAGTTCATAATTAATTATTTTAATTACTAGAAGTGTGAGTTTTTACAGAAGACAACTCTCAGTTGACATCATTCTGATTTCCTCTTGAATTGTCTTGTCATCTTTATCTTCAGCTACGGTTTGCCCCCTTTTGCACTTATTTTGCTTCTCAAATCATTTGGGAAATACAAACTTGTGTGTGTGTGCACGCACTGGTCATCATTAGCAACGTTTCAAGCCCAGGTTTGATACTTGCTCCTTAGTAGGTAGTCAGCCAATATGTTTTGTTTAGTTGTTTATTTTTCTTGTACCCGTTAATGGCTTAGTCAAGTGACACAGTTGTAATGGAAGGAGACATGGCAGAGATCTAACACATGGGCCCAGAACATCATTGTCACAGACTGAGAAAACAACATGAATGATCTTCCCTAGCATGGAATAAGAACACTAAACAGTAGAGCACATGAATGAGCAGTCAGAGAGAAGTTTACGAATAAGGATTGGTCCTAGAGCAAATTCAGCATTAGCAAAATCAATGAAGTCGCCAATGGGCAAACCTAGAATCCAATCTATTTCTCCCATTTGCTAACTGTGCAGTTCTAGATGAGTGCACTTACCTCCTAATCTGTAAATCAGACATATTGACAATTTACCATCCTAGATGAGTTTTAATTTTACCATGTAAGTGAACTTGCTTTGCCAATGCTTGACATGGTAAGAGACTTAATAGATGTTAATTGAAACAAAAATGCTCGAGTGCCTCAATCACTTGCTTTTGAGATAATAATTATTTTTTCCGCAAAACTCATTTATATCCATGGCCAAGCCCATCACCACTCCAACCATTTTCATCTCTAAAATATATCTCAAAGGCACCCATTCCTCTCTCCAAGCACTGATGCTGCCTGGGTCCAATTCACCATTATTACGTATACAAAAGTCTTTAAAACATTCTCTCTGTGTCCTGCTTCCATTCTAATTTCTTTCAACAATTTCCATCAAAATAACTGAAATGATTTATTTCTTCCTTCCCCCTTTTCTCCCTTTCTTCCTTCCTTTGTTCCTAAAACATCTATTTGATCTTATCACTGTCTTCCTTCCTAATGTTTTTATACTAAAATAGAGACTGTTTATCAGGGTATCTCCTGATATACACCCTACAAGGTGTGGACTCATGATGATGCTGGATTTTAAGTTCATGTCTTTCTCCCCTATATGGACCAGCCTCTTATAGTCCTTTGATAGCTGGGTACCTAATAATTCCTCAACTTCCTCCTAAAATGTTTTCAGTCTAAACATTAGGTCGGTCTTCTGGTAATCATTCTGTGTCTATCTATTTAACCATATCTCCTCCCCTTTGTCACCCACTATTTTTTTTCACTGCACCTTATTCTTTTCACTTTCAGCATGTCACCTTATTTGGCATCCTATGTATGTTTGTTGCGCCACTTCTTCATTGTTTGCTTCTTTCATTTGATTGGCAACTCTGAAGGCAGAGACATGTGTATTGGTCAGGGTTCCCTAGAGGGAAAGAACTAATAGGATAGATGTGTATATGAAGGGGGGTTTATTGGGAGAATTGACTCACATGATCACAAGATGAAGTCCCACAATAGGTCATCTGCAAGCTGAGGAGCCAGGAAGCCAGTCTGTGTCCCAAAACCTCAAAAATAGGGAAGCCAATGGTGCAGCCTTCAGTCTGTGGCCAAAGGTCTGAGAGCCCCTGGCAAATCACTGGTCTAAGTCCAAGAGTCCAAAAGCTGAAGAACCTGGAGTCTGATGTTCGAGGGCAGGAAGCATCCAGCATGGGAGAAAGATGGAGACCAGAAGACTCAGCCAGTCTAGTCTTTCCACGTTCTTCTGCCTGCTTTTATTCTGGCCACACTGGTAACTGATTAGATTATACCCACCCAGATTGAGGGTGGGTCTGCCTTTCCCAGTCCACTGACACAAAGATTAATCTCCTGACACACACAGGAACAGTACTTTGCATCCTTCAAACCAATCAAGTTGACGCTCAATATTAACAATCAAAATATGGTTTCATTCATCAATGTACACTAAGCATGTAGCACATTGCCTATTTTTACTCCTGGATTTGGATTCAGCAAAAATAAAGTTATAAAGAGGCTGCAACAATTTCGTTGCCCAAGTTTGTACGTAACTGCAGATAAAAATGTATTGAGTGTAATTTTTGATTTTGAAGAAGTATTGCATGGAGAGATGCTAAAAGTACAAAATTACATTGTTTACCCTTACAGACATACAGGGAACAAATATTTATTTGACTATCCTCCTCAAATTATTGCCTTACTTTACCTCTTTTTGTGGTGTGACTGTAGGTATGGCTATCTAATATAATGGTGGGGAAGACTTCACTATCCCACCAGTGATGTCCCTTATTCCCCAACTAAGGGCTCTTGCCTTTGTTCAGTCACAATTATTTAGGAAAGTTATTTTCTTCGGCGAACTTAGTAAATGATTCTCCTAAACTCAGATCACATACAGGACACTTCCTAGAGAGAAGACTCCAGACTGGCTTTGATACATTATTTATTTCAAATTTCTCTCCCCCAGTGCCTTTGAATTCTAGTCCTTTGTAACTATTTTCTTCTACAAATTTTAACCTCCACAGACAATTAGAAACACTAAACTAACTCTTTCTTTCTTTTCCTGCTCTTGCCAAGTAAATTCCAATGTATAACATCATGCATTCATTCATCTCCACGCAGAGTTTAGTTATCGCAGGAAAACATATGGAACTTGAAGCTTCGGAGAATCACTCTTTTATTATTTCAGAATATTTGAAAGCAGACAGAAAAATAAACACAGCTTTGGTGAAGCAGTCACCACAGAAACAATTGCTGCTTTCATTTATCTATTTTTATAGGGTATATTTTAGTTTTATTCAAAGATACATATATTTATTGTGGGACCTGGGTTTGCATTTATTTTCACAGATGGTATAAGAAAATTTTCCTTCTATCCTGCTGCTAGTCACTAGATGACAAAAATATGCCCATATTTAATGATTTAAATAGAAAATAATGAAAGCTGAGCTCTCAGTGTTCTTTCACAAATTAATAAATCTCGTTACATATAACAGTCTCCTTCTGGGAAATGTTTGGGTTTGTGTGAAGGTTTTAACTTATGAGGAAGTTCACAGCAAGACAAAATAATTTTAATAAGGAAGAAATAGATCCTGCAATTGGAGGAAATGTGTATGGGAGATTATTTCAGTTCAAGAGTTAGTTATTTTAGCTCTTTTTGGTTGGTAGGGTAGGTTTGGGGAAGATATCCAACTGGATTCAGTCGATTCAGGAATATCTAATTCTGTATTAGCCCATCTTCTTTCCTCCCCATCCAGTCCCTGAGAAAGATACATGGAAAGAAAGTATGAAATCAAGATACTAATTTATGATTATTTGAGCATCTGCCTCACACCCTCATCCAGAGCTCTGGTAAACTGAGCTGGAGGATATGCCTTATTATCTAACAAAATAATATTTGCCAAAAGAATATAACCCTCCACCCCAATTTGAGGCTTGTTCATCCTAAGCTTAAATTTGAAACTTGGTATGTTAGCAGCTTCTGGTTTACACCAGGAGCAGAAGGCAAAAACCAGGAGCATTCCAAGGTATAAAGTAGAAAGGACCCTGTCCCACAGAGGGCATGCCCTTGTTTTTAGTGAGCGTTCAACCACACTGATGGAAGAAGAGCAAGATCCACTAATAAAGGTGGCCCAGCCAGGATCTGCAAAGCAACCCAGTCAGTTACTCTTGAAGCATAAAAGAGGCAGCAGAGAGAGCGCACACTTCTCACTAACCCCCTTCTTTGAGTTCTCAAAATGTAAAATATAGTGAAGATTTAAGCGCCCCCCCTTTTTTTTTTACAGGAAACAGATTTATTATTATTATTATTATTATTTTTAGACGGAGTTTCGCTCTGTCACCCAAGCTGGAGTGCAGTGATGCCATCTCGGTTCACTGCAACCTCCGATTCCCAGGCTCAAGGGATCCTTCCACCTCAGCCTCCTAAGTAGGTGGGACCTCAGGTGCATGCCGCCATGCCCAACTAATTTTTGTATTTTTAATAGAGGTGGGGTTTCACCATGTTGGCCAGGCTGGTCCCAAACTTCTGACATCGAGTGACCTACCCGCCTCTGCCTCCCAAAATGCTGGGATTATTGGTGTGAGCCATCAAAACCTACCAGAAACAGGGTGTTACTAAACACTGTGTCCTTACTAGATTCAAGTAATTATTCTATGGTCTATCATAGAGCAGAATTGTTGCTACAATATCCTTCAAAGTAGCAGCATAATACAGTATTCCGAATAATTGTTTGGGGAACAAAGCATACTCTGCTTATAGATCTGAGAGACCAAACTTCTTTCTTTCTCAGGATCTCAACCGGCCTTACACAAATATGCTCTCACCACATAATTAAGGGGCCTGAACATGTGCTGAGAGACCCTCCTCACTGGGCTGACTGCCTTCAGCTAGGAGATGAATGCTGACAGTAGTTATTCTGGGAAACGATTAATTAAATTCTTTTCCTGGCAGTTCCATTAATATCAACACAACATGGCAGAGATATTGACATAGTGAGAAAACATTGCCTTCGACAATAGGGCTTTGTTGACAAAACAGTGAAATGTCTAGACCATTAGCAACAATTTAGGAATCCATCTTCTCCATCAGTCTCATTTAGCTTACACATCTCTCTCACACACGTGCACACTCACACACACACACACACATACTCAAAATGTGCAGCAGTTAGAAAAAGCGAAATGGAATTATCATTAAATATGAATGCAGGGTGGGTTAGAAACACACTGGACCAGCTGTTTCTCTCTCTCTCCTTCTCTGTTTCTCTTTATTTAGACACACACACACACACACACACACACACACACACACACACACGGCAGAAATGGACTTTCAAAAATATATTCTGATGTTGACTGAAAGTATTATTTAATGTAACAACTCACAGAGAATGACTTCACTTACTGATTGTCTACTATATTCCTGTTACTTTACTAATATTATCTCCTCGCCTCACAAAAGCTTTTAAGTGTTATTGTCCATTTTACTGCAGACCAAACTGTAGTTAAAAGAAGTTGGGTAACTTACTAGAAACCATACACCAGATAAAAAGCAGAATTGAGATTTAATTCTGAATGTTTCTTTCTCTAAAACTTTTACCCTTTTCACATCAGAGAACGTCTCCTTTATTGTTGACCCCAGAGAAAATTGCAGTTCTCTCTTTCAGCTTCCTGCCATACCTGAGCATCTGCCAGTCTGCTAAACTGAACTCTCTGATTAATGAAACACTGGCATTTAACTCCATCAGAGGTCCTGTTTAGTTGCACAGGTGTCTGTCTCCTCTGTAAAGACTGTTGGCTTTCAGAGAAGCTTTGATTCCTCATAGCTCATTCTAGTAGCATGTAATGTTTCATCACAAGTAAGTGAAATGGGTGGATATTCATGTTTTCAAAGGAATCACTTAAAAATAAATCTAGCAGCGTACAAAAATATATAGCATTGTCTATACTTAGGTTAATGTATGCATTTATGATACATTTTATATTACTAATCCTGATTCTCGAAGCTTCCTAGAAATCACCATCTTTCGTACTTGCAGGTCTTTCTTTCACATATCCCATTCATGAATCCATGTTTCCCTTCCTTTTACCCATTTTCTCTTCCTTTCTTCTTTCTAAAAGCATTGATGTGCAAGTATCTAATTTGCTCAAAACATCATGAGAAATAGAAAATTATGGTGTGATTAGTGCAAAGTTAGAGGTTGGTGCAGGATATAATGAGAACAATGGAAACTTTCACTCTTGGGAGTTCAGGAAAGACTACTAGGACAAGGTAATTAGTGAACTGAGTTTGGAAATATAAAAATGATCAGGCACAAGTAAATAGAATGTTAAGCATTTTATGTTTCAAAAGAGAGATCGACATGTTTGAAAGATATTAATTTAAAATCAGTTTCACTTAAGCTCCAGATTCCACAAGCTCCAGATTCAAAGACTAAGACATGATGTATATGATTGCCTATAGATTTCCTCCAGCTTGTTTTTTTTTTTTTTTTTTTTTTGTCATGGATTCAAATGAGATGGGCACATATTAAATATGAAAAGGTGTACTTGAAGCCAACAGAGTTCAAGCACACGATTAGTGTTAGTTCTCACTGCTCAAGCCTGGAGAGCTTGAAAACAAACTGTATCACCGAAAAACTCTGAACATGGAACAAGGGTCATGTTACACACAGTAGGAATGGCTGCCATCTATGGACTTGGTAGATTCGGGTGTGAGTATCATCTAAATCACTCACAGATTCTGACGTCATGAGCAAGTTACTTAACCTCTCTGAGCCTCAGTTTACCCACTAATAAAGTGACCAGAAATACTCTAAAGATTCAATGAGATAATATATGTAAACTACCTGGCATAGGCCCCAACAATTTATATTCAATAAATAACATCTATCATTACTATAATTATAATTATTACTATTGACTATTTCTGCTGTTCTTAAGACTGAGTAAAGGCCAGGTACAGTGGGTCACTCCTGTGATCCCAGCTTTTTTGGAAGCCAAGGCAGGCAGATCATTTGAGGTCAGGAGTTCGACAGCAGCCTGGCAAACATGACAAAACCCCGTCTCTACTGAAAATAAAATACAAAAATTAGCCAGGCATGGTGCTACGCACCTAGAATCCCAGCTACCTGGGAGACTGAGGTTGGATAATCACTTGAACCCAGGAGTTGGAGGTTGTTGCAGTGAGTCAAGATAGCACCACCGCATTCCAGCCTGGGTGACACAGTGAGACTCCGTCTCACAAAGTAAAAAACAAAACAAAACAAAACAAAAAAACAGACTGAGTATTTGTAAGACTTACTTTAGGGCTTTTGTAAAAATTTGGATGCCTAGGCCACTACAGAATTTGATCACAATATTTGTAGAAGTCTGAACATTTCTGTTTCAAAAAGTACTATACAAAATTTCTATGTCAAACTAGGATACTGGTAAAGTATCCTAGTTTAAGACATATTTGTCTTAAGTTGTAAGAATGATCTTCTCTTAAAACTCCATTATACAGATGCTCTTAAATAGGGTGGCCAAAAACTGGACACATTTTCTGTGTTTGCTCCAAATAATTAAGCAGTAGGGCTCACACAGTCTTTCCCATTTTTTCCCCAAATTATTTGTTTCCTACCTTAAACTTGATTTATAAAATGATACTTAGCAGTTATAGATTTATAGTTCTTATTTCTGAGCATTCTTTGCGTTAGAAAAATAGGAAGTGCTTTGCATAGATATATTATTTTTTAAAAAAACATGATAACTCAATACATTGTTTTTCATGACCTCTGGGCTATAGCTGAGAAAAACAAGAATCAAATATCTCAATTTAATTTCTAAGGTTACGTAGCTACTGTGTAGTGGAGGTGGAGCCAGGCTTTTTACCACTGTTCTGTGTTGCCCTTCGGTGTCATAAATTGATGTGATTACTGCTAATCCTAAAGACATTTTATAAGATACTTTGTGTAACTATAACTAGTATAGTACGCAGTTTTAAAGTGTCAGGAAAAAAGTCCTCAAGTATCATCTGAAGTCCAGTCCAGCTGGACTATTATGAGGCAACTTAGAGCCACACTCTTGTTTAATTTCCTGTGCCCAGCACTGAGGCATCTCTTCCTAAAGCATTCCGGTACTTCTACGGTCACTTCCTTATTAAATCCATTATTTCAGCATTCTTACTTTTCTCCGTGCACTGTTCCACTCCACTGAGCTGCTTCTGTGTGGATTACAGGCGCTATTTCATTGTGACTGAAACCTAACTGACTTCCACGGTAAATATTAAAGGAAGATGGCAAACGTGACTAGCTATCCATTCAAGATGACATGAAATGGCTAACGCCCATGTGTAATGAGGGAAGACTCTTTTGAGCTTCAACTCTTGCTTTATGGGGGAAAGTAGGTGAATCCTCAAGTGATTGTTGACAAGTCTGTGGCAAATGTGTGCACCAAGTGAGAATTGGAAATAAAGAGCCCTGTACGAAGTCGTTAAACATCAAGCCTGATGAATTATTCATGTAATGGCTTCAAAGTTGGACTTGAAAAAATGTAAATAAAATACACAGAGAACTTTCTCCTTTCTGGAAACAATTTTATAGTAATGAACTAAATGCAAGGAGCACTTAAAGTGTCTAAGTACATTGTATATTTTATGTAAATTAAGAATATTGAACAAATTCCCCATTTAGTACAAAGGAGAAAAAGAAAATATAACTTTCCTGATGATCAATGCCTCTGAGAAAATGAATTATCTTTATTTTCTCCATTATCTTTTATTGCCATTTTATATACTCTATAAAATATCGACCTGCAAGGTATTCAAATGAAATGTGATGTAATTTTTCTGATTCACAAGCCTTTTTTATACCCTTCAGGCATGACCGTGACCTCTACATCCCTGTATATGCCTCACAGCTAGACTGCCAGAAAAGAATGTGGTCTGGTGATAGACAGAATATATTATAATTAAACAAATGTAGTCTTTGGAGTCCAGAGGTCTGGGTTCAAATCCCATCTCTGCATTTAAATGTGTTACTCTGGATATGTCCATCATAATGGCTAACTCAAAGTGTTGTACAGGATAAGAGAGACTGAATACACATCCACCAAGTACATAGTAGGATCACACACAATTATTAGCTAATAAAATAGGATCTGATAAAATTCTTACAGTGGCTAGGCCCATACTACTCCCTTTGAATCCACAATATTAGTTTTTACCCAAAGCCTAAAATTTATGAGCCTCATGTTTTTATACACCAGTTAAGACAAGACAGAGAAACTCATCATTTGGAAAATGGATGTGATTGATCCATGAAAGAACACCATTCCAACTTCTATTGAAAGTCAACATGTGCCCAAGACCATGTCAAATGCCAAGTTCTCAATGAAGCTACCCTGATAGAGCTTAGGAGTACAGACAGCGGAGTCTATAATAAAGTTTCCACTGCCAACAGCAAAATGAAAGTTATGCATGAATATATATGCATAATTTTTAAAAGACACACCTAAATACAAATATTTTAACCTAAGTTCCCTAAAATCAGAGCCTCATATGAAAGGCTTGCAGGCTGGTGGTTTGTGTGGGAAATAATCCCAGAGCACAGGAGTAAAAAAACCTAGTAATTCAACAAAGAAAGAAGGAAAACCAATAACATATGGTTTTACATATGCATGCTGCATAATAAATATGCATTATGGGTCATTTATTTGTGCCACTCATGCTGAGTCACAACTTCTGAGGAGCCTGGTGCAATTTCTCAGAAAACTGACTGTTCAGCACAAAAATGAATAGTGTTTAGTTATGAGCTCCCATCATGCATTGGTCAAAACAGCCCCAAAGCTTTCACTCCCATACACTTCTGTATCACACCAGCATAAATCATTAGAGTTCTCCTGGGCATCCCATGTGGTGAAATCAAAGAAGTCTCTGGGCAGGAGGAAAGAATTCCTTGGCATTGGTCTAAAACAAAGTTGCATTACAGAGAAGCTAATGGAACGTGCATGAATTTGGTTGCTTCAATAGTGGCCACAGTAAGAACCGTCAAGAAGAGTGCACTTTGCAATACTCAGATTGACCTGTATCCTTCATTGACTTCAGTATCTCCTAGAGTACCTTTCAGGAAGGCCAGTGATGTAGTTTGGATGCTTGCCTCCTCCAAATCTCATGTTGAAATGTGATTCCCCAGTGCTGGAAATGGGGCCTAATGGGAGATGTTTAGATCATGGAGGCAGTTTCCTCATGAATGGCCTGGTGCCATACTCAGGTAATGAGTTCTTGTTCTGTGAATTCAACAAGAGTTGATTGCTTAAAAGAATCTTTCTCCTCCCACATTCTCACTTGGCCAGTCTCTCTCTTGCCACGTGACACACCTGTTCCTGCTCCACCTTCCACCATGAGTAAAAGCTCCCTGAGGCCTCACCAGAAGCTGAGCAGATGCTGGCACCATGCTTCCTGTACAGCCTGCAGAATCATGAACCAGTTAAACCTTTTTTCTTTATAAATTAACCAGTCTCGGGTATTCCTTTATAGTAATGCAAAACTAATACAGCCAGGCTCTGCAAAACATTAGAGAAGGTTTGGTGGAACAAGTTGCTAACTCCACTGCTGTGGCTGATACAGAGACAAAATTCATTATCTGTCTACTCCAGCACTTATTTTATATTTCACTCACCTTTGCCCAGCATTTCTGCTGCTGTAGGATGTTAGTCCTAGAGCTGGGTCACTCCGACTCTTTACCGTAAAGGAGAAGTCTGACCCATGTTTGGCTTGCTCTTGCTGCACTATGGTTCCTGCAATTTCCTATGCATTCATATTACCAGGCACAGAAGCACCAAAAGACAACCCAGCGGCATGACGGGGGCTCATTCGAACAAGAGGCATTTACCTCTATCAGAATAGCAATACTTTTTGCCTGTTGGACCACTGACAGAATGTCAAGGTGATCAGGTGGTAGCATTAGCTTCAAATTCAGTGGAAAACATATTGTTTTTTCTGGTGGAAGTGATCCCCTCCACCAATTCCAGATCAAGAACACTAATATAGTTTTGCCTAAGGTCATGAGGATGGAAAGCATACTTTTATGTTTTCCTTAATTGAGTCAAATAAGGAAAATTAAGTCAAACCAAATAAAGGTAAAAAGAGTTGTTCCCGATTCCACAATTCGTTTCCTGAGCTTATGTATTCTAGCCTCTCTCGACATAACAGTATACATTAGAGCTGTTGATTCTGCAAATATCACATAGAGAAGTGTGGCATCTGAATCCTTCAAGGACTTGTTTCTTAGCTGGTGCTTTGGCTAAACCTTTAATGGATTATCGCACTATTCTTTGAGGTTGTCTACTTCAAAACAATTTAGAGACTGTGTATTACTCTGTTGCCAAAGCTGGAGTGCAGTGGCACAGTCACAGTTCACTGCAGCCTCAAACTCTTGGGCTCAAAGAATCCTTCTGCCTCAGCCTCCTGAGTAGCCAGAACTGCGAATATATGCTACCACATCTGACTAATTAATTTTCTTTGTGTAGAGATGGGATCTCCCCTTTTGTTGCCAAGGCTGGTCTCAAACTTCTGGCCTCAAGTGATTCTTCCACCTTGGCCTCCCAAAGTGCTCAGATTACAGGTACAGGTCATTAAGCCCTACCAAGGTTGTCTAATTTTATGTAATGAATGTGTAAGTTAACCACAGGGTTACAGTCACAGGTTTATTTTTGCATATTTATTGCCACAAACTTGTCTCCTAGTCTGAAGAAATGTTGTGCAGACTATCAGAAAACATTAAGAATTTGACAAGTATTTGGTTGGTAGTGCTTCCATAGGCACTGCAGACAGAGAAGGCAAACCTTTATGCAAATAATCACTATCTTCTTCAGTGCAGATTTCCAGTAGTTATCCTGTCATGACATGGCTATTGGTTAATTAGAGAGAGGGTATCATCTTGAGGGATCAGTGTTGGGCTTTGCTGCCTGTTTTAGGCATTGAGGGCTAACAGTTAGTTGGTCATACTTGTTGGGAGGAAGCCCAGGGTGTATGGTCCATTCTAGGCTTCATCCTTGCTGCTAAGGCCATTCCATTCATGGTTCCTTGTGCTAATACTTGTGTGGTGAGCTGTATTCATGTCTTACCTGGATGCCTTCTCTTCAGTGGATACTCTGAGCATCAATGTGAGATACAAACGTTTTCAAACTTTGTGCTGCCTTCTCTTTGTTCATTTGCATGCCTTTCTTCCAAATTTCCAATCCCAGTCACTCTTGCACCTTCTCAGTCTTTTACTCACCAGCCAACCATTCACCAAGAGCTCCCTGTATATTCTCATCCCAGACCACTTACCTATTTATAAAAAGTTGATCACTAGCTATGCTACACGAAGCTTCACTCATTGGAAAGTTTTTCATCACTGTCTTTTGGGAATACCCCTGGGTGGCCCTTGGTAAAGAAGCAGTCCCTCTGTGGCCTGCACCAGCTAATCACACTTATCCATTTGTGAAACAGGTTTAAGATTTTTCCTCCTCCATTAGTTGGTCATAAAAACAAAGAGAAGATATTGGTTGGGGAGGTATGTGAGTCAAGGGAAGCATTGGTGAGACACAGGTAGTTGATGTGGAAGATGGGGCCACATCTTTGTATAATTTATGTTCACCTTCCAAATCAGTATGGTCCGAGCCTGTATATAACACGTCCATTGCCTTCCATGGTGGACCCCTGCTGCACCTGTTTGGCCTCATGACAAGTCATGATGGGCAGCTTTGTTCATGAAGACGCTTAATTTCCATCATTTTCAATCTCACTTTGTCTCTACCAGGGCCCAGCATCAGGGTGGGAGCTGTTTTTCAAGTTCTGAGGTATTCTCTGTTGAAGGCATGGATTTTTTCCAGGTTCTAGGAATCTCATCTAAGAACCTCCTGCTGGAGCTTTCCAGAGATTCCATATACCAATCTTATCCAACCTGGATAATTCTAGCATTACTGAATGAGCTGGTTCATGTGGTGACACAGCTTGTAACAGTCTGGACCTGCTGGAAAGCTCTTTCTTGATCCAGGCCCTACTCAAATCCATGAGATTCTGAGTTGCAGGGCCATGGGTGCTGAGTGAGTTTGCGCTGAATTTCTGTGCCTTGATATCAGAGAAACTCTGAGATACAACATAGGAGATAGGAAGCAAAGACTGCAGGGAGGTACTGCTGGCTTCTCCAGCAGAGTGGCTGCCACAGCAGTGGCCGAATAAGAAATGGGGTCAAGGAGATAGGAAGTGGTGAGTAATAGGTAGAACGGTGGTGTACGTTCACTATAACATGATCATGAATAAATACCTTATTCAATTTAAATTCATTCTATTTGAAATTAATACCTTTCCAACGTATTAGTGGTTAAATGATCTTCTATGCATGTTTGTTTTGAAAAAAGCAAAATACAAAATGTTGCCTGTTGCGTATCAATTCTTATTCTCACATCACAAACACACATGGACATACACACAAAACCACACACAAACATGCACACATCTACAAAATTGAAAATTTAAAAAGTGTATGGGGAAGGCATGCAGGTTACATCAGCTGGTATGAAAGCCAAATCTCCAACTTTGTTGATTCGACGATCTTGGATATGTTACAAAACATTTCTGACCTTTAATTTCCCTATATGTAAAATCTGGATGACAAAACTTTTACATTTGACCCTCGGTATCTGCATGTTTAACCAACTGCAGATTGAAAGTATTCAAAAAGTTAAAAAAAAAAGCACTAAAATAAAAATTAATACAAGTGAAAATATGTATAAACACTATTAGGTTGGTGCAAAAGTAATTGCAGTTTTTGCTACTAAAGTAACAGCAAAAACCGCAATTACTTATGCACCAAACTAAAATACATAGCATTTACATTTTTATTTCATTTAATAAGTAATCTAGAGATTACTTAAAGTGTATGGAAGGATGTGTGTAGGTTACATGCAAATACAGCACCTTATTTTATATAACGGACTTGGGCAGGTTCAGATTTTGGTGTCTGTGGGGGTCCCTGGAACCAATCTCTCTCATGGATACCAAGGGATGACTGTATTCATATTATACTGCAACACACACACACACATACACACACAAACAACACGCACCCGAAAGTATATCAGCTCTGGGAAATCTGGGAATCTGCTGAAGTGGAATGTAAAATTGAATGTGCACCAGTGTACAATCATATATGATTTTTTTTTTTGCTAGCCCTAGTTTTAATGAGAAAAACAGAGAACCTTCAGTTCATTTTGTTGCCTTTCTTTCCTTTATTATTATTATGTTTTATTTTTGTTCTCATTCACGTACCTTCTATGACTTATTAAAAGATTTCCACTGGAAGGCAGCAACTCTAAATCTCCTGACTTGCTTTACCTTACCAGGGGACTCTCTGCATATTCAGCCTTGTTTCTGACCTTTATTTATTTACTTACGTATTGCCTTCAGTTACATCTTTTGCAGATAGAATGATTGGAGTTTCAAAAGAAAATGACAAATTTTCAGTTGAAGAAAGTAAATATTAGCTATGCTTTATTTTTATGAGATGAAGGCCATCGTTGTGTCTGAGCAAAGGATAAATGTTTAAGAGTATCATTTCCTTGCCTCTGGGTATGAAACGCTTCAGGAAGGCAAAGTTGACTCAAAACTTCTAAAATTCCAGGGCAGTTACAGTTTGCAAAATTATCTTTCAACTCTTCCATCTGAAACAATCATCAGACTTCCAGGAATAGGTTTCATAGGTTAGTCTTCATTGCAGCATTGTATATTGTAGATGAAAAATGTATTTTGCAGTACAATCAAAATGATAATTTTTTTCAATATGCTTCTTGAAGCTGCTTTTGCCACAGAAGACAAAGCATATACAAACTGTATGGTGCCAAACCTATATTAGTCAAGAATGTATCAGGAAACAGAATTCATTCTTCTGGTCATTTATAACATTTCTTTCCCATGTAATCCTGTATATCCACACCCTTGTTGGATTTCAGTGAGACCCCTGCATCTCTGAAATGGAACTACAGCATAGTAATTTAATGATATTAGCACAATATTTGACTTTGCTTTGACACATTTGTTAAAAATATACAGTAAATAGAACAAGGTCTAGGAGTGGCTTTCAATTTTCTGTGAAAACAACATATTGTTTATAGTTTTAACTATATGTTAAACAACATGTAGTTTCAACAATATATAGTTAGAAACCTCAGGATGTTATGGTCTTGGGCAAGATGCTTGTATAGGAGGCTCAGTTTTCTCATCTGTTAACTTAGGTCAGTATATCTCCTTCAGATTGTATCTTGGAGGTTTGAATGACACAACATATGTAACACAATGAGCATAGGCTCCAATAGAAAAAAAATAAAGCCTGGCTTTTATTATTATTTAACAATGCTGTCATCAAAACAATAATGTGGTTTTTTGTTTTTTGTTTTGTTTTTCTGAGACAGAGTCTTGCTCTTCACCCAGGCTGGCGTTCAATGGCACAATCTCTGCTCACTGCAACCTCCACCTCCTGGGTTCAAGTGATTCTCCTACCTCAGCCTCCTGAGTAGCTGGGATTACAGGCACCCGCCACCATGCCCAGCTGATTTTTGTAGTTTTAGTAGAGATGGGATTTCATCATGTTGGTTAGGCTGGTCTCGAACTCCTGACATCATGATTGCCCACCTTGGCCTCCCAAAGTGCTGGGATTACAGGAGTGAGCCACTGCCCTCAGCCCTATTTCTCTTTCTTAAACCAAATAAGAAAATGTTCAGAACATATAACTGAAGCTGTAATTAGTCACTAGAAACATTGCCAAATGTGTTGCTTACAGATAGTGCAATCACAGTGGTGAATGAGCTAGATAATATTCCCAATGATAAGGAGATGATGGGGCTAAGAGTGTAGTCTGGACAATAGAAAAGATTAAGATGAATGCAGAACTACAATGTCTTTATGTGGAAGGAGAAGAAAATTAAAGTGTGTGATTCCAAATGACATAATTTGGACCTACAAAATAGTCAGTAAACTGTTTTTTTGTATGAGAAGTGTTTTACCAATGCACTTGTATAGTAATGCAAATTATACAAAGAGCAAAGCCAGTCATCCACTTGTGTATTTCATACAGGTCTGCAGTAACTTCTACCTTGGGATAATAGATCCATTACAAATAACTAGATGATGAGGCAGGAGGTGAAGCAATATTTCTTTTTTTACCCCTCAGCATACCCTCCTGGGGTCTGCTGCAAGAGACCCCAGAATTACACCCTATTTGCTAAATAGGGTGGTGGCCATGGCAGCAGGCTAAGGAAACAACAGGGAATGGGACTGTTGGTTATTACACCCTATTTGCTAAATAACAGAATTTTTGTTTGTTTTTATGTACAATTTTCTGCTTGGTAGGTGTCAAGAATAATGCATCTCAGAAGCACTGGCCATTCACTCCATCCTTCACCATCATTTGTTCTAGGTCCTGCGCTTGTCCCTGGACACACAAAGATGAGTCAGACTTGGTACTTGCCCCTGAGCACAGTCAGGAGGAAAAGATGGAACTGTAAGTCCATCATTACCACATGAGAAATGTTTAGAGAGAGGTGTAAAAAATGCCATATAATCTGAAAAGCCAAAACAGCTAGCTATGCTAGCACTGTGGATTAATTCGAGAGAAACACCAAAGAGAAGGTGTTCTCTGTACAGTGTGCTAAATAATGTATAGTGTTTCTAGCATGCCAAGGGTGGCATGAGAGCGTGGCATGCTAGATCATCTTATGCAAAGTGGACAGGCTGAGCAACAGTATAGAAACATGAAAAAGAATTGGAGTGTTAGAGGGGCAGCAAGTAGTTTGATAGCTGTGGAACCAAGAGGCTAACTGGAGCAATAGTGGGAGATTATTCTACAACGCAAGTTGGGTCTCCAATAGGAAATGCCTTGAAAAACCAAACCAAACAGTTTGCATGATGCTGTGTGCTTTGAGAACTTGATATTTTACCCTAGAAGTGTGGCAATAGATTGGGGAGGTCAAGAAAGAGGGCTGGGGAAAGAATTTGGAGCATGTTGGAATATTATAGGTAACAGGTGATGAGCTGGTGGCCATGGCAGCAGGCTAAGGAAACAACAGGGAATGGGACTGTTGGTTATTATACCCTATTTGCTAAAAGGCAGCACTCCAAGTTTCATGGAGGGAAATAATGAACTTTGAGTGAGAAGGAATCAGTTCAAGGTCAAGCTTTACCACTCACTCACTGTGTTACCTTGGACTTGGATGGCTTCCCAGGATCCTTTGGGCTTTTACATTATCTTATTCTATTTTTCTGATGTAGAATGTTATACTAAATAAATGCTGACTGTATTTATGTCTCTGTTCCTTGAATTTAAGAAATCAATGAAAAAGTCTCTTTGGAGTACACAATATTATATGTCATTTTGATCTTTTTTAGCATGACTAATTTAGTCCCTTCTACCAAATTCGTTAAATCATGTTTATCTTTAAAGGATACATTTTATTCTCTCTGACCCTTTCTACATGGCTGTTAAAAAGTGTCTTTCTTGACTCTAATTAATAAACTACAAGTACTCAATTCATAAAATATATTTAAAAACAAAACTTGGACCATTTTCAAAGCAAAAGCCTGCTAAACACAATTTCAGCCCTCCTCCAGGAATTAGCAGCTGATGTGCTGACATGGTACATGCATATTTACTTTTGTTATTCTCCAAAATGCATTGTTACCATGGTAACTCATGTAGTGCCACTGCGACCAAGAAACAGAAGTTCTTGGTGGCTATAAAAAAAGAGGAAGAAACAAAGAAAAAAACTCAATGGGGAATTACTAGAAATAAAAGGCATATTAACATACCACCATGTAAACTACTGCAAATTATCTCAGGAAATTCTAGGGAAGGAGATCACCATTAGGTAAGTGCTACAACTCAACATACTGCTTCTAATTGTTCCTTTATGAGGACAAATACTGCAAACAGCCTACTGGTTATCTGTCAGACTGTTTGAGTAGCTTCATTAATGTTCGGTTTACTTAATTCCTCATGAAACAAGAGGCCTTGAATGTTTTGCTTAATATTGTATGACCAGCACATAGTACAATCCATACCCAACACATAATAAGTATTAAAAAATAGTGAAATAAATAAATAGATGAAAGAAAGCAAGTTTAATGCAACGCCTACAAGACAAAGGATTAAAGGCGACTCTGTTGGAGCAAAAAGAAGAGTGTTTCTTAATTTTCAAAGCACACTAAGAATAATATGGGCAGCTAATAAAATCCTGGGCCGTGGATGATTTTGATTCAGTGAATCTAAGATGGGGCTCGGGAAACTTTAGCGTATGTTTGATATGTGCACAAGGTGAGCCTGATGCATCCTACCTAGTGACTTCCCTTTGAACATATTCAGAAAGGGCATTAGACTAGAAGTCTAAACATTCTAAATTTCTAAATTTCTAAATTTCTAAAATTATAAATTCTATTGCAAATTCTATTGTTGTACAACTTTGTAGAATTTCTAGGTTAGGATTCTTTACTCACAGTGACATGAAGTAGAATTTTAATTGTTTTCACATATGCGAATTCAAGAACTCTCCTTATTTCATTTAAAATGGCTCTGATTAAAAAAGAATATATATATATATATTCTGATTACAAATACACACACACACACACACACACACAAACACACACTTGGGTTTTATATAAGTTTTCCATTTTTCTTCCAAAGAAGGTTTCTGCTGTTGACAATAATTTGCCAATGATGAATTGAAATGCAAAAACAAAACAACTTTGATAATTTCAAGAATATATATATATGTTTCAAAAATAAAACTATGTTTTAGAAATTACCTAATTGATTTGATTAAGGCAGGCAATCTTTCAGAATTTTCTAGACCAAAATAAAATCCACTGGAGTATCATCAATATGCTTTTTAAATAAATCATATTCACCAAATAGTCACCAAATTATTAGCTTGTTTTAGATAGAAACAATAGAGTAGTATATTTGTTATCAAACAGATTTCCTTTGATTCTTTTTCCCAGAGAGAGCACCTTGCTTTTTATCCTGTTACCAAAATTGGAAAAGTAAGATTTTATTGTTGAGTACATTGAAATATTCTAGTACAGTAAGTAGAAAGATGGCAAGTCTCATTTCTGATGTTCTTTTTCTCTGCTTCTCAAATAAAGAAAAACTTGACTTTAGTATTTGAAATTTCAATTGTTATAGTAATAAAAATGACTGGAAATCAACAACAACAACAACAACAAAACCTGTGGCTACATAATCATCTATTGCATTTACTTGCAAAGCCATTTGGAATTTTGCAGCAAACTCTGCCCTAAATGTGCTGAAGGCTAAAGGTTGTTGCATCTTGATCAGGTTCCAGACAAATTGATTCAATCTCTTCTTTGTGGATTTGGCTGAGAACCTAATTTCTTTTTTTATCCTTCTGTCTTGTCTCTTCTTTTCCTCTTCCCACCATGGGCCCTAAAGATGGTGAACTACTGTTCCCTCATTTGGCCCTTCTCAGTCATGAGCATTCCCCATTGTTCACACACATTGCTAATGCAGTCAATGACCTCATAAAACAAATAAATTCAAAGATGAAAATGGATGTGCCTATTTAAAAGAGGTCAAGCAGCAAGTGGGAATCAAGTGTGAATAGCAAGCAGATGGCAATTGCATTTCAATGAGACTAGTACTTCCAAAATGTTGTGCTGCCAACACAATTACTATATCATTGTTTTTAAAGAAAAGACATTTATAAAGAATCATTAATGTAAAGCTTATTTTAAAATGTAAAACACTTTATATAGCTAATTATTTTCAATGAAAAGCAGATTTATTTCAAAATTTAATAACAGATTGACAAATTTCTAGGATCATTTGATTTCAAGGAGTATATGTATAATAAATGTCCACTACCTCCCTTTGTGCCAGGGTTGTGCTAATTTGTTTCACACACCTATTTGCATGTAGTCCTAATAATCCAGAGGCAAAATAAGTAGATTGTAACCACATTTCAGATGAAGAAACAAAGACTCAGAGAGCAAACTACTTTCCAAAGTTAAAGTTACCAAGTTGGCTAGGTCATCACTCAAATCTAATTGTCATTAGATTATATCACCTCTCTCAAGTATTAGCTACATTTAATAGGATAAGAAAGTGTATAGAGATTAATTGTGAGTAGAGAATATGGTAAAGGCTAAAGATGAATTGCTTTTCCATAGACTTTGAAAGATACATGTCGAGTAATACCAGGTTAAAGAAGAACATGGACAAAGACATGCAAATGAGGGCTTTCAGGGAATGCTGGTTGAATTCTGAGGACTAGCCAGAGACTAAAGGTATGAGTTGAGGGGTTTTTACTGAGACGAGAAAGCTGTGAGGCCCGCCCCACGCTTTCAAAATTTTACCACTGAACAGCTTTGTAGAGAAAAAAACTAAATTTAATAATAATAATGATGATGATGATAATAACATAATAATAACAAGAGCCTATATTTGTTTACATTTTTTGGCTCCCCGTTTCTTCATTCATTTATTTGTCCATTAATTGGCCAAGGTTTTATCCAATGCTCACTCTATGCCAAAGCAATTTTAATTCTCAGGGATGGGATGGGGCACAGTACAGGAAGGTAGGCTGAGGATCCTGAGCTATGGTAACACAGAAATATTAAATTTGGGGAACAGATGAGGCTTCCTTTCGACCTAACTGAAACTTGAGAGAACAGTATGAGCTGCAGAGATAAGCCAGGGATGGACACAAGGAGATCTACCAAGATAATGAAGAAATAAATTTAAACAAACATACATCCCAAATAATAACAGTATAAAATACACCCAGATGCCCCGAGAGCTCCAAATGGTTGAGTTGAATAGAACATGAGGCTATAAATGTATTTTGAGGTCATACTGAGTAACCTTTATTTTATCCTGTCAACAATGGAAACAAATGTTAAGCTGAGAAGATCCTTGGTTTCGGAACATGACTCAAGCTTTGTTACCGGGATTGTGCCCTGGGTTCTTATAATCTCTTAGAAATCAGAACGATCACCAGATACAGCAGCAAAGTGAAAGTTAAATTGTATTGAGCTTGTGCACAAGGGAGCCAGCACCACAAAAGGAAAAGGATGGGCTGCTCTCTGAGGTTAGTAGGCGGTTTAGTTTTCAGTGGCCTTTCTACAGGAAAGGGTTTCATCAACGCTTGTATAGGAGGGGTTTCTCTAGCGCTTGCACGGTAGCTCCACAGGCTTCCGCATACTTTGCATGTAACATTGGCATTTAATGTATTTATTTATTTATTTATTCTTTTATTTTGAGATGGAGTCTTGCTCTGTCGCCCAGGCTAGAGTGCAGTGGCGCAATCTCGGCTCACTGAAATCTCTGCCTCCCGGGTTCAAGCGATTCTCCCGCTTCAGCCTCCTGAGTAGCTGGGATTATAGGCACCTGCCACCGTACTTGGCTAATTTTTCTATTTTTTAGCAGAGACTGGGTTTCACCATCTTGGCCAGGCTGGTCTCGAACTCCTGACCTCCTGACTCCTGAACTCCTGATTCACCCTCCTTGGCCTCCCAAAGTGCTGGGATTACAGGAATGAGCCACCGTGCCCAGCCAACATTGGCATTTTAAATCTCAACCCCTGGGCATGATTTTTAGCATTAAAATGAGGAAAAGTTCACTATCAGGTGAGGTTTGCATCTAACTGCATGTGGGGTCTTAGGGAATCCCCTAGCCCCCAAGGCAGGGATTTATGCTTAATAACTTCTTGGGTATTTTGCTGCTGATTGGCTGGAAGTTAGATACGCTACAGCCTGAGTAAGGAGCTTTTATTATTTTTCTCTAAACTATGTTGAAACAGGAAAGTGGCCTGCCTGCCTGTCTCAACTTCAGCGTGGAAAATGGTTACTAGAACCTGGAAAGGCAGGTGGGGATGTATGTGTTGCTGCGACAGAGTCATGGATGAGGAAGAATTCACAGATACTCCCTCACAGATATAAAAATGTATTTATTTTACTAAGTCCCATATTTTGGCACAAAATAAATTTTCTGGGGCTCAAAATGAAAATATTATTTTATCTCCTTCCCCAAAATGGTTTATCTTGTATTGTTTGTTGAACAAACTAGAGTGAATCATTGCACACTGCCTTCATTCCCATCTCAATAAAATTGAAGGAGTTTTTTATTTTCCTTGCTTCTGCTTCTGAAAAGATAATTTTTCCCCCACATTGCCTGGAGGGAACTGGCCCTGCTTGAACAGGCAAAGTGACCCTGGCCCCTGGAGAGGCAGAATCTTTGACCCTGAGGCTGCTGCAGCCTTTGAATTACTGCCAAGATGCTGCTGGCATCCCCTGGAGAAAGACTACAGGATCTAGAAAAGATGAGGAGGATTTTTAACATGTTTAAAAAGATTTATCAGTGCAGAAATTGAATGTTGAGAAACCACTGCAATGAAGATTAAACTTGCACAATCAGGCTAACGATGGCTAACATTTTGTTGATGACATTAATATAGGGCAGGCATTGTTTTCAACATTTTATGGAGACTTTCTTATTTTATTCTGACCACCTGTGAAGTGCTGTATCAGTCCAGATTCAAGTGGGAAAACTAAAGATACGCAAATTAGGATATTTAAAAGACAGCTAAATTAAGACACTGTTTGCAACTGTGTGCCTAAGATGGAAGGAAATCAAAAGATATAATGCAGAATATCTGGACTATAAACAGGTGGGCTCTCTTATCACCACCAGGGCTAAAAGGGAAAGGAGAGGAAGCAGTAAATGGAAGTGCATATTGAGAAGAGAGGTAAAGAGGGCCACATAATGGGAACTGAGACTAGGGTGGAGGCATGCAAATGCCTGCACCGACCTTGCAAAAGAGTCAGAGCAGTGGAACCAATACTGTACTGGCCAGGTTCTTCAGAGAAACAGACCAATAGGAGACATCTCTTTGTATTAGATAGATAGATAGATAGATAGATAGATAGATAGATAGATAGATAGATAGATAGATATGGAGATAATTATAAGAATTATTTAAGACAGTTACACACACACACACACAAGATTTATTTTAAGGAATTGGTTAATGTGATTGCAGGGCCTAGGCAGTCCTAAATGTGTAGGGCAGAACAGTAGACTGGAAACTCAGACAGGAGTTGATGTTAGAATCTTAAGTCTGAAATGCATAGGGCAGACTGGCAGACTGGAGTGTTCGAACAATTTCTATAGCCCAGTCTTGAGGTAGAATTCCTTCTTCTTTAAGAAGCTTCAGTTTTTGCTCTTAAGGTCTTCAACTAATTGAATGAAGCCTACCTACACGATCAATATTTACCTCCTTTACTTAAAGTCAGGTGATGGTATATGTTTATTATATCTACAAAATACCTTCGCAGCAACATCTAGACTATTGTTGGACCAAACAATTCATCATTATAGCATAGCCAAGCTGACCCATGAAACTTAATCTTTACAAATACCCAAGGCCTTTCTTTTCTTCCTCTCTTTAGTCTATTGCTGGGTATATTAGCTAAATCCAACTCATAAAGCAGAGGTTAAGGAAATCTCCTGACATCGTCTGGAAAAGATAGGCTCTCTGGCATATGTATATGCTCCACTGCTTCCTCTCTGCCACCAGTGATGCCCACAAATACACAGGTGGGAAATTCTTTTGTAAATATTTAACGTATTTTTAAAAAGATGTTTGCCTTGTTTTTAAACTAAAATTATAGCATTTATAACTCTTTATAGAACATTTTCTCATATTTCTTATTTTTACTTTTTAACTTAGTCTTCACCACAGGTACACTTAATAGCTCTATTTTGCAAATACATGGATTGAATGGATAGGCTAGGTAACTTGCTAAAACTAAAAAGCTACAGAGTGATAGATTTAAGATTTGCTCCTATGTCTTCAATAATTAATTTGCCAAGTGCCATCTACCACAGTTCTTCCATATGTGTTGCGCACATGAATCTAGCGTATCAGTAAAATACATATGACTCAGCAATGCCCATGTCCATTTGGAATCAGCTGAGATGGGGCGTTGCTACAAAATCAGAACTTTTAACTCTGTGTGTCAATAATGTTTCTTATTAATAGATTTACCGGCAAGAAGAATGTGAAATAGTTATTGACATCTAGACTTAATTTAGATAATCCATTATATTTCTCTCCAATAAAATGTTATACACGTGGCCATCAATACCAAATAAGAATGCTTTTTCTAAAAGACGTTCTTAGAGAGAGGGAGGCATAGAGAGACAGGGAGACAGAAAGAGACTTCCTTCCCCAGTACTGAACATCAAAGGGCTCCAAAGATGTAATGAAGTACTCCTTCCCAGCTTCCTGAAAAGTACCTCTCCTCGGAAACTTAGACTTTATTATTATTCACAGGAAAATAAACTGTAAGTCCTTGGAATGATCGTTGAA
The DNA here is from genome assembly GCF_007565055.1 of Rhinopithecus roxellana. Lineage (NCBI taxonomy): Eukaryota > Metazoa > Chordata > Mammalia > Primates > Cercopithecidae > Rhinopithecus > Rhinopithecus roxellana. Next base: position 36,593,991 of record NC_044568.1, on the reverse strand, counting down.
TGACGCCGTGGAGAGCTGTGCTTTCCAGTATGGTAGCTGCTCGCCATCTTGGCTATTAACGATCCACATGACATGTGCTGTAAGTGTGAAGTATCTACTGGATGTCGAAGACTTAGTATGAAGAAAAAGGATGTAAAATATCTCATTAATAATTTTACATTGATTACATGGCAAAATGCTAGTGTTCAGGGTATATTGGCTTAAGTAAAATACTATCAAAATGAAAAAAAAAAAAAAAAAAAAAAAAAAAAAAAAGACGTTCTTTTTATTAGTATGATTATCTGTATCTTCTATCTCAGCTGTTTCAGTTTCTAGTTTGTTTTTTAGATAGTTTTTTGGTCCATTGCCAAACAATGTATTTGCTAGCAGAAAGAGATTCTTAATGCCCAGATTCTGATGCTTTTATCTAATAGGTAAGTTAATTTATTGAAGATTTATATATTTCTTGTTTGTTTTATTATGAAAGACAAATCATGTTGATTTTTTTCTTCTTTGAAATTTTGCTGTTAGCTCATCAACTTTATTTTGCTCAAATTGAGAGTGTCAGTTACTACTCTTTAATTGCTTGATTTCTTCTTGGTACAATAAGGGCAGAATAAGATAAATGTGTTAGATATTGATTTCTAAGGAATAAACCAGCTATTTCCTAAACATCTTCAGACCAGTGGTCACCAGAGTTACTCTCTAAAGGAACTCATAATAAGTAACTTAGGCTTTGTGGGCCATATAGTCTCTTTCGTAATGCCTGTACTCTGTCATTGCAGCACTAGAGAAGCAATACACAACAGGGAGAGAAATGGGTCTGCCTTTGTTCAAATAAAACTTTATTTATAAACACTGGTATTGGAATTTCATGTAATTAGCCAACTTTTGATCTTTTTCAACCATTTAATAGTATTGTTAAAAACTATTCTTAGCTCAAAGGCTGTACTGAAACAAGAGGTGGGCTGAATTTGGCCCCATGGGCCATGGTTTGCAGACTCCTGTTCTAGGGACATCCCAAAAGGACACTTTCCAACAAAGATGTGTTACATATTTTCTTTTTTTTTTTTTGAGACAGAGTCTCTCTGTCACCCAGGCCTGAGTGCAATGGCGTGATCTGGGCTCACTGCAACCTCCGCCTCCCGAGTTCAAGAGATTCTCATGCCTCAGCCTCCCAAGTAGCTGAGATTACAGGCATGTGACACCACACCCTGCTAATTTTATTTATTTATTTATTTATTTAGTATTTTTAGTAGAGACGTGGTTTCACCACGTTTCCCAGGCTGATCTCAAACTCCTAAGCTCAGGTAATCTGTCTGCCTTGGCCTCCCAAAGTGCTAGATTACAGGAGTTAGCCACCATGCCCGGCTGATGCGTCACAAATTTATTACAGTTTTCGACAGAGAAGATTAGAGAGATGCCAACTGATATTCGGTGTTCATTTATTCTGTTGTATGTTTTATAGGCTTGCTCAGTTAGTCCTCCCAGATGACTCAGGACACCAAACTTTCTCCCTCACCTTCCTGTAATCTCTGTGGCTTCATTGGAAATCGGAGAATGCCACAAAAGAGGCCAATGAGACAGTTTGTGAGTAGCACCTTAGTCTGCTTTATGCAACACCCCAGAGTTGACATTTGCCTTATACTCTTGAAGACATTCTGATGTCTAGAGACTTCTTGGTCATGACTTTTATTTCTTAAATACGGCAGTTCACACCAATTTAAATATCTATAAGAAATTTATACGCTCTATTTTCAAGGATTTTAAAAAGCAAGATCCTAAAGCAGTGGTTCTCAACCTTAGCAACACAATCCTATCACCCAGTCCTCAAAATTCCTAATGTCAAAGCCACAGGCCAAAACAATTAAAGCAAAATCTATAGAGATGGGATTCGGGCATCAGTGTTTTTTAGAACTCCCTAGGATGATCAAATGTAAATGCAAGGTTAAGAACTACTGTTCTAAACAAGGTTGCTATGTTCAAAAGTACAGAATTGGTGCTCATAAATATATATGGATTGTAGGAGGTGTAGCAGGTTGTTTGTGTGTATGTGTATACACATACGCATATATATACACACACACAAATATATAAAGTCTCTTAAAGATCCAAGGATTTCTGTGTTTTACAATGTAAAACAAATTTATCAGGTTTTCTAACTCTTTATTTTAAAAAATTCTTACAAATTGTTCACATAGCTATTAACTATCTCCTCCAGGAATTCTTGCTAAACACACAGTTTTGCATCTAGAAAATCAGGGAACATAAAAGGGACATTTAATTAAAAAGTATATTTTATATTATACATGTCTGCCTATCTGTCTATTCATCTGTCTATTAATCTATCATTCTAATAAGATAAACACAAGATTACAAGGGAAGGGGAACCTGACTTTTGATTTGTGTATGACCCCATGTTATCACATTTTGAAACAGAAAATACATTAGTAAGACAGATTTATAGGCAATGCTATGGTGTTTGGTCAGAAGCTGGGGAATGCTGTGGTCAGATCTGTGTTTGAGAAGGAACACAATTGCCTTGTGAGCAGGATGGATTCAAGAAAGGTAGGTTAAAGGCAAAACAGCAGTTAGAAGGTAAGTATAACTGTGCACATAAGCGAGGATAAGGGATAAAATGAGAAGCTTCAGTGGAAATGTATATCCAGTGAGACCTCGTGATTGAATACACGTAAAAGATGGGATAGAATTTTCCAGGACCCTTGAAAATATTAAAATGTGAAATTTTGAGGCATATGTTTCAATTCTGTGATGTATATCACAGTGATCTCTCCAGGCTGCAGTTTTGTTGACAATAACTAAATATCTAAATGCTGAGACAGGCCAAGGGGAATAATAACGAACTTGCAGATAGGAAACATCACATTTTTTTCTATTTTTTTATCTATACTTTTTATCTCTGTATGTGTAATACAACCATACAATCTGGCATTAATTGTACCTTCTTAGCGGTAATTTCTAACATTTGTGTGTTAATCCTTCTGTTTTTTGACATGTTCCACTGGCTAAAATGTCCAGGACGATACTGTATGATAATTGACTGTCACTGTCAATTCCCTTTTTGAAAATAATGGTCTCTAGCTTTGAATATTTAGCATTACCTGATGACTTCTAGGGTGAGTTCTGGATAATTTCTTTTTAATAAAGTTGAAGTTTCATGTATTCCCCTCATATTTTAAAATCTAAGGATGCATCTGTTTCATCTGATATTTTTACAACTCTTAAAATCTGGGGCTAGATGTTACTTCTTTCTAAGTTTTGAAAATTTACATTTTCTCTGATGTTCTTCTAGATATTTGAATTATACTCAGTTGTATTATCTTTATTATTTTTCTATTTTCTTATTCAGTGGCTCCAGCCTATGATTACAAGACCGGCAACACCAGTATCACTTAAGACTTGTGAAGAGGGCCGAGCACGGTGGCTCACACCTGTTCCTAGCACCTTGAGAGGCGAAGGTGGGAGAATTGCTTGAGCCCAGGAGTTTGAGACCAGCCTGGGCAATATAGCAAGACCCCATCTCTACAAAAAAATAAAAAATTAGCTGGGTATGGTGGCACACATCTGTAGTCCCAGCTACTCTGGAGGCTGAGGCAGGAGGATGATGGCTTAAACCCAGGAGTTCGAGGCTGTAGTGAGCTATGATCATGTCACTGCATTCCAGCCTGGGACAGAGGGAGACTATGTGTCTTAAAAAAAAACACCACCAACAACAAACAACTTGTAAGAAATTCCAAATCTTAAGTCCCACCCCAGACATGCCAAATTAGAAATTCCAAGAGTGGTGCCCACATTTTGTAGTTTACTAAGTCTTCTGGGTTATTTAGATGCCCACTTGAGTTTGAAAACTACTATTTCTGTTCCTTATGAAAGTTTTTTATTTGAAAAAATTCATTCTTCTTGCTACCTTCAGATTTTTGTTTTTAAAATTGTTGCTTTTTATTTACTAATTTACTGAGAGTCTATTCCTCACTTTTTAAAATTAAAAAAAGCACATAATTTCTTTATTCCCAGTGCTTTGGTGGGACTTTTCTTAATTACTAATACTCAGATAGCTGTATTCACATATTTTATTTTTCCTAGGTTTTTAAAAATTGAAATGAGTAATAATAACCCACATTTATGTAGATGATTCTTAGAGCAGGAGTCAATTTACTCACTCACAAATTTGAGGGTAAGAAATTGAGAGAAGGCACAGTGAGGGTGGGTTTGTCTGTGTTTCACAAGGCAGCAGTTGGGGTAGCTCGAATTGCTGGAGCTAGTTCAGATGCATTTGCAGTGATCATGTGTCTGGGTCTTGGGATTTACATTGTTTGTATCTCTTGGATCTTGTCCAGTAGCCTCTTCATGTGGTTAATTTGGGCTTCTCAGACATGATAGTCTCAGGGTACTTAAAATGCTGGCTTCCCTCAAGATGCAAGATCAGAAACTTTTAAGTCTTAAACCTTAGGGATGGAACTTACATTTCCACCTCACTCTATTGGTTACAGCCGTTCTCATGCTTAGCCCAGAATCAATGGGAGAGGAGTACACAAGGACATGAATACAGGAAGAAATCATTCATTGGAGTCCACCAATGTAACAGACTACTAAAGTTTACATTATTAATACAAGACTAATAACACAGGAGAATTAAACATATGTTCAGAAAATATCAACAAACAGAAAAAGAAATCAGAAATTGCATTATTATTAGCAGGCAAAGTAGATTTGAAAAAAAAATACATTAATTGGGGCAAAGTCTCATTTTATATTGAAAATAAGTTAATGATTAAAAAAACTAGTAATCTTTAAACTTTATAGGATAAATAACATAATGATGCCATATAAATAAAATACACTAATGCTTTAGGAGAAATTGTCTAAAAATACAAGTATGAAAAACTTATTTTTGTAGCACAAATCAATGACTCCAATATTAAAGTTAATACAATAATAGTATGTGGAGAACAACACACCCCTATAATTTAGCACATCTTGAACAAAGAAGTATTTGCAAGGTCAATACTTACTATAAAAATAATTTGGATATTCTTTATAGGCTATCTCACAGTAGTACATCTGGGTTCTGTTCATATCTTCCTCACTTTAAGGTGGGTAGTTTATTTGACTGACTCCAAAGTTTGGGTGTTTGATTGCACTCTCTCTTCTATTATGAAAGATTTTATTATTCCTATTGCCTAGAGAGTTTACCATTAAAAAACACTCATTTCTAAATACTTCACAATAACATGTGGGTTTCTCTTTGCCAGAAGCACTGCAGCACAAGCTACAAAATTCAAAGGGTAATGTTTCATGGCATGATCCCTCCGTCGTCTGACATGCCCATGCCTGCTTACCATTTCCCACGTTAGGGTTGGGTTACTGAGAACGCTAGTCTCCAAAGAGATGTAAAGAGAGGTGGTGGTTGAGTATGTGGGGTAAATGAATGACCCTGGATAATCAAGAGGCAGAACTCATTGCAAGGGAAGATGGGTTGCAAGATTGCTGATAGGTAATGTCTGCTTTTGATTAACAGTGGGTACTCAGTAACAACGTATGATCATTCCCTTCCTGCTCTGTTTTGCCTCTAGGCCTCCCTGTGTTTTGGTATTAAAATTATCTGTTTTTAAAAAAGAAAACAAAGAAACTATCTGTTTTAGTTTCTATCTCCTCCTGGTCTGTCGTCTCTTTGAGGCAGAGACCATAATGTATTCATAGTACTCCACTTGACATATAGGCTCAATGCCTGGTATATTGGAAGCAAACAGTGAATGTGTGTGTGCCATATCCCCATTCCCACCAAGAAACAAAATAAAACAGAATACAGAGCTCTACATCATATCACAATAGAATAGGAACTTTGAAAAGAAGTTTACTAAAAGCCAAAGACATGAAAGTAGTTTTCAAATGAGAGTCAGTAAAAGAATAGCAGAGGTCAAAAGCTTAGAGAGTTTTAGTGATGGGCTTGAAGGCTTTACAGCTGAAAAGAAAAATCCCTAATAAAGGGATTAGCCAACCATGAGTCTGATGAGTAGGAAGTGGGGCCACCTTCAGAAGCACGTAGAAGAATTGATTGTACTATCTTCAGTTGTTCTTCAGTAGTAGTAGTTTTGGTTTTAAATATATCATATATATGCATGTGTGTCTATGGATGTGTATGCCTTCAAGATAATGTGTGCGCCTTCTATGAAACCCACAGTTGAGAGATAAAACCCACAGTTGAGAGATAAAAAGCCTCTAAATTTCCCCAAACTTCAACACTGATAACATTTTAAATACACCTGTCATGTCTATTCTCTGTATACTTTTTTCTAAAATATTAAAATAATTTATACATGCACACATACACAACAAATGCTTTTCAATCCGTTTTCTTTGGCTTTTTATTAAATTATGTACTTTTTAAAAGTCATATATAAATGACTAAATGATAATCCAGCTGTATGGGTATAATAATCTTTTACTTTCCTAGTTAAACATTTTCATTATTTATTTTCGTAGTCAAACATTTTAATTATTCTTTTGTTCTTATCGTGATTTCTCTCTCTCTCTCTCTCTCTTCTTTTTTTTTTTTTTTTTTTTTTGTGACGGAGTCTCGCTCTGTCACCCAGGCTGGAGTGCAGTGGCGCAATCTCAGATCACTGCAAACTCCGCCTCCTGGGTTCACACCACTCTCCTGCCTCAGCCTCCCAAGTAGCTGGGATTACAGACATGAGCCACCGTGCCCCGCCCTTACTGTGATTTTTCTATCCCAGTTCTTAAGCTTGCTTCTGGAAGCATCTGAGACTTAGAAAAACAACAAGAGAGTATAATGAAAATGGGACTTTCTCACAAAATTAATGTGCATGTTTTTTTCTTCTCCTACATGCTGAATGTAATATTCATACAGTAGCCAATAATCTACATCTTCTTAGATACTTTTTCAATATAAATTATTTGTTTTTCAAATGACATTGATGTCTTCGTCACTATAAGTGGCATTCCTGAAGCAGGTTTCTGTTAGATTTTTTGAGTCCCAAACCCTCTTCTAACAGAATCATTTAAGAAATTGTTTTAGCAACTATTCTGTTATTTTTTTTTTTTTTTTGACATCTGGATTTGCTTTCCAGCAAGACGGTCAGAAGACAAGTGTAGACATACTATGAAAACTGCCTATTCACTTAAAGTAATATATGCATGCTACAGCTTTACCATATTGCAATTGTAACATTTTACATGCTTGCCATTGGAGAATAAAGTCACTTTTTGTTTTAAGAAAAGGAACGCCAATTGAAGTCCAATAAGTTTTTTGAGAAGTTGATCCCCTTGTTTAAAAGTTTGGATCTTATACCTCACAGATTATTCTCAGGAGATCAGATTAAAATAATCTCTGGGTGTTAGCATAAAATCATAATCCAAAAGCACATAAGAAAAATGGAAATAGGACTATTTAGAAACACTGAAGAACTAACCATTTTCTTTCTGTGTAAATAAAGATGATTTTCAGTAGAAATTGTAGTGATGTTTTCAGTATTGCGATATAACACAAATTGCTGACTCTGTTAGAAGAGGGTTTGGGACTTAAGTCATTTCAGAGGGCACTGAGTTCATGCAGAGTTTTCTTTAAAATAACCAGGGAGTTTCAACTGAAATAGTGTGTACTGGCTGGATTTAAAAGAGAAATACATATTCTACAGAGAGTATATTAGTTGACTCTTACTTCCAACCTCATCATTATGCTAAACAATTTAAAGAAAGATTAGTTGAGCTTTTACTATGTGCCAGGGTCTATGTCACATTCTTTGCATTCATTATTTTATTCCATTCTCAGTCTTCCTGAGAAATAGACATCATTTTATCCCAGTTTGAGAACTGAAGATTTCAGCTTTAAAATCCTAAAAGAGCTTGCTCAGATTCATATCGCTATGAAATTGTACAGCTGGATTTGAATCCCAATCATCTGAAAACATAGTTCCTTTTCTTAATGACTATGGCGAGGTTTGCTTAACCTCTACCACCTTTCTCTAATAGTACATTATCAATATCAGGACATTAATGCTGGCAAAATACTAAGAACTAGAAAACATATTCAGGATTCACCAGTTTTTGCATGCATTCACATCTGTGTGTGTGTGTGTGTGTGTGTGTGTGTGCCTGCAGTTCTATGAAATTTTATCACATATTTAGATTTGTGAAAACACCACCTTAATCTTCTCAATGTTTTACTTCTGAGGAGAGTTATAGCTTGTACCTAGGGCTTAATTTAATTATATGCATCGCAGTCATGGAAATAAGACAAAAGTAATCTTTGCAAGGTTGGAGTCAGCCTCATCATGGCTGAACAGGCTTGATCTCAGACATCCACAGCGAGGGAAACTATGGTGGTGAATAGAACTTAGCACTCTAAAAAGGAATGGGGAGTCTCAGAAAAGTCACAATTAGGTGACAAATCTAAGGAGACAGAGGTAGGATTTCAAATGGGACTCAAATTTTACTAATTTGCAAAGTAGTATTAATGGTAGTGCATCCACAAGAGTCTTAGGTTATTGTCAAAAATAGAAGTGAAATTTGTATAGCTTTTCTAGTTACTATGCATAATGAATGTGAATGGGTAGGACTAGCTTAAAGGAATATACAGTTGTAATGGACAATTTAGATTTCAGATTTATTACACAGATGATAGAAAATGTGTTCCAAAACCTGGTACAAGAAAAATGACATCATTTCTTTGTTATAGAATTTAATCTTCTCTGTATTCACACAGAGCTACGTGATGAGGGCACTGGCACCTCTCTCTCCCAAGGTACTGCCAGTCTCTGATTCTCTGTGTTAAATGAAGGTCAGGGAGGGTGAGTTGAAGAATGGTGGATTGGAAATGATCATAAACTCTCTCAGCAATGAAAGTGTTGAGTCTGTATGCACTGCAGGGCTGAACATTTGTTGGAATTATCCAGCCATTTCAGATGAAGTAAAAGTAAATAAATAAAAAATGTAAAAGCACACAAACCTGTCAAAGTTATTTTTGTGCATTCTGCATCTGGAAAACTTTCTCCGCATCCTTCCCATTTCACTATTTGGCCTTATTTATGAAATATTAACATATTTATTTAATGTGCAATCCCGAGACATATTTACACTCCCTACATGGAAGCTTTTCTAGGACATGTATCTTGTGTTAGTCATATTACTCATTTTTTTATTATTGGGATATGCTGAATTCACACATGGTAGATGCTCAATAAATGTAGGCTAAATGGAGCAAGAATGACATTTATTGAATCCTTAACAAGTGTCATAAGAATATTTAGCACATGGAATACTCAAGTATGTCTTTCTATCAACAGTAATTAAGAAGGTCTTCTACAGAGGAATAAGCTAAGCACCATGGAGAGTGCTCAACAAAGTAAGACCACCCAACTATTCAGTTAGAGATATAGAATTTTTTTTTCTGAAATCTTTGAAGTGGCCCAGAATATACCACCCCAAAATATGCTGTTTTGGCATAAAGATTACTTTGAGCTGAAGGCAAATGAGAATCAATAGATACAGAGAGATGCCAAATAGATACAGAGAGAAACAAAGTTTACCGGAAGTCTCTCCTCCCTGGAAAGTTTTGTGGCCATAAAAACTGAAAGTTGGCACTGAGATGGGTCTGCAAATAAATCTTATTAAAATAACCTTTATCTTCCACCAACTTCCTTTATATATTTCCTACGCACTTTTCCACAGTTTTCTGTTGTTTTGTCTCCACAATTTATTGAATGTATTGAATTTTGGAGACGAGACAATTTTTCTTTAATTAAAAATTATATAAGCTCTCAGGCCTAGCTGCTTTTTGGGGTCTTTTCTTTTCTTTTTTTGAAACGGAGTCTTGCTTTGTCACTTGGAGTGCAGTGGTGTGATCTCATTTGAAGGAATACTCTTGCCTCAGCCTCCCAAGTAGCTGAGACTACAAGTACACACCACCACATCTGGCTAAGTTTTGTATTTTTAGTAGAGACAGGTTTTACCTTGTTCATCAGGCTGGCATTGAACTCCTGACCTCAAATGATCTGCCTGCCTTGACCTCCCAACGTGCTAGGATTATAGGTATGAGCCACCGCACCTGACTAGGGTCTTTGTTTTTCTATGAAGGCCTCTTAGGCAGATGTGAGAATGAAATTTTACTCCTGTTAATCTGTCTTCTGTTAGTCTAATTTGCAGGGTCCCAACCACTAAACCTAAGAGGTTACAGAAAAAAGTTGTTATTATTTTTCTCTCTTGTATCTTAATCACATTTACTTTTTCTGGGGGGGAGGGGAATGATCTAATTTAATTAATTTTATTTAATGAGAACAAAAATATGAATTAGGAATTTTTTAATGGAGTATAAATAATTACTCTAAAGTAAGAAGTCTTGTTAATGGAAAATCCCAACTAGATGGATGCAAATAATAATTTGGAATTCAGGAGCAATCAGGGGAAATCTGCCAAGAGTTATTTTAGGGAAGAATAGTGCACACAGTTTCTTCCCTATTCTGTGTGAAGCAGGATAACAAAGAGCACTGGTGTTCATTAGAAAGATTTACAGAACCACTTAGAAAGTAAGAAGCTGCTTATTCTGAAAAAGTGAAGCAGAATAGTCAAGGAACTGTTGCAAAGATATCCTTTGGCCTCTACAGGCTGCTTAGGCTGATCTATATTCTTCATTCTTCTCTTCCCTCTTCCCTCCATTCCCCAAATGTTCCTGTGGTCCAGCTCACCAGAGTTTAGTTTTATAACCTCACCTGAGAAAACTGAGGAAGAAAGAAAAAAGAATAAAGTGAAAACGCGGATTTCAAGATGGAAATAAATGAAACTATAAATGGACTCAAGGTGGTAGAGGAATAAAGTTTGAAATAAGATGATAGATTCTGAAACTCATTGCCGGTATTTGGCCTAAAAGCATAGCGAACTCTAGTTCTGCCAGGCTTGTTTTATGATCAATGCATTTAAAAGGAAAAAGTTAAAAAAAATCAGCTATTAAAAATCAGGATTTTGAAGGGTAAGTAGTAATTGAAAAATGTGCCTTACATCACGCCAAGTAAAAAGAAAAAATGTCAGACAATAAAATTGCAGCCACGCAAGTCATCTAACAGTACTCAAATCATGCATATGTATTGACAAGGTTTGATAGGAGACATGTAAATTTAGAATGCTTACATTTGTTAAATTAATGACATTATTATTGAATGTTTTTTCATTATGATATTCATCAATGTCATAATGGCAGTTGTACAATAAATATGATGATTTTTAGCAGAACAGAAAAGTCGCTGTTTCACCCTGTGTTCTCCCAGTAAGACAATTTGATGAACTTTCATGGATTTAAAATATACACTTTGTAAATAATTATACATTTTATTTACTACCAAATGACTCAAAATTCTTTTTAGGGTACAGCACAAAATAAAACAAGCATTTGGTGAATTCTTAGGATCTGATAGACACAATTGATTAGGTGGATCCATAGGAACGTGTCAGAGTGACTGCAATTTTCCCCATATGCTTAATCTGTTCCTACTGTGGCGGTTTTCCAGTTGTGCCAATTAGATTTTTACAAAACAGAGATAAGATTTAAACTGATCTGATTTGCTCTAACATTTAAACAAAAGCCAATTTTGTGAAATTTCTGAGATCTTTACATTTCCTTCCACTGCTAAAGTCAAAGATGCCATGAGTATAACAAAGTGTCCTATCAATAGGAACTTTGTACAAAGAAAGTCTGCAGCTTAAGTGAGAGAAGACATCAGGTCCTCCACTAAGTGAAGATATCGAGCAAATAAGTATTTAATATTTAATTTTTCCAATAAAGTACTGATTACTTTAAAATCAGTAAAACATATCTGTCCCATTTAGAATTCTAGATTGTGGTAAGAACCAAATGAGGCAATGAGTGTAAAATGGATTTATAATTTTCAAAAGTTGATACAGATAGTCTTGTTATTGTAATTGGACAATAGTGATTTGTAATAACTGAATTACTCAAGTATTTTGTCCTCTGACCTTTTCATCCTCTGAATGAATTTTGCCACTAGAAAATTAAGTAGTATTTGAAAAATATCCCATAACCCTTGGAAAAAAATTATGTAGACTTCATTATTTTATTTAGCATATATCATATGCCTCATACTCTCACACAATTCAGAATAAAATATCCAACATGTTGCATAACCATATATTTGAAGTTTATTTCAAAGTTAGTGAATGAGTAACAACAAAAAATTGATATTGATCGAGGATTTTAAGCATTCCAAGGTAAATATTTTACTGTATTTTATTGTTTTATTTTTATTATAACACATTTTAGCATTTTATAAAAGGAACAAGGCATTAATAAAAACGCCTGAAAAATTATATGAGAACATTTTAAATTAAAATAACCAAGTATAAAAGGTTTTTATAAAATAATGAAATTACCTCATTTAATAATAATGTAGTATATTATATTTTTTAATCAAACTATAAAAGAGTCTTGGGAAAGATGAAGGAAGGAAGGAAGGAAGGAAGATGGAAAGAGAGAAAGTGAAAGAAAGAGAAAGAGAGAGAAAAAGACAGATGAGGGACAAGGATGGAGGAAGGGAAAGAGGGAGGGAGAGAAGGAGAGAAAGAGGGAGAGAAAAAATTATCCAGTTAGCACACCATAGAGAAGAATTCTTATAGTATAGAAATGTCCAATTTGGCAGATTCCACAGTTTTACAAATAAATAAAAATATCATCATGCAGAGCATGTGGCAGGAAAAATACTTTGTAAAAAACTTTTAACAAAAAATATTTTTACTGCAGGCCTTGAAAGAAACATAAAAGAGAGATTTATATTGATCAGAACTTGTAAGAATCCTGGCCAGGTACAGTGGCTCACACCTGTAACCCCAGCACTTTGGGAGGATTACTTGAGGTCAGGAGTTCTAGACCAGCCTGACCAACATGCAGAAACTCTGTTTCTAAAAAAAAATATGAAAATTAGCTGAATGTGGTGGCACACACCTGTAATCCCAGCTACTTGAGAGGCTGAGGCAGGAGAATCACTTGAACCCAGGAGGCAGAGGTTGCAGTGAGCTGAGATTATACCACTGCACTCCAGCCTGGGCAACTGAGTGAGTGAGGTTCTAACTCAAAAAAAAAAAAAAAAAAAAAAAAAAAAAAAAAAAAAAAAAAAAAAATCCTGAAATAAAAGTGACCAATCTTGATACAACTCACGTGAGATTTAATTGGAAATTAGATGAAATAATCAGTTAAAGAGAAGAAGCAGAAGAGAAAACCATACAATGCTAAACTCATTCCACCTAAGGAGGTCAACCAATTTTAGATTTGCTAGGACAGTGTCACAGTTTACCATCACTGGTATGGTTTGACTCTGTGTCCTCACCCAAATCTTATCTCAAGTTGTAATACCCACATGTCAGAGGAGGGACCTGGTGGGAAGTGATTGGATCATGGGGGTGAATTTCCCTCTTGCTGTTCTCATGATAGTGAGTGAGTTCACTCAAGATCTGATGGTTTAAAAGTGTGGCTCTGTCCTCATAGCTCTCTCTCTCTCTCCTGCCTCCATGTAAGATGTGCCTGCTTCCACTTCTGTCATGATTGTAAGTTTTCTGAGGCCTCCTCAGCCATGCAGTGTGAAAATGGACTAATACCATCACTCACCTGAACTGAGTTTGATATAATTTAGAAAACACAGAGAAATTGTCAATTTTTCCAATTTCCAAATGTGGGGAGGATTTAGGACTTTAGGACTCCAGTTTTCACATCAGAGTTTTTCAAATGTCTCCTAATTTGAACTACCTTGTAATTTTTCTCTAAAAAGGGACCGTTCTAATGGGCACCAAGCATAGGTCACAATGGTTTATCTCGAGAATCTAATAGTCCAGATAATTTAGATCTCTCACTTTCTAGCTCTATTGAGGGAACATTTAACCTCTCTAAGCGTCATTTCTGTAATTCAGAAATGTTGATGCTAATTATCTACCTACTTTGCTCATTTGTTTGTTAATCTATTCAGTCAACATTTACAGAGTACCTACTATGTTCCAGGCACTATCAATGCTACAAGGAAAAAAAATAAATATTTTTTCTTTCATGTTTCAGATGACCACTTAGGATAATTTTTCCAAAAAATAAACTATTAACTTAAGTAACATAAATATCAGAAAATTATAAGACATAATAATATAAAACATAATATTCTACTCTAAAGAAATGGTCTATTCCTTTAGACTATTTTAAAGACTTTTGTAATGAATTGTAATGCAAACTTTTTGAAGACCAACATCTCTGTCAGTTTATACATGATACATTTAGCTGAGTTTTAATATTAAAATTTTGAGCAAATTTCTTTGAAATGTTATGTGGCATTAATCCTCATCATCACTCACAATCAGAAAAGACTTACTCTGTGCCTCTTTATCTGGTTTACCTTGCTCAATCTTCAGAACAATCCTACCAGAGGTCATAATTTTTTCTCTTATTTTCAGATGAGGAAATATTAGTTTAGAAGATTATATTGCATGTCACAAAGCTAGGAAATGGTAGAGAATGGAATGTATACTGCCAGATTCTACAGCTGATAATTTTGAGAAAAGAACTATTCCATTTATGCATTTCAATGAGTTTTTTAATTGAATTCTTTGTCTTATAGTATGTTTGTTCTCCATGAAGTGGGCTGTATCCAGTGGTGTGCTAATAAACTGGCTCTCCAACAACAACAACAAGAAGCACCAAATTATAATATTTGCTGATTTCTGTTGTTTAGACACTTCCTCATTAGCCAATTTCAAACTATCTACAAGATGCCACTGAATGTGGAGCTGATAAGAAACGCACATAATCATCTCGTCCAAGCTGGCATAACTAACTCCAGAATACCATTGTCTGTGCTAGTAATCAGGTATTATATTACAGCTCCCTCCTAATAATACTGGAACTGGACCCTGTAAACATTTCTCCTTTACCATCTGACTCTAAGTTAGGCTTTGTGCGTAGAAGGCACCTGATGGGCACAGTACTGAACCAAAGAGCAGGAGGACGGGGACTCTCTCTGGTTCCAATATGCTTTCCCAACACAGGAGCCAGCAGATTGATAAGCAAAAGGTAGCAGCTATGACAGAAAGTTTCTTTACCACTTGGTGACTGGTTTCTATAAACTAGCACTGACCCTTTCCCTTTGAGCCATTTCTTTGCCACCCCAGCAGCTCATATATTCCTGTGGCAGCCTTATCCTCCTCAAGAAGAATGTCAGCCTTGGATAGTAGTGAGGGCAATATCTTCTAAATTCTCAGCTCTTTCCTTGTTCACTTTTCCTCAGCCCACACATATTTGCTGCTTTCTGCACCTGCAATTTCTGGACCTCTTAGAGTCTTTTAGTACTTAACCCTCTACTAAATTCATCACACCATCCCACAGTTTAAATTATTGCTGTGATTTCTTTCTCTTTTTCTGGACACTGATTGATACATGAACTTAAAATAACCAAACAAGCAAATGAAAAGCAGGATGCAAATCTCTCCTTTGACTAAAAATATTCCTGGGTCATATCTGAGGTCTAAGTGAAGCCTTCCTTTGTGCTCTGCATCATTCTCCAAACAACGCATGAGTAGTTTGATCTGGGATTAATAATGAAATAGCAATCACAATAATACTAATAATGCTAATAGCATGCAGAGTTTATTACATATGAAGAATGTGCCAAGATCTTTGCTGTGAAATAAATGATTCTAAAAGTCCTCCTTGGAAGTATGTAGACATTTTAAAGATAAACAAATTAAGGCCAAAAGACACGCAGCTAAAAGACAGCAGAGCCAATGGCTCTAGAGTTTGCTCTCTTTACAGTTTAACACTCTGCTGCTTTAGCAAATGCCTTTCACCACAATTATTAAGATCTTAACTCTGAGGAAATAAATATCTGCTAGAAAAAACAGAAAACTGAATAATAACTTTAATTCCATTATGATTTATTCTATTTTTTTAAAAACTTTAGAAGTTCAGAAACTTCTGGAACTAAAAACATACAGCTATTTTCTTACTTTCTTGTCACTTGTTCCACTTGAAGAAATGTCTTAGAAACTAGCAAACCTGCTTTATTTTGTGAACCCTAGAATTTTCCCAGCTTATGCTAAGAATAAAAGAGCTGCCAATTTCATTAATTACCTTTAATATTCAATTCTCCAGCATAATGAATTCCATCTTCACACACATCTGAGAAAATTACATTGGAAACTTAATATATTGCCTTTTGCTGGGTTTCAGTGAATACCTTAGTGAAGGCAGAAGTCAGCCTGAAATCCTTGGCAGACTCACTTTCATCCTTTTAGCACCTGCATCAGGTGCCAACCACACTCACGCCTGGACGTGCCCTCGGCCCTGTTACTTTCATACCATAACCTAAAGGCATGATGCCAATGGCACAATGTGTTACTGTTTTAGACCTTGGCAGTACCTGCTGCTTTAGAGCTTGTTAGTATCAATGGTGCTTATAAAATAGATCATCTACTTCACTCCATTCCCCATCCTCCTTGCACATAAGCAGGGATATGTGACTACTTATGGCGACTGGACTGTGGACAAAAGCATTATTTTCAAAAAGAAGTACTGAAGAGTCACTAGCTGTTTTCCCTGCTGTATGATCACAGAATATGCTGATGGCACAGCTACAACAGGGTTTCTCAACTTTGATACTACTGACATTTAAAGCAGGTAATTCTGAGTTGAGGTTAGGCATGGAGGTGTCCTGTTCAATTTAGGATGCTTAGCAGTATCTCTGGCCAACACCAAATAGAAGTCAGGATTATCCTCTCCAGTTGTGACAACGAAAGATATATTTTGACATTACCAAATATTCTCTGGGGGAGGAAGTTGCCCCAATTTGCAGTCCAGAGATCCCATCGAGCTACAAGATAGTGAATCCTCCATTAGCCTGGTTCTCTGACACGCTAAACTGGAGCTGAATATATCTGTCATCCATACTGTGTGATATAAGTGATATTAGAACACACCCTCCCCAACAAACAGACACACAAATAAATACAAAAAAAGCAAAAACAAAAACAAGATAAAATTTTTTATATTAAGCCAATGAGATTTAGGAGTTGTTACTGCCATAGAGCCTATGCTGATTAATAAATACTCTATATGCACTTTTTCCAGACAAATTTATCAACTTGTGTTGTTTCAATCATCCTCTGATGATTGACTTTCTTTTTTTATATTTTATGCCCAACTTCTTCTCTAACATTCTTAAACGTTATCCATCTGCCACCCTGACATCAACTAGTAGTGATAATAAAGGTACTATAAATATATGTACTTTTTCCCATCTAATCTTTCTCTTCTGATACAAGCAAATTTGGAAAACTAGGAGTCATCCTCATCCCCTCTCTTTGCCTCATTTGGTAGCTGGAGTTTACCTCATAAGTATCTGAAACTCTCATCTTCTTTTTCTATACCTTCTACTACCACTCTAACACAAGCTATTATTATATCTGGTCTGAATCTCTTCAATAGCATCCTAACTCCTAAAATTAATTTCTGTATCATGTAATCTATTTTCCATAGAGCAGATAAAACAATCCTTTAAAAATGAAACTCTGTCCATACCATTTCTGTGAATATAACTCTTTAAATATTTATTTTTTAATTGGTCTTAGACTAAAGACCAAAATCCTTAACGTGAAATATTATCTGGACAGTGTTATACTCTAGTTTCATTTCTCATCTGTTTTCCTATAGGTCCCTAACATTTACTTTCAGGATTTCTTTTATATACCAAAAGTTGCCATGAATTTTGTCACTTTAGGTCCTTGTGCGGGTTATTTTCTTTGTTAGGAGTACCCTTACCCAGCACACATTGCCTCACCAATCCCTATACGTTTGTGAGATCTCAGCCCCACTTTCACCTCTTCAAGGGTGTTTTCTCTGAAATCCTCAAGTCATCAGACTATACAATGACTTCTTTCCTTCAAAGTAACTATTCCAGTGTGATTATTTATTAACAACTGTTTTATCACTAGACCATAAATTCTATGAAGAGGGGAACCCATTTCATTAGATGTTTATTTAATTTCCCAACACATGGTATAGCACCTAGATTACAACAGACTATAATATTTTTGGAAAGAAGGAAGGAAGGAAGGAAGGAAGGAAGGAAGGAAGGAAGGAAGGAAGGAAGGAAGGAAGGAAGGAAGGAAGGAAGGAAGAAAGGAAGGAAGGAAGGAAACGAGGGAGGGAGGGAGGGAGGAAGGCAGAAAGAAAGGGAGGGAAGGAGGGAAGAAGGGAAAGAGAGAGGAAGAAAGGAAGTGACTTAAAAGGACAATCAATATTTGAGGTTCTGTAAGGTAATAAAAAACAGATTTCAATCCATGTTTTCCTCTTTCACCTACAGAAAAAAGTAAAATTTTAATCAGTAAAGGATTACTCATTACCAAATATAGTATGTTTAGTTAATGTTGGCTATCAAGGTCAATGTTACAGAATTGTTTTAAAATTTTTATAAATAATTTTAAATTTTATACTCATAGATAATAAACTATAATTCTGAGTTAATGTCATTAAAACTTCTTCCATTGTAATCAATGCAAATTTCTCTTGAGTTTTCAGTTTTATTTGAGTGTATGTGTATGTTATATTGTGTGTATATCACCACCAGTATAAACAATATGTTCATGCTGAGTGTATCTAACACTAGCAGGGCACTTAATACCAAATTAATTTCCCATTGAAGCCACTGCATCTGTGTTTCAGTTACTAAAATTCTAAATTTAGTGGAAAATATAAGTATACTTTCTTATTATCATTGCATTAGTATTTCTAGGACAAACAAGAATAACAACTAAAGTGTTTATTAGGGAAATGGTATTTCAGCGTGAATTTATGCTTACCAAATATAAGTGTCTTATTCAGATGGCATTTATGTGATTGACTCTATTTTGGGTACAAGCCTTTCAAGATATGAATTTTCCCTTCAAACACAAATATACAGCCATAGCTTCCACTTAGAATCAATTCTTTTATTTTTAACTAGACTAGGAATTTCTTAGGGTTTAATATTCAAGTCTTTTTGAGAAATATGCTAACTGTCTTCATCAGGATGTTTATTTTCAATATGTATGAATGAACACGCCTTTGGTTAACCCTACTGGTCTCACAGGGCTTCCTAAGATCCTTTCTACCCACCCCTCTGCATGAGGAAGACATGCCCTTCACCTAACCATCCAGCCTAACGAGCTAAGGTCGCCAATGCTCTCTTTTGAACGATGCCCTCTGTTTTCAGCCCAATAAGTAATTTATGTATTGATTTCAAGTAAAATTTTCACCAGGACTTATAACGAGGGTACTTGTAAGTACATTCTTCTCTTAACTCTGCAACTAGTAATTTTGATCTTTTTATTCAGGATTAGGGAATTTCCAAATGATTTTGAAATGCAAAGTGAACCATATATGTAAATACAGACATTTGGGATGCTTACATTTTTTAGAAGTTCTTTTTTTATTAAGTAGTCTATTGCCTTTTGACTCTGCATTATTATTGCAGAAGCCAGAATGGTATCTTGGGAGGTAATGCACTTCTCATTCTGTTTCTATCCTGCATTTTTTAAAATGCTTTTCCTCTGCTTCATCAGATTTTGCTACTACTGTATTTTGTTGGAGAAGATAGCAACCTTGAGTGCTGCTTGCTAAACACATATACTCAGAGTTGAAAGTGTATTGATTTTAAAGCAATTACATTAAATAAGTATGCAAGTTAATCATGAACTTGGATGTCTCCTGGTAAACAGGGACTACTCTCTTATTTTAAAAATAATCAATCTTGCTTTGAATGCAAAATAGAACCTGAAATCCTACATTTCACATGTTCATGTTATGTTATTCTGAATAAGTGCACACACACACACACACACACACCAATAATGTATACTTTTTTACCAGCTTAATTACTATTCATTATTTAGGTTTCAGCTCCAGTATCACTTTTCGAGAAAACTTCCCAACTGCTACCACCAAAATGCAAGTGTATGTTACGATCTGTTTGTTTTTTTGCCATGTGCACTCATAGAGTTGCTGTCTTGTCATTTTGAACATAATCTCAGTTTGTCTTTATACATTTATTCATGTGACTATATTTCATTAATGTCCCTTACCTTCATTAGGGTGTCGTATGTGAACAGAAACTGTATCATTTTTTTTTGGTCCCCATTGTATTTCCAGAGCCAAGCAAAGGACCAGACAAGTAGTGAGATTTGACTGACAGGTTTAAATAGATGGACAAATAAAGGAAGCATATGATTTTCAACAGAAGATAATTTGTCTTCTCGGTGATCCTTAAATTGGCAGAAGTTGATTTCTGTTTAAGTTCTGTTTTAATAATTGTTTAATAAGAACCATATAGATGACTGTCATTCTTTAAGAGAACAATCTTTTTGTTTACATAAAAAAACACCCTTTAGCTGTTTCTAATGGTAACAGACTGTTAATTTAATCAGAATGCATGCAATTGTGGCTTATAATATAGCAGCTCTTACATGGAAAGCTTATTTGAAGGGCAGGATCTGAGAAATAAAAATGGGGAAAATCACTGTTTGATTAGTATGAGAGTAACTCTATGTTTATAGGATTATTTGATTGTTCATTTTCTTTATTCTTTCTCCTAAGCCCATCATCGCTCAGCTTTTTTTTTTTTTTTTTTTTTTTTTGGTATTTTCCAATGTTCCTTCAAGAGGAATCCTCTGATTTAAGATGTAATAACCTCTGGAAACTGAGGTCTGCTCACCTTCTGACCTTGTTTCCTTACAGATTTCTTTTTTTAGCAACAATACAGACTCTTTCAGGCAGCTGATACCCTTAATGTGGGTCTAAGTTTTCACTCTAACTCAAAAGAACATAGGTGACTTTAAACATTTCTTCCAGCTCTAGTATTCTGGGCTATAGTTTTATGCAATATGGTGGCAAGTAGAAAGCCATGTATAAGAGTCTTAATACAATACAACTCCATTGTAAATTTATAGCAGTTTACATTTATTCAGCAAATGTTTATTGAAAACCTACAATGTTCTAGGCATTGTGCTAGGCATGTCTGCCAAAATCCAAAGGAAAGAATACAGGTAAGAGAATGAGAGTTAGTCAGAATTAAATAATTTCATCATGGTCAAAGTGTTTGTGATGGTGCTAGGATACAAACTCAAGTCTGAGACATGGAAGATTTTGTTGAAATCTCAAGACTTTTTAAATGTTCAAGTCCCATTTTCCCCAATAAATTTATTGAATTGTGGTCCTTCTTTACTAGGAAGTCTGGCTGTCCTCACAGATGACAAGAGATTGGCATTCAGTACTTCTGGTATCATTTCTGAGAATTCTGAGAGTTGAGATACTGCCTGGTGTGATTTGGCTGTGTCCCCATCCAAATCTCATCTTGAACTATAGCTCTCGTAATTCCCACATGTCATGGGAGGGACCTGGTGGAAGGGAATTGAATCATGGTGGCAGGTCTTTCGTGCTCTGTTCTCATGATAGTGAATAAGATCACAACATTTGATAGTTTTATAAAGATGAATGTCCTGGCACACGCTCTCCTTGTCTGCCACCATGGAAGACATGACTTTACTCCTCCTGTACCTTCCACCATGATTGCGAGGCCTCCCCAGCCACATGGAACTGGGAGTCCATTAAACCTTTTTCTTTATACATTACCCAGTCTCGGGCATGTCTTTACTAGCACGTGAGAAGAGACTAATACACTGGCTTCTTTATCATTTTGGAAGCATTCGTGGCTAAGAAATGTTAGGCTTATCCTAGATTCTGCATGGCAGAGAGTAAGAAGAGAAACATGCAGAGAAACACATAAAATCGTAAAGCTTTAAATAGAATGCTGATTTAGTATCAGTTCAATATGATCAAAATACTTGACCTCATATATGAGTTTCCCATTATACAAATGGAAAATGATCAGACATAGAATTTTTAAGGGTTAAATGGGTAGAATATGTGGAGCACATTAGACTTTCCTGTGGAGGTAACTAAGAACCAGAGTGATAACTTCCAAAGCACTAAATGCAAGAGTGGGTCAGTCTTTCTGTTACTTAGATTTGTGGCAAGTTCTGAAGACGAACATTTGTTTGAGGGGTATTGTTTAAAATAGTAAATTTTTTTTTTTTTTAAAACTTGGCTAGCTTTGGGCAGGATAGAGGCAGCAAAGTGAGAGAGTAGAAGTGGGATACACACTAGTTCACCCATAAGATTTGATGCTCTCCTGAGAGGCAAAAAGCTTCCCATTATTGCAGGACTTTCACCTTAGTTCAGCCAAAAACAGGGTCCTTGTCAAGCGACCAGAAAAGACTGGGCTTGCAGACACCTGGAAGTATGAGAAAAGTGGAAATTATTGGGTGAAAATGAAAACTCAGCAAAGCAATAGAGGTTCCTGTTAATAGGCCCCCATCTCACAGATTGAATTTCAGATTACCACCCCGGAACAGGAGAAGCCAAGCTCCTCTCCCATGCAAAATGGCATGAACTTCTGTGGCTCCACCCCAGGGAACACTCCTCCCAGTGGACAGGCCAGTGGAAGGTTCTCCAGTGACCCCTTTGTACTTAGCAGTCTCACCATTGTATTTTGGGAATGAAATAACCAGTCTTTTTGCTAGGATATGAGTAAATGCCAGCAGAGAGATGGTGGTGGTCATGGCTCATCCAGGTGGAGGGACCAGTCCTGGGACTGCCTGTGGATAGCCTAAGAGATGTCGAACCTTGTGGGTAAGAGAAAGTCCCTAGAGTCATCTAAGCAGGGACAGGCTGACAACCCCTAAGAGGCTTCCCCCCTGTAACAGATGAGGCCATGGGTACACCATTGACTGAGGAATGCATGAGAAGACTGGCCTTTCTGCCTTCCTGTCACTCCTGCTAATACATTAACTTGATGGCCTAGCTGGGGTACACACCATACGTCTGACATGGCATGTTACAAAAAGCCAGTGAATTATGTGGGTTGAGTATAGAGAGGTAAGATCTCCATCCCCAGCCCCAGGAGGAGAGCACTCCTCACTTCCAGGATAATATGGAAAATGTGCATGTGGGAGGAAGCATCAGAACAGCATTCTGTTATAGTGGGAGTCTAGAGAGTAACTGAGGCTATCACCTTGAAGTTGTATTTGCAGAAAAATTGAATAAACAAATCACTCAGTTATATATTTGTGTTCCACCAAATATCTTTAAAGATTACATTTGAAGGTTTCACATAATTTTCACATAAATATTAACAGAAAACAGTATCTACATAGTCATTTCCTCAGTTCTATCAATTTTAGGTGGGTAAAATTTTTCTACAATTGTCTTTATTTAACTCAATCTTGAACATTTCCTAATCTTTGAGGAGAAAAGAACCCAACAACACTTTGAAACCATAAGAAATAAAATTCTGGGGCATCCCAAGTTCAATATTTTCAGGAGAAAAATCTAACTTTCTTCTTGTTAGTGAATGGTTCCCCATCCTGGACTCTCAGAAATAAAGTATATGCCCTCCTGAACTTATATATCTAACCTTAGAAATGTAACCAGGCACTGTCTATCAGGCAATTGCTTATTAATTTACACATTTAGTTAACTATGGAGAAAACAGAAGAACTAAACTAGAAGTTGATCCAATTTTAAATCCTTTCCACCATTTTGACATGATTTTTTTTGTTGTCTCAGACAAAATCCTTCTTTAGGAAGTAAGTTGGTTAATTAGCTTACTAACCTCTACTTTGAAAGTAAAATTATCTAATTATGCCAGCCATCAATGCCCAAATAAATTCACCAACAAAATCAAGGTTAGAAAATAACACTGTTGGTGTTTTCTATATGTAATCAGAGTAGTTTTTGACCTTTCCAATTGACTATTATAAAAAATTCAGTATTCCAGCAAAATTTTTATATAAAATGGATTTATCTGTCTACCTAGTATAATCTCCTATTCTATGAATGGAGTTTATATCAGCTAAATTAAACTATCTGCAAGGCAAACTTTGTTAACATACTTCAATAAAATGTATTTGATGTTTTATATAATATACATGTATTATATGTGTGTGTATCTTTGTGTGGGTTTGGATAATTTAACCAAAATTTTTTAGTAAATTTTTTTCTTTTTAAGCATCAAAGCATTTAAAGTAAGCTCATTAACTCCTGGGAAGAGAATTGATTGGCAAAGGTTTTAGAAAATTGTAGAAAGATTATTTTGTATAAACATACAGAGGGTTAATTTTCCATGAATGTACTTTATTCAAGTTAATATACATGGACGCATCAACAATATAATATGATATATTAATGATACTTAATCTTTCCTCAAGTGAAAGACTGCATTTTGTGCATTACAACTGTAATAAAAGCATTAACATTTCCAACAGGTAAGACCTATTAGATACTCTAACTTGTTCTTGGAACAATGTAAAATTATTTATGTTTTGTTTTCCCCCTCAGGGGCTTTCTCAAGTAAACTCGTTTATTCAAAAGTTACAAATACAAGGAAAAATGTTCTTGGAAAAATATTCTGAAGCCCAGAGGATCCTTCAGGCAGTTTTGCTTGCTTTCTTCTTCTTCTTTTTTTTTTTTTTGAGACAGAGTCTCTGTCAGACTGGAGTGCAGTGGCACGATCTCAGCTCCGTCTCCTGGGCTCAAGCAATTCTCCTGCCTCAGCCTCCCAAGTAGCTGGGATTACAGGACTGTGCCACCATGCCCGGCTAATTTTTGTATTTTTAGTAGAGACGGGGTTTCACCATGTTAGCCAGGCTGGTCTTGAACTCCTGACCTCAGGTAATCTACCCGCGTCGGCCTCCCAAAGTGTTGGGATTACAGGCGTGAGCCACCGTTCCTGGTCTGCTTTCTTTCTTAAAGCTCAGTCTAAGTTGAAGATTTTCATCCTCCACACTATTCTTATGCTTTATCTTCTACCATTTATTTTACACTATTTTATGTGTAAAAAGGGCCAACGGTTTAGAGAGGGTCAGTCACTATTAACATTGTAACTATTAATTAGAGAGGGTTTACGAGGAATTATGCTCTGTGATTTGCATAAAACGGTCTAATCCCTCAGATCAACACTCACATCTATTTGTGTGCAGATGAAGAAACTGGGGATTCAGAAACCAAAAATAGATCACCAACAACAAAAGCAAGAATAAAAACAATGATCAAAGAAATGGTGCAATTACTCAACATCAAAGTCTTTCAGAATTCCACCATGTTGCATCTCCAGGAGGCTACAAGTGAGGTTTTTATGCAGAGGTATTCAAATATAGGAACAAATCCCCAAACACTTGGAGTCATTCTTTTGTTGTAGAATTTATAAAAAATAACTCAGCCTGCATTCTGTTTTGCATCTGTAATTCAAGCATGAAGGTCCTGTGATATATTCTCTGGGCTTGTAGTTCCTGGCTGGGTTTACGTTCAACTCTGCAATCGAAACTACACGTGCTCTCCAGATAAAAGTGTCGTGCTATCTAAACTTGCATTTTGTTTGACAGACTACCCTCTCAAAAAATAAAATTTTCAAGACCATACTTTTATTGAGAAAAATGCACACACACAGACACATACATAAAAATTCTACACAATAAAAGTGTCCACAGCTTATGTAGTAATTTGGTATAATAATGAACTTCTCTTGTCCTTTCTGCCAGGTTCCTGCAGGCTGTTTACATTCCTGCCTCTTTATCTTCCTTTACCCACACACTTCCTCTTAGGTAGATTGCTCCAGCCACATGGTCCTCTTGAATATAGTGCCATTTTTTTCTGCCATTTTTTTATTTGCCTAGAAAACACTCGTTCTAGCTCTTCAAATGGTTGGCTCTTTTTTCAGTATAAACACTATATTTCCAGAGAGGCTATCCCTGATGTCTTAGGTCAGGTTTCCCAGATGATGACTTGTAGAGTATCCAACCTTCTCAGGTTGCCTGGGATTGTCCCAGTGTGTGCTCACAGTAAGGCAAACTGAGACAGTGAGTCACTATAGATCTGTTAGGGAAGTGCTCCCAAGGGGTTTTTGCCAAAAGTGTGGGGGAGCAAGAAAGGAAAAGAAGATACCAAAGCTCGATGGAGGTACTTGAACTCAATAACATAAGGGAAATCTAGACTGTAAAGTAAGCTCGGAGTTTTTCCCTGATGGAGTCAAGAGATTTACGTTTCCATAACCCCATGGAAAAGTGCCCATCAGTGGTTAACAGGTTGCCTTTGGGTGGCATGGGGGAAGTAAATTTTCAGGAAGGGCTTTTTTTTTTTTTTTTTTTTTTTTTTTTTTTTTTTTTTTTTTTTTTTTCTGGGAATGTAGGCAAAGCATTCCATTAGTCCAAAGGCAGATGTCCAAAGAAAATTACAGGTGTGGGTCATTAGAAGTAAAGACACACTGAAGCTGGGGAGGAGAACACAAAAACAATCTTTTCCCATTGGAAACACCTTTTCCTCTTCAGCCCTGCTATATTCATTGCTTTACTATCTTCAAAACACGTATCAATATTTGACATTATCACATGTGTGTATGGATATATAGATCTATATATGTATCCATATCCACATTCATGTTCAAATCTGTCTATACTCATTTCTGTATCTGTGTTGTAATATTTTAATTACTTTTTTCTCCTGCTAACATCCTGCAATATGAGCCAGATGGACTGAGAGCACTCCCATGTATATACACTTCTTACAAAAGAGAATTTCCTGTTGTCCATTTGATAGGCCATTTATCCCCAAGAGGGCGGTAGCCCTATTTATCCTGTTCACTATCCAATATGTGACAGCTACTCAATAAATACTGGAAAAAATAGTAAGTTAGTTCATTTGATACACTATAATATTTCAGCAGAATTGAGTAACAGCATAGCCTTTGACTCAACTGCTTTATCTCAATTCTAATATACCTGTTTTTCATTTTCTTTTTATTTTCTATAGCCTTATTGAAAAAAATACATTTCCTACCCAGCCATTCTTTAAACCTCCCTTTTTATTTGTCCCTATTTCTTTTCCTTTAAAAATATTCTCACTCAGACAGTAGAGTTTAGTCCTAAGAGAATAAACTCTGGAGCATTCTAGAGTGCATAATTTTGGAACTTATATCTGCCACTTTCTATGTGTGTGACTTTGGGCAAATTTTACTCAACCATAAAATGAGGTGTATGGAGCCTATTTTATGAGGTTATAATGAGGATTAAATAAATTAATATATTCAGAAGCAGTTAGATAGTGCCTAGTACATGGAGAACACTTAAATATTATCTACTACCAATCATTGATAAAATACTGATTTTCTACATTGACTTTCTGTCATTGCGGATTATTTTACTTTCCAACAACTTCCAAAAAGATTCAAGATAGTTTGATTCTAGTCTGTTATTGTATTTTAAGTCATCTTACTAGAAATAGTATTTATAAAATCAGTTTTCTCAATAAGTTTTAAATTTATCGTTTAAAAACACACACAAACTCTTACACTCACTCACATTCTCGACACACAAAATCTAAAAAGTTTTTATGTAGCTCATCAACCTCTTGGGAGAAGCTTGTTCAGAATTCATGGAAATAACTCTGAGGTCTCAAATGAGTTGGGGAACAGAGTGATGCATTGTTGTCTTCTCATTTTTGTCAGGCACTTAGAGTTCCCTTGATGGTTTGTTACATTTAAGATGATTTTATTTTTAATTTGAGAAGCGAATCACTATGATTACTTAAAAATGTTTTTGCTTTGCTAGTTCTAAAGATTGGTGTACATTTCTTATTGCTCTACTCATAATATAACTTTGAAAAGTTTCATTTTTAAAAATTTTATACAATATAATGCTCTAGAGCACAAGTAACATTTTCACTATTTGAATATACTATTTGTATTTGAACAGTAAATGGGCAGACTCATTAGCATATTAACACAATCATTAATTATATAACACCATTAGATGCGGATGACATGGTACCAGATTCTTTTGAAAACGTATGTACTTTAATATATAGATTATAAATACTTGAGAAGCTGTATTAGTGTACTATTTATGGTTGCAGAACTTAAAGACAGAGTGCTTACTCCACCTCTACCTGTGAGAGCTTAACAAGTCATGACTTCTGTCCATGTTTCAGTTTCCTCATCTGTAAAATGGAGATAACAATAGCATTTACTGTTAGGGTTGTTATAAATTTTAAATGGTTAAATTCATGGAAATCATCGAAGTGGTTTGGCATAGCACTTGGCTCATAGCCAGTACAATTTAATATATAGTTATTTTTATTAATATATCAAAATCCTCTGGAATACATTTTATTCATTTGCAATATGAGCCAGATGGACTGAGAGCACTCCCATGTATATACACTTCTTACAAAAGAGAATTTCCTGTTGTCCATTTGATAGGCCATTTATGATTGCTTTTTATTCTTAGAACAAGGTATATACGTAAAGAATGTGATATAGAATCATAAGTTTTGGGCTCTAATATTGACTTTACAGTATTGGTTATGTGCCCTTGAGAAATATACCCTCTCTGTGGTTCATTTTTATGATCTCCAGAAAAGATATAATAATAACTCTGTGAAAGAGTGGTTATGAGATTTGAATAAAATCATGTCAAAACAGTGGAAATTATTGACAAACTTCTGTTGCAAAAGTTGTACTTATAATTGTTATGATCAATGAAGATGTATTCTTTTTTAATTTTTGAAGTTTAATTTATATTCCTGATATACTGTTATCTCCCTTAGAAGTGTATCATTTTTAGTTAGTGTTCATAAAATGTTTAAATACTTTGAATTTAATGATCTAATCTCTGGAATTATTTTCCTAGCCTAATATTTTACAATGAGAATGGCAAATAAAATTAACTCCAGGTGCCAACATCAATCTACTGCTAGTGTCTACCTGGGAATGCAGTGAGTTGAGGACTCTGAGGTTCTACTTGAAGAGACTGTTGTGAGTCACTACACTTGCTACAGCTCTTAGGGGAACCTGTGTTTGTTGCACTTAGATTAAAAGGTATGATTTAACTGTTAACAGGGAAGAAAGAAGGACATTCTAGAAGGGATTTGGGTCCAAAGAGTTATAGCTAGAAGAAGGACTTAGGTTCAAAGCATTTTCTCCTTTGAAAACCTCTCCAGAGGATATGTAGGGTGTCTAAGAATAAGACTGAGGCATCCAGGAAACAATGCCTAAACCCATTGCCAAATTTCGATTTCTGCTCCTCTTGCTATGGGCCTTTACAACTTTTACTAAATGCAGAAACACAAACAGATAATATTTGAAAAAATCTACTTCTCTGATGATTTCTGTAGAGGCCTATGGGCTATTTCATAAATATATTTTACTGCCAAATTGCATTTTACTTAATTCCTTTATGACACGCTTTAAAATAAATTCTTTAGAATGGAGTGGTGGGAACTTTTAATATCAATCTGCAAATACATTTTATAAATCTCAGAGAAACTCCCCTGTTTATGCTGAAATTCATTTGCTGATGATTTAAGCTCAAAACTTAAATGTGGTATTTAAGAGCCTAGTAAACACATTCCAACAAATGCATCTATGAACCAATTATATCTTTATGCCTCATTGATCAGTATGTGCAGAGCTGGGCTGAGAGAATGTCTGGAGCTAATTTGTATGTTGTAACTTTAAATTCTTTTCTAAAGAGCCTTGTATAAACAGGAATGGTTGCCTTTTCAGAACATGCTTTAATTTAAATTCTAATATAATTTAAATGTGCTATCCTCCACCACCCTGCCACTTCTCCAAACCTTCACTCTCCCCAACACCATCCAATTTTTATTATTGTTGGACCCGTGATGACACTCTCAATCTCAAGAATTTGATGACCTTTTTGTTCAATATTAAATTAGAAAACCAAAGAAAATTCTATGTAGTTGAAACAATTACCCATTACAAAATGAGGAGGTCAGTGGAGACATCGCAATCTAGAAACAATGGAAACAATGGAACCAGTCTTTGGTCTTTCTGATGCAATAGGACCAAAGGGTGCTTAGATCATAGGTATTTTGATAGGACTGTGATTGGAAGGGTATAAATGTTTTTTCTTGGTGGTGATGGGGGATGTTTTTTAGATTTTGGGGGGTGAAGAGCAACTAATGTATGAATTATTATTATATGTCAGACTTTGTGCCCACATTTTATTTATATTATTCAAATAAATTAATCCTCAAAACAGCTATCAGAAGTTTTATTAGGGCCTGGTGAAATGGCTCATGCCTATAATCCCAGCACTTTGGGAGGCCGAGGCAGGTGGATCCCTTGAGTCCAGGAGTTTGGAACCAGCCTGAGCAACATAGCCAAACCTCATCTCTACAAAAAATACAAAAATTAGCTAAGCATGGTGGCACATGCCTTTAGTCCTAGCTACTTGGGAGGCTGAGGCAGGAGGATCATTTGAGCTTGGGATGCGGTGGTTTCAGTGAGCCAAGACAGTGCCATTGCATTCTAGCATGGCCAACAGAAGGAGACGAGAACCCGTCTACAAAAAAAAAAGGAAAAAAAAAAAGATTTGTTAAATTATTATTACCTCCTATTGACAAGGAAACTTAGATTTGTAAATCATATGAAGTACCTGTGGAAAGAAAGGAAAAGAAGTGGGCTGCATGAAGGCTTGAGAAACAAGGATCTTTTACCAGGAAATGATGGAAATTTCCTTGGGGCACAATATTCAGAATGATTAGCCCCTCCCCACTTAATTTGAGTCTATAGGTCCTACTTGTGAAAATATAATTATTAGAGAAGAATATTTGATAGGACTAACTGAAGCCACCTGCCAACATTGGTCTGCTTGGGTTGGGTTACTTTAATTGACAGCCCTGAAGATAGTAACAAATGAGGGAAGGGAAAAACACAAAAGAGCAAAAACGAAATTCTAAATGAGACCTCTGAACAGCTACTAATAATTTATATAAATGGTACCCGTTATCATTTTTGGATGAAGTAGAAAAACTCTCAGGTGATTGTCTATTTCATTGTATGTTATCAAAACGACTTCTCTTTTCTCCAACCACAGATAAATTTTAATGTTTCTTTCACTGTGTCATCCTAAGACCAATTTCGTATACAGAGATATGGGGAAAATGTCCTTTCAACAAATAATATGCATTGCTGTCTATGTTTAACAATTACAATGACAACAAAAAGCACAGAATCCAGAACTACTAGGGCTCTAGATCACAGCAACTGCTTTTTGCTATATTACAGATTAAATCAGTGCTTTTAAGGAGGTCACTTAGTCACTTTCAAACCTCCATTTCCTCACCCATAAAATAAAAGTAATAATAGCCCTTTACTCAGTACCGGCGGAGGAGCCAATGCATGTGAAGTAATTAGCACTTTGCCTAGTACATAACGTCCCACTGGTATCTATAAAACTATCTGGACAGCATGAAAGAAAGCGAGGCACTCAATCTTGGGGAAACCTCAGCTGAATGCATTGATCCAAATTAAGCAATGATTTGGGCTGAAAATCAATATTTTAAGCAAAAACTCAGAATACTTTATTTCTTTTGACTCCTGTGTCTATTGCATACAAGTCCTGTGAATTAGTATAAGACTATCAGCATTCATATACATCATTTCAGCCAAGGCATAGTCAAAATGTCAAAGCTTCTGTTTAATTGTATATAGCCTGTTAAGTAAAGCAGTGCCAGGTATCATTAATAGTTATCAAAGAAGAAAAAGGTTGTTACAAACTAACATCCCCAGGGAAACAAGCTGTAAAATAGAGTGTCAAGAAGCCCTATAAATAATCTATATTAACTACATCTTCACCTAAGTCAGAGAGCAGCCCAACCTTACTATAAATTACATCAAAAAACCCCATCCCCAAAACAGAAAGGCTATAATCGCTTCTCATGTGCTAATATATTATTAGATATTAAGTTGTCAAGTTTAGGGCAGAGTAATAATTTAAATGGGTGAGAAAAACAGTTACCTTGCTTAATTAAAATGTAGAATAAATATTCCCTGAAAAGAGTCTGACCCTCTTTCTTTGTTCCCTGTTTTCATTCCAAAATCCCTCCAAAATCCAAGATCCTGCATTGTGTCAGTTAGAAATGGTGATCTCTGGTGATCTCAGTAACATTATACAAATTCTTCCTGAAACGAATGGGCTTATCCTCAGAAACATCCCAGATCAGTGTTTGGGGAAAATGAAATTTTGTTATCAAGATGTATCTAAATCCGACACTGAAATTTACACCTTTTTGGAAAGGTTTCTTGTTCTATTTGGGTTGAAAAATCAGTTTCCATGTTGAATAATAATGTTGAAAAGAACAAACTCTGGTAAAAGGGAGACCTGGAAGTACACTGTTAAACTGCTTCCAGTTATGAGAGAAATATGGAAGCAATTTGAGACTTTTAAGTCTTTCTCCTCTCCTGCACCATTAAATCTCCAAAGTGCCTAAAATTGTTAGATCTCTTAAACATTGTGAATGTAAATGGTCATTGAGGATTGGAGAGGTAGAAACTGTTTTTTTTTTTTTTCTCTGCTGAGTAATTGTATCAGTGGGGAAGTTAAGAAATGCAAATAAACCTCTCTCCTGCTTATATGTGTCTGTTTCTGTGTGCACAGTGTTTTTACTTATAACCCTTGCAACAAGGTCTGGCATTTCCAAAAACAAGAATGTTATTCTCAATTTGTTTCAGATGTGGTATAATATTTTTGGTTGTTTGAAAAAAACTGTCACTTGGGCTGAAGTTTTTCTTTCTAGTATCAGTGATATCGAGAAACGTCCTATCAACGAATAGTATTCATTGTTGTCTATGTTTAACAACAATGAAAATTACAACAGAAAGCACAGGACCCAGCTCCAATTATCAGAGAAAACTCTTGATTGAACAGAAGTCATCTAAAAATATACTTAGTTATTTAAAGAATGAAAGCCTTCGTTTACCTCTTTGAGTAGCTAGACAGCAGTACTATTTCCTATGTACGGCCTTACATATGTAATGAGAAATTACATGTGGTTTTAGGAACAAAATCACTAACCTCAACCTAAAAAGGGATATTTTTTGACCTTGATATTGTCAAAACTTGTTCCCAGTCTCATTGATGTATTTTAATTCAATACAATACATCTAATATCACTCATTTTTTTAAAGATTAATAACATTTCCTCCCTAAATTGTTAACTTTACGTTTACTTTTTATTCTTCACGGCATCTGACAACACGCCTCTTAAAAATGATTGCAACACCTTTCCAGAATCCCTGACAATAAAGTAAAAAATAACATTATGGCACCATCTAGTGACCTAATATTTTTCTTTTTTGATATTCAGCTTAAAAGCACATATTTCTATTGATTATGTGAATCTATGTGTACTTGTAGCAAATGGGCAGCTAGAAATAATTTCTTTATACTATTACCCATGGATGAATCAAACTGATCTCAATGAAATAAAATTTCAAAAATAATTTTCTACTTTGTAGAGTAGAAAGTGTTTTATAAGCAGGTTGATGATTTTGGACCTAACCTAGTTCTGCTAGATAAAAGTGAAATTATTGTAGGTAATGAGACAGGTAATGAAATTACTACACACTCGTATTTTGAACTAAGTAAGACAAATCTATTTCGAGAACATGTTTTCATAAACAAATGAAACTTTTCTTTGCATAACAACATTGAAAAAGCTGATTTTCTCATATAAGTAATCACGATTACTTATGTGACAACATCACAAAACCTGAAAATTTTGGTAAAATAAATACCTCTTATACTACCAGATATAAATATCAATTTATTACATAGCTATGCATTGTCATTGTCAATAGGTGTGATGATTAATACTGAGTGTCAACTTGATTGGATTGAAGGATACAATGTACTGACCCTGGGTGTGTCTCTGAGGGCGTTGACAAAAGAGATTAACATTTGAGTCAGCGGGCTGGGGAAGGCAGATCCACCCTTAATCTGGTGGGCACAATCTTATCAACTGCTAGGGAATATAAAGCAGGCAGAAAAATGTGAAAAAGAGAGACTGGCCAAGGCTTTCACCTTATATCTTTTTCCCATGATGGATGCTTCCTGCCCTCAAACACTGGATGCCAAGTTCTTCAGGTTTGGGACTCGGACTGGCTTTCCTTGCTCCTCAGCTTGCAGAAAGTCTATTATGGGACCTTGTGAACATGTAAGTTAATACTTAATAAACTCCCCTTTATATATATACACACACACACACATATGTATATATACACACATATATGTATGTACACACATATGTATGTGTGTATATATACGCTATATATGTATATATACACACACACCCACATATATATGTGTGTGTATATATATACATTTATATGTATGTGTGTGTGTGTATATATATCCTATTAGTTCTGTCCCTCTAGAGAACCCTAATACAATAGGTACATATTGCTTGACATTATAATATACAAATTAATTTATAGCTTATTTTTATAATTCATAGATATCTCATGACTTATTTTATCAATTTGTTATTCTAAGATTGAATCTTAAATAGGAATGTATTGCATTTGTGTGTGTGTATGTGTAAAAATGTGAGTTATCAATGTATTAACTTACCTTCCTCTTTGAAATGTAGTGTTTTCTGTTTGCAGTGGGAAGTAGAATTTACAAAATAGAACTTGCTAAAATCATGAAACTAGAGCCTTTAGGCTATGAAAATGTCTGAGTAGATTATGCTATGAATAAACTAAATATGTAGGGTTGCTTCTGTAACATAAAAGACATCTAAGAAGAAATTCTCACTGAGGATACTGAATTTTATACTTGTCCCAACTTTGACATCAGAATTTGACTATAGTGAAGCAGTATCTATCAGGAACAATTAATCTATTTAAAATAAAGCTCCAAAATAAACACAAAATTATAGGATTTTTTTAAATCCATTAGTTTATAAAAATAGTTTTTAAAACATTGGGAATTATGAATTCTAGACTTTGTAAAAAAAATCCTGCATATTTTTCTGTAGTATTTATTAATATAAATAAGTATAAATGCTCATTAGTGGTTTCTGATACTTATCTCCAGTCTCTTTTTCTATGGAACTGGCAGTACACTTCACCAGTGTGGAAAAGGGAGTAGTTCTGTGAGATAAGAGAATTAATTTATCTTCTTGTCAGGGCAGACCATGCCGCTCACCATCTACACTGGGCCTGCTTCATGATCTTTATTCT
Source organism: Rhinopithecus roxellana (assembly GCF_007565055.1). Lineage (NCBI taxonomy): Eukaryota > Metazoa > Chordata > Mammalia > Primates > Cercopithecidae > Rhinopithecus > Rhinopithecus roxellana. The sequence goes on along the minus strand of NC_044568.1, from coordinate 36,558,862 downwards.
GAACCACAGAATGGTCTTACTCAAGTATAATCTTTAAGCAACTAATCTCTATCAATTGATGTGCATGGAAGACCTCACGAACATCTATATTCTCTTCAAATCCCTGGTTGCTGAGTGTATATGTTAATTCTGGGAGTACCTTTGTGACTTGACTCTTTACATCTGCGTGTCACTGAAGGTGAGATTCCCTTCTATAATCACAAAGATATTGGTGGTAAAAAGAGAACTGCTTTAAACCCTGTTTAAGATGAACAGTAATACATTAGTCCAATTTTTAAAAAATTATAATATAGAGGAAGATACCATTTCCAGTATGGCTCCATTCAAGTCCTTTCAGAATCAGTGATATAGTAGCAGGTAAGGCTTAATCATTTTGGGTTCCCATCTGGCTAGAAATGTTGGTATTTCTTCAGCACACTGAGTACCTTCTACTTTCATTCTCATCTTCAAGTATGTAATTGTTGGGTTTTGGTTGTTGGATGCATTTATTCAAAATGTTTTCACTTTAGAAACTTTCAGCGTACCTATGCTGCTTTCCTAACAACAGAAGTTCAACTCCCTAAGATTCAGTAAAGGTTTTATGACCGCAACAGGGAAATACCATTGCCCCTGAAAATGGCTGATCCTGTGAATTTGATGACACATTTTTGGTGTTCTGAGCAGATGTCATGGTGATCATAGAAAGGCCATTTGAAGCATAAGGGAATAATTTGAATACGAAATCATGGCCAGCATTGGGGAAAATAAATCTCTCATTGAAAGTATCAGAAATGAGTAGGTGCCAAGGAGTGTTCCACAGAAAGAGAATGCAAAGGCAAACCTGGTATTTTAAACTTTATGAAGCTCACTGCTTTCACTGTGACAAGGGAGAACACTGAGGCAAAAGAAAAGGCATGGTTGTCTCAAAGCACACAACTATAATAAAACTGGGACCAGAAAACTAAGAAGACACCATAGCATAGCAGTTGAATAAACAAATCAGATATCTAAAGACAATCTGGATTTGAATCCCAGGCTTCATAGTCTTTAGTTCTGAAAACTTTGAAAATATATTTCATCCCTATGAACTTCAGTTTCTTTATTTATTGAAATAAATTTAATAATACCAGTAGCTGAGAAAACTGTGCTAATTAAATGAGATAATACAGGAAAAGATCTTGGCACAGATACTAATATCTAGTAATTGAACAGTAAAATTTAACCAGTGTGGGAACCCACGTTATAGGCTCCCATTACTGGTCCCTTTCCATTGCACTACAGTAATTGTGCCAAATAACTAACATTAAATGAGCATTTGAAATAAAAGAAGCAAAATGTCTGCATGGAGGTTCTAGCAAAATATAAAAAACTGATGAGATTGCATAGCACAGCCTGAATTGGGTGATCTCATAACTTGGTCTAAAGAACAACTGAAGCTGGCCTTCTTTCCGTTTTGTTGTCATTATCCTTGTTGTTATTTAGCATGAATAATGGAAACAATGCCTCCTTTAGGAATATCACTGAGGCCCATGGATATTATTAAGAGGACCTTTAAAAAAAAAACTGTGGGTTTTGTAAGCTAACAGTAAACAGCATTTTACTAACGGGAAGCCATATTTCTGCCTCAACAGGAAACAGCCAACACAAAACAAAGCAAAGCAAGAGCAGAGTGAGGAGATCAACAGGAAAAAAGATGTCAGCAAAGAGGGTAAGCTCCTTCTTCCACAATTAGGGAATATTTCTGCAAGTGCCTGCTGCCTTGTTCCTTACCTGAAGAACTCAAAGGACAATGGACCAGATTCACAACTACAGACTGGCTGCAAGTTTCTCAGAGCCAGGAGATAAAGGGAAAAGGACCCAAGGTCACCAGCAAGGAGGGATCCTTGCCTGAAAGGATGATTTGGGACAATTCTACTGCGGCAGAAATTAAAGAGGATGCTTTACTACTTTTGAGATTGTTGCACGTTTAGAATACTAGCAAGAAATAGCCTGAGGCCGAGTGCTCCCCAGGGTCGCCTCTCTATATATATATTTTTGTGTGTGTGTAGTATATATGTATACTACACACACACATATCGAGAAAGAGAAATAGGTATATGTGTATAACACACACACACAGAGAGAGAGAGAGAGAGAGAGAGAGAGAGAAATTATTTCCTCAGTAAGCCTCATGTATATTCCATAATTTTAAAAATTTTAACAATTTCAACAAATTCCAGTAGTAGACTCAATCTTTTCAGCTCCAACTCTAAGTGACTGTACCTAAACTACAGTTAATTTATTTATTTAACAGCAGTGTGATGGATGCTGAAGATGGTGGTCACGAAAATAACTCTGTAAGTTATCAAGCCATGCTTGTCTCCTGCAAGTTATGCCTGTGAAATAGGAAGAGACTTAGAGATTAAAAAATATTGTAGCATTTGCCTGTGGGAGGGTTTTGACTTAAAAGGATCTACTTTATGATTGTCACTATGACCATCATGTGACTGAGTGGCTTAAAGAGTAGATATTTGTATTATCGCAGCTCTGGTGCCTGGAAGTCTAAAATCCAGGTGCCATCAGTGTTGGTTTTCATGGAGAACTCTTTCTTTAGCTTGCAGATGGCTGCCTTCTTGCTGCCTGTTCTCATGGTCTTTTCTCTGTGCCTGTGGCTTCCTGGTGTATCTATGTGTTCTAAGATCATCTTTTTATAAGGAAGCTAGTCAGATTGGATTAGGGCTCACCTTATCTGCCTCACTGTAACTTAATCACTTTTTCTAAAGTCCCATCTGCAAATACAGCCATATTCTCAGGTACTGGGGTTTAGGGTGTCGAAACATGCATTTTTCAGACACAATTCCGGCCATAACATTCCACCCTCAACTCCTAAAATTCATGTTCTTCTCACACGCAAAATACATTCGGCCCCATCCCAACAGCCCAAAATCTTAACTCATTCCAGCATCAACCCTGAGTCCCGAAATCTCATCTCAGCATCATCTAAGTCAAGCATGGATGATACTGCAGGTATGATTCATCTTGAGGCAAAGTTCCTCTCCAACTATGAACCTGTGAAACCAAAAAAAGTATCTGCTTCCAAAATGCAGTGGTGGGATAGGCATGGGACACACATTCCCATTTTAAAAGAAAGAAATCAGAAAGATGGAAAAGGTCTTGGGTCCCAAGGAAGTCCAAAAGCTGGTAGGGCCAAGTACATTTGATTTTAAGAATTGAGAATAATCCTCTTTGGCTCCATGCTCTGTCCTCGAGTGCAGTGGTGTGGCAGGCCTGCATTCTAGGCCTTCTGGGTACCATTATCACTCTCTTCAGACCTGGACAGTAGCCCCATCCCTGCAACTTTCAGTGGCAATCCTGTGCACAAGACCCTGAATGGTGGAAGCTTGACCCATTAAAACTGAGGAGACGACCCCAGACCCTGAAACCAAGGAAAAGGCAACCTTGCCGTCCCTCACCTACCTCAGTCTTTTGTGAGAGTAGCAGTCCTGTTTATCTCTGAATTGCCTTTGGAGGTTGATCTTCCCTTTTCCTGAAGGATAATGCAAGTTTAAAGCTCCATAGCTTTATGTCACATCCTCCAGAATACAAGAGTCCAATAACCTTTCTTCATTTTGTTCTGTCTCTCTCTTCCTTAGTAGAAGCTGGCAATGTTTCTGCTAGTACAAAACTGTCTCTCTTCTAGGCTTCTGCTGATTATATCTTACACTCACACACTGCTCATGGAGTGATTGTTTAGCCAAGCACTTTGTATTCTTTCCACAAAATACTTCCTCAGTGTTTGCAACATGGATAGCCTGACAATTTTCCAGATCTTCATTCCCTGGTTTCTTTCTGCATAACAATGTTTTTTTTTCAATTTATCTGTCTTCTCTCACGTTTTTTTCCCCATAAGTACCAAGGAGAAGCCAGGCTGTGTCTTCAAAATTTTGCTTAGAGAGCTGCTCATCTAAGCATCCACATTTTTCACTTTTAATTTCAACTTTCCACAAAACTCTAGAACACAGTTTGTCCAGGTTCTTTGTCCCTTGATAGCAAGGACTACCTTTCCTCTAGTTTCCAATAATAGAATCCTTATTTCTAATACCTCACCAGAATGGCCTTTAACATCTGTATTTCCAACATCAGGTTCTTCCAGGGAAGCTAGGCTTTTTCTAACATATACCTTAAAACTCCTTCAGCCTCTGTTCATTACCCAGTTCCAAAGCCACTTCCACATTTTTAACTATTTGTTACAGCAGTGCGATAGTACCAAAATCTGTATTAGATAGGGCTCTCTAGATCAACATAATCAAGAGGACTAACATATGCATATGAAGGAACTGGCTCAGGTGATTTTTCAACTTTGGTGGAAAGCTAGATATCCAGGGAAGCGTTGCAGCTCCAGTCCAGAGACACTCTGCCGGCAGAATTTTTTTCTCTTCAGGGGTGGTCAATCTGGTCTTTTAAAACCTTTTACCGATTGGATGAGGCCCACTGACAGGGTTTAGGTCTGTGTTCCTGCCCAAATCCCATGTCAAATTGTAATAATCATTACTGGAGGTCTGGGGCACGGTGGGAGGTGATTTGATCACAAGGATGGATTTCCCCTTTGGTGCTGTTCTGCTGAGTGTGAGTAATCACAAAATCTGGTTGTTTAAAAGTATGTGGCACCTCCCCATTCTCTCTCTTTCTCCTGCTCCAGTCACATAACACACGTCTGCTCCCCCTTTGTCTTCTGCCATGGCTGTAAGTTTCCTGAGGCCTCCTTAGTCATGCTTCCTGTACACCTGTGGAACTGTGAGCCAACTAAACCTCTTTTCTCTATAAATTAGTCAGTCTCAGGTAGTTCTTTATAGCAATGAGAGAATGGACTAATACATCCACGCACTTTATAAAGGGTAATCTGCTTTACTCGATGTCCACAAATTTAAATGTGAATCTCATGCAAAACACACCTTTACAGAAATATCCAGAATAATGATTGATCGAATATGTGAACACCATGGTCTAATCCCATTACACATAAAATTGATCATCACACACTATTAATGTGTTTCCTCCACCACTGAATAAAGTTCTAAGTAGATATAATTTCTACGTGTGATTTTTATAAATTAAAAGTGGCTTTTAGTTTTAAAAATGAGACAGTATATTTTATAGAAGCAATTTATTTTAGTATATTAGCTGTGTGTATGTGTGGGTGTATATATATATATATATATATATATATATATATATATTTATACTGAATATCCACGATTGAGTCACTTTGTGGCAAAACGTGACTATTTAATTGAATACTAATATTACTGTATATTCAAATTTAATTCTAGCCCATTTTGAGCTCAAAGTACATAAATATGTAAGCCGGTTATGTTACCTAATTAGGAATAACAAAGATAGTAAAATATTTTATACTAAGGATATGTAAGTCAATTGAGCCTTGTGTTATGGAGCAATTTGTAACTCTGCTAAATGAAACTGAATATGACTGATTTCTTGATAACACATAGGATAGGTTGTGTTATTACAATCTTAATTACAATTTCTTCCTAAGTAAAATTTGCACCAGACTCTCCAAGTATCTTGCTTTTCATTGAATATTTTATGTTATTTTTTGGTATGGTTTGGCCGTGCCCCCATCCAAATTTCAACTTGAATTGTAATAATCCCCATGTATCATAAGAAGGGACATGGTGGGGAGTAATTGAGTCATGGGGGTGGGTTTCTCCATGCTGTTCTTGGAAGCTTCCACATGGTGTTCAGCCTGTGGGTGCAGAAAAGTCAAGAATTGAAGTTTGGGAACCTCCACCTAGATTTCAGAGGATGTATGCAAATGCCAGGATGTAGAGGCAGAAGTTTGCTGCAGGCGGTTCCCTGTGGAGAACCTCTGCTAGGGCAGTGCAGAAGAGAAATGAGGAGTTGGAGCCCTCACAGAGATTCCCCAGTGGGGCACTGCCTAGTGGAGATATGTGAAGAGGACCACTGCCCTCCAGATCCTTGAATGGTACATCCACCAACAGCTTGCCCTGTGTGCCTGGAAAAGTCACAGACACTCAACAGCAGCCCACTGAAAGCAGCCAGGAGGGAGGCTGTACCCAGCAAGCCACAGGAGTGGAGCTGCCCAAGACCATGTGGAACTACCACTTGGATCAGTGTGACCTGAATGTGGGACGTGGAGTCAAACAAGATCATTTTGGAGCTTTAAGATTATTGTCCCCCTGAATTTCAGACTTCCATAGGGCTGGTAGCCCCTTCATTTTGTCCAATTTCTTCCTTTTGGAATGGGTGTATTTACCCAATGCCTGTACCTCCACTGTATCTAGAAAGTAACTAACTTGCTTTTGATTTTACAGGCTCATAGGTGGAAGGGAATTGCATTGTCTCAGATGAAACTTTGGATTGTGGACTTTTGAGTTAATGCTGAAATGAGTTAAGACTTTGGGGGACTGTTAGGAAGGAATGAATGGTTTTGAAATGTGAGGACATGAGATTTGGGAGTGGCCAGGGGTAAGATAATATGGTTTGGCTGTGTCCTCACTCAAATCTCACCTTGAATTTTAATAATCCCCATGTGTCATGGGAGGCACTTGGTGGGAGGTAATTGAATCACAGGAGTGGGTTTTTCCCTTGCTGTTTCATGATAGTGAGTAAGTCTCATGAGATCTGATGGTTTTATAAAGGGGAGTTTCCCTGCACATGCTCTCTTGCCGGCCGCCATGTAAGACATGCCTTTGCACCTCATTCACCTTCTACCATGATTGTGAGGCCTTCCCTGCCATGTGAAACTATGAGTCAATGAAACCTCTTTTCTTTATAAATTATCCAGTCTCAGATATGTCTTTATTAGCAGCCTGAGAACAGATTAATACATTTTTTGATTTAATAGCTTTTCAAATTATGCTTGTTTTGTTTGTAATATATTTCTTGTCACTCCTCCTAGTTAACTTTTTCCTGACCTTTAATATTCAGCTCATGCATTATTTTTCCACGAATGTTTTGTCAATGTAGTCACTCTCTTTTTTAGACCTGTATAACCTTTCAGCCCATACCTCATTTGGAGTATATATCATTTTTATTGCAAATACTTTTTATATATTGACTTAATAAGAATTTATTTTTATTGCTATTGACCCAACTTTGGTAGACAGTATGTTGACCATTGCTTACTGATGTATGCACTGCCTTTTTTCCTTATTAACAGGACCCAGATTTTGTTCATAGTGTCAGTCTGACAAGTATGAACATATATTTGGCCTTCATTTTTCCCTATTTCTTTCTGTATGGAATATGATCAAGGTATTTAAGTGTGAGGAAGATGAACATGGACAAGAGTTAACTTGTAAGCATGAGATTGAGAGAAACATGCTAAGAACAACGGGTCAAAAAGAGAGGAGCGTGAGGCATTGATGATAATGTCTCCTATAGATCCATGCTTGAAAAATCTATCCCAAGGTTTCTTGTTGCTTGTGAAAATATAAACTGAATCTTCACTTTTCTGTTATTTGTAGTCAATATGATCCTGACACATATACTGACTCAAAATGAAGAAAAAGGTAAAAAAAGAATTAATTGGTTTAAATTATTAGATATATTTTAAAACTACATATAGATATATACACATATATACACACACAGAGAAATGTATTTCTCTGATTTCCTCTGTCATACTATTTTGCACATGGACTTGCATCCTTGCAATTGACAAAATGGCTTATAGAATTTCCAGGTTTATATCTATCTGGTTTAAAACTCTGCAAAAAGTGAACTGTATTTTCTTGATCATTTTAACATAAATTTCTGAACTTATAGATTCACATGTCCATTGTCCAAACATCCACTCTTATGAAGGAATGGAATACATGGATTGTTGTAGATATAAAATAAACTTTTTTTCTCCAAGCAAAATCAGGCTGTGAAGACTATACAGAGAACAATGGGTATTGAAAGAATGTCAATAAATGTTCATTAAGTATATTGATCTAAATTTCTGAAAAATATAAATTATTTCTTATTCTTCTATGAATCCTGCATCTACACTGTGTGATTTACAAAGAATACTGCTATGATATCAGTATATATTTGCAGAAAAATTGTGAGAGTGGAAGGGATGAAATGAGACAAAGAAAAAGAGAGGAATGAAGAGGAAGAAGAATAAAAGATAAAAAAGAGAGGGTTTCATGACTACACTTTTCCAGGTTTTCTGTCCAGAATCTGAATAATTATTTTTATATTTTTTACTTTGTTTCTCATTGCTTTAATTTCCTGTGTTCAATAATAGGATTGAAGGTAGGAGAATTTCTGCTCAGTTACTCACACAAAGAGTCTGGATAATGCAATTATTATAACATAAGAATGGATTTGAGAGTTTACTGACACATTGAATTTGATTATCTCTCTTATTCACTTGATTCACTTGTTTTATTTTCTTTTCTCATAACTGAACCAGGAAGAAGCAGTTATCTCTAGAGAGTGGTTATTACGATTTTGCCTAATATTTTTAGAGTCAAGTAATTCACAATTCTGATAAGGTTGGGAGCTTTTGAGATGTTGAAATGATTGCCAGAAACAAACTCATTTAAGGAGTCCCTATTCTCATGTCACAAGTCATTAATTCAATAAACTAACGTCAGATCTTGAATATTTACCTAACCATCTAGAGCCCATTATTACAATAAAATCTAACCACGTGACCTCCAATGTTTATGGACAGAATGGTGTGCATAACCTTAATTCCACTCAGCATGCAGCGTCTCCCAGCTTGCTACTGAAAGGATAATTGTCATGGTTTTATCTGGGTAAGTGTAGGAATAGATCCAAATTATATCTCTTTCAATATTTACCAAAAAATCCAGAGAGAAAAAATGAATGTGAGTTCTTATTTACATTTATGCTATGCCACATAATTCCAAGCCATTAAATAGCCAAATCCAATGGTCAACACTACAAAAATGAATTATTTACAATTAGACTAAAACATATTATTCATATAGATTGATAATCTAAGATTTGAGACTTAAACAGAAGGATACTTCTGGAGGAATTTTTTTTTTTCAAAATATATATATCTAAATGATATACTTGAGGCTAACAAAAGAGAACATTGCTTCTATCCATAAATGGAAGATCTTTTACTGAGAAAGTTTGGTAAATATTGGGTACAAGTATTTTAGGAGTAACTGAAGCATTATTACACATGAGTGGAGACAGGATTTTGTGATTCTATATTTTAGGGCTAGGTTTACAGTAAAAGAACCCTTAGTAAAATCCATAAATGTTAGGAATAATCAATATTTAAAAACAACAAAATTAATATTTATATAGTACCTGCTCTGTGACAGGCCTTACTAAAATGGTTTACATACAATGACCCAATTCAACTACTAGGTGCATTCTTCTATCCGCTCATGTTAGAGATGAGAATGGTCATTATAAAATCTCAGATTATTGGCTGGGTGCGGTGGCCCACGGCTATAATTCCAGCACTTTGGGAGGCCGAGGCAGGTGGATCACCTGAGATCAGGAGATTCAGACCATCCTGACCAACATGGAGAAACCCTGTCTCTACTAAAAATACAAAATTAGCCAGGTGTGGTGGCACATGCCTATTATCCACAGCTACTAGGCAGGCTGAGGCAGGAGAACCGCTTGAACCTAGGAAGCAGAGGTTGCTGTGAGCCGAGATCGAGCCATTGCACTCCAGCCTGGCCAACAAGAGACTCTGTCTAGGAAAAACAAACAAACAAACAAACAAACAAAAAACTCAGATTATCAAAAAACAAGCACATGAGGTCCTACTATGAACAAAACACTGTACCAGTTCCAAGGGTATAAAAGTGTGTTATTTATTGATTCAGGAATCCATAAGATTTGAATGTCTACTGTGTACCAAGACAGGGTCCTGAGCACTGGAATAAGCTGAGTGTGCAATGGAGATTAGTCACGTGTAAATAATTTCAGTACAGCATCATATATGTGGTATAGAAGACAAAAACAAATAATTATTTGAAGCACAACTATGGGATCAATTACACTCAGGGAGGCTTCATGGAGGAGGTAACATTAGACTGGCGTGTGGAAGGATAAAGAAAATTTCATTAGTTATAGAAAGAGGATACATTCATTCTACATCAGAGTTTCTGAAGGTTAGCACTATTGACATTTTGGAACAACAAATCTTTGCTGGAGCAGAAGGAGGAGGAAGGCTATTTTAGGCACTGTAGTATACTTAGCAACATGTCCGCCCTCTGCCCACTAAGTGCCAATTGCAGCTGTCATAAGATCAAAAATGTCTCCAGACATTTCTAAATATTCCGTGGGTATAGGGTCACAATGGATCCCAGCTGAGAACTGCTGTTGTACAGAAAAACATTTCCAAAATCAGAGTTCCAAAAACAGAGGTTCATCAAGGCCATTAATTCTAAAGAAGATGGGGAAAGAGGATGCCAGGCAGAGAGGTACAGAGACAAGTTAAGGTCATATAGAGAAAAGCCAGATAGCTACACACAGCAAGTTTTACATAATCTCATAGATAACTGAGAACCAAAGAAAAGCCACATAATCAGATTGGCTACATGAGGAATTAACTTGGACAATTCTGTGGAGAAGAGCCTGAGTTAAAGGAATAATACTCCTTGCCTCAAAAATACACTTTCTGAAATATTTTGGAATTGGGAACTTCTTCTTATTTTGTCTTATTATGAATAACGTAAGTGAAAATGAATGGCATGTTCCTATCAGTTCAGGCTAGATGGGTTTTTATAAATAAATGCATCAAATACACTTAAAAATTATCATCATCACCATCATTATCTTAGTTCACAAATATTTACTTACAGACTATAAGCAAGCTTCACTAAGTCTTCATCTTCATAGATATGTGAAATTTTCAGGTCTCCCTGTCAACATAAAAGAACTATCTAATACAAGTAAACACTTCCTTATACAATACAATTATAGTTAAAGGCATAATATATTTACCTGTTAGTGCTGCTTCTAAATTGCATTTTCCATATTGTCTTCAAAATTCTCGGAAAGTCCTATTATTCCCCTAGGTGTTATTCTCAATACAGCCTTTTTTTCTTGACAATTTTCCAAATGTGAGATTTCTTTCTTCTTGCCTCTTCTGAAGATTACAAATGCCATGACCCCGATGATCCTGCACAGAGTGTTTCTTGTGTACATCATGACAACTGTAACAATGCAGGCTGTCAAACTCACCCCAGTCAGGAAGCCACCAGAGAGTATCCCAGGAATTTTGATATTTATTGCATACCTATGGCATACAACTTTATGAGTGCAATTCTGTCTGGTCAGAAATGTTGAAGCAAGTAAGAACACAACAAGAACCCTCTCAAGTAATATCTCACTTAATTTGAAAGGTAAATGCAGATATGTAGATAGTGCGTGTGTGTGTGTGTGTGTGTGTGTAATACTGTGTGAGAAATTATATGAAAGCATCTAGGGTATTCATCTTGTTCTTACTCCTGTCCCTGTGTTGAATTTATCTCATGCCTAAAATAAACTCACTCCACTTTCCCCATTCAATATACTGAGGTCATTTAAAATCTTAGTGAGTTAGACCATTCATTTTTAGAACATAGCATTTCTATTTAATGCAGGAATAACCCCAGAACGAGATCATTCTGTCTCAGAATCCCATACCAGAACTCAGAGTTTCTGGGTTCAGTGACATTTGCTAAATATCCCCCGAGTAGGGTGTCACAATTGATCATACTTTGGATTATCAATTTTAATATATAATGACAAGGTAAAAAAAGAAGCATATTGCTCTAGTCTTCCCCTGTGCTTTGGTCATTGAACACTGATCCTAAATTCATGAAAAGCCAGGTTGTCTTTCTTAATTTGATCTTCTATTTAAGGTATATAATTCCAGTGTTTTTTGGAGTCTGGCTGTGTTAGCCATCGTATACTCTATTTAAACCTCATGTCATCTGTCAATTTGGGGGGAAAAAACAACAAAATAAAATACAAAGAAAATAGACTTTCATACCTTACTCAAGTTAGGGCTGAAAAAGCCCAATGTGATGCTTCGCCGAGAAGTATTAAGACCTAAAATAATTATTACCAATCTCAGTGTTACCAAAGCGAACCAGAAAATTGTGTGTTTAGTGCAAAAGAATAGTAGGTGCTTTCAGGAAAAAGAACTCTACCTGTGTCACTATCATTAACAACAGTGACTTCACGCAAGTGTCAGTTGCAAAGTTGGCTTCATTGTCAGATACAATCATTGTGGAGAGGTGGTTTCCCTTGTTATAACCACTTCTGCTGACTCCATTACCACTACTCATGTATTTTTTTTGTAGGTCAATTGTTTCATATTTATATGACCGTGAATATGTTTGTGTGTTTCTCTTCAAAGCCCTATTAATATTCCCCAAAACAGTCCTATCTAATCGTAACTTTTTGTTCATTGACCCACCTTTCTTATTCACCCTTCTTTGTTACTTCTCAGTCTCTAGAAACCACTGTTCTACTCTCTGCTTCTATGATAGCAACTTTTCCATTTTCATTTCATATACAACTGAGATCATGTGTATTTGTCTTTCTGTGTCTCGTTTACTTCACTTAACATCATGTCTTCCGAGTTTATCTATTTTGTCACAAATGACAGTATTTCATTCTTTTTTATGACTGAATAATATTCCTTTGTCTAAATAAACAACATTTCTTTATTCATTCATCATTGGAAACATTTAGGTTGATTCTAAATCTTGGGTATTGTACATAATTTTGCAATAAATGTAGCAGTGCACATATTTCCTCAACATATGGATATCATTTTTTAAAATATATGCCAAGTAGTGAGATTGCTAGATTATATGGTATTTCAATTTTCAGTTTTTTTGAGGTACCTCCATACTGTTTTCCACAATCACTCTACAAATTTACAATCCTACCAACGGTGTGCAAGTGTTTCTTTTTCTCCACATCTTTGCCAACAGTTGCTATCTGTTGCCTTTTGGTAATAGCCACTCTAACTGCTATGAGGTGGAATCTCATTGTGGTTTTGGTCTGCATTTCCCTGACGATTAGTGATATTGAGCTTTTATTCATATACCTGTTGGCTATTTGTGTGACTTTTTTTTGAAAAATATCTATTAAGGTCTTTTGCCCAATTTTAAATGAGGTTATTATTATGATTATTTTCTATCAAGTTGTTTGGAAATGGATCTTTGCCCAGCCCAACATTGTCAGCATTTCCCCAGTGTATTCTTCTAGTTGGTTTATAGAGTGAACTTTTATACTTAAGCCTTTAATTCACTTTGAGTTGAGTTTTGTACATGGTGAGAAGTAGGCATCTAGTCTCATTTATCTGCATGTGGATATAAATTTTTTCCAGCACCACTTACTAAAAAGATTCTATTCCCTCTAATGTTGGTTCTTGGCTTTTGTTAAAAATCATTTGGCTATAGGTGCATGAATTTATTTCTGAGATCTTCTTTTTATTCCATTGGTCTATGTATCTGTATATCTTGTTGAGAATATTTGCATCTGTGCTCACCAGGAATACTGGCCTGTAGTGTGGTTTTGGTTGCTGTGTCCGCATGTGATTTTGGAATCAGAGTAATTCTGGTCTCATAAAATGAATTTGGTTTTATTCCCTCCTCTTCAGTTTTCTGGAGTGATTTGAGAAAAATTGGTATTAGCTCTTCCTTAAATGTTTGGTGGAATTCAACAGTAAAGCCATCAGGTTCAGGCTTTTTTTTTTTTTTTAGAAGACATTTTATTACTGATTTAATTTTCTAATTCATTAATGGTCTATGTAGAATTTTTACTTCTTCACAATTTAAAATTGGTAGGTTTTATATGTTTAGGAGTCTATTAATTTCTTACATGTTACCAAATTTGTTGATGTGTAGTTGTTTATAATAAACTATTGTGACACTTGGTATTTCTGAGTCCATTGCAGTATCTCTTTTTCTATCTCTGATTTCATTTCTTTGAATATTGTTTTCTTTTTCTTAGTCTATCTAAAAGTGTTTTGATTCTGAATTTTTTTTCTAAAAGAAAAACCAACTCTTCATTTTGTTGATCTGTTCATATATTTTTCAGGCTCTATTTCATTTATATTGGCTCTTTGCTTTTGATTATTTCCTTCCCTCTATTGATTTTGGGCTTAGTTTCCTTTTATTATTTTTTTTACTTTCTAATTCCTTGAGGTACATCATTAGGTTGTTTTTTAGAAGGCTTTTTTTCTTATTAATATAGTCATTTATTTCTATAAACTTATTTTTTTCCGTGTCTCGTAGGTTTCTGTGTTATGTGTTTCCATTCTCATTTGTCTCATGAAATTTTTAAGTTTCTTTTTAAATTTATCACTGGCCTATTGGTTGTTTAGAAGCATGTTGTTTAATTTCCAAATCTTTGTAAAGTTTCCAAAGTCTTCCTTGTTATAATTTTATACCTTGTGGTTGGAAAAGATACATGATATGTTCTCTATCATTTAAAATTTGTTGTGAATCATTTTATGGCCTACCATATGACTTATCCTGGAGAATGTTCCATGTGCAGTTGAGAAGAACATGTACTCTGCAGCTATTAGATGGAATCTTTGTAAAAGCCTATTAGGTCCATATGGTCTATGGTGCAGATGATGTCCAATAGTTCTTTGTTGAGTTTCTGTTTAAATTATCTGTCCATAGTTGAAAGTGGGGTAAAGTCACCTGCTATTATTGTATTGCGGTCTGCTTCTCTCTTTAGTTCTAGTAATACTTGCCTCATATATTCGGGTGTGCCAGTGTTGGGTGCATATATATTTACAATTATTACATTCCCTTGTTGAAATTATTCCTGTATTATTATATAATGACTTTTATCTTTGTTTTTATAGTTTTTGACTTAAAGTCTATTTTATCTGAAATAAGCATGGCTACTTCTGCTTGCTTTTGGTCTCCATTTTCATGGAATTTCTTTTATCCCTTCACGTTCAGTCTATATTTATCTTTAATGGTAAGAGTCTCATGTAAGCTGTATATAATTTGATTTCTTAAATTCATTTGCCAGTCTATATCTTTAAGGGAAATTTAGTCCACTTATTTTCAAGGTTATTACTGTTAGTTCAGGATTTACTCCTGTCATTATACTAATGGTTTTGTCCTTGTTTTTTATTTCCTTTGTTTCTTTTTGCATTCTTATTGTTTATCTTTGTTTTGGTAATTTTCTGTAGTGAAAGGTTTTGATTCCTTTCTACTTCTCCTATGTGTATGTGCTCTAACAGTGAGTTTTATAATTTTGCATGCTTTTATGATGGTGATTATCATATTTTCACATCCAGATATAGGACTCCCTCTAGCATTTCTTTTCAGGCCACTCTAGTGCTGATGAATTTTCTTAGTTTTTGCTTGCCTGGAAAAGACTTTTTTTTTCTGCTTTTTTTCCCTTCTATCTTTTAATTGTTGAAATTAATTCATTTACATTCAAGGTTATTAGTGATAGGTAAAAATTGCTTCTGCTATTTTAATTTTTTTTCTGGGTATTTTATAGATTCTGTGGTCATTTCCTCCTCTCTTGTTTACTTCTGTGGTTTGGTGGTAATGCTGCCAGCCTTTCTTTTCTTTTCTTTCTTATTTGTGCATCTTCTGTAATTTCTTTCTTTGCAGTTACCATGGAAGCAACATAAAATGTCTTGTAGTTATAATAAACTATTTTAAGCTGATAACAACTTAGTCACATAAAAATATTCTAGACTTTTCTTCCTGCCTCCCCACAGGTTGTATTTTTGTTGCCTTAATTTACATCTTTTTCTATTATGTCTTCCTTAGCCACTAATTGTAGCCATTGTTTATACCATTTTGACTTTAAACTTTCATACTAGAGGATTGCCCCATTCTGGTATTGGTATATTTTGAGTTTCATAGGAATTTATCTCTACTAATGAGTATTGCTTTAATGTGTTCTAGTGATAGTAATTATCATCCTCTTATCTCCAGTTGTAGCACTACCTTAAGCATTTCTTGTAAGGCCAGTCTAGTGATGATGAACTCCTTCAGCTTTTATTTGTTTAAGAAGGTCTTCATTTCTTCTTTATTTCTGAAGGACAGCATTGCTGGGTATATAGTATTCTTGACTAAACTTTTTTTTTTTTTTTAGCACTTCAAATATATCATTTCATTGTCTCCTGGCCTGTGAGGTTTCTGATAAGAAATCTGATTGTCTAACGAAGATTCCTTATATATGACTTGATACTTTGCTATTATAGCTTTTATAATTCTCTCTTTGTCTCTGACTTTTGACAGTTTGATTATAATGTGCCTTAGGATCCTTTTGGGTCTAATCTAATTGGCAAATTTATACTTTTTGCATCTTAATGTTCATACTACTCCCAAGACTTGAAAATTTTCACCTATTATGTTGTTAAATAGTCTTTCTACACATTTTTCCATCTCTTTTGTCTCTGTTTCTTAGAAAACATGTTTGCTTAATGCTGTTCCATAAATTCCATTGGATATCTTCATTACTTTTTATTTCTATTTCCTTCCCACCCTCCTGAACTGGGTTATTTCAGAACATCTTTCTTCTCATTTAAAAATGATTTCCTCTGCTTGATCCAGTCTGTTGTTGAAACTATCAGTTGTATTTTTATTTTTAATTTCATTTACTAAATTCATCACCTCAAAGATTTATCTTTGGTTCTTTTTCATGATACCTATCTCTGTTGAATTTCTCATTCTGATTTTTTTTCTGATTTTATCGCATTGTTTGTATTCTTCTCTATCTTTCTGAGTTTCATATTTTGAATTCCTTTTCAGATATTCTGTAAATATCCTTTTCTTTGAGGTGTATGACTAAAGTCTTACTATCTTGTTTTAGGAGTATCATATTTTCTTGTTTTATTATGTTTCTTGTGTCCTTATGTTAATGTCTGTGCATCTAGTGAAATAGTCTATTGTTTCTATTTTATGGAGTAGCTTTTGTAGGGCGAGACTTTTTTCCTATAGAAGGGTCCTAAAATGTCAGTTGAGTATGATGCAATAGCTTGCTTGTGGGTTTACTAAGCCTGGTTTCCACGCAGTTTCTTCAACTGTAATAGTCATCTGTAATGCCTGTGGTTTTTCTCAGTGGTCAAGGCTGTGGATTTTGTGACAGTGGTGGTGTGATTTTGCTTGTAGCTGGGGCACTAGATTGATTGTGGTTTCAGAGTTGTGCAAGCTTTATGGGCTGACAGACTGTGCAATAGGCTGAGGAGGAAAGGCCACCCCTGGACTATAAGTCCAGATATGCAAGGGCATAGGAACAGCAGATCAGGTGTCTGTGCAGTAGGATTCCCAGGGAGGCAAGCCACCACCAGACTAGCTGTTAGGCCAGGCTTGGGTGCACATGCGCATGAGGCCTTGGCTAGCTTTTCAGTGGCTACCCTACTGTGCACTTTCATCTGATCCTCAGTGGAGTGTGTGCCAGGTGGGTTTGGACAACAAGGCTCAGTTTTTGTTGTTGTTGTTGTTGTTGTTAAGCCTAGACTCCAGTCAGCCATGATTGTGCTGCTATACACAACTGTGTGAATGTCATGAAATAATGGTGGGGACTTTGGGATGAACATATAGTGACTACTGGTGATGAGTACAGCATATACTCTAACAGTAGGTTTAGTTTCAAGATGATTCTGTGCTGTAACAGCTTAGTTCATAGGGGTGGGAGTGTGCTTAATATAGGCTCTAACTCTGAGGAAGTACAGCCATGCAAACTCCCACAACTCTCCAAACTGAATTTGGGGCCCGAGGACTGGAAGACTCTCCTTTAGCAAGGACTGCTGACATCTGTGGTGGCAGTGGAGACTTCTAGCGGTCTCCATCTTAGCTTTTTATTGCAATAACAAGTACCCCCTGACTCCAAGCCAATTCCAGCAGGGAAGACAATGTGCTACAGTCAGGGTGTCTTGTTTTCTTCTCTACGATACTAACCTGAAATTCCATGCTCCATAGGAATTTTGCTACTCCTCTGGTTCTCTCCAGCATACTTCCTCAGTAATTTCAGTCAAGATCTATTTATTTATTTTGCTTTGATCTCCTTTATTTTGTGGTGGGAGATAAGCATCAGGCAACTCCAGTTGGCTACCTTACTGATGTCACCTAGAATTTTAAAAATGTTTCTTGTTAAATATATCAGTCTCTTAAATCATTTTTAAAAAGAAGTGGAGCTACAAACTGAGGCAATGCAGCTGTGCAAACTCCTGCCAACTCTCAAAACCGAGTGTACAACAAACTAAAATTGTTACAACAATAGTAGTTTTTATAATTGCCCATGGACTTACCTTTATTGCAATCTTTTTTAAATATGGCTTTGAGTTACTGTGTAGCATACTCTCATTTCACTATGCAGGATTCCCTTAAGCATTTCTTTTAGGGAAGTCCTAATGGTAGCAAATTTGCTCAGTTTTTTCTAAATCTGGAAACATCTTAATTTTTTCCTCATCTTTGAATAACAGTTTTACTAAATATGTTTTTTTTTCTTTTAGCACTTTGAGTATATTAGCTTGCTGCATCATGATTTTAAAAGTTTCTTATGAAGAAACTGCTGATAGTATTATTAAGAATCGTTGTATATAATTAGCCGTCTGTCTTGTTGCTGTCAAGATTCTTTGTCTTTGTAAATTTTGGTTATAATATATGTTGGTGTAGGTCTCTTTGAGATCATCTTACATGGAGTTTGTTGAGCTTCTTGAATTTAATATTCATGTCTCTGATCAAATTTGTTGTGTTTTCATCTATTAGTTTTTGATTATATTTTCTCCTTTCTTATTTTCTTTTCCTTCTGGGACTCTCAAAATATGTGTTAGTTCACTTGATGATGTTTCATAGGATCCTTAACTTCGGTAAACCTTTTTCAATCTTTGTTCTTTCTTTTCTTTAGACTCAATAATTTTTATTGTCCTGTTTTCAAGTTCTCTGATTCTTCTGTCTGCTCAATTATGCCTTTGAATCTGCTATAGTTTGAACATGGTTTATTTTTCCTCTTCAAATCTAACATTGAAATTTGATCCCCAATGTTGGATGTGGGGCCTAATTGCAGGTGTTTGAGTTGTGGGTGTAAATTCCTCATCAATGGCTTTGTGCCATTCTCCTGGGCGTAAGTTCTCACTCTTGGTTCCCAAAAGAGCTGGCTGTCTTCAAGAGGCTGATTCCTCCTCTTCCTTCTCTTGCCTTCTCTCTCACCATTCGATCTGCCCACACTCACTCCCCTTTCCCTTCTGCCATGAATGGAAGCAGCCTAAGATTCCCATCAGAAGCAGATTTTGGCACCATGCTTCTTGTACAGCACGAAAAAAAAAGATGAACCAAATAAACTTTTCTTTTATAAATTACCCAACCTCAAGTATTTCTTTATAGAAACACAAATGGACTAAGACAAAATCCCATTAGTGAGTTTTTTATTTCAGTTTTTTGTCAGCTTCAGAACTTTATAAAATTTATTTTTAGGTTTTCTATCTCTTTAGGAATATTTCATTTTCTTCACTTTTGCCACATCATTTTTTTAGTTCTTTGAGCATCTTTAAGAGAGTTGCTTTAAAGTTTTGTCGAACAGAATTGCCATTAGTTCTAATTAGGGGTAGTTTCTGTTGATTTCATTTTTCCTTGAAATTGGCAATACTTGTCTCTTTTGATGGGAAGTTTTTTTGATAAAAGATAGCTATTTGTATCTGATAATGCCATGTAATTCTGGAAATCAGATTTTCTTCCTTCCCTAGGGTTTGTGTTTTTTGTTATTCTTTGTTGTTTTGTATTATTGATTGATTGATTGATTGATTGATTGCTCTAGGCTGGCCCTGTGCCAGAATCAGTATGAGGTGTAAACTTAAGATCCTATCAGCTATTTTCTGAGTCTCTGACTTTCCCTGGGTGTACACAGTCACTTTCTAATTTTCCCCATGGATGCAGCTGCTTTTGAATGTCCTACTCTTTAAGGTCTTACTCCTAAAAAGGGGAAAAGAGGAGAAAAAAATCCTAGCCCTTTAAATACCCCAAAAGTCATTTCAAGGGGAAGGGGAGTGACTTGAAACAAAGAGGGTAGGTAGGTGTGACAAAAATGGCTCCCATCTATTAACTCTCCCTTTATCTGATGAACTTTTGTCTCTGCCTGTCCACAACCAAATCCTGTGTCATTTCTCTCTGGAAATAAGCTCACCATAGCACTCCTTATTCATTAGCTGTTTGATTTTTATATTTTCTTGGGTTATTTTTGTCTTCTGGCTCTTTCATACTCTTCCTGGAAGCAGCATTTTTACTTCTGTGCTTTTTGAGAAAAATAATAATAATAATAATAATAATAATAATAATAATCTTACCAGGAGTGGGACTAAGGAACAAGGCTAGACAAAATACAAATCTCTTAAAATTGAAACTTTGTATGTTTAATTGGGGAATAAGGGAGGCAAATAAATATTTTGATTTATAATTGTTTTGGTGACGCCTACGTGTTCAGGAATACTCTTCTGTCATTTTTGGTGTATACAATCAAGTTTCAGTTCTTTATAATTATATAATTTTATTACACATTTAAACACTGACCTTTCTAAATGGCAGATTTTTCAATAATCAGAGGCTAGTAATGTAATAAGAAACACATTTTTAAAAAAGTAACAGGAATCTTAATGTTTCCAAGGAAACTTAAATAACCAGGGAGATGTTTTAGGAAGTAGCAAAGTTCATTTTGAAAATAGAAATAAAAATAAGAAGAAAAAAACTTTATTATAAATTTTAATAAAGTGATTTTTGAGTGTCTTTCAGTTCTATTAAATATAATTCTAACAAACGACTTCACTCATTTACATGATGAATGACTATTCACATTTAGTTCTTTTATTACTTCTAGCATGACAGAAAATAACTCTTTTGCATGCTTCTTTAGAACTGGATTGTCTTTCCTTTTTCTATGGTTGTATAGGGTTTGCAATCTCAGTATGAAAAGATGACAGCTATTGTGAGTTTCTTAAGTGATAATTAGTTCTCTATGACAGTTTATTATGTTGCCACAGCTTATTAAAACTCTTCATTTTCATACAATTATCAAATTCACCACTGGAAGGCTACCTTCAATGCGCGGTGGCTCAAGCCTGTAATCCCAGCACTTTGGGAGGCCGAGACGGGCGGATCACGAGGTCAGGAGATCGAGACCATCCTGGCTAACATGGTGAAACCCCGTCTCTACTAAAAATACAAAAAACTAGCCGGGCGACGTGGCGGGCGCCTGTAGTCCCAGCTACTTGGGAGGCTGAGGCAGGAGAATGGCGTGAACCCGGGAGGCGGAGCTTGCAGTGAGCTGAGATCCGGCCACTGCACTCCAGCCTAGGCGGCAGAGCGAGACTCCGTCTCAAAAATAAATAAATAAATAAATAAACAAAGTGGAAATTTGCATGCAGGTGCTAATTCCTTGAAAAAAAAGAGAGGAAAATGTTGGTTGGTAGGGTCAAATGGCAGATACAAAAGGGCACATAAGCACATAAGTACACATATGATTTTCTTTCCTTTTGTTAAAATATTTCCTTGGTTACTACATACCTTCTAGAAAATACAATTAACAGTTTAATCTTCTGAATATTAAAAAATTTTGTGAAAGTAATTTTCTCCTTGTGGTTTTCTGTGTGTGTGCATGTGTATACCCAGCTTTGTGACACCATTAATTATACTTAGGAGCTTTAGCACTGCTTACAGTTTCAGAGACTGCCATAATAATTTCTTATATTAAAAAGCTGATACTTTTTAAATTCTTTCTTGTTGTAGACTAGAAGAATTAGTAATTTCTAAAACAAAAATAGTCAATTTTGGGGAATTTTTTTAAATTTTATTTTATGGGAAGGTTTACTTTCTTGAAAGATTAAATGGAGAAACAAAGTTTGGCTATTAGAAAACTTGAAAGAGTTTTGACTCCTACCCCTTATGATAATGCTTCATTTGCATACATGATCTACTATTTATTTATCAAACCTGCATAGTCCTTATATTTTGCCAAATACTGTTATATGTGTTTAACAAATATTGATTCATTTAATCCTTATAATAATTGTATGAAAAGTAACTGTTACTACTCTAATTTCACAGATGAATAGTTGAAGCAGAGAGGTTGTTTATGATGCCACTCAGTGTACAAATGACAAAGATAAGATTGGAACGCAGGCAAATTAAAATCTGATTGTTCTCTATAATTGATAAAATTGGGGTACTCCATTGGACCTCTATCACTGCTAGATTTAAATTTATCTTAATCCCTTCAGTATTCCTTTAAATGGGTTCTTGATATTCACTGACATCTTTTTTAAAAAACAATATAACGTGAACATTTTCTTTTTCAGTTTGAAATTTGCAGTGTCTGCCTACAGTTCACAGTATAAATTCCAGCAATTTTGTATATTGTTCATACTCTCTCGACACTTGCCAGTCTATCCAGTTTATCTGTTGTAACTTTCCCTGCCCTCTCCAAAGTGCCATACTTAAGCAACAATAAACCACATACAATTACCAGAACATTTCATGTTTGCATTTGTACTTACATTTTCTATATTAGAAGCAGCTGATCTCTAAACATTTGGGATGATTCTTTAAGACTCTATTTGAGTACTACCTTATATGTCAAGCCTTCTTTGAATTATTTAGTATTGTGTTTCTTGTTCCCTCATGCCGTCATTGTGCCTTGTAGATACCATTAGTAAAATAATCATTTAAAGTTACTGTTTTTACATAGAGATGTTTTTAACTCCACTTTATCTATATGATCCTTGAGGGTGGGAACATGTCTTTGGTGTCTGCATATATTTCGAATAAGTGCTTCATAAATGATGGACATTTTCACAGGTCTGTTTTTCCTATGATATATCAGTTGAGAATGCAATCGGTGGCAAATAATAATATAACATAAACAGGGGCTAAATATTTTAGTTGGGTGATGTTGATGATTTAGCACCTCATGATGTCAAGGCAGGAATTCTGCTGAAATATGTGTGTGTGTGCCTTTGCTTTGTGTTTTTAGCTTATTAGTTATAAGATAGCTGCCCAGTCCTAGACATCACATCCACATTTGGAACAGAGAGCAGGGACTAGAAAGCAGCGACTAGGTAGCAGTGCCAGCCTAGGAAAATTATGCCAGTATTCTATCAGAGGGCCTGATCTATCTTTCAAGAATGCAGACAATGACTATTTAGCATTTCTAGCTTCTATAATGAACATAGACAAGAAAAAAATTATTGGGAGTGGAAGTTTGGTGATCCAAACCTTAATGGAACAGCCATAATTTATACTTCAGTCATTAGGATCTATTCTGTCTACTGTCTTTCAATTCTCAGAATAATTTTCTTAGAATATACATAAAAGGAAGATATTTCATACATAGCAATTCCACAAAAAGGACACCCACTATCATCCTTCCAGGTGAACATTTACTTGTGTTAATTGGTCCAGTCTTCAAGGCCTGGTGGAAAGGAGACATGGCAGGAGAAATGAGAAGAGTGTCTGTGTGTATGAAAGAATGAGATGCACAGTAGCATAGATAACAGGGCAGATTCTTTTTTATAATTCTTTTAATATAATTAACACAATGTCCTGTTCAATGATTACTGTAGTATTTTTAATAGTTTGGGGTGGAATACAGCCCAAAATATGCCACATGGCATTTTTCCTTGAAATCAGCTCTCCTATTGTTTTTGTAGAAGCTCTCTCTTATGTCATTGGAATAGCAACATTTCTGGTCTTGTCTTTATTCAGCTTAGGAATTTCTTTGAGAAGATATCAAAACAGGCATTTCTGTCAACTGACATGAAAACACTGAGTGAAGCAAACTTTCCCATGTAGTTGTCAGTTTACATAGTTAAATAGATCTAAGTCAGTGGTTTTTTCTGCTATAGCATGTGTGGAGAATAAATTCTAAAGCATCTTTGGTGTTTTTTAAGTAATTTAATAAATTTAATAATAAAAATAACAATAGCTAATATTTACTGATTATCCATATTTCATGTCATTCATTTTATCTCTTTTAATATAGTACTTACTTTGCTTTAAAAACCTTCACAACTCCATGTGATGTGTTTGGCTGGGCCCCCACCCAAATCTCACCTTGAATTGTAGTTCCTACAATCTCCCCAAATTATGGGAGGGACCTGGTGAGATGTAATTGAATCGTGGGGGCAATTACCTCCATGCTGTTCTCGTGATAGTGAGTTTTCATGAGATCCAATGGTTTTATAAGGGGATTTTCCCTACCTTCATTCTGCACTTCTTGCTGCCACGATGTGAAGAAGGATGTGTTTGCTCCACCTTCCGCCATGAGTGTAAGTTTCCTGAGGCCTCCCCAGCCATTCTGAATTGTGAGTCAATTAAACCTCTTTCCTTTATAAATCACCCAGTCTCGGATATATCTTTATCAGCAGGGTGAGAATGGACTAATATACCATGGAATGGGAACTATTTTACATCAATTTTATAGATGTGAAAATTAAGACAAGAAATCACTTACCCAAGATCACAAGAAGTCAAAGAGTAAAGCTGACCCAAAAGTTCATATTTTATCACATTGTTTTAGCTTCTTGAAGCTGCTCTACCAAACTGCCACAAATATAGTACCTTAAAACAAAAATGTATCCCCTTACAGTTCTGAAACCACAAATCCGAAACCATAGTGTTAACAGGGCTGCATTGACTCTGGAAGTGCAAGAGAGAAATTTGTTTCCTGTTTCTTCCAGCTTCTGGTGGCTGCAGGCATGTGAAAGCTCCCTCTGAGAGGATAAGTCTCACCTGTTGAGGTTCTTAATCATGTTTTTCCCATATAAGGAAATCCTTACTGTTTTACCATATCAGGTAATATTTACAGGTTCCATGGATTAAGAAGTGAATTCATCTTAGTGAGGCTATTTTTCAGCCTACCACACACATGCAGTGAAGAATCCTCCAATACTGCTAAAGCGCAAGGTCATTCTGTGGAATCTGGTCTATATATATACACACACACACACACACACACACACACACACACACACACACATTAAAATATAAAATATATTTCACGAGGAAAAAGTAATGATGGAAATCTAATTTACATAATTAGAATTTAAAAAGTACTACAAGAAACTGTTAGAAAATGATATCATTTAATTTAGATAATTTCTCACAAAACACAGAGAAAATGTGCTGCTCCAAATCCCTTACACGAACGAAATGTGACTTTGAGTCAAGCTTGGGCTGTTAAGTGATACAATATTCATTCCTGTGAACCAATTTGAAGGGAGATGGGAGAAAAATAGGGGTATGAAGATCATGGATGTCTGTAATTGAAAAGGAAGGCATTCTTGAGATCAGATGTGAGGATGCTACCTCCATGTATTAGTCAGGGTTCCCTACAGGGACAGAACTAAGTTTATTCAGGAGTTTATTAAGAATAAATAATAATAAAAGGGAGTTTATTCAGGAGAATTGACTCACAAGATCACAAGTCCCATGATATGCCGTCTGAAAGTTGAGAAGCAAGAAAGCCAGTAGTGGATCAGTCCAAGTTCCAAAAGCTTAAAAGTAGGGAGACCAACAGTGCATCCTTCAGTCTGTGGCCAAAGGCTTGACAACCCTGGCAAACCACTGGTGTAAGCCCAAGAGTCTAAAACCTGAAGGACTTGGAGTCTGATATCTGAGGGCCAGAAGCATCAAATATGGGAGAAAGAGGAAGGCCAGAAGATTCAGCAAGACCGCTCTTCCAAATTCACGTGCCTGCTTTATTCAAGCTGTACTGGCAGCAGATTAGATAATGCTTACCCAGATTGAGGGTGAGTCTACCTCTCCCAGTCCACTGACTCAAAAGTTAACCTCCTTTGGCAACACCCTCACAGACACACCAGGAACAATACTTTGCATCCTTCAATCCAATCAAGTTGACACTCAATATTCACCATCACACTCCAAAAATGAACTGAAGACTTACAGGAGGGGGCGGAGTGACTCTGTCTTCCTGTTCTTTTCTAGAAGACTTAGATCATGTATTGACATCTCAAAGGAAGAAATGAAGTGGTGGCAACTTCTTCGGTGTTTTGTTTGTTTTTTAAAAAATCTGATCTATGTTTTGGTGAAGCCTCTGAATTAAGCAATGCTGTCTTTCATTTAGAGGTCTCCATTTCTTCACTGTGATATAGCTGTGTCCTAAGAAAGCCATGTGGTCAGATTGTGACACATATTTTTCTAAGTTTCTCTGTTAATAAGGCCTACTGTCCATTTTTGTTTGTTTTCTGTTTGTTAATTTTGTTTTGCTTTATATTTTGTTTTTTCTTATAGTCATTTTTAATCTAAATGAATACTTTTACCTATTGTCTAATATGGATATAAAGTAGACATGTACTTTTAAAAAGGACCCATCTAATTTGGAGACATTTTAGAGACATGAGTAAACACATTCATAAAGCGGCAACCACTATGCAGCTAGGTGAGCATTTTCATAATCCTTGAGTATCCAGGTGATCAAATAATGAAATATGTGTTTCCGTCTTCTAGAATTAAATCCAACACTTTAATTTATTGTTTAAGATACCTAATTATTCTACATCACCAAAACCTATGCCTAGATTTATATTTTTCTTTCACCAACCTGTTTATCTTTTACCCACATTAGCTCTATACGTCTACCTAGCATCAATCAATCATCTATTTATCTATTCCTTTTGCTAAAATATCTGTTAAAGCTAAAATTCTATGAAATACTCATCCATCAGTCAAATAATTCATATGCATAATTTAGATAGAATAAATTCACAACTAGTGATGAAAATAAATGCTCTGAATGTTTTGTGAATTTAAAAACGTTAATCATAGGACTTTAAAATATGACATGATAATGTACTCATAGAGATTAAATTTTTAGAACTGCATTTCTTATGTCATCCATTAGCTATATAGAATAAAAGGATACATAGAGAATAATATATATATATACACACATCTGTATGTATCTGTATCTAGACATATATAGATATTTCTGTGTCATGTTTTTCTCTTTAAAGATTATTAATGAGTGAGTTATTTTTCTGCATCATAGTCAGTTTGAAATTACTATTTAAATTAATTATGACAGCCATATCAATTAGACATAAGAGATTTCTAAAGCTAATTAGAGTCTGAGAGTTTTTAATTTGACGTCTGTCTCTGTGTAATATGTGCTTTATGCATTAAATTAATGAAATTAAGCCTGCATCATTATAAATATCCACTTTCATAGTTCCATAAGTTTCACAATTACATGCCATATTTGAATGATAATTGAATGAAACTAAATAATTATGTTCACATCAGCACTGGTAGGATTTTAAGAACATATCTTTTACTTTTCACTCTCAAGTCTTGTTTCCCTAGCAGTACATAACTTGTCGCCAAGAAAACCTTGTCATTTTCAGAAAAAAGACAATGTAATAGAAGCTGTAGGAGAGATGAGGTTCATCAGAAGCATATTAATGTATTATAAAATAAGGTAATACCCGAAGACCAAAAAATATATAAACTCTAATTAGTGTACAGTGTAATATTTTACAAACTCTTCTGTTTAATAGGACCATATTTACCTGGGAAGATTACCTGATACATTATACTCAATATAAATATAGAAAATGAATTGCTTTTAAAATAGGAAATTTGTCTTCTCTGCATATATATGTGTATATTTATGTTTATATTAAGGTTGCATCACTGCATAATGTTTTGAAATAAAACTTTAACATATTCTGTGAAAATACATGTTTAAAGTGAAGAAAAGAATTAAATTTGCATGCAAATGGGACTAAAACATGATATATGAGAGGACTGCAACCCTGCCTTTAAGATTTGCTTGTGACATTTGTGTTTTAACAGGCAATTAAAATTTAATTTGTCCTATGATGAAAAGCGAATCCTTTTATCCTATTTCAGCAGTCTGCAAAGGTACAGACTCTATTACAAAAGAAGACTATGGCTAAAGGTTCCTTGTGCCTTTGTGACCCCATGGTATGAAATTAAATGATAATCCAATCAAGGGATTGACATAAAAATAAGTCTGCACATAAACGATTATGAGCAGAAAGACAGTGGCTGAGAGAAAGGAGTCATTGCTTATGGTCTATCCAAAGCCTTTCAGAGTAAAGCTTTGTCTTTTTTGCAATTGCAAAAGTGTCCCAATGCATACGATTGGTTTGCTGAAATAGCTATTAGGAAATTCTGTCAGGGTGAGATTAGTGCAGAAAACCAAATGGGATGTTTCCAGGCCCTTACCTCTGAGGAATGAAAGAAAGAAGAAGTGAAGAAAGAAGAAGTAAGTGATGAAGAAGAGGGAAAGGGGCTTTATTATAAGCTGAATTGATGAAATATGTCTAAATAGTATTTGGCAAGCTGGAAATATACCTGGTCCGTATAATTCTGTATTTTTCTTAGAATATTTGTAATGCATTATTTTTAATGATAGAAATAATCAATTAAGAATAAGTCATTCATCCAGCCAAAATATATATTATGCCTAGTTGACCTTATGTTTTCTCAAAGAAGGCTAGGGATTTGACCCTGGCTTAAGAACTAGGGCTAAATGAAAGTTAACAATTTTTAACAGAAGAAGTACTGTTTACTGGAAAGTTTGTTCAGAAACATATGAGGATATTTTTCATTGCACAATGATGTGGCCCTCAACCTTCATTTAAGTTGTGGGGCAGCTGACCGGGAGCAGTGACTCATGCCTATAATCCCAGCACTTTGGGAGACCAAGGCTGGTGGATCACATGAGGTGAGGAGTTCAATACCAGCTTGGCCAAATGGTCTCTACGGAAAAAAAAAAAAAAAAAAAAAAAAGCCAGCGTGTGGTGGTCCGCTCTTGTAATTCCAGCTACTCAGGAGGCTGAGGCAGAAGAATTGCTTGAACCTGAGAGGTGGAGGTTGCAGTGAGCCAAAATTACGCCACTGCACTGCAGCCTGGGCAACAGAGTGAGACTCTGGCTGAAAACAAACAAACAAACAAACAGTGGGCCAGCTTTATTCAAAGAAGGAATTTTCCCATATTCATCACAACTAGGGAATATCTTTCCAAACACCCATTTGAGAAGAAAATACTTTAAATGATCTGGATCTGTAACGTAACTCTCTTTTCATGTAAACAAAAGGACGTTTGCATGGGTTTAATATGCACTAAATTTTGGAGGAAGATTACTGTGCTCATTGAGGAGATATTTACTTTGTTGTGTTTTAATCTAGGAGGTTATTCAGTACTTCAGAATATCATCTTTCTTTTTTTTAGTAGCAGTGCTGCTTGTCGTATTTCAGTCACCAATACAACTGTATCAGTCTGTCTTTATAGCTAATATATTCATGATATTTCTGTGTTTAGAAATAAGCACCAAGTGCACTTTGCGAGGCCGAGGAGGGTGGATTGCGAGGTCAGGAGATCGAGACCACCCTGGCTAACACGGTGAAACCCCGTCCCTACTAAAACTACAAAAAAATTAGCCGGGCGCGGTGGTGGGCGCCTGTTGTAGTCCCAGCTACTTGAGAGGCTGAGGCAGGAGAATGGCATGAACCTGGGAGGCAGAGCTTGCAGTGAGCCGAGATCGCCCCACTGCACTCCAGCCTGGGCAACAGAGTGAGACTCCATCTCAAAATCAATCAATCAATAAATAAAAAATAAGCATGAGGTTACTTCATTCTGTTTTTGTATAGTCACGATTAATTATCTCTAACTTTTAAAATTACTTTATAATACGTTTCTAATTTTTCTTTATAGAAGAGTTAGGGCATTCCATTTTTTATTTACTAACTAACATGGTAGGATATGTTATCCATAGATATATTTTTCAGGATACCAGGGCAGAGGGCATTAGCAATGAAATAAAATCTATATTTAATGGGGTAATGGGAAAGAGAGGGTCAAGATTGTGTACCAGGTGTTAGGCGTGTGTGATTGCTCTGAAATGCAGTGTTTGAGATCAAAACATCTCAAAGTTGGGTCCTAGTGGTAAAGCCAGCTTCACAAAACAAGAGATGGTGTGTTCTATCCACTGCATTGGGAAACTGAAAAAATTGGAGTTCAATATTGAAAGAGTTGCAAGGTAAAGTTAGTATAGGATAGGGTTATCTAAATTCAAGAGTTTTACATAATCCTAAAGGTAATTTTACCCAAGAAAATGAAGGCTTCAAGGTAGCACCTATCTTGCCTGTGAGGTATTCAGCACTGTAATACAAAAATGTATGTGAGAGCAATAAAATCCTCCACATTCAACACCTCATAAGGTAAGTGTCTTCCAATTTTAATTAAAATGTCCATTCTTCTAAATATTTGAATTCCTCAATTTATGGAGTCCCTGAGTTTTAATAATATTGGCTACACAGAAGGTATGTATAAAATATACTGGTTTTTGATGAACATGTGGATATAACTCAGACATGATAGATTTGACCTCAAACTAAGTTAACAACTTATCAAGAACTGGGTTTTCATTGTGGAAAACAGTAGGGTAATTCCTGAAAGACCTAAAAACAGAAATGCCATTCAAACCATCAACCCATTACTGAGTATATATTTCCAAAGGAATATAAATAGTTCTATCATAAAGATATATGCACTTGTATGTTCACTGCAGCACTGTTCACAATTACAAAGACATGGAATCAACCTAAATGCTCATCAATGTTAGATTGGATAAAGAAAATGTGGTACACATACACCACCGAATACTATGCAGCCATAAAAAACCCCAAGATCATGTTTCTTGCAGGAACATGGATGGAGCTGGAGACCATTTTACTCAGCAAACTAACACAGGAACAGAAAACCAAATACTGCTTTTTCTCACTTATAAGTAGGAGCTAAATGAGAATACATAGACACATAGAGGGTAACAACAGACACTGAGGCCTATTGAAAAGTAGATTCTGATGAATAAGCATTAATAATCTCTGTTTCCAGGATGAATGGCTAGTAATGGCAAAATAGAAAAGGGTTTAGAAATGTGATAGGAAAGAAGGCAAAAGTCCCTCAAAATAAACTTATTGGTTAAAACATAAATGTGACCAGGCAAGTATTAATTTGATTTTTACTAGCAACTATTAAAATGCCTCCATACACTATATTGCTCAGCTTAACATGGGACTTGCCAACATCAAAACCCAGTTACTTTTTTAAAATTTCACTTTTATTTTAAGTTTATGGGTACATATGAAGGTTTGTTACATAGATACATTTGTGTCATGGGGGTTTATTAAACATATTATTTCATCACCCAGGTATGAAGCCTAGTACCCATTAGTTATTTTTCCTGATCTTCTCCGGTTTGTTGAACATATTATTTAATCACCAAGGTATTAAGCCTAGTACCCATTCGTTACTTTTCCTGAACTTCTCCCTTCTCCCACCCTCCACTTTTTGATAAGCCTCAGTGTTTGTTGTTACCCTCTATGTGTCTATGTATTCTCCTCATTTAGCTCCCACTTATAAGTGAGAAAAAGCAGTATTTGGTTTTTTTAGAGGAGTCTCGCATATTCCTGGAATGATCCTGCTCTAGTTACATTGTCATACTCAGTCACTGACTAGGTTTGAAGCAAATGCAGTGGTGAATCCACAGAGATGGAAGCGGGATTTGTCATTCAGTTACATAACCTCCAGCAGATACTCTGAGCAGCACCTTTCCATGTTGAGAAAATGGTGCTTTAGGAGTCAGAAGCCATCTGCAATGGACCTCTTTCACTTCCTGCTACACACTAGAATTTGCTTCAGTAGGTCAGTCGAAAAAGATGTGGACATCAGATCAGTTCTCTGTGTCCTTGACACTTCTCAGGCCATGAAGAAGATAAACAAAGCTTGTGGTTGCACAATGTTCATCAGAGAAAACTTTGCTATTGGGAGTGAGAACAGTAAGGAACAGGTCTTATTTGATGATAGGGAATAAAGTAAACCTTCTCCATGCTTGCTTATGACACTCAAAGTGAATTCTATTTCTGGACGGCTTCTTTCTGACTTTTGTTTTGAGAGTAATAATTTTGCTGCCCAGAGTCTCTAGATTATGGCTGATGTTTTCATTCTCTGATCCTCTGCACACCCAATGAGTACAAACGTGGCCTGTGACATTCTTTCTTAAACTCTTAATGGCCATATGATGTTCAGAGTTTGCTTTCAAGAGAAGCTGCAGACTGCATATACACTTGCCTGGTGTGCAGTTAACATCCAGGGGCACTCAAGGTTAATTAGAAATGGTAATAAGTTTAATCATGATGAACTCATTTAGTTCTGATGCGGATGTCACCTGTAATTCCATAAAAATTCCATTGTAATTTAACATTAATTAATGTCCACTTATCAACGAGTGTTACAGCAAATTAGTAGAGAAATGACAAGTTATGTGCTTAAGAAATGCTTAATGGAAAAAAAAAAACCCAGCATTTACCAGGTCATCTTAAAATATAACAGATCGAGACATCTTTATTATTTAAAATATGAGATTAAAATCAGGTAAAGTGGCAGTAATTAGGCAAGACTTTTGACAATAATTTGTCTGAAAACTAATGGGGTTACAGCAAACATTAAGAATATAGATTTGCCTGAATTACCATTTTTTAAACATAAATGACAGAGAAGAGATGGAGCTGTTCTTATCATTATCCTATAATAAGAGAAGCTGCTGAATCTTCAATAATCATCATCATGAAGCAATGGTCTTATTCATGTAAAATAGAAGTATTTTTCTCCTTATGTAAAAATGTTATTAGCCATATCTGAAGGCATTATACTCAGATATCATTTTTCCATTTCTGTAAATGACAACCATTAAATGCAATCGTCGATACATGACAAGACTATTTTTATTACATCAAAAGGAAGAAAGGGATTAAAATGAATTTATTCAAAGGTGTGATTTGTCAATTTTTTTCCCTTATCAAGGCACAAATGGGCAGCTTTAAACCTAAACACTGAGATCTGACCTCATATTTGAATAAGTTAATGTGATCTGGTGTTCTTTGGGAAGTACTGAAGCCTCTCTTTTGTATCCAGAAATCCCAGGAGAAATTTTAGCTTTTAGGAGGTCAGCTCCAAGGTTCCATTTCTTTTCATCATTTTCCCTTTTATCATTTGGCAGTTCTTGACAGCTTAGGAGTCTTCTACGTGTCTATGGCGTGCAGTACAGTATGGAAAGAAATTTATAGATAGTATTTCTTTCTTATTACCTAGATCTTTTAGAGACACGTTACAACTATTTAAAAAGCTTTTTCCTTAGGGAGAGACAAATCACTCCAAATGCACAATAGAAATGCATACTTCAGAGAATGATATAAAGCTATCAGATTTTTGTTGAATTATTTTCAGATTTCAGTTATGAATTTGGGTTCATTAATTTAGATATTATCATAAAGATTTTAAATAATTTCTTCAAATCAGTAAAAAAGACAATTATTAATGTCAGTAATGTCAGTAGAATTTTTATGGATTTCTTCATCAAGCCAGTTTTAGTTTTATGGACTTATTTTTTTGTTTTGGCCTTAAACATGTATTTCTGCTCTAAATACTCAATGTTGCCTACATATATGCTCAGATAAAAGAGAAGATATATTAATAATATAATACAATAACTGACAGTAAATATTGAGCTTGGAATATGATGTTGCTTTTATAGTTATTTAAATGTGGTAGATAAGGTTGAAGTCATTGGTGCCTAATTAAATTGGGATAAAATATGGAGATTTTGACAGCACCACAGGGTACAAGTGAAAGGGAGTTCCCTAAAGTAAGGGAGCAGGTCATACTTTTCCACCTATGAATTCTCAGTTCTCAATATGGTGCCTAGAACTCATAAGACACTCGGTTAATGCATTTTTGTATTTTGAATGAAAACTGGAATTAAGTTCAGCATCTGTATTAGTCTGTTCTCATGCTGCTAATAAAGACATTCCCAACACTGGGCAATTTACAAAGGAAAGAGGTTTAATTGACTCACAGTTAAGCATGGGTGGGGAGGCCTCAGGAGACTAACAATCATGGCAGAAGGGGAAGTAAACACATCCTTCTTCACATGGTGGCAGCAAGGAGAAGGGCCAAGAAAAAGGGGGAAAAACCCCTTATAAAACCATCAGATCTCATGAGAACTCACTCACTATCATGAGAACAGCATGAGGGTAACTGCCCCCATGATTCAATTACCTTCCACTGCGTACCTCCCAAAACTTGTGGGGATTATCAATTCAAGACGAGATTTGGTTGGGGACACAGCCAAGCCATATCAATCCACCTCTGGCTCCTCCCAAATCTCATGTCCTCAATTTCAAAACACAATGGTGGTTTTCCAACAGTCTCCCAAAATCTTAAGTCCTTCCAGCATTAACTCAAAATTCCAAGTCCCAAGTCTCATCTGAGACAAGGCAAGTCCCTTCCACCTATGACCCTGTAAAATGAAAAGCAAGCTAATTACTTCTTAGATACAACGGAGTTACAAGCATTGGATACATAAACAAATTTCAAATGAAAGAAATTGGCCAAAACAAAGGGGCCACAGGACCTATGCAAGTCTGAAATCCAATTAAACCTTAAAGTTCCAAAATAATGTTCTTTGACTCCATGTCTCACATCCAAGTCTTGCTGATGCAAGCTCCACCCCTGTGGCTTTGCAGGGTACAGTCCCCCTCCAGGCTGCCTTCATGACTGGCATTGAGTGTCTGCAGCTTTTCCAGCCGCATGATGTAAGCTATCAGTGAATCCACCATTCTGGGATCTGGAAATTCTCCAACCTCAATTATTGAATT
The DNA here is from genome assembly GCF_007565055.1 of Rhinopithecus roxellana. Lineage (NCBI taxonomy): Eukaryota > Metazoa > Chordata > Mammalia > Primates > Cercopithecidae > Rhinopithecus > Rhinopithecus roxellana. The sequence continues at coordinate 36,524,195 of NC_044568.1, read as the reverse complement.
CTGTGCACCAACAAGTTCAATACGACAGGAAAGCCACCAAGGCTTAGGGCTTACATCTTCTGAAGCAGTGGCCCCTTTTAGCCACAGCTGGGACACAGGGCACCAAGTTCCAAGACTGCACGAAACAGCAAGGTCATGGGTCCAGCCCACAAAACCATTTTTCCTCCTATGCCTCCGGTCCTGTGATGGGAGAGGCTGCTGTGAGGATCTCTGCCATGCCCTGGAGACATTTTCCCCATTATCTTCGCAATTAACATTTGGCTTCTCATTACTCATGCAAATTTCTGCAGCATGCTTGAATTTCTCCTCAGAATGTGGGTTATTCTTTTGTATCCCATGTCAGGCTGCAAATTTTCCAAACTTTTATGCTCTGCTTCCTTTATAAACATAAGTTCCAATTCCAAACCATCGCTCTCAAGGTCAAAGTTCCACAGATCTCCAGGGCAGGGGCAAAATGCTGCCAGTCTCTTTGGTAAAGCATAACAAGAGTGATCTTTGCTCCAGTTCCCAAGAAGTTTCTCATCTTCATCTGAGACCACCTTAGCCTGGACTTCATTGTCCATATCACCACCAGCATTTTGTTCAAAGCCGTTCAACAAGTCTCTAGAAAGTTCCAAACTTTCCCACATTTTCCTATCTTGTTCTGAGCCCTCTAAACTGTTTTGACCTCTACCTGTTACCCAGTTTCAAAGTAGCTTTCACATTTTCAGGTATCTTTATAGAAGAACCCCTCTCTCTGTGGTACCAATTTACTGTGTTAGTCCGTTCTCATGCTGAAAATAAAGACATACCTGAGACTGGGTATTTTATAAAGGAAAGAGGTTTAATTGACTCATAGTTAGCATGGCTGGAGAGGCCTCAGAAAACTTAAAATCATGGCAAAAGGGAAAGCAAGGAGAATGGAGGCAGCAAAGAGAAGTGCTCAACAAAAGGGGGAGAAGCCTCTTATAAAATCATCAAATTTCATGAGAACTCACTCACTATCATGAGAACAGCATGAGGGTTAGCTGCTCCCATGATTTAATTACCTCCCACCAGGTCCCTCCATGACACATAGAGGTTATGGGAACTGCAGTTCAAGGTGAGACTTGGGTGGGGACACAAGCGAACCATATCAGCATCATGTGTTGAAACATGGTATTTGAAAATTGAATTTTTGTTGATTATAATATTTTCCAACCCCTATTAATTTTTCTATGAAACCCTTAATTATATCTTTTCTCTATATAAGCCTAGTTACTAGCATTGTTTTTAGTATTTTTGAATGTTCAAATGCTCGGATGAATGAACTAATCAATCTCCCTAAAACCATGGTGGACTTTTTACAAAATTGAGGTATTACATATATAAAATTGGATAAACCTTAAGTGTACAACTTACTGAATATTTACATGTTTTTACACTCACGTAACCATCACCCAGAACAAAATACATACTATTTCTGTCACTCTAATAAGCTGTTCCTTTACTGCACTCAGTGAATCAGCTGCCAAGATGTTATCACTTCTGACCACATTCACTGTGGAATAATGTTATGCATATATTAGTCTGGATTCATATAAATAAAATTGTGTGTCTAGCTTTTCTTTCCTTTAAGATTATGTCTGAGATTATATCTTCCATGATGTCATATGCAGCAGTAGTACATCCCTTTCATCACTATGTAGATCACTATGTGGATTCTATTTTATAAATATACAATAATTGATTTATCTATTCCCTTTTTTCAATTTTTGGTTATTATATATAACATTGCTAAAAATAATTTTGTACAGTTCAAAATGTGCTCATAAGTATTACTTTCTTTTGGGTATATACTCAGGCATGAAATGACTTTTTTTTACATGTATATGTGTACATGTATCTAAACATATATTTTCAATTGTTTTATGTGTATAAATATCTATATCTGTATATACTATATAGATATCTGTATATAAATATACCATATATGTATATAGCCAGTTTCCGAAAATTGCTGTACTTTTGCTTTTACTTTCAGTTCTCATTCACTAGTGCATAAGAATGATTTTCCATATCCTCACTAACAATTGGTATGGACAGTCTTTTTAATTTTTGTCATGACATACAGGATGAATAGTGTCTCACTGTAAACTTGTTTGCATGCATGCATACACGCATGAATCATCCAATTATATCTTCCAAAGAAGTGAAGTTTCTATTTTTTTGCCATCCCAATGACTGGAAACCCAATTACCACTATATATCTTTGAGTTGAAAACAAAAACAAAATAAAATCAAAAGCTGCATTGTATTGTACTAAAATCTCTCAAATATGCTTTATCCCAAACCACTGATATATTTCTGTTTAGAGTGCTCCTAGCATGCTCAAAAATAAAATTATAACTAATAGCTGCTCAATAAAATTTCAGATCCCCTATCTTCTTCAGTTTGATTTTGATATTCCTCTTCTCTCTGTTTCTTGTCACGTTGTACTTATGTCTATTGAGGGGCTTAGTATTCTGTGTTAACAGTTAATTCTCTATTTATCTGACTCTTTCACTGGACTATCATCCAAACACCATGTGTGACTTTATATTGTATACTCTGTGTCTTGCAAAATATTTGGTTTGATAAGAGCTCCAGAAGCTTTTGCACAATGAATAATCATCAAGTTCATTGACTCTCCACCTTACCTTTTATAAGCTCTCTGTCTATATATACAGAAGATGAAAGGGAGGGGCAGAATAAAAGAAGAGAGACTTTCATGTCTTATGGTCTTTTTTAATTCCCCCATATTCTTACAACTAATTTCATATCTCTCCTTGATTGACGAGGTGACCTATAATATATTATTCAAATGAGGATGAGATTTTGGAAAAAGAGATATAATCTGTTTATATATAGTAAAGAATACAGATCTGAAGTGGTTTGTGCTTAAGCGAGTTTGAATGGCTTTCTATTTCTTGCACCCCAAATAGCCTTGATAAGCTACAAACATGATCCTCCGGACACTTTTAGAACCATCACCTTTCAAAACTGGAATGATTTTTAGGGACAGATTTGCTGTATGAGTCATAAGGTGACACTGAGATGAAAATCACATAATTTGAGATCCTGTCAAATATGAATCATTAAGGATTACCCTGGTAGCCCCACTCTGAAGATCCCATTGGAACCAACTACATATCCCATCTGAAGATTTATGAGCTTCAAATACTCAGTTCTTTCTACCTGTAAATGTCTGCTAAGAATATGTAGGCAAAAGAATACTGTAAGACCTAGAGAATTTTGAAAAGTGAGAGGAGATGCGAGCTTTCTCTTAGACCTAACAGCCCTTATCTGCAGCTTTAGTTACTGAAGATCCACTGCAGTCTGAAAATAGATAAGTGTGCTACAATAGGATATTTTGAGAGAGAGAGAGAGAGAGAGAGAAACAGAGAGAATCACATGTATATGATTTTATAGTATATTGTTATAATTATTCCATTTTGTTACTAGGTATTGTTGCTAATATCTTACTGTGCCCAATTAAACTTTATCATAGCATATTTGTATAGGAGAAAAGGTAGTATATAGAGGGTTTGGTACATTCCACAGTTCCAGACATTCACTGGGGGGACTAAGAACATATCCCTATGGATAAGAGGGAACTGTTCGTGATTAAAAATTTGGAATATGCCAGGCTTTGTGGAACAATCTAAGAAAGCTAATCTAGAAACATAGTGTAAAGACTAAGCTTTAGAGTCTGTATATTCTGAAAAAGCAAAATAATAAAAATAAAATAAATCTTAAATAAAGAGGTGTGTGTATTTCCTCTGGAGAAAAAGGAAGTCAAGAGGTTTCTTTGTAAACTGTTTCTCACTCCATAGAAGGCAGAGTAGGTACTGAGGGTAGCTCTACAGAAGAAAAATGTGAGCTGGAATCTTAGAAGGACTTTTCTTTAACAAAAAAAAGTGTTTCAAATATCTGGACTAGGAAAGAGATATCCCTGAGACTAAATATGGGACCCTCAACAGTTTCCCCAGCTGTTATTTCCCACAGAGAGTGTTCGGAGGCCTCATTTTATCCTGTCTTATTACGTGCTCGTATATCACTGGCTATTCAGGCAATTTACAATTTTATCCAGGACTTCTCCACATTTTTTTTTGTTCCTTCCTTGTGACAGCTCAGAAACCCACACATGTTTTATAACTCTTCCAGAGTCTTATAATACAATCGTTTTCTGTATGCATTTCCTCTCTAGACTATTAACTGTCAAGATGAGACTCTTTGGTAATCATCTTGTCTCTGTGTACACAATAGTATGGGTAAAACATTATAAGGGCTAAGCAAATATTTGTTGAATAAGTGAGAAAATAAATAAATTAACCTTCCTAATCTGAGTATTCATCTTTGTTTATCATAAAAAATTTAAAGAAAAGACCAGATAATTTCTAAATACACCACCAACTTTAACATTTGGTGTTCCAATATTCTCTAAATAAATTTAAAATACACTGTCAAAGACTAAAATAACTTGCTTTGATTAAAAACAAACAAACAAACAAACAAACAAACAAACAAACATTGAAAGCCCTCTGTTTCCATTTTACCTTTACTGTATTTTAAACCCTGGAGTTGTACATGAACATTAGAGATTCATTTTAGAGGAAGTATTTATGATTGAATGGGAAATGCTAGAAGGTAGGAATTTCAAATAACTTCATAGTGTTACTGCATTTAAGAATTTCATTAATTTTCAACAATGGGTTGTTTTATATGCATGACACCCATCTTCAAATGCTGAGAAATAAAAATAACACTTGTATAATGACACAGAGTTTATAGAGCAGTTTTCTTATGCACTAATTCATTGCTTTTTGAATATTCTTCAGGAGAAAAGAATTTCGTGATAAAATTCTGTTGCTCTTAAATCTTGTCTGTGATCCTAACACTAAAACAAGGTCAAGGGGAGTTACTCTGCATGGAAAAAGACCAGGAATCTTGGGGCCCCAATCATTTGGTCTTGCACTCACTGCTTCAGTGAATTCTGCCATGCTTCCAGTAAACCCTAGGGTTCAGTGAAACCCAGTTTAAATGTCATTAACCCTATAGCAATGATTTAAGGATCTGTTTGATTGAATAACAAACTAATGTCAGAGAGATTAAGGATTTGCTCAAAGTTACAAGGCCAATATACAGTGAAGATAGGGTAAGTCCACATATTCAGACAACTCTGATACCCTTCATAGTTCACCAAAATTGAATATGAAGACTTTAAAGGCAGTCCACTTAACCTTCTTTCCACTAGAGAGCCGAACACTCTCTATGGTATATCTATAAAATCACTTCTTTTCTTTTGTTTTCTTTTCATGTTTACCACTCTCTATACAAAAGGGCACTTTTTTTTTTTTTTTTTTTTTTTTTTTAAGACAGAGTCTCGCTCTGTTGCCCAGGCTGGAGTGCAGTGGCACAATCTTGGGTCACAGCAACCTCTGCCTCCTGGGTTCAAGCAATTCCTCTGCCTCAGTCTCCTGAGTAGCTGGGACTATAGGCGCGTGCCACCACACCCAGCTAAATTATTTTGTATTTTTAGTAGAGACAGGGTTTCACTATGTTGGCCAGGATGGTCTCAATCTCCTGACCTCATGATTCGCTGGCCTCGGGCTTCCAAACTGCTTGATTACCAGCGTGAGCCACCGCGCCCGGCCAAGGAGCACTCTTAGGAAGAATTTTTTTTTTCTCCTACACTTCCGTGAAGTGCTAGCCTATTTCTTTTTTTCTAAATTGTTTCCCTCTAAGGTAAAATACATGGATAGATAGGTGACAGCCAAACATCTGCAAATCATATTTTCTGTGCCAGCTTGGAAATCGATCTCAGATCCCTACTCAAATGAGGCACTCCTAACTCTGCTTCTTCTTTTAGAACGTTTGAGCACAGATGTGACGGCTTCTCTTAGGCTTCCAGTTCCCATGCTATATGCAGGCAAGCTAGTTCTCATGGTTTCTGCTCTTTATCTTTGCTAGATTTCCTACCTAATGTTAGCTGCAAATTATGTGGGACTTCTCAGTGGGTGTGATTTTCTTCCCTTGGGGAAGAAGAAATTGAGTGAAGAAGAACCAGAAGAGGAAGTAGGGTGTACCTTGTTTACATCGTGCACAAACCATACTCTTCATTACAGATTTTCCAGTAATAATTAATACTTCTAAATGGATAATTATAAATCTTAAATACTTATAAATCTCCATATGGCACCTGCCATCCTTTCTTCATTGGTTAGAACCTAGATGAAGAAGAGTAAATAACTGACATTCCTTATCTTTGATGCTTTCACAAATAAAATCAAATAATTACTGAAATATGTGAAGCAGAGATTCTAACATATGAGAATTCCACCAGGAATTAATTTCATTTTGTTTACTATTTTTAGTGAGAGACTGCAGCCAGAATCAAGTCAAAAGCAGAGAGACAGAGGTGATCTTTTAAAAATAACTTTTCTTGCCTTTGTAGAAATAGGTGAATGGTGTTTTATTTTAGTGGTGTATTTATTAAGTCAGTAAGCTTAATTTTTTCCTGTATATATGTGTGTGTGTATATACACATACATGTATATACATACATACATACACACGCATATATATGAAGACATTTTCCTTCAACAAATATGTGTATATATATATGTGTATGTGTGTATACACATGTATTTGTTGAAGAAAATGTCTTTCTTAAAAGAATAATATTATTGAATAATAGCTTATTTTATGTCAAAAATGAGGTCGAAACTCAGTGGGTCATGCCCCTAATCCCAGCACGTTGAGAGACTGAAGCAGGAGAGTAACTTGCACCCAGGAGTTCAAGACCAGTGTGGGCAAGAAAGTGAGACCAACCCCATCTCTACCAATAGCTTTTTTAAAACAATAGCCAGACATTGTGGTGTGCATCTGTAGTCCCAGCTACTCAGGAGGCTGAGGTGGGAGGATTGCTTGAGTCCAGGAGGTTGAGGCTGCAGTAAGTCATGCTTGTTCCACTGCATTACAGCCTGGATGTAATCAGCAAGAACAAGACACCAACTACAAATTTTTAAAAATAAATAAATTGAGAAGACAAGCTCAGGTTTTAGGAAAGAGTTATTTGGGAGTTGTATCAGGCAGTTTGCCCCTGACCATATACTATTGTCACATTCTCATTTTATTTCATGCCACCAACTTAGAGCTACTAGGATCTCCAACTTCTTACTGGCTGGTTTCTTTCGGCTATGGGAGCCTGCTCTCCTACGTGCATGGCCGAATGGAAGTGTTGTAGCACTATCCCTACCCAGGAGCAGCTATTAAGCAATGACTGACAAGAGTTGTGCAAATTCCTCAACTTCACCCCTCAAGTGCAGTAAGTGTGAGGCCAGTATCTACACTCTGTATCAGAGTCCCCCAGTAGAGTTCAGCTCTACTTACCTTGAGTGATAACTTGCTGGATCACACACCAGTCTTCAGACTCCCCCATTTTCTGTCTTATTTTGCTATGCACCTTCCAGCATTCCATAAAATCACTTCCAAATATATTACTTAAAATCAGGTTACTTTTTGTAGAGTCTTGTTCTGAAGCAATCCAAACGAAATCAGGTTAAAATGATTCTGGGTTCTTGTTCACCAGGGAGAAACTGGGAACACTGTGATTCTAGAAATTTTTAAGGGGGAGCCTTGGTCACCTGGGTCCAGAAAGTGCCCTGGGAAATGGCTGTGTGTTTATATTTTGATAGAGGAGTAACGGGTTAGTTAAGAGTGGCAAACCTGAGAGAAACAAGAAATGGGGAAAGGATTCCCTATTTAATAAATGGTGCTGGGAAAATTGGCTAGCCATAAGTAGAAAGCTGAAACTGGATCCTTTCCTTACTCCTTATACGAAAATTAATTCAAGATGGATTAGAGACTTAAATGTTAGACCTAATACCATAAAAACCCTAGAAGAAAATCTAGGTAGTACCATTCAGGACATAGGCATGGGCAAGGACTTCATGTCTAAAACACCAAAAGCAACGGCAGCAAAAGCCAAAATTGACAAATGGGATCTAATTAAACTAAAGAGCTTCTGCACAGCAAAAGAAACTACCATCAGAGTGAACAGGCAACCTACAGAATGGGAGAAAATTTTTGCAACCTACTCATCTGACAAAGGGCTTATATCCAGAATCTACAAAGAACTCAAACAAATATACAAGAAAAAAAAAACAACCCCATCAAAAAGTAGGCAAAGGATATGAACAGACATTTCTCAAAAGAAGACATTCATACAGCCAAGAGACACATGAAAAAATGCTCTTCATCACTCGCCATCAGAGAAATGCAAATCAAAACCACAATGAGATACCATCTCACACCAGTTAGAATGGCAATCATTAAAAAATCAGGAAACAACAGGTGTTGGAGAGGATGTGGAGAAATAGGAACACTTTTACACTGTTGGTGGGTTTGTAAACTAGTTCAACCATTATGGAAAACAGTATGGCAATTCCTCAAGGATCTAGAACTAGATGTACCATATGACCCAGCCATCCCACTACTGGGTATATACCCAAAGGATTATAAATTATTCTACTACTAAGACACATGCACACGTATGTTTATTGCGGCACTATTCACAATAGCAAAGACTTGGAATCAACCCAAATGTCCATCTGTGACAGACTGGATTAAGAAAATGTGGCACATATACACCATGGAATACTATGCAGCCATAAAAAAGGATGAGTTTGCGTCCTTTGTAGGGACATGGATGCAGCTGGAAACCATCATTCTTAGCAAACTATCACAAGAAGAGAAAACCAAACACCGCATGTTCTCACTCATAGGTGGGAACTGAACAATGAGGAAACTTGGACTTGGGAAGGGGAACATCACACACTGGGGCCTATCATGGGGAGGGGGGAGGGGGGAGGGATTGCATTGGGGAGTTATACATGATATAAATGATGACTTGATGGGTGCTGACGAGTTGATGGGTGCAGCACACCAACATGGCACAAGTATACATATGTAACAAACCTGCACGTTATGCACATGTACCCTAGAACTTAAAGTATAATAAAAATAAAAAATAAAAAATAATTAAAAAAAAAAGAGTGGCTATATACATAGCCCAGACATATGTGGATGTAAAGTCCTTTTGATTCAACTTAGAAAAAGGAGACCAACTTGCTTGGAAGAACATGTGCCAATGTTTTTTTGTTTTTGTTTTTGTTTCAGAACACTAGAAAGCAATTGGAGCCTTGGACTCAATGTATTGCCGTGAATTAGACTCAAACTTACAGAACATCATTACTCTGACATGACAGTCTTGACCAATTTGGATTATAGTTGTTTTTAATAAGGGCTGACAGTGGCGAGAAGGCAATCCACCTCAAGGAGAGGCTTTATCTTTAGAATGTGCATATCTATCACTTGTGAATGCCATAGAGTTCAGAGATTCTCCAAGCTTTTGTTTTTTACTCTAGATTTGCCAAGTACAGTATATACTTTCATATCCACCACACAAGGGAGGACATGACAGGTTGTATCCATCTGAAGATACCTGAAGTTAACTCACAGTTCTCTGTGTAAATAATGGAAATAAGGAAGGATAGTGGGTTTATGAACTTCCCACCAATATAAGCACTTTTCGGACTAAGGCTGCACAGTCTTTTGTATACACATAGGGCATAATCTGGCTACCAAAGTCCTTTTATGCATCTCCTGGCACCAAATTCTAGTGAAACTGAACTAACTGTTGTTAATAAATATATATTTAATTTATCTGATACTCTGCATTTATTAAAACTTATTTATCCATGTCAAATTTATATGGCATATAGAAAATTCAAATTTTACCAATTAGTAGTCAATCCTTAGGTGAAGAAATTTTTGATACTTATATCAAATATTTGTTGAGCACTTATGATGTGTCAATTACTGAGTTAAGTATGAAGGACAAAGCAATGAAGGCAGAAGCTCCTTTAGTTCATGGAGCTTAGAGTCCAGATGTGCAAAACACTAACAGATACTTACTATTAAAGGCAATTTAGACAAAATTAAACACAATACAAAATGACAAGTATTTAAGCCAAAGAAAATTTCCTCTAGGTTTTATGATTGCCAAGTTTCTTGATAAATTTGTTCCATATAATTTACAATATTCTAAGTTAAAATAATTATTAGTTTGATATTAACTAAGCATCTAAATGCTTTATTACTATATGACTTAGCTCCTATCTAAGAACTCGATCTTCTGCCAGGATCCCCATAACCTCTATACTCTGATCAATCTGAACCAATTCCAGTTCCCAGAATAATCTTTCCTTTATCCCTCGCTACCTTTGTAATTGCTATTTATGCTGTTTAATATGTGTGATGTCCCCTGCCCTGTTGTCTTCTTGGCAAACTACTATTCATCATTCAAGACCCCGAGCAAACACAACTTATTAGATTGCATATTGTTCACTGCCCGTCATATGCATTTTCTTCTGCACTCTAAGCACTTTCCACATCTATAATTTCAATCACACTACCCATTGCATAGCTCATTACAGCATGTGCAACACTCATTTGCAACTATGTACAGGTTTTGTTTATTCTTAAACTGTGAGTTGCTCAGAACGAGACTTCTCAAATTTGAGTGTACATACGGGATCACCAGGAAGATCTTGTGAAAATATGTATTCTGATTCCACAGGTCTGGAATGGGGTCTGTGATTCTGCATTTCTAGCAAGCTCCCAGGTAATGCTGATATCTGATGCTACTGGTCCCTGGACCACACTTTGAGTAGTGAGACTTTAAAAGTTACTTATTTCTATTTATTTCTCAACTGCCTGGCATTGAATTTGGTGCTTTATAGGTACATCAGTGTTTATATATAAATGCTTTGATTGGCATGCTGTCATCCATTCATAAATCTCCAATGCCAAATGGTAAAACTCCTTGGAATTCTTTATTATCTCTGAGACGTTCTTGAATATTTTATGCACATGGGGCTTTCTCCAATCAGAAAGATATAAAATATGGTGATAAAATTGTAGCTGAGGTTTGCAAAGTGATTGGTCAGAGTTGTAAATTAAAAGGTAAAATGTTTCTGACATATTTAACTTTCGAAGTATAGTAATATATTAAAGAAATACACATATATCCAATGCTATAATTAAATTTTAACTCATAAAAAATAATCAACTCCCTACAGGAACAGAACATTTTCAGTTAAAAAGCTACTTATCATTTCTATAGCCATACAATGTTGAATGTGCTGTTTGATCTTTGAACAACTTTATTTTAAAATATTCACAAAAGAGTGGTAATTAAATTACATCGGTACCATGGTAACCACTGCGCTAAATATGCTTAGATTCTGTGCTCTAGCATTTTGCTAGGAAAAAGGGGTATTCTATTCTGTGACAATCACAAACAGTGGGTGTTTAGGTCAACCTCCGTCAGCCTGTCACAAAACGATGAGACTGTATGACTGAAGTTGGATAGGGATGGCAGGCAGATGAATCCTATGGTGGAGTAGAAGCTACCTTGGACTGAGCATCAAGAGTCTCAGTTTTAGTTTGGGCTTTCCAACTGACTAGTTGTGCATTTTTAGATAAATTGCTTAATTTCTCTTAGTTGCAAACCCCTCATGTGTAAAATGAAAAGGCTGAACACGGGACCAGATGTTCTGAAATTCAACCTAGCCCTTTTCTATTCCATAGCATATTTATGATTTAATAAACATTACTGATTTTAAAGAACACTTTATAACATGTAATTTTTGTATTCGTTTCCTAGGGCTGCACAAAAATGTACCACAAAATGGATAGCTTAAGACAAGAGAGGTTTATTTTCTCACAGTTCTAGAGAAGAAAAGTCGAAAATCAAAAGGTTGGCACAGCCGTGCTCTCCTAGGAGCTTTCTGAGGAGAAGGCATTCTCACCTTTTCCAGCTTCTGGTAGCTCCAGACATTACTTGGCTTGTGGCAGCAGAAACCCAGTCTCTGCCTCTGCCTTTACATGGCCATTTTCCCTTTGGATCTCTCTTCCCCACATCTTTTAAAGATGGCAGTTGTTTTGGATTAAGCGTCCATCCTACTAATATGACCTCACTTGAACTTAACTAATTACTTCTGCAATAACTCTTTTTCCAAATAAAATCATTTTGAGGCACTGGGGGTTAGGACTTCAACATATATTTGGGGGTACAAAACTTAATCCGTTAACAGCTTCCTTTTGTGAAATGCAAATAGTGTGTGTCTTTCTTCCAGGCTACAATCTGGTTACAAACTAAAAATCAAAATCACGTGATTCTTTGTGTATCATTTTCATCTCTACAGCATTGCATTGGGGAAAGGAAATCAACACAGTAATTATACCACAGTATCATGACTATAGTGGTACAATTTTAAGCATGGATACTGAGGGAACAGGATAAAAGAATCTGTCAGTGTTTTAACAGTATGCAGCATACCTTTGTGATGCCCTGCACAGCAATGTCTTGGCCCACCTGGTTTCATCAGCCGAGGTGTACAATCCATGTACTGTTGCCCATTGTCCACAAGATGCATTCACCACAGGGTCTCATCTCTGCGCTTTTTCTTCTTATAGCTGTAGAAGGCTGTTCAGCCATGCCTAGCAGCACGCCAAAAGTAAGGAAGATTAATGCTTTCCATTACAGCTCTCCAAAAATGGGGAATGTGAGTCAAGGAACAAATGTCTATATGTCTATCCTCTAATGAAGTAACCAGCTCATAAATACACCATCCATTGTTTTTGAGTGTGTTTTTGTTTGTTCTCCTCACTCTGCCTCCCATTTTCCATTTCACTTTGCCATCTCCTTTATTCCTGTTTACTGAGATCACCTCCAAAATAAATTTATCTTTATCTAAGAGTCTATCAACATATCTGGGGGTATTTGCATTAGGGCAACCCAAGTTAGGGCAGAGTACCAAGCATATGAATAAAAACAGCATGTGCAAAGACCCTTCCTTGTGAAAGAGAAAGACATTGCAGCAAGGGTAGTATAGAGAGGAATATTTAGAGATGAAGCATGATTTAAAAGGTTCATGTGTACTGCAATACTGTAATAAGGATGTTTTCACTCTATTCTTTATTTAATAGAGACCATATAAGTTTTTATGCAGATGGAGGCATGATGTGATCTGTGTTTCAGAGCAATCAAAGGAGACATGAGAGGCAGGGAGACTAGTTGGGATGCTATTGCAAGAGTTCAGTCATGAAACAGTAAAGAAGTCAATCAAGGTAATGACAGAGGAACCAGGACTGAAGTGATAGAGGCAGGTCATACAACGCTATTTCACACTGGATAGAATTTATTGACTGCATAGTTATACAAGGTGGAAAGAGAGAGCTGGTAGTGATTCCACGGTTTTTGCTTGGATAACTAGGTGGTTCTGATTAAGTGAGGGAGGAAATGCTCAATAGAATAATATGATTGTCCAATGTTATTAGAGACTGTTTAGTTCTGTGTTTCTTAAACATTAATGTGTATGTAAATTACCCCAGGATCTTGTTAAAGTGTGAATTTAGCAGTTGTAGACTGGGATCTGTACTTCAAACAGACCCCTAGATGAATGGATGCTGCTGGTCTGTAGACCACACACGTACAAGTTGAAGACTCTGGCTCTGATTTTCAAATCCAGTATTGGCTTGGGCAATTTTTTTTTTTTTTTTTTTTTTTTTTTTTTTTTGAGATGGAGTCTTGCTCTGTCGCCCAGGCTGGAGTGCAGTGGCCGGATCTCAGCTCACTGCAAGCTCCGCCTCCCGGGTTCACGCCATTCTCCTGCCTCAGCCTCCCAAGTAGCTGGGACTACAGGCACCCGCCACCTCGCCCGGCTAGTTTTTTGTATTTTTAGTAGAGACGGGGTTTCACCGTGTTAGCCAGGATGGTCTCGATCTCCTGACCACGTGATCCGCCCGTCTCGGCCTCCCAAAGTGCTGGGATTACAGGCGTGAGCCACCGCGCCCGGCGGGCATTTGTTTAGAACCTCCAGCCCTCTTGATGCTTTTTTTTTCATTCTAGTTCTAACCTGAAAGCATCTTTGGTTTATTTCCCCATAGCCCGAGCTTCCACTTACTGTGCTAGTCCTTCCCATAATACCTTTTCAGTAGTACATATCTCTTTTTTTATTTTTGCTGCCAATACTTCAATCATCTTTGTCCTGGTAGCCCTATCCTAACCCTACCTACCTCTGAAAATTAGTTTATAGTAACTAATGGATTCTCTTTATTGGCTATGCCAGTTTGGGAACTTTCTGTCCTTTTCCCAGTTTTATGTCCTTGGCACTTCTAATGGCTCTGCAACTCATTTCTTAGGTTCCCATGTTAGTGCATTGGTATAAGCTCCTTACTATAGTCTTCCTCATTATGTTACATGTTTGCTTTTGCCTTAACTTCTCTGACCTCTCTTTATTCACAGAGAGAATTTAAAAGATATATGAAATCTCCGATTTAAAGAATAATTAAAACATGCCTGTCCCAATGGTTAGAAGACTTTTATGTCATAGAGTCTTTTGCTCATATGCTTAAAAGGATTGGGTCAATCATAGGAAGCCTAGAGCACTAAATAACGAATGAAAGGTAGCACACTTTTACATTTGTTCCTTCTCTTTTGCTATACTAACTCAACAGGACTATATATGTGTATGGGCAATGAGTTTGACTTCTCACGAGAAACAAAAAAATCATGCGTTTTCTCCAGTACCAGCTTAATAGAAATACTATCTTCGTGTTCCTTTGCTTAAAATGTTGTGGGGTTTTCTTTAACATCTGGTTCAGTGGCTCTTAACTGGGAGCAGTATCCCTTATCCAAGGAATGTTTAAAAAACTGTATGTGCAAAGAGATTGGGTTGTGACAATGACTGGTATGGGGGATGTCACTGACATCTAGAGGAGAAATTCAGGGATGTTAATTATCCTGCAATGAGTGTGGTGATCCTGTCCATACTTGTATTTGTTCCTTGTTGAGAAATACAGATAGAATATTATTGCATGGTATGTAAATTTGTACTATGTAAACTTGAAGAAGAAAAAGCACTATGTCCATAAATTATCTATTTAGAAGAATAATGTAAAACAATAAAAATAACTGATCAAACAAAAAAAAATTAAACAAAAAGTTTCCAAGCAGACAGACATCAGAATGGTATGTTACCACTCTTTCCACAGCATACTGGCATATTTGTTGGAAAGAGAAAATTTTAGCTACATTTGTTAGGATACAGCTTAAATTATGTGAACTATAGCTTGTGAGATTTCTTAGGATTACATCTCTTACATCTCTTCTGTCTGCTTTTAAAAATACATAGTGTGAATTAATAACAATGACCTGCTCTATCTGATCCACAAATCTTTATTTATTTATTTATTTATTTATTTATTTATTTATTTATTTAGATAGAGTCTCACTGTGTCACCCAGGCTGGAGTGCAGTGGTGCCATCTCGGTTCATTGCAACCTCTGTCTCCCTGGTTCAAGTGATTCTCCCACCTCAGCCTACCGAGTAGCTGGGAAGGCACATGCCACCATTCCCGGATCATTTTTGTATTTTTAGTAGAGATGGGGTTTCGCATGTTGGCCAGGCGGGTCTCAAACTCCTCACCTCAGGTGATCTGCCCACTTCAGCGTCCCAAAGTGCTGGGATAATAGGCGTGAGCCACTGCGCCCGGTCCATAAATCTTTTTTCTTCAGACATTTGATATACAACATTATGTGCTGCAGAGAGAAGACAGATAATTAAATTGGGTTCCTAGAAGACTGAAATTGTTACCGCTGTGTGATATTTGAATAACTTAATTGGTAATGTTATAGATCTTTAGATATTGAGAATTCCTGAGAAGGTAAATATTTGAATAACAATTCCCCAAAAGGAGACTTCAAAAATCTTCTCCTTTTGGTTCTACTACTGCCCAGGGGTCTAATGGCTTAATATAATTTGAGGGTCATTCTGGTTAAGGTGAGGCTTGAATTACAAGGAGACTGAAGATTGTCTATGAAGCATTCATTTTGAGATTTAGGGTGGAGATATGTTTCCAGTATAGGAATGTCAAAAACAAACTGTAATTCTGCAAGTCAAACCATTTTTCTTCTCTACATTGACCTAAGGATTCACAACTTTTTGAGGATGACTGTAGTAAAACGGTCAAGTCCACTACATCTTCTCAATAACGATTGTATAACTTAGTGTAGAGTTTATGCAGGGTGGAGGCATGAGGAGATACATGCAAAGAAGGGAGTAGTTTATTATAAGAAAACAAACACTGGATGTAAAGTAAGGTAAACTTAAATTAAAATCCTGGCTCTGCTTCTCCTGAGTGATATGATTTATACAAGTTATTTAATATTTCTCAATACATGCTTTCTTAGCTGCAAGACAGGGATACTAATGCTTGATCTGATCCATCACAGGGCTTGTTAGGAATATTTAAATTAGGCAGACTGTGTGAAAGCAGCTAAGAGGTCACTTTCTGCATAGTAGGCGCTCATTATAATTGTTAATTCTGAATAACATGCCACATTTTAAAAAGGGGTTAGAAAGCCTGAGTTTTATTTTGAATTGAATATTTGGCATGTTGGGAATTTCTGTCTGTCTGATTGCTATTAAATTTAGAAGCAGGTAATTGCAGTCAGAGAGCCAAAGGTCTTTGGGGCACAGGTATTGTCCTTCTATGGCCTACAATGTTAGTACTCAGTAGTTGCCAATGTATTCCTCACAGTGGTGTTAAGTCTATCACACTAGATGGATTTCAATGAAATATGGTTCTTTCCAAGAGGTCACAGCAATATCTCATTGTCTTGCATCAAACAAAGTCACGAAATTAACTGGAAATACAGGTGCTGGGTATTTGATCATGACGTAATGTTTGGAAATATAATCCCTAAGCCTCCCGTCCTTACACCAGTATTTTCAAATAAACAAGATAATCAGGATTATTTAAAGTTTGGGGTCTGGTTCTTCTCAGATGATCCCAATAATGGGGCATTCATGGATACTTCTTGGAGTGGTAGTTTCTATTATTTTTACCTACCAAACTTAAACATTTATTAATTTTTTCTTTCTAATAATCAAAGATGGATCCATTAAGTATAGTCTAAGTAAAGTATTATACTAACCCTGCCTTTAGGGGGCAAAGCAGGTTTGCAAACCATATAGTAAGCATGAACCACCTAGAGCTTTATCATTTGTATTAGGTAAACAAAATAATTATTGTTTTTGAAGCATTTCATTGTTTATAAATCATTTCTTATACTTTATTTTCTATGAGAAAATTATAATTCCTATTATTTCTATTTTGTAAACAAAGAAACTAGGGCTCAGAACATTAAAGTGAATAGGCCAATATCCTTAATTGTCTCACCCACCTTCTCATTTCAAGGTCTTAACACATGCTGTTTTCTCTCCCTGGAATCTGCTCCTGTTCTGTAATCCCCTACCGATGTTCCTTTTTGCATAGTTACCACCTTCTTAGCCTTTAGATTTCTACTTAAATCTCACAGCCTCAGGAAGTCGTCATTTTCTACATATCCCTACAATATTACCTCTGCCATTCTTACACATGCATATACTAATTTTCCTTCAAATACACATTCATTTAACACTAATCCTTCAAATACACATTCATACAATACTTTTCCTTCAAAACATAATTATGCAGCATCATTACATCATTATTGGAATGTGTGTTCACCTTTCAATCATAAACTTCATGAGCTTCAAGTGTTCTATATGTCTTATTATCTGCTGTAGCTCAGGGCCCAAATTAGTGTGCAGCCCATAACAGATGCTGAAAATGTATTTTTGCCGCATAAATGAAGGGAACTTCAAACCATATAATCTATGTGGATTCTTGTTCTATAAATGAATTAGAACCTTAATGGCATTTCCCATTTAGATCCTAAGAGAACAGCAATACCTGGAGTATGCTAGTGTCCATTCCTGACTTCATCATCATTTAGGAAAGATTATTAATGCATCTTACGTTTTAGAAAAACAATTGCTCACATATTATCTCCTTTTAAACCTGTCTAAAATACCAAGAAGAATCCAGGAAACTAACTACTACTCACTTTTTTTAGAGGAGGAAACTTCAGAATATTTATGTTTAAGATGTATGTGTGTGTGTGTGTGTGTGTGTGTGAGAGAGAGAGAGAGAGAGAGAGAGAGAGAGAGAAAGAGAAATTTCCTAAAGCAAGGCAACATGTCTTACAAATAATATATTCATTTTCTTTATGGGTCAACTTGTTCTCTTTACATAAGTCATTAAGATTTAATTAACATGAGCCTATAATACGTCAAAATAATGTTTTAACACATTTCTGTTCGAACATGGGTACAGGATTAATTTTTTTCTTCAGGGATCAGGAAAAGCTGGTAAAAGTTCACCAACTGGGACAGGGTCTACATGTTGTTCCCAAATATTCATTATCAGCTACTTTCTCAATAAAACAATGTCATGTTAGCTGATCACATGGCCACCAAATATTAATATTATATTTTTATTATACCTATATGTGCCAATGTAAGTAAGTTATGATACGATGGGATCTAGGTAGCTCTGCAAAGAGCCTTCAAAGTGAGCATGCAGTTTCTTTTCTCTTTCCAGTTCTTATGGTTGGAGCTTGAGCAACCATATTGATCCACAGGACAAGAAGGCATTTAGCATATATTCCCAATAGTATGACCACGAGTGAGAAAAAACTCCTTGATACCCATGGACCCATCTCATCAGACCTATAGACTCTTCATTTTCTTTTTTAAAATTTATTATCTAGACTTTATTTTTTTACACATGAAGAAAAGAAGTGTCAATCTTGTTTAAGCCCCTTTTTTTTTCACTTGCTGCTGAATCTAAATCTAATGATAGAATAGTCAGTTATGAAATAAAGACCAAAGCAGCCCACCATTGCCTTGAATATTCTGTAATCATTAAGGACTAGCAACTCTTGGAATTGTAACTGGCTGCTGTTAACTTTTAAAATTCCACCAGGCCTTCCCAAGATATGAGTTTGATATAGAAATATCAGAAAATGATCATTTATTTTTTTCTAGAATATATGGGGTATGGGAGCTTTCAGGGCTCTGAACATACCACTAAATAAGGCACCTTAACAACTGAGAACACTTCAAAAGCAAGAAGATCACTCTTACCTTCTCCCACGTTACTCCCCTGAAGCATAGTCATAAAGAAATTCTCTTATTTCCCCTGAAAGTAGATCAGAAGACCCTTATTCCAGAGGGGTTCTTTCCTAACACCCTGAGGCCAAGAAGAATCTGAAGAAACAGGACTTGCTAAATCCCCTCATGTTATCACTGTTAAATCATATCCCCATTTTGCTCAGTCGCAATTCTACATGACTGGCCACAAAAATACAGTTTTCCTTGGGTCTTCAGGTCTCCATTTCTGAAGTCTCTCATGCCACCTAAATCTTCACTTAAATACATTTGTTACGCTTTTCTCTTATAAATCTGTCTTTTATTATAGGAGTGTGATCCAGGAACCTTGACATAGGTGAGAAGATACTACTTTTTTCTCCTACAGAGCCCTAGCTGGAGGTGAGTCTACAAAAGCAGTTTGGGGTCAGGCAGTGCCTTTTAAGCCATGCTAAGGAATTTAGAACTCTCCATCATAAATAGACCTGCAATAAGAATTAGATGTCTCTTATATAATGGTGGAGGATTTCAGTGAGGTTGTAAAAATATCTTTCTGGTTCTGGCATACGCACTCTTACATCATTCAGCCCAAAGGAAAATGTCTTTATTCTTTCTTGAAATGCAGACATTCTGCAATTGTGCTTGCCTGCTAAAAGCTGACATGAGAGTTAATTGTTATTTATATTGATAGCAGTCCAAAAATCAATCTAATCCCACTTCCTCTGCTCCTGAGTGGCTACTGAAAATGTGACACACAGGGAAAGTCTAATTTAAGAGAGGCACCTGTCAGAATATCGAGCGTCTAGCCCTAAGGATATCATCAACTCTAGAGAATTTAGTCTCCTGATGTAATGTGTCTAACTTGTCTCATTCGCTGACTATGTTGACATGTAATGCATGGCAGAAGAATAGAAAGGGAAGGAAGTTGCAGAAATTCTTATGACTTATTGACAGTATGTTCAGTGCTGTACAAAACCAGGAAGAAAGGGATTTTTTTTTTTTTCCAACAGGCATTGAGAACCGTTAACAATCACAAAAGGAAAGAATATATTTGTTCCATTATGTTCTTTTAGCTGATTACTTCAAAGATGTGCAACCAACCTCCTTCTTGCAAAAATAAATAATCCCTAGGGAACCTCATCTAAAGGGAAAATGACCCTTTAAATAGCAGAAATACACTGGGTTGCTTAGTTGTTATGATAAAATATCTCTCTTTTCCTCCTTGTCCACATAGCTGAGAGTCAAACATATGTAGCAAGAGACTGAAGTTAGCAGTAGGATGCTATTGATGGTGGAGACCTTCTAAAACATGGAAGAACAAATTGTCTCTATCTAGCTATCTACCTGGAATATTCCTGGAGAGGAGAATGCTTCTCTGGAGGTATCTGTGGTTCCTATTGACTGAACTGAACTATTGTTGCAGCTCTGTTTTATATACTGGACTTTCTGGTTCCTAGTCTGTTTGTCCCCTTGAATAAGAACTCTGTTTTTCTTGCTTGGTAATTACTTACAAGATACTGTGATAGACAAAGGAAAAGAAAGTAAGTTTTTTTGTTTGTTTGTTTGTTTGTTTTTAGGTTCTTTCTGTATCACAGAATCTGTGGTGACTCTTCTATACTAAATTAACAAGGAATTCTTAGTTCCTCATGTCTAAGACCTTGAATTTGGTCATGAATGCTGTCTTTCAAATCTGGCTCTTGAATGTAAGTCTTCTAAATTGGTGTATAATCTTGAGCTTTCCCAACATTACTGAGAGACTCAATTCTCAATAATTCCAATTTCAATTGCTTCAGTTTCTACTTAGCACTATTGCCTTGACTACTCCATGATTCTTAGGAGTGGCAACTCCTGGAATTGTTACTGGCTGCTGTTAACTTTTAAAAGAAACCTGGCCTTCCCAAGATATGGGCCTGCTATTATTGCTAGATCATAGTAGCAGGCGACACTAAATATGTGGTCTCTTCCCAAGTCATACACTATCATGTCAAAATCTAGAGATAACATTAGTGAATAGCAGGGGCAATATTGCAACTGAGGATTGAGAGAGTCTAAAAAGCAAAGATAGAGATAGGGACTTCCCAAAGGCCAGAAATAAGTAAAAATCAGAAAACAAGAACTGTAGAAATAGTTTAAGACAAGTTGAGAACAAAACAAAGTAATAGAAGTTTAGATTAGAAAGCAACGCTGTTTGTCAAAAGCCAAGTGAACTATACAAGAGATAAACAGAAAGGCATAGGCAGCAATATGACCTTAAAAACAGTCAAGTTCTGTTTTGCCAGAAAATCACCTATATAGATTCTAGTCGACTAAAGCCAATGGCAGAGCTTGTAAGAGGGGCTAGTTAAACTCTAGTTAGGGGGTAATAAATTCTTTAATAGATTTGCCTAGTGTAGTACAGGATTAAAGCTAAAGAAGTCAAATTCTGAAAAAAAAAAAAGATTGCAGACTTCCCTTTGATGAGACTCTTTATTTACAGGAATGACTCCGTACCAGCACTATTCTTCACACAGGAGCATCAAAGATAGTTAAGTAACAGGGCCTGAAATGTAGGAGCTAATGATCTAATTGTGGGAAAGGTCTTGTCAGAAATTAGCAACACATTTCTGTGACCACAATTTAAATTTACTAATATTCCTCAGTAGTTAGTATAGGGGATGGGTTTTTGATAACTGAATGGAGAAGAAAGTAATATTAGTGAGAACCAGTAAAGATTTGAATTAAGGTATGCCAGATTGGGGGTGTAGGCATGTTTCCCATTTGAGAAGCATTATGAGATTCATTTTTTTAATGGAAGGAAAAAAGAGGGAATGACAACCATGTTTTGGTATCTGGAAATGGCTGAAAGTATTATCTGAAAAGGAGACTAACAAAGAGGGAGATTTTCCTTTGTGTCAAAATGGGTTGGGGTAGCAGTTCTGAGCAGCTGAAGTTTATAGTGACTCAATTACCTGTCATCTTTATGTAGCTGTCAGGAAGGTAGACTTGTCAATCATATGTGGTCCATGTGGTCAGTAGAACAATTCAGGCCGAAAAAAATACCTACTTTCTTTTTTGCCTTTTTAACATAAGGAAACTGACTCACCTATTAATGTATTTCTTTCTAAGCCTCACACAGATTGAGCTCAAAGAAATAGCAATCCAAAAAAATCCTACTCTTCTGCAAGCAGAATAATCTGATATTGATTTAAAAAAAATTAGTGCCCAAAAAGAGAGAATAATTTCTTTTATAAATCATTACAAGAGTAGTTTGTGATCACATCTGTATAAGTGGAATAAAACAAAAAACGATCACAAGTATCTAGATAAATGTTCTAAAAAATTTGTTTAATTACTTGCATCATTTAAGAGTTCACTATTTTAAATATGTTTGATTGTCCCCAACTAAATGTTATAGTTGCATCAAAAAAAGATTAAGTATCAGAAAATCTGAGTTTCAATCTGCTGTCTTCTATCTAATAACATTTACTATTCAATCAATTTCACACTCTATATTATTCAATTCCAAAAGAACTAATTTACTTACCTAGAAAATTTAAAACATATATATATTAGAACAGAACACACAGGGCTATAGTGTATCTTATATCTTAAGCACTATTCTAAACATTTCAAACATACACAATCATGACTTCAAGCTGTTGAGGCAGCAGCTCCTCCTATCCCTGTCTTAAAGATGAGAAAATTAAGGCACAAATACTAGACAAAGTTATAAAGTTATAAGTGGTAAGTTTGGAAAAGTAACCCCACAGAGTAGTTGCCAGCAGAATTGCAAAATCCTTTTATTTTGTGGGAGAGTGTATACTTCCTGAAGGCAGGGATACATTATATTTTGTTGTTTCTTTATAGCACTCCAGATTCTTGTACAGTATGTTTTTTACAGATTAAGTGGTGATAATGATTACTGGAAGAATAAATGAAGATCAGATTTCCAAAATACTAGATTAGTCTATTACCAGTCCTTCTCTTATTTAAAAGTTTGCTTATTTTCTGAATATAAAATAATATGAGACTATTTTGGACTATACAAATAACAAAGACAATCCAATTTAAAGAGAAAATGAGAATGATGCCCCCTATTTAGTCTCATCTGTAACAGTTACTCAGAGAAACTTTCAAATTTCAGTAGCTTAACACAAGCCAAGATTATTTCTCACTCAGATGAAGTCAAAGTGGGTGTTGATGATCAGTGAAGTCACATCTACTTTATTGGTGATAACTGGTCTCATGTCCCTGCCTAGATTCAGGATGAGAGAGAGGCGCACAGATCTTTGTTGGACAGCTGTATATCTGCATCGTTTCTTAAGGCTGAGATCTGACTGCATATTTTATTACTGTTGCATCATCAGCAGAGACTCACTCTTCTGAAAATGCGTCTACATGAACCATAGCACCCATATGCTTTTTACTACAGAGCAGCAAACATTTTTTTAAAGTACCTAGGATGTGCTTAGTACTATACTCAGCACAGTGAGTAATATGTAATACACAGGATATGGACTCTTAATGAATACTATTATAGTATCATCAATGAGTGAAATAGTAAAATAGTTAGACTAAGATGAATGCAATCAATTCCATGCTCTATAATCAGAGCAAAATTCTCCAAGTAAGTTACTAAGGAAGGCATCTGGCAGAACTTGAAACATTAGAATAGACTGTAGGTAGGCTATAGAAAGGAGAAAGAAATTTCAACATATAGAGGATACAGAAACATTATGCATCATAGTTTAGCTCTTTCAAAAATCACCACTGTTAATCATAGGCCAAATATTATAGGATATTTTCACATATAACACTTTTTATAAATGACAGAAGGCTTTTAGCCAACTGGTGATAAAACTGAATTAATTAAAATTTACAAGATCTCTCAGAGTGTTCCAAACACCGTACTTTTCTGTTTTGAAAAAGATTGGTATAATTGGCACAATTTCATCATTTTATCCCATGAGTATAAAGAAATGCCTTCCTAAGAATGTTTTTCTCTGGCGCAGTATTTATTTCAGCTTCTTTTTTTTTTTGTATCCATTTAGTTTAACATTTGGAAAGAACTTGATGTTATCAAAGAAAACTGTAGCACAAATCACAACTGTCAACTCAAATAATTTTAAGCTTTAGCAGACTAAGATGGATGACTTCATCATTGAACAAATCATTACTAATCATAATTTGTGTTTGTACTTGGACTGTGCAGTTGAGACTGGCGGCACTACAGCCTGCCCAGAACTAATTGCTATAAATGTGCCAGATGTTGTAAAAATCTGGACACATTTGTGATAAAGCCAAATGGTGCAAATTTGGTATGAAGCTACAAGTGCACGATTTAAGGGTGTAATCTACATTTCTGACATTACAGGTCAAAGATATATAGTAAGTATAGAGAGCCTTTATTAATATTGTAAAAGGTTATTTCCCTCTGCACTAAAAATCATTTTTTCCCTTTTATGTCTTGATCCTAATAGATCTGGGCTTGGCTGTAAATTCTATGCTCCCACAATGGGCACTGGTCTGTAGAAAAACAAGAAACTGAAGTTTAAATTAGAACACTGTTTTTCTTATCTCAGACATTAACAGTGATACCTGCCTTGCTACACACAAAAGTGCCTAAAATTGAATGTTTCTATTTGTTAAAAGTCCTAAGATTATTAAGACAGAAATAATATGTTAGCAGGAAAAAAATATGCTTTGGAACTTTGATTTACTTAGAATTAAGCTTCCTATCCCCACATTAAATAATAAGCAAACATTACCTAGAGATTATGGGTATCAATATGTCCACTTTCTATGCATTGTTATGGTAATAAAGCCTTTTAGTCAAGGAAAATATGAAGCCATAAAACTTAATGCTCTATTTGACGAACAATTACAGCAAATTATAAGCAACTGGGTTGTACAAAACTGCGATGAATAAAATTTTAAAGTATAATAATATACTATAAGCATTTACATAGCCGGTACTATCCATTTATTTTAAGTGTCAGTCTTCTAAAGATAATTACCAAAAAAAGCAGGATTCCCGAAATAATGATTGTGTTGATTACTTTGAAGGATAGGCTTCAAATAAATTTGTGATGAAGGATTTTTAATAGAGTTCTGGTATAAAATATCATATTTTCTATTCCATTTCAGTTAATGCAACAGAGAATCTGTTGCATGCTTCAAAGTAACTGTGTGTGTGTGTATTTAATTATTTTTGCAATGCATATATTTACTATTAAGTAGTTTTCACTAAATATTATTAAGTTTTACACACGTTTAAGCATTTTCCTCATGTTTTCTAAATTTAAATCAATACGTTTTGAAATCTACTAAATCACTAAATTCACATATATATGAGCTTTTAAGTATAGTCTATAAAATTCATCCCAATAAGTGCTTTCCAATGTGCATTTTCATCAAACCATCAAAAACTGAAAGCAACAGGTCATAAACCATATATTTATATTGTAAGTGAATTAAATGATGTGTAATAAATAATTATTGATATAATCTCTTTATTAAAACTATGTTCTCAACCTGCTTAAGATCTCTTTGGTAATTTGAGTAATATTAATACTCAATTAACATTTAATTATATTATTCCTATTTTTGATGAAAATAATATTAATAACCCAATTCACATGAGTATCATTGCACATTTTACGCATATATGATACATTTATAATCTGCTTTCATATCTAATATGTTGTTTCCCAATTTATTCTTTTAAAAAATACATTTTCTCTTTCCATCTATTCACACATATTATTTTGGATGCTTTGCAGTTAATACTGAGATATGTTTGTATGTTACTGTTTTACTTTATAACTTTTCAGCACTGCTACACGAAAACCTATTTACAGTGAAAGAAAATTTAGAATAACTTAAATAAATGTACAGTGAGTCATTCTAAACCTCCAGAGGATTCTGTAGGGTCTGTAATATTCTGTATACATCCTTATTGATTGCATGACTGCATGAATGCAATGCAACAGCATGGCACAGACATGAAACTGAGTGCCTGCCTTATCCCTTTTATACTTCGCTGATATGTAACCATGCCCATAGCAATTGCTAAAATGGTAGGCCTGACATGTTTTTACAACTCACCTCACTGGAAAGCACTGATTGGCTCAGAGATAGGCACCTGTGAACCTTATAGTCTAAATATTGAGTTAATTGATTTTCACTTAAAAGTTAAAATAAGAGAACTAGTGTCTGTATTTAGGCAGTGATATCTACTGAGATGGGATAAGATTCAGGGCCTTGGGAACCCACTTTGGTTTTGTGTTCCTGCGTTAGTTTGCTAAGGCAATGTTGGTGAAGAAACTATTCGTAAGCAGATTAAATTTTTATTCTGGGATCAGACCTTCACACACAGAGAATAAGCTTGCACACCCACACATGCAGGCAAAAACAAAACAAAACAAAAGGAGTATGTAGTCTTTATAACTGAGCACTGGGAAAGTGCTGCAACTGTTAAATTTTATATTTAAGTTTCAACCTCCAGGATGTATATTTTCCTTTCTGTTTATTTGTTTAGGATGTCTGAAGGACTGAATCGTTGCATCCTTCTATCACTATTCTTTTATTATAAGCTACTTTCAATAGGTTTCTTATAAAATGAATTCTACATACTTCACACAGCAACATCAAAATTCTTTTGAAAGCCTTAATTGAAAACCACAATCATTTCATAGTTAAAACAGAATTTTTCTAGTATTATTTTTTAATAACCAGACTCTCTACTGTTTTCCTAGAAAAAGCAAGAACATTTATGTAATTAATCTGGGCTGGTTACATCATTTTTAGAAAAAAAGATGAAAAGTCTAACAGAATGAAGCCTGTAGCAATAGGGGGATATTCTAAAGGGCTGCTGAGTTTTTTTCCTCCCGTTTAAGCTTATTTCAGTGTGGCAGGTGGGAAGGGTGGGTACTGAACCATCTAGAATAAAGGTAATTGGTGAACAAGAGCCCAGTTACTGTGAAGAGTGATTCCGTGCCCAGTCAGTAAAATCTTCTTACACTGAGCTCTCTTGTACTATTTTCATTAGAAAGAGCCTATGACCAAAGAGCCACCAAATTAAATGAAAATAAACTGAAAACCTAAAAAAAGTATATCCAATGTCCTATTCTGTCTCTTCAGAAAAAGGAATCTTTCTGGGTTTTGGTTTCTTTGTCACATCTTCTAAATTCTCCCTGTACACACGTCCTTTCCTAAGACAATCCTATACCCATTTTACTGGGCAGAGACCAGTGTGCTAATTGTGTGCCAAGTCACACATGACTAGTTTGCAAGGCTAAGAAGGTCTCACGCACGGTTGGCATGTTAGAGTCTCTTCTCTTTCCAGGCACTCTGAGTGATACAGATGGCCAGTACATTTTCTTACATGAGAAGAGACCAAGCCAGACCGGGCATTTCAGTCTCCGTGTCTTCTGTAAAATGAGGGAAATCAATTACTTAATAGGTTCTCTGAAGATTGAATAGGAATATAAAAGTAAATGAAGTACTTACCAAGTAAAAGTAAATATTCAATTGATGCTTACTTAGTAAGCATTCAATTAATGGTTGCTCTTGTCATTTTAATATTGTACTTTGACACATATTATCTGGGTCAATAAAGCACAACTAAGACAAATACAGAAAGACATTTAATTAGCAATACCTGAGTCAAATCATAATTTAACCTTAATCTACTTCTTCCAGGTATCTTCAATAGCTAGTTAATCATTTGGTTATTCAATTGTCTTCAAGCTCTGAGATTTCAGATTTTCAGCTTCTGGTGGAACAATGAATGAACTTTTGCTCCCACATAATGCTACCTCCTTAATGCTGGTCAAAGCCTGTCAGTTTATCACATGTTTCAGCCCGCAAGTCAGAATGCTTTAGTTTTTTCCAGGACCTACCCCAGAAGCTACCAGAGGCTACCAGAAATTTCCAGTAGTTCTCCATTATTATATCTATAGAGACCTGTACCTTCAAGGTCTCATATTAGAGGGACTTGTTTTTTCCAATTAAAGTACTTAATTTTCTGTTGCTGAGAGGTAGAAATGATAAAGAGAAATAAATATAGTCAATCTGAAATGTGCTCAGATATCCTAAGATGACATTAACACAGTAAGATCAGTTCTCTATCAATCTATCATTATGACATTACATCACTCATTAGTTATTAACCTGAAGAGACATACTTTTACATCTTAAAGATCACAGTGGAGGAATAGACACTATTTTGATATCATTAGTTTTTTAAAAAATTCTGGCCCTTCTCTTGATTGTCATTTATGATGGACCTAGATTACAATAGCTAAGGTTAATGAGACAATTAACTTTATACACGATACGAATCACAAAGACTGTTTTACTGTAATTAACCATAGTGACTTCTAGCAGAGTTCTTTGTATGCATGAATATATATTTTTTTTCGGGAGTACTCAAGGCTTCAGGGAATTATTCTGAAAGTTTCAAAAGCATATCAAAAAGCCAGACATAGAAGTATTTAATTAAATTTTGCCATGGGAGATGAAATGAGGAGGAATCATGTGAAATGCAAGACTGTGGTAGTCAGCAGTATATCAGTTTCCGAATAGATAGATACAGGCATTCACATGAGAGCTTTAAGTGTTTATCTAGAGCCTCCATTTGACCTTTCCTTATGTCTGCTTTTCAAATGTGCTTGTTTTCTGACTGATGTATTCAAAATGCTTTTCTGCTGACAGTGTCCAATTTTGTTGTTTTATGAGGGTGCTGCTCAAGAAATTTGCAAATACATGACCAGTAGCTCATGTACAAAAATGGATTTCAGAAACTGAAGAGCTGTAATGTTTCTTGTGTTTTCTTTCCTCATGGTGAAGCTTGTCAGTATCTCATGCAAATGAATTTCATAATTTTAAGGACTCAGACCTTTAAAGGTATACCCACCCTTGAGATTTCACTTGCTTTGGTGGGGCTTTCTCGTCTTACATATGCCTGTGACTTTAAATGACTCCTTTAGGTAGTCAGAGAGGGTAACAAGCCACTTTGGCAGAGGATAAAGCAAGCAACTGCCCGCTAAAGTAACAAGTTATTTCTTTCATCTTTAAACACATCTCTCGATGTTCTTATTTTTATTGTGCTTTCTGTCAGTGTTGAGTGAAGCAGTAATTAATTTGCTTTCCTGCTATTGTATAAAATTCTCTATTTCATTTAACTTTTAAAATTATTTCAATGCTTTCTTCTTTTATTTTCCCAAAATGTCACAATGACATCTCTCTGTACACTGGTGTCCTAATTAGTTTATCGCTTGACATAATTTTAATTAGCTTTATGATATTTCTGGATGACTTTTCTTCATTGACAATTCTACTGTGCTTTCAAGACAATCGGGATATTTATGTTATAACCTCATTTACTTTTAAAAATCTTCCTAACATCTATCACCAAAAAAAGAGAGAATATTTTCCTTTTCACTAACAGGAATCTGAAGTTACAGTAAAACAAGCAATAGATTTCTCCCCTGATCAGCCCCTTTTTGACATGTGGCCCTGGACAACAGTTTAACAGTGTCTGTGTAGAAAGGCAATCACTCAGCTATGCAGCCTCATTGCATTCTCCATCAGAACTGGGAATTCCCAGCAATGTCTGCCGACTGAAGCGATATATGGCCTAGGGGGAGCTGAGCTTGGTTTTTGTTGATGCCAGTATATAGCCCTGTGAAGGTTTCCTTATATTATTTTACACTGCTTCTCTGCAGTAGTTTTTCTGTTCTTCTAAATTGGAAACATACTTCTCATTCCGTTCAGCAATTATTGAGTTTCCCTAGTGGTTTAGTGTCTAGGAATTGCTTGTAAGATGGCGAACGTTTAATATATCTATAGCCTCATTCCCCAATTACCTGAAATATGTAAAGCAGTAGTTTGTGATTTTAAACGTGTTGTAGAAAACCCTTTCCTCTCCTTTTCCAGCTTCTAAATTACAATTTGAATCAGTTATTAAAAACCAACATGTAATCTCTAGATTCCACTTTTGCCTTTAAGTACAGAGTGGTTATGGGGGAACATTGAAATCAGGAATATCTAGGCTGTCTCATCTGTAACTGGGTTAAGTATATTAACTTTGAAAAACTAGCAGGTATGTTTTATTTTTTAAGTTCAGGGTTACATGTGCAGGTTTGTTACCAAGGTAAATTTGTGTCATAGGGGTATGTTGTACAGATTATTTTGTCACTCAGGTACTAAGTCTAGTACCCATTAATTATTTTTCCTGATCCTCTCCCTCCTCCCAACCTCCACCCTGTGATATGCCTCATTGTCTATTGTTCCCTTCTATGTGTCCATGTATTCTCCACATTTAGCTCCCACTTATAAGGGAGAACACGCAGTATTTTGTTTCTGTTCCTCCATTAGTTTGCTAAGGATAATGGCCTCCATCTCAACCTATGGTCCTGCAAAGGACATGATCTCATTCTTTTTTTATGGCTGAATAGTATTCTGTGGTTTCTATGTACCACATTTTCTTTATCCTGTCTACCCTTGATGGACATTTAAGTTTATTCCATGTCCTTGCTAATGCGAATACTGCTGCAACGAACATAATGCTTTCATGTGTCTTTATGTCAGAACAATTTATATTCCTTTGGGTATATACTCAGTAATGGGATTGCTGGGTTGAATGTTATTTCTGTTTTCAGCTCTTTGAGGAATTTCCACACTGTCTTCCACAATGGTTGAACTAATTTACATTCCCACCAATCGTGTATAAGTGTTTGCTTCTCTCTGCAACCACACTGGCATGTTATTTTTGACTTTTTTTTTTTTTTTTTTCTCACTGCAACCTCCGCCTCCTGGGTTCAAGCGATTCTCCTGCCTCAGCCTCCCAAGTAGCTGGGATTACAGGCACCTGCCACCACGCCCGGCTAATTTTTTGTATTTTTAGTAGAGATGGGGTTTCACTATGTTGTCCAGGCTGATCTCGAACTCCTGACCTCGTGATCTGCCCGCCTCGGCCTCCCAAAGTGCTGGGATTACAGGCGTGAGCCACCGTGCCCAGCCTTGACTTTTTAATAACAGCTATTCTGACTGGTGTGAGGTAGTATCTCATTGTGGTTTTGATTTGCATTTCTCTGATGATCAGTGATGTTGAGCTTTTTTTTTTTTTTTCATATTCTTATTGGCCTCATGTGTATATCTTCTTTTCAAAAGTGTCTGTTTATGTACTTTGCCCACTTTTTAATTTTTTTTTTTATACATTTGTTTAAGTTCCTTATAGATGCTGGATCTTATACCTTTGTCAGATGCATAGTTTGCAAAAATTTTCTGCTATTCTGTAGGTTGTCTGTTTACCCTGTCATTAGTTTCTTTTGCTGTGCAGAAGCTTAGATCTCATTTGTCAATTTTTGCTTTTGTATAAATTGCTTTTGGCATCTTCACCACGAAATATTTTCCTGTTCCTATGTCCAGAATGGTATTGCCTAGGTTGTCTTCCAGGGTTTTTATAGTTTTGCATTTTACATTTAAGTCTTTAGTCTACCTTGAGTTAACATCTAGCAGGTTCATCTGTAACTGGGATAAGTATATTCACTTTGAAAAACTAGCAGTTATATTTTTTAAAAGAAAAATACCCTCTCTATTATAATTTCTAATCGTTCCTCTAATTTCTAAGTTGAAATTTCAAATCTTATTTGAGCCAAATGAAGAAACAGATTAAGGCATGTCATGGGACTTCTCAAACTCTAGTCATTTAAAATAAAATTTTACATATATCATAAAGAAAGGAGGCCATGGTATAAAGCAATGGCAATCTTCCCCACAACCAAATAAATTAGAAATAACAGATGTGACATTGTGTTCAGAGGAAATATGATGTCCCTTTACAAAGAGTTACTAAATGATAAACTGATGTTTAAGAAAGCAGAGTCTGCGACTTGCCACATGAACCTTGATTCTCTCGTCAGGCTTACCTTTTACTAACTGTGTGATTATAGCAAAATTAATTAATCTCTCTAAACCTCAATTTCATCATTTAAGCAAATGGTGCTAAGGTAGATGCTATGATCATGCCCATTACTGAATTGTCTAAAGCATGCAAAGCATTTAGTACAATGGCTTAACAAAGGATCCCTTATGGATTATATTATTACATTCTTAGTAGTATTAGTATTAGGGCATCTAGCTTTGGCTAAAGTTGGATTAGTATGAGATCTTATCAATCTGATTGTATAGCATTTGTGTGAATTATGTTTTTCGGCCATTGTATTATCAAGGGTTACCTTTTGACTTTTACTGTCACGGGGACTTTTCAAACATTTTTTGATTACTTTGATTGATTCAAGACCAAGACACATAGAAGAGTTCCTATAATTGTAACAGTCATTGAACAATGCCAGCCAGTCAGTCATTCTTCTCATAAACATCTTAAACCTTACAAGATAAAATGTGAACTTTTTCTTTCAGGGTTCTTTGAAATTCATTTGATACCTCAAAAGCTAAGACAATTTGTCAACCCCCCCCCCACCATTTCAAACATAAAATTAATGACTTTGCCCCCAAACTGATAAGAGCAGTGTTATTTAATGTCTTAGATGAAATAAGAGGGGGTAGCAATAGTTGTGGATTCTCCATTAATAAGAGGCTCCTAAGTGGCAAAGCTCTTAATACACTGCTTTACCTTGTCAAGAATTTTAATACCTCCAGCTGGAGTCCTGATGTTCCTCCAGGTAGATCTCACTTGTTCTCACATAATCAAAAGCACCTGGTGCCATAATGAGTGAGTGAGAGATTGGCACCCAGGAGTTGCCCCCTGTGAAAATGTCCTCCAAAATCTGATTATTCTAACAGGCAGGTGCTCCCACTCCCTGATAATGACATGAATGTCCCCAGCCTCATGCTGAAGGCAATCCTCTCCAAGGTCACTCAACAGTGCTTCTTGTTTCTCATGTGTTTGTTGTTTACTGTTGCTTTTAAGCACAGGTCAATTATATCTACTTGGAATGCCAATGTCTCTGAGGTTGCCTAACAGACTGTTAAATTTCCTTTTGCAAAGCCATGGGTGAAACATACTGTAAATTTTCTCAAGTAAGTCATCTATTTGAAATCACATTTGAGTTATCTTTGTTTTGTTAACTCGAGGTAGGATAATGTAAGAAAAAAATTATATATTATCTTGCCTCTTCCCCTTCCTCTTTTCCCCCATTTCTTAATTTTTCTTTTTTATTTGTTGAAATTATTAACAGGATTAAATTAGATATTACAAATAATCACATCTAGTGTGCAAAATACACTGAATGAATGAATAAAATGTCCTAGAAAAGCCCAAATACTGTTATATATTCTAGTCCATTAATTCTCACTCTAAAGATTGTCCTCAGTTTTGCACAACACATTTTTTTTCTTTCTTTTCCTTTCCTTCTATCTTTTTGTTTGTTTTTAGATAACTGCTTTTACAATTACAAAATAGCACATGGTTATGGCAGGGTGCCCAGAAAATTTCATTTCCTTGAGGACATCAGTGTACAAAGTGGACTGTGCTTCCAGTGTTGCTAAAAAATAAGAGCTCACAGATTTCTAAAATCATCCCACTCATAAAGAAGGCCTTTGGCTTTCTTAATCTCTCCTTGACTTTAAATACAACTTTCATAGGTTTATATTGTTGTAGAGTAGAAAAAGCATATGCTTTATGCTATGAAAGAACTTGCATTTGAATGTCAACCATATCTGGTATTTATTACTTACGTAACTTTTAACATATTACTTAATGCTCCTTGAATCTTTTTTTTCATTTAGACTATATAATCTATTCACCCCACAGGATTATTGTGAAAAGTTTGTGTGTGTGCACGTGTACATATTTATGATTAATTCACAAGGGCAAACTGCTAGAGTTAGAGTCACAGCCTCTAGTTGAAAGCAGATATTTATCTGCTTAAAACATTTACATTCCATATGACATCCAGCTATTTCACAAAGGCAAAAAGTAGGGCTAAGAGGAAATGTGCTATTACTAGTTTTAGATCCATGTGTGTGAGTGTATATTTGAATGTGTGTGCCTATTTCTCTATGTCAATACAATCTAGATTCATTCACTTCTAAATTCTTGGTAAAAATACAAAGAATCAGGTTAAATTTTGTTAAATGATGAAGACTGTGTATTGCAGGAATGCATATTTCAAAAAAAATACACCACTGAAGGGAGGAAATTTGGAATTGTCACACTTCTATACAAATAATTTTCACATTTCTAAACAAAACTTGTGAGAAATTTCTACATTGTTTGTGCAAGAAAGGAAGATTGTTTAACTCTTTAAGATCAATGCCATAATTTTTTAGGGGAGCCAAACTACATATGGGTCTGGTTTACTTCAGTATCAGTAAAGATGCCAGATGTAGATATAGACTTTGTTTGACCTATGAAATTACTATGAAAGAATATCAGTCTGGAGTTGTTGAAAGTTTGTTGGAGAATCAGCTTGAAATAGTAGACTTCAATAACATGGAAAGAAGAAAAAATAAAAACAGATTTAACAAATAGAAGAACTTGGGAATCTAAAGGGGTATATTACAATTAGCCAACACAAAGTATGTGAGCCATCATGCAATGATTCCACATGCACAAAACATTACATTCTATCTCAGCTCAAACGCTGCTTCATAACAATTCTCAACAAAGCCTTCCAGGAAGCCCAACCAATCTACCCCCACTATACCCGCAGATAAATCCTGTCTAGCACCATGATTCTGTACCATGTGGTCTTTCCATACAAGTCATTGAACTGGCAAAAGAAAGAACGGAAAGGGTATTGTGTTTTTAGGTTGTTGATCTGAGGTTTAATCCTATCTGGCTTCCCATGGAAAATTTGCCTCGACTTTCTAAAATTTACCTAAATTTTCTATATTTTCACTTCAATGTTCTAAAATTTTTACAGTGCTTCTTTCTGCAAAGGTTTATTGGAAAGATTAAATAACAGAATGTATTCAAATGTGTTCTCTAAATTCCAAATGCCAGAATATTCTCCTGAAACATTAAAATTTACATTTCAGGCTCTCGGTTTTAGAGATTCTGGTTTATTATACCTGAGAGAGGGCCATAGAATCTGTGTTTTAGGAAATTACTAGTTGATTCCAATGAGTAACTTAAGAAGGCAGTACATCAACATACCACAAGTAGGTAGAAAGATTAAAGATGAGATGCTAAACATCCTGGATGACAGAATGTCGATAACGGCAGTGCCAAAAATAGAAGATACCTCAATGTAAATTTGGGCTAAAGCCCTCTAGAAAAAAAAGTACAATTTTAATTAAATTAACTTAAATAAAAACTTTGCCCAGATAAAAAATGGGTCCCTCTTTGAACTTCTTACATTCCCTTACATAATTCAAATTCCTTCCGTGCTTGAGGGATGTACTTGGGCATTCAGAGATGAAAGACAGAATTTCACAGGTAGAATTAATCCAATAAAAACTCTATCAATGCCAGTGGAACAGTTGTGCCAGACGTCTGTCCTAGTATCCCTGCCACACCTGCCTTGTAGTTAGCAAAAAATTAGGTCATGAAGTAAAAACATCTGCACAGAGATATTGATTGGAATTCAGATTTTTTTCACTCTTGCTCAATATATCAAAGAAAACTATAGAAGAAATGGACTCCCAAGTGGTCTAGAATCACAGCCAATCAACCCCCACTATAGACGTAAATTCTCATTCCCGTTCCACTATTGCTAGCTGGTTATCCCTGTAAAAAGTACTTCATCTTTGAAAGTCTGAGTGTATTCTTCTATAAAAAAGAGACAATAATTCTTATCTTGCAAAGTTGTTGAGAGAATCAGTGATGAAAACTATTTGTATCTAGATGATGCCAACTCTGTCCTTACTGTGAGTGGCTACTGAATGAATATCAGAACTTTCTTTCATTAATTTTGTTAATTTACTAAGAGCAAGGTGCCGGGCATGGTGGCTCACAAGGTGCCGGGCATGGTGGCTCACACCTGTAATCCCAGCACTTTCGGGGGCCAAGGCGGGCGGATCGCGAGGTCCATCTCTACTAAAAAATACAAAAATTAGCCAGATGTGGTGGTGCACGCCTGTTATCCCAGCTGCTCAGGAGGCTGAGGCAGGAGAATCGCTCGAACCAGCGAGGCAGAGGTTGCAGTGAGACTGCGCCATTGTACTCCAGCCTGGGTGACAGAGCGAGACTCCGTCTCAAAAAAATAAAAGAAAGAAAATAAGGTGAAGATATTGAGTATGGCAACACCAGGATGATTTTGGAGTTGGCTGGTTGGTTGGCCCTGGCAGGGATAATAACCACATTTTCGTCTTACATTGAGTGATGCAGCATTTCTTCCAAAGCATGTCCTCTTGAACATACAGGGTCATGAAAATGTTCAAGTTTTGTTTTGCTCATAGAAACTCAAAGGATGATGCCAGCATTCATCGAGAAGCTACAACATTTTATTTTTAGGACCTGGCAGTGAAGAGAGATGCACAGAGGTGAGAAATAAATTTAAAAATTATCAGGAAGTCTCTTTGTCCTCTCGGCCCATCTGGGTAAATATATCTTTACTGGGGAGGAAGGTCTCACATTCAACTCCACCAATCTTCTTACAATATGATTCAACTCTAGAAAACTACCTTTGCCGTTAGGACCAGTCTTCACTTTTCAAGAATTATCTTTCCCTTTCAGATTCCACCTAGTTCTCTGCAAGGACTGTTTGCTGACTTACATTGTAACTTCAATGATTATGAGCTCTTCTGAATGATGCTGATCTGTTCTCAGCAGGTCTATACCCAATGATTCCTCACTTTTCTTCCTCCTGGTTCTCACTCATATTCTAGTCTGGCCACACCTAATCAGGGGCTTGAAACAGCCTTGGTCTGAAATTCGGCTAGAGCGACCATGCAGATGATGACTATTCTGAAGACATTTTAAAGGTTGGGT
The DNA here is from genome assembly GCF_007565055.1 of Rhinopithecus roxellana. NCBI lineage: Eukaryota > Metazoa > Chordata > Mammalia > Primates > Cercopithecidae > Rhinopithecus > Rhinopithecus roxellana. The sequence goes on along the minus strand of NC_044568.1, from coordinate 36,487,206 downwards.
TTATTTCAGTCCGAGACAGACACTAAAGACCCTTTATTTCTAAATCCAAGCTTTTGTCTTCTAAGGGTTGAAATGGGTGATATGAGGAAAATAAATAAGATTAAGAAAAGGAAAGATCATGGAAGGTCAAAAGTTTTAACAAAGGTTTCCTCTGAACCTCAACCTGGACATTTAAAGATGTATATTTTTTAAAAAGTTCAAGTAGGAAAGAAACATTCCTAGTAAGGGAACAGCACTGGCAATAGCAAGATGGGTTTAAGGAATGTTGAGGACCAGTGACTTTTCTCCCTGTAGGCTGTATCTGCAGAACCTAAGAGTGGACCATCTCAATGGGGCTGGAGAAACCTTATTATAGGCAGACTAGTTACTTTTCTAACCCTCTCTTCAAGAACTGAACTCTGTTCTTTACACACTAAGCCATTTTTTTTAAAGTTTTGCTCCAACTCTGAAAGCAAACCATCATTTCACATTCTTGGATACATAGTGTGAACTGGAACCATTTTCTATCCCATTCATTATAATTTTTTCAGAAAAGTTGTCCCTGAAATCCCTGTGGCCCCCTCCTCCACAAATTTCTTTCATCTTATTTGTCTTATTAGCTAATGTTGACAAAATTTCAGCACTCATAAAGACTAGCCATCCTAAATTATAATAAGTTGATGACAAATATATGTTTCTGCTTCAGTAAGGATACTATGTTTAGTAAGTGAATAAGGTGATGATTTGCTGAAGTTTTCCTTTCCCAAAAATAAGATGGACATTAATTCAAAAATAATTTGTTAATGCATTCAGTAGACAACCTCAGCCTTTGTCAAGTCCTCCTGTTATGTAAAAAGCTATGTAGCGGCTCCACGTCATCTCCACCTACATGGCCCCCACAGCATTCATAGTCGCACACAGCCTCCTCAACCACCTCCATCAACAAAACAACATTTTAGCTACTAAATAATTTACCAATGACTTAACATAGAATATACTTTTATGACTCTATATCTTCACAGTTACATTTCATCTGCCTTGAATGCCACCCTGATATTTTCTACCCAGTGAATTTCTATTTATTATTATCACATATTTTGCCATTATGCCTGATTTGAAATATCTCAATCTGTTCAGGTCCTATTAATCATTAGATATTTTTCTATGTGTTTCCATAGCACTTTTTCCTCCCTTAGATTTATGAGCATTGCACCGCACTCAATTATGTCTAAACACGACTGTGTTGCCCACCATATTTAAAGCATACAAAGCTCTGGAGAGGTGTGTTATATCTGTGTATCCCTGAGCCTAGCTCTGTGTTTGACAGAGCCAAATATTTAGCTAGGGTTTGCTGAATGATGCATTAATGGACAAGTACAAGAACAAGCTAGCCTAAATTGCAGTGAGGCTTGAGAGATCCTCTGTAGCCCAGAGGTGCAAATGGGACCATGAGCCAGACTTGCAATGGCATTTGCTTTGCTTTGCTTTGTACATGGAGCCTTTGCATTGTATCTAAACATACTCGCTGCACAGCATTTCACTCTCACTCTCTGGAAGCTCTGGACCTTCCAAATCCAAAGCCAGCAGCCAGGCTGAAAGAGATCACACAGCCTTGCTCAAGGCAAACAGGAGTTACCTCTCTTTGTGGGGTTCTCATGAAGTCTTGACTGTTACCGTAAAACTGGTTTTCCATTGAAATAAAAAATAATAGTGAAATAATGTGGCAGAACATAAAAGCTTGGAAGTTCATGTGGAGGGCTGAACTGCACCATATGGCTTCCAGTTCTGTACCTAGACCCAATAGAGTACATTAAGAAAGCCATTTAGCCAGTGTCCTGTTGTGACCGGTTATAGAGGGGCATATGGTATATTATCCCACATCAGAATAGTTATGACTTTCCTTGTGTTGCTCTTTGTCTCTCTCAAAGTTTTGGTTTTTGGCACAAAGGAAATTTCAGCAGGGATTTCTTGTTACACTTCTGTTCTTTCGCATCTTTCTTTACAACTCACATCTGTAGAAGTTAAGTTGAAGCTCGTGACACAGTTATTTCTTATGAAAACTACAATTTTACAAGAGAAAAAAAGAAGAATAGATCTTGAGGATTTAGGAATTTGCAGTTGTAAAGGAGCTGTTTCTGGTATTTACTTTTCTTGCCATTGGTGAAAGAATGTGGCAAATGGAAAGAGACCCAGAGGGCATGAATAGGAAGGAAATAGTATAATCACACTTGAATGGATGATTACTGTGTGATGGATCCAGATTTAGGAATGTTGTACAGTTAATCTCATTTCACCTTCACAATGTGTTGAATAAGGATGACGTTTTTGTCATTATTTATCACCTTCTAACAGGGTAAGTTATCTAATGGACCTGTAATTTATTGCCTGTTTCTCCCACCTGTATGTAAACCCCACAAGAGTAGGTTTTTTTTTTTTTGGAGTTTTCATTTAATAAAGTATCTCGTGACCTAGGACAGAGTTTTATAACATAATAGAAGCTCAATAAATGCTGATTGAATGAATAAATTATATCTACTAAATGAAGAAATCGAAGATGAGGAAAATTAGATAATTGCATCCAGTTCACAGAGTAAGGTTTTCATTAAATGAGAATTTCAACTTTTATGTGTGACTGCCAAGACATACCCTTCATTATGACATCTATTGCACATCCTGAATGAAAAACATTAGTGTTTACTCCCAGGCAGATCACTTACTAGCTCTTTGATCTAGGAGTTGATAATTATTTTTGAGTCTGCAAAATAGACACAATTAAGACACAGTTAAACAGATTTAGATTAGGTTCTGACATGGACATAAATATACATACACAACGCTAGTATATATTATCTCACTCATCTATAAAAGCTCCAAAATGTAAGTAGTTTAGGCATATACAATATGTACAATAGTTTAGACATGTTCAATGCAACATACATATGTATTGTTATAACTCTACCTAGTTATTTCATATGTTTAGGCACATACAATACATATTTCAATATTTCAATAGTTTAGACATGTAAAATGCATATACATATGTATTGTTATAGTATAGTTATAACAATACATATGTAAGATAATGGAGATAACTATTAATGGACTAATTGTCATACAATTATGAAATCTGTAGAGCCTATTGAATGTGAGACTGACCTTTCATCAAACCTCCAGTCTGTCTACCTAGACTCAAATCCCTGGCTCTGAAACATATCAAATTTGTGAACTTGAACTCACTGTGTAAACTCTTTGAGTCTTAGATCTTCCTATATTAAATATGGATTATTGGGTCTCCATCATGGAACTGATATGTTAATCAATAAGAAAATGTAAGTAAATTGCTTAGTAAAGTCCCTAAAAGACAGTAATTACTCAATTATATCTATTCCTTTTCATTTTTATCTTGTTACTCAGTGGTTCTGTTTTTTTAAAATATAGTCCTCATTTCAAAATCATTATGACTGACTAAATCCAAATGAAATTTTATAGAATTCTACCTCTATATTTCCATTAACTTATAGATATCCATTTTCATATCTGGTGGGCAAATTTCTTCTGATACCCTATTTTGACCAGTCTGATGATTGTGTATTTTCCTACTTGATCACAATTTCAGGCATTCAGCAAGTGTTAGGTAAATTTTCAGTCACCAAAATAACACCCACTTGTTTCTACTGAAGCAATATTCAGAAAATAATGGTAAATGATGAGAATAGTTGTTAAGTTTTAAATATCAAGTGCTGAGCCACAGATTGAAATAAAAACTTCAGGGCTTATTGTTTATGGACACTCTTCTTTATGCTGATAGATTCCATATAATCTTTTTTTAAAAATAATCTATATAATTTAGTGTGTGTATATATAATTTTAGATATTTTAATATAAACTGTAAATTTTTATTTGTTTCATTCAATCTAAAAGAAGAAAGGGTAGCCTGAGAAAACATTATCTCTGAAAGGCAGGAAAAAATGCTGAGCACATTGAAATGCAGACAATGCTCTGTTAAATGCACCGTTTTATTCTTTTTTAACCTGTAAAAAAGTAATTTATAATAAAAAAAAACTGTATAAACCTAAATATGTCCCCAAAGTTAAGTTCTTGGTAGGTCTTAAATGTGCTAAAAATGGCCTCTATGTGACATTTTTGCCCCACTTGTCAATTTCTTCTTTATATGGTTTCAGCGGTTTGAGAGTTGGGATACTGCTGCTAGGCACTTTTCAGCAAGTTTGAAGATTTAAACTTCTCTGCCCTGCTGTTTTATTTCATCGTCAGGATTTCTAAAAGCATGAGGCAGGTGAGATGTGCTTTGACCATTCAAATCTGGTGACACTCTTAAGAGGCTCGTGCCCCTCAAAATACTGTGTATTATCATGAACAAGATTATCAAACAACCACATGTATTAATATTTATCAAGCAACTAAATAGACTTTTGAATATGATAAATGCTAATTTCCTACAAATTGAAGTGCAGTTTATGAGACCTTGTGATCCATTAACCGCCAGAACCCTTTATAACTGTGGGAAGAGAACCAAATGCTGGATTCTCCATGGATGAAACTTCGGCAATTAGTTATATCTGCAAATGCATAATTGCAGGTGCAACCCAGCTGGTTAGCCAACAATTTGTTAATGTTTGATGCATAGCACCCTAAGTACCTAAGTAATTAGAGACCTGATACAACAATTAATTAGGGCCCCAAATTAAGTCAGGCAAGAAGTGTTGTTATATTAAAAAATTCAAAGCATAAATGCCACTGAAGAAAATTTAAAAGAAACCCCAAGAGAAAGCATTTCTAAATTAATATATAGAGGACTTTGCAAACTGGTGACCTATTTTGCTAACTTAATACATTGGGTGGATGTGTATAAAAAAAATACATGTGTATTGAAAAAAAATACATTTTCTTATTTAACACCAGCAAAATACATAGAAATTCTCAATCATCAGAAGGAATGTCAGACTTAGTCCTGACAATTTTTTGTCAAATACGAATTAAGGAGTTCTTCAGTTTCTCACACCTACCCCATCTGACAGCTCTAAACTTTAATGATCTTTGGATGGCATTAATAAACATTGTTCTCTATGTTTCTAAACAGAAATGGTTATGAATACATTGTGAGTTTAGAGAAATATTTACTGTTTCCTCAGGTTGTCTTCCAAACCAAGTCCGCTTTACAAGATGGCCAAAACATGTTCTTTCCTTGGCTTTCTGCCCACTAACTCCTTATTTTTCTGCCCACTTTAACACCAGATCTCTTTCCTTCTTCTACCACCTAGAAAGGTGTCTGTTGCATTTAGATGTGTTGCCTCCTGTATTCTGGCTAATGCAGCATAAAAACAACCGACCTCTGTCTTGCACATGCAGATTGCCTCCTATAGCACAACTATGTTACATGGTAAAGCTAAAATACATCTTTATTGCCTGGAGTGAGCATGGCGAGGGCAAGGTGACAGAGAAAAGAACAATGAGCAGGACTTTATGAAACATGCATGTGTAATCATGGTGCATCTTTAGAAATAACCTCTACAATCAAACTAAAAAAACAATTGTCATAGTTGTGCTGTATAGTCCAGTCCATACGCTGAGTGATGATTAGGGAAGGAAACACTAAAATCATCAGGTCTGAAAGATTTCTTTTGAACTCCAAAGATTTAGCAAAGATCTAGAATAAAAGTGGATGAGAATCAACAAAAAATTAAAAAGGAGTGGCAGTGGGCATATTTATGGAATCACAGGATAATAAATTGGTTTTACCTCCTCTTTACCCCAGTGTTGAGGAAGGAATTCCCACCCCGGGCTTAAGGGGATGGCTGAACATACGGCAGCTGGAACTGGACAGATGAAAACAGGAGCAGTTTATAGTCTCACATAAAGTGCTCTCTGTTTATGAGAAACTTGTATAGACTCACAGCCCAGGGAAGGAGGACCCTGCACCATGTAGGGCCACATGGTGTTTCCATTCAAGAACAGAGTGAACTACTGGGACTGTGGGAGGCAAACATTGTAGTTACAAGGAGGTAAGGTGGATCCCAGTTTTCAAGAAAGAATGTAATTGTCTTGCTTGTATAATTTCACAGGCTGGCAGGGAACTGAAGCTTCTCCTCAGGGATAAACGAGCACATACCTAGTCCCCATCATCAGGAGATGGTTGTTTGGCGAGGTGACCTCACGCACAAAAGCACAGTGGGTGAAGGTCTTTCATGCAGGCCCTTTGAGGCTGTCCCCATTTCACCAGCTATCAAAACAGCACACTATATTGGGTTTTAATTTCAGAATTTACATCAGACAGGCAAGCAGCGTGTCAGTACAAAATAATTATCAATTCTCTTAATAGCAGGGGCTGTCAAAATATCTGATAAGCTAGTTGGTCAGAGTTTTTTTTTTTTTTTTTTTTTTTTTTTTTTTTTTTTAACTAAGAGGGCTGCCTCTCAAGCGTTGCAACTGTTTTAAAGTAGCGGATATTGGTACTTTCTTCCCGGAAACGCTATTGTGCTTACCACATTCCAAAAAGAGCTGAATGAGGTATGGTTAAGGACAAACTGGGAGTCACTGGTGAGCCATACTCTGCTTTGGAGGGTTTAATTTAGATTCCTTACCAGATAATAACCTGCTTTTTGTGTTTCTTTTCCTTTATTTTTATGATGGCAGTAGAACTTGTGTGAGGCCATTCCACCGACATTAATGTAGCATATCTATTGACACCATAAAGGCTCAGGCACCCGGGTTGACACAGTAATGACTCCTGCGGGGCCATTATTATCTCTATGGAAGTACATGAGACACGTCACTGACATTGTAACAACTCCAGTAGTTGCAAAAAGAGATAGTAATAGCTCCTTGGGGGATATTGCTAAGGCACTGGAAGTGCATGTGGTACCTTTGTGAACAATGCAGCAGAACTTTCACTAATACTTTAGATTAATGCAAACTACATACATTCATACAAAGCATGCAAAATACAAACATACATACAAAAAATTTTTTAAAAGAGTGTGGCTATGACCACACTTTAAAATAATAATGATTGAATATATATTTTATCTAGTTATTTTTGAATTGTAATAAGACAATGTATATATACATGTCTGTATATATGTATGTCACCAAAAGTTTCATGTTTCTGATGGACTATTAAAATCATATTTACTTATTTAAATAATTTTGAAACTTTATAGGGTTTTGGTGGAAATGTGGAAAACACCAAAAGTTACTGTGGCAGGCAGAATTTTTTTTTTATTTTTATTTTTTTGTTGAGACAGAGTTTCGCTCTATCGCCCAGGCTGGAGTGCAGTGGTGCAATCTTGGCTCACTGCAAGCTCTGCCTCCTGGGTTCGTGCCATTCTCCTGTCGCAGGCAGAATTCTATAATGGCCCCCAAGATTCCCAGTCCCTGGTGTGCGTGCTCTGTGTAACTCTCACTCCTTGAACATGGACAGGATCTCTGAATATGATGAGCTATTACCCCATGGTTAGGTTAACTTACATGTCAAGGTGAATGGATTTTTCAGATATAATTAAGATGCCACATCAATTCATTTTTAGTTTATCAGTAGGGTTATTATCCTGCAGGACTTGAATTAATTAAGTGAAAGCCTTTACAAAAAGGACTGGGCTTTTCCTAAGAAGATTCTCCTGATGATTGGGAACAAGGGGTCATATTGTGAGAGACCCTCTAGAAAGGCCAGGTGGTGAAGCATTGAGATTAGTCCTGGATCACAGCTAGAAAGAAAACAAAGACCTACAACAGAATTGAATCTCCCAAGAATGTGTGAGCTCGTGAGAGGACCCCAAACTCCAGAAAGAAATGCTCCTGGCCAATACCTGGATGGCAGCCTTGAAACCCTGAGCCAAAGAATGAAGGTAAGCTGTGCCCAGACTCTAGACCTACAGAATCTCAGATAATAAATGAATGTTGTTTTACTTTGATAAATTTGTACTGTTGTTGGCCCAATGTATACCCGGGTTTCACCTCCATGGATTCGATCAAACATGAATTAAAAATATTATTTTTAAAAATTGTATTTGTGGCTAAGTGCAATGGCCCATGCCTGTAATTCCAACACTCTGGGAGGCCACAGTGGATGGATCACAAGGTCAGGAGTTCGAGACCAGACTGGCCAACATGATGAAACTCTGGCTCTACTAAAAATACAAAAATCAGTTGGGCGTGTGGTGGGCACCTGAAATCCCAGCTACTTGGGAGGCTGAGGCAGGAGAATCACTTGAATATGGGAGGCAGAGGTTGCAATGAGCTGAGATCGCACCATTGCACTCCAGACTGGGTGACAAGGGCGAAACTACATCTCAAAAAAAAAAAAAAAAAAAAATGTGTTTTCAATAAATGTGTGCATTTTTCTTTGTCATTATTTCTTAAATGATATAGCTTAATTACTGTCCATATAGCATTTACATTGTATTACATATAAGTAGTCTAGAGATGATTTAAAATACACCAGAGAATGTACCTAGGTTATGTATAAATACTACACCATTTTACATCAGATACCTGAGCATCCATGGGCTTTGCTATCCTTGGGAGGTCCAGGAACCAAAATCCCCCATGGATACCGAGGGATGACTATGATTTGTTATACAGCAATAGAAACTGATATAGTTATAAAAAGATAAAATATTGCCTATAATTCCTTAATATAACTCTTTAGCTTCCTGAGGCATTTCTTTTCAGTTCTTAATTTTTTTCTAGAAAATTTTAAAAGGATGATTGAGGTCACCAAATACATAATTCTGGTGTTCTTTAGAAATTAACACGTGTCTATATCTACTACTTCAAAATGATTTTAAATGGTTTATTTTCCTTTCATGGATTTTTGTTCTACTCTTTATTCCCTTTTTTCTTCTTGCTTTGGGTTTAATTTGCTCTTCATTTTGTAGTTTCAAAATAGCAATTTAGATTATTTATTTGAGACTTCATTTCTTTCCTATTATAAGCATTTAATGTTTTGAAATTTCCTTAAATATACTTTTGCTATATCCTACAAATTTTGATATACTGTATTTTCATTTTCTTTAAATTCAAACTATGTTCTAATTTTCTTTATGACTTCCTCTTTTTCTCTCTTCCATCATTTAGAATTGTGCTCTTCAATGGAAAATGGGCTTTGTAATGATTTAAAAAATTATGAATAAAACTAAAGTACAACAACTTAACTTGCCTTATTACAAATTTTTCTAACTAGACTATAAGTCTGTTAAGATTTTACATTGTTTTGTGTCAATTTTATAGCCTCCCTGCTGGTCTAGGGGTTAGGATTTGACATTCTCTATGTCAATTTTGCAGGATTTCAGCTGGGATAAAATGAATTCATATCGTATATCTAACTAAAATCTACCACCAGAAGAAACCAATAATTGTGGAAGTATAGAAACATAGACCTAAATTGGCTGATACAGGAAAGAGATTACCTGAAAGGACTCACTGAAGAAGTAACATTTAAAGTGCAACCTCAAAGTTTAAGAAGTTATTCAAGACAACAACAACAAAGTAAAATTTTACTTTCCTTGAAACGGAGAAAAGTTTTAAATTAAAATATTACGCAATGCTTAGTGTAATATTTTAAGGTTTAGTGACATATTCACATATTCATCTTATTTAATAACGACTTTATTCCATGACAGTATACTATTTCAGTGGATAATTGGACAATATATGCCAAGATGTTCAAAACTTTGATCCAGTAATCCCTCTGCTTTGAATTTCTCTCCAGGAAATAAGTACAGAACTAAATGCAGTATTATTAGTTGTTCATCACAGCATTATTAGTATCAGCAAAAAATTTAGGACACTCTAAATAATCTTCGTTTAAGATAGTTCATGTTAAAGAATTTCATTTAGCCACTTAAAATGATGCCTGCTAAAGCATATTAGTGACATTTTAAAAAGATATCTATCTATCTATCTATCTATCTATCTATCTATCTATCTATCTATAACAAATTATTAGGTGCAGAAAGCAGGACCAATTGCATATACTATTTAAATTCACTTAGGTAAATTTTTGAAAATTTAGAAAAAGAAAATCTCAAAAAATATGACTGCAGTACTTGACTCCAGGTTTGAGTTTCTGGGAGTTAAAGGAGTAACAAAATCCTTAACTATAAAAAATGCACAAAGTTACAATTCCATAAATTTAAAAATTATAAATTTATATAACTTATGTAGGTTATATATATTGTTATTCATATTTAATATATTATAAATTATATACAATACATATGTCTTCATGTATATATCTTAGTCCATTTTGCTGCTATAACAAAATACCTGAGACTGGGTAATTTATGACGACAGAAATGTATGTTCTTATAGTTCCGAAAGCTAAAAAGTCCAGGATCAAGACACGAGCCTATTCTGCGTCTGGTAAGGCCAGGTCTCTGCTTCCAAGAATGCCTTGCTACTGCACCTTCACACGGCAGAAGAAGTGAAGGCTGTGTACTCACATGGTGGAACGCCAAAGGGCAAAAGGCACTGCAGTGCTCCCTTCAACCTCTTTTATAAGAGCACTAATCCATTTATGAGGGCAGAGCCCTCATGATATAATTACCTCCACTGCTTAATACTATTACCTTGGCATTTAAGTTCCACCATAAGAATTTTGTTCAACATAAAGAATATATACACTCAAACCATAGCAGCATACACATACACACACACACACAAACATGAAACAACATATATGTGTGAATAAACACACACACATATACATATATATACACATATATACATACATATATACACACATACATGTACATACGTATATACACACACATACATACATATGTATATACACTCACACACACACATATATATAGGAACAACTAGGAAAAGACTGTTAATAATTTTCATGGGAGAGACCCTTGGATGGATGGTCACTATAGGTCATTTTTTTCCCGAATAAGGTTGATATGGAGTAGTAGTTTAATAAAAATACCCCAGCATAGTGACAATTGGCCATAGGGGAAAAAAAGGTAAAGGTAAATCCAGGACTACATATGTCATCGATACAAATATAAAACAGACCAGGAGGAGGAATGAGCAAAGTAGGACACAAGATAATAAAAGGGGTTTGCACCTCGTCCAACTGTAATGTTGATTTATATAACCCTGATTCGAGCTATTGCTGAAATTCTCAACAACTTAAAAATGTCTAAGATGATGAAATGAAACACTTTGTCAGATAGTTCTATTACAGAGATCACAGAAACTAAAACACACACAAAACACAGTGAACTTACAAGGCTCTCTTTAAAAGACTGGAGGCTTAATTTAACTTAATTAATTTATTTATATATTTATTTTGAGACAGGGCAGAGTCTCAGTCTGTTGCCCATGCTGAATTGCAGTGGTGTGATCACAGCTCATTACAGCCTTGATCTCCCGGGCTCTAGTGATCCTCCTGCCTCAACCTTCCCAAGGGCTGGAATTACAGCTGTGAGTCACTGCATCCAGCCCAGAGGCTTAATTTTACAGGATACTTGATTAAAGTATTTTGAAAGTCATTCTGTCGACATTTTAAAACACAAAAGAAAAAGTATATTATTTTCCTTAAGGAGAAAAACACAGCTAAAATAATTTTATCTGAGAAGTATTTAAAACTGTTTTTTCAATGGAAATTCTACTTTCTTTAGTCTGATTTTAAAAAGTTCTTATTTAAAATTTAAACAGATGCTACTGTACAGTTTGCAGAATTTTGAAAATCAAATTGTTTAAATTGCATATATTTGCCAAGTATTAATTTTTCAGCATTATTTTAATTTGTATTCTCTTAAAAATATTAATATAACCATCTCCCTTCTCTATAAACCAATAGACATCATCCACTTTTCATACATTTTGTTGAAGTAAAATGTCCAGAAAGTACAGTGTTTATGTCAAAGTGTAGAGCTCAATGGATTTTCACACTGAATACACCATGCATCATGCACCACAGATAAAGAAAAAGAATATTAACAACCCCCCCAGAAGACTCCTCATACTCTTTTGTTATCACTACCTGCTTTAGGGAAATCATATCCTGAAATCTAAAAGCATGGCATAAACTTTATCTGTGCTTGTCCTTTATGTAGATGGCATCGCACAGTATGTATTTTGTATTTGGCTTCTTTCATGCAACATTGTAAGACTCTACATGTTGTGACGTGTAGTTAGAGATCATTGATTCTCATAGCAACATAGTATTCTATTGTTAATACATCACAGATTATTGACGCTCTGTTTAATTTGGGTGTGTATTATGAAGGTCATTTGTAGAGAGTTGATACTGATTTAAGGAGGGTATGTTAAAGAGAAACATTTCTGAGTCATAAGAATGTGTGTGTGTGTGTGTGTGTGTGTGTGTGTGTGTGTGTGTGTGTATTCAGCTTTGCCCTTTATGTGTGTGTGTGTGTGTGTGTGTGTGTGCGAGGGGGTGTATTCAGCTTTGCCCTTTATGTTACCCAGTGTAATGCTTACATGACCTAGGTAAATTTCTACCCTGCTGTCAAAGATTCCCCCTCATCACCATACCAGCTAAGACCGGTGGGATTCAAGATGGCAGCTCCCTTTAACTCCAAAGAACCTCTAGCTTAATTATAATCTAATTTCCATGGCAAATGGCACTCCCAATAGTGCCAGGACAGTTGACAATCACCATATTACCATGGCAACAACCAGAAGAAACCATTAAAGGACAAAAAGGAAGGTGGCAACTCTGGATCTGAAAAGTTCTCTGCCTAAGTCCAGAAAAGATGAATATTCTTCCTCTTGTTTTAATGCCTCATCCTTTCATTAAAAACTCCCTTTATCTATGAATTCTAAGCTTTCATGAACTGAGAAAGAGATTAGCGAATCGAGCTTCCGCTTCTCAATCCCATGGCCATCGAATAAAGGCTGCATTACTTGATGCTCACTTTTTGTTTTATGTATTATCTTCATGGCATCAAACAAAGAAGGATCACCATTTCTGGAGGGACTGGTTTTGTCAGTAACATTTAGCGTTTCCCAGTCCAGCTCTCTGAGCTTGAGCTCCTACATAACTTCAATGCCTGGTAAATTTCTTGAGGGAGAGACTGGTAGTGTGCTTGAAAGCTGTTTCTCTCCTCCCAAGTTGGGTCTTCGTTTCCAAAGACTGTTCAGCACTTCATTCTGCTTTTTAGATGTCTTTATATTACCTACCAGTCATCCCTCACTATCTCAGAACCCAGGCAATGTCCTATGGGGAAAGATGACTATGTCCAAGAAGCTCTTCACCTTCTGATGTGTAATCTACTTCTTCATAATGCTAAAAGAACTGCTGGTTTGTTTCACCCAGCTGTCTGGGCCTGGGACAAACAGAGAATAGACTGCTGCTCTCAGGGTCAGAAGGAGTTACCTGGCACCTTTAGAATCAATGAGGTTTTTTTCCTTACTAGAGTGTTTGTTACATAATCCTGTAGCTACTGCATTTTGATGCCTTAAAAATACGTATTTTGGTTTTATAACTTATCCAGCATTTTCTAGTTGTGCAAAGCAGCAAAGAAGGTGCTGCTTTGCCACAAATTAATTCAGCCTGTCTAGTCACAGAGGTCCTCATCTGCTTTTTAAATATGGGTATATTCAAAGTGAGAAACAACAGCATATGTGTAAGCTAAAGGGTTGGAGAGAATATGAATGTCTAAGATAAGGATATAAGACTGAGCTATCCTTTGCTCAAACAGGAATATGAAAAATATTCTTATTCTTTTTCTTCCTATGACAAGTCAGTAAGTTGGAATTCTTCATGTGAAGGTGAATGAACACCAAGTTACAAGTAACTTTGTGACCTTAGGGAAGTCAAATACCTTTCCTGGGACTCAAATTTCTCATTTGTAAAACAGGATAAATATTCTTTCATGTTTTCTTCATGCAGAGACTGCATGTCAAATCAAGACAAGCCTCTGAAAGCAAATTAGAGGGCAATTGCCTCTCCTAAGATATGATGCCAAGATAAGCAGTCCACTGACTATGTTAGCTTATTTTAAGTGGATCTTGGGTTTGCATAAATGGTTACAGTAAGTCACAGTAGATGGATTTGCTGCTGACACACACAGTATACAGTGACTGGTTTTGTGACACAGATCACTGAGTGTTTCAGTCTGAGTCTTCACACTCCTTCAAAGAGTTTGTTGTTATCAGAATTGGTAGATTTTTCTGGAGAAAATAATTAACTCTAAGGGATTAAGCAAGCAAATTTTTGGTGAAAAATATTTCTCAGCTAAATATTTACTTATAAATATAACTGAAATAAAAACCTCTTAACACAAATAATTCTTTTTTGTATGTTTTCAAAAGAGTGCCTTAGAATTATATAGCCATTATAAGATGAAAAATACTGTAGTTTCCTTATGTCAATTGATCTGCATTTTTCTATGCTTTTATCCTCATTTTATAGAAGGAAATAAGATTATGACATGACCAGAACGTGGCAGCAACAACCATCCATTCTTCTGACTCGTAAATAAGTCAAATCTCCATGTTTTAAATTAGTATAAGGAGTGAAGGTCAAATATTTGGTAGTTATTGTTTCTAGATGGAAGCAAATATTATATATGTCAGGAAAGTTTAAGAAAGCCTGGATAGCATATTTTTAAATCCTAAATTCCAATACATTAACTCAATGATAGAATCAATTATATTTGTGCTTTGCCTTATGTTCCTCTACATATAGTTACAATTACAATATATGTACAATCTTATACCAGGTATTTTCCAGTTAACGTGATTGCTTTTTCCTTTTCTCATGTACTTATAGTGTTTGCTCTGATTTTGATTTTATAATGTATACAATAAATCATTCAGAAGATGTGCTTTAATTTACCTAACTTGCCTCCTCTTCTTGTATCTAAAGTTGCTGATCATTATTTTAAAGTAACTTAAATATACATATGTATATATATATATATGCTCATCACAAATAAAACTTACACTAGAATCTAAGAAAAGGCAGTAATAGGTCAAAGAGAATGAACATTTATATGGCTCTTGATAAATTGTTTTAAAATTCTATCCCTAATTGAAGAAAGTAACTTAAAAATTTTGCTAGAAATACTTGTGAATATCTCTTCCAGGCACAACTGTGGTCTAATGAATAACTTGGAGGCTTAAAACAATAGTAATAATTTTATTATTTCTAGTGGTTTCTGTGGGTGACGATTTTGGAAGGAGCTTGATAAAAGTTTTGTCTCAATTTTTTTTATCAAGTTGGAATCAAATGGTGGCTAGAGCTGGGCTGAACTGTTGTCGCTTTTTCTTCATAGATGTTTTCATGGTTTGAGCTTCCTCACAGCATGGTGGCCTCAAGGCTCTCATACTGCTTATAAAATAGCTGTGGTCTCCCAAACTGAGTATTCCAGTGAGCAATGAATAGACACAAAACTCTTATCAGGGCTATGAATGAGTCACAAGCCTGGCCAAATGCAAACGGAAGAGAAAGGAATGCTACCTCTTGATGGGGAAGTGGCAACATTCCAGAAGAACATGTCAGTTACAAGGTACCATGAAAGCGTTGCCCCTGATGGTCACTGCATCAATCTGGAGGGAGTGCATAAAATTCTGTGCAAAATTTATGCACTCACCCTCACACATTGGTTCTTAAGTAATTTTGATACAGGGCAGATAAGTCCCCAAATTGGGGCTTAGCCTGGGAGGGTTCTTGGCTTCATTCAGGAAAGAATTCAAGGACAAGCCAATGGTGTTAGACACCAACTTGACTGAAGAAGCAGTGTACAGCAGCTGCTGAGGTACTGCTCCTTGTAGAGTGAGGCTAATCCATAGGCAGTACGCCCACAGTAGCAGCAGATGGGATGTTGGCTGCTGTATTTACAACCACTTTTAATTATATGCTAAGTAAGAGATAGGTCATTCAGACTTTCTAGAAAAGGGGTGGGTAGTTTCTGGAACCATAGGAGGCAACTTCCAGGCCATTACTATGGCCCATTGCCACGACATTTGTAAACTGCCATGCCGCTGGTAGGAATGTCTTTATGCTAATGGCAGTGAGTTGCTTTTGTTGCCATAAGCTGGTTTGGCTGGCTTTCTTATTGCATCATATTTTGACCAGATCCTGTTCTGATTAGCAGGGTTTTGACTGAGATTGTGACCAGTGCTTGGAAAACAAGTCCTGCTGATCTCCTAGCTGAGTTTTGCTTAGAAATGGCCCACTCCAGCTCTAATCATGGCCTTGTCACATGACTCCTTCCAATGCTCTTCCAGCTGTTTAGAAAGAACAGAACTCAAAATATTGTGGACACCAATCTACTGCCAGCAAGATAATTCTTTTTAAATTTTATGAATATATTAGGTGGCATTGAAGTTTCTTAAAATGATTTATATTTTATTTCCTAATTTTATTTATTCCTTTATTAATTAAAGGTTTATATCATTGGCTGTTAGAATCTAAATATTCTTCCATGCTGGTTTGTGGACATATATTTATATACATGTTATATATGTATGCTATATGTGTTATATATACTCCTTCTATATAAAAGTATCAATAATCCAGTGTTACAATTATTATGTTGTTTCAGTATTACTACCTGCCTTCTAATTTGTGCACAACTATGATTATTTAGATTATCCAGCAAGTATTCACTCTTCTTTTCCTTCTCCTGTAGACAGAATTCATAATCCCAGCCCATTAATTTCAAGTTTAGGTGAGTAAACTTGCTTTGTCCAGAGGTCATTACTCAAGTCCAGGCCTTAAATGTGCTTACACAGTTTGAGTTGGCACGGGCTGTGCCAGTGATCTAATATAGGACGAGAATGTCTGGAGCCATTTCCCCTTCACCTTTTGTCTAAGAATGAATACACATGGAGGTGACCCAAACCCAACCTTCAGTCAGAGCAGTACTGCGCAGCTGAATTCATCCTAGAGAAACCAAACCATTATTGACCCCACAGATCCATGAGACTAATACAAGTACAGGTTTTCACAGGCCCCAGAGTATAGGATGGATTTTTTATGCAGCATTGTTTCAATATCCAATTAATATAATAACTAAACCTGCATATCATTTTTGTTAGTGTCCACAAATGCCATTTTTTCCCTATTAACACAATTGCCCCACTTGATTAATTAAATAAACATTATAGATGTACGATGCACGCTCATATGTATGAAAAACAAGACAACATGAATATTGTTGCCATTTTGCTAGCCACTTTTTGTATTTACCAAATTAGGAATAAGGATGTGCAATCTTCCCATTAAAAAGCTATGTTGCTGTGCCAGCTGGCTCAGGGCCATGATTTAAGGGAATAGTAATGAATGAGGCAGAAGGAAATGGCCACCATCTGGGTAAAGCTCAAGTGAGCTTGTTTGGACAAGACTCCAGGGTCAAGTAAATGAAACGGACTTTAATTTCACAATGCAGCTGTGAGGGAATATTCCCCCCTCTCCTGTAAGCCATTGCAGGTGTGGAAAGTCAGCAATATGTTTTCAAATGGGGTGGGTTGAAGTCATGTCTTGAAGGCACTGGCAGTTGTCATGTCTGAAGAGCCATGTGAAGTGGCCCCTCAGCAAGCATCAAGAAATGGGAAAGTATTATTAGACCTTGTCTGAGCCAAAAGAAACAGCATGGGGGTTACACTACGAAGGGGATGTTTCTGCAGGGCGTATTAGAATATGTTGATTCTTTTTCCTCACAACCTGGATGACTAAGAATGATATTTCACTAAAACACCTGTATTGCTAGGGTTTTGTTGCTAAGTACTTAAATTGGTAAAGAAAACAAACTAAGCATCAGGATCATGGTGATTAATGTTCCCCTCTTGGGCAATCGAGCTCCATGCATTCCGCAACGCCTTGGTTTTGTTAGAAAGCATTGAATGATTTCAAAAAGGAGGCAGACACTGGATTTAAGTAAAAAAAAAAAAAAAAAAAAAAAAAAACAAAACAAAACAAAACTCAGTGGGCTACTTGGGTCCAGGACCACCTTGTGCTGGGGTTCATATTTGGAGCATTTTACATGGGAATTTTTGACTCTGTCCTGTTGTGTGGTCTGGCCAGTGTAATAATCTGCAGAACAGTGATTAGATTGCTCAGAATAATAATTAATGGCCTAAAAGAAAACATCTGTGTTCCCTAAAATGCCTATGCATATCTAGTATAGTGGCTGACTAGATGGCATACAAATGGTAGGAATAATAAATTAAGTGGTCAATAAATGCCAGATATTAATAATACAATTTATCATATCTAAAATTTCAAGAAATTATTTATAAAACTTGACAATATAGAAAAAAATTGAGAAATATGAAGTGGCTTCTGGTGAAGGGAATGAAACATATTGGTACTTGGCAAAATGAAACAGGACTGATACAGCTCTTATATTAGAAAAAAATTAAGTTAGGGCAGCTAATGTGAGTATGAGTAGGGAATAAGGAGTCCATGTTAGTTATTGGTATCTGCATAAATTGGTTTAATCTTCTCTGGAAAAGTTGTCAATGTTTAGTAAGTTACACGAAATGTGCAGATCCATTAGGCCAGTCATATTGCTTGAGATTATTCTATGGAAGTCATCCAAAAAAGAAAATGTTTGTGCAAAGACGTATACACTGAGTACACTTTCTAAAATAAGGAAAAGTATTAAATTGAAGTAATACTTGTATCTTTTTGGATATGAAGCATTGAAAGTAAGTTGTAAAAAATGACAAAATAAGCCGGGCGCGGTGGCTCAAGCCTGTAATCCCAGCACTTTGGGAGGCCGAGATGGGCGGATCACGAGGTCAGGAGATCGAGACCATCCTGGCGAACACGGTGAAACCCCGTCCCTACTAAAAAATACAAAAAACAAAAACTAGCCGGGTGAGGTGGCGGGCGCCTGTAGTCCCAGCTACTCGGGAGGCTGAGGCAGGAGAATGGCGTGAACCCAGGAGGCGGAGCTTGCAGTGAGCTGAGATCCGGCCACTACACTCCAGCCTGGGCGACAGAGCAAGACTCCGTCTCACAAAAAAAAAAAAAAAAAGACAAAATGTGGGAAATGTTTGTGTTATAGCATTAAAGGACAAAACTGTGACTAAAGTTGTACACGTGCAACATTTTCAGTTATCTAAAATTATAAAATGAGTACACAATTGACTGAGAGAAATACGTTACAGGTAAAATAATTGTGTGATAAATTATTTTGTTGATGAAATGTTTACTATGTTTTCTAAATTTTTTGTAACTACAATCTCACTCTGATAAAAATTGGTGAATTAAATTGATTTAAAACGTATTTAGGATTTTCTATGTAATACAAAGAACTCTTCTAACTCTGTAGCATATCTGCTCTAAATTAGCTTATAATAAGAAATGTAGACATATCAAAATATATTATTGAAAAAATACATTCTGGAATTCTACGCAGATGCAGTTTAAGATGAGGAGCATGTATTCTTTATGGAAGTGGGAGGATAGGGGTAGATAGCACAAAATCCTCAAAAAGATGGCAAATGAATTGAGTCTAAAAAGATGACTTTTCCTAGGCAGATAAAAGGTTATATCCAAGACCAAGGAACTAAACTTTGAAAGCAAAAATACAACAACAAATTTAAGTAGAAAATGGAAGCTGTTATGGCAAAGGTGAGTAAGTGGGAATCTTAGATTGTGGAGTTAAAGAAAACGGGAAGTCAGTGAAGTACTTTGAGAAGAGGAATAAATAGAACACATTTAAATGTTAAAGGAAGGAAAAAAAGAAAGACAGCACAGTTTCAAGAGGAAGAGATGCCCTACCAGATACATGCATCTTCTCGGTAGTATCAATTAGCGATCTTGATATATGGTCTTAACCAGGGCCATACACTTAGCCTCTCTCTTTTGTCAACATTAGTCCAGTGAAAAGGGGAAAATGTCAAATTCTGTGATGAAAATATGGTCCTTTTCCTGAGTGAGATTAGTTCATATGAGCTGACAATCCATCACTCCGCATCCATTTTAGAAATAACTTGAAATTATTCTGCTGGGAGAAGCTTGGATGAAGAATTGGTTTTGGGATGCTGGTGCCTGCCCCTTACAACCAGGCATCCCTTTTCAAATCCTGGTTGCCATAACAACCAGACAGCACTTCTGGTCCCAAACACAACAGACTCCTTTATGGTGATGATTATTATTAGTCAGTTTGCACTCCAGGCAGAAATCTGATTTACTTTCCCTGAGGAGACTCACCATATGACATGCAAAATGTCAGAGACAGAATAATACAAACTAGAAGTTTGGAAGTGCTATGAAATAAAACATGTATGGGGAAAATGCGCCTTGTGAGCCCTTTATTATTTTTAAATGAAAAGTTGTCAGATTATTCAGTTCAAAGTGTGATGTTAACTGTGTCATGCCTGTGAGCTACATAATAGTTACTGTGAAGGCTGTGCCTGTAGATTATCTATTATGGAGTGTTTGATACAATGTGACACCTGAGAAGTTTGAAGGTGCATGAATTTTTGACATTAGGCTGTAGAACCATTGATGGAAGCTGAAAATACATAAAGAATGAGGTGTTTTCTCTAGTATACCAGTCACAATGAGATTCGTACCTAGTTTCCTTTGCACAGTTTAAGAATGGGAGAAAAGCAATTTCACTCCCAGAATACAAGCGATCACAGTGATTATGAACAAGGTGTCCAGCTCCAAATGTACTGCTTCTGAAAAGTAGAATTTAAGCGTTTTCCTTCCCAGTCAAACTTTGCCAAACCGTTATTTTAACCTTTAATGAGGTTTGACCTTCAGGCCAAATCAGAAGAAGAAAACTTTTTGGAATCTCTTGTGTGGAAAAAAAAAAATTGCATCTGCTGTTCAAGCTAACTATTTCTTTGTGGCATGTTTATCAGTAATATGCCCCTGGCCAGCAAAATTGTGTCCTTGAACCAGGGATATAAAATGATACTATTAAGGGAGCCAAGCCAAGTCTGGTCAAAGAAAGCCATTTATTTTCACTGACCCAGCTGGTCAAGTGAATTTAAGTTCAGCAGCTTGGCTCACTTGAGAATCAAGCACTGCCATCATGCCTGTAATTACAGCATGAAAATGATTTCCAGGAATGAACAGCGCAAAGGAAACAGACTTTCCCTGGCAACACCATACTTGAGTACAGGAGTGCTAGAAAGGTAAAAAGGAAGCATATATTTTTATGCGATTCATCTAATAAAAGCAACTTCCATTTGTATCAATCAGTTTTTTAATATATAACAAACCGCCCCAAACTTAGGGAATTAACACAATGAACATTAATTATTTGCTTGGAATTCTATAAATTTGCTGAGAAGTTCTAGCCTGGGCCAGCTCATGTAGGACTAGACAGTTGAGGATGGCTGGGCTTAAATCTATGGAATGTCAGCTGGGACTATTGGGCGAGCTAAGATAAATGGGGCCTTTCTTCATGTGGATTCCCATCTTCCAGGAGGCTAGCTGGAGCTTCTTCACAAGATTGTTGAAGAGTTCCCAGCATGAAGAGTGGGCAAGCTCCAATGTAGAGCAATTTTCAACTTCTTCATCATGTTTACTATGATACAATGGTAGGAGCAAGTCGTATTGCCAAGTCAAAATTCAAAAGATGGAGAAATAAACCATCTCTTGATAAGAGGTACAGCAAAGAATTTGTGGATTTCTTTTCCAATGCACTACAGCATTCTTACTGTAATTGGGGATCACCACATTGCTGCTGCACTTTAGCATATTTTAATTTGGATATTTTCTCCATTTAAAGAATGATTCCAGATGCATTTAAAGGTGAAAACAGCAGAAGCAAATTTAGCAAGGTTGAGCACATAGTTATTACTGCTGCCATAAGACCTCAATTGCATGATTTGTAAACTGAGCAACTGAGTAAGTAGAATCAGCTGAGTCTATCTTGATTTTATTTAGTCTTACTGTTCTTTACAACACAAAATAATTCTGTGATCTGATTTATTTCCACCACAGTCACCAACTAGTTTGGCAGAATGTGAAAATGTCTCTGCATCTCCTAGGCACAAGTAAAGAACATTTTCTTGCCCTAATTTGAGGCTATCAATAAATATTTAGTATTATTTTTATCAACTTATTGTATTCATGAGAGATGTAAGACTACATATTCGAAAGATATAGAATAAAACAAAATGTTGTCACCTAGTGTTAAAGTCATATATTCTGCATAAAAAATTACTCCAAACTTAGTGGGTTAAAACAACAATCACTTATTATCTTTCACTGTTTCTGTAAGTCAGAATTTAGAAGTGACTCAGCTGAAAGGTTCTGGTTGATAGCCTTTAATGAATTTGTGTTCAGAATGTGGCTGGGGCTCAGGTCATTTCAAAGATTTCTTATCCCACATATCTGAAACCTCAGTTGGGAGACACCAGCAGAGGCTGGAACAGCTGGGGCCCCTTGGCATCTCTACCTCTATTGGTTTTTTCATAGGTTCTCTCCAGCATGGCATTTTTAGGGTGGCTTGGTTTCTTGTATGGAAGTTCAGGGCTTCAAAGTAATGTTTCCCAAAAGGGAGATAGATGGAAACTGTATCTTCTAATCTATCCTTGAAATTTCCACAACTTAACTTCCTATATATTCTATTAATCAAGCCAGTCACAAAAGTCCAACCAGATTCAAGGGGAGGGATGTGGACTCCAGTTCTTGATGGAAAAGTGTAAAAGTTCTGTAAAGGTCATGTAGAACTGAAATTGATTAATTTTGGAAAACTACGCTCTAAGGCATTTAGAAAACTTTAAACGTTGCTATATGGACCTTTACTTTTCAGGAACATAGATATCACTCTTCCTTGAACATTTCAAGATCATGAACTTTGGTGGATTTTTGGTTTAACCAAAAGCACAGGCTGAGAAAGGGATTGAGTACAGGTATCTTATTTGAGAAATAGTTCATAAGAAAGGTACTGAAGTGAAATAGGGAAGAAGAGAAAACCAAAATAAGGATGCATATTATAGTAAGCCACTGCTATGGATGACTAGAGCTTTCAGCCTTTCTAGAACATTCTGAGAAGATGTATGCACACTATCTCAGAGCTATGTATCTAGAGGAATAAAGGGCGGAACATGTATTAACTAGCATTGGTTAAATGGGATCCCAGGATCATTAATTCTCTTGCATTTTCTGGTTTCTTGTGTATGAGTGCCCCAAGTGTCCTACAGAGGGTATTCAAGAAGCACTCAAGTAGAAAGTAAGAGATGTATGACACAGGTTCACGGTGAAGAGCTTTGGGTTGCTCTCAGGTCAGGCTGATAAAAGACTGTTCAGAACTAGTCAGTGCAGCAGTGGCTAGAGAAAGAAGTAAGGCTGAGATAATGTGTGCTTGGTAAGTACACATTCATTCAAGCCAAAGAGAATTATATAGTGAGCACTTACTGTGTTCTGGCTACAGTTCTGAGCACTAGATGATGGGATGAAAATCATAAAAAAAAGTAGACCCTTTGTCCATACTAGTGTGATAAAGGTCTAAGTAAACAGATAATCACAGCACAATAAAGTAAGTGCTAAGACAGAAGAATGCAATGTGCTATTGGTGCAAGGAGAACTGAAAAACAAGTATGCCAAAAAAGAGCAGCTTTGGCTAGACAAGCCATTTTGTTTCTTTTATTTTTAAAATTATTTTGAGACGAGTTTTGCTCTTGTTGCCCAGGCTGGAATGCAGTGGCACAATCGCAGCTCACTGCAATCTCCGCCTCCCGGGTTCAAGTGATTCTCCTGCCTCTGGTCTCCCGAGTAGGTGGGATTACAGGTGCCTGCCACCACGCCTGGCTAATTTTTTGTATTTTTCGTAGAGATGGGGTTTCATCATGTTGGCCAGGTTGGTCTCGAGCTCCTGACTTCAGGTGATCCACCCGCCTAGGCTTCCCAAACTGTAGGGATTACAGATGTGAGCCACCACACTCAGCCTAGAAAAGCCTTTTTGTAGGATAGGTGATTGACTAAATCTTCAACAAAGAGAAGCATTTTTCTAAATGGGAAATGGAAATGAAAACATAAAGTAAAACAGGAAAAAATGTCACAAATGTTATATGTGAAAAAGTTAATTTCATTAACAAACCTCAGGACATAACCTTTATATATGAGTAAATCAAACCTCAATGAAATTAGTCATTTGGCTGGGGTCACACCACTTCTTAGTTGACAATTCAGACAAAATCCTAGAAATCCTCTCCTCATTTAATTTTTGTGTTCTATTTTGTTAGACTTACACCATATTTTTAATCATTTATTTAAAAACAAATATCATAGTCCATGGCTCTTCTTTTTTGTCTTTTGGTGCTAATCTTTAAATTAACAAAAATCAACCTTGCTTGCTTTGAGTTTTCTTTTCATTGGAGGAATTGTAAAATCTAATCAGGAATTTACAGTGAAACTTTTTTACAGTGATCACTCATTATAAAATTGATTCCCCTAGGCAGAGGGAGTGCAAAGTTCAATTTTTTATTTTAGGCAGCTAAGTTAATGTAAAACATGCTTTTAAATCCCTGGATAAAATAGCAGACTTAGACAAGCCAGAATTGACGCGTCTGACAGATGGTTGGGATATGCCAAAAGAGACCCGGTAGAGACCCAGGGCCGGGGAATAGCAATTGGCACCTAAGGAAAAAGGTGTGAACAGGGTGAAATTGGCCTCTGATTCTGCCAGTAGTCAACACGTTAGGAAACCATTGGGGATAGTTTTCACAGGATTGCTCAAGTGTCTTACGCAAATATGTCAGAGAAAGGACATTTGTTAAGGTTTAAGAATGGATTTTCACATTGTCTGATATAGTTGAGCAATTTTCCAGGGAGACAGCGTCTGCTAGGTCAAATATGTGATTTCTCTAACCGTTCTGTCTTTCTCCTTTTTTGGGTTAATGAATAGCTCACCTTTATAAAGGGCTCTGGAATGGACTAGGGACAGATCTTTTTTGAGCTATAATGCTGGAAAATCACTTCAAGTCATTAAGGTCACTGCAGCCACAGTGAAAGTCCAAATGAATTCGCCACTTTTCTTGGAGTCAGGTATAAGGGGGAGTCTTTCAGCAACTTCAGTTTTGTTTTTTTAAAACATTTATATTTTGTTTTTCAAAACATTTACGTATATAGTTTTGGAAAAGGAATGGTTATTCTGAGAAGGGAAGGGCAGCATTCAGGCATTAGGAAAATAAAGAGGACATGGTGATGATGGACTCTGTAAAACAAAGGAAGAAAAGGGGAGCAAAAGAAAAGGGGAGATATATTAGTAAATGTAAAAAAGCATTCAATATAATGTGAAACACATAAATATAACTGAGAGTTACCACTTTTCAGGGAACTAGTGGAGAGAAGATTTTTTTATGCAGTAGAACAGGAACAAAGGGGGTAGAATAAACTTTAGCTTGTCTATTCTGGGTCTCTTTGGCAGAGTTTGTTTCCTGTCATACCAAAGAAGTGAAGGCAACTTAGTATCATGTCAGCCTTCTCAGTCCTCAAAACCACAAACAAACTCCAAACTAGAGACTCAAAACATAGTCAGCTCTGAGTAGTTAAACACATGTTCAGAGCACCTCCTATGTCAACAAGGATGTACTGAATAACTGTTATGTCTTCCAGGCATTTTGCTTGAGACTGGAATGAAAGAAACAAAGAGCATGACATAGTCCTTACTTGCTTAAGGAACCACTTCTTAGAAACTGTATACATTTTTCCATTCAAGATAGTAAATGTCATGATAAAAGTAATGAAATTTTCCAGAGGAATTTAGAGAAAGGAAGACCAGAGAGTATCTGACAATGATGGTGACTTATAGGCTGAGTCTTAAAGTGTCTGTTTAATTTATTCAGATAAATAAAGTTAGGAAAGCTTCGCATCCCAGGAAGAGGGAAGAGCTAAATATTTGGCGCCAGGAAGGAGTGTGGCGTACATGGTGTTCCGTGACTACTCCAGCACCTTCACCTCAGAACTTTAAAATACAAGGTAGGATGTAGCAGGAGCCAAGGAGGTGGGCAACTTGCTAGTCATGCCAAAATACATCAATTTCAGAATTTTATTCTATACATGTTGAGTATTCAGGTATTGCATTTCAATACGTGGATTCAGGACCTTCACGTCTGGAGGTAGAAGGAGCAGTTTGAAATCTACTATAATGATCCAAGTGAACAATTGGAATCAGAAATAAGGTAGTAAAGGTGAATGGATTTGCGGAGTATTTAAGACAAAAACTTATCAATCAGATGTAATGGGTGAAGTTATATGAGGAATGAAGGAGAGATAAGCACCCAGGACAATGCTTGTATCAGGGAGATTAAATGACCACCAGAATATGCAGAGCTGACAAAGCATTACAGCCAGACTCAAGGATGCACGAACAAACTCATGAAGAAGAAGGCCAGAGACCCGACAGGAGTAATGGTTTCCAGCAAGGTGATGTGGTGACAGCTAAAAAACAAACTAAAAGATGTGCATGTCAGTGAGTGCCTACATGAAAAGATGGTAACTCAGGGCTAGCCAGCTTGTCCTAATCCCTCAAGGCCATCTTCAGTCCCATCGAAACCCACATCTATATCCAGTCACTCATAGCTGTTGGAAGGAATAAGACCAAATGGACCAAGAAAACCCCAAACTCATACTTTACCTAGAATAATTTCTATCCATAACATGATGGATTTTGTTTGTAACAGATATATTCCCCTACCATTAAAGCAGTATAACTGTTGTGAATCCAGAAAAGGGAGCCACAGCTAAGTTATGAAAGGCTATCTCCTCTTCTACCTAAAAAAATAGGCAAGCTATTCACTCTCCTACAACTTGAAGGACCACGGAAAAAAATGAATGAGAAGGGGGGACTTTAATACCTGCTTCCTGATGGAAAGGGAGCTTTAGGTAGAAACTATTTCCAGCTAACTAAAATTATAAAACACTTAGATTTACACTGTATTTTATATTTTTACATTTTATTTACCTGAGTGTCTTCTATAGTGTCCTTAAAAGGGGTTTCAGATAGTTGAGTAGGAAACCCAACAGTATATCACCAATGTTTCTGAATACTGGGCTACACATTACAAGGAGAGAGAGGAGGATCCAGGTGTACTCGTTCTGTGTTTCAGGTCTGGCTACCTCCAGCATTTGACTTATTCTGACCCTCACTATCAGAATCAATAACGGGAGTTTGCTACAGTAGAGTGTGCCAAGCCCCAACCTATAGCTAATGAATCAGAATTTCTGGTGATGGGTCCTAATTTCCTGCTTTTAAACTAGCTTCTCTTGTGTGTCTGAAGCTCATCTCAATTTAGAATCACTGAAACTGCTCTTAGCACACCCAAAACATCACCTGCAGGCATCACTTAAAACGCACTGGGCAGTTTAACTTGAATCAAAGAATTGCTCCAGGCAGTTCTTTCTTCATCCACATGAATATCCTCATGAATCATCTCTCCTCCCTCCCTGGACAAGTCCCCGTATTCTCCCTTTCTTCCCTCATCTAAGTTTTAATTTGATAGTGAGACTTTCTTTTGCCTGCCTTTCTTCTCATCTGGCATCCTCTGTCCCTTAGTCCTGGGACAGCTCCAGGAACCAAAGGCAACCCATGCTGAGATCCTGTCAGAGCACTGCCCTAACCCTGCCCCCAAAAGTCCTGCATGTCTTCTTCTTGACTTTGCAAATCAAAAAAAGAGAGATTTTCCTTTAATCTGACATTTTTATAACATGACTGAGCATGCAGTCACAATTACTATGGAGGTAACATATTAATAAGTGGTAATATTTGGCTTCTACTCCTAAGACTGGGAAAGAATACATGACCAGCTATGTGACCTTCGCCAATTTAGGTTCTCAGGTACTTGTTTCAGTCATCTTTAAAGATGCATTAAAGCAGGATTTCTTTAAAGATGGGTTAAAGTGTTTACAAACATTGACAGTATTCAAATTTGGGGCCAGATAATTCATTGTAATTGGGATGGGGTCTGTCCTGTTCATTGTAAGATGTGACAACCAAAAATGTCTCCAGGAATTGTCAGATATCCCCTGGGTGGGCAGCAAAATTGCCCACAGTGGAGAATCACTGGATTAAACGTTCAGACTCCACAGGATTCTTGAGATATGGAATGAGACAATAATGAAAATGTTACGAAATTCTAATGGATTAAACTAAGGAGTTGTTTTAAATAAAGTACAGTACAAAGTATTTATGAATTTGATGTATTTAAATCTAGCATTAATATGGTTCAAGCTATCACCTAATCTTTACAGGACATGAGTGACAATGATATGATACTTTTAAGGATGCATATCAAAGAGTTACACAAACTTGATTTGAAGCACTCTGACCTTGGTTAATGTTCTATGTAGAGAGAGAAAACCAAGACTTGCTCCGCCTTAAGAAACACCCCCATCATTCATCGGAGCTGGATGCATTTTATCTAACACTTTATGCATTTATAAATGTGCATTTATAAATCATTAGTCAGTTTTTATGTTTCAACAATTGGAATGTATTTTAAATGAATAGTCCCTCTGAACTTATTGGCATTTCTGTAATATTACTCAGTAAAACAAATGTGAGAAGTCCATAGTTTTAAACTTGCCATTTCCATTTTAAAATACTACAGCTAAAATAGCTAAGCAAATAGATTAAAACCAAAACCTTATAAGGAGTTTTCTTCAACGGAGAGAATATTTTAGTTTCCTTCCATTTAGATTTATAAATTGCTCTTCCTTCTGAAAAGCATGAAAGTATTTTCCTTTTTCTGCTCTCTCCTCTCCCATTGTCCTTCTCTCCCTTCTCCACTCCCTAAACACAACACACACACATACAGACGTGCACACACACACACACTCATTCACTCATTTTTTTTTTAACCAGTTCCCAAACAATAAACATATACATGACGGCATTTACTTTGTTTGTAACTCTGGTAACAACGTGGTTCACTGCCAAAACCATAGCCCTTAGTCCTTGTAGCCATGAAACCATGTTCACGGTCCTACTCTGTCTTTTGCCAACTGTGTGTTTGGAGGGGAAGTCACCATGTGACATCTTAGTTTCCTCATCTATAATGTGGGGACTTCAGTGTCTTTTTACAAATACAGTTGTGAGTGCTGAATGAAAAGAACAATAGTTACCCTGGGTAAAACATATTCAATATTTTAAAAGACTTATCTTTTTCCCATTCTCATTCATTTTTTCCCCCTTGGTCCCTGAAGTTGTCGTAGAGTGAATAGCTTGCCTATTATTTCCTTAGGCAGGTGAAGAGATAACTTTTCATCACCTAGCTGTGGCTCTCTTTTCGTGATTCACAAGAGTTATACTGCTCTAATGGTAGCAGAAAATATTCATTACAAGCAAAATCCATAATGTTATGGATTGGAATTTCCACTGAGGAAAATTATTCATTCAGGTAGGGAGGAAAATTATTTATTCAAGTGACGAGGTACCTTGTCATACTTTAGCTATGGCTTTCTTTTTCAGATTCGTAAGAGTTATACTGCTCTAATGGTAGGGGAAAATGTCCATTACAAATAAAATCCATAGTATTATGGACTGGAATTTCGCCCTGGGGAAAATGATTGCAATTCATGTTTAGGTCAGCAATAGTTACACTTAGTCTGATATCTCTAGCAGCAGAGCATGAGACAGAAGCTTCTATGAGAGTACTTTGCTAGGAAGTAAGATCCCATAGACCAGAAATGAGAGATCACTGGAAAGAGGAAAAGTCAATTCAATGGTTATAAGTACTGGGTGGTGGCATGGGAAATTCATTTCAGGACCATCTTACTTTGGTGGGCAGGGGTGAGAACTCTTTTCCCACATTGGTAGATGTTTTCCTCCATGGTACTATAACTTCTCCACATTCTGGTTTATTTGCACACATGCGAGCACCAAGGGAATTCCTGAGACATTCTTCACTGCAGGGACAACAGACATGTCCAGGAGGCAATAAACATCTGCATGAACTGGTAAAAGACCACATAACTGCCCACTCCAGTGGCAATTGGCATAAATTAGAAGTGAAGACAAGAAGATCTTATGAGGTTACGTGCAGTGGCCTGTAATTCCAACACTCTAGGAGGCTGATGCGGGAGGATCGCTTGATCTCAGGAGTTCTAGTCCAGCCTGCACAACATGGCAAAACTGTGTCTCAACAAAGTATACGAAATTAGCCAGGCATGGTGGCGTGTGCCTGCAGTTTCAGCTACTCAAGAGGCTGAGGTGGGAGGATCACTTGAGCCTGGGAGGTCGAGACATGATTGCACCA
This sequence comes from Rhinopithecus roxellana, assembly GCF_007565055.1. Taxonomy (NCBI): domain Eukaryota; kingdom Metazoa; phylum Chordata; class Mammalia; order Primates; family Cercopithecidae; genus Rhinopithecus; species Rhinopithecus roxellana. Next base: position 36,457,056 of record NC_044568.1, on the reverse strand, counting down.
CTGTACTCCAGCCTGGGCAACAGAATGAGACCTTGTCTCAAGAAGTAAAGAAAGAAAATCTTACGATGAACACACTCATATGCTCACTATAGTGTATAGTGTGTGTTTTCAACATGTATTCATCTTTATATTAGTACAATAGAAGATGATTGCTAAGGTCTATCATATGCAAGTGATGTACTGTGCCCTGGAATTAATGCAGCACTGAAAGAGATGGCCCTTGCTCCATTTGATCTTATAAGCTAGGCAAGGTCAAGTAGTTGATAGAGTGCTAACAAGATAAAATATTGGCAGGAGATCAAGATATTTCTTCCCACTGCTAATTATTATGCATATATCAATGTATCATTACTGCACACAATATATGTTTCTTAGGATATCATTTTGGGGGAAAAAAAAACCTGGGGACAAAATTAGATAAAAAAGAAAATCGAACAAGCAACAATTGTGCAAACAAGTAAACCATATCAATCAGTGATTCTGTGGCTTGGCTCTAGTTGATAGATTGCTGAATGCCTAGCCAAGCTCTTCCATGTACAAATTTTTTCTCTACAAGCAGGTTACTATTTTTTTTTTCTAGATTGCCTCACATTCTTTCCCTGATTCAGACTTTTGGGGGCTTTACTACTGCAAGCATCACTTTTAGCCTGGTTCTGGGAACTTCTGTTCTTAGCTAGGAACCATCTCCATTGTAGTTGTATTATTTTTGCCACCTGTGCACTGCACCAGCTACTCACTGCTCAGCAGACACTGCTGCACTCTAATGGTATGGTAGGAACCTGGACTTTTCTCTGTACCATCTGGTTTGAGAAGCAGCTTATTTAAATCTGTGTTGGTGACTAGAGTGAGATTCGGGCACTGTTCAACTGGCTCTCCTTCGCGAAACCAAGTCTCAGTCGCTTTTCAGAACAGGATGGTGATATAAGCAAAAACTGATATTTAATTCTTTCATTTGCTTTGTCTCATTCAGTCCTCAAAACTAATCTTCCAAGTATACACTATCGTATCTAGCATTCCCCTAAGGAGTAAACTGACACACATAAAACGTCTAGTCCGTAGACATGCAACTGGCACATATAATCTGTTCTCTTGACTCAAGAGCTGTATTGCCACTTACATGGTTTCTTAATCCTTGAGCGCCTGGTAGAACTATATCTCAATAAAGGACTGGCAACCATTTGCCAGGCTATAGCATCATATTCTACGTCTCTTTCTCTCTCTCGAGTGCTGATACAACCCCAAAGAAATTAGACTGATATTCCGTCCTCTCCTACAATTTCATCTGTGTATATTTATATTACTCCACCTTGATTAGCTGCCTCATTTTTACCTAAAGTTGTAACTATTTGGAAATTTCATTTCATAATAATTAATTCCTTTCCATATATAATGTATAGGCTGTTTATAGTGCATCTTTGCATATGGCTGAACATGATGTTAAGAAAAATTATGGAAACTTGGAAATAAACAGTGTGACTACACCATCTTTCACAGTCAGTGGGTGTGGTTTAAAAGGCTAACCCAAAGATTGTTCAATTCCCTAGGAGATGTACCTTTATTTGACTTTGCTATTTGTTATTTGATTAGAACCCAGACACTGTAAAGTTTCATGTTAACTTATAGATTTCTGCCTCATAGAAAAGATAACCCAAAGATTATGATGTTTTGCCCTGAAGGACAAGAGAAAGCTTTGTATCTAACTTAACAAATTTATTCTACCCTGATTTTGTTTTATTTTTTTCCTTAAATGTTTTTGCTGGAGGCCTAAACTCTTCTTCCTTAAATTTTGTGAGAACGATCATTAGCATTTGACTGGTCCCTTCCTTAGTTAATGAGTTGAATAAAATCTTTGAAATGTGTTCATTTCGCATGTGTATAAGAATCATGATTTTAACTTTTGGAAAATTCTGTGTTGACAGTTGTTACTTTATTCATCTGTTATTCATTTGTCACCTGTTCATTCATTCATGCATCCACTCAGGCATTCAGTCATTCATTTTGCAAACACATCTTAGGTGCCTGGTATTGAGTCTTGTCCTGGGTTCCTAGGTTATAGCAATGAACAAAACAGAGTAAATCTCTGTTTTCATGGAGCTGAGAGGAGAGAATACAACCCGAAGAATAATATAAAATGTGGGAAAGTTTATTTAGAGTTGTGGGTTTCCAACCTTGCATAAAAATCACCTTTGATGCTTAAAAATCATATAGTTTTCAAAGAGTCAACCATGGGTGTTCTAAGTCTATATAACTTTTTAATGGGAGCCAATTCTTTTCATATTTTACCTGCTCCCTAGGCAATTTTGATGAATTTGGTTTTGGGAACATATTTTGAGGAAAAATAAATGTGGACTTTTAATATTTTTGACCATTTGCAGTTTTTTATTTTGTTTCAAGGGATTATCAAATCACAACAACAACAACAACAACAAAATAAGGTCATGTCAGGGTACCTGAATCCAGCTTTTTTTCCCCTTTGTTTTTGTGTTTGCATTTTTTTTTCCCTGAGTATTTAGAAATGTAACCTTGGGCAAGTTACTTTTCATCTCATCTCTGGGCCTCATCTCTGTCATTCTTAGATCTGATTAGACAAAATGACAGCTAATGTTTGTTCCAGCTCTAAATTCTATGGACAAGACAAAAATTTCAACATACAAATATCACTTCATTATCCAATATTTGTTATGCTCACTGCATCCACTAATTTATTAATATTAGAATTCATTAGTGAATATCAGAATTAATTAGTGCAACAGATTATGAACTTGTACCAAATTTTGTCTGGTTTTACTTAATACGATAGGCAATAAATCAGATCTTCTACCAGTTAACATTCTGTAGCTGATCTTTCTTGCAATACTGCCTAATGAAGAACAGCTAATTAATATGCTTCTAATAATTTACTGAACCTCATCTTGGCACCTAAAATCTACACTCACAAGTAGCTGGAACCACGGCGCATAGGCATGTCTGTGGCTTCCAATGTTCAAAGAAGGCTGTGAATTACATGTAGTGTCTAATGAATTATTTATAATGGTGAGAAACGAGCTGAAACACGCATACCAGCCATGGGGAAGAGTAAACTGTGATAGCACTTGGAGCAGTGGGCAAACTCTGGCTGCCAGGCCTACTTGTTACTTTGAAATTCCTTGTAAGGAATGTACAGCTTATTCTGGCTTCAATTTTTTAAGAAAAATATAATGTAGACCTTCTCCATTAATTTCCTGTGAGTTTGTTATCACTGACATTTTGTGACAAAAAAGTACGGTTTTCTCTCTCCATCACATTTATTTCACTATATTTTAGAGGATTTGTTTCTGCAGTTGACAGGTGGAAAACTGCAACCTAATATGTACTAGAGCTCTAAATAGACTCTTTAAAAACGTATTTGCTATTATTTTTATTGCTCTAGAAATGTTAGATAAAGCAAGGATAAAATAGGAAGTATCATCTTGATTGTAAATTCTTCCACTAGATCAAATGCTGGTTGAAGACAGAGCTGAGAGTCATCTTTGTTTCCTCCCATAGTACCTTATGCCTACCCTGTCCCACTGTGTACACCTGTTATTCAGCAAAGTCACTGATACATCGAGAAAAAGTGCCTGGATTCATACATCTCAATATTGAGGATGGAGCAGTGAATGAAGTACAAAAGATCACTTCTTTTATGGAGTTTACATTCTAGGGGTACACAATAAAATGTCTGTTGAATAACATGAGCACTGTAACCACACTCCTTATTTATATTCTAACAACTAAAGGAAGCTCCAAATGCCCTATCTGTCCCTTCCTCAGTCCTCACCTACTGTCTTTCCTAGGATCTGACTACATATTCTTTTTTTTTTTTTTTGCTTATAATAAGTTTTCTTTCTTAAGTGCATTTAGCCTTTCTCATACCCATTAAAAATTATCAAGAACATCCTTTATATGTGTGTGTATATACATATGTGTGTATATACATATATGTACATATACATATATATGAATCTATCTATTTTTTATACAGCCATGGATCTTGCTCAGTGTGCTATGGGATGGGAATGTAATATAAATAAATCAGATAAGATCTCATTTTTGCCTTTGGCATTCTCTTTCTAGAAGGTACTTTCTTTATTTTTGTGCTTAAACACCTACTAAGCTCAAGTATCACCTCTACCAGGAATCCCTCCCTTACCCTCACTTCTTACATAAGATTAGTTTGAAAAGACCAGTGGTCTATGTTCCCATGGACCTCTGAGCTCAGCTGGTTACAATATAATTTGCAATGATTTTTTAAACTCTCTTTCTAATTTGACTCTCTGAAAACTTTCATTTATCCCTCAAGAGTAAAGCTCATAAATAATCACCTTGGTGAAATTTCCTTTGGCAGACTTCTAGAGAAGCTGAGCTCTGACAACATGATGCAAACCTAAGTTAGATAATTTATCACATCCTTCTCTATTATTTATTCAATAATACCTTTTATTTGGTTTTGTATCCTCAGAACCTAGCATAAGATCTTGTGCAGAGTAGATGCTCAATGAATGTTGGCTAGATTGAATATGTCAAAATCCCATATGTGGACTGGGCGTGGTGGCTCACCCAGCCCACATATGGCTGGTGATCCCTGCACTGTGGGAGGCTGTGGTAGGAGTGTTGCTTGAGGCCAGGATTTACAGAGCAGCCTGGGCAATATAAAGAGATCCCAATTTATTAAAAAATAAAAATAAAAAATACCATATGTGAGTGCCCAATTAGGTTTCTTGATTTTGTTTGTTTTTGTTTTGTTTTGTTTTTACAGATTTTTGGAATCTGCCTGTATTCATCATTCTAGTTGAAGAATGCTTCCTTAAACATTCAATCAAATCTAATAAAATCTAAAATCTCTGAAACTCCAGGGTTTCCTTGCCATGACAGCTGCAAATCTCGTATTCTTCATGACAATGCCGCATGGCCACAATTCCACCTGGTATTCCCTCCTCTGAGAATGCAAACCAGCAGGATCTGACTTCTCCATGATCATATGAATGGTGGAAGCAATCAGCATCTGGCAGTGTCTTTCTTTTCTGTGAGGGGAGATTTTCCTTTCTGTGCTGGCTCACAAACTGTTCTACGAATATTTGAGCACATTATATCAGGGAAGTTTGTTGTTTCTCTTGGTGGCACCATAATATGTATAAGAAGGCGTCATTTTCAGCCAAACTGATACCCTGATACTTCTACTTCTTTTCCTATTAGTTCTCCTTGGGTGGAACGAACCAATAAATAACATAATGATAAATGTGTATTTATGGCAACGTGAAGGCACACTCTGTGAGGATTCCAGTTATGCCATACTACTGAAACCAAATCAGGAAATGCTCTTGTGGTGTCATGGATTCCAGGGTCTATATTCTTCAGTTAAAAGTTAACTTCCTCTCGAGGCAGAGGCAGAGCTTGCAGTGAGCCAAGATTGTGCTACTGCACTCCAGCCTGGGTGACAGAGTGAGATTCTGTCTCAAAAAAAAAAAAAAAAAAAAAAAAAAAAAAAGTTCCTCTCAGTTAAAAATGTGAAAGTAATTTCAGTATCAGTATAAATTAATTCCCAAGTTATATTTTTCAATGAAAAATGCAAGTTCCAACAGAGTGTGCCTAATACACTACCATTTATATAAAAAGAATGAAAACTATGTTTGCTTTAGGTGTTTAGTTTTCTCTAAAGGATACTCCATAAATCGATGACAGAAGTTGCCCCTAAGTAGGGAAACTGGTTATCTGAAGTACAAAGATGGGAAGCAAGTTTTTTCCTCCATAACTTTTTCTGCTTTGTGAATTTTGTACCATGAGGATATATTTGCTGCCCATTCAAAATTAAAAAAAAAAAAAAAAAAAAGAACCCGACATTTGGCTAAAAGTCTGATGTCTAAGTCAAGTCAGTTCAGAGTGTGATGGATTTCAAGGCAGACACAGCACTTCCATCTCCTGAAGCCTTTCTTACCTCCTTTGTTTTCCTTTCAGATGTCACCAGTGAATTCTTTCCTCCTACTGATTAATGCTAGATGGACTCATACAAAGCCTACTGCATCTGGGACTCATTTTTATCACAGACCTTTCCCCATATTGATATGCACATAATCAAAACATGAGCACCTCCTCATTTCTTATCCAGAACTTCCCAGAGGCCAATTAGGCAAAGATTTCTTTCTTGAAATTTCTTAAAATTTTAAGCCCATCTCACAAAAGAGAAAACAAATAAACTTAAGTTGTCAATATATTTTCTGTGCCTACAGGACATGAGTTGATAATTTACATTTACGGTGGGAGTTATGTTTCACTTACCTTGAAACCAGATCAATAGGAAACAGAAGAAAGCAAGCAAGCATTTGTTAAACCACTGCCATTATGGAACTTTAAGATAGGTATTTCCTATTCATAGGTATATGAATTATATAACTAATTCATTTAATCCCCTCAACCTCATCAAAGAGAGGTAGTTTTATTATTATTGTTTTATAATTGAGGAAACAGATATGAGAATATTGAATAAATCATGCATGCATCCAACCCCTCTGACCCCAAGGCTCTTTCTACCAAACTCCTGTAGAACTACAGGAAAAGGTAATAAAATAATAGAAGTTGGAAAGCTCATATCTTTGCTTCAGTGTTGTTTTATTAATCCTGTGCAGCAAAATGTCACCACCAAATGCAAGATGTATTTCATAAAATGCCTTAATCTGTTTATTTATCACTTAAGGGTACATTAGAGAGACTGAGAACTTGATCTTTATTTTCCTACTAACAGCTGTTGTTACTAAGAAACATGTAATTGAGCACTTTGGGGCAATTATTTTAAAATATAATGCTCACCTTTCCAATAACTTTCCACGCAGGTCCCTGAAATTAAGACACATTTCATGTTGACTCATCAAAGGGCCCCATGCCCCCTCCTTTGAGACAATCCTACCTCAAAAAGTACGGTTTAAATTTGCCAACCCAGTACAAAAAGGAAGAATGTCAGGCCTCCTACATATTCACAACCGTCTGTCACTAGATCTGGAGCAGCTTTTGGAAGCTTTTTAAGCCTCTCTCAAGTGTTTCCTTTCCTTACATCCAGGTGATTACTGCATTCAAAAAATACTTTTCTCCCTTTCAGAAATTCCAGAATCCTGAAGTACATCTGTATCAGGTAAGATTTTAAAAGATGTTTAAAGATAATTTAAATAGTCAGTGCAATTTCTTAATTTCTCCAAACGTGCTGTGCTCTGTCAAACACACTTTTTGCCTTTGTATCTGAATTTCCCTTTGCCTGGCTTGCTGCTGCTTCACCCATCGACTGCATCATCTCTTTCTTGTCAATCTTTATTTACCTTCAGGAGCCATTTCATAATCGATTCTTCTTTGAAATATATTCTGATTCCACTTCACCCCCTAGGCAGAGTTATGAACCTCCTCACTGTAACCACATTGAATGTCTTAAACAATAAACTCTCTTACAACATTCATTTCCTACATTTGCCTACATCCTTTCTCCCTTGCTAGACTAAGGCTATTCAAAAACTGCTATATGCATGCACACAGGGATGAAGTTATGGCATTATAGACTGTGCCTGGCACAGTGCCTTGTCAAATGTTTGAATAAATTTTTGATAAATAAACAAAATAGTATTGTTTGTTTTTATAAGAACAACAGACATTTATTAAGCCATTACTGTGTAGACCATTATGCTGAGGGTAATGTGGGACTTAGACATACAAAAGCATCTACATAGGAGGAGGTCAAGAGCATATGCTGTCGAACAATACAGATTTGCTTCCATTACTTATTCTAAGACGTATGGCAAATTAATCAACCCCTTATTCAAATGGTTATCATTAGGAAACTGAAAATACTAATAGTATTTTGACTGCATATAGTTGTCCTGTATATTTAATAAGATAAATGTATATTAGACACTTACTGATAGATCTGACACACGAGAAGCGTCAGGGACCTTGAGAACACAAGATAAGATTGAGAATGCAAGATAAGATTGAGAACACAAGGTAAGATTGAAACTGCCTTTGCAGAAGATATAACAGTGAGAAAATTAGACAATGAAAGAGATCCGATGTAACCAACACTCAAGGTGCCTTTAACCTCCAAACTGTCCTTAATCATTCCTGTATTTGAGCCAAGCTAACTGATATAGTTTGGCTCTGTGTCCCCACCCAAATCTCATCTCCAGTTGAATCATGGGGGTGGTTCCCCCATGCTGTTCTCGTGATAGTGAGTGAGTTCTCATGAGATCTGATGGTTCTAAAAGTGTTTGGCACTTCCCCTATTGTGCTCTTTTCTCTCTCTCCTGCTGCCGTGTAAGATGTGCCTTGCTTCCCTTTCACCTTCCACCATGACTGTAAGTTTCCTGAGGCCTCCCCAGCCATGCAGAACTGTGAATCAATTAAACCTCTTTTGTTTATAAATTACCCAAATCTTGGATATTTCTTATAGCAGTGTGAAAACAGACTAATACATTAAATTGGTGCCAGTAGAATGAAGTCCTACTATAAATATAACCTGAAAATGGAGACATAACTTTGGAACTGGCTAATGGGGAGAGGCTGAAACAGTTTGGAGGACTCAGAAGAAGACAGGAAGATGTGGAAAAGTTTGGAACCTGCTAAAGACTTGTTGAATGGTTTTGACCAAAATGCTGATAGTAATGTAGGACAATTAAGTCCAGGCTGATGTGGTTCCAGATGGAGATGAAGAACTTATTGGGAACTGGAGGAAAAGTCACCTTTGCTATGCTTTAGCAAAGAGACTGGTAGTACTTTGCCCCTGCCCTTAAGATCTGTGGTATTTTGAACTTGAAATAAATGATTTAGGTTATCTGGTTACAGAAATTTCTAAGCAGCAAAGCATTCAAAAGTTGACAGGACATATAAATTTGGAAAAATTGCAGCCTGAAGATGCAGTCAAAAAGAAAAACTCACTTTCTGGGGAGAAATTCAAGCAAGCTGCAGAAATGTGCATAAGTAACAAGGAGTTGAATGTTAATAGTCAAGACAATAGGGAAAATATCTGCAGGGGATGTCAACGATCTTCAAAGCAGCCCCTCACATCACAGGTCTGAAAGCCTAGGAGGAAAAAGTAGATTCCTGGGTCGGACCTAGTACTCTGCTGCTCTGTGCAGCCTCTGGACTTGGCATCCTGCATCCCAGCTGCTCCAGCTCAAGCTCCAGCTGTGGCTAAAAGGGGGCAATGCACAGCTCAGGCCATTGATTCAGATAGTCCAAGCCCCACCCCTTGGTGGCTTACACATGGCGTTGGGTCTGTGGGTGCAAAGAAGTCAATAATTGATGTTTGGATACTTCTATCTAAATATCAGAGGAAGGCTGGAAGTGCCTGGATGTCCAGGCAGAAGTCTGCTGAAGGGTGACAGCCCTCATGGGGAACTTTTGCTAGGTCAGCGAGGAAGGGAAATGTGGGGTGGGAACACCCAGACATAATCCCCAGTGGGGCACTGCCTAGTGGATCTGTGGGAACAGGGCCACTATCCTCCAGACCCCAGAATAGGCAAATCCACTAACAATTTGCATGGTACACTTGGGAAAGCTGCAGGCACTTAATGCCAGCCCATGAAAGCAGCAATGAAGGCAAAGCTGCCCAAGCCCTTGAGATCCCACCACCTGCATCAGCATGCCCTGTATGTGAGACATGGAGTCAAAGGAGATCATTTCAGAGCTTTAGTATTTAATGACTGCCCTGCCAGGTTTTGAACTTGCATGGAGCCTGTAGACCCTTTGTTTTGGCCAACTTCTGCCATTTGGAATGGAAACATTTACCCAATGCCAGTACCCCCACTGCATCTTGGAAGTAACTAACTTGCTTTTGATTTTACAGGCTAATAGGAGGAAGAGGCTTGCCTTGTCTCAGATGAGACTTTGGACTTGGACTTTTGAGTTAATGTTGGAATGAGTCAAGACTTTAGGGGACTGTTGGGAAGGCATGATCATTTTTAAAATGTGAAAAGGACATGAGATTTGGGCGGGGGCAGCAGCAGAATGATATGGTTTGGCTCTGTTTCTCCACCCAAATCTCATCTTCAATTGTAATCCCCATGTGTGGAGGGAGTGACATTTCGGGAGGTGATTGAATCATGGGGACAGTTTCCCACATGCTGTTCTCATGATAGTGAGTGAGTCATCATGAGATCTGATGGTTTCAAAAGTGTTTGGCAGTTCCCCTCTCATGCTCTTTTCTCTCTCTTACTGCTATGTAAGATGTGCCTTGTTTCTCCACTTTCTGCCAAGATTCTAAGTTTCCTGAGACCTCCCCAGTCATGCAGAACTGTGTCAATTAAACCTCTTTTGTTTATAAATAACCCAGTCTTAGGTGTTTCTTTATAACAGGGTGAGCATGGCTTAATACACTAACTTTGGGAAACATTTAGTTTATTGTTTAAATGATAACAGGTCTTCTTCAAAACTAAACTGCCTTTCTAAAACTAATGAGAGACAACCAGGTTAGGAGGATGAGACGAGCCTGAATTCTACCAAGGTGTAGTCATAAACTATTACCAGCTATTATTCCAGAGGTCACAAGACTTGCAACTTCCTCATTACTCCTGCAAATAACATCACTCTTATAGAACCTAAGGTTGGCCTTTTGAGCAATGTCTTTTCAGGGTTTTGCATTTCTGATGACCAATGGCTTCACCCAGACACACCAATCAGTTTTGAGTCCCTGCCCAGAACTGGACTTAGCAGGAATAAGGACTATTTTCCAAACCCTATAATTGCATCTCCAACCAATCAGCAGCACCCATTTCTGGGCCTACCAAAGTATCCTTGAAAAATGCCAGCCTCCTAATTTTGGGGAATATAACTTGAATAATAAAACTCCAGTCTCCCACTCAGCCAGCTCTGCATGAATTAAACCAAAGAATGTGCCTAGTTTGGTGAAAAGGGATCAATGTGGCTTAATGCTGGTTTTCTTTTCTATTGACAGACTTATTACAGTTATACATACCTTGTAAGTTTAATCACTATCTCTCACAAAGTATATAACCCAAACTTTCTGGCAGTGTAAAATAAATTGTCGGCTCCATTAGGCAGGTATATTAGCTTTAAATTTTTTTATTCCTTTTGCCCACATATTTTGAGTTTCATAATGTACCGGTAATCAATGCAATGAAAAATGCGGAAAAGTTTCTAAGCTATTCAGGCGAAAGATTGTAACCTAAATTTCGCAATCATTATAACTTCTTTGGGTTCACAGGATAATATGTTATGCTTCAAGTATTTGGAGAGAAAATGAGTCAATACTCATTTAATAATGGTCTTCAATCTTCTTCTAAAATAAATGTGCAACCCTGTTAGAAATTTCTCCAAAAGTGAAGATAGTACATGAATTAAGTTGGCATCAGGAAGCACGAAGAACACAGATGCTCTTAATTTACTTTTAGCTTATTAATTAACATAGTGTAGTTTTTCAAGAGCTTATTCAAAAACGACTTTAATTCAGATTTAGTTTTATTTGGTCAGAGATGATGTAAATTTCAGATAACATTTGCAAGCGATTTTTTTAAATGTCAAACCTGTCCATTAACAAATTTATTTTTGAAGATGTACTTATGAGGTGACATTTTTTAAATACAAAAAGATAATTGTAAAAATGTAAGCATTTTTATCAAAATACACTGAAGAAGTATTTTGGATCATATCTGCTATTTCATAGTTGATTCTTAATGTTAAAATAAAAATATTTTAAAAATAGAAAAATACAAACACAGCAACTTTACATCCTTGGTAGTGTATTTAGCAAAATGCCATAAGTACTCTAAACATATTTTTTAACATTTGATATATTAATTATACTTCTGGGACTCACTTTTAGAAAATAAATCCTAAAAGTAGATCATATTTTAAGCAATAAAATCTCTGCTGATGAGTAAGTGAAATACCAAAAATATATGAAGTAAACAATCACCTAGCAGTTCAAAATTATATGTAGCTATTGACAATGACAATGGTATTATATAATTATCTAATATCGTGAAAAATCATATGTATTAGATTGAGCATACATCTTTATTTACTCAGGGCAGTCCCAGTATAGCCTTTAGCAAACCAATTGAAACCAACTAAGTACTTTTAGTTTTCCTTTTATTTTAAAGGAAAGACTGTATGTTCATTCCACTTATTTTGTAAAGAGAAAGTCCAGGAAGAAAACAGTATGCATGCCATAATTGTAAAGGGCACAAATAAATAACAATAACAACACTTTTTTATAATAAGGTCAGAAAGAAAAATATTAAAATATTAAAAGTGACTATCTTTGATATGGGTGGTGATGGTGATGGTGATGTGCTATTTTAAGTTGTCCCTATATTATCCTCTTAAACTCTGGCTTGAATACTTTTCATAATGAGCATGAATTATAATGAAAATTATATAAAATAACTACCATTAATGTAAACAATGTATATATTATATATAAAGGTATTAGGGTTCTCTAGAGGGACAGAATTGTGTATGTGTTTGTGTGTGTGTGTGTGTGTATAGGAAACTGTTTTATTAGGTATTAGCTCACATGATCACAAGGTCCCACAATAGGCCATCTGCAGTCTGAGGAGTAAGGAGAGCCAGATCGAGTTCCAAAACCGAAGAACTTGGAGTCCGACGTTCAATGTTCAAGGGCAGGAAGCACCCAGCATGGGAGAAATATGTAGGCTGGGAGGCTAGGCCAGTCTCTCTTTTCATATTTTTCTGCCTGCCTATATTCTAGCCACACGCGCAGCTGATTAGATTGTGTCCACCCAGATTAAGGGTAGATCTGCCTTCCTCAGCCCACTGACTCAAATGTTAATCTCCTTTGGCAACATCATCACAGACACACCCAGGATCAATACTTTGTATCCTTCAATCCAATCAAGTTGACACTCAGTATTAGCCATCACAATTAACCGTTTTGTTGATAACGTGTAGTGATAAGGTTTTATATTAATTGGATGTCTTAAAAACCATGATTACTGTAACGTGTTTATCTGAGTTCCTTTCCTTTTTAATAGAAATTTGTAATAAACTTTTAAAAATTAATATATTTTTTATTTCAATAGCTTTTGGGGTACTACTGATTTCTGGTTACATGGATGAATTGTATAGTGGTGAAATCTGATATTTCAGTGCCCCAGTCACCTGAGTTGTGTACATTGTAACCAATATGTAGTTTTTTATACCAAATCCTCCTTCCTCTCCCTGCTCTGAGTCTCCAAAGTCTATTATATCACTCTGTGTACCCACAGCTTAGCTTGACAGAGGTAGTTGAGGCAGTTCTAATAAAACACTGAGATCTTATCAGGGTGAATGGTGGGAGCCACCTCAGCTTCCCTATTAGACCAGCAGGAAAACAATCCACCTTCCCGTCACACTCCTGACTCAGTGTTCTGGCTTTACAGATCATACGGACATCTTTTTTCATCTGCAGAAATGTTGATGTTCCATGTAGAGAAGGATTCTGACTCTGCTCCTCATGCAAGCCTGAACCTGGAGGACACTCATCCTGTGGGGATACAGTCACCCTGAAGTGTTCCAGAAAGGCTATCTACAAGTGAACCCATTCCAAGCTCCCATGGAGAAGCTCCAGGTGTTTTTTTGCAGTGGTGGATGTGGAAGAAAAGAAATCTCCTTCTCCAAGACCCTTCATGAGCACCAGGGCTGCCTGACTATTGGTATAGAGCCACAGACTCTCCTTGCTGAACCCAGCACTGCATCTGTGCCTTTGCTGAAGGACACTTTCCACATGCAGAAATTTCTGAGACTCAAAACCTGCTGTCTGAATTCTTTTGTTCCATGGGGTACTCCCTTGATGTGGTGCATTCCCCTTTCCCCTAAGAATAGGAGTCCCTGAGAGTCAGACTACTGTAAATGCTGCTGTCCCTCTAGGTCTAGCCACCCAGTGGTGCTGCCATACCCCAGGCTGGTGTTACAGAATGTCTGCAAGAGACTCAGTGATGTGACCAGTCCTCAAGTCTCCCAGCCGTGGGTACCAGCACTAACTCTGATGAGGGTGACAGAGGAGAAATAGACCCTTTATATTCTCTGGTTATAAATAGTCTTAATTTGTTGGCTTTCTCAAATGCTGGTTGTAATAATAATGAAGTAGTCACGTGGACAGACTAAGGAACTGGTTAGCCAGGGTGCTGCAGGCAATGTTAATTGCTATAAACAAATACCTGAGAATAGATAATTTATAAAGAAAAGAGGTTTAATTGGCTCATGATTTTGAGAGCTGTACAGGAAGCATGTTGTTAGCATCTGCTTGGCTTCTGGGGAGGCCTCAGGAAACTTACAATCATGCAGGAAGGCAAACGAGGAGCAGGCACATCATACATTGCAGGAGCAAGGCGGGGCATGGGGGACAGTGGGAGAAGTGCTATTGCGATTCACTCTTAAACAGTCAGATCTTAGGAGAACTCACTCCATTATTGTGAGGACAGTACCAAGAGGATGCTATTAAACCATTCATGAGAAATTCATCCCCATGAACCAATCGCCTCCCACTAGCCCCCACCTCCATATTGGAGATTACAATTGAACATGAGATTTGGGTGGGGACACAGATCTAAACCATATCTCCCACCCAGCTCTCACTCGGTTACCAAGGTGGGTCTCATGCTAGCTAAGTTCCAGGCAGTCTATGCTCAGAACTCAAAACTGCCCCTGGCCAGCGCCTTCCCAGTGGAGACAGGACAGGAATGGCAGCTTTCAGGCCATGCCCCTCCCAGTCTACCCATGAAGCTGGGGTGCCCAGCTCCTGCACTTGTAGCTGCAGCACATGTCCCACTCATCCACCAGTTCTGCCCAACGGAATTTGTCCTCAATGGAGACTGTATTACAAATCTTAGTTGGGAGCTTCTTGCAACCAACAACGGCTGCCTGAGTTAGCTGGCAGGCTTCCACAAGATTCCTGCAAGGTTGAATCAGGAATGGCTTTTCTCCATTCATGCTGGAGACTGGGATTGCATGCAAAGCACTCCCCACTGCTGCTCCTTTTCATATATTCCCCACCGCTCCCTATATCAGCTTCACTGCTGGAAAGTGTTAAGGCCTTCCCCCTGTGGTGTGGATTGCTGGGTTCTCTGGTGGGAGTGTATTTCCCAGAGGCAGTTCTCCCCCTTCTCATACAATGAGGACTTACATTTTTCCCCCTGGCTCATGGTGTAGGCTGCAACCTGCTCCTTCTTTCAAAAGGACTGTGGTTTATTTCAGTTTTCCCGTTAAGTTCTTGCATTGCGTCTTGGAAAAAGTTCACTATGTGTACTTCTATACATTGTTTTGTGTTTCCAAATGGAAGAGGCATGTTAACAATGCCCCCAATCTGCATTCTTAAGGGGAAAATAGACTTTTTTTGAGAAGTTTTAGGTTGGCAGCAAAACTGAGCAGGAAGTACAGACGGTTCCCTTATTCCCACCCCCATACCTCAGATACATAGGCTCTCCCATTATCAACAACCTCCACCTGATCGATACATTTATTATAATTGATGAACCTGTATGAACACATCATTACTACACAAATACTATAATTTCCATTAGGGTTCACTTATGATGTTGTTCATTCTATGGGTTTGGACAATTGTATAATGATATGTATCTACCATTACATTGTCAGGAAGAATGGTTTAACGGTGGTAAAAGTTCTCTGTGATCTACTGGTTTATCCTTTCATCCCTCCTAATCCCTGATAAAGACTGAACTTTTTCTTGTCTCCATAGTTTTCCCTTTGCCAGAATGTCATACATTTGGAATCATACAGTATGTAGACTTTCTAGACTGGCTTCTTTCACTTAGTAATATGCATTTAATATTTCTCTATGCATTTTCATGATTTTATAACTCATTTCTTTCTAGTACTAAATAATATTCCATTGTCTGTATGTTCCACAGTTTATTTACCCATTCAGCTGCAATGGGGCAGTCTTGGTTGCTTCTGTGGTCTGGCAATTATAAGTAAAATCTCTTATTTATGTCTGTGTGAAGGTTTTTGTGTGGACATAAGTTTTTAATGCCTTTGAGTAAATACTAAAGAACATAATTGCTGGATCATATGACAAGAATATGTTTAGTTTCATAAGATACCATCAAAATGTCTTCCAAAGTGGTTATGTCATTTTGCATTCTCACCAGCAATGAATGAGAGTTCCTGTTGCTCCACATCCTTGCCAGCATTTGGTGTTGTCGATGTTGTGGATTTTTTGCCATTCTGAGAGATGCATACTGAGTTTTTTCCCTTTTAATCTCTCTGTTTTTATGTTTTTAAATGTAACTTTCTGAGAGTTTAGAACGTGTTAACTGCTAAAAGCGAATTTTGCTTTTTTTAACATACATCATACAGGGAACAATCAAGGATCCACCCACTCATTCATTAAATAAACATCAATGGCATCTTCTATGTTCTCTTAAGCAAGCTAGAAGGCATGAAGATTCTGAAATAAACATCACAGTCATGGTCCCTGAGTACATAACAATTTTGTTTAGAAAAATAATACAGAGAATGAATGCATCAAACAAAGCAAGAAAATATTTAATTTCAGAAAGTCTTAATGATCTATAGACATTGGAACGAGTAATATAAGTACCCTGAATGGGGGTGGAATACTGTTTTATGTAGGACAGTCTGGAAAGGTCTCTCGGGGTACACATTTATTCTGATACTAATTATAAAAATTTCTGAGCTAAAAGTTTCTTTTTCAGCATATAAGAGTGTAAGCACAATGGAATTGAAGAAACCTTTGCTCTCTTGACACCTACACAAAAGTCAGAGTTCTTAGAGTCAAATAGCTTTAGTCTCCAATTAAAATATTAAAATTTGTCATTATGGAGTCAGAAACTATTGCAGAACTTTACTTCAGAAACGTTCCACCAATAAGAAACCACTGTTACCATCAAAATCAATCCAGAAAGACAAGAAGGCAACTATTAATGCACCCAAACAAATTTATGCATATTTGCTGATGTATTTAAAATTGGATAATATAGCTGAACATCACATTTTATTCTTTGTGCTTTTGACACATATTTATTGGATATCTACAATGTGAAAGCCACTTTTCCAGGCTATGGGGACATAAGACTGGAAAGGTAAAAATTTAAACAGGTAAAAATTTCCATCCTCATGAAAAATTCTTTCATGACAGAGCAAATATTAAGTAACAACAACACACTGAAATAGGGAATGTTGAATAATGATAAGTATTAGGTTGGTGCAAAAGTAATCTTTTGCCATTACTTTTAATGGCAAAAAATTGCAATTACTTTTGCACCAACCTAATAATATAATAGAAAATCAATAGAAAAGAAGAATTAGAAAGAGTGGAAGACTTTTAATTTTAAACAGGTATTTCAGAAATGGCATTCTGAGAAACTGTTACTTAAATATCTGAATTAGGTGAAATATGGGAAGAGCATTCTAAAAAAGGGGAGCTGAATGTACAAGGAAAAAATAAAGCATAGAGATAATGAATACTACTTACATAATTTACCTACATATGTGTATCCCTTATATGCAAGGGAATAAGTATAAAATACATACCTGCATACATATACACAAAGAAGCACAAGAACATACATGCATAAAAGGTTATCAGTAAGGCTGGAAAAGAGAGAACAAAGGAGAGAAAGAGTATTTTAGAGAAATGGGTAGCAGATAGTTTTGTTGAGGATTTTATAAGCTGTTTAACATATTTAGCTTTTACTCTGAATGACATGGGAAATTAATGGAGACCTTTGAGCAATGAATGATAGGTTTTAACTTGGTCTTAAAAGTTCCCCTCTCATTAGTGATTACAGGTGTACTTAAAAGTGCAGTCATTATGATTAGCTGATTTAAATGTGGGTGACAGCAAAAGTGGAGAACAAAATGACTTCATAGCATTTGGCCTAAGTAACAAGAAGAAAGTATTTTCCAATAATGAGATAAGAAAGTCTATGAGCAAAGTAGGTATGATGGCGTGTACTGGGAATTTGTTGGACGTGCCAAGTTTGCAATGTGACATCCACATCTACATGTTGAAGGGAAAGTTGTAAAAACAAATATAGGGAAAGGAGGACATGAGGATATCAATTTGCCAATGTGCTTTACATTCATTATTATTATTATTTTTGCTATTATGATGAGATGGGGTCTCCATCACCCAGGCTGGAGTGCAGTGGTGCAATCTCAGCTCACTGCAACCTCCGCCTCCCGGGCTTAAGTGATCCTGCCGCCTCAGCCTTCTCAGTAGCTGGGACCTGGCAAATTTTATGTTATTTATTTATTTATTTATTTATTTATTTATTTATTTATTTATTTTTTGTGAGACAGGGTTTCACCATATTGCCTTGCCCAGGTTAATCTTGGACTCAAAAGATTCACCCACTTCGGCCTCCAAAGTGCTGGAATTATAGGCTTGAGCCACCACAATGGCCACATTCACTTTCTTTAAAAACTGTCTTTAAAAGGCCAGGCGCGTGGCTCAAGCCTGTAATCCCAGCACTTTGGGAGGCCGAGACGGGCGGATCACGAGGTCAGGAGATCGAGACCATCCTGGCTAACATGGTGAAACCCCGTCTCTACTAAAAAATACAAAAAACTAGCCGGGCGAGGTGGCGGGCGCCTGTAGTCCCAGCTACTCGGGAGGCTGAGGCAGGAGAATGGCGTGAACCCAGGAGGCGGAGCTTGCAGTGAGCTGAGATCCGGCCACTGCACTCCGGGTGACAGAGCGAGACTCCGTCTCTTTAAAAAAAAAAAAAAAAAAAAACTGTCTTTAAAAAAAATTCCCAACTTAGAGTTTCAAAAATAATATGAACAAATTACACTTAGAAAAATATGTACAATCTATTTAAGCATATAACTTATAGGGAAATTAACTCACTTAAAAACGTCAATGTTTCGTTTGTTGAAAAAATAATTTTATTGTTGCTTATTATCAGGAGAACCCGCTCCCGATGTTTAACGTGTGTTCTTTTCTATTTCCTAAGTGTCTCGGCTGGGTTGAGAAATAAAGGGAAAGAGCACAAGAGAGAAAAATTTAAAGCTGGGTCTCCTGGGGAGACATCATATATGGGCAGGATCCGTGATGTTCCCCGAGCGGTAAAACCAGCAAGTTTTTATTAGCGATTTTCAAAAGGGGAGGGAGTGCATGACTAGGGTGTGGGTCACAGAGATCACATACTTCACAAGGTAATAAAATATCACAAAGCAAATGGAGGCAGGGCGAGATCACAGGACCACTGGACGAGGATAAATTAAAATTACTAATGAAGTTTTGGGCACGCATCTTCATTGATAACATCTTATCAGGAAACAGGGTTTGACAGCAGATAACCTGTCTGACCACAATTTATTAGGCGGGAATTTTCCTCCACCTTATAAGCCTGGGAGTGCTATAGGAGACCGGGGCTTATTTCTTCCCTTCGGCTTCAACCATAAAAGACAGGACACCTTAAAAAGGGGCCGTCTATAAGCCTACCTTCAGGACGCATTCTCTTTCTCAGATAAGCCTACCTTCAGGGCGCATTCTCTTTCTGAGGTATGTTCCTTGCTGAGAAAAAGAATTCAGCGATATTTCTCCTATTTGCTTATGAAAGAGGAGGAATATAGCTCTCTTCCATCCGGCTCACCGGCGACCAGTTCAAAGTTACCTCTCTTATTCCCTGAACATCGCTGTTATCTGTTCTTTTTTTAAGATGCCCAGATTTCATATTGTTCAAACACACATGCTCTGCAAACTATTTGTGAAGTTGACACAATCACAGGGTCCTGAGGCGATTCATCCTCCTCAGTTTACAAAGAAGATGACAGGATTAAGAGATTAAAGTAAAGACAGGCATAGGAAATCACAAGGATATTCATTGGGGAAGTGATAAGTGTCCATGAAATCTTCACAATTTGTGTTCAGAGATTACAGTAAAGCCAGGTGTAAGAAATTATAAAAGTATTAATTTGAGGAACTAATAAATGTCCATGAAATCTTCACAATTTATGTTCTTCTGCCACGGCTTCAGTCGGTCCCTCCGTTTGGGGTCCCTGACTTCCCGCAACAGCTTATGTCAACACATAGACATATATTTTCTTTTAAAACATTTTTTTTCAGCCAGATGCAGTGGCTCACACCTGTAATCCCTGATTTTGGGAGGAAGAGGAGGGCAAATCACTTGATGTCAGGAGTTTGAGACCAGCCTGACCAACACAGTAAAACCCCATCTCTACTAAAAATACAAAAAATTAGCCGGGTGTGGTGACAATCACCTGTAGTCCCAGCTATTTGGGAGGCTGAGGCACGAGAATCTCTTCAACCTGAGAGGTGGAGGTTGCAGTGAGTCGAGATGGCTGTACTCCAGCCTGTGCAATGGAGTGAGACTTCATCTCAAAAGTAAAACAAAACAAAAACATTTTTCATGGGAAAGAACTAGGCATTTGGTGATGCTGATGCCAATTTAAGAGTCTCATGCTCTAATGACTGAGCTAGCTGGGCCTCCTCATTGTCCAACTTAAATTGCTTCATCTCTGATGTACAATTTCAGGCACTGGCTTTGCATGTTATTTCCTTTTCCTTCTGTTTTCATACAGAGGTTGTAAAGCTGGAAATATGAAATCCCTTGAACACCAAATCAAATCAACAAGAGTTACATGGGGTAGCTTTAGAAACATTAGGCACTTATATCCAATGTAACTGTTCTCCAAAAGTGCACTGCCCTATTTACTCACACAGACCAAACACTGAATATTTAACAAAGATGTAATACATTTTCATTGAATTGAGATTTCTGTTTTTGCTGTTTACAGTATGCCAGAGAGAAAGATGTACAATATGAATACTGCCCATATCTATAACGGTCCCAGAAGGAGACAGATGGCACACCTAACAGGTTCATTAAGATGGTTTAAAAAAGGTGTTGATTACAAATGTGTTGGTAGGCTTCAGAAAGACAAAGAAACATGGAACTGTACCCCAGGTCTAGCAAAATGAAGGAAAAAGATCTTAGATTTAATGGCAAGAGAAGAGAGAATTTAATGGGAGCAGGGAGTGAGTAGGTGTGTGAAAAGGACCATGTACCTGGAGCAGCAGCCTTTCACAAAAGGATTTTGCCAAAGTGACTGGTTAAGTGGAAGCTGAATATCTAATATCTCGACCTTAGTCTCTTCTCTCACTCTAATCTCCTGGAATTTTGAATTATCCAAACTCAGAGAGAAGCTAGTGGGTAAGGGTGCCCATGAGGCAGTACTTGCAGTTTAGCTTCTTGGAGGCATGAAACAAGATAGAGAAGGATGAAGAATAGAACTTGGAAGAGCGAATAGAAAGTATGCAGTTAATTTTCCTACTATTGGGTGGTAAGATATTTAGTGACATAACACACAAGAAGCCATAAGCCCTATATGGTGCTGGGAAGATTCTCAAGCTCCTTTCTCCAATTTATATCAATGTAGCCCCTTGGAACCTATATTACCTATGCTTGTCTTGTAAGTGAGCAGTGCTCAATTAGTCCTTTGTGCCCTTTTCTCTAAAAGCCAGCACTAGTGAGGGAAGGAAGACATTTAAAATACAGTGAAGTAACATATCTAACAGTATACCTGAATGAAGTTGGAGTTCTGTGTGCCAATTTTCAAGATAGTATCTTTATAGTGGAAACGCCTTTATGATATGCCCGTGAGATTTGCCAAAATGATCCTTAAATTTAGGAGGTAAAATTTTCACTTGTTGAAACATTTCTAACTTTCTCTATGATGCCCTTAAGGGGTCTTTTTTTCCTGAACCATGCGTGGTATCTTCATTCACTTGTTCTTACACACGTGATGTGTGATTTTATCAGTGAAAGACACATGATGTGTTTTCTCCCTACCAAGTTTCCTGGACCTTAGAATCTGAGCAGATAGTAGGGAATAGGAAGATAAAAGTCAAAGGATACAAAGTAGAAAATATGTAGGATGAGCACACTGAAAGATCTAATGTACAACATGAAGACTACAGTTAATAATAACGTATTGTATGCAGGATTTTTGCTATATGTATGCAGGATTTTTGCTAAATGAGGAGATCATAGTTGCCCTTGCCATAAGCACATGAGTAACTGTGTGAGATAATAGATATGCTAATTTGTTCAATTTTATTGTGTATGTGTATCTTATCATCTTGTGTATCTTAAATATACACATTACAATTAATTTAAAAAATCAGATAGTTGTGGGGAGAGGAAAGTTTTGTGGTAATGTTTTAACTTCAATATAACTGAACTGTGAATCTGAATTGACTACTGAATAATTGAAGTGTATGGAAGTAAAAAATTCCAAATTTTACCTTGGATAGAGTAGACAAAGTTCTCTGTCATTTGAAAAATTGTAACTTCAGGACAGAAATCCATCTGAGTTAAAGAAAGAAAGAATGATATTTGTTATTTTGCACATGTAAGCTTATAACTGCAGTAATCCCCCCTTATCCATGAGAAATAGTTTTCAAAACCCCCATTTCTGAAACTATCAACAGCACTGAATTCTATATACACTATGTTTTTTTCTTAAACATACATGTGATAAAATTTAAGTTATAAATTAGGCACACTAAGAGATTAACAATAATAACTAATAATTAAATAGAATTATTATAACTATACAGGGTGATAGAAGTTGTAAGAATGTGGTCTCTCTCTCAAAATATACTTGTTGTAAAGATGTGAGATGATAAAATGTCTACAGGATGAGAGGCAGTGAAGTGAATGACATAGGCATTTTGATGTACCATTAAGCTACAATTGAGCTTCTGATGCTATGTCAGATAGAGGATCATCTGCTGGGGGTGATCCTGGATCATCAAGTCATGACAATGGTGATGGCTGAATGTAAGGAACAAACAATATTGATGACTAAGGGTTGGGTAGGGTATACAGAATCAATATGATGGACAAAGGATGATTCACGCACCAGGCAGGATGGAGCTGGAACATGCTAGGTGTTATTAAGCTGTTTAGAACAATCCACAATTTGAAACTTGTGAACTGTTTATTTCTGGAATTTTCCATTTAATATTTTCAGACTACAGTTGACTGTGGGTAACTAATACCAAGGAAAGTGAAACCACAGATAACGAGGAACTACTGTATAATTTATACCCATTCGTATGTTTTTTTCATCAACTTTTATTTTAAATTATGGGGTACATGTGCAGAATATGCAGGTTTGTTACATAAGTAAATGTGTGCCATGGTGGTTTGCTGTACAGATCAATTCATCACCTATGTGTTAATCCCAGCATCCACTAACTATTATTTCTGACATTCTCCCTCCCCTTAACCTCACCCGTGACAGGCCCCAGTGTGTGCTGTTCCCTCCCTGTGTCTATGGGTTCACATGGTTCAGCTCCCACTTTTAAGTGAGAACATGCAGTGTGTGATTTCTTGTTCCTGAATTAGTTTGCTGAGGATAATGGCTTTCAGCTCCATCTATGTCCCCGCAAAGGACATGAACTTGTTCCTTTTTACAGCTGCATAGTATTCCATGGTGTGTACATATGTATATATACCACATTTTCTTCATCTAGTCTATCATTGATGGGAATCTGGGTTGATTTCATGCCTTAGCTATTGTGAATAGTGCTGCAATGAACATATGCATGCAATATGTGCAGGTATCTTTATAATAGAATGATTCATATTCCTTTGTGTATATACCCAGTAATGAGATTGCTGGGTCACATGATGTTCCTGCTTCTAGATCTTCGAGGAATCACCACACTGTCTTCTGCAACAGTTGAAATAATTTACATTGCCACCACCAATGTAAAAGTATTCCTTTTTCTCAGCAACCTTGCCAACATTTGTTGTTTCTTGACTTTAGTTTTGAGACAAAGTTTCACTCTTGTTGCCCAAGCTGGAGTGCAATGGTGCGATTTCAGCTCATTGCAATTTCTGCCTCCCCGGATCAAGCAATTCTCTTGTCTCAGCCTCCCAAGTAGCTGGGATTATAGGCTATGCCACCACACCTGGCTAATTTTGTATTTTTAGTAGAGACAAGCTTTCACCACGTTAGTCAGGCTAGTCTCGAACTCCTGACCTCAGGTGATCTGCCCACCTCAGACTCCCAAAGTTTTGAGATTACAGGTGTGAGCCACCGTGCCTGGCATCTTGATCTTTTAATAACTGCCATTCTGACTGGGGTGAGGTGGTATCTTACTGTGGTTTTGATTTGCATTTCTCTAATGACAGAGATGTTGAGCTTTTTTTTCAGATGTTTCTTGGCTGCATGGTTATCTTCTTTTGAGAAATGTCTGTTTATGTCCTTTGCCCACTTTTTAACGGGGTTGTTTTTTCCTTGTAAATTTGTTTAAGTTCCTTATAGACTCTGGATATTACACCTTTGTCAGATGGATAGATTGCAAAAATTTTCTTCCATTCTGTAGGTTGTTCACTCTGATGATAGTTTCCTTTGCTGCACAGAAGCTCTTTAATTACATTCCATTTGTCAATTTTTGCTTTTGTTGCAATTGCTTTTGGTGTTTTCATCATGAAATTTTTGCCCGTGCCTGTCCTGAATGGTATTGCCTAGATTTTCTTCTAGGGTTTTTATTGTTTGGGGTTTTACACTTAAGTCTTTAATCCATTGTGAGTTAATTTTTGAAAAGGTATAAAGAAGAGCTTCAGTTTCAATTTTCTGCCTATGGCTAGCCAATTCTCCCATCACCATTTATTAAATAAGGATTCCTTTCCATATTGCTTGTTTTTGTCAGGTTTGTCAAATATCAGATGGTTGTAGATGTGTAGGCTTACTTCTGAGTTCTCTATTCTGTTCCATTGGTCTATGTGTCTGTTATTGTATCGGGACTGATATGGTTTGGCTGCATTCCCACTCAAATCCCATCTTAAATTGTAGCTCTCATAATATCCATTGTGGTGGTGGAAAAGACCCAGTGGGAGATAACTGAATCATGGGGCCAAGTCTTTATTGTGCTGTTCTCATGATAGTGAATAAGTCTCATGAGATCTGATGGTTTTATAAAGGGGAGTTCCCCTACAAAAGCTCTCTTGCCTGCCACTATGTAAGACATGACTTTGCTCCTCATTCCCCTTCAGTCATGATTTTGAGGCCTCCCCAGGCATGTAAAACTGAGAGTCAATTAAACCTCTTCCTTTATAAATTACCCAGTCTTGGGTATCTCTTTATTAGCAGCATGAGAACAGAATAATACAAGTAACATGCTGGTTTGGTTACTGTAGCCTTATAGTGTAGTTTGACGTTGGGTAGCATGACGTTTCCAGCTTTGTTCTTTTTGCTTTGGATTGTCTTGACTATATGGACTCTTTTTTTGGTTCCATATGAATTTTAACATATTTTTTTTTTCTAATTCTGTGCAGAATGTCAATGGTAGTTTAATGAGAATAGCATGGAACTGATAAATTACTTTGGGCAGTATAGCCATTTTCATAACATTGCTTCTTCCTATCCATAAGCATGGAATGTTTTTTCATTTATGTCCTCTTTGATTTCCTTGAGCAGTGGTTTGTAGTTCTCCCTGCAGAGATCCTTCACTTCCCTTTTTAGCTCTATTCCTAGGTATTTTATTCTCTTTGTAGCAATTATGAATGGGAATTTATTCATGATTTGGCACTCTGCAGGCCTTTTGGTGTATAGGAATGCTAGAGATTTCTGCACATTGATTTTGCATCCTGAGACTTTGCTGAAGTTGCTTATCAGCTTAAGAAGCTTTCAGGCTGAGACAATGGGGTTTTCTAGAAGTAGGATCATGTCATCTGCAAACAAAGATAACTTGGCTTTCTCTCTTCCTATATGAATGCTCTTTATTTCTTTCTGTTGCCTGGTTGCCCTGGACAGAACATCCACTACCATGTTGAACAGGAGTGGTGAGACAGGGCATCCTTGTCTCATGCTGGTTTTCAAGAGGAATGCTTCCAGTTTTTGCCCATTATTACATTGGTTGTGGGTTTGTCATAAATGTTTCTTATTATTTTGAGGTAGATTTCTTTAATACCTAGTTTACTGAGAGTTTATAACATGAAAGGATGTTGACTTTTATCAAAGGCCTTTTCTGTGTCTATTGAGTTAATCATGTGGTCTTTGTCTTTAGTTGTGTTTATATGATGAACTACATTTGTTAATTTGCATCGGTTGAACCAGCCTTGCATCCCAGGAATGAAGCCAACTTGATTGTGGTGGAGAAGCTTTTCAATGCCATTCACATGTGGATTCATCCGCTGAGGGCTCAGAACAATTATGATGTTCAATAAGTTATAGTGTGTTTTCTTGATAAAATTTTATTCTCTGAGCTTTTCGATTCATTACAGAATGTAATTACAGTGTTATACATATTGCCACCCCAGGGTGAGATCTGTTTTCAACTCCTGTGCTAGAATATTCTATTCTTGTCAAAGTTAGAAGATCAAAATTAGCTCCCAATCGTAGTAGAATACAAAAGACTGAAAACAGTTCAAATTTGCATGAAGGGCATTGGGATTATGTACAGAGATGAATGGACAGTACCTTCACGAAAAGATAGAAAAGCCATTTCCAGATTGAAAACTAATTAAGGACAGAGAATTCTTCCCTCTTAAAAAAATCAGTTTTTCCAAATCACAATTGATTTAAAAAACCAGCAGAAAATATTACTAATTAAACTATGAAAATTTAGACAGTTTGTAAAACCAATATAGGAATAAGAATTATAATTTGAAAAACAGAGTACCCGATGAACTAGCGACAGATCAGATGGAACTATGGCACAGACAACTGAGAAACTGAGAAGCAGGGGTCCATGGATGACTCAGAATAAAAAGGAACACAGACCAGACTAGAATGGAGGGACTTCTTTGAACCATATCTTATATTTACCCAGTTAGCTGGTGAAGCAAAAACCAATTTTTATGGTGTAGAATTATACTAAATATACATTGTAATGTATCTCCTACCATAGTATGGATGCAGTCATTTATACATTCTTTTCATAAAGTCCTGGTATAGAAACTGGTCACATATGTATCAATATTTATCTTAGAGAGGAATCCATAAATTCTAAGTGTTTAACCCTTTTCATGATTTATTTCTGAAGAAACTGACTCTGAGTTCTTTTGAATAAATGTTTTTGTTTTTGACATGCCTATTAATTTAGTCACTTCTTCTCTCCTAGACATATCTCATTGGATTATGAAAAACATGAAGTAGTTAATTTCTCTCTGCAATGTCTTGGATTGAAATGGCACAGAGTCTTCTTCACATTCAGTGATAACACATCACCCAAATAAAATTCTTTCTCTTAGAAAAATGTATAACAAAAGCACTCACAGAAGATGGATTACCTCAATCTATTGTTGAAAATAATATTGAGCTATATTGAAATGTCTGCACATGAGGTCTGCTGGTCACCTTAGTCTCAGTAGTGTTCCCATAGTAACGGTATGATGAGGAAATGACATTACACAACACTTCAGATTTGCTGTGTACAATTACAGTTCATCCCTACTGGGGCATATCTTTCCCTTGCTATGCGGAAGAGGTACACACTGGTAGATGTCTGGATTAGATGGAGGCTATTTGATTATCAATTTCTAACCCTGATGACTATAGAATAAAAATAAGGTAAGAAGCCTACTTTA
Source organism: Rhinopithecus roxellana (assembly GCF_007565055.1). Lineage (NCBI taxonomy): Eukaryota > Metazoa > Chordata > Mammalia > Primates > Cercopithecidae > Rhinopithecus > Rhinopithecus roxellana. The sequence continues at coordinate 36,429,484 of NC_044568.1, read as the reverse complement.
CAGAATATTGAGTAAGCAGGGCATATACTACACATTTACGCAAGGCACTGTTTCAGCCAATATAAATACAACATGACGCAACTGCAGGAATGATTAGGACAACACAATACAGATTTGAGGGGAACAACAACCAAATACACACTGCGACTTGGACTCTAGCTTCCTATTTAATTCCTCAGGCTTTTTCTCTTCTTGTTTATCCCCCCCTCTAAATCCTCCTATTTTTCCCATCCCCTCCCCTAATGTCTTATGCCTTTCTAATTCAGACTAAAGAATTTACTTTTTCTTTTTTTTCATTTTGGCAGGCCTTGGTTATTGCAGTCCTATGTCCCCATACTGACATTCACTTCCCACATGACTTATCAGATAATGTTCCCACATAAGAATTAGTCCCTTCCTAGAAAAATTCTCATGATAGGTATTGCAAAGACATAAAAGAAAACTTAAATATATGGAGAGATACACCATGTTCATAACATGTGTGTATATATGTGTATATATGTATATATGTATATGCTATATATATACACATATATGTGTGTGTGTGTATATATATATATCTCCATCGGTTACTTCCTTTTGAAGATTAGAGGTTTTAGGAGGAAGTATTATTTCAGAGGTCTTTTTACAATAAAGTTTATAAGGGCATGTTGATATCTTAACCAAGAACATGTCTAGCATGGAGGAAACAACGTTAGAAGTAATGAAGTGGCCAAGAAATAAAGAAAAGCACAGGAAAATACGATATTTAAGCAAGCCTTCTTGGAAAACAGGAAGAATGAGGTTGGCAATATAAAGTAGTGTAAAATTAGTGTAGGTAGTGAATGCCAGGTGCAACATTTCATGGATGATAGGGAAGAATATGGAAGGTCAGTTTTACCTATAATACTATGATAATACATGAAAGTTCAGGAAAAGAGCAAAGAAAGAGTTAATTGGAACAAGATATTAACTTATATTCGCCATTTTCTTTTTGGTGATCTCCTTCCATCTCTTCTGATTTATTCTGTAAACAGCAACAGGATTTTGTCATATCTGCTCACATCGTACAACTCAAAGCAATTCTAATGCTCTCATATTGCTTTAGTTTTTTTATTCAGTAATACATGTATGCTTAAAAGACCCTACACGTGGAATTTATCAAGATACAAAGCCTCAAATATAATGTAATATAATACTCTATAAATTGAGTATGTTCCTCAAGTAGAGCTTATAAGTGCTAATTTTATCAAAAATTTTAATTGAAATTTGAAACAGACGGTATTTGGTATTTGTACGTCTATTATACCTTCCTTATGGCTTCAAATTAAATGTGTTGTTGTCAGCTTCCTTCATTTGAAAAACTCTCTGCAGGTAATTCTTAATATTAAAAACAAACTTCTTGAGATGTTTGATCAGCAAATGGATTGTGCCTGGAAAAGCAAATAATTTATATTTTTAAAAAGAATAAATTAGAAATATAATATTTCACATAATTTTATTTACATACATAATGTATCACTGTTTGATACCTATATCATATTAAAACAAAGTATATTACTGTTCTTTGAATTGTTGGGTTTTCAGACTTTATATCCTAAATAATACTTTATAAATTTAAATATATCAATCTTTAAATCTTTATGCTTTTTTATATATTCTTATAACTTGTCAGTAATCTTTCACTTAAGAAATATTTTTAAATATTTTGTTTTTCACATTTGCATTTTATATTACTTATCTAGTCAAGGAGATTCAAGGAAAAGAAATCAAATAAAATGTTTCTTCTGTAGTAGTTTAATTTTTTGCAGGGAGAGTATATTCTATATTCAAATTAAATTCTAGTGCATTGTTTGATGTGTTCTTTTTCATTTATCTAGAATATAATATTGGTTATCAAATTGTGCTTGCAGAGACAAAGTTATCTTTATTAAATATCAAAGTATTCAAAATGGCTGATTGCTTTCTGGGCAATTGCATTATTTTCTTTGGGGCTTCAAAAAAATTTTTTGGACTGGATTTGTGTCTCTGTTAAACAATAACTACAGATAGTAATGTTTTCATTTATTTTTGAAATAGAACTTTCCTAGAGTTTATTGTTTGGTTATTATGTAAGAAAAAAAAGCTTTTTTCCCCCCCCCAACTGCCAGCTTCATGTTTAAACAGTAAACTTTATTTAGATTTAAACCTACAAATGTTTTCTATAGTGACATAATAATTCTGAATATAAAGTATTTGTTACATTTGGGTAAATAGGTCATGTTCTTGCCAGCCTAAAAGATGTTTTAATTGATTGATATGTTTTTGTATACTAATTAATAAAGATAACAGTGCCCTTAAGGAGAACACTGTAGCAGAGAAGACAGAAAATCACAAGATGAGACAAACACTGTAATACATTTATATACACCTAATATAGGACCATTGGCAGGGTTTATTTAGTTCTTTTCTTTTTCTAGAGCTGTAAATGTAGGATCTTTGATCTTCAGTAGAGAAAGAGCTGGAAGAGAGTACCTACTGTTGTCCCATGAACAAAGTTGAAGAACACAGACAGATAGGGAACCTGGCAGATGTGGCCCATAGGGTTCAGCATTCAAAGACATACAAAGATGTAAATGAAGAACATCAACCAGGAGGGGTAGATGAAAGATACTCAGCATTGCAAATACCTCCAAATACTTTTACTTATTTAAGTTTGCCTTACTTATGTGTGAATGTGTTGACTTCTACACAAAATTTAGAATCTATGTATACAAGTTTTCTCAAAAGTTGTAATAGATCTTTTTATTGGAACTGCATTAAATTTATAGTTAGCTTTGAGTTAATTAAAACCTTATTTTACATTAAACCATTAATGAACATGGTATATCTCTCTGTATCTTTGTTTTCTTTTACGTTATTTAATTAATTTCAAAATTATGTCCACATAAATCATGTATTTATAAATTCCTAGCTAATGTATTATATTTGTGAAGTCTTCATATACTTCTCTCTTTTCCTTGTTTATATTTCCTTGGAGTTATTCTCTATCTTGTTATAATGTGTATCAATCTCTTCTTCTGAGTTTGATGCAAGGGCTCAGCCCAAATTTCAACCGATTAATAGTTGCTTTCCCTTCTTCTGAAAGATTGTTAACTTCAAAAAAGCTGCCACCATAACTATGTTTCAAAAGCCACTTTTCTCAGACACATTCTCAGTTAATTTTCTATTCATGCTCTGAGTACTAAAGGGTCTATAGATAAAATGTGAAATGCTTTCCTTAATCTGGAGTTAGTAAGTGCCTTCCTTAGCTGAGCTCCTTAACTGCTCTGGTATTAATACCAAATATCCTAATATAATTAGAGCTGCTGTTTTCTTTCTGAATCATGTTGTAATAAAGGCTGCTATCTTTTCCTCTAGGCAACATTCCACTATACACACACATACACACATATGAACACATCGAAAGTGAGCTTCTTTCTATATCCTTAATCCATTTCTTAAATTCTGCATCAAGTTGTGAAATAAATATATAAATTTTTTGCTTCAAAAGAATATCTATACTGGTATTGCCATGCGAGGTGAAGGAGGCAGTAGTCCATACTATTTTGTCATCCTGCCAAATGCATATTTATGTATTTCTCGAGGACACTGTGTTCTAAGAAGTAAAACATTCACTTCATATGCCAGTGTTTGAGCAAAATATCAAAGTAGGCTCAGTTTGCCTAAATGCCCAGATGAAAAAATACAAATACAGGAGCGAAAAAAAAAAAGCTCATCAAGAAGAGTGTCCCAGAAACAGTAATTTGGGTAATATGAGCCTAATTATGCACCATCTCTTCCAGATCTGCCTCTAGCCTCCCCACAAGCAAACATATGCATATACCAAAGCACTAATGAGATTGTAAGCTTGCTTCTCAGGAGGGTACTTCAAGTTTAACCCTGTTGACATACTAATGGGATCAAGCTTACTTTCTTAACTGGGTATTCTTTGACTTTGCACTAATTAGCTCTTCACATATTCTAGTAAACTCTAAAAGCTTCAGTTAAGGTAGCTCAAGTATTCTCATAAGTAGTGCATTTTAATAATTTTATCTCATCATATTCTGTTTATGGATGCATTTGATAAGTCATAGATTTTGTTCTTGGACCTGTTTTCCAATTCTTTCTCTTAATATAATACTCACTGTATAACCTTGGGTAATGCATCATTGTTATAATTGAAAAATGATAATAATTTTCTCCCTAATAAGTTCATACATATAAGATTCACTGGCAGCGAGGTAACACTCAGTGCGTACTAGCTTTTTAAAAAAATTCCCTCTATTGTCTTCTGGATTCGAGCATAATATGCCTCAGTAATATGCATTACTAGCAGAAAGATAGTTGTTTTGCTATAGTTACAGCTATAGTCCAGATATATAGTTCAGATATAGTTGTTTTATTAATATATGTCATTCCACATACACAAGGAAAAGCACACATTAACCAAGCCACTGCAAACTACATGTGAGTGGTGCTCACGAGTAGCCATTCATTTTTTAGAATACTGTTTATATTGGCATGCTTAGTAACTCTATCTTAGCAGGGATAACTCTACTTAGTAGGGATAACTCTACACCCACATAACCTGCTTGGCTCCTGCATGTCTGGGGCAAACTAAATCCTACTATCTCTCATTATCATGAATATTGCAACAATTCTTCCAGGTTTTATATTGTTGTTTTTCAACCATGATTTAGCAGTCACTATTTAGGGCTTTGCTGGAGAGAGCTCACTGTGTTTCAATACATATCGGACTCATAAAGGGGTCAGCTACATTTAGCCTTATAATTCTGTGATTAATTTTATATCCCAGTTTTGCTTATGGATGACAAATACCAAAGACAATTTAAAGGTCCAACATAAGGCAAATGATTGAAAAATACATATGAACACAATTCAATATAATGGTAGCAACAAAGAAATAAAGGAAGTTATTATGCAATGTTACACTAAAAAATTTCAAATTCAAAATTTCAAATTGTAAGAACACTGTCATTGAAATTAGTCAGACAAAGGCTAAAAGGATATATGAAGAAATAATCATTTAATCAGAATTAGGTTATATCAGTGGATGTGTAGTGAATTTAATTTGTATTATTTTCAAAATACCTGTATATCATTAAATGAAATTACATAAGAAATCAACAAATTGTTAACCCATTCTATGAATTAGTATTACTCAAAATTTTTCTGTCTTATGGCCAAGATTTTGAAAATATGGCATTTGTTTCTGATATGTTAATTTTACTCAAATAATAGTTGAGGCCTTAAATAATTCTAACACTACATAAATATAATTGTATATTATGGTGGAGAATGAAAGTTTTTCATAGTTCAAGATAAAATATATGTTAGAGTATTTATTTCTGCTGTGAGCTAATTTATTCTGACAGGTAACTCTTCCTTCAATACATTAATTTGCTCTCTTCCACTGCAGGGATATTTTGACAAAAATATTATTTAGAAGTTCTGCTCCCTACTTCATGAAATTTAAGGTCTAATCAGAGGAAAAATTAAGAGCTGATCAATTGTATCTTAATAATCTGTTTCAAAATTAAGGCAAAGTCTTAAAACAAAGCATGAATATACAGCGCATAAATGCATATATATGTGTATATATATATTTGTAGATTATGTATAGCATACACAATCTAATAATTATACATACATATATACAAATATAGAGCATACATAATCTAATAGTTCTAAATCAAGTTTTTTTTTTTTCTAGCTGAGGTCTTATACATCCTCTTCTATTTCAGCATTCACCCTATGACCCAAACTGAAATGCTCATCTTGTTCCAATCCCAGATAAAATAAAAAATAGGTGACCAAATTATTTTAAGTCGACCTCACAAGGGTTTCAAATGTATCCCACATGATTGATCACAATGGCTGTTATTAGTATCATGGACCTCTCTGCCTATTAAAGGATCTTCTAAGACAACTTTTTTACTGGTCTCTCAGCCTGTTGTTCCTCCTATCTAATCTGCTGATGCTGCCACTCAGATCATCTGGCCCCTTGAACTGTGTTACATATAGCAGAACCAGATAGAAATAAGATATCTCAAAACACAATTATTTGACTTTTTATTATATAGGTCAATGTTACATAGGGCAAATTGATTTTTAAAGAAAGATTAAACCTATACTTAATCATGAGAATACCAGAATAGTGACATGTATATTTATATGAAATATCAAGTTTCTATTTTGTTTATTAAAAAATATCTGAAATTTACTGCTGATATGGGAGTGAAAAAAATATCTGATAGAACATATTTCTTTAAAAAAAGTTGAAATATTTAAAAGTTTGTCTAAGGGAATAGTGCCCATTATGATCAGATCTTCTTTGATATCTTTCCATTATAATTGACTTGTGAGAGCTTGTTTGAGTTTGAATATTTACTACTGTTTTATTATTTTTTAAGTAAAAATTTAATTATTTTTAGCATTTTCACTACTATTACTAGTGAGCTGTCTTAAAGGTTGTATAAGCATTTTCTATTTAATTTTCACCTTAATCCATAATAGTAATTATTATTTCCATTTGATTGAAAACAAAATTAAAATGATTATGCAACTCACCCACGGATTCAGAGCTAGAAAGTACAGAAATAGGAAATCAAATAGGGTTTTATCTGATTCTAAAGTATATTTTATTAAGACCTACATTACACTGCCTCTCAGCCCTTTTCCACGTTCCTTAATATTAAATCATAGTTGATTGTACAGTCATAACTTATATAGGTCTTTCTCTCTTAATATTTCATGTCAAACATGAAAAATAAGTTTTAGGACTCTTGATCTAATTTTGCACGTAAAAAGAGTTGCTCTTGCCAGGCGTGGTGACTCACGCCTGTAATCTCAGCACTTTGGGAGGCTGAGGTGGGCAGATCATGAGGTCAAGAGATAGCGATATCCTGGTCAACATGCTGAAACACTGTCACTACTAAAAATACAAAAATTAGCTGGGCGTGGTGGTGTGCACCTGTAGTGCTAGCTACTCAGGAGGGTGAGGCAGGAGAATCGTTTGAACCCAGGAGGTGGAGGTTGCAGTGAGTCAAGATCGCGCCAGTGCACTCCAGCCTGGCGACAGAGCAAGACTCCGTCTCAAAAAAAAAAAAAGTTGCTCCGCAGCCTCGTTTGTGTTCCAACTGAAATATAACAGCAAAAATGAAACAAAATGAAAATACAATAACAGAAATTCCTCAACATTATTATGTTCTGAGCTTTAAAGAGAAAAAAGAACAATGATCATTAATGATTAATTCTACCTGGAATCCCAAATTACATATTGCATATTTAAAACGAACAGTGTTTACAACAATATTTACAACAAAGATTTCAGATCTGTTGTTTTCTACAAGTAGGAGCTAGTGAGCTGTGTCAAATGCTGCAGAAAGATCATTTAGGATAAGGCAAACCATAGGCTTCCAACAATTAAAACATGGAACAATGTCAGCGAAGGCGTGAGACAAATTTCAGCTTGGTATGACTAGAACTGTGCAAGCAGTGTCAGTTTGTATAGACTGTCATTTGACCTTGAAGGAAGAAGAAAGATGATCTGCAGTGGCTTTATGGCTTTATGGTCACAGGCATATCACGGACCATAGTGCCAGGGAAGGCTTAATTGTGCCTGTAAGAAGGGGGGAATGTTCCCTAGAAGCAATCAACATCCAAATAATTGGGGAAGAACAAAAGCAGCAACAAACCTGGAAGAAAACTCTAAAGAGGGAAATTAGACATAGCCTAGAAACATAATGAAAGAACTGTAAAAAGTTATTCCTAATTTTGTATTGAGAGCAGCAAAAAATTAGCTTGTGCGCATTGGAAGAATACCAAAACGAAAATTCACAGATAAAGCACACATATGCACAATCCGATATGTAACTGGCAACAATCATACTTTAAATGAGAATACGGTGTTAGGTGTTTCAAGTGATCCTCACAACATTCTTTTGAGGAGGCGGGGAAGATAGATTTAGTGTCCATTTGACTACTAAGGAATAAAACCTCAGAAGTGTTAAGAAATTGGCCTACAGGACACTGAGGCAGAAGTCAAATAAAATCCCCAGTCCAGAGAAAATGCTTGGTCTGGTGCCTATCTCATTACAATACACCCCTGATGTGCATGCCCCACTATTGACATGGTGACACTAGAGAAATTCACAGCCAGACTCATGTCCTGCTCAAGAAAAGTAGCTAATGTTCTCTGCACAGTTTACAAAAGTCACTTCCATAATAGATGGTATTTCAGTTTTCTCTGTGGCCACGTAAATGAATAAGGAGTGATAATGACATTCTCATTATTTTAGGAACATATTTGCATTTGTAATGATACAGCTCCTACCAGGAGCCAAAGCCATAGAGACAACTGTCTGAATTAATTATATTTGTTTGGCTGATTAGATAAAAAATGCAAACATAAACTGCACATCAACTACTTCAAGATTATTTAATCCTTCTCTTGAAAGGGAAATGGATCTCTGAAGTTGTTCTTCTTTTAAGCACAAAAAATAGACCATTAAATCAAGCAGCTGAAACAGTTCTTTAAAAATCACCCTCCCCAAAATTCTTCCCATTTCCTCAAGAGTCTGAAATAAGTATATCAATCTACATAATATCAAGATTTATTTATTAATTTGCAGTTATTTCCTACATTAGTCTATTCAATTTTCATGAGCCAGTCCCCACACCTCTATGGGAAGTGATGGCTTAAACTCTGTCCATTTAGCAGACAGCAACTTTCAAGTGAGGATAAGTGCAGCTAAAATGATCCCCCTGAAATTCTCAATGTGTGCAATTAGCTTTGCAGATGTGCTTTGTCCACACCTACCTTTTAATGATCACTAAAACCTTGTTAAATGAAGCAGTACCAGTAGTCTCCTCCCTATACACACCAGCTGCCAGCACACCTCTGGTTTATAATGGAGTCCAAATGTGGCTGAAACCTTTTCAAAGCTTTCAATACTTTGGTAAGTCATGCCCCACTTATCAATGAAGAATAAATTTCAGAGTGGGAGGCAGTGGTCCAAAGCTTTACCATCTCTCATTTCCATACCTCTTACTCCCTCACCCCATCCTACTTTATTCTAAAGTACAAATGGAATGTATCTCCTCCCTGCTTAAAACCTTTCAGTGGCTCCTGTCACTTAAAGTTCAGGCTTCTCTATATAGCTCCAATCCATCACCAAGTTTTATATTATTATTGTCTTCATATTTAGCATTGCAAAACTATGTCTATCATCTATCTTTTCACCCATTTGTCTCTTATATTGGATTTCTATACAGTTTCTAATTTCTAATATTATGACTCTATATTTTATATATATATATATATATATATATATATATATATATATATATATATAATGACAGTTCTTAAAATGTGTAGTGATCACTTTCTACTGGGCTTAAAATATTCCATGGAATATTTCAAAAAAGTATGTGCAAGGAAGGAGGGGTGGTACTTGTATATGTATATGTGCATGTATGTATGCATATGTTGCAGAGATATAATTGAATATTAATCAGGAAGATTTCCATTTTGAGTAAAAATAAAAGGCTCTTACAAGGGCTTGAAACTTGTTTGACTTACCGAAGCAAAAGGGTCACAAGCATCACTAATTATTTCTCCTCTGCAGGCTAGGATAGTTCTCCATTACAGAACTGGGTCCAGTGATACCAAGAGAAAAGATAGGATAGGATCCCTAAGCAGAATAGGTCCACTTAATTACTATAATGAGTAGCAAGGCAGTTGTTAGCATCCAGGGAGGAAGACTGATTCATACAGAATTACAAACCTGGTTAATAGAACATGATGCCCCTAGGAGCAACACAGATGACAGCCATTATGGTTGTAACCAAAAAATTGTCAAGGATGGATCAGAAGAATGAAAGCAGTTACTCCACTGAAAATGCGCATCTTTCCTAGTGTCTATAGCTGAGCCAGTTTTTGAATATGGAACTAACTTAACAAAAGGGCCAGGTATATGTGAGGAAGTACCCTGCAGGAAAGGTACATGTTAGTAATTCCAGCATTCCTTCCACTAAGGGATCTGCTGCTATTTTTTTAGCTACTTATAGACTAGGGAAAGAGAATTATCTAGTATTTTAAGGGTTATTGAACAAAGGGCTCAAAATGACATTGCTACCTGGATATATGGAGCAGCATCATGTTTCACCTAATTGATCAGGGCATTATGAAGAACTGAAAACAGACTTCTGGCTAAGGTGTGCATCTAGAGGGTCTAGTGGGTCCACACACCTACTCATTGGGCATGTCTCTGGTTCTTAAGGGTATCATTAGAATATACACATAGTTTGTCATTGGTACATCCACTACATTGTTTTCTTGGAGGGATGGTGAAAGATACCATAGTGGGGAAACCCAAGTGGATGCCCCTAAAACAGCCCCATTCTCAATCAAGACTGAAGAGTTGAAATGATGTATTCTATGGAGCAGGAGTAGAAATTAGGGCCGTCCTTAAAACCCTCATGGATGAGGGAGAGATGTATCCTCTCCTATCGTATCTCCATATAGATCACCAGCCTGGTCTCTACAAAACCATTAGAAAATGACGTGGACTAACACACTGCATGGAAGTAGTAGCCACAACTGCAACCATAGCTAACGTTGTAGTATTTTTCCTAGAGCAGATTAATATGACTTCAGGTACATGGCATGTAGTCAATGATTTGGAAAAACGTGACGTTTATCTTGATCAGGAAAATGGATCAGAAAGTTTGTATTCACTTGAAATGAACAGTGTCCATTTACATATTGATTAAGTTAACTGCCTTAACCTTCATTATAATGAAGTCCAAAGGGTCCACATTTAACTATGCACCCTATAAAACAATGCATTGAACACGTATAGCAATTATATAATGCAAATCAGACCAGAAAGCAAGGAATGGCTAGTACAGTGGAGGCTTTGACAAGGCATATGCTCTCCAATGAGCGAGAGATAAAGCCTATGAACACTGGGGATTCTACTGCATTAAAATATTAGATGTCTAATGATCTGGAGAATGCTTGGGCGTCCTCTCCAAAGAAAGGGAAAACTTATTGCACCTTGCTTCTTCCTTCATAAAGAAAAAAAAACTCAATGTTTTAAAGCCTTGTAAGTCTCTGGAATAGCTTATTTCATACCTAGGGAGACTACTTAAAATCATATACTAGGTGATTATAAAGACAGATACATTTTATTATAGTTGGGTCTGGTGCAAGTAAAACTCTTCAGTAGGTCAGTATCACGACCCTGCACCTTGGACTCTTTCTTCTGTCAGGCCTTATTGTATACAAAGTGTCAGTACTGACATAAGATATAAAAGGAACTTAAAGGAAAGACCCATTGGGGGAATCACAATGTAGACCCTTAGGATTCCAGAGCAAATTCATTCTATCTGTGAATCACAGTAAGGTAGAAGCAGTGCCTCTGAGAACAGGTCCAAGCAGGATGATAAAGCACAAGTGAGCTTTACAAGCACAGAACCTAGATCCCTCTTCCCCATTTTACATTCTCTGAATAGTTCCCTAAATTCATAGCTATGGCCACATAGGATATGCCTATGACCAATTGACAGGTGTCAACTCACAATGTGGGTATAAGCCAACAATGGAAAACAGTTGCCCTAGAGTCTTAGGGCAGCCTAGAAAGATGAGGGAAAATCTTCCCAAGGGTTAGACATTTGCATAGGGCACGTGGTCATCCACTCTGTGTGACCTGAATAGTCTAGAGTTAGAATACATATAGATTCATGAATAAGGGTGAATGGCTTAGAAGATTTGTTAGAACTCAGGAAGGAGAAAAATTGGAAGAGAAGGAATGAAGAAGTCTGATGCAGAGGGATGGGGATGGCATATATGAATGAACATAAAGAGAGACATAATTATATTATATGCTATGCTCCACTAGCATGCATCCACTACAGAAGAGGCATTCAACCATCTTACACACACACACACAAAAATGACTCAGTCAGTTGACAACAGCCAGACTTTCTTATATCTGCTCTCCATAATTTACATTAATTTCTTGTGTCTGTAACAAATTACCACAAGCTGGGTAGCTTGAAACAACAGAAACACATTCTCTCACAGTTCTGGATGCCAGAAGTCTAAAATAAGTATCAATGGCCAAAATTACTGTATTAGCATGGCTGTGCTTTCTCTGGAAAAGAATTTGTTCATTGCCTATTCCAACTCCTGGTGGCTATTGGCATTTCTTGGTCTGTGGCTGCTTCAGTTTAATCTCTACCTCTGTCTTCACATAGCCTTCTCCTCTGTGTGTTGTAAATCTCCCTTTGCTTCCCTTTTAGAAGGATACATTTGATGGTATTTAGGGTTCATCTGGATAAGCAAAGAATATATCCTCATCATTAAGATTCTTGCTTTAAACACATCTGCAAATACCCTTTTTCCAAACAAGAAAACATTTATAGGTTCCAAAATTACAAACTGACATATTTGGCGGCCCATTATTCACGTCACTACAAGAAATGCCCTGCATCTCCACCTCCACCAGATATGCAGTGCTGGCACAATGAGCACACTGATAAGATAGCCATGGTGGCGGGGTTGAAAATTACATGTGGCCTCAACAGTGTAGGCTTTCATTTACCAAGTCTGGTTTAGCTATTGCTGCTGACAAATATCCAATCTTCCAACAGCAGAGATCCATGCTGGATCCTTAACACTGCACCATTCCACTAAGAAATCACTAGTGATCATAATTAGTCACTTTATGCTAAATTGACTCAATGGGTCCTTTTATATCTTGAAAGGGGGTAACAATTTATTTTGGCACATATTTTGGGTATGGGTTTGCCTTTCCAGATTTAAAGACCTCAGCCAATACCACCAACTGATGACTGTAGAGAGTATCATCAATTGGCACAGTTCGGTCATGTATCATTGTGTCAGACAAAGGAATGTACTTCATAGTAAAGGAAATGAGAGAGTGGCCATTTGGCTCATTCCACATAGGCTCAAGTTGCTAGCCTGATGGAATGATGGAAAGGTCTATGAAGGGTTCAGCTGAAGAGTCACCTCAAAAGGCACGACAATTTTGTAGGATTTTCCAGGCTTCAGAGTATGTTTTAAATCAATGACATTTACAAGTTGTTGTGTGTGTCCCATCCGCCAATGCCAGGCATACACAGGTTTGGAAACCATGAGGTAAAAACAGAAGCATTCCCACTTACCATCTTTTCCAGAGACGTGGTTGGGGAATTTGTGCTTCACCAATCCTAGGCTCAGTATTTTAGATGTCCTTGCTCTCAAAATGATACTGCTTCTGCCAGGACACATAGCAAGAGTTCTGATTAACTATTAGAGGCTATTTGGATACTTTGGGATATATCTTTCAAGATGCCAGCAAGAATTATTGACCCTGACCACCAGGAAAAAGGAGGGCTGCTGTTACACAATGGGAACAGGGAGAATTATATTTACACCGAGGTGATTCACTTGAGCATCTCTGAGTCCTTTCTGACAAATTATGGTGTTAAAGAGATGAGTCCCGCAAATTCATTCTGGGAAGAGTATGTGACAAAGGTTATGTAGACCCGTCAGGAATATGGATCTTTTTCACAATGCTAGGTAAATTACCACAACCTGCAAAGCTAACAACTGAGGGTAAGAGAGAGAGTAAATAGATTATTCAGCAGGGGGGCAAATACAACTTGTGGCATTGAGATGGGTTATAGCTGGCAGCTGTTCAGCTAGCACCCCTCCTCCTACAAACTTTCCCAGGAAGAGAGGTCCATCGGAATCCTGAATGGTGTCTCCCACCAGAACTGGATTCAAGCAGCACAAGGGTGAGTTGTGGTGAATCCCCTAGGTCTCTCTGAGGCCTAATGACTCATTATCCCAGTTTCCAAGAGTGCTCTTGGCACACAGCCCATGGGTTAGCCCCATTTGTGGATTACCTCCACTAAAGAAGGTCACTTCTCCCAAGACCACACCCTTTCCTGAAACAGCCCATATCCCATGACTGATCCAACAGGGGTAGAAAAAATGAAATTTTGGCCGGGCGCGGTGGCTCAAGCCTGTAATCCCAGCACTTTGGGAGGCTGAGACGGGCGGATCACGAGGTCAGGAGATCGAGACCATCCTGGCGAACACGGTGAAACCCCGTCTCTACTAAAAAATACAAAAAACTAGCCGGGCGAGGTGGCGGGCCCCTGCAGTCCCAGCTACTCAGGAGGCTGAGGCAGGAGAATGGCGTGAACCCGGGAGGCGGAGCTTGCAGTGAGCTGAGATCCGGCCACTGCACTCCAGCCCGGGAGAGTGAGACTCCGTCTCAAAAAAAAAAAAAAAAAAAAGAAAAAATGGAATTTCTTGCTCCAACTTGAGATGGCATTGAGTGCACTTCTTCACTTCGGTGTTTTCTGTGAATTGCCTAAAGACTCCACTGAGACTGAATCACAGATTCTCTTTTTGCACTATTCTGTTGCCTTCTCTTTTACCTCCATAGGTATTGATTCTAAGAGCACTCTCACACAAACTTTCTGTATGACAATCTCTGTTTTCTATTGAACCCAACCTGCAGAGTCTCCTAATTGTTCTTCTTGTCACTTTGTTTCCTGCTTGCCCAAAACTCATGGCACATGCTGTGGCAATATTATTTAAAGTAAGTTACATTACATCTACTAAACATTGTAGAATTTAAAACTTTCCAGGCCAATCAAACTTCTTATGAGGCTCTGAAGGAATGATCTTTTCTTCAAGTTGAAAAATAAAATTGTAAGCCCTCAGTTGACTGAATGGACACCTTCTTGGCCAAGGGAACCCCAGCCAAACCTTGGAAGCTGAGTTCCAGGCCATGACTGGATGGGAAGTTGGACAACCCATCCCTTGCTAACTGCAATTCGACCTTCTTTTCTAAGGACTAAACAGAAACCAGCCCTTTCAAAAAGACTCCACTGCTGTTTTCAACCAACCACCCGATTGCTGCCCCTCCCTTTTGCAGTTTCAACACAACAGACCAGAATTCCTTCCTGATGAGGGGCCACCAACCCTGGGGGTGGTTCTGGCTAGTCTATGGAGGATGTGCAGTGAGAGTTTTGGTGTCCTCTGCTTCACCATTTGATGTCAGAGGGCTGAAAACTCCACCTTAGATCATGCTAACACTGCCATGTTTTTTAACATTGGACCCACAGAGAGGCATGAAGCTCCACTGCACATGAGCATGTCTCTCCTTTCATAAATATCCAAAATTCCTTCTATAGCTTACTGAATATGTATATTTGGCCACCCCTTTATGCATAAATACATCCCTGTTTTATTCTTCTGGCCTTTAAAGTGGCTGCTTCTGGCTTTTGGCCAGAAGCTATGCTTCTCATCCTGTCAGAATGGTGACCAGTCAGGCTGCAACCCTTTCTTAAAAAAAAAAAAAGCTTTCCTTTACAAATTCATGAATCTCATCATTCTTGAGTTGGCAAGATTATCTGACTTCATATCACATTCATCCACTAACTTGGTCACTAAGTACATACACAATAATCTCCTTCCAGTTCTAAGGACAGGATATACTTTTGTTTAAATCGTGGGACTTTTGCACATGCTACATTCTCTGCTTGGCGTGATATTTCAACTCTTCTTGGCTTGTTCAGCTTAACCTCACCATTCGTATAGTAGTTTAAATATTGTTTCCTCAGTGAAAACTTCACAGACCACCCTACCTAAAGTAGGCCTCCAAGAAATCCTATTAGTTCCTTATTTATCTTATTCATGGTAATTTTCATAGTCTATGTTTATTGTTTACATGTTATCTCTCAATACCAAAACCTCCATAATACAGTAAAAAATATATTTGTAGTGACTGTATGTGTGATCACACTGCATTCTGCTACATGGCTCTTTTATAATAAATATTTTGAAGTGAATAACATCAGCATACTGTGTAGTTATAGTCATCTCTGCTCCCAGAAAACCTTCTTTTTGACAATGCTACTATCTTTGATTAATTCCTTTCAAACGACCATAAAAGTACAGCCCATTTTAGGTTTCGACCTAATCCCTTCTCATAAACCATGTGGGTGAACACTTGTCCTCCAATTGTATTGCTGCATAACTTCCAGTGCCATATCATACAACTTTTCAAAAACCCAAGGACAGGAATCTCAGGTCATGGATCTCTGATGGTGACAAGTCCATGAGAACCCAAGCATTACCTTGGGTTGATTATATAACTGCTCCAGATCTGCAAGCCTGATACTCACAATGAATCCTCATCACTCTTTTGTTGTGTAGTCCCTTTGCTAGTATAATAAATAATAATAAATAATGAGGATGGGGGAAATTTTTGGAGGTGATGGATATGTTTAAGTAGTAGATTGTGATGATGGTTTCTTATACTTATCTCCAAACTCATTCAGTTGTGTACATTAAATGTGCATAGCTTTTCATATCTTAATCATACCTTAATAGAATGGTTTACGAAGAAAGGTAGTAATAAAATTCTTGGTGGCACTGACTGTTTGTAACATTACGTGGCTCTTAATTTATAGGATGTAAGGTGGGGAGTGGATTTTGTTGAGGAACATAGGGCAAAAGAGGAAACTACATATCCATGATGGTTAACTTTACGTATCAAACTGACTTGGGCTAAGGGATGCCCTGATAGCTGGTGAGACAATTCTGAGTTTGCCTGTTAGATGTTTTCAGAAGTGACTAGCATTTGAATCAGCAGACTGAGTAGAGATCAACCTCACCAACATGAGTAGGCCTCAGGCACTAGGTGGAGGACCTGACTGAAATAAAAAGGCAGAGAAAGTGAAAACGTATTGTCTCTGTTTGAGGTTGGACTACCATCTTCTCCTGCCCTTGGAAATTGGTGCTCCTGATTCTAAGGAATTTAGACTCTAACAGAGACTCAAGCCAGCAGTTTTTCTGGTTCTCCAGCTTGCATAGGCATATAATAGGACTTTCCAGCCTCCATAATCATGTGAGCCAATTCCTCATAATTGGAGCAGAGAGAGAAGTTTCTGGAAAAAAAAAATAATGGGTAGAATTTAGGCTCTTACAAAAGGCTGTAAACTTCTTTAGAGTCAAAAGGCAGGCTGTCACGTCATCCTTGTAAGCCCAGTTATCAGCCCCATGTCTGGCACACATAAAATGTGTGAACCATAAAAACAAATATTAAGTGATGAAAAAGGAACTAATTTAAAATGATTTCTACAGAAAGGCCAGCAAGTAAGCACTCCCTGACACAGGGAGGTGCCTTAATAGGTCCTGTGCCTATTGCACCCGGAAAGAATTGGACATATGGCTTTGAACAGCTTACTTTACAATGACTCCTTCTTTTAAAAGATACTTGACCTTTTGTGAGTGGAACTACAGCTGTCTCTGAAAATGGCAACATCTGATCCTGAAGCCTAGAATATAAAGCACCTGAAAATGTCACTCATTTAAGGTTATCCTCTGATTCTAAGAGCTTAGAAAAAAATTAATAGGCAGATGTGGTAAAGGAAACGAACACCCAGACAACTACATTTATGAATATGAAGAACAGTAACGCATGCTTTCTGCCTAAGACTTTTTCCTTGGAAGAATTCACACAGGTTTATCACTGTGGAAAATGTGTGGTCAGCTCAAGCACAGTAGAAGAGATAGAACTGTTTATCTCTTTTTAAAATACATGTAAGCAGGGTACTACATGCTAAGTGGCTGTGATAAATCATAGGATCAGTATAACTGAAGGTCGCCCTGGAGGAGATTTCATAAATGGAAATACAGTTAAGGTGATGGTCTTTTATCAGGTAATCTAGGTTCAAATTCTCACTCCACTCCTTCTGATTTATGTGATCTCATCTATAAAATGGAGATTACAATGTCACCTACCCCACTGAGTCATTTGGAAAATGACTATGCACGCAAAGTCTAGCGTATAGTAAACAATAAATATTCCTACTAAATTTAAACTTCCTTCTCCTGATTGGCACATTGAAATCCATTCAGTAAGACTTGTGTGAAGCCTTGTCGATGCTTCAGGAGTTTTGTGTATAGCTGAGGGGGAAGGATTACTTTTATAACATCTGCCTTGGTTAGAGGCACACAATTTTGGGGTCAAGTGTGATTGTAAAGACGTTTGTCAGAGATATTTATCCAGAGATAAACAGAAGGAAAGGCAAAGACTAGGGTAGACTCAAGTAGTCAATACATAATTCTGCCTGGAGTGATCAGGAAGAATTTCTAGAACAGGAGGAATATAATCTGTGGCCTGATAGACACATGGAACCAAAAGAAAGCTATTAATAAATTCTAAATTAATCCAGAAATTCTAACTTACCAATAGGAATATAAGAAATAAGAAAAGAAGTCCACCATTTTGGGAGCCTCTCTTTCTTTCTTTTATTTATTTTTTTGCTATCCCTTTAGAATTATTTTGCTTTTCAGCTTGATTATAGTTGACAAATAAAAATTGTACATGGTAAGGTATACAAACTGATGTTTAGATGTACATATACATTGTCAAATGATCACCACTATCCAACTAATTAACATACCCATCACCTCACAGTTAACATTTTCTTTGTGTATATGTGTGTGTGAGATGAGAACACTTAACATCTACTCTTTTAGAAAATTTGAAGTATATGATACAATATTGTTCACTATAGTCACCATGCTGTGTACATTAGGTCTTCATAACTAATTTACCAACATCTCCCAGTCTCCCCCTTCCCACAACACCCGGCATATACACTTGTATGTAGAATCTAAAATAGTCAGACTCAAAGAGCAGAGGGTCATACCCTAGTCTAAGTACTAACTGATACTCGTAAGTTTTCAGATCCCTTTTGCCCTTCTAAAGTTACAACATGAGAGATGTCATGTTCAAACAAGTATCTTTATCTTAAGAATAAAATAATATTTTTAATAGAAAATTGTTTTTATCAGCTCAGGAAGGATCCAAATCTCTCAAAGACGAGTGGTAGTAAGAATTCCATATTTCAAAATCCATTCTGAAAATTACTAGTGGATCTGAAGAGCCAGGTACTTTAGAATGCATTTAGTTTACTAGATAAATGCTCCTAGAATTTGAATATCAGTTTAAAAACACTCTTAAGACTACTAAATTTGCACATTAGGCAAGCTGCTTCCTTTCAGGAACTTTTAAATAATAAGAATTTCAATATCTTATGACTTGTGGCTTTGAAAAATGTTTCCATTTCATTACTGTACGATTCACTCTTCTTTGCATTTATGAATATTCTAGAAAAAAAACAGAGCAGAAGTTGGACTTTTAAAAAGTTGATCTCTATTTACATTCAATTTGAATAAGCTTCTATTTAAACGGGGAAAGTAGGTTTCAAAATTTTAAACACTAATGAATAAGAAAAATGAAGATAATGCTATGTTTATTCTATTTGGTACTAATATGGAATGCTACTGGTGGTGTTTCTTTGTCATTTTAATCCCAGAAGGCTTTTTTTCCCCTAAACAATCTCTGCCACCTGCATTCTGTTTGAGATATAATCATTCAATGTCTACAAACAAGTGATAACATTATTATGCATTTCTGTCCCTTTCATTCTTTACAAGAGTGACAAATATCCCATTTCTTAGATCCAATAGCTCAGGCTGGGCACCAGCGGACTCATTAGGATTCCATTAATAAGCAGAGGCCTCTGGAGAGTCTAGCTTTTTCAAACCTCCGTCTATTCTATCTCCCACTCGATTTTCCCAACAAAAGCCTCTCTGGTTGGTATCTCTTTCATTTCACCATTCCCTTTTTAAAAAGAAACAATGGAAACAAAGTCCTAAGATTAGATTGGTGATATTGAAATGATTCTGACAGCAAGTGACAATGCTGCCAACCCGAAACGGGATGCTTACATTATTTATGAACACTAAATGTCACAGATTTCCCCTTCATCAGATAATTTCAGGAGACAGAACCGTTTCTGTGGGGTGAGAGGGAGTATGTGTACATGTGCTGCTCCCTCCCCTCCCTCTCCACGTCAGCCATTCCATATATCACACTGGCTCTGTGTCAAAATCTCCTCCCTGGGAAGAAAACAGGTGCACCTGACCATGTTTCAAGTTTTACTACAAGTCTCAGATCAGGTCACCTGATAGGGATGTCAAATGTGTTGTAAAACCAAATGGGACCCTCTGAAATGTGAAATCACTAGCAAATCCGCTAACTTTTTAAAAATTCTGTTTCCTATCCTCCCGTCAGAAGTCAATTATCAGAGGGAAATTACCAAGAGTTGAAAAGAAAAGACATTACCCCTCTGGCTCCCTGATCTATGTCTTGCTTTGGTGGCTGGGAAAGAGGGACTGGCATAATTAGAACACAACCAATGTCACCGGGAGTGTTAGTGTGAAAAGGAGATCGGAGTCCGCTATTCAGAGATATTTAACTAACATTTTCCAGGGAGCTCGAGTCTTTTTAGAGCTTCAGTTACTACATAGTTATGTACAGATTTATTTCATATCACACTGGCTTTTATAATCTCATGTGTCCAAGTTGAACAGTAAAACCTGTTTAAAAATCAAACATTCTATAACAGGTATCTTTTGTGGGGAAGTTTTTGCTTAATTATTGATCATTGAATATTTCATTTTCCGCATTTAAAGGAATCCTAGAGTTATTGAAGTCTGACCTTCCGTTTGTAGGTCAGGTGCCTGAGAACCCAAGAGGTTTTCTGAAAAATAATAATTTCAGTTTTTGAAATCAGATAGGAGGCTAAAAACAAAGCCTGCCTCTGGCCTTGCATTCTTTGAATTCAGCTAGAACTTAACACAGCAACAGTTACTTCTTCACCTACTGCACAAAAAGAGAACCATATTTCTACCATCATTTAGATTACAGGTTTCAAACATATCCATAAAATGCTAGATGTTTTATAAGCTAACAGGTGTTAGCTTATAAAAATGAGCAGGTCTTTTAAAAGCTGACTTCCAATAGAGGTTTAGTCAACTGAAAAAGAATTAGGCTAGTGCTAGAGACAAATTTAAATATTATGTGACGGTGCAAAGCATATATTTACTATTTACTCTCCCTGTTAGTGTCCACTGGCTCTTTTACAGAGTTTGTGGCAGATTACCTTTTTTTTCTTTTTTTGAGACCCAGTCTCTGTCATCCAGGTTGGAGTGCAGTGGCACGAACTCAGCTCACTGCCACCTCTGCCTCCCGGGTCCAAGTGACTCTCATGCCTCAGCCTCCTGAGTACCTGAGATCACTTACAGAGATGCACCACCATGCCTGGCTAATTTTTTTTTTTTTTTTTTTTTTTTAGTAGAGACAGGGTTTCTCCATGTTGGCCTGCTTCGTCTCAAACTCCTGGGCTCAAGCCATCCACCCATCTGGGCCTCCCAATATTTTGGGATTACAGGCATGAGACACTGCACTTTGCCCAGATTACCTTTTGGATATTATTATTCTATTTAAAAATTTTCACTATTTGAATTCTTAGTGTAGTTTGATTTGCTTTTCTTTTTTTTCTAACTTTAATCCTAATACCTTCACTGAGGTCTCAGATTCCATCCTAGGAAAGCAGCTCCCAAATCGTTCAGCTTATATAGTCCTTTAAGACTTCCAAATTCTTCAGGATGAAATACATACAAGATCAGCCAATCAACTGCCACTTTGCTTCCACTTTGCTTCGCCCCACAACTGCATATTGACTTCTACTAATGGTATAACTTCCTGTGTGTCATGATTCTTAGGTCTTTCTTCCTTTGCTCAGTTTTTTTAAAGATCACACCCCCCCTTCACTCCCATTTCAGGAAAGAAGGACAGGAAACAAGAGGTGGGAGAAGAAGGGAAGCATCCCCTGCTCCCTACAGGGATGGACGGCTTGCTGCTTTCTTGTTTCTTTCCCCGTCAGCTACTTGTTTGTTTTGCCTCTGACACCCTTTGACTCTTGTTTTTTTTTTTTCTTCTGTTTCATACTTCTGAGAGGTAACCATTGTTACATTGATTGTTCATGATTAGATGCTAATGATCAGTAACCATTATCCAGCACATTTTTCTTTTCTGGACCTCCTATGTGTCAGACATGTTAATAGCACTGCAGACGCAGCAATGAATGGAAAAAAAATCCTGCCATTATCAAGCTTGCATTCCACAAGGAGATAAAAAAAAAAATGTGCCTACTGGATTAATAAGTAACTGTACTCATCTGTTCTCATACTCCTATAAAGATCTATCTGAGACCTGGTAATTTATAAAGAAAAGAGGTTTAATTAACTCACAGTTCCACACACTTAACAAAAAGCATAACTATGAGGCCTCAGGAAACTTAGAGTCATGGCAGAAAGCGAAGGGAAGCATGCATGTTCTTCACATGATGAGAAAGAGAGAGAGAGAGAGAGAGAGAGAGAGAGAGAGAGAGAGAGAGAGAGAAGGGGAAAGCGCTACATACTTTCAAATAACCACATCTCATGATACTTTACTATTACAAGAACAGCAAAGGGGACATCTGCTGCCATGGTCCAATCACCTCCCACCAGGCTCCTTTAACATGAGGAGATCACAATTCGACATGACATTTGGAAGGGGACACACAGCCAAACCATATCAGTAATATAACAAATTATGATTAATGATTTAGAGGAAAAAAAGTCATGCAACTGGTTTATTGAATAGCAAATATGATTTTGTCTCTCTGTGTCTGTGTGTACTGGGGGAAAATTTAAGAGCTATGTTGCAACAGATAATCAGAGAAGCAATCATTATACAGTGACATTTCAGTAGCGACCACACGGAGATGAGGAAATAACCTTTGATGAGTGACATTTGGGAAAGAATATTCAAGCAGAGAATATACAAGTAGACAGTGCTGATATGGAAGACACACTTTGTTAGCAACTGGATGGACAGAACTGCCATTTACAGAAATGAATTTAAAAAGATTACCTTTTTTATAGGCATGTGGTACATCAGAAGTTTAACTTTGGCCCTCTTTAATTTGAGGTTTCTAATAGACAACTATTAATAATTAAGGTAGGTAGCTTTGTATAAATATAAGCCTGGAGCTCAGACAAGGAAAAATACTGGCATGGAAATGTGAATTTGGAGTCATCAGAATGGAGCTGGTGCTTAAAGATACGAGATGAGATCTTTTTTTTTTTAATTTTTATTTTTTTATTATACTTTAAGTTCTAGGGTACATGTGCACAACGTGCAGGTTTGTTACATATGTATACATGTGCCATGTTGGTGTGCTGCACCCTTTAACTCGTCATTTCATTAGGTATACCTCCTAACGCTATCACTCCCCCCTTCCCCCATTTAGAGGGTGAATGGTTTTAGAAACAAGTTCCGGGAACTAAGGGTGGGGCCTTCTAACATCTAGAGATCTCTAACATTTAGAGATCTGGGAAATGAGGGGAAAAATCAGCAAAGGAGGCTATGATTCTTTTATGTGTCAACTAGGCTAGGCTCTAGCACCCAATTATTTCACCAAACAGGTATTGTCGTAAACGTATTTTGTGGATATGGCTAACATCCATGCTATTAAGTAAAGGAGACTCCCCTCCATAAGGTGAGCGGGACTTATTCAATCAGTGGGAAGGCCTTAAGAAGAAAAATTTAGGTTTCCCTGAGAAGGGGGAATTCTGCCTCCAGATTGTAGCATTAAATTCTTGCCTGAGTTCACAGTCTGTCAGCCTGCCCTATAGATTTCAGATTAAAAACTACAGTATCAACTCCTGCCTGAATTACCAACTTGCTGACCTGCCTTACAGATTTTAAACTAGCTAGCATCCCCTTCCCCCGACCCCACCCACTAATCACGTGAGCCAATTTCTTAAAACTTTTCTCTCTGTCCATTGAGAAAGGCCACACAAAAGAAAGGATGTTCTTCAAAAAAAAAAAAAAGTAAAGTATCAAGAAAGAAGTGGTTATATGTATATCCTGCTGTCTACAGGTTCAGTAAGTTGCATACTTAAAATTGACTACAGGATTTGGCAAAGTAGTATCTACAGTAGCATTCATTAAATGTTTAGATGAGTTGGTGAGGATGAAGTTTGTGCAAAAGAGAAAAGACCTGGAGAAACTGTAGACAAAGTATATGTACCTTTTTATTGATACAAAGTAGATGTACATATGTTGGGGATACATGTGATACTATGATACACTGATGTACTGTGTAGTGATCAAATCAGGGTAACTGGGATATCCATCACCTTAAATATTTCTTTTCTTTATGCTGAGAACATTTGTTCTCTACGAGGTATTTTAAAATATACAATAAATTATTGTTAACTGTAATCACCATACTGTCTATCAAATACTAGGCATTATTTTCTCTATCCAACTGTATTTTTGTACTCATTAATCAACCTCTATTCATTATTTCTAACCCCTTACCTTTCCCAGCCTCTGTAACCACCAGTCTACTCCCTATCTTCATGAAATCCAGTTTTTTTAGCTCCCATATGTAAGTGAGAACATGCAGCATTTGTCTTTCTCTGCCTGGCTTATTTCACTTAACATGATGACCTCCAGTTCCACTCATGTTGCTGCAAATGGCAGGATTTCATTCTGTCATATGGCTGAATAATATTCAATTGTGTACATACACCATATTTTCTTTATTCATTCATCCACTGCTGGACACATATTGATTTAATATTTTGACTATTGTGAATAGTGCTGCAATAAACATAAGAGGCAGATATTTCTTCAATATATTGATTTCCTTTCTTTTGGATATAAACCCAGTAGTGGGATTGCTGAATCATATTGTAGTTCTGCATTTAGTTTCCTGAGGAACACCCCTCCTGCTTTTCACACTGGTCTTACTAATTGACATTCCCAAAACCATGTATGAAGGCTCCACTTTCTCCACATCCTCACCAGCATTAGTTACTCAGCCTTTTGGTGAAAGTTGCTTTAACTGGGTGACATGATATCTCATTGTAGTTTTGCTTCTCATTTCCCTGATGACTAGTGATGTTGAGCATTTATTTTCATATATTTGTTGGCCATTTACGTATCTTCTTTTGAGAAATGTCTATTCAGGTATTTTTCCCATGTCTTATTTGAATTGCTTTTCTTTCCTATTGAGTTTGTAAAGCTTTTTTATATATAGGCTGGTTATATGTTGATTTGGTATCCTGCAAATTTACTGATTTTTTTTTTTATCAGTTCTACTTAGTTTTTTTTTGGGGGGGTGGAGTATTTAGGCTTTGTAGTCATAAGAAAATGACACCTGTGAATACGGCTAATTCGACTTCATCTTTTCCAGCTTGGATGTCCTTTATTTCTTTCTATTATATAATTTCTCTGGCTAGGACTTTCAGTATTATATGGTCTAAAAGTGGTGAGAGTTGGCATCCTTGTTTTCTTCTAGGTTTCAGAGAAAAAGCTTTCAATTTTTTCCCATTCAGTATAATGTTAGCTGTGGTTTGTCATTTATGACCTTCATTGTTTTGAAGTATGTTCCTTCTCTATGCAGTTTATTGAGAGTTTATATCATAAAGGGATGTTAAATTTTATTGAATGTTTTTTTCATTCAGTACTGAAATAATCATATGGTTTATCTTCTTGGTTCTGTTAATGTAATGTATCAGGTTTACTGATTTGTGTAGGTTGAACCATCCTTGCATCACTTTGATGATTCTCTCTTGATCATAGTGATAAATCTTTGTAATGTATTATTACATTTGTTTTGCTAATATTTTGTTGAAGATTTTTGAATCTACATTCATCAGTGATATTGATATAAAGTTATTATTTTGTTTGTTTTTTTATGTCCTTGTCTGGGTTTTGTATCAAGATAACACTGGCTTCACATAACAAGTTTGAAAATATTCACCCCTTTTTAATTTGTTTTAAAAATCTGAGTATAGTATTAGTTCTTTTCAAAAGTTTAATAAAATTCAGAGGCGTAGCCATCAGTTATTGGGCTTTTCTTTGACTGGAGCCTTTTTAGTATGGCATCAGTCTTGTTCCTTTTATTGGTTTGCCCAGGTTTTCCACTTATTTATGGTTCAATCTTTGTAGGATATATGTATCCAGGAATTTATCCATTCTTTCTATGTTTTCCAATTTGTTGGCGTACAGTTTTTTATAACAGTCTTTAATGATATATTGTATTTCTGTGGTATCAGCTGTTCTATCTCCTTTTTTGTTTCTAATTTTATTTAATTATGTCTTCTTTCTTTTCTTTCTTCTTTTTCTAGCTAAAAATTGTTGATTTTGTTTCTCTTTTTAAAAAACAACTCTCCCCACAGTGCGATACCACCTTACTCCTCCAAGAATGGCCATAAGAAAAAAAAAATCGATAAACAGTAGATGTTGGCATGGTGATGGTGATCAGGCAACACTTCTACACTGCTGGTGTGAATGTAAACTAGTACAGCCACTATGGAAAACAGTGTGGAGACTGCTTAAAGAACTAAAAGCAGAACTATCATTTGATTTAGAAACCCCACTACCGGGTGTCAACCCAGAGGAAAAGAAGTCATTATTCGAAAAACATACTTGCACGTGCATGTTTATTATAGCAGCACAATTTACAATTGCAACCCAAATGCCCAACAATCAATGAGTGGATAAAGAAACTGTTATATATATATATATACATATGTGTGTGTGTGTATGATATACATCTATGATATATACATATATTATATGATATACATAGCATTACATATACTACTACTCAGCCATAAAAAGGAATGAATTAACAGTATTTGCAGGGACCTGGATGAGATTGGAGGCTATTATTCTAAGTGAAGTAACTCAGGAATGGAAAACCAAACATCCTATGTTCTCACTGATATGTGGGAGCTAAGCTATGAGGATGCAAAGGCATAAGAATGATACAATGGACTTTGAGGACTTGCGGAGAACAGTGGAAACAGGTCAAGGGACAAAAAAATAAGCAAAAAGTGAAAAGCAACTTTTGATTTTATTGATCTGTATATTTTTTAGAATCAATGTTATTTATCTCTAGTCTAATCTTTTATTTATTTTCTGCTACTCATTAGGGATTTGGTTTGTTTTGCTTTTCTCATTTCTTGGGATGTATTGTTCAGTTGTTTATTTAAAATCTTTTCTTTTTTTTTTTTTTTTGAGACAGAGTTGTGCTCTGTCACCCAGGCTGGAGTGCTGCGGTGCGATCTTGGCTCACTGCAACCTTCACCTACTGGGTTCAAGCGATACTCCTGCCTTATCCTCCCAAGTAGCTGGAATTACAGGTGTGTGCCACAATGCCTGGCTATGTTTTTGTTACTGTTGTACTTTTAGTAGAGATGGTGTTTCACCATGTTGGCCTGGCTGGTCTTGAACTCCTGGCCTCAAATGATCCACCCATTGCAGGCACCCAAAGTGCTGGGATTACAGGCATGAGCCACTGCACCTGGCCAAAAATTTTTCTATTTTTTTGATATAGGTATTTATTGCTATAAACATCCCTCTTAGTACTGCTTTTGCTGTAACTCATAGATTTTGGTATGTTTATATTTTCATTGTTTTAAGAATTTTTAAAACTTTCTTATCAATGTATTTATTGACTCATTTGTCATTCACAAGTATGTTGTTTAATTTCCATGTATTTGTGTAGTTTCCAGTGTTCCTCTCGTTATTGATTTCTAGTTTTATTCCACTGCAGTCTGAAAAGATACTTGATACGATTTCAACTTTTTTGAACTTATTGAGACTTGTTTAGTGGCCTAACATATGATCTACTCTGAGGGATGTCCCGTGTGCTGATGAAAAAAACGTATATTCTGCAGCAGTTGAGTGAAATGTTCTGTAAATGTCAGTTAAGCACATTTGGATATATGCAACTTTTTGAGAAGTTTTGCTATAATTGACAGAAGGAAGATGAAGTGATACTAAGAATGTGATGTGCAGAGGAAGTTTTTATAAGACGGGACAAATAACAGTACAGTTATTTGTTGACATGATTACCTAAAAGACATGGAAGAAATTTTGCAGGAATATAGCCGGCATTTTTGCCATCCTAACCATAACCCTGTGACTCACCCTAGAGGTCAGCTCAGCTGTGGTGGACAGTTCCCTACCTTCTCTCATCCAGATGTCTCCTTACCTTCAGTACCTCTGTCTCTATGCTGGAGGGCTATTTTTGGATCATGGTAGGCCAGAATTCCAGAATGTTAATACTCATAGGAGTAACTCTCAACTAGTATGAGATGGAATTTGTGGACAAGTCACCCAGTTTTCTCTGCCCTCAAAGAATGCTGTTTTGTCATGTTCTGCAGCTTCTCTCAGGAACCCAGGGAGACTGAATCAGAATTGTTGGTCTCCTCCCTTTCCCGTCTCATTTCCTAATTTCTTCAGTGTGTTCCTGGAATCCCTGTTAATGCAAAATCCTGGCTGGCCGGGCGCGGCGGCTCACGCCTGTAATCCCAGCACTTTGAGAGGCCGAGGCGGGCGGATCACGAGGTCAGGAGTTGGAGACCAGCCTGGCCAACATGGTGAAACCCTATCTCTACTAAAAATACAAATAATTAGCCAGGCATGGTGGTGCGCCCCTGTTGTTATCCCAGCTACTCAGGAGGCTGAGGCAAGAGAATCACTTGAACCCAGGAGGCGGAGGTTGCAGTGAGCGGAGATCAAACCACTGCACTCCAGCCTGGGCAACAGAGCAAGACTCTGTCTCAAAAAATAATAATAATAATAAAATAAAATAAAGCAAAATATGTGCCTCCAAATATTTGACTTTGGATCTGCTTTTAGGTAAACCCAAATTAAGACAAGGAGGAAAAATAAAAGGAATTTGTTTCAACTCCTTTGAATATTTGTGAATGTGAGAGTTTAAGGGATCTATTTCAAAAATGAAAGTTTCTCCTTATTTAAGATAATGGCCAGTACATTTAAGGCAATAGATGAGAATATATGTATGTAGATCGAGGTAGTATGGTAGATGTGGCGGAAAGAACCTGTGATAATTCTTTTCCAAATGCTTTTTTATTCTCAAGTTGTTACTTGAAAGTGAGGCTAGAAGACTGTATTTTAGAAGTTTGGGTCATAAAAAGGTTTTAAAAAACTTAAAGAGGTAAGTGGAGTAAGGGAAAACCGTAGGATTGCCAAGGCTTTACATGAGGTTAAACTAAAAAGAGAATAAGAGTGTCTTATCTGCCCAAATTTTGCTGGGTGTAGATGTAGACGTGAAGAAAGCCTGGAGTTAACATCAAGCGGGTTTGAAGTTTTGCCAAACGAAGATGGGAGCTTAGACAAGGAAATGTAGGGTATATACAAAAGAGTAATGTGAGATCTGGACCATAGAAACAATATGTGAACATAGAGGAGAGGTTTGAGACAGAGAATAGTGTAGAATAAATGGATTATAGAACAGGATGAGGTCTGATAACCTTAAAATGGAAAATGGGAAGAATGTGCAGTTAGAATTAAGGGCAAGATTGTGAGAATGACAATGGAGGGGACAGATGGGACAGGGACATAATTATCAATATAGCTAATGTTTCCTGAGGAGATCCATCTTAGCACTGCACAAAACAAATTATCTTATTTAAGTCTTATAAAACTCCCATAGATAGACAGCACTATTATATCTATTGTTGCAAGTAAGTAAAAAAAATAGATAAAAGCATTTCCTTAATATATTAATATGTCTGGGAGAGGTAGATGTTAAGGCCAGAATTCAATCTCAAATCCTTGCACATTTAAATTATCTTCTCACAAAATTATATAATAATTATTTTTTTTAAAAAAAAAAAAACATGATTCTAGACACAAAGTAGGTGCTTAATAATTATTGATAAGTAAGAGATCACTAAAATCATTCTGTGTGATACTTGGGCAACTCTGTCTAAGAAATCTGACTTTGAAATATTTTATCGGCTAGGCGTGGTAGCTCACACTTGTAATCCCAGCACTTTGGAAGGCTGAGGCAGCCACATCACTTGAGGTCAGCAGTTTGAGACCAGCCTGGCCAACATGGCGAAACCCTATCTCTACTAAAAATACAAAAATGAGCAAGGTGTGGTGGTACATGCCTGTAATCCCAACTACGTGTATGGCTGAGGCATAAGAACCGCTTGAACCTGGGAGATGGAGGTTGCAGTGAGCCGAGGTCACGCCACAGCACTCCTGCCTGGGGGACAGAGTGAAACTCTTTCTCAAAAAAAAAAAAAAAAAAAAAAGGAGGAAAGAAAGAAGGAAGGAAAATATTTTATCTCTGAAAAAAACCCTACATTATTTTTCCATATAGCAAAACCTGTGGGCACTGATAAATACATACAATAGTGTGTGTGTGTGTGTGTGTGTGTGTGTGCTTTTGCAATAACGTATGTGTGTGTTAGGTTTATTTTCCTGCAAATAAACCCATCTCAATCCTCAAGCGGTGATCTTGTCAGTTCTCATAAGCTACACACAATCAGCACAGGTCAGTATGTGCCTGGATTAAACTCCAAGGATGAGGCAGGTGCAGGTCTGGAGCTGACCTGGTATTTCAACAAGTATAATTCTTCTGTAAGTGTTAGGTGCGAACAACACGCTGGTAGCAGTATGTCCTGCTGTATCAGACCTCAGATTGTTTGAATACTGCACTCCAGCTTTTAACTACTTTCTCTACCTGCACACTTAGTATCGGGCAATGTCACCTACACAATTATATTGCATTTGGGCTGGGCTCAGTTCCTCTTGCACCCCACCTCTTTGCACCTGGACAGAAAATGAAAGTGCTCATAGAATAAGCATCACAGGTGACAGAGCACTAAGACTCAGAATGAGAGACTGACAGAAAATACTTCATGAACTGTGAATGGCTGAGGCTTCCTTGTGAGCTGAAGAGAGCTAAAAGCCTAATTCAGCTCATTTCTACTCATTAATCACAAGAGATGAATGGTGTCTGCTGTCCCAAATTTCGCTTGCAGATGGAAATTAATTAGTAGATTACTCACTTAAAATGTTTTTATACATTTTCGAATGTCTTCTATATCTTAGTCATCAGTTGTAATCTTGCTTTTGTTTTCTCATTTAACCCTGATAAAACTCCTATACAGTAAATACTCTTACGGAGGGCTCTTTGCATTTTATCCACTCATTATTCAATTCCCTTTATTCTGGTAAATACATTTATGTGTCTCTGTTATCAAACTGGCATCAGGCTTACTGCATGTACACTCTAGGGATGGACTGCGAGCTATAATTCAAGACTAGGTAATCAAAGTACATTGTTCATGGATGGACAAATGTTCCATGAAGTCCAATGAGATAAACTTCTGGAAATATTGTTCAAACTGAGGAAAAGGAAAATGTTTTTACCTAATATGATGACGTGAGAGGGGAGTTGCTGGGGACCACTTACTTACCCATTCCCTTTGACAGCTTGCCTTAGAGAAAAGCCAAAATGGTGGAAAGTATGCCCCGTTATCTTTTCTTTCTTTTTTTAAAAAGTTTGAAAGAAATTTGTTGTTACTTGTAACCAGAATGATACTACCCCCTATATTCACTATTTCCATATTGTATCTAAGAAAATTGCAGCTCAGAGATGCTCAGAAGTTTCTTACTTTACACATTATCTTTTGTAGGAATGAAGTCACAATTGGTAATGAAGTAATACTGATTTTTAAACCACCTTTTTTTCATATAGCAACTAATTGCTGCCTGTTTTTGATGTAGTAATTTGAAATTATTTTTAAAGAGTTTTTATTGAGAATGAAAAATATGGAAAAATAAAACTTATTTCCTAGCCCAAGGTAGATGACCATTTCAAAAAAAAAAAAATAGGAAGGTTTTCAACTACTTTGCCCTTCTATCTGAAATTCCTTCAAATGAAGAAGAAGAACAAAGCAGAGACAACTGGTTTAATGAGCTTAGAAAGCACTAACTCCATATACAACATCATTTCTACTAGTAGTGGTTATCGTGCTTTCATCACTTCCTATATTTCAGTCACCATGAAAAGTACTTCACATATCTTCCCAGTGAATCTTTGAAATCACCAAATGTGGAAAATTCTATTAATATTAATTAGTACTCTAAATTAATAAGATAGATCCCCAAAATATAACATTTTTTCCGAAAATAAAAATCTAGCAAATATAGACAGTCCAAGATTACGATGGTGCCACTTAAGATTCAACTTTACAATGGTACAAAAGCAGCACACTTTCAGGAGAAGTCATACTTTAAGAACCCATACAACCCTTCGGTTTTTCATTTTCATTGCATTAGATATTCCACACTGTATTATAAAATAGGGTTTGTGTTAGAAGATTTTGCCCAACTATAGGCTAATGTCAGTGTTTTGAGCACATTTAAGGTAGGCTAGGCTAAGCTATAATGTTCAGTAGGTTAGGCATATTATGTGCGTTTTGACTTACAATGTTTTCAATTTACGATGAGCTTATTGGAATGTAACCCCAGTTTAAATCAAGGCACATCCATAGTAGGCTGTGACTTTAATTCAGTTCTGAAATTATAATGTAGAGTTCATGCTATAGTTATTCTTAAATAGAGTACAATGCACATTTTATCTTCCATTACCTCATTTAAATTACATAAAACAACCTTAAGTTAACTCATAGAGTTAATGACAGAAGATTACTTACAGCATATTCTCATACAAAATTATTTTCCCCTTATTCTTTTGGTGAGTTTGTTTGGTTTTTCACTTTTCCTAATTTAGTATTTTCTTATTCTCTTTAGGTCAATGAGAGAAGATAAGATTTCACAGTGACATAGATGTTGTCTCCTCAGGATGCCCAATTCACACTTTATTTTTGACTTCTAGATGGGGACAAAATCACTTTTCCTCTCATTAATACAGTATTTATGATCCTATGCAAGCCACAATGGAATGCATTATGATCCTATGCAAGCCACAATGGAATGCATTAAATATAAAACCCATCTTCCTTGTTCTGTTCACACACACACACACACACACACACACACACACTGAAGTATGTAAACAAGATACGTCATTTTCATTTTATTAATACACATACTGAGGCAAAGGAAGTAAAGTGATGATCGTGATGATGATAACACTAATGAAAATCTACAGCCATAAAACACAAGGTGCCTTAGATTAAATGAGGAAAGTGACCTAACCCAATCTTACTATCAATTACATCTCTTTTCCTTTGTACAATGACACATTGATCCCTCTGATTACCTCTACTGCTTTGCCTCTATCCAATTACTACCTTACTCCAGTACAAAAAGGGGAGGGTAAATCCACAGCTAGAGTATTCATCAAGGCTCATGTTCAATACTAGTATCTCTTAAGGAAAATTAGAATCAAACAGATTTAGATTTTGCTTCTGATTCAATCATTTAAAAAAATTATCCCAAGCATCAAGGCCTGTTTCTTAAAATGAGAAGGATGCCTATTGCAACCTTTATGCAATAACTAATAGTCCCAAAATTTTACAATGAATGGGATAAAAAGAAGAGAGACACACAGTGAGAAAAAGTTAATCTCATTATTACCAACACAACCTCTCCCTTCAACACTACTCTCCTATTTTGTTTAAGGTATTTAATGTGATAAGCCAGATATGAATTCATGTTGTGTTTTGGTTAAAATTGTATGCATTTTGAGTGCCTAATAAATGCTTGGCAGAAGGCTTATATAGTAGAAACTCAGTAATGGTTACTAAATGAATAGAGAATTCATATTAATATAAAAACTTTAGAAATTTCATTCATAACAAGAACATTAGATGCTTATTCCTATGATTTTGATAAATTACTATGGTATTAGCAAATGACAGAGAGAAGATAATTGCTTCACGTTTTGGAAATCACTTAACCATTTGTTTCTACTTATTTATTTTAGAGGCAGGGCAAAATCTGAGACAGAAAAAGTTCAGCTCTCCAGTCATAAACTAATTTTATCAAAAATGAAAATGATGATAGCAGCTAAGCACAGGTTGAATATCTCTGATCTGAAATGCTTGAGACCAGAAGTGTTTTAATTTCATATTGGCTCAGATTTTGGGACATTTTTACTCAGCATTTCTAATCCAAAAATATTAAATCTAAAATTCTCCAATGATCATTTTTTTGGAGTGTCATGTTGGTGCTCAAAAGTTTTGGATTTCAGAACATTTTGGATTTCAGGTTTTGGGATCAGGGATACTCAATTTCTATGCATATTAGTAAGAATCTGAAGCGTTTTCCATATGCGATTTATCTTGTTAAATTTTCTTTATCAATTTCTGAGCTAGATATGATTGATTAAGTGCTAGGAAAAGATTTAGCGATTTATGCAAGGTCATGTGAAAACTGTGGGCATTAGATTTATAACTCATCTTCTAATTTCCATGTCTGTGGTTGCATGTATCTCACAGACTGCCTATTTATTGATATGATGAGAGATTTGACTCTATCAATAGTCAAATATATGAATAAAACATTATATATAATAAAATACTGCACAACACTGAGAACAAACGAACTACTATGTCTATACACGATGTGCATTAATCTATTAAATAAAACGTTGTAGAAAGAAAGCAGACACAAAGAGTATGTACAATACCCTTTCACTTATGTAATGTTTAATTATAGTCTAAGATATTAGAATTCAGGTTACCTTTGGGCATAAGACACAATAACAGGAGGGAGGACAAAATGGAACTTTTGGAGAACTGGGAATGTTCTGATTCTTGATTAAGGTTCTGTCTTCACAGGTGTCTTCTTTTTGTGACATGACTGCTCATATGTTTGTTCACTTAAGAAGTACAGGATTTTCTGTATGTAGCCTATAATTCAATAAAGTTGTTTGTTTGTTTGTTTGTTTTTGAGATGGAGTCTCACTCTGTTGCCCAGGCTGGAGTGTAGTGGCTCAATCTCACGTCACTGCAACCTCCACCTCCTGGGTTCAAGTGATTCTTCTGCCTCAGCCTCCTGAGTAGCTGGGACTACAGGTGCGTGCCACCATGCCCAGCTACTTTAGATCAGGAGTTCAAGACCAACCTGGCCAATATGGTGAAACCCTCTCTCTACTAAAAATAAAGTTTTATTAAAATAACAAATGCTAAAAAACAAGACTGATAACAGGCAACATTTTCAAAAGGTAAAAAAAAAAAGTAAACTATAGGAAAAATCCTGAAAATTCAGAGTGTGTATATGTGTGTGTGTGTATATATATATATATATATATATATATATATACACACACACACACACATCATTCATTACATCTTAAAATATGCTTTTGTTATACGGTGTTTTATTTCTATCTTGGTCATTTTTGTTAATACCGAAATGCTTGGGAATTTCCAAAAGAAAGGAACAGATTTTGATGTGTGCAGATTGATTCAGTGATAAATGTGTTGGATGGGGGGACTGCTTTGTCTCACCGTTTCAGGAAAATATTATTAAAAAATTATATACTAATTTTACAGCTTAAATAAAATCAACAAATTCCTTAAACAAAAACTTACCAAAAGTGACTCCCAAAGGAAAGCGAGTATTTGAATATATCTCTGTAAAATTACAGTTTTGAATCTGTTATTAAACATGCATCTGAAAAACTTCTGGGCCAGAATGGTTTCACTGGTAAATTACATCAAACATTTCAGGAAGACATAATGCCACACTTGCAAAAATATTTTAAATAAATAGAATAGGTATACCAGTACCACACTTGTTTTATGAAGTTAGTATAACTCTAAAATTAAAACTTGACAAAGATATCATAAGAGAATAAAATTATAGAATAAGATCCCTTATAATCACAGACTCACATATTCTTATATGTGTTAGAAATTCATTTTCAGAAGCATATAAAAGGATACTAGTTTATGACTGTGAAGGGAAGAATACGCCCCCCAAAGATGCCCAGGTGCTAATTCCTGGAACTTTCAAAATCAGCTTATGTGACAAAGGAAAATTAAGGTAGCAGATAGAGTTAAGGTTACTAATCAGCTAAACTTAAATATTAAATAGGTTTGGTTGGGTTACCTGGATAGAATCAGAACGGTCCTTGTAAGTAGAACAGGGAGGCAGAAGACAGAGAACAGTGAGATGGTAGAGTGAGAAGGACTCAGTCCAATGTTCTTGGCCAACAAAGTATGACTTGTGTAATTTGAGAGTCAATACAGGAGTTGGTATTAACTGCAGGTATTTTTTAAAAAATTATTTTGAGTTCAGGGGTACATATGCAGGTTTCTTACATAAGTAAATGTGTCATGGGGGTTTTTGTGCAGATTATTTCATCATCCAGGTATTTAACTTAGTACCCATTTGTTACTTTTCCTGATTCTCTCCTCCCTTCCACTCTCCTCCCTCTGTAGGCACTGTGGGTCATTTTTAAGCTTAAAAACTTTATTATTGTAAAAATCAATAAAATAAATTATATCCAATTTTACATAGATGTGAATTCATGGAGATTTTAATAAATCTGCTACTTTGCCTGAATTTAAACACTATTAAAATTAGGCAAACCTGCACTGAATAAATTCAGTCAAGGACGTTGGGCGGTTATATAAATACCTGCTAATTTCAGGGAGTATAACTTTAAAAAGATAGTATAAATGATGAATGATAGATTTAATAATGCAGACAGGGTAGAAGGACATGTAAAATTTTGATTACATGGAGAAAAATATTGATACATCCTATATTCACACTCTATGGAATATCTTTTGCACTATGGTTCCAATAGGAACTCTGGGGCAAGTGTATTAGTTCAGTCATACTCCAGGAGCTTGTCAGGAATGCAGATTCTCAGACCCTACCCCAGACCAATTGAAGCAGAATCTAACACTGTCACAAGATTGGAAATGTGTGTTTGCATTACATTTTGATGATATGCTATTTAGAGAAGGAGCATGGAATTATAGTCAAATAAGTTAAAATGATAGGGTTAGAATGTGTATGTACAGAATCAGAATCATTTTTATTTTTACTGCTCTTTAAATTTCTAACCAATATATGTATCCCAGTATGCTCTACATTACAGCCCATAAATATTCCTAAAATGAAGAAATTGATTTTATTTCTGGAAGTTTATTTTCTGCTAAATTAATACAAACGGAAGGAAGACAAAAATTAGAAATAACATATAATTGTAATACATAAGACTTTAAAAGAGAATGAATATTTAACACATAGAGGTCAAATAAACTAGGGACATTCCTACCATAGGTTAGAAATTATCTAAAATATTATTACCATAAAATTTATAATAATGAGAAAAGAGTTTGTGATATAAAAATGAGTAATAAAGAAGCAAACTTATATATGTATTATGATCACAATCAATCAAATGAACATTAAAGACTAAGCATATTTCAAAGGAACATTTCAAGAGTTTACTCAAAGCTGAGTTTATTCCTTTGCCAGTGGAACCATAAGTCATTTAAAAATTTTGTTCAGTTGATATAATTTTTCTAACGTCTTTAGCCAGATATATTAATTTTAAACAAAAAAATTAAATTAATTGGGAAAATACTGTTTGGACATGAAGACACCAAAGGCTAAGATTGGGATTCTTTTTGCTGAGTATGAATACACATAAATAAATACACGCAATAAAATAGGGCAGGAGAAAAAATTCTAAGTTGTCCTAAATTCCTTCTCTTACTGAAAATAGGACAATGAAACAAGAATTCGGACTTGCTCTAAATTCCCTGTTTTTGCTAAGTCAGCATTAATAAGAGAGAAGGTGGCATTTTTGACATATAGTTCTCACTGGCACTCAGAGCACAGTTACTGCCCACCAATGTGTAACTGAAGTTAACTCTTGGAGAGTCATTTCCCCCTCTCCAACTATAAATATGTAGAGAATTATCTGTGAATATAGCAGAGAAAAGTGGGTGGAAGGGGAGGGATCCACGGAGTTATTTTAAAATGTCTACAGCAATCTGTGACCCAGCTTCACCTTGGGTAGCAGAGTGAAACTAAGAAATGACTCTGTTTTCCACTTCTCTTCTAAAAGGTCTTGCTTTCTAGACCTCTTTGGTCAAAATCAATCTATGTTAATTTTGAATAGGCCAGATCATAATTTAAATATAATGGAAATATAGATGCCTATTATTTTTAACAAATATTATCACACTGCATTCATGAATTAAAATATTTGATAGCAAATAAGATCAACTTATAGAATCATGACAAACACACTTAATTTGTTTATCCTAAATAATATAATATCTTAATTCTACATAATTTGAAATGGATTTTCACACAAGATATCTTTAAAAGTTTAATATGGATAACTGAAAAACTTTGAAACACCAAACCAGCAACCCTAAGAGGTTCATGATTATAAATATACTACTACTCTGACTGCTATCTGTAAGCAATACCATGGTTAATAAAGAAAAAAAGACAGTAACAACACTACAGTCACATTACCAATATTTTTACCATGTGCCTGTTTGCTTCTGAAAGAATCAGTCACTCACCAGAATGTTATGAAGATGACTTTAAACCGATATTCCTGTTCCCACTCTTACCATCTACTCTGGGAAAGTCTTCAGTCAGGAAGGCCACTGACCTTGGGCACTGAGACATTTCCCCCTATACATCCCCGCAAAAAGTAAGCAAGCTTTATCAGAACCTTCTATCCTTTATCCTTTGAAGCAATTATTTCTGTTTTCTAAAGCAATATTAGATAACATCTCTTACAATTCAATTGTCACAAGTACGTCATATTATATAGTTTTACAAATTTAGCATTCTCAAGCAAAAGAAAGTAACATAACATGAAGCATGCACTTTTACCTCATTCCATATGATTGATATAAGATCACTGATTCTTAGAATTAGAACGGTTCTTATAATTACTTTGTTTCTCAGTAATGTTGATTTATTGTGTTAAAGAATGTGTTAAGCCCTCCACCCAAAGTTGAAACAGACTCTACCATTTGTAATATTCCAGAAAGAAATTGATTAACAGATATTTCTTATACTTGAATGTAAATTCCAAAGTGGGAGGGATACTTCATCATCATTCTATATTCACATAACACAGTGCTTAAACATTACTAGGTTCTTAGTAAACTTAAGATGGCTTGGTGTTCATGTTGAAGTGGCATATAAAGTAAACACAGTAAGTGATAAGGATGCAAATGTTCTTCCTTACATTAAACTAGCATCTCCTTGTACTGTCTAATCATTGCTTCTATTTCTGAGCATTAAAGCCAACCATAAGTTGGCATCAAGCAGATTCACACAACAACAAAAACTACCTTCAAGTTACATCAGTCAGTATTTCTGAAGATTTATCACAAAATCAGTGACAGAATTAATAGAGGTGGTGGTAGAGATTGATTACTATTGAAGGAAGGGGGGCAGGAAAATTATTTTAAGAAAGAAGTTAGCAGCTGGACAAAGATTGTTGAAACAATATGCAATATCAAGAGTACACATGAAAAGTTATATTAAGAAAATTAAAAGAAATGTATCCATAATGCAAAAGAAAACACTAGAGTGAAGGGCAGAGTGAGGGACACACTACACAATTTCTCTGGAAAATTATTAAGAGGTTAGGTAAGAAAAACTTTTATTTCCTTGTAATAAATTTTTAATCCATAAATTCCAAATGTACCAATCACTTATCTGAACAACTTTTTATCCTAAGTTACATTTGACATAACCCAATAAATAGTGGTAAAGATTTTAAATGGTGTTATTGTGTCAATATTTGTAGAATGCACAAACTTTGGTCCAAGGTACCTAAGCTATTTGAAGGTAAAATTACCTAAAATTTCTTCTTTACATATTTTTTTCAAAATCAGTATTCTCCTAGAAGATATAGTATCCCAGAGGTGTCTGGATTATTGTCCACTCTTTAAAAGATTATTTTAAATGAAAAACAAGGCCCTTTCCCCCAGTAGATCCACATTTGTTTGATTTGATTTGAAGGGTTCTCTTTCATGGGTTCTTGCTGAGATTTTTCATAACAAAGCTGTGGGGGCTTTGCCCTGAGCCACATAGTTACTTGCCCATCTTCACTTAATGGTGCTCATAAAAATCGCTGAATCAGAGCGAATGGTCTGTGTTGTTCCCACTGCCCCAGTCCTTACAGCACTTGTTAGGGGTTCATTGATTGCTATTGGGAACATTCGCTAAGGGTCTGTGGCTTGGGTATTGAGCAGAAACTTCTCCAAGGAGTTTTGTTTTTCTTTGTTTTTGTGTTTTAAACAGTGTTGAGAAATGCTTCAGATATGATCTTGCCTCTGAAATCCAATTCTTTCAAGTTGTTTTAATCTCTCTCACTATGTGGCTTTCGGAAGCTTTCACATCCTGTATCTTTAAACGTCCTCTGTTCACCTTTGCAAGCATTGTCCTTGTAATATTGAAAGTAAGATAGGTCTGCTACTTTTGTAATAAAAATGAACACATCAGACTTATTTATTAAGGGCAATATTTTAAGTACACAAAGGACATAAGTACCTCTCACTGAGCTCCTT
The DNA here is from genome assembly GCF_007565055.1 of Rhinopithecus roxellana. Classification (NCBI taxonomy): domain Eukaryota; kingdom Metazoa; phylum Chordata; class Mammalia; order Primates; family Cercopithecidae; genus Rhinopithecus; species Rhinopithecus roxellana. The sequence continues at coordinate 36,389,139 of NC_044568.1, read as the reverse complement.
TTCACATATCAGCTGGAAACTTGGTACTCATTTAAGTTGTGATTCATTGGCCATAGGGGTCTATCACTTGCCAAGATCACAGACTCTCACAGTCAGAAAGAACTGTAGATTAGAAATTTACATATGATACTCAGAAGAGAAGAGTAAATGCATCTTCTTGACTTTATATAACTGACCTATTTTGCTTTGTTGAGCCAGCATCCTGCTGTATTATTGGGTATGGAAAAGAAGAGATTTTTAACTTCTTAATTAAAAGTATTGTAGCTACTTTTGATTGTAAACTGTACTTTTCAAGTAGCTCACCTTTTTTTAAAATTTAATTTAATTTTATTATTTTTTCTTTTTTTATCATACTTTATGTTCTAGGGTACATGTGCATCATGTGCAGGGTTGCTACATACGTATGCATGTGCTATGTTGGTGTGCTGCACCCATTAACTCGTCATTTACATTAGGTATATCTCCCAGTGCTATCCCTCCCCCCTCCCCCACCCCACGACAGGCCCCAGTGTGTGATGTTCCCCATCCTGTGTCCAAGTGTTCTCATTGTTCAATTCCCACCTATGAGTGAGAACATGTGGTGTTTGATTTTCTCTTCTTGTGATAGTTTGCTGAGAATGATGGTTTCCAGCTGCATCCATGTCCCTACGAAGGACATGAACTCATCCTTTTTTATGGCTGCATAGTATTCCATGGTGTATATGTGCCACATTTTCTTAATCCAGTCTGTCATTGATGGACATGTGGGTTGGTTCCAAATCTTTGCTATTGTGAATAGTGCCACAATAAACATACGTGTGCATGTGTCTTTATAGCAGCATGATTTATAATCCTTTGGGTATATACCCAGTAATGGGATGGCTGGGTCAAATGGTATTTCCAGTTCTAGATCCTTGAGGAATCGCCACACTGTCTTCCACAATGGTTGAACTAGTTTACAGTCCCACCAACAGTGTAAAAGTGTTCCTATTTCTCCACATCCTCTCCAGCACCTGTTGTTTCCTGACTTTTTAATGCTCGCCATACTAACTGGTGTGAGATGGTATCTCATTGTGGTTTTGATTTGCATTTCTCTGATGGCTAGTGATGATGTAAGTAGCTCACCTTTTCACAGGTAAATGCTAAAACATTCAGTTTTTATCTTTCTAGTGCTCCTTCTGAAGGCAGTGTCTGGGTGTGCAAAGGCTAGAAAGCTTCATTGGTTTTTACAAAGGTATGTGGGGGCATGGTAGAAATTAACCTGGGGTACAAATAGATATAAACTGGCTTTGTGGTCCAGCATAGTTGGGCCAGGCCTTGGTAATGCCTATTGTCCTGCTGTAATTATTAATAGTGATCTTTTTACTCCAAAAATGGTGTGGTTTAGACAACACAGTGAATGGTCACTCTAAATAGATGAGGATGCCAGAAGCTACTAATGGTGACTACAGTCCATGGCAGAGCAGTTACTTGGTGTTTGATCTTAGGTCTGAAATCTAGTACACATATTATTTCATTTAGTTTGTTTATTAATCCAGCCAATATCTGAGCACTTTTCATATGCCAGACACTCTCATAGGTTCCAGGAGATTTGTCATTAAACAAAACAGCTAAATCTCTGCTGTTGGGAAGCCTACATATTATTAGTGGTATTGATTTATGGTCCACATTTTGAGAAACATTAATGATTTAACTTATTTTATAGATGATAACTAAAGTCCCCCAAAGTCTTGCCCAAAGTCAAGTAAAGGGTTAGTGGCAATTCATAATTAGAATCCTAGTGATGCACAGTATTTTCTTGATGCCTTCACAGGACTTGCGACAGGTGCACTGTTTACCCAGCCCACCCTGCTCAACCCTTCTTGGGGGGTAGCGTGTGAGTGAATGAGTGCGGGAACCAGCCACCCACTTTGGTACTGGCAGAAGCAAACTCTGCTTACTTCGGTCTGCTGCTCTCCACCCCTCATGAAAGGGAGCATGCAAGCGAGTGCAGGAACTGGCCACTTTAGCGCGGTCAGGAGCGAGTTCCGTGCAAGTCCCACAGCAGCCTCCAGGTGGGGATGCCTATGACCCCAAGGCCTGAGAGGGCATGTTACAGTACTTTCTGAGCTCCACCATCCACAGACAGCGGTGTGCTATCAGCGCAGTGGACCCTTTGCCTCATTATCTGGTGTGGCTGCCCTTTGTCAGTGAGGGCAAAAGGACAGTGTGACAGCCTTTTTGGGTACCTGCAGTTGATGCATCCCAAATTCTTGTCTGATGCCCCAAAGGAATGAAGTCACTCAGATGAACTGAAGGATGGTGAGTGTGGAAAATTTTATTGAGTGATGAAAGCAGTGGCCAGTGGAGAGGGGAGCCGGAAAGGGGATGGGAAGGGGTAGTTCACTCTCCCCTGAAGTCAAGCCACCTCTTTGCCTCATCCAGCCCCCATCTCTTAAGTCAAGGTGCCTCTCTTCGATATCCAGCTGCTCCTTCCCTGCATCCAGCCACTTATCCCCTGTGCCAGCTGAGTCTGGGGTCTTTATAGGCACAGGTTGGGGGCAGGGTGAGCCGCAGGTATCTTTGGAAAAGGCAACATTTGATTGGTAAAAAACATTATTGAGAAAGAACCAATTAGTAGAGAGCAAGCATACAGGGAAAGAAGTCCTTACTTTGGACCATAGATTTCAGTTTGTTAGCTCAAAGGTGGAGTTTTGCCAGAGCCCCACCCCAATCTGCCTAGAATTTCTCTGCCTCCTGCCTCTATCATTGAATCACCAGTTTCCCCAAAAATAGCTTAATATTTCATAACAGGGATTGACAGACTACATTCTGTGGGAAAAATCAGCCCACTGCCTGTTTTTATAAATAAAGTTCTTTTGGAACATAGCCAAGCCATTCATTTCTGTATTGTCTACAGCTGCTTTCACCCCACAAAGGCAGAGCTGAGTAGTTGAAACAGATATCAAATGGCATGCAAAGCCTAAAATATTTACGGTGAAATCCTTTTCAGAAAATGTTTGCCAATCCCTGTTCTGAAATACAGGTATCTCTGCTCCTGACAATCTTGTTTAAGCACGTAAAACCTGACAACATAGGCTTTTAGGCATAGACATTTACCACCTGTGTGGCCTTGAGCAAGTCAATTAACCTCTCTGAGATTTAATTCCCTCATCCATAAAATGGAGATGATAATTGGTGCATTGTTAGTAGTGAGAATTAAATTAACTAATGCACATAAAACACAGCTGGTAAAAGAGAAGGTAGTTATTAACATTTCTAGTTGGATAGCTGCTCCATTAGCTGTCATCTGTAGAGGGTGAAGGTATGGGGTAAAAATTTTTCCTTTGTTTTTTGTGCCTTCAAAACCAACAGCTTCCCAGGAGTTTAGGCACATTATTTAATGTGAGGATTACATATAGCACTCAGGAGTGAGCAATGCATCTGGGCTTTAGTGGCCTCTCAGCTCAGCAAGAGACACTTTTGCTTATAAACTTGTAGATCACTACTATGAGGCTTCCAAGCCGTGAGATTGACTTAATGAGAAAAGAGGAATGAGGAGCAATTACATTTCCATTAAGTGGACAACAATGCCCTTGATAAGGCTGCTGGAACCAAAGTGTCCTCTTTCCTCTCAGGTATAATCTTAGAAACACAGCCCTGGTTGATTTATTAAACATGGGTCTATTTTTGCTTCTGAAATCAGCTGTTTTCCAAGGTTACTCCATGATCACAAAGGACTAAATTCCAATTTATAATGGAATTGTTAAGCTGTGAAAGTATTATGAGAGATTGGTTCTAAGCACCCATGAAATATGAGCAGATCCTAAAAAGTGTCTGGAAATTCTCAGTGAGAAACTTTTGCCATTTGTAATGCTGGAAGTGAAAGAATCAAGGCCATAGATTGCTACAATTTTGCCCAACTTCATCTTAACTTATAATCGAACTAGTTAATACCTGTCCAACACTTACTACGTACCAATGTTTGTGCTAAGGGCTTTATAAACATTACTCTAATCAAAACTCATGGCCATCTTATGATGTAGAGACAATATATTACATGTGTTTTATAGATCATGATATAGAATCTCAAAGATTATCTAGTTTGTGGTGGATTGCACAGCTACTGAACTACAGAGTAGAACTGCGGTACACACCAGGTTTTCCTAAGTACAGAGAACATCCTCTGTCAGTACCTGTACCTTGCTTTCCAGGTTTGTGCTTATGCCTGTTTAGGGCTCCTCTGTGAAAACTTCCCTGACAACATTCAGATTTTACTTCGTGGCTGGTATATTTCTACTTCCATCCAAAAATCTACTGCCGTTATGCCTAGTAATTGTCTCATACATTTTAAGTAAGTGGACGCACCTCCACTTAAGACGACCAACAAAAATAAAAAATTCTCTATCAAGATTCTCTTTGATTTCCTCTTTTCCTTGCTTCTACTCATTGTCTCTTGTGCTAATATAGCATATTTTTGGTACAAAACATTTATTGGCATACATTTTCTGTTATTACTCAGGCTCTTACTAGGATATGAATAACAGTCAATATTTAGTGTATATTATTCATGTTTTAGCCATGTGGCAAAAAGTTATACAAGCAATATCTCATTTAATCTTCACAATAACTCTGAATTAGGTATTACCATCTCCATTTCAATGCAAAGAAATGAACTCAGAGACATTAAATAATTTGATCAAATCCATACCACTCCTAAAAATGAAGCTAGTGTTCATACCAAAATCCATTAATTTCAAAGTCTATATTATTTTAACACGTTTTCATAATTTACCTTGAGAGTCTATTTTTTGTGAGTTAGGGATATTCAGTCTTATTCTAATGTGTTCTGAAAAATACTGCTAATCACTTATTTCTAAGAGAATGGCTCAGTCTATGTGGTTTTGAGGGTTTTTTTTGTCTGCCTTCATTCCTAGGCTGCTGCAATCTTTGGCTACTCTTCTTCCCTATCTCTATGTATCACTCTGCCCAGGTATGGTGTACTGGAGCCTTTTTATTTAGCTTCTCTATGGTGCTGGAAATGCTAACTTCCAAAGTAAGTCTACATTTAAAATGCCTCCTTTAGTATCAAATAAATACTTCCTGTGAATCACTACTTACTATCCATCCTAGCTACTATAATGCAAGATATTTTTGTTGTTTTAAGTTTCCTTGTGTTGAGTGATTGATTCATTTCTCAAGCAAGTTCTCACCAGAGTAGAGAAGCTTTGAAAAACATTTAAACTTAGTTGCCTGCTGGTGGCAAGCCAAAGATTGTTCTAAAGTGAAGAAAAATAAGAAACAGAGGAAGCTCAGAAATAGCAGATCTGGTGTAACATCCTTGATAGAAACTGAAATCAAGGGGATCTGGGTTTGGATCTCAATTCTCCTATTTAGGGAACATATGGTCTTGGGGAATTATTTAACATTACTAAGTCCTATTTCTAGTATCTGAAAATACATCATCTGCATTCATTTTAAGACGGAGTCTCGCTCTGTTGCCCAGGCTGGAGTGCAGTGTATGATCTTGCCTCACTGCAACTACCGCCTCCCAAGTTCAAGCGATTCTCCTGCCTCAGCTTCCCAAGTAGCTGAGATTACAAGTGTGTGCCACCACGTCCAGTTAACTTTTGTATTTTCAGCAGAGACAGGGTTTCACCATGTTGGCCAGGCTGGTCTAGAACTCCTGACCTGAGGTGATTCGGCCACCTCAGCTTCCCAAAGTGCTGGGATTACAGGCATGAGCCACCACACCCGACCCTCATCTGCATATTTCACGGAGTTGTCTGTTCAGTCTGTACTTGTTGAGTGTCTACTATGTGTTGCTGTTCTCGTGAAGATTGAATGGGATGGCTGGCATAACGAATACCGAAGCCAACACCAACCTTAAATGACAACCACCAATCTTCCTAGGGATGGGAAATTTCATTTAACTTTCTATTATTAGTTATAATTGTTTTAAAGGAACCTCTCTAAGTAAGAATTCTTAGCCCTATTAGAAGTAAGGTAGGCTGGGGACACAAGGAAGTTCTCTGAGAATATGATCACAATACTTGGTCTGATAAAAGCTTAATTTGTGAATTGTAAAAGTTAAATGTCACAACACATAATATATTCATCACAGCTGGTTAAAAATGTAACAAGTTTCCTTAATTATGGGTTAGAATGCAAACCATCAGAAACTGCTAGAAAAACAGGAAGTATGTGGTCACAAAATGAGGAGCACAATCAATTGAGAGTTTGTGAAATGTTCCATGAGAGAAACAGGCTGCTAATAGAGATGTGGAAAATATATTTTAAACTCTCACTATGATTTTCTTGCAAAATGATGCCACAATACTAGCATTGCCTTAGGGAGGAACTGATCTCTGCTCATATAACCCTCCTAAGGCAATCTTTAGGGAAGATGATTTCCTAAACTTAACAACTGACTGCTGTGTTCAATGCACTTTTCAGAAAACGCTGTTTTGAATGGTCTTAACTTAGTACTCCTTGATTTTCTCCTTACTTAGTCCATGTAATTCTAACTACCAAGAGCAAGAGGGGCTCTTCGACAGCATTGAGTTCAACGCTTTTATTTGGCACAGAGAAAACAGAGGCTCAAGTATGTTAGGTGACACACAGCTTTTCCGGGAGGAAGATCTAGAAAAGTTGAAAATATGTATACAAAACAGTAGCTACTGTTTCATGAACAGCTATTATTTTGCAGGCACAGGGCTAGGAGGTCAATTCATTATCCCATTTAGTTAACACAATTAGACTATGAGTAGATATTGGTATTTTTATTTAAGAGAGGGGAGAAGTAAAGCTTGGAAATTTGAAGTGACTTTCCCAAGTAACAGTTGATTTACCTGTAATCTAAACACAGGTGTTTGATCTCCAGACCCATCTTGTTTCATTTTTACAAATTACCTCCCTATTGATGTTTACTTTAAAAAAAATCAGGTCATAAGTAGGATAGTCTTGAAAAAGTTTGATATCAAAAACCACTAAGAACAAATATTTTGATGTCTTGTTTTCCTCCTTATTACCTAGGTATTTTGCTGTAGATTTGTAGTTTAGAGATAACAACTGTCAAAAGTCAGACTGTTTTACTTGACATGAATATATTATTGAGAACATACTATTCCAGAACAGAGACTCCAAAGTAGAAAATGGCAAGAAGCTCATCTCCTAAAGGTTACAGTTAAGGTTTAAAAAATGGAAAAAAAGAATTGCATACATCTTGATTCTTATTGGTTATTTTACAGTGTCTTTCCTTTTAGGATGATCAGAGCAGGTTACATAGGTAATAGATGATTGTCTGCAATGTGCTGAGTCATGCTTACAAGGAAATAAAGCTCAAGCTGCATTTCTGGCATTTCCAGAATCAGTCTTTATAAGTTTTCTTGAGCTGGTGCAGGCCATTGGCTCAAAAGCAAAGGTTTTCCCTCCATTTATATTTTTATTTAACAGAACTTTATAACTCAAGAAAAACACCCTTCAGGATTTTGTCTCATGCAGAAAAAAAAAAAAAAAAACACTTGAGTGTGTTAAGAATGCTTAACCCTTTAGCAACCTGATTGATGATTTCTGGAAATAAAATTTACTACACCTTAATAAGTTACTAAAAGTTTCATTCGATTGCTCAGAACACTAAGAAAAAAAAAAGTTGTTCTGTTCAATATTTATTCAGCCATGATTAATCTACTGTTGAATAATAATTTTTAATTTCCATTTCTTGAATATATTTATTAATTTACCTCCTGCCAATATGTGGCTCTGGTTGCCACTATTTAGAATTTATTCCTGTTCTTCCTAAGTATCATTTGCATAATGGAATGACAAGGTCCATTCACTGGCAGTTGGTTGTGGGGTGTTGGACAGAGTGACTGGGTTGTAATTAGTGGCATCTAGCCTCTGGTTTCATTAGCATGCAAATGGAGCTACTAGAGACCATGAGAGCCTGGCAATTTCACAACAGTCCCCACAATGTATATCTACTTTTATAAGCATATCAGTGGGATGGCTTTTTATAAGAGAATAAAATCTGTACGTCTGAATGAATTTGACTGCCAATCTTTGCATCCTAGAATCTTAAGGAATTTTCTGTCGAAGAACAACACAGGTTGGCAATATATCAATCTCAATAATTTATTTCCATATTTTAGACTATTAAAAATGTAATCCAAACTCTTATTTTGCCTGGCCTGTCTCCATTCCCCCTGTCAAATCCTTACTCATCTCCTTGTCTTCTTTATTTTCCTTAAATAAACGATTTTTTTCAGCTCTATAAAATACGTTTTTCCTTGCTTGCTTGTTTTTCATGGCATTACCATAGGCAGGAAATAACAAGGCTCTCAATTTCCTGTTTCACTGTATCCAGACTCTTTGGTCTTCATGCTTCTGTTACAATCACCAATGATGTTAGGTAGTGATTGCAGCCAAATCTTATTGGATGGTTGGTATGTATCAAGGATTGTTTTACTCTCATTTAATCTTCTCAGTAATTCAATGAATTGGAACTGCTTAAAGCTTTATTTAAGAGAAAAAAAAAAAAAAAAACAGAAGAGAAAGAAAAATAAAATAAAGCTTAGAACAGTACTGTATCTTTTTGGAAGCCACCCAGTTCACATTACAGCCAAGATTTGAGTTCAAACCTCTCTGACTGTAGAACCCCATTTATTCTCATAGAGACTTTTCTCTTCCATCTGCCACAACAGGTACAAATTTGGTCTAAAAAGCAATTCTTTGCTCTGAAGCTTCTCTAAACGAGAGAATTTTATTCTTACAGAAATGTTCTGAGCCTCACGATTTATAAAATTTGTCACAGTGACAACTTTAGATATTTTACTTATTCTGATTTTAAACTAGATGTGTATTTGGTTTTTGCCTCTTAGTGTTATTTTACTCCTTACCACCTCATGGATTGACAACAATCTTCTTCAAAGGGTGAAATCCAGAATCTCAGTTTTGTGGGACATATGACAATAGTGTTTCTCGATCCATTAGTTGTGAGAAAACTTGGGTTCAACTTCATCAGAATGTTTTCTCTACAACAGAATTTCTAAAAGCCTTTTCACATGTTAATGTGAATATGCCTTACTTCAAGGGAGGCTGAGAAAGTATCCCTTATTTGCCTTTATTGTGTGAAGTTCTATTTGCCATCGAGGAAGAAGTTATGGAGGTTTCTGGTTAAAGACCCCTGGATAAGGAATACTCTGTTTCTAGTAAATCTGCATGACTTTGGACAATAAATTAAAATGTAGTCCTATATTTTTCAAAGGTCTCTGGGATCTCTTCTTCTTGAATCATAAATATTATTTATGCTTTGATCCTCTGCAAGTAATTGAAATATAGGAGAGTGAAGCACGTCTCAAATTGTCAATGTAAAAATGCAAGGAGATAATTAATGCAAAGTACATAGTCTATTGCCTAGTGTAGAGCAAATACTTTCTAAAGAGTGGCTAATTTAAATATGAATCAATTTTTAGAACTTAATATTGTGTTCTTTTCCTTATTTACTACAACTAATTTTAAAAAGCTACAATTTGACTGACAGGAAAAAACCCACTACCACCATCCTTAATAAGCATCAGTAATCAGCAGTGAATTAATAGCAGTGGCCTCTCTCCGTTGCTATCAATTACACACATTATTAATGGATTGACAAAAATCTGCCAAGGCGTAGATTGTTAACAGGAATTGACACCTCGGTTATTGCCAGTGTCAGAAATTAATCTTGGAGAGTGCAAGCATGCCGCATTAAAATGCATGTTGCAGTGGTTTATGATGTGGAATAGAAGACCTTTGCTGTAAAGTGATTTAGGATGCAGGCTTGAGGGAACAATGCAGGCATGTATCTGAGAGACGAGACATGGGAAGTACCCACACGATAGTTCAGACACATACCAAGATCTATTCTATAAAGGTTCTGGGTTGTTAATCTGAACCCCTGTGCAGTTGTTAAATAAAACCTAGAACAACCTGGATATTGTAGCAATTAAAAAATAGTTTACTTTTAAATTATTAAATCTTAGAAAAAAAGAAAACCAAACATGTATTTACTTAATTATCAGAGTAATATTATAGGGAAACTGAAGATGAGGAAGTTGATATTTGATATTGAAATTGCCCAAGTTAAGTTGCATTTGGTAAATGAAAGAGCTAAGCGTTTAACACACTTTCAGAAGTACAGGTATTTTTTCAGGATATTGCATTGTCTCCCTAGAGCTTTTAAGGTTTGAGAGAAATAGGTGGTGAAGGTAGCTAGGCAGAGGGGATGAAGGGACTTCTGAAATAGTGCATGGGAAATAGCTTAACTGCAGCTTTTCTTACTTGCTCCCTGGGTGCTTAGTAGAAGGCTGGCTTCACCATATACAGTGAGATGCCAACTCCATTTCCTTCCTCGGGAGGTCAATGATATTGGCTCCACGCTTACATTACGTTTCTAGTCTGCTATTCTGGCCTGCTAAATGTGTTGTGATTACAAGCAGCATTAATGAGCTGTTTGCCTGTGGTGACTCTTCTTACCAGCTGTGGCTGGGTTCTTGCTCTATTCTGAATCTCTAACGCTATCAATAGGATCCTACTGGTACTGGATCTTGTCCTGAGATTCACACAGGGTTGAGTTCATAGATGTAACATGGTGAGTAAACATCTTTCATCTGTGAAGAGTTGGGAATATCTCCAAGATTGTAACTACTCATAGCTTTCCTAAACACCTTAGTAAAGAATTTTTTAATCACCAGTAAGTGATACAATAATAGAAAGAAGCAGTGTTCATGGGATATTTATCTTACTTTGAAAAGATTAAAAGAAACTCCAAATAATTATCCTATACATGTACTTGCAAGGCCTTGGGAACATTCTGCCCTCTCATCTTGTTTTGCTATTTTTATAAACTAAATTTCCAAGTTTTGCTACTTTTATACAATAAATTCCCAAGTTTCTCAGATACCATCTTAGATTCTCATCTCTGGCCTAACTTCAGCATCTCCTTGAATATAATTATCGGGTTTTGTATGTCCTTTGCTTGTAATTTGTCCATTGTTTTTTTCAACAAAATGTGTAGAATATTGGTTTTTGGTGGGTTATTTTCCACCATCGTGAGTATAAAAATCTTGTGTGGGACACTAATATGTTGTACTGTGTCAGAAACAGTGGCTATATACGCATTTCCTTTTTGATTCTTTATTCTTTCATTGAGGTAAAATATACATTTAAAATTTACCATCTTTATCATCTTTTTAAGTGTACAGTTCAGTAGTAAAATACAGATTTACATATTTTTCCCACTTCACTCCCCTGCTCTTGTTATATTTCCCAGTCACCAATCCACTCTCCATCTTCACGAAATTCAACTTTTTAGCTCCCACATGTGAGTGAGAACATGTGACATTTGTCTCTCTGTGGTTGGCTTATTTCCCATAACAATGTCCTTCAGTTACGTGCATCTTGATGTCAATGACAGGATTTTATTCTTTTTTATGACTTAACACTATTCAATTTTGTGGGTGTATATACATATATATACAGCATTTTCTTTATTCATTCATCTGTTGAGGGGCACTTTGGTTGATTTCGTATCTGAGCTAATGTGAATAGTGCTGTAATAAATATGTGAGTGCAGATGTCTCTTTAATACATTGATTTTATTTTTTATTCTTTTGAATATATACTCAGTTATGGAATTTCTGTATCTTATGATAGTTCTATATTTAGTTTTTTGAGAAAACGCCATACCGTTCTCCATCATGGCTGTACTAATTGACATTCCCACCCACAGTGTATGAGGGTTCCTTTTCTCCATACCCTTGCCAGCATCCATTATTTGCCTTTCTGATACAAGCCATTTAAACTGGGTTGAGATGGTATCTTATTGTGCTTTGGATTTTCATTTCCCTGATGATTAGTGATGTTGAACATTTATTTATATACCTGTTGGCCATTTGTATGTTTTTTTTTTTCTTTGAGAAATGACTGTACAGATCTTTTGCCCATTTTTAGTTGGAGTTTTGTTTTGTTTACAATTGAGTTGCTTGAGCTTCTTATATATACTGATAACTATTTTTTTGTCAGGTGAACACGTTGCATGTGTTTTCTCCCTTCTGTGTGTTATCTCTTCACTTTGTTGATTATTTTCTTTGCTTTGCAGAAGCATTTTAGCTTGATGTAATGTCATTTGTGTATTTTTCCTTTGGTTGACTGTGCTTTTGAGGTCTTACATAAAAATATTTGCCCAGACCACTGTCTTAGAGATCATCTCCAAACTTTTACTCTAGTAGTTTCATAGTTTCAGGTTTCAGATTTAAGTCTTTAATCCATTTTGATTTGATTTTTTGTGTATGATGAGAGATAGGGATCTACTTTCATTCTTCACATATTTAGTTTTCCCACAACCATTTATTGAAGAGACTGTTTGTCCTCCATTGTATATTCTTGGAAACTTTGTCAAAGATGGATTGGCTACAAATGCATGGATTTATATCTAGGTTTACCATTCTGTTACATTGGTCTATGTGTCTGTTTTTATGCCAGTACCATGCTGTTTTTGTTACTATAGCTTTGTAGCAAATGTTGAAGTGAGGTAGTGTGATGCCTCCAGCTTTGTTCTTTTTGCTCAGGATTGCTTTGGGTATTTGGGGTCTTTTGTGGTTCCCTATACATGTTAGGATTATTTTCTATTTCTGTGAAGAATTTAGTTGGAATTTTAAAGGCATTGCATTAATTTGTAAATTGCTTTAGATGGTATTGCCATTTTCACAAATTTTAAAAAACTTTTAAGTTCAAGGGTACATATGCAGGTTTGCTACATAGGTAAACGTGTGTCACGGGGGTTTGTTGTGCAGATTATTTTATTATCCAGGTATTAATTCTTCCAATTCATGAGCGTGGAATATTTTTTATTTCTTTTGTGTCCTTTTCACTTTGCTTCATCAGGGTTTTATAGTTTTCCTTGTATAGATCTTTCACTTCTTTAGATAGATTGATTCCTAGGTGATTTGTATATTTTGTAGCTACTGTCAATGGGATAGGTATTTGATTTCTGCTTCAGATTGTTGATGTTTGTAAATGTTACTGATTTTTGTATACTGATTTTGTACGCTGCAAACTTCCAGAGTGGTTCTTCTTTTCTTAGAAGGGCACATTCACGTGTTAATACTCAACTATGGGCTGAGTAGGCAACTCTTGCCTGTGATCTATGTTATCTTAACTGTTTGATAGTAGAAGACCTGTAGATTGTTATGAGATGGACTTAAGGTTTATACTTGGGACCACCTTCATGTAATCACTTATTTCTATCAGAATAGCCCAGATTCAACAGATGGCCAAAGACTCACTCAATAGCAGGAAGAATTGTAAATCATAAGTAAACAGGGAGGCCATTAATCAGGACTATCAATATAAATAATCTCCCATAAGAATTAAAAAAGACATATAAAGCCGGTACTTCAAACACTATCATGTCAATTTAATACTAGTTGTCTCCTCACCACTGGGGGTTAGTATGTTCAAGGGTAGAAATATGAATGCTTATGTTGGATCTGTGGTAGATTCAAACCTTCAGCAAATCTGCTGAGATAAATGACTTAATTTCTCTTTTCCTCAGTTTTCTTATCTGTAGCACGATCATGCTTATTTTGTTAACTCATAAAACAAGAATTGAGGAGAGATTTTCCACATAATTGATGCCCAGCAGACTGGGGTAGGAAGGGAATTTGCAGATATGGTAGTTCAATTTTCTTATCATCTATTTGGAGGTTACTTTCACTTCTCTGTAGCCCCAGGAAGTCTCTTACCTCATATCCCAGTTGAGGGTAGTTGCTGGTGAAAATCTCAGTGCTATATGCATGTTTATGGTTTTATTTTGGGTGAATAAAGCCAGCTTGCTTCTGTCCTTCCATTTTGGAACTAGAAGTTCACATCTTTGATTCTTATACTCATTTGTATTTGTTTGTTAGGGTTGCCACAACAAAATGTCACACACTAGGTGACTTAAACAACATAAATTTATTTTCTCACAGTTCTGGAGGCTAGATATTCAAAATCAAGGTGTTGACAGATTCTGTTTCCCCAAAGGCTTCTCTCTTTCACTTACAGATGGTCTCCTTAGCCATCTTTAAGACCTTAGCATTCTTTAAGACCATGTCTTAACAGGGTCTTTCACATGTATGTTTCTTCCTCTTCTTATAAGCAAACCAGTCATGTTCAGTACCCACCATTATGGACTCATTAATTACCTCTTTAAAAGCCCTATCTCCCAACGCACACATTGGGGTTTGGGGGTTCAGCACAGGAATTTGGGTGAAGGGGAAACAATTCAGTCTATAAAATCATCCAGATAAGTAGACTAAGAGTTGATCCCTATCTTCCAGGTAGCTGGTAGTTTATTCCTATCATAAAAATGAAAAAACAAAAGAGGCTTGGATAATCTCACTTACTAAAAATAGAAGCTAGACACTTAGCTGTGCTGTATTGGGCTGAAAAAGCAAATTTTACAGGACCCATGTGAGGATCTCCATTTCAGGGTTAGCTCAAAAAGTGGATATTGTAAACCATTAGCACAAAGGGTTTAGGGCTAAGTTGAATCTGCAGAGGCCAGTGATGGAGCTAAAGTAGTTTGAAGTGGGATTTTCAAGAATGCCAGGGTCTGAAACTCCACCTGCCTGGAGCTATAATTATGATTTTTACAACAGATACTTATTGAGCATTGCATGCCAAACAATGAGTTAACTGTGTGTGCAGATATGCAGTGAGAGTAATGCCCTATCAGGGCCTTTATTTCACTGATGAGGTGTTCGAGACTCAGACATATTTAATATGTGGGAGAACCACTATTGACACACTGGCTATTTGTTTTTCAGTTCACAAACCTGGACTCACCAAGCAAAGCTGCATCTTGAAGTCACAGCTTCCAAGACTCAGCTCAAATTCTTTCACTTTTAGAAACATAGCCAGATCTCCTGATATGGAAACCTGTTACGAGTCTCTCTATGAGACTGAGATCAATCAGTCAAAAAAACAGGTAATACAGATTTCTTTGTTTGTACTACTGTGACAAAGTATTAGGTAGGTACAAAAGTAATTGCGGTTTTTGCCATTACTTGTAATGCCAGAGGTAAGGTCTATTATTTCTGTTAAAGAATGGCAAAAACCGCAATTACTTTTGCAACAACCTAATACCTGGGGCCGAGTTATGTAGAAATAATAGAAATTTAGTTCTCATAGTTTTGGGAGATAAGGAGTCCAAGATCAAGGTGCTGGCATTCAGCGTCATGGGAGGGCCTACTCGCTGCATCCTCACAGGGCAGAGGCAGAAGTGTAAAAATAGGCCTAAATTAATTCCTTTCAGCTTTTTTATAAGGCACAAATCCATGATTAGTGCCTTATAAAGGGAAAGGAACTCCCATGAGGGTGGAGCCCTCATGATGTAATCACTTTTCCAAAAGTGATTAAATCTTAATACCATCCCAATGGAATTAAATTTCAACATGAATTTTGGAAGTGACACTATCATTCAAACCATAGTAAGAGCAAATGTAAACTTATTCTGCAATGCAACTCCATTAGTATGCATGTTTTCACATTATAAGGTTATCTACTCATGCCAGATGATCCGTATGTTCATGACACTTGTAGCTTTTTCTAGTACATATTATCCCATTAACTCATCAGTAAAATACCAGTAACCATCTCTTATATATTTTGATACACTGAAGTCTCTTACATGTCCAATGCTGTCAACCTCTCTGATTTATATATCAGTAAAATTTTAAGTAAAATTTTAAGACCAAGCCCATTTTTTCCCATCCCACTGGATGAAAAAGAATACATTAGGATGGAAATGCAGATGATAATAGTCAAAATAATACATCTGTGATGTTTCAGAAAGTGAAGTATTCACTGTAAATGTGTGTGTATGTATGTGTATATGTAATTATAATTCATCCTCAGAATTCTGTGAAGAGGTAAGGTCTATTATTTCCATACTTTACATGAAGAAACTGTCTCGCATAAATTAATTACTCACATTTTCTAAAATTAGATAATGATGACAGTACAGCCATCTCCCTTATCTACAGTTTTACTTTTTGTAGTTTCAATTACTAGAGGTCAACCATGGTCTGAAAATAAGTGTCTACAGTATATTAAGATATTCTGAGAGAGAGATAGACCACATTCACGTTATTTTTATAATAGCATATTATTATAGTTGTTCTATTTTATTATTGTTGTTAATCTTTTACTATGCCTAATTTATAAATTAAACTTCATCATAGCTATGTATGTATAGAAAAAAACATAGAACAGTCATTTGTTTTCTAATGACAGGGACATGTTCTAAGACTTGTGTCACTGAGACAATTTCCCTTGTTATATGAACATCACAGAGTATACTTACACAAACCCCAACGGTACAATTGAGTATACACCTACATTATATGGTATAATCTATTATTCCTAGATTACAAACCTGTGGAGTGTGTTACTGTGTGCAATTGTAATATGAATACTGGAGAAAATAGTGAGACAATAAGAAGATTTTTGTATCTAAACACATATAAACATAGAAAAGTTAATGTCTTGTTCCACAACACTAGAACAGCTATAATGTCACTAAGCAATAGGAATTTTTCAGTTTCATTATAATCTTGTGGGAGCACCATTGTCTATGCAATTTGTCAACCTCTGAAATATCAATACATGGTGTCTGTTGGATATATAGGGTTGGGTACTATCCATGGTAGCAGCCATTAACTGGAGGTTTGGAACATATCCCTTGTAGATAAGGGGAAACCGTTGTATCATGACTAAAGTTCTATAACCCCAGGGACTATGATGCATGTATCTGGTCCATGCATTATTTTTCTTGGAAAAATGTTGACATGGAACCCAAGTATATTTTAATGATTTTCTAAAATTATAGTATCTTCTTAGGTTCTTCTCTAAAATGTTTCTATCATTTTGAATTTTTTAGTCTGTATTATAATAAAGATATAGGAAACATTTCTATTTCACAAGGATGTAAATGCACAACTTTGCTTTTTAAATCTAACTCAGGAAATTAATTTTACTTATTTTCTTTGAATTGGAAAGGTATTATGTACTCGTAAATGTCAGTTAATGTTGGATGAATTGACAACGTAGGCATACATAATATAAAGCTAATAATTTTAACATGTATATATGTAAAATTTATGTAATAAATTATAAAATGTATATATGTAATATTCTAATATGGTAGCTCACATTTATTATCTACTAGCTGAAGTGCTAAACACTTTGTGACTTAATTCATTTAATTCTTACACACCTTGTTTTATGAGTTAAAATAAGCATGATCGTGCTACAGATAAGAAAACTGAGGAAAAGAGAAATTAAGTCATTTATCTCAGCAGATTTGCTGGAGGTTTGAATCTACCACAGATCCAACACAAGCATTCATATTTCTACCCTTGAACATACTAACCCCCAGTGGTGAGGAGACAACTAGTATTAAATTGACATGATAGTGTTTGAAGTACTGGCTTTATATGTCTTTTAATTCTTATGGGAGATTATTTATATTGATAGTCCTGATTAATGGCCTCCCTGTTTACTTATGATTTACAATTCTTCCTGCTATTGAGTGAGTCTTTGGCCATCTGTAGAATCTGGGCTATTCTGATAGAAATAAGTGATTACATGAAGATGGTCCCAAGTAAAGACCTTAAGTCCATCTCATAACAATCTACAGGTCTTCTACTATCAAACAGTTAAGATAACATAGATCACAGGCAAGAGTTGTCTGCTCAACCCATAGTTGAGTATTAACACATGAAATGTGCCCTTCTAAGAAAAGAAGAACCCCTCTGCTAACCTTTTGACTTGGGAGCAATAATAAATGCCTATTTGTATGTTACTGAGTTTCGTTGTAGTTTGTTATGCTTCAATAGCAAAATAATGCAGCGGTTGGCAACCCAAGTGAGATGATGCTATAATAAAAACTCAAAAATATGTAGCATTAGCTTTAGTTGGACTAATAAGAAGAACTTGTAAAAAAATGTTAGCAAACAATTGTGAAATTATGAGAAAAATAGTGAGGAAGTTTTTATCCAAGGTAATCAAGATTGGAATGCATTTTATGTGTTAGTTAAATAATTCACAAAATTGTATACAGCTTTTAATGAGAACATGGAAAAACAGTTATGAAATTATGGTTCCAGATAAGAAGTCCCTTAGGCAGGAAGTCGAAAGTTTCAGCTGAGTACTGTCAGTTGTATACGATAAGATGTGGAAAGAAAGGCATGTGATAACAAAACAACTGACCAGTTTGTGTGCTGCATGCCAAAGGAATGTAGAGGTGCCAGGATTTGCTGAGTTAGAAATAAAATAGTATCTCATCTCCAGTTTCACCAGCTAGCAAAAGATTCTCAAAGAAAAATACAGACTTAGGATATAAATAGGATGTTTCTATAATAACCTTTGTTAAGATACCAGAAAAAAATTAAGTTGGCACCTTCTAGAGACCCAGGTATCCAATCTTTTGACTTCCCTGGCCACATTGCAAGAAGAAGAATTGTCTTGGGCCACGAATAAAATACACTAACACTTATAGATGAAGAGATTTTTAAAACTGCAAAAAAAAAAAAAAAAAAACCTCATAACGTTTTAAGATAGTTTAAGACTTTGTGTAGGGCGATATTCAAAGCCGTCCTGGACCCCATGTGGCCCATGGGCCAGCAGGTGGACAGGCATGATGTAGACCCTTGTAGCTTAAAAAAAAAGTCATCTAGGTATTTTAAGGGTATTGTTCCATAGCAATATGATATGTTTCAAGTTTCTGTGGCATGTTTCAAAACACTTAGTGATTAAGAATTTGGCAAATGGAGTTGAATGAGATTAACAGAAGGCTCACAATGTTTTTAAGAGAGTCACATTGGTAAAAAAGAGCCTATTTTGGATTAAAAAGTGGCAAGATGATTCAAACATCTAGAAGTCCTCTGATATTCCAAATTTCTATGAGATAGAATAAAGCTGTTTAGTTTTCACTGTCACCATAGATCATTTATTCAGAAGACTCCAACGAGGGTGATAAAAAAAAAAGAAAGGACATTTCAGAAAGTAGAGCCAAGAACCAAAAGAAGAGTGCCAAATAAACCAGATACTGAAGACATAGTCCTAGGGAGAAGAGCCCAGGAAACATTCCCCACTCTTAGAGAATCTGGGTAGGGGTAGGTGGGTTGACAGGCAATATCTGACCAATGCGTTTACTGAATTGGTATGAATTAGTGATACTTTGTGCCTTCCATTCTTCCCTCCCACTTTTAGAATGGGATTGGACATCCTGTGGCTATTCTTTGTACTATTATATGTTGGATGTTCAGGAGGAAGATAACTTGCTTTTTTAATTCACAGTTCTCTGGCTCAAAATGAGTCTCATTCAAGGAATTGCATCCAGACCTGATGTATATCATAATGTCTTACGCTCTCAACCGGATGTTGTAATTTTATGAGACTTTTAGAAATTTATGGAAGAGTAAATGTATTTTGTATGGTAAGAGAGATGAAAAATGTGGGCCAAATTCAGATTATAGTAAGTAGTTTGCATTGATGACCTATTTTCATCTCCTTTTCCATGCAAGTTTCTGGTTTTCACTCACTCTGACTCTTAGCTGGCCTCGTGACTTGCTTTGGCAAAATGTACGTGTGATATAAGTTAATGCTTTTGAACCTAAGCCTGAAGAGGGTTTGCAAACTTCTGCTTGCTCTTGTTCATGGTGGAGCAGATTTGCTTTTAGATTCTTGCCTCCTCAATAAGAACAAAGTCAAGTTAGTCTACTGAAAGATGAGAGACTTCATATGAGAAGTAGAGAGATGTTCGTTCTCAGCCAGTCAACCTCCAAAAGCTGTCTTGCCTTATGAACCCATAGCTGACTCCCAATGCATGAGGTAGCTTACCCAAGACTGGGAAATCACGCAGCTGAACCCATGCTAAATTGCTGATGTACTGAATTTTAAGATTAATGGATTGCTGTTACTTTAATACTCTATATTTTGGGACAGAATATTCTACGGCAATTGTAAGTGATGCAACTCTGTAACTGTGGACTTGTTATCAAAACTCACCTGTAGTTAGATTTTTTCTTCTGCAATTTGTCAATGAAATGAACTTTAGGTTGTAATCATATTAGTAAGTTAACATTTACAACATAGATTACACAGGTTTCCAGTAAACATTTAAAAATGAATAAACAAGTGGTTAGTATTCAGTAACATTTTTTCTAGAAATTGCATTGTAGGTGTTGCGCAGTTAGAATAATTGTGAGATTGGTTCCCACTTTCCTGCATTGAGAAACAAGAAGATGCCTTTGGTTTCTTTCAAAACGTTATTCTGCCTCTGTCATGGGTACTTGTGGGATTGACTGAAGAACAATGCCATATTAGAAGTCATAGCGGTTTGGGGAAAGCCAGGAAACATTTTCTACTGAGATAGAGATAAAAGAATCTTTCTCAGAGAAAAGGTAGTAGCTAAGTGCTTTGTAAAAAATAACAAAGCAGGATCATTAGTCTAAAGAAAAAACAGCACTGTCAGAAATTATATATTGTACCTTTTAAAGGTAAGTAAGAAGTCAAAGTCATTGTCCCAACCTCATGAGGCACTTTAGGTTTACACTAATAACACTGTAATTTATGCCAACTTTTTTAATACAAAATCTTCCTCTCTATCTGTCTCTCTTTTTTACACATAACAATTTTAATATGTAAAGAAGTACAGACTAAGCCTTCCTTTGGTCTTATTTTGGACTAGTAGCATTAATTCTTTATCAGATGTAGGAAGATGTGCAACATAATACAAGAAAAAAGAACTCACGTTTGTTTGCTGTGAAAAATAAATTAAAGTACAGAAGAATCAGGGGTTACCAGAGAACCCTATTGAATTTACTATTGCTACTGAGTAACACAAAGGAATGTTGCAGTGGTGGAGCTTTGGCAGTGATCCAGGATGAGGAATTAAGACAATTGTAGTAATGAATTAGAATATAATATCTCAGACATAACTCCTATTATGAAATAAATTCAACTGCATTATCTTACGCTTTCTCGTTTATACCACAGTAAGAGGCAAAGAAGACGATTTTTAAAATCCCTAAAATTCAAAATCTTGCATGCAGCTTCCTTCCTGTTTATCCAAACCCTGTCTTCCAGGAACTGGCGAAGCCTTGAATGAGGCATGTTTATGCTTCCTAGTGTTAAAATAGGGGAGCCAGGGTCAAGGATACACTGCGAGATTCTATTCAATGCAGTTTCTATTACACAAGGACCAGAGAGTCTTGAGGCTCAAAGTAACCCCCACTTCTAACCCTGCTTATGTACTTTGAACATGACAGTTGATATATTGTATTTTCTTTTTTCTTTTTTTTTTTTTGAGATGGAGTTTCACTCTTGTTGCCCAGACTGAAGGACAATGGCATAATCTCAGCTCACTGAAACCTCCACCACCTGGGTTCAAGCGATTCTCCTGCCTCAGCCTCCCAAGTAGCTGGGATTACAAGCGCCTGCTACCATGCATGGCTAATTTTTGTATTTTTAGTAGAGATGGTGTTTCACCATGTTGGCCAGGCTGGTCTTGAGCTCCTGACCTCAGGTGATCCACTGCTTCGACCTCCCAAAGTGCTGGAATTACAGGTGTGAGCCACCATGCCCGGTCTGGTCTTTTTTCTTTGTTTTTCACATTTGGTATAGCATAGATTATGACACATTGCAAGCTTTTCTTGAGTGAGTATTGAAAAAGTAATTGTCTTTTGAAAGGCGCATAAACAATAAACTTGAGCAGTGTGTGACTTGTATGTGGGAGAATAAAGTGGTATTGGTATGGGTGCACAGAGGAGAACCCTACAAATCCTTTATGAAGATTCTGAGAAACCGTTATTTATTTTTTATTCTTTTTGAGACAGAGTCTTGCTCTGTCGCCCAGGCTGGAGTACAGTGGCCGGATCTCAGCTCACTGAAAGCTCCGCCTCCCAGGTTCACACCATTCTCCTGCCTCAGCCTCCCGAGTAGCTGGGACTACAGGCGCCCGCCACCTCGCCCAGCTAGTTTTTTGTATTTTTAGTAGAGACGGGGTTTCACCGTGTTAGCCAGGATGGTTTCGATCTCCTGACCTCGTGATCCGCCCGTCTCGGCCTCCCAAAATGCTGGGATTACAGGCTTGAGCCACCGCGCCCGGCCTCTGAGAAACCTTTATAAAGAGATGGTGTCTGAGATGGGTATTAAAAGATAATTGAAAATATTTTGTACAGTGGGTATCTAAGGAACCTACAGGAGAAAGAGAACTTTAGTCATTAATTCAGAAGTTTAGGCTCTCATTATGTGAGATGTCTAGACTTATAACTAACTCCTAGGATTAGCCAATAAAATATTTGTGAAATAAAATGTAAAAAGTGTTCTCCAGTCCTCTAGATTTGAAGGAGGCCTAGGTTATCAGAAATGAATGGAAGAAAGTTGTGACCTCCATTCTGGCAATGTTCTCAAGACTGACTTCAGTGTGCTGCCTCACCTATGTATCTCTCAGTTTGAGATATAAGACTTGCATCCGGCCGGGTGCGGTGGCTCAAGCCTGTAATCCCAGCACTTTGGGAGGCCGAGACGGGTGGATCATGAGGTCAGGAGATCGAGACCATCCTGGCTAACACGGTGAAACCCCGTCTCTACTAAAAAATACAAAAAACTAGCCGGGTGAGTTGGCGGGCGCCCGTAGTCCCAGCTACTCGGGAGGCTGAGGCAGGAGAATGGCGTAAACCCGGGAGGCGGAGCTTTCAGTGAGCTGAGATCCGGCCACTGCACTCCAGCCTGGGCAACAGAGCGAGACTCTGCCTCAAAAAAAAAAAAAAAAAAAAAAAAAAAAAAAAAAAAAAAAGACTTGCATTCAAAAACACCATAAAGGATATTTCATGAATATTGTGTGAAGTGGTCTTCCTGCTTGGGGGTATATCTGCATGTTTTACGTTGCATATGTTTCTGGTGCATGCATGAGTCTAGTGAAGGCAATTTCTAAATTTCTACTGGTGCAATGTCTATGTCTCCGACACTTCTGTTTGTACTCTGAGCAGGCCTTAAAGTTCTGCCTCCCATGAAGGCCTAATGGTATGCCCGTCTTTAGAATATGAGAGATGTGAGCTCCAGCAGAACAAAATGACAGTAGTTCCACATGACCTAGGCAAACTGAATTTCATCCGCATGAGAAAACTAACTGAATATTAATTGATACGTTCTTGGCCTAGTAGGTAACAGTGGCATGATCAGTCAGCAGTGCCTCTCTTGAGCCAAACAAGTGGAAGGGAGGCCCGAGTGCTGGTTGTTTTCCATGTTCCTTCTGGATGGTGAGAGGGCTACTGAATTGTCTTATGTTGTATCTTCTTCTTTCCCTGAATGATCCCATGACAACCTCCCTGACATCCTTCTTCTAACTTCTTCCTATCTTACTCCATTTCTTCATGCATTTTGTATTTTTTCTTTACTTGTCCTAATAGAGTCATTTCACCCACTCTACCTAATTGCCTCTGCTCAGATCTGAAGGAAAGAGATAGTCAGAATCCATGTGAATGGAACAGCATGACAACCAAAGTGTTTGATTATTACCACTCCTAAATCTCAGATTTATCTAAAGTGCCTCAAGGGACCTTGATATCACCCCACCAACCTTTGCCTCAAAGAACAGAAACAGCCAATTAGGATTGCACCACCTATTCCAGAAACAGAAGCTTCCTAAGACCTCAAAGTCCCTACCCTTTTCTCTGAGTCTGTCTGGCTGTCCTGACACAGTTAAAAAATAATATTCTTGTTATTCTGGTCCATAAGACGTATAAAATATATTTCTATTTTGTTCCTACTACTCTAAGAGCTTGTAAGTTATGTGGGATTTTAATGCTATTATGCCATAAACAAAGGTTCAATGAATGTGATTACAATAACTTGGGTTCTTATTTTTTGAGCTAGCTACATGGCTCTGACCATTGGAAAACATGGTATTTGGCTTACCTACTTCATTAGGTTGCTGCAAGGTTTATGGAGATAATGGAGACAAAACTGCTTTGTATAATGCTATTCAAATACAAGAAGTTGTTATGCATTTATGTATTAATAGCATATTTATACCACTTTTCCAAAAATGACTTTATGAAGCTAATGCATATTCAATAAAATAAGAAAATGTTCTATTGAAATAAAAAGTTGCTTCATAAAAGGGTAAATTTTAAAAAAATAGTTATTTTATTTTGCTTTTCTCTAAACTTTAGTCCTCTACTTTTCTGGAATCAGCAATATGACTTGACTTAACCTCTAAGAATTTTGTGTATATTATATTTAGAACTATGTTTCTCAAAAGAATTGACAGAATGTCCAGTAACTTGTTATACTGCCATTTAACCATTTTTTCTCAATAATTATTTATTTTGTTCTATGCTCCCTGTGAACATGGATAAAAAGATAAATGAGAATTACTGCCTTATAGTGATAAAAGGTAATTAAAGAGTTGTTTCATTTTTCTATGCCTTCAGGAAAAATCTAATGACCTCGATAATATGATCTAAGATTTATCGCCCACCATTTATTTGTACAAGCTCTCCCAGTATATTGAACCAAATCAAACTGCTTTTCGTGATCCCCAGATTCCCAAAACACCTCCAGGTCTATTGCAAGATATGTTAACCTTCTTCTGCTCTCAATGTCTTTCTGATTCTCTAAACAGAAATGTTTCTTCATCCTCCAAGAATCAGCCCTATAATCTCCTGCTTTAGTAAGTCTTCCTTATTACTTTAGTTTGGGAGACAGTAGGGAACAGTACAGGTAGTAAGTGATCTAAGTGAAAAGACTGGACTGACTGATAAATGTTTTCATGTCTCTTTTTTAGCACAAGTGGACATTCAATCCATGATTAAGGGACTGCTGCAAACGTGAGGAGAATTTGCTCCCATTCCTCTGAGAAGATACTAATGAGAATGGCTTTATTAGGGAGAAATCTCCTGCCTATTTAACAACCTGACAGAATCAGAATCCTACAGCATAAGCTGGCATACTAGTCCAGAAAATCTGCCAAGATGATCCCAGCAGCAACTTATCATTTGTAACTACTGATATGATTGTTATGACTTCACTGAACCCACCATCAATGAAATCTTGAGCGTATACTTTGAATTTAGGACTTTCTCCCAGCCAGGCACTCCAATCTTAGAAGTGGTCATTTGGACTTGAGTGCTGTCAACTCAGCATTGTTGTTGGAGTGACCAGTTAGTTCAGTATTACAGAGTTAAGGGGAGTGAGCAGAATTCATCCTTTTTCACACTGCTGCTCTCAATGGACTTTCTTCCTGAGAAGACTACAGTGAATAGTGTCAGGAACTTGTAAAACTATGTATTGTTAAATCTAAGACACCTGTTTCTGTTCTCCACATTCCTACCCTTACGAATTTTCCAAGGTCCTCTGAGTCCTTTTCATGGGAAAATACCGACAAAGGCAGGTTAGTCATGACTAGATTATCTCAGCAAAGAACAGCTAAAAGGTCATTCAGTCTTGTATCTCTGAAACAACTAACCTTCTTTGGAAGTAAATGAAATAATTCTCTTTGCTGCTGATTTGTTTCAAAAATAGGAAGAGGTAGAACAATAGGCACATTATGCAGAGTGTTTCTGAAAAGAACTTTTATAAATTGGTAATTTAGAAAATCAGTGGGTTGCAGACGAGACACAGCATCCTCTGTTGAGCTTTCAGCAATAACAGAAGTGTCATTTGAGTACGCTCTTTAATCAAACTTTTTACGATCTATACCCGGTCTGTGCAGAGTTGAGTACTTGGGGCTGAGTGATATATTCCAATGCCTCCTACTTCCATGAAATCTAAGATGCTACTTTATCAAGCTCATTTTCCACAGGAGGGAGGTTGAGCAGACAGAGAGGCTGAGCAGTAGATCCAAGGTCATGCTAAAAGTGAATGGCTGAATATGTGTTTCTCATCCTTTCCTTTTGATTCAGCACTCCTGTGTGCTTATAAAGGATGATGAACCCCAATTTGTCACTCAGCTATTTCTACACCCTTTCCTATCTGGTAAAAATTACATTGATTTTGGCCAGGATGTCAGGGAACTACACTTACTCTCAAGAAAGGCAAAAGTCCCTCCCAGAACTAGGAAATTAATTTAATTGATCTGAATGTTGACTTATAATTTCAGTCCCTAATTGTTGATGGTTGCTTTAGGGGTAAACGTATAACCTGCTTTCAGCAAACGAGACTTAAATGTAAATGAGTTGGAGGACTTCCTTTCCTGAGTAAACCATAGCCTTTTCTGGTCCTTAAATCTATCTCCTATGGAGGCATGAGCATCTTTAGAGCTGTAATAACTATCTGTATCTATTTTTTTTTTTTTTTTTTTTTTTTTTTTGAGACGGAGTCTCGCTCTGTCACCCAGGCTGGAGTGCTGTGGCCGGATCTCAGCTCACTGCAAGCTCCGCCTCCCGGGTTCACGCCATTCTCCTGCCTCAGCCTCCTAAGTAGCTGGGACTACAGGCACCCGCCACCTCGCCCGGCTAGTTTTTTGTATTTTTTAGTAGAGACGGGGTTTCACCGTGTTAGCCAGGATGGTTTCGATCTCCTGACCTCGTGATCCGCCCGTCTCGGCCTCCCAAAGTGCTGGGATTACAGGCTTGAGCCACCGCGCCCGGCATAACTATCTGTATCTGTAAGGTAAATAGTGGAGGGATAAAAATGGCCTAAGGTCTTTGGGTATATGTATGAGTTAATATTAAAAAGAAAAACCTGGAAATACCTCCAGAGTTCATGCCAAGTAAGATAATTTAAAGTTTTTCATGTTGAAGCCACTATATTCCTTTAAATTCAATTTAAAGCATTACTAGTGGACAGATGAGGTTAGTGCATATTGGAAGTACAGCGTCTTGCATGCTTACAGAGAAAGTGGGGGTTACCAGAGGTAAACTAAGCCTTGAGTGAAAAAGATGGTCATTTAAGTCTAAATAGGGAAGTCTAAATTGTGAAGGATAAAACTGATACCCTCCTTGAGTCACAATTAAGAATGAATTTAATCCCAGCACTTTGGGAAGCCGAGACGGGCGGATCATGAGGTCAGGAGATCGAGACCATCTTAGCTAACACGGTGAAACCCCATCTCTACTAAAAAATACAAAAAACTAGCCAGGCAAGGTGGCGGGCGCCTGTAGTCCCAGCTACTTGGGAGGCTGAGGCAGGAGAATGGCGTAAACCTGGGAGGCGGAGCTTGTAGTGAGCTAAGATCCGGCCACTGCACTCCAGCCTGGGCGACAGAGCCAGACTCCGTCTCAAAAAAAAAAAAAAAGAATTAATTTGTCAGATTCACAGTTTGCAAACACTTTTTCTGTGATGTAGCTTGCCTCTTTACTATGTTGACTGTTTATTTTGCTGTGCAGAAGGTTTTTAGCTTAATTAAGTTTCATTTATCTATTTTTATTTTTGTTGAGTTTGCTTTTGAGGACTTGGTAATAAATTATTTACGTAGGCCAACGTATAGAAGAGGTTTTCCCAGGTTTTCCTCTAGGATTTTTATAGTTTCAGGTCTTACATTTTATCTTGAGGTAATTTTTGTATATTGTGAGAGGTAGGGGTATAGTTTCATTCTTCTGCATATGGCTATCCAATTTTCTCAGCACCATGTATTGAATAGGCTGTCCTCTCCCCAGGGTATATTTTTGCTGACTTTCTCAGTTAGTGGGAGGTATATGGCTTATTTCTAAGTTCTCTATTCTACTCCATGGATCCATATGTCCATTTTTACACTGGTGCCATGTTGTTTTGGTTACCACAGCTTTGTGGTATAATTTGAAGTCAGGCAATGTGATGGCCCCAGCTTTGTCCTCTTTGCATATGATTGTTTTGGCTATCTGGGCTTTTTTTGGGTTTCATATTAATTTTAGGATTGTTTTTTATAATTCTATGAAAATTGATGTTAATAATTTGATAGGGATTGCACTGAATCTGTAATTTTTTTGAGAAGTGTGGTTACTTTAACAATATTGATTTTTCCAATTCATGAGCATAGGATGCTTTTCAGTTTGTTTGTGTCATGTACGATTTATTTCATCAGTGTTTTGTAATTCTCCTAATAGAGATTTTTTTTTTTTTACCTCCTTGTTAAGTATGTTCCTATGGAACTAAAACAGCTCAAGAAGAGAAAAAGAAAAAACAAACCTATTAAAGATTGAGCAGAGTTTATGAATGGATATTTTCAAAAAAGACATATAAGTGGCCAACAAATATATGACAAAATGTTCGACATTATTAATCATCATATACATACAAATTAAACCCACAAGGAGATATCATCTTACATCAGTCAGAATATCTATTATTAAAAAGTCAAAAAACAACATGTTGATGAGGATTTAGAAGAAAGGAAACATTTATACACTGTTGGTGGGAATGTAAATTAGTACAGCTTTCATGGAAAACAGTATGGAAATGTCTCAAATAACTAAAAACAGAATTACCATTCAACCAGACAATTCCACTGAGTATCTACCTAAGAAGAAATAAATAATTACATCAAAAAGATACCTGCATTTGTATGTTTATCACAATACTATTCACAACAGCAAAGATACAGAATCAACCTAAGCATCCATCAAAGGAGATATGGATAATGAAAATGCATTATATGTATATATACACACACACACACATATATATACACACACACATATATAATATACACACATATGGAATACTACTCACCATTCAAAAGAATAAAATTATAGCTTCTGCAGCAACATGGGTGGAACTGGAGGCTATACTCCTAAGTGAAATAATGCAGAAACAGAAAGTCAAATACTGCATATTCTCACTCACAAGTGAGAGATAAACAATTGGTGCACACTGACAGACTGAAATAATAGACACTAGAGACCACAAAAGTTGGAAGGGTGAGAGGCAGGTGAGGATTGAAAAGTTGTCTATTGGGTACAATATTTACTATTCAGGTGATGGGTTCACTAAAAGCCCAGACTTCACCACTATGCAATATATGCATGTAAGAATTCTGTGCTTGTACATGGGGTACTATATATATAGTTTGCATAACTATATATTTATGTATAATAAGTTTGTACAGAAATGCAGTATTTTCAGTGTAGGGTTCAGGTCAGCTGGAGATACATGGGAATTCCAGACACTGAAAAAAGTCCTAAGTAGTGTAGACTGTGATGATATTAGACAAAAATGAATTCAGTAATTCAGTATAAGCCAGAATTTTAAAAAATGACACCAACATCTAGCCCCCGAAAGCTTAGATATAGGCAAGATCTGGCAAACTGACCCATTAGTCAAATTTGGTCTACTGCCTGTTTTTGAAAACAAACTTTTATTAGAACAAAGATCCATCCATTGTTTATATTTTGTTAATTTGCATGGAAAAAATCAGTAGTTGAGACAGAGACCATATGGCCCACACAGCCTAAAATACTTGTTATCTTGCCCTCCACTGAGAAAGTTTCCTGACCCCTGGTCAGGTATCCAATGAGGATTTCCTATTCTGGAGACACAGAGAGTCCTTAGACACATAAAAAACGTGGAAGACGAGAATAAAAGGACCAAGAAAGATTGAGCATTTGAGTGGGAAAAGGGAAAAGCTGCTGCCCCTTAATATTACAAAAAATGTTTTGCATTTATGCCAGTGCCTAACATTACATTAAATATTTGTGTTTGCATAACTATATAAAAGAACAGACAAATTTATACCTCTGCTAATATTTTACAAAGGAAATTTTTATATGCTGAGCATCTGACTACCTATCGCCTCTGGTATTTAGGCAGGGAGCCTCAATAAATTATTGCAGTGCACATGCAGAATAGCTCATGCATTTATGAGAAAGTGTGGATAGGGTGATTTTGGCTTTGGATGCTGGGGTAGAGGAGAGCAACAGAGTTGTGCTGACATACAAGGCCTTAACTTTCTATTTCATCTCACAGATTACTTTTGGCCCAAAGCCTGACTGACGTTTTACCATTACCCATCAATACGATTACACATACTTCGGATCTAAAATTGCTTTTCCCAAACTAAGTGTCATAAAACATGCAACAAAGGAAGAGATGCTTCATGGCAAGCCAAATGTTTCTACACAAAGAGAAAAATAAACATTACCTTTTCAAAAAACTTGCTTTGGGAGCTGAAATTCATATAATAAATTCATAAAGAGACTTTGCTATGATAGGAATAATTTGGCCCTAAATGTGAGTTGCTTTTATTCAGGTAATAATTGTCTGGCAATGTTCAAGGTGTTTCTCCCCTTCTTTATGGCCATGTTTACAATGTTGCCAAGAAGTAGAAAGCCTAATACAGAGTGTTTCAGGGCTTAAATTTTACCCTAAGGTGTTTGAACCAGGAGAAAACACCATGACCACTGTCTTCATGAATAATTGCAAACAAGAGTGAAATCTTCACCTGCACTTATTTGCATCATCAATTTAATCTAGTAATTGAAACATTACAAGGAAAATGAACTCAATAAGAGCGTTATTTTTAGGGTGAAACCAAAATATGGAGCAATCACTACAAAAATTTTCTTGCATAATTCTTTGTTTGAACTTTCTGCTTCTCTTAGTATGGATAGTGCCTAATGACCTTACATGACACAGATCAAATATTTTCTCCTTAAATGAGGTATTACTGATCCCAGTGAACCCTATAGTCTTTTGCTTACTCAGAGCCCTGAACCTGGTCCGACTACACATTTAAAAAATATCGGATGGAACTGCATAATATCTATGCTGCCTTATTATATTTAATTTTCTCTGAAGCTGCAGATGTGTGTTTGTGACAAAAATAGATTAATTTTAATCTCTTTACTCTAGAAATCACATTTTTTCAAATAGAGTATCCTGTTCATCCTGATATTTTGTGATGTTGTGCAGATCTGTGACCTGAAATGGTAAATTGCCCATTACCAGATTACTCTAAACGGGAATGTGGAGTTGAATATTATTGACATTGTAAACTTATGTTTGTAAGATGACCAGTTTAGTGCCCAAGAGGTAATATTTTATATATGTAAGTATGTGTATGGATGTGTTATATATATTATAAATAAATACATCACATTCTATATAATACTCTATACAAATCTTAATTATGCAAAATAGATGTTATTTGAATTACGTTTTATTAAATCTGTACGTTAGATGCAGATTTTTATTTTCTTTTTAGAGGAACAGATTGAAAACATAGATCTTACACTCTACTACCATTAACACAATTGAATGGCCTTAATTTCTCAATAGGATCATTTAATATTCATTTTTTAATTTCTGCATTTACACATAATATCTCTCCGGAGGCCTCTAACAGATTCTATTGCTGCAGTTTTAATGAGAACTATCAAAGGTTACTATGAGATGATGATCTATACTTAATTCATAGATTTCCCCAGACGCTTGTGTAATTCAGTGCTGTTTAGATTCTTTTCGAGTTTTATTGTCTTGAAACATTTATCCCAATTTTAACTGCATATTTAATCATTATTAGCATAACCCTTTCATTCTTCAAGTTAGTATTTTGAGAATTGATAAGGAAAAATTATGGCCTCTTCAGGGAATTTAATAATTTTGCTTGTGAGGAAACACTGAAAAGTCATTTTGTATAGGTGTGATGTTTCAAAATAGGTTCTGGTCGAGTATTTTTACGTAACCAAACAGTATTGATGTTTGAGTCTTCCAAATTTTATAATTATAATTTTTTGGCATAAGTGCATTGATCAGAATAAAACATAGCAAGTGCTTAAAGATGATTGATATGCGTTGATTTTGGAGAATATATGTGAGTCAAAAACATAGAAGAAGAAAAACCTGAATTACAATCTGGATTAAAATCTTAATTGTAAGGTTTCAGATAAATTGTCGTTAAGTGTTCTTACCTTATTTAAATTTTTTCTCTTCTATCACTAGTAATACTGAGAAGTGACAACGTGCTAGCAGCCCTCGCTCGTTCTCTGCGCCTCCTCGGCCTCTGCGTCCACTCTGGCCGCCCTTGAGGAGCCCTTTAGCCCGCTGCTGCACTGTGGGAGCCCTTCTCTGAGTTGGCCCAGGTCTGAGCCAGTTCTTTCTGCTTGCGGGCAGGTGTGGAGGAAGAGGCGCGGGCGGAAACTGGGGCTGCGCGCCACGCTCTCCGGTCCCCGCGAGTTCCGGTGGGTGCGGGCTCTACGGGCCTCGCACTCCGAGCTGCCGGCCGGCGCCGCCAGCCCTTGACAGTGAGGGTCTTGGCACCCGGGCCAGCAGCTGCGGAGGCTGCACCGGGTACCCCAGCACTGCCACCCCCCCACCCCCGCACCGTGCTCGAATTCTCGCGGGGCCTCAGCCGCCTCCCTGTGGGCAGGAATCAGGACCTGCAGCCAGCCATGCTGAACTCCCCGCCATGGTGGGATCCTGAGCAGCTGGAGCCTCCCTGATGGGCGCCGCCCTCTGCTCCGTCGTGCCCGGTCCCATCGACCGCCCAAGGGCTGAGGAGTAAGGGCAGGAGGCGCGGGATTGGCGGGCAGCTCTCGCAGCACTCAGTGTGAGATCCACTAGGCAAGCCAGGTAGGCTCCTGAGTGGGGTGGGGACTTGGAGAACATTGTTTATGTCTAGCTAAAGATTTGTAAATGCACCAATCAGCAACCTGTGTCTAGCTCAAGGTTTGTAAACACACCAATCAGCACCCTGTGTCTAGCTCAAGGTTTGTAAACGCTCCAATCAGTGCTCTGTGTCTAGTTAATCTAGTGGGGACTTGGAGAACTTTCCTGTCTAGCTAAAAGATTGTAAATGCACCAATCAGTGTCTAGCTCAAGTTTTGTAAACGCACCAATCAGTACTCTGTCAAAACGGACAAATCAGCATGATGTCGGTGGGGGTCAGATAAGAGAATAATAGCAGGCTGCCCCAAGGCAACCCGCTCAGGTCCCCTTACATACTGTGGAGAGTTTGTTCTTTTGTTCTTTACAATAAATCTTGCGGCTGCTCACCGTTTGGGTCCACGCGGCCTTTATGAGCTGTAACACTCACTGCTAAGGTCTGCAGCTTCACTCCTGAGGTCAGCGAGACCAGGAACCCACCAGAAGGAAGAAACTGGGGACATATCTGAACATCTGAAGGAACAAACTCTGGACATACCATCTTTAAGAACTGTAACACTCACCGTGAGGGTCCATGGCTTCATTCTTGAAGTCAGCGAGACCGAGAACCCACCAATTCCAGACACAATATTATGAATTTATATTCAATGAAGAGCAAATAAAAGAGTAGATGTGAGTATAATAAACAGACTAAAGGAATTTTTGTTGCTGCAGTTGCTTTTACTATAGCAGGTATTGAAATGAATTATACCAGGTATATTCAAATGAAATAAAGGTTAGAGTAATTTACCGCTATTATAATTGTATTTAAGACAAGATTTTAAATTTAGTGAAATTCTTGTCTTCAGTATTCTATTACTGGCCTACATGAGAGGAAACTTCTTGGACCAAATCCCAGCATCTTACTGTTCCTTTATATCTCAGTTCGTTAATCCTTCTCACTGAACTTTAGCATAAACCATGCAATGGGAGAGAAGCCATGTGTGATTATTGTCTCACAGACAGATATAAAAACTGAAGTTCCAAAGAATTATGGAAAGCATCTCTGGTCATTCTCCTTATAGTTCTAGAATGTGTCTGAAGTTGTGATTCATGTGATGAGGAATTGAGAAAATTTAAAGTGAAGATTTGTGTACAGAGAGAAGAAAAGGTCATGTTTGTCTTCCAAGTCAATAATTCAAACGTTTGCTTTCTTGACATGTACACTTCGTATACCTCGCCTGGAATTTTTAGTTCTTTTCATTATGTACTAGTACCAAAACGCTACTCAAGACTGACTTTGCTTATGGGACAGCTTATATCAACCTGGATGCCTTAGGTGTAGGAAGCTTTTGTAGTATGTGGCTAATATTTTTTCACGTTTCTTTCCTAAATATTTGGTGGGCATTCAAATTCTGTAATATTTTTTTCAAAGCTCATTATTTTTTATCAATGTTCTTGGAAAAAATGTCCACAAGAGTCTAGGTCTAGTGATCCCATTTATCTTATTTAAGTCTAGCTAGCTTTTCTCAGTCATTTTCTTTTCTTCATCTGAAAAACAAAAGGTTTAAAGAAGACAGTCTTCAGGGTACCATTGAACTCTAATAATTCTGAGATGTTTTATAAATTGCATCTCAAGTATACATGTTTTAACGTTTATAGATGGATTTTGACATTCTAAATATATTTCAAAGGAAATTTGATATTTTAATTTGTTTTAGTAGTCCTGTTTTGTTTAAAACACCTCCTTGCCAGGAAGCGTACTAGCACTGTTTTTATACTTACAGAGGTGATTCGGCGGATTTTGAGGGCATTGTAATTGTTGATTGACTTGGAAGGTAAACTTAGAAAACAGGCAGAGACTGTACAAACCAAAAATATCAATCACTGACCTTCTCAGTTCCATATGCTTTTGTCAGGATGTCTTTATTTCCAACCTAGACATAGTCGATAGCACAATTTCAAAGATGCACCTTTTTGTGTCTCCATTCACATCTTTTGTTATGAAGGTGATATTCCACCTAACCCATGGTACTGACTATCTGAAATCCCTTTTAAGGAAGAAGCTATAGAACCACAGTCCTAAGTGCCCCTATACATTCTCTGAAATCAATCCTATATTATTCTACATCTCTGCTGGTCTCACAGTCACCACTAAATTATTCAATAATTTCCATTGAATGCTCACCTACTCCCATGCTTCTTTTAGACACAAAAATAAAAAATCATAAATGTTAATGCATCTTTATTTTCATATTTTTGTAGCTTGTTCACATGAAACCCAGAAGGCATAGCTTAGAGAATCCTTGATATTCAAAAAAGATGGTGCCATGATATATTTCCAGCCCTATGTGATCAGCTGAAGTTATGAAAATAATAGGGAATATAGTTGCCTTGGTTTAAACAAAGAATCATATCTGTGAAGCAATTATTATAATACAGTGTAAAAAATGCTACAGCTAAAGTGCATGCATAGTACAGTGGAAGCACGTAGAAGAAACCCTTCACTTCTCTGGGGGATTCAGGAGGTCTTCATAGGTTACACGGTGATTTGTAACAGAAAGAATGAATAGAGCTTTCTAGACAGACAAGGCAGGTACATGCATTTTAGGAAAATGAAGACATAAAATCAAAGGCATTGTGGTATGACAGAAGCCCAGCCAACTGTTAGCAAATTAATTTAAACAAAATGCGACTGGACGCAGTGGCTCATGCCTGTAATCCAAGGACTATGGGATTGCTTGAGCCCAGGAGTTCGAGACCAGCCTAGACAACATGACAAAACTTCGGCTATAGTAAAAATACAAAAATTAGCTGGGCTTTGTGGCATGCTCCTGAAAAAAAAAGCAGAAATGAAATCCATGTGAGCACTTGGTAGGAGCAGTGGGAGATGAGACTGGAGTCATAGACAAGACACCATGCAATACATGTCTTGTAGTTCCTGATACAGATTTTGAACTCTATTTCCTAAGCATTGAATAAACCATGAACGATTTGAAGCATCGACAGAACTCTTAGATTTGTACCTTAGTGTTTACAAGGCAAGTATGATGTCCATTTTTTCTACATAGACAAATATATTTGAAATGATACTAAAGTTCTGATATTGCATTATTTTAACACTATGTAGCATGCTATTTTTTCACACTTCAAGATCCTAATTTGATTTAGGAGTAGAACCTAGCAGAGATCTATATTAAAAAGTTGACTTTCATGCATTTGTTACCTTCAGCATCCTGAAATATTAATGGACACTGTGATGGTTAATATTGAGTGTCAACTTGATTGGAGTGAAGGATGCAAAGTATTGTTCCTACCCAGTGTGCCTGCAATGGTGTTGCCAAAGGAGATTAACATTTGAGTCAGAGGACTGGGAGAGACAGACCTCCCCGCTCAATCTGGGTGGGCACTGTGTAATCAACTGCCAACATGGCTAGAAGAAAGCAGGCAAAAGAAGTAGGAAAGGGCAGACTTACTGAGTCTTCTGGTCTCCATCTTTCTCCCATGCAGGATGCTTCCTGCCCTCGAACATCAGACTTCAAGTTCTTCAGCTTTTGGACTTTTGGACTTAGACCAATCATTTGCCGAGTCTCTTGGGCTTTCAGCCACAGACTGAAGTCTACACTGTCAGCTTCCCTACTTGTGAAGTTTTGGGACTCGGACTGGCTTTCTTGCTTCTCAACTTGCAGATGGCCTATTGTGGGACTTCACCTTCTAATTATGTGAGTCAATTATCCTAATAGACTCCCCTTCATGTATACATATATCCTATTATTTCTGTCTCTTTAGAGAACCCTGATTAATACAGACACTGTCCTAGGGTATAACAGATTGTGAGGATAGAGGTTCCTACAATACAGATGAGTGGAGCATGGGATACAAATGTCTGTGGCCATTGTGATCTTAACCAAAATTGAGGTATTTTTCAACATCTTGCCTTATTCCACATATAAGATCACAAATTTTCTACAGTTTGATGGTAAATTATTTTCATTACAATTGAAATGTTTTTTCCTTCTGTTACAATTTTGGGCCATACTTTCTAATTTCTCATGTTAGATGTCTAATTAGTAATTCTTATGGCAAAACAAACTAACAAACTACTTACTGGTTTAACACCGTAACTGTTTATTAGCTCACAGTCTTCAGGTCAACTGGGCAGTTATTTTGGCCTGAGCTGGTATAAATTATTATCCGTGGAGCTCAATGTGCCCGACATATCAGTTGTTACCTGTGGATCAGCTCATATGGTTTTGTTTCGTTTCGTTTTGGTGCTGGCTGAGTGTCCTCACTTATTCAAAGCCTTGGCTGAGAAAACTGTACTCTTGATAAAGTCTCTCATTGTCAGCTCCAGAAAGTCTTGTTCTCATAGCACAGTGAGGATCGAACAAGTAGAAGTTTGCATGCCGTTGTGAGGTCGACTGGCATGATGTCACATCTGACTCATTCTTTTGGACAAATCAAGACATAGATATTCCACATTCAGTTGGTGGATAAATAGGCATTCTTGATGGGCGAACGTGCAAACTCAAATTGTAAAAGGGCTTGGGTATAGAAAGTGAAAGTGTGGCTAGTTTTTGCAAACAATCTATCACAGAGATTTTTTTCTTTAAGGAGACAAATGTATAGCTTTACATCTATTATGGGTATCTAGTCTAACAAATTAGATTTATAGTCTTCCTTAATATATCACTTTTTTCTCAACTGATGGCAACAGCAGTAATGTTTTGCAGACTCTGAGTACCTCATAAAGTTACACTGACTCTATTTCTTGCTCCCTGCAGGCAATGAGATAGACCCTGTTTTCTTCTCATAATTATAATGCAATTTACTGAGATTGTTTTCCATCCCAAACATTCCCACTCTTTAAACATGGTCAGATGCCAATTAATTATCTTAATCTTTTCTATCCCTTTACATCAAACTGAGTTCTAAATTGACATCCTTTTTAGCTGGATGGTTGAAGCTATTCCCTCAGAAAATAAGACTCGGGTTAATCTGAGTCACTTGAATGCTCTTTTCTCCAATAATCCAGATGGCTTTATTCTGTATTCCTCTGGTAAAATGGAGGTTTGCTTACTGGCCATAGAGGGACAGCAATATTAAGATCAACTCATTTTGAGTTTTATAGGTTTTATGTGATAATTATGTTTCTATCTATTAGTGTTTCTAGCCAACCAGATCTGTCTCTCCAAAGTTATAAAGTCAGTTAACCAAAGCACTGTGATCTATCATATTCATCTGCAGAACGTATCCTTTTACCCATTATTTGTTCAAGTAAAGCTTTAAAGAGAGGCTTTAGCTGATGGCCTATAATTTGCTATGTATTTTGAGACCTATCTGTTATCACTCCAGAGAGACACAATTTTATTAAGGAACCAACACCACATTTAAATTTATATATTCAGTTTTTATATAAAAAGAAAGAAAAAACAAACAACATTTTCTTCCTTTCTTAGATAAGGTACATTATGTTGAAATAATTTGTGATTCAAAGATTAAAGCCTAAAATTTTTAAAATGTGCAGTCTCAGAGAACTAAACTTCAAAATAATCCATAAAACATAGTTTATTGGAACACATTTTTAGTCTCTTCTATTCTAAGAGTATTAGGGAATTTGGTTGTAGGATATTGATTTATTCATTAATTCAATCAATATTCATTGAGAATACACTAAGCCCTAGGAATCAAGCCACGAGCAAAATGCATAAAATTCCTGCCCCCAGCTGGGCACCGGTGGCTCACAACTGTAATCCCAGCACTTTGGGAGGCTGAGGCGGGCAGATCACGAGGTCAGGAGTTCAAGACCATCCTGGCTAACACAGTGAAACCCCGTCCCTACTAAAGAAAAAAAAAAATTAGCAGGGCATGGTGGTGGGCGCCTGTAGTCCCAGCTACTCGGGAGGCTGAGGTAGGAGAATGGCGTGAACCCAGAAGGTGGAGCTTGCAGTGAGCCGAGATCACGCCACTGCACTCCAGCCTGGGCGACAGAGTGAGACTCCCTCTAAAAAAAAAAAAAAAAAAAAAATCCTGCCCTCAGAAAGCTTAACTTTTAGTAGTGATTTAAGAGAGGCAGAAAAACAAATACATAAACTCAAGTGATGATAAGTGCTATAGAATGAATGAAACAGGGCAAGAATAATTGTTTTTGTATTGTCTTAGACAAGACGGCCTTGAAAAGGCTCATTTTAAAATCGAAAATTGACCGGAGATCTAAAAGAAGTGAGGAAACAAGTCATGCAGCCGTTTGGAGAAGTTTTATAGAATATTTAGCTCTAGATATGGTTCTAAGTTTTCAATATATCTCAGGCAGTGGGGCAGAAACTTAAACATACTTGAATCCCTGATCTCATATCAACTTATTCTTTCACTTTGGTAGATTATCAACATCTCCATATATCTCTGCCTCAGCTAGCTGTTAGCTATAAAATAAAACAGCCACCCTTTCTGGGTTAAAACAATGACTAGGTATTTAACCTAACAAGTCAATGGGTTGATAATTCGTGCTGGACTCTAATGCACAGTTCTTCTGGTGTCAGAAGGGTACTGAGCATTAGCTGTGGGTCAAACAAGTGACTTTGTTGACCTTGGCTGGACTCTCAGATCTGTGGGTACTCAGCCTAGGACAGCTGAGCTCTCATCACCTAGTGGCTAACCCAGACTTGTTTACATGTCAGAGGCAAGGTCTCCAGAGAGAGAATACATGCAGGCAAGGGCATCTGAGACTCAGAATTTTTACAGTGTCACTTCCATTGATTCTGTTGACAAAAGAAGTCTTAAGTTGTGCCCAACTTTTAGAGGTGGGGAAATGAACATTTCTTTTGGGGAAACAAGTTGCCAGGTTATATAGCAATAACAACTGGTTACAGGGAAGAAAATAGTTGGAGCCATTTTTTTTCAAACAATCCACCACAACTTTACTTTGCTGTTTTATTTTATTAGTTTATTTAAATAGGGATAGCAATGTCTGCCTCAGAGTTCTAACTAAAATCATGTGATGCAAATAATTAGTTCATAAATTTTTCTCAAAAGGAAAATTAAAGTGAGAGTTCATTTGTTTACTTTCAGATATTGTTTTAGAAAGTTACTTTGGTAAATGTCTGGAATTCTCTTAAGTGAGAAAAGGTTGTGCTATTACTGCTACAAATATAATCTCATTGAGTTACAAAAGTAATTATATATTTACAAAAGTTTTTCAAACTTATTTATTTAAATAGAAACAGGAGATTAATACTACCAAAGTTTATAATGTAGAAGAAAAAGAAATAATCGATTAACTTCTCATATTAATATCTCAATACCATATAAAAAATTGCTAATATTTATTAATTTTAATATAATTCAACAGCTATTTATTGAGTGCTTCTAATATTGAAGAAACTGGAGATAAATTTTTGAGCAAACAGACTTAACTCAGTGTATATGAATTTGACAACTTGGTTTTTAATGTAACACTTGGTTTATTATGCTTTTTGATGAATATTACTTAAATTGATACTCAGAGTAGCCATGTAAAATATAAAGATTAATACTTCCGTTAAAAAAGTGAGGATACATATTATAAAAATATATTATTTTATATTTTTATAATATATTATATATAATTATATAGAGAGATCTGTATATCTATTATATATCTATATATTATATAGATATAAATAATAGATATATATTATATAAAGATATTATATTATATATAATTATATTATATATAAAGATATTATATAATATATAAAATATATAATTTTATATTATATAATTAATTATATATAATATATAATAGATTATATAATAGATATATATTATATTATATTATATAATTATATATATAATAGATATAAAAAATAATAATTATATATTATATAAATAATATAATAAATAGATATATAAAATTATTATATAATAGATATATGAAATATATATTATATTAATGTAAAGATATATATTATATATAATAGATATATAAAATATATAATTATATATTATATGTAGTATATAAAGTATATATTATATAAAGTATATATAGTGTATGTATACACATATATAAATTATAAATATATACACATATATAGTATGAATATATGTACTATGTATATATGTATATGTGATATGTGTATGTGTTTTATATGTACATATATGTACATAAACATTTATACATGTATAGCTATTTGTGA
Organism: Rhinopithecus roxellana; assembly: GCF_007565055.1. NCBI lineage: Eukaryota > Metazoa > Chordata > Mammalia > Primates > Cercopithecidae > Rhinopithecus > Rhinopithecus roxellana. The sequence goes on along the minus strand of NC_044568.1, from coordinate 36,348,421 downwards.
ATTAAGCTCACAGTTTTTCCTGTCCCTTCAGCTGGTACTAGATTATATCATAAAACTCCATCAGTGTGAACTTAGAAAAGGCTAACGGTGTTGAGTGACATGAGGATCTAAGCTCTCTTTTTGTATAGTTCACTTATGGCCACTGGAGCCATTTAAGGCCAATTGCAGATTTATCCCTTCCATCTCACAGATTGCTTCTGGGTCCACATTACAATTTAGTGGTTCTGTTGCATTCAACTCAGGGAGCTCTGGCTGCATGCTCTCTTGATATCTCCTGGCCAGGCTCTTACTTTATACCTGGTAATGCTTTTGAATGGTATATAGTTTTCTGCTGAAAATGGCATGGTCTTACTCTAAATCTTAGGTTTTGCTATGGACTGAATTGTCTATCCTAAAATTAACATATTGAGACTCTCACCCCCAGTGTGACTGTATTTGGAAATAGGGTCTTCAGGGAGATACTTAAGGTTAAATGATTTTGTAAGTATGGGGTCCAAATCCAATACCACTGGTGTCCTTATAATAAGAAGAAAAGACAAAAGGTCTCTTTCTCTCTTTCTTTCTCTCTATGTCTCTCTCTCTAACTATCACTGCACAGAGAAAAAAGGTCACATGCAGACATAAAATAGATGAGGGTGGTCATCTGTATTCTAGGAGGAAAGGCCTCACCACAAGACAGCCCTGACAGCACCTTCATCTTAGACTTCCAGTCTCCAAACTGTCAGAAAATAAATTTCTGTTAAGTCTTCCTGTGTATAATATTTTGTTATGGCAACCTGACAAGACTCATATAGATGTATTCCATGTAACTTACCTATTGAGGCCTGCCAAGGACTACTCACAGTGTCTTCCTAACATAAACACAACCCAGAAGTTTTGGGCTGTATAGAATAGCAGAATGACCTCTAGAAGGCACAGCTGAGGTACAATATTAGAGGATTTATCCTGTGAGAATAGATGCTATCCTTCACAGTACAATATACATCTTATACCAATGGCCATGGTATGGTGCAGTATATGCCCACTGGTTTGAATATATATGCCTGTGAACCAAGAAGGGGAAGGAGAAAAGACCCTGCTCACTACCACTTCCAGTGACCCAGTTTTGTAACTTGCACTTCTTGTCCTGACAACTTTAGGTTCTGTGGATCTAGAAGTCCTAGTTTCCAGAGGATGATGCAGAGTTCCACCAAACTTCAAGCTATGATAATTACCTGATCATGTTGAACTACCCAGCCAGCAAACTTGAATGCAAGGAAAGTAGTTACCAAATTGGTGGGTGTAAATGGTCTTGATCACCAGGAAGAGGTAGAACTGCAGATATATTATAGCAGGACCAACTGTAGCAGCAGAGACTCAATTTACCCAGAAATTGTAACTATCCATAAGTTTGGAGAAGCTGTGGTGGAAAGCAAGGAACTGAATATGATAAGCAAGTAGATCTAAGAAATGCAAGGAATGAATTAGGGTAGTTAACTTGGGAGACCTGGCTAGATGTCCTTTACTGTACAAGTGCACCTATCCCTCATTTCTGTGCATAACAGCTGCATTAGCTAAGGTCTGTACTCTTCTCTGGAGAGCTGCCTTGAATGATCAAAGCCTCCTAGCCCTGGAGGTTATGCCCCACTCCCAGGAGTAGGCTGTATTCATTGGCCAACGGATACGGAGTACACACGGTTAGACAATGACATGGTACTATTCATGCCCCAGAGTTTCCCATTAGATTATTGACTTTTTCTCAGTGGTGAGACTTCAGTTGATCTTATATCTTTGCTTAGCTTCTTCTCTGTCCTGTTCTGTGTTCTCTACCTTCTATGAGTAACTCCTGAGAGCATTCCTTAAATAAATCACATATACGAGAATCCCTATCTTAGGCTCTGCTTCTGGAGAACCTGACCTAAAATAGGTTGCAAGAATATATGTAAAAAGCATCCCTGCCAGGTAGGATTTTAATGCAAGTTTGCGTAAGGAACCCTGCACTAGATCTTTGATGGTATTTTGTGAGCGTTAGGCATAGGATGAATTGAAAGTGGTACTAATCTACACACATCAAGAGAATTTAAAGAAATATATGAATAAAAATAATACAAGCTTGGGTTAAAAATGCTCCCTTCTGAATCAGTTAAAAATTATCATAGAATTATCTTTCTTTAGAGGATTCAAACTTGTAGAACTGGCTGTTGCAAATCTTTCTACTTTTGCGTGTGAATATATGGATTGGACAGGACACTTTATGAGAGGCAGTAAATATATTCAAATTTGGACATACAGTTAATCAAATTCAACTGGACTGCTATTTAGCTGAATATACGGCTATACTGAATCCTCATGGCATTGGGCCTGCTCTGCAATGACTCAAACCAAATCCTATTTCTCTATGTCATGTTATAAACTATTAAGTTTTACATCAAAAACATCTGTGGTTGAAAGAGCATCTAAAATGTGCAAGATGTGCTTTATTTACTGTTTTTCAGTGACTTCTGATAATACTCCTGAATTTTTAAGGTGAGGGAATGAAGTAGCTTGCTTTGATCCCTAAGAAGATTCCAGGCCACATATTTCTTTATATTTGTATTTATTTTTATTCTGATCGAGACAAGATCTCTTGTCTGTCACCTGGGCTGGGGTGTAGAGGCATAATCATGGTTCATTGCAGCCTCAAACTCTTGGGCTCAAGCAATTCTCCCATCTCAGCCTCCAGAGTAGCTGGAATTATAAGCATGCACAATTGTGCCTGGCTAATGATTGTTTTAATTTTTCATATAGATGGGGTCTTGCTACATTCCCCAGGCTGGTCTCATACTCCTGGGCTCAAATAATCCCCACACCTTGGCCTCCCCAAACTGTTGGGATTACGGGTATGAGCGCCCAGGCCCAAGCCAGACATTTCTGATTCCAAAACCCATGCTTCCTTCATTACGCCATTATATCTTTGAAGGTCTTAGGCAAACCACTTTCTTAGCATCTGGAGCTAGCCAAATTGAGTGTTTCTCTGGTGTCTAGCTTTTGGCAGAAAGCGTTGGATTACTATTATTTTCTGTTTTTCTGCTTTGGCTCTCACTGTTTGAAATTTCTTTTTCCTCTCAGCTATTACTTTCGAATAATAATATCTATAAAAATAGTAGCATCATCCGTGTAAACTATTGTTAAGTTCCAGTCCTAAGCAAAGTGTGTTGCATTCATTGTCTCATGCAATCCTTACAACCCTTGCTGTAACTGCTTACAAATGAGAACTTTACCTCTCGAAGAGGTTAGGCTAGTTGCTGAGGTAACAGATAGTAAGTGTGTCAGTGAGATTTGATCCTTAGCAATTGACATCAGAGTATTCCCTTTTAAACTGGATGGAATTTATTGCAGCTGTGCAAAATAATGTTCTCCCCAGAAACAGCACAATTTGCACTAGCTTGCTTCTCCTTGGTTATTTCTGAAGGAGCTCAAAAATAACTCATAGCTTGTAGTCCTTATAAATGTCACCAACTGCAAAGATTTTCCTTTGGATTTTGTCCCTTTATTCCTTTTAATTACGCTCAATATCTTGTGGATTTATTTCTTTCTTATGCACTTCTTCGAATTATTCCAACTCTCTAATATTTTTAGAATCTAAGATGTATCATATAATGTGATAGATGCTGAGGATAGGAGCATGAATAAAATATTTCTCTTGCCCTCAAAGAGTACAAATACTGGTTTAATTGATCATTTACTTTTTACATTTGTCTTTTATTTTTTAATTTTAATTATATGGATACCTAATAATTGTACATATTTATGGTGTACATGTGAAATTCTGATACAAACATACAATATGTGATGATGAAATGAAGGTAACTGGGATATCCATTACCTCAAGCATTTATCATATATTTGTATTAGGATATTTCAAATTCACTCTTCAAGTTATTTTGAAATATACAATAAATTATTGATGAGTATAATCACCTTACTATGCTACCAAACACCAGATTTTATTTTTTCTATATAACTGTATTTTTGTAACCATTAACCAGCCACTGTTAATCACCCTCTCCTACCTACCTCTCTCAGATTCTGGTAACCATTATTCTACTCCCTACCTCTATGAGATCAATATTTTTTAGCTCTCACATATAAGTGAGAACATGCAATATTTGTCTTTCTGTCCCTGATATTTCACTTAAACTAATGACTTCCAGTTCCATTCATGTTTTTGCAAATGATACGATCCCATTCTTTGTATGGCTAAATAACATTCCATTGTATGTAGGTACCACATTTTCTTATTCATTCATCTGTTGATGTACACTTGGCTTAATTCCATATATTGACTATTGTAAATAGTGCTACCGTAAACATGGGAGTGAAGACATCTCTTGGATATACTGATTTATGTGCTTTTGGATAGATACATACAGAGCAGTGGAATTTAATTTTTAGTTTTTTGACGAACCTCCATATTGTTCTCCGTAGTAGCTGTACTAATTTACATTTCCACCAATAGTGTAGTAGGATTCTTCTTTCTACATATTCTCCTTGTCCACTTATGATCAGAATCATACTTTAATTTTGCCACATGACAGAGTAAGATAGGCTCAATTGCCACAAGTTTTATATCAGATGATGTTACAGGAATGTTCTTGAATTTTTATTACTTATAGGAAACAGAGCTAACAATTTTCGTAGGCCAACTGCCTCAAAATTTTCAGTGTTGAAGAGAACAAACCTAGCTTACAATCAAGTTTCTGAGAAATGGATAGATGTGACCTGTTTTCATCTTCCTTTCCTGATTCTTCTTCCAAACACTCTATGTTCAGAACAAGCAGTATCATTTGTCATTAGCCATGTGTACTGTTGGTTTTTCTTTTTCTAAGCTTCTACTCTAATATTTTCTATACTTAAAAAAGCTCAGTCCATTCCTATCTAAACAGTTTTCAATTATATGCCTCAGTAGTTATATATACATACATCATATATATGTATATGTGTATATGATGTATGTATATGTGACATATATGTAATATAGTTTACATATGAGACATGTAACTATATGTATGTATGTGTGTATATATGTGTGTGTGTGTATATATATATAATCAGTGAAGCAGTGGAAAGAAGGAAGAATTAGAGATAATGACAAGAGTATAGGTTAAGGGCATTTATGTGTTTGTGTGTGAACTTGAAACAACACAATTTATTTCTTTGTACAATCCAGCACTTTTTCTGCTTCATGTTGTGGCAGAAGGGGTACTGGGTAAACAGAAGGCACAAAAGGGTTTCAGTCACATGGCTGGCAGCTGTAATTGGTCACCACATTCTTAGTTCTCTTTCATGGGTGCCTCACCACATGACTGCTTGGGCTTCCTCATGGGATGGCAGTATCAGGCTAGGCAAACTTCTTACTTGGGAGGTATCTTTCTCCAGAATGCAGAAGTAGACACTGCCAAGGTATCTTACAATTTTGTTCAAAAGTTCCACCTTATTCTATTAGTTGAAACAGGCCATAGTTAAAGTAACCCAAAGTCAAGCTAGCTTATGGTTAAATTGCCCAGGTTTTAAGGGGACTTCAGATCAACATGCAGTATACTGGGGTCATCAATGTAAAAATCTATTACTTCAAATAACTCCCCCAAACCAGTAGGCAAGTAGTACTTCTGGGATTATAACCCAGGTCTATCCATTTTCTTTCAAGAATGACTTGATATCTTCAGGCATGAAGCATGATCTCCCTATCACCAAATAACTTGACTAAAAACAACTATTACCCAGGAGATGCCAGATAGTTGTACTCTTTACCCTAAGGGTTGAAGAACATAGGCACAGTCATCTTTGCAGAGAGCACCTCTCTGACCTTCATGGTTGCATCATAGAATGAAGAGCCCCCTAAATAAGTATGAAAATAACCAGTGACATAGAATACACTTTTGATGGCAACTGGGAAAAAATTATTAAAAACAGTTATCATCATCTGGGAGGACATTTTAAACAGGATGATCAGGGATAGCTCTCTGATCACCTTTGAACAGATACTGGGAGGAATTTGTTGCAGCTGTGCAAAGTAGTGCTACCCTGGCCAAGAAATAGTACAAGCATCACCCTTCAGAAACCTGTCTGACATAGGCTCCTAGAACAGAGTCAATGACAACTACCTTGCTGTGTGCCATCTTCTTGTTTTGCACCATTCACTGCCTGCCTGGACCACAATACCACTTAATACCATTATTTTGGTGGAGATCTACATATTGAGAAAAGGCAAAACTAAAATTGCCTTTAATGTTGTGCTCTCTGGAACAGACAAGGCATTTGGAATTTGTAGCTGCAGACAAATGTGTTTGGATGTTCTGCCCTGTGTGTTACTCTTTAAAGTAAACAAAGAGGGCTATATACCAAGACTTAAAAGTGTTCTTCCTCTTTCAGTATTTTGCTAAAATCTCACTTTAGTTCATCTTTTTCTACATCTTGAAAATAAAATTTTTAATTAATTTTTATTTCCTCTTTTTTTATATCTTGAAAATAACAAACTTATTTTTCTCCAGTGTAGTATGTTTTCATTTTACACAGCAGTTCCTGCATCCTTGCCTCCATCTTGATTTCCTTAAATCAGGGAAGGGAATAGGAATGGCGTTGGATTCCATGTCTCAGTGTGGTCTGCTTTTTATTAGTGCCGTCTCTGTGAAAGATGACCATATCCACAGCCTCACTATTTAGGGAAACCTGCTGGCAGTTTCTCACCTCTCTGGTTATCTTTGCAAAACCGTAAGCATTTAGCTCTGCTTTTTCCCTTGTAACCATTTAATTAGTCCCCAAGTAGCAAAGCTTTCAGTGCATCCAGAGGGCTAGAGACTTGGTCCTTGGGAAGTACCAGGTGTTAGCCCAGTTTTCCCAGTGAAAGGCTAGGAGATTCATTATCAACTCAGCCTCTGGGAGCTCTGTCCACTTCTCAGGCCCTTGAAGATCCTGTTCAAATCCAATGGACAAAATTGCTTTTAGCTAAGTCTCTCAGTGTCTCAGAGGTAAGAAACTGAAAAAAAAGAAAAGGAGAGCTTTTTGTTGTTTTGTTTTCAATTGATAGGCTGGAACTGTTTGAGATCATAGGCACCCGCTATCCTTGGTGGTTATCTTTATCAATGTTGTTAACAAATCTTTTATGACAAAATGGAGTTTCAAGGAAAAAGAAAAAGAAAAAAAAAAGAAAACAAAAAACGAAAACCAAGACAACGCACCCTCCCCCCAAAAAAGTAGTTTCACACAATAAAAATAAGAATATTTCTCTTTTTACAAGGATACTTTCCCAAAAAATTATAGCAATAATAGTCTAATTTTATTAACCTAATTTTATTTATCAGTTCACTCAGTTTAGTATGCCAGTTACTGTGTAAATATTAAAAAGCTTGATCTGCTTATGAGAATGTTCAAAGTTAGGGGCTGATGTTATTTATAATTTTATAAATGACGTTCAGAGAGGTGAAATCATTTTTCACAGTTGCAGAGCTAACAAGTAGCAGAACAAGTGCTCTGTGAAATTAAATTCAAGGTGTGACTTTTTGGTTCATACATGATTATCAATCCAAAGCCAGCTTTAATGTGGAATGTGCTGTCTTGAAGATTCTATCTTAGTGTGGCTGTATAGAAGACAAAACCAATGCCTTTCACCGTCACACTGCATTTGTATACTGCTTCAACACATTAGGTTTGTGATTTTATTAAGAATTCTTTCAGAGGTCCTCTGCATTATAAGTGCAGTCAGCATGAGAATGTATGTGAAATAGCTATATTAAAAAAAAAAAAAAAAAAAAAAAAAGTCCTGTGCAGATGGATCTTTAACAGTGTTGTGCAGAAAGCACCCATAGTTTCAAGTTTATGCATAATGAGGGATCCTTTTTCCACTATGACCTTAGGTGATTACTCCTTTATAAGAAAGCAAGAGAAATCTTCCCCCACTCCAAGTGGGAGAATATTGCAGGTCAGAGATGGCCCTGGTTAGAAAGCACAGAGCTAGCACCTCAAAATTAGAAAAACATTTTTTTCCTAGAAGGTAGCATATTGCTCAGTATTTTGAAAAAGGTAAACATCTCAGATATAAGATTAACACTGCTAATATTTCTAATACAATGGTTGCATTTGACATGAGTCTTGAGCAGTCTCCTAAGTCAATCATAAATGTTTCCTGCATATGGTAAAAATAACCCTGAAACTAACAAGGGTCTTTCCAATTCAGAAAGTCATACTTTACAAAGGGTATTCATCATAGATTGAATGCTAATAAAATTTTCATTACACAAGAAAAAGTGTTTTCACTTAATTATATATGGCAATTTTCACCAATCATTTTGTGTGAAAGAATTTGAAGTGTATATCAGAACCACAATGAACACTATTTTTATATTTGTCTAAACAGTTATTTAGTTTATCATAGAATAAAATCTTCATAAATTTCATTTTATAACATATTGCTGTCAGTCTCAGCCAATCAATTTTTGTCCTTCTAAGATCCTCTCCAGGAATTGTTATAAATTTACAGCTGGCAAGACAGGCTCACCCTTTCTAAATAATATAATCCAGACTCTCATACTCAGATTGGACAATGCATTTGCAACATTATTTTTCCTTAATAATCTGTATTTTGATACCTACTGTTCCTATTTAGCCATATATACATTATAAAATCGCACTGCCCCTTGTTTCCCAGCCTACTATCACAATGTATACTTGGAATATAATAATGTGTGCAATGTATACTTGGAACAGAATGATTATATGATGCCTCATTTTGTCATCATCCCTGTAGGGGAAACCTTTCATCATGGTTGCCAGCAATATAAATAAACTCCTCAAAAGTCAAGATATGGGCAATGAGGACCAGTGTGTGAGAACCAGAACAACTTATATTACTCACTTTGAATCCAGAGATTTTTCTCTGTAAAACTTTCCTCACAATCTATTCTGTTCCTTCATTTGAAAATGCTCGAACTTGAAATTCTTTTTCTGTGTATTCTTTATGCTTGCCACGATGTGACACTTTAAAAATTCTGAGTTTTCATTAATATTTTATCTTATATTCTACTCTGCATAACATTTTCTGGACACCGCTAGAGCATCTAGCAAAATGTTAAAATGTCTCAAGTTTTACTAAGCACCGTTATGTAATGTAAGAAATTATTTCTTCATTTATGTACTTTTTCTATTGTTGTCTCTTTAGTAGAAAGTTTCTGGGGTAAGCAGTTTAACATGCTGGCTTTTACATACATTTACCCATCACGCAAAGAAGGATAACGTGTATTATTGTATATTGTTCTGAAGAGTTTTCTGTCTCTTCTCCTAACCATAAATATGCCCAGAATCTCATAACAGGCTCATGTCACCCCTTCAGTTGCCCTTCATATTCTCTTAGAGCTATTGCTTGACCCAATATTTCATAGAGCCTCCTCTAGTACTACTGAGAAAGTATCTTCTTCACTTTTCTCTTACGTTTTATATAGTGCCACATATTTTAATCATATAACCTCTTCTTAACCTTTTATTTTTTACTTAGAATGATTATAAGATGGAGCTCGTTAAATAACAAGATTCTACTTAAGTAAGAAGATACTGTTCTGTAATTGTTCAATGGATAGGTAAGCTTTTCATGATAATATTCCCTACATGAAAAGTCATGGTGCTAGTTATTTCTGCAGTTGAGAAAGTTCCTTAGTAGAAAACTACGGTTTTGTTCTAATTAAACAATCAAGTGGCACTTTAATACACAAACAAATGTCTGTGTTATTCTCCATCCTCTCATACCATTTCCTATTTTTTTTTTAAACAAACCTGTTGTCAGGTTTAAATTAGCTTTCTTGGTTGAAACCAGCAGTCTTAATTTGCAATTGAAATTCATCCAATTAAACAATAGATTGCCTGGAATTAATGGTAATTGAACAATCTAAATTAAATGGGAGAAATTGTGGACAAGTGAAGAGGAAAATAAACATGGCACAATTTAAGCTTGGAAAGTCACATACATTAACAAGACCATGGAACCATGTTTCATGAGATGTCATTTGCCTTCAGACACATCTATAAAAGCCTTTGTGGGACACTACACTGACCTAAAAAGTGAGTATCTTGGCAGACGTTGAGACAACGAGAATTGAAGTAGCCACAAAAAGCCTATGTTTCCAATGGATTTACTTTCTTTTGGTTAATAGGACATGGCAAAATATCCCTGTGATACCATCAACCACACAAATGTGACAAGAAAGGAATCTTCCATTGCATGTATTGTAGTATCAGCCTATCAAAGGATCTGAGTCTCCTTTCTCAGGCATGATGCAACAGCTATGACTCTGGAAAATAAGTATGGTGGTGAAGCTTATGTTGATTTGTTACCCGAGAAAATGAATTATAAGAAATGCAATCTGGTTCTTACGTAGGCACTGCTAGGTCTTTGGAGAGCAAACTCAAAATATTTGACTTTTCAAAAAGGGGTCTCTGACTGGCTTACACGGCCTGGTTATCCATTAACAGCAAGAAATCCTACCCCTAAATAGACTGTTATGATCACCTGCATAGAACAATGGATCCCCTAGTAAAATTTGGTTTGAAGACACTAATGATGGCACAAACATACCAAGAAGGTATGAAAAGCCCTCAAGAATGTATAAAAAATACACCAAGAAGGTATGAAATTCTCTTATATTATATTGTAATTATATAATTTCATATACATAATTGAGGTCTCTGGAAAGAGTAAGGCAGGCCCCTCAAGACAGTTAGAAATGGCTTGAGAGTCCAGTACAGTGTGGCTCATACCTATAATCCTAGCAGCTCAGCAGGCTGAGATGGGAGGTTTGAGACCTGGAGTTTGAAATGAGCCTAGGCAAAATAGTGGGACTGCATCTCTAAATAAACAATGAAGCAAACCCAAAAATGCCTGGGCATGGTGGTGCATGCCTACAGTCCTAGGTACTTAGGAGACTGAGGCAAGAGGATCACTCGCGGCCAGGAGTCAGAGGTTGCAGTGAACCATGATAATGCCACTGCACTCAGCTGGATGCGAATAAGAACCCCATCAAAAAGAAAAAAGAAGAAAGAAAAGAAAGAAGAAAGAAAGAAAGAAAGAAGAAGAAAAAGAAAGAAAGAAAGAAAAGAAAGAAAGAAAGAAGAAAGAAAGAAAAGAAAGAAAGAAAGAAAGAAAGAAAGAAAGAAAAAATAAGAAAGAAAGAAGAAAGAAACAAAGAAAGAAAAAGAAACGAAGAAAGAAAACAGAAAAAAACAAGACAAGAGAGCGACAAAGAGAGAGAGAGACCAGTGAGAGAGTTAAATCTAAGTAAGAGGCCGGATACGGCCCGTAATTGCCATGAACTGAAAATGCTGGCCGCAGTCGCTCCCGCCCTTCGTTATCGTCCGCCTTTAATGCCGGCCTTCCACTTAACCCCCCCCGCCTATTCCCCACGTCCGTCCACTCCCATGGCTTGCGATAGCTAGGTCCAGAATGGCATGACTTTTCCTTGTGGTTAGGAGATGAGGCTAGGGTGAGGATTCTCTGGTGTGGGCAGAGCCTTTCCTGGTTTAAATATCCTGCTGGTACCAATGTATCACCCAAGTTTTCTTATCAGCTTGTCTAGATATAGGACACAAGAAAAAGAGGAAAGGACAAGGCTTAAAAGTTCTCATCAGTCAAACTATTTTTTAATTGGAATCATAGTCATCACTGCAGAGTATGAGTACTGGGAATGAGCAATGTCAACATAAGAATGCCTCTTAATCTGCTCTTCATCCTGCAAACCGAGCTGACCTACTGACATGCTTACCTATCCTGTTACTGCAAAATGGAAGCAGAGACTGGCATGCTACAGACACAAACAAAGGAATTCTAGCAGCCACCACAATGTTGAAGAGGCAGAGAAATTATCCCCTAGGGCCTCTGGTAATGCGTGGTCCTAACAACACCTTGATTTCAGTCCAGTGAAACTAATGAACTTCTGGCCTGCAGAACTATGAGAGAGCAAACTTCAGTTGTTTCAGCCACCAAATTTGTGATCATTTGCTCTGACAGCCACACAAATGAATACATATGGAATATAGGTGGATAAAATAGAATGTAAAAATTAGAAGGCTATACCAATAAAAGAGGTTATTAAATCTGAATCATAGGATGTGTGTGGATGTATAAGATCAAGTATGTGAAACAATGATGACAATTATAGCTATAGAAATGAATAAAAAGTGGTAACAAATTCAAGCCACAAATTAGATGGCTCAAAACAACAGTAACTTTCTTTGCTCAGAGTCCTTGAGGCTAGAAATTTAAAATGAAGGTGTCATGAGGATTGTGCTCCCTTGTAAGCTCCAAGGAAGAACTGCTTCTTCCAAGCTTCAAGTATTTTCTGGGGATTGTTGGCACTCTTTCACTTGTAGCTGCATCAGCCACTATGAATTTTGCCTTCATCCTCACATAGCTGTTTTCCCTCTCTATGTGCCTGTGTCATGTTTCCCACATTTATTTTATTTTATTTTATTTTTTATTTTTTGAGACGGAGTCTCACTCTGTCACTAGGCTGGAGTGCAGCCGTGCGATCTTGGCTCACTGCAACCTCTGCCTCCCATGTTCAAATGATTCTCCTGCCTCAGCCTCCTGAGTAGCTGGGACTTCAGGTGTGCACCACCATGCCCAGCTAATATTTGTATTTTTTTTTTGTATTTTTAGTACAGACAAGGTTTCACCATGTTGGCCAGGATGGTCTCGATTTCTTGACCTCGTGATCCACCCACCTCAGCCTCCCAAAGTGCTGGCCCACAATTTTGGCTTCTAATAACATCAGTCATTGAATGTGAGGCCTGCCCTAATCCACTACGACCTCATTTTAACTTGATTATGTCTTCAAATACTCTATTTACAAATAAGATCACATTCACTGGTACCAACGGTTAGGACTTTAACATATTTTTTTCCAGGGAGGAACACCATTTTTCTCACAGCAGAAAGTAAAAACAATCTTAGGAAATTTAGACTTTAGTCTAAGAGTAATGAAAAACATTTCCAAAGATTTTACTCAAGAAGAGACATTATTATATAATCATTTTACATATCCTGGATGTTGTAGATGAATGGCTTGAACTGAAAAAATAATTAAGACCTAGACATTATTTATCAGGCTGTTGAAATAATCCAGGAATATAATGTTGAAGCTCTAAACTAGTAAAATATACATTATGTTTTAAATAATTGGATTCAAAAAATATTTAGGAACTAGACTGTATATAATTGGAATTTCATTGGATATATAATGAAAAGAATTACTAAACACTTGCAGGGAACATGGGAGTACAGCTATATCTTTGAGAACTTAATTTTAATTCTTTCATATATATACCCAGAAGTAAGGTTGGTGAATCACATGGTAGTGCTATCTTTTTAATTTTTTGAGGAATCTCTATACCATTTCCCATTCTACATTTCCAACAATACTGTACAAGGGTTCCAACTAGCCCGCATCCTCACCAACACTGATCTTTTGTTTTTTGATAATAGTAATCATAGTAGGTGTGAAGTGATATCTCATTTTGGCTATGATTTACATTTCCCTGATGATTAGTTGTGTTCAGCATCTTTTTGTATACTTGGTGGTATCATTTATATGCTTTATTTGGAAAAGTTTCTCTTCAAGCCTTTTGCCCATATTTTAATAGAGTTATCTATTTTTTGCCATTGAATTGTAGAAGTTCCTTAGGTATTTTGGAATTTAATCATTTATCACATACATAGTTTGTAAATATTTTCTCCCATTTTTTAGGTTGCATTTATACTCCACTGATTTTTTTCTTTGCTGTACAGGAGCTTTTTAGTTTGATGTAGTCCTGCCTATCTGTTGTTGCATTTGTTGCCTGTGTTTTTGTTGTCATATCCTGGAGATCATAGCCATGATCAATGCCATTAAGCTTTTCCCTATATTTTCTTCTAGTAGTTTAACCGTTGCTGATACTATGTTTAAGATTTTAACCCATTTTGAGTCAGCTTTTATGTATGGTATAAGGTAGTTCATTTTTATTATTTTGCACATAGATATTCAGTTTGCTCAGTTCCATTTGTTGAGGAGACAATTATTTCTCCATTGTGTTTTCCTGGCTAACCATTGAGGCTCTATTTACAATAGCCAAGATAGGGAAATGATCCAAGGATCCTTTGACAGATTAATGAATCAAGAAAATGTGCTATTGATATATAATAGAATATTATTCACTCTTAAACAAAAAGAAATCTGCAACATGATGGTCTGTCACATCTCTGTCACTCTACAATAATTAGTGATATTAATACTGTTATTTAGAAAAAATTGATTTGGTATGTCATACATTATGACATGTATTTTGTCTCAGGTGCCTCATTCACACTGTAGGTTAGGGGACAATATCTAAAGTTCTTTTCTGCTATTTCCAATGTATAAAGACATTAGTTAAGACATAAACAAAAAAGAGATAATGAGGAACTCAAGCTAGAAAATCATGAGAGTTTAGTGAAGGAATTATTTTCAAAGTGTGCATAGGTTTGAGGGAAATCAATGAGGGAATGTGAAGTTTTCCAGGGTTAGTAACAGGGGAGAAGATGTTTCTGTAACTTGAGGATAAAGGAGGTCATGGAAAGAGTAGTTAGTAGAAACTGGGGAGAGAACTACATGGAAAAGGATTCCTCAAACAAACAAACAAACAAACAAACAAAACAACTATGACCTTAATGAAATGAAACCGTCAACTACTGTTAACACTGCAGCGAGGAACCAGGTAAATAAATACTCTGATCTCACTTCTCCACCTGCTCTCTAGTATCTTACTTGAGCATCCCATTGTTCTTACTCTAACCTAACCAAAATCAAGGGGTAGTGGAGCCCATTGATGCTGTCCACGAAGTTTATACTTCAAGTCATAAAGCAAGGTACTGAGCAAATGGAAGATATGTAGCACAGATTTTGTTGGAACATCATTCTCATGAAACTTTAATATCTTAAAAGAATTTAGAAAGGAAAAAATTCATGAAAATGCTAATTACTTCTCATAGGTTGATTTTTTTTTTTTTTTTTTTTTTTTTTTTTTTACAAACTACAAGGTTTATCTACCTAGGTACAGATGGAATATGTTTAATTGGCAACTAATGATTTTCATGGCTAAAGTAATTTCTGACTCCACAATCCTTGTTACCCTTTAATATGGAGTCCCACCAACCAGAAAAAGCAGTGTTAAATTTGTTTCTTATACAGTTGAAGGTGTGAATAATTTGTTGGAGTCACTTATACAAGGTTTGGTTGATGGATTCTTTCTATCTTTAGTTTTATCTGATAATGAATACTGACATTTATTTCGGATATGAAAATGTCACAGTTCTCTTGAATTGAGTGATAGAAAATCAATACATATTCAATTTGTTTTTCTATTTTAAAAGTTTTAATAGAAATTCTCATTGGCTTTTTACCAGTATTCCTTTAACACTAGAAACATATTATCACTTTAATTAGAATATATCTTTTTGAAAGACATACCCTGAAGTGAATACCACCTAATGAGTGAGATCTAATAACATTTTTATTTTGTCCTAAATAACATTTGTCCTAAATAACATTGTCCTAATAACATTTTTATTTTGTCAGGAATCTAAAAATACCCTAAACCCAATTTGGATTAACTTCTTCATTTCATCTGAAATCTAGATCTGTTTTGGTTGGGGTTTTCTGTGAGAATATTGACAAGAGGGTTTTGCATGAAACACAAAGTGATTGAAGAAAGACGTTGTAGGTGAATTTTTCTGGGTAGATGGAAACATGAAGCACTTGATCCATGTGACAAGAAGGGGATATGACTCTGAAGATTATCACTCAGTACAAGTTAGCAATGTTCCCCTAGAACTCTGATATGCTCTAACATGAGATATGTTTGAATTCGGTTTGAGCAGGTCCTTTCTCCATCACTTTCATATGCAAAGCAGAGCTCTCTGAGTTGTTTCCCTGCTCAATTTCCAAAATACCCCTTCAGACCTAATGACTGCATAGGGTGTACCTTTCCAAATTTTCCCCACTTATGCATTAGCTCAAAATTAAACCTAATTAACTTTTGAATCTAATTTTTCCCATGTTAATTCTGTAAATATTCACATAATGCATCTGTTTACTTTTATTTTATAGAGGCAGGATTTCACTCTGTTGCCCAAGCTGGAATGCACTGGCACAAACATAGCTCACTGCAGCTTTGACCTCTTGGCCTCAAGCTATTCTTCCACCTCAGCCTCCTGAGTAGCTGCGACTACAAGCACATGTCATGACACCCAGCTAATTATTTTTGTTTGATTTTTTATAGAGACAGAGTCTTGTTATGTTGCCCAGGCCAGTCTTAAACTCCTGACATAAAGTGATCCTCTTGCCTTGGCTTCCCAAAATGCTGGGATTACAGGCATAAGCCACTGCATCTGGCCTGTTTATTTTTCTAATGAGACTATAGTTTTATACTCTCATCATAAAATGATTTAAAGAAGAAATAAGCTAGATAAATTTCCTTTGAAGAACATGGGCAAAAAAAAAAAAAAAATTTAAACAGTATCTATATGCATCTTTACATTGACATTAAACTATAATTTTGTGGTAAATTTCATGATTTTGAGAAGGCTGTATAGACAGACAGAGTCGCGGTGGAGTAAAGAAATTGAAGAGTTAAGGAAATAGAATTGATAGGTTGGAGAGACTAAGGCATCTAGAGTTTTCAAGGAAGATAATTTGAAAGAATTCTGCATTGAGAGAAAACTCCAGAGGCCTATGGAAGGTTCCCTTTGAGTACTCAGTAGAATACTGATTAGTGGATGAGTGTAAGAAAACATCCCAAGGTTGGACAAATATCTACCTTAAAGGATTACAGAGGTTCTTACATAAAGATCAAGCAGATTTGTTAATAGAGTCTGTTTTCACCAGCCAGATTGGGATGTGGGGAATTAGGTAGAGGACTCAGAAGAGTCTTGCTTTTACAGTGTGGAAAAATCTCTAAATGTGGTTCTGCCAAATCTTAAAGCAACATCTGAAAGGATAAAACTTAACTGTGTGTTAAAACAAAGCTCAATATTATCTGTAGAATTACAAAGTATCCAGTACCAAAGAAGGTAAAATTTACAGTATCTAGTATCAGCAAAAAATTACAAGTCATGGCAGATCACCAGGTCAGGAGATTAAGTCCATCCTGACTAACGCAGTGAAACCCTGCCTCTACTAAAAACACAAAAAAAATTAGCTGGGTGTGGTGGCATGCACCTGTAGTCCCAGCTAGTTGGGAGGCTGAGGTAGGTGAATTGCCTGAATCTGGGAGACAGAGATTGCAGTGAGCCAAGATTGCACCACTGCATTCCAGCCTGGGAGACAGAGCGAGACTCTGTCTTAAAAAATAAAATAAAATAAATAAAAAGGCATGAAAATAAGTAGAAAGATGCAACCCGTGAGAAGAAAAGTTAACGAATGAAAACCAATCTAGACGTGACAGAGAAGTTAAAATTAGCCAACAAGAACAACAGTATAGTTATTGTAACAATATCCTATGTTCAGAGGCTAAAGAAAAGATTAAAAATGAGGAGTAAAAACATGGAAAATATAAAAGTGATCCAAAATGAACCTCTAGATATGAGAACAACGTTGTCTGAGATTTGTTTTAAAAATGCAGTGGTTGGGAACTGGAGCATATTAGATCTGTCAGAAGAAAAGATTAATGAACTTTAAGACACAGCACAACAAATTAACCAAACAGAAGAAAAAGACTCAAATAAATTAACAGAACATGAGTGATAAGTATTTTCAGTGGTCCAATATATGGATAATTGAAATCTCTGGAGTAAGAGAGAAGAGCAACAAAAATAAACATTGGCTAAAAATCTTTCCAAGTTGATGAAGTACACAAACCAATAGATGTAAGAAACTTAGTAAAGAAACATGAAAGACTTAAAAGTTAGATGGCTCTGAACCCTAAATTCACATCAAATTAGTCGCATAACCCTGTTGATGTCACTCATTTATTTGCAATATAGTTTGTTAAGACTCTTCAGGTAATTTGTCCTGTAGAGTCCTTTGTTTTGCAGAAGAGGAAAGGAGAGTTTAGGAGAGAGTTACTGGCTGAAATTATTTTTATCCTCTCAAATATTTTAAACTACTAAATGTCTTTATCAACTATTAAGTACGATTACATAAAATATTAAATAGAAGATGTTTTGGTTACCATGTTTGCTGACTTAATTACCATCATACTAATCTCCAGAAAAGTATAATAATTTTTTGGCCGGGCGCGGTGGCTCAAGCCTGTAATCCCAGCACTTTGGGAGGCCGAGACGGGCGGATCACGAGGTCAGGAGATCGAGACCATCCTGGCGAACACGGTGAAACCCCGTCTCTACTAAAAAAAAATACAAAAAACTAGCCGGGCGAGGTGGCGGGCGCCTGTAGTCCCAGCTACTTGGGAGGCTGAGGCAGGAGAATAGCGTAAACCCGGGAGGCGGAGCTTGCAGTGAGCCGAGATCGCCCCACTGCACTCCAGCCTGGGCGACAGAGCGAGACTCCGTCTCAAAAAAAAAAAAATATATATATATATATATAATAATTTTTGAAAAGTCTTCCAAATCACTGATTAAGACTCATCTTTCCTGAACAATACAAAGGACTGGTGATGATTGAATGATAAGAGACACCACAAATTCCTCCTACCTATATAAGGCAGACTTGAGTGGTTTTCTTAAACCTAGGCCTCACCCCAGTTTTTATTTGGCACTGTGTTGATTCAGCCACAATTTCAGCAAGTCTTAGGTTGGGTTTTCTTCAAAGCACAAAACTGTCTACCAATACCCAAAGCTGCTTTGTGCATGCATTACTATTTAATATTTGTAGGATAGTCTTCTCTGTTAAACCCAGCTGGCTATCTTGCATCTGTCCCTTTTTCCATAGACAGCATATGTATTTGTGTGCGTGCGTGTGTGTGTGTGTGTGTGTGTGTGTGTGTGTGTGTGTGAGAGAGAGATAGAGAGAGAGAGAGAGAGAGAGAGAGAGAGAGAGAGACAACTCTGATCTGAAGAGGGATTTAATGTAATATGTGGGGAGTAGAACTTATGAAAAGTAATTCTTTTGTGGCAATGAAAGATTCCTCTCTTAGAGCTTATGGCAAAGCACTTTGAGATATTAAGTACATTGTTAGAGGGCACATAAACAAAATTAAAACACAGACATAAAAAAAGATTACAACACTGGGCTAAATGGAATGAGAATAGAAAAAAAAATCTTAAAATTAGGAATGTGCTGTGCTAGGTATATCACATGATTCTAAGATAATTAGAATTGCATGTTACACTGGAGGTATTTGTTTTCTATAAAACTGTCTGCAATAGATCATTCCAAAACATTAAGAACCATTTATTTCCCTTCCAAACCTGCCTAACTCTTAAGCACACAAGTAATGAAATTGAAAATCTACACATATGGAAACCTTTTAATTATACACAGTAATACAAACATTAAACCAGAGAATGGATTTTAAGAATCCATTTTGAAATAACACGCCTACTTTTTCAAAGTGAAACTGTGAGGTTATGTATTTTCCTGAGAGAACTCCTTTCTCATTGGTTTAATGGTAATGTTGTTTAACTTTTTGTGTCTTAAGCCTGACTTTCTTTGATGAAAAGAATTCCCGTAAAATTTTCAAGTATTCTCCTATCTATAGGATATTCATGTGGGCAGTTATCTATCCTATATTAGGTAGGCATTTCACAATAGAAATAATAAATCATGTTTCAGTTTTACTGCTGATATAATAGCTACCTTTCCTGAAGAAAAGTTTGTTGTTGTTGTTGTTGTTGTTGTTGTTGTTGTTGTTTTAGATGGAGTCTCGCTCTGTCACCGGGCTGGAGTGCAGTGGCGTGATGTCGGCTCATTGCAACCTCTGCCTCCCGGGTTCAAGCAATTCTCCTGCCTCAGCCTCCCAAGTAGCTGGGACTACAGAGGCCCACCACCACACCTGACTACTTTTTTTTGTATTTTTTGTGGAGATAGGGTTTCACCATGTTGGCCAGGATGGTCTCGATCTCCTGACCTCGTGATCTGCCCACTTTGGCCTTCCAAAGTGCTGGGATTACAGGCGTGAGCCACCATACCCGGCCTGGTGTGTTTTGTTTGTTTTGTTTTGTTTTGTTTTGGAAAATGGCTGTAGGAAATAGAAAATACAAAATTTTACTTGGAGAAATTAAACAGGACTCCTGACAATTTGTGAAAATATATGCAGTGGGAATTCTATATATTGGCAAATTAATATTAATAATGTAACCCATACATACTCATTAAAAAATGAGAGGCATTTAGAAATAGACATATTCCTCCCCAAATTATTTGCTTCGTAGTGTCAGTTCTGTATTGCTGTTCCAGTGCCATTAAAATATCTGGAAACTCTCCTCTTTTTCTTTGTAACTAGTAAGATAGTTCATATAAATAAATCCATCATCTGAAAAACATGTAAATAGCTACAACAAAATATATATATATATAATATACACAAATATATATGTCTATATGTATGAACGAATCCCAAAACTATAATTTATTACAGAAAAATATAAGATTGAAGGGTGGGATAGGGTTAATGGCAAGTGAGAAGCAGAGATGGTGACATTTTGCTAGACATAGATTTCTATCAAAGTAAATTTTGGCATCTTGAAATATCTACGGGGGCGGAGCAAGATGGCCGAATAGGAAGAGCTCCAGTCTCCAACTCCCGGCACAAGCGACACAGAAGACCGGTGATTTCTGCATTTTCAACTGAGGTACTGGGGTCATCTCACTGGGGAGTGCCTGGACAATCGGTGCTGGTCAGCTGCTGCAGCCCGACCAGCAAGAGCTGAAGCAGGGCGAGGCATCGCCTCACCTGGGAAGCGCAAGGGGGAAGGGAATCCCTTTTCCTAGCCAGGCGAACTGAGACACACAACACCTGGAAAATCGGGTAATTCCCACCCCAATACTGCGCTTTAAGCAAACGGGCACACCAGGAGATTATACCCACACCTGGCCGGGAGGGTCCCACGGCCACGGAGCCTCCCTCATTGCTAGCACAGCAGTCTGCAATCTAACCGCAAGGCAGCAGCGAGACTGGGGGAGGGGCGCCCGCCATTGCTGAGGCTTAAGTAGGTAAACAAAGCCGCTGGGAAGCTCGAACTGGGTGGAGCTCACAGCAGCTCAAGGAAACCTGCCTGTCTCTGTAGACTCCACCTCTGGAGACAGGGCGCAGCTAAAAAAACAACAGGGAAAGCAGCAGAGGCCTGTGAAGACCCGAACAACTCTGTCTGACAGCTTTGAAGAGAGCAGTGGATCTCCCAACACGGAGGTTGAGATCTGAGAACGGACAGACTGCCTGCTCAAGTGGGTCCCTGACCCCTGAGTAGCCTAACTGGGAGACATCCCCCACTAGGGGCAGTCTGACACCCCACACCTCACAGGGTGGAGTACACCCCTGAGAGGAAGCTCCCAAAGTAAGAATCAGAAAGGTACACTTGCTGTTCAGCAATATTCTATCTTCTGCAACCTCTGCTGCTGATACCCAGGCAAACAGGGTCTGGAGTGGACCTCAAGCAATCTCCAACAGACCTACAGCTGAGGGTCCTGACTATTAGAAGGAAAACTATCAAACAGGAAGAACACCTATACCAAAACCCCATCAGTACGTCACCATCATCAAAGACCAGAGACAGATAAAACCACAAAGATGGGGAAGAAGCAGGGCAGAAAAGCTGGAAATTCAAAAAATAAGAGCGCATCTCCCCCTGCAAAGGAGCGCAGCTCATCGCCAGCAACGGATCAAAGCTGGTCAGAGAATGACTTTGACGAGATGAGAGAAGAAGGCTTCAGTCCATCAAACTTCTCAGAGCTAAAGGAGGAAATACGTACCCAGCGCAAAGAAACTAAAAATCTTGAAAAAAGAGTGGAAGAATTGATAGCTAGAATAATTAATGCAGAGAAGGTCATAAATGAAATGAAAGAGATGAAACCATGACACCAGAAATACGTGACAAATCCACAAGCTTCAGTAACCGACTTGATCAACTGGAAGAAAGAGTATCAGCGATTGAGGATCAAATGAATGAAACGAAGCGAGAAGAGAAACCAAAAGAAAAAAGAAGAAAAAGAAATGAACAAAGCCTGCAAGAAGTATGGGATTATGTAAAAAGACCAAATCTACGTCTGATTGGGGTGCCTGAAAGTGAGGGGGAAAATGGAACCAAGTTGGAAAACACTCTTCAGGATATCATCCAGGAGAACTTCCCCAACCTAGCAGGGCAGGCCAACATTCAAATTCAGGAAATACAAAGAACGCCACAGAGATACTACTCGAGAAGAGCAACTCCAAGACACATAATTGCCAGATTCACCAAAGCTGAAATGAAGGAAAAAATCTTAAGGGCAGCCAGAGAGAAAGGTCGGGTTACCCACAAAGGGAAGCCCATCAGACTAACACCAGACCTCTTGGCAGAAACTGTACAAGCCAGAAGAGAGTGGGGGCCAATATTCAACATTCTTAAAGAAAAGAATTTTAAACATAGAATTTCATATCCAGCCAAACTAAGTTTCATCAGTGAAGGAGTAATAAAATCCTTTACAGATAAGCAAATGCTTAGAGATTTTGTCACCACCAGGCCTGCCTCACAAGAGACCCTGAAGGAAGCCCTAAACTGGAAAGGAACAACCGGTACCAGCCATTGCAAAAACATGCCAAAATGTAAAGACCATCGAGGCTAGGAAGAAACTGCATCAACTAACGAGCAAAATAACCAGTTAATATCATAATGGCAGGATCAAGTTCACACATACCAATATTAACCTTAAATATTAATGGACTAAATGCTCCAATTAAAAGACACAGACTGGCAAACTGGATAAAGAGTCAAGACCCATCAGTCTGCTGTATTCAGGAGACCCATCTCACATGCAGAGACATACATAGGCTCAATATAAAGGGATGGAGGAAGATCTACCAAGCAAATGGAGAACAAAAAAAAGCAGGGGTTGCAATCCTAGTCTCTGATAAAATAGACTTTTAACCATCAAAGATCAAAAGAGACAAAGAAGGCCATTACATAATGGTAAAGGGATCAATTCAACAGGAAGAGCTAACTCTCCTAAATATATATGCACCCAATACAGGAGCACCCAGATTCATAAAGCAAGTCCTTAGAGACTTACAAAGAGACTTAGACTCCCATACAATAATAATGGGAGACTTCAACACTCCACTGTCAACATTAGACAGATCAACGAGACAGAAAGTTAACAAGGATATCCAGGAATTGAACTCATCTCTGCACCAAGCGGACCTAATAGACATCGATAGAACTCTCCACCCCAAATCAACAGAATATACATTCTTCTCAGCACCACATCGCACTTATTCCAAAATTGACCGCATAATTGGAAATAAAGCACTCCTTAGCAAATGTAAAAGAACAGAAATTATAACAAACTGTCTCTCAGACCACAGTGCAATCAAACTAGAACTCAGGACTAAGAAACTCAATCAAAACCGCTCAACTACATGGAAACTGAACAACCTGCTCCTGAATGACTACTGGGTACATAACGAAATGAAGGCAGAAATAAAGATGTTCTTTGAAACCAATGAGAACAAAGATACAACATACCAGAATCTCTGGGACACATTTAAAGCAGTGTGTAGAGGGAAATGTATAGCACTAAATGCCCACAAGAGAAAGCTGGAAAGATCTAAAATTGACACTCTAACATCACAATTAAAAGAACTGGAGAAGGCAAGAGCAATCACATTCAAAAGCTAGCAGAAGGCAAGAAATAACTTAAGATCAGAGCAGAACTGAAGGAGATAGAGACACAAAAAACCCTCCAAAAAATCAATGAATCCAGGAGTTGGTTTTTTGAAAAGATCAACAAAATTGACAGACTACTAGCAAGGACTAATAAAGAAAGAAAAGAGAGAAGGAATCAAATAGATGCACAATAAAAAATGATAAAGGGGATATCACCACTGACCCCACAGAAATACAAACTACCATCAGAGAATACTATAAACAGCCTCTACGCAAATCAACTAGAAAATCTAGAAGAAATGGATAATTTCCTGGACACTTACACTCTTCCAAGACTAAACCAGGAAGAAGTTGAATCCCTGAATAGACCAATAGCAGGCTCTGAAATTGAGGCAATAATTAATAGCCTACCAACCAAAAAAAGTCCAGGACCAGATGGATTCACAGCCTGAATTCTGCCAGAGGTACAAAGGAGGAGCCTGGTACCATTCCTTCTGAAACTATTCCAATCAATTAGAAAAAGAGGGAATCCTCCCTAACTCATTTTATGAGGACCAACATCATCCTGATACCAAAGCCTGGCAGAGACACAACAAAAAAAGAGAATTTTAGACCAATATCCCTGATGAACATCGATGCAAAAATCCTCAATAAAATACTGGCAAACCAGGATTCAGCAGCACATCAAAAAGCTTATCCACCATGATCAAGTGGGCTTCATTCCTGGGATGCAAGGCTGGTTCAACATTCGCAAATCAATAAACGTAATCCAGCATATAAACAGAACCAAAGACAAGAACCACATGATCATCTCAATAGATGCAGAAAAGGCTTTTGACAAAATTCAACAGCCCTTCATGCTAAAAACGCTCAATAAATTCGGTATTGATGGAACGTACCTCAAAATAATAAGAGCTATTTATGACAAACCCACAGCTAATATCATACTGAATGGGCAAAAACTGGAAAAATTCCCTTTGAAAACTGGCACAAGACAGGGATGCCCTCTCTCACCACTCCTATTCAACATAGTGTTGGAAGTTCTGGCTAGGGCAATCAGGCAAGAGAAAGAAATCAAGGGTATCCAGTTAGGAAAAGAAGAAGTCAAATTGTCCCTGTTTGCAGATGACATGATTGTATATTTAGAAAACCCCATCGTCTCAGCCCAAAATCTCCTTAAGCTGATAAGCAACTTCAGCAAAGTCTCAGGATACAAAATTAATGTGCAAAAATCACAAGCATTCTTATACACCAGCAACAGACAAGCAGAGAGCCAAATCAGGAATGAACTTCCATTCACAATTGCTTCAAAGAGAATAAAATACCTAGGAATCCAGCTTACAAGGGATGTAAAGGACCTCTTCAAGGAGAACTACAAACCACTGCTCAGTGAAATAAAAGAGGACACAAACAAATGGAAGAACATACCATGCTCATGGATAGGAAGAATCAATATCGTGAAAATGGCTATACTCCCCAAG
This sequence comes from Rhinopithecus roxellana, assembly GCF_007565055.1. Taxonomy (NCBI): domain Eukaryota; kingdom Metazoa; phylum Chordata; class Mammalia; order Primates; family Cercopithecidae; genus Rhinopithecus; species Rhinopithecus roxellana. Next base: position 36,323,170 of record NC_044568.1, on the reverse strand, counting down.
GTTATTTATAGATTCAATGCCATCCCCATCAAGCTACCAATGAGTTTCTTCACAGAATTGGAAAAAACTGCTTTAAAGTTCATATGGAACCAAAAAAGAGCCCGCATTGCCAAGACAATCCTAAGTCAAAAGGACAAAGCTGGAGGCGTCACGCTACCTGACTTCAAACTATACTACAAGGCTACAGTAACCAAAACAGCATGGTACTGGTACCAAAACAGAGATATAGACCAATGGAACAGAACAGAGTCCTCAGAAATAATACCGCACATCTACAGCCATCTGATCTTTGACAAACCTGAGAGAAACAAGAAATGGGGAAAGGATTCCCTATTTAATAAATGGTGCTGGGAAAATTGGCTAGCCATAAGTAGAAAGCTGAAACTGGATCCTTTCCTTACCCCTTATACGAAGATTAATTCAAGATGGATTAGAGACTTAAATGTTAGACCTAATACCATAAAAACCCTAGAAGAAAATCTAGGTAGTACCATTCAGGACATAGGCATGGGCAAGGACTTCATGTCTAAAACACCAAAAGCAACGGCAGCAAAAGCCAAAATTGACAAATGGGATCTAATTAAACTTAAGAGCTTTTGCACAGCAAAAGAAACTACCATCAGAGTGAACAGGCAACCTACAGAATGGGAGAAAATTTTTGCAACCTACTCATCTGACAAAGGGCTAATATCCAGAATCTACAAAGAACTCAAACAAATATACGAGAAAAAAACAAACAACCCCATCAAAAAGTGGGGAAAGGATATGAACAGACATTTCTCAAAAGAAGATATTCATACAGCCAACAGACACATGAAAAAATGCTCATCATCACTGGCCATCAGAGAAATGCAAATCAAAACCACAATGAGATACCATCTCACACCAGTTAGAATGGCAATCATTAAGAAGTCAGGAAACAACAGGTGTTGGAGAGGATGTGGAGAAATAGGAACACTTTTACACTGTTGGTGGGATTGTAAACTAGTTCAACCATTATGGAAAAGAGTATGGCAATTCCTCAAGGATCTAGAACTAGATGTACCATATGACCCAGCCATCCCACTACTGGGTATATACCCAAAGGATTATAAATTAGTCTACTACAAAGACACATGTACACGTATGTTTATTGCGGCACTATTCACAATAGCAAAGACTTGGAATCAACCCAAATGTCCATCTGTGACAGACTGGATTAAGAAAATGTGGCACATATACACCATGGAATACTATGCAGCCATAAAAAAGGATGAGTTTGCGTCCTTTGTAGGGACATGGATGCAGCTGGAACCATCATTCTTAGCAACTATCACAAAAGAGAAAACCAAACACCCATGTTCTCACCAATGGGAACTGACAATGAGATCACTGGACTCGGAAGGGAACATCACACACTGGGGTCTATCATGGGAGGGGGAGGGGGAGGGGACTGAATTGGGAATACTGAATAAATGATGAATGATGGGTGCTGACGAGTATGGTGAAGACCAGCTGGGTAACATCACAAATGCACGTTAGCAATGTACCTAAACTAGTATAATAAAAAAAAAAAAAAAAAAAAAAAAAAAAAAAAAAAAAAAAAAAAAAGATGTTCTTTGAAACCAATAAACAAGAGTACAACATCAAGAATCTCTGGGACACATTTAAAGCAGTGTGTAGAGGGAAATGTATAGCACTAAATGCCCACAAGAGAAAGCTGGAAAGATCTAAAATTGACACTCTAACATCACAATTAAAAGAACTGGAGAAGCAAGAGCAAACACATTCAAAAGCTAGCAGAAGGCAAGAAATAACTTAAGATCAGAGCAGAACTGAAGGAGATAGAGACACAAAAAACCCTCCAAAAAATCAATGAATCCAGGAGTTGGTTTTTTGAAAACATCAACAAAATTGACAGACTACTAGCAAGACTAATAAAAAAGAAAAGAGAGAAGAATCAAATAGACACAATAAAAAATGATAAAGGGGATATCACCACCGACCCCACAGAAATACAAACTACCATCAGAGAATACTATAAACACCTCTACGCAAATCAACTAGAAAATCTAGAAGAAATGGATAATTTCCTGGACACTTACACTCTTCCAAGACTAAACCAGGAAGAAGTTGAATCCCTGAATAGACCAATAGCAGGCTCTGAAATTGAGGCAATAATTAATAGCCTACCAACCAAAAAAAGTCCAGGACCAGATGGATTCACACCTGAATTCTGCCAGAGGTACAAAGAGGACCTGGTACCATTCCTTCTGAAACTATTCCAATCAATTGAAAAAGAGGGAATCCTCCCTAACTCATTTTATGAGGCCAACATCATCCTGATACCAAAGCCTGGCAGAGACACAACAAAAAAAGAGAATTTTAGACCAATATCCCTGATGAACATCGATGCAAAAATCCTCAATAAAATACTGGCAAACCAGATTCAGCAGCACATCAAAAAGCTTATCCACCATGATCAAGTGGGCTTCATTCCTGGGAGGCAAGGCTGGTTCAACATTCGCAAATCAATAAACGTAATCCAGCATATAAACAGAACCAAAGACAAGAACCACATGATTATCTCCATAGATGCAGAAAAAGCTTTTGACAAAATTCAACAGCCCTTCATGCTAAAAACGCTCAATAAATTCGGTATTGATGGAACGTACCTCAAAATAATAAGAGCTATTCATGACAAACCCACAGCCAATATCATACTGAATGGGCAAAAACGGGAAAAATTCCCTTTGAAAACTGGTACAAGACAGGGATGCCCTCTCTCGCCACTCCTATTCAGCATAGTCTTGGAAGTTCTGGCTAGGGCAATCAGGCAAGAGAAAGAAATAAAGGGTATCCAGTTAGGAAAAGAAGAAGTCAAATTGTCCCTGTTTGCAGATGACATGATTGTGTATTTAGAAAACCCCTTTGTCTCAGCCCAAAATCTCCTTAAGCTCATAAGCAACTTCAGCAAAGTCTCAGGATACAAAATCAATGTGCAAAAATCACAAGCATTCTTATACACCAGTAACAGACAAACAGAGAGCCAAATCATGAATGAACTTCCATTCACAATTGCTTCAAAGAGAATAAAATACCCAGGAATCCAACTTAAAAGGGATGTATAGGACCTCTTCAAAGAGAACTACAAACCACTGCTCAGTGAAATCAAAGAGGACACTAACAAATGGAAGAACATACCATGCTCATGGATAGGAAGAATCAAGATTGTGAAAATGGCCATACTGCCCAAGGTTATTTATAGATTCAATGCCATCCCCATCAAGCTACCAATGAGTTTCTTCACAGAACTGGAAAAAACCGCTTTAAAAGTTCATATGGAACCAAAAAAGAGCCCGCATTGCCAAGACAATTCTAAGTCAAAAGAACAAAGCTGGAGGCATCACGCTACCTGACTTCAAACTATCCTACAAGGCTACAGTAACCAAAACAGCATGGTACTGGTACCAAAACAGAGGTATAGACCAATGGAACAGAACAGAGTCCTCAGAAATAATACCACACATCTACAGCCATCTGATCTTTGACAAACCTGAGAGAAACAAGAAATGGGGAAAGGACTCCCTATTTAATAAATGGTGCTGGGAAAATTGGCTAGCCATAAGTAGAAAGCTGAAACTGGATCCTTTCCTTACTCCTTATACAAAAATTAATTCAAGATGGATTAGAGACTTAAATGTTAGACCTAATACCATAAAAACCCTAGAAGAAAACCTAGGTAATACCATTCAGGACATAGGCGTGGGCAAGGACTTCATGTCTAAAACACCAAAAACAACGGAAACAAAAGCCAAAATTGACAAATGGGATATGATTAAACTAAAGAGCTTCTGCACAGCAAAAGAAACTACCATCAGAGTGAACAGGCAACCTACAGAATGGGAGAAAATTTTTGCAATCTACTCATCTGACAAAGGGCTAATATCCAGAGTCTACAAAGAACTCAAACAAATTTACAAGAAAAAAACAAACAACCCCATCAAAAAGTGGGCAAAGGATATGAACAGACATTTCTCAAAACAGGACATTCATATAGCCAACAGACACATGAAAAAATGCTCATCATCACTGGTCATCAGAGAAATGCAAATCAAAACCACAATGAGATACCATCTCACACCAGTTAGAATGGCAATCATTAAAAAGTCAGGCAACAACAGGTGCTGGAGAGGATGTGGAGAAATAGGAACAGTTTTACACTGTTGGTGGGATTGTAAACTAGTTCAACCATTATGGAAAAGAGTATGGTGATTCCTCAGGGATCTAGAGCTAGATGTACCATATGACCCAGCCATCCCACTACTGGGTATATACCCAAAGGATTATAAATCATGCTGCTATAAAGACACATGCACACGTACGTTTATTGTGGCACTATTCACAATAGCAAAGACTTGGAATCAACCCAAATGTCCATCTGTGACAGACTGGATTAAGAAAATGTGGCACATATACACCATGGAATATTATGCAGCCATAAAAAAGGATGAGTTTGCGTCCTTTGTAGGGACATGGATGCAGCTGGAAACCATCATTCTTAGCAAACTCACAAGAACAGAAAACCAAACACCGCATGTTCTCACTCATAGGTGGGAACTGAACAATGAGATCACTTGGACTCGGGAAGGGGAACATCACACACTGGGGCCTATCATGGGGAGGGGGTAGGGGGGAGGGATTGCATTGGGAGTTATACCTGATATAAATGATGAATTGAGGGGTGCTGACGAGTTGATGGGTGCAGCACACCAACATGGCACAAGTATACATATGTAACCTGCACGTTATGCACATGTACCCTATAACTTAAAGTATAATTAAAAAAAAAAAAAGAAATATCTACTTAGTAATGTTTTGATTAAATACATGAGATCTAGGGTTATAGGTGGGCCATGAAACAGAAATATCTGTACCATGTATTTAAGTGGAAACTGAGTTTCACATTACATATGAAAGTAAAGGTGTGTTTTTAAAAAAGAGGGGACTCACAAATATGCAATATTAATCTTTAGTATTTCACTTTCTTACCAGGAGTCTGCTTACATTAAGATGGAGTACAGAAGAAAAGATAGGTTACTCGGTACACTGACGAGCTCTGTGAAACAACATTAGTCAGATATTGGTCAACAGGCAGCAGAGAATGATGTTGGCTGGGGAAAGATAATGAAAAGAAAAATGATACCTATAATAACACGAATTTACTGAACAGAGAGCGTTTCTAGGCTTTAGAACAGGGTAGTCAAAGCAAACAGAGCCCAGCAGTTTTGTTGAGTAAAAAAGACAGAGTTTGGAGGCTGAAAAATCCATGTCAGCTAGAAATTGAAGAGCAAACATGAGAGAAACTTCTCAGAGAGCTCCAGAGACTGCAGTGTTGTCTCCTTGAATTCTACCCTAAGCATTTTTCTGTATGTGCATGGGAAGTACATAAGACTCGAGAAAGAAACATCAGAAACTAATAAACAAAACAATCTGCAGAGTTTACACAGGTTTAGTAAAGTTGATGTTTCTACTAGTCCAAGTAGAAAGATTCCTTAATGCAGGGAGCAATGGGTATAATCTTCAGAAAAGCCAGGTGTTTGAGACCTGCCTGGTCCAACACGGTGAAACCCTGTCTCTACTAAAAACACAAATATTAGCTGGGCATGGTGGCGGGCACCTGCAATCCCAGCTACTTGGGAGGCTGAGGCAGGAGAATCACTTGAACTCAGGAGGTAGAGGTAGCAGTGAGCCGAGATTGCATAACTGCAATCCAGCCTGGGCGACAGAGCAAGACTCCGTCTCAAAAAAAAAAAAGAAAGAAAAGCATAAATAGTGAAGTCATGTTATCTCACCTGGACTACACTAACAAAATTAGAGGTAAGACTGAAAAAACGTAAACTGAATCCAAATGATATAAACACACCATGGAACAAACACCAGCAATATTTACAGAAATATGGCGAGATCCAGAAAACAAATGTAAGCAGCAGGAAAACACAACACAACTCATAACAAGAAAATGTAATAGTCAATAGAAACAGACCAAATATGATAGAGATAAGTAAACCTGCAGAACACCATATTAAAGCATGAATATTTATGTAAATATTATGAATATTTTCTGTATGTTCAAACAGCTAGGTGAAAACATGGACGGCAATCCAAATAGAGCTTCTAAAAATGGAAAATATATTATCTGAAAGGAAAACCACACAGTATGAGATTACCAGCAGATTAGATACTGTAGAACAAAAGTATAGAGGACTTAAAAGACAGATAACAATAGGAACTATTCAAATGAATGAATGAGAAAAAAAAGTGAGCATGGTTTTACTGAGTGGCAGAAAAGCATCAAGTGGACAGACATATACGTATATAGACTTGTAAGAGAAGAGAAAATGAGGCAGAAAATGTATTTGAAGATACAGTGACCAAATTTTTTATTTTTCCAAATTTGTTAAGAATTAATCCCCATACCCAAAATACTTAATAAACCTTGAGCAGAAGAGACATGAAGAAAATCACAGGAAAATACGTCACAGTCAATTTCTATAACATCCCAAGACAACAATGAAATATTAATAAAGAATAGTCTTGAGGCGGGTGCAGTGGCTCATGTCTGTAATCCCAGGACTTTGAGAGGCTGAAGTAGGTGGATTGCCTGAGCTCAGAAGTTCTAGATGAGTGTGGGCAACATAGAAAAACCTCTTATCACCTACAAAAAACACAAAAATTAACCGGGTGTGGTGGCGCATGTCTGTCGTCCCAGCTACTAGGGAGGCTGACGTGGGAGGATTGCTTGAGTCTGAGAGGTTGGGGCTGCAGTGAGCTATGATCGGGTCACTGCACTCCAGCCTGGGTGACAGAGTCAGATCCTGTCTCAAAAAACTAAATAAATAAAAGATAAAGAAATAAAGAAAGAATAAACTTAAAAGCACATAGCAGCAAAAATAAATATCACATACATAGGAAGAAATAAAGAAGAAACAGCAGATTTGCCACTAAACAGCATGCAAGCCAGTGTGCAATGGAGTGACATTTTCAAAATAGTAAAAGAAAACATTTTTATCCAAAAAAACTGTCAAAAATGAACAGGAAATATATATTCTACAGAATACAAATGCTGAGAAAATTTATGATAATAAGACCAATATTATTTAAAAAACAGTAATGTAAGTTCTATTTTTAAGAAAGAAGAAAAAATATACTATATGGAAATTTAAACATATCATGATTAAATAAGTGCTCAGAATAAAAAGTAGATAAACTGAAGATTGTCCTCAGGAGATAAATTGAGGTAAATTTTATGAGGTGTTTATGTAGCAGTAAATGTCTTGGATGATATGAAAAAGGGTTTGAACTGTGAATACCATGATCATGGAATTCTGTAGTCAACCTTTCGGGTAAAATATACAAGTATATTTTCCCCATGGATATATTTCAATTCACATGTAACTTAAGTGTTTCTGAGTGCATTGTTATCTTACCTATAGTAAATCTCAGTCTTTGCAAAGAAGTATTTTATACTGGGACATAGACAAACATACTTATCTACCTTTCCTGTTCTTTCTTGAATTTCTGTTACACACTCAAAAAGAATATGTTCTACTCAGCTTGTATAGAAGAGAGGATAAATAGAATTACAGGATGCAATACAAGTGTAGAAAACATTGACAACATAACTAACAGTTAAGAAATGGAGGGAAGGTCTAAGTGAGAGGAATTATGAGTTGCCATGGTTTGAATGTGTCCCCCCAAGCTCATGTGTTGGAAACAACACATTTGTAAAATGAAAAGGAATTAAAAGAAGAACAAAAAGAATTCCTAAATCATTCGAGGAATGGTACTATTTTTATATGCTCTTAAGAGTCCAGCATTTTATGCATGTTTATATAATTGTGAACATTTGACATACAACATTTTATTTTTTGGCTTTTCTTTAAAATTGTATCATAGATTTTGAAGTTAATTTATATAATGTATACATATTATGAAGTTTTGGATTACATTACATTCAATTAATACTTCATCATTTGATTAGCTAATTCTTTTTATTTTCAAAATTTGTTCTCCTGGTCATTTACTTTTCTCTTATGAGTGAATATAAATAATTAAACCATAAATATATGAGTACAAATATGAGGAGTGTGTACTTCTTCAGTAAATATCTACTCATCATTCATTTTACAGGTTAGATTTTTATTTCCTTGGAAGACGGAGAACAGACCAAGAGGTGTGAGGAATAACACTGGTCAATTTTTTTTCTTTTCACTTAAAATTTTTTTTAAATTATTATTATTATACTTTAAGTTCTAGGGTACATGTGCATAACGTGCAGGTTTGTTACATATGTATACGTGTGCCATGTTGGTGGGCTGCACCCTTCAACTCGTCATTTACATCAGGTATAATTCCCAATGCAATCCATCCCCCCCGCCCCCATGATAGGCCCCAGTGTGTGATGTTCCCCTTCCCGAGTCCAGGTGATCTCATTGTTCAGTTCCCATCTATGAGTGAGAACATGCGGTGTTTGGTTTTCTGTTCTTGCCATAGATTGCTGAGAATGATGGTTTCCAGCTGCATCCGTGTCCCTACAAAGGACGCAAACTCATCCTTTTTTATGGCTGCATAGTATTCCATGGTGTATATGTGCCACATTTTCTTAATCCAGTCTGTCACAGATGGACATTTGGGTTGATTCCAAGTCTTTGCTATTGTGAATAGTGCCACAATAAACATACGTGTGCATGTGTCTTTTTAGGTCAGCATGATTTATAATCCTTTGGGTATATACCCAGTAATAGGATGGCTGGGTCATATGGTACTTCTGGTTCTAGATCCTTGAGGAATCGCCATACTGTTTTCCATAATGGTTGAACTAGTTTACAATCCCACCAACAGTGTAAAAGTATCCCTATTTCTCCACATCCTTTCCAGCACCTGTTGTTTCCTGACTTTTTAACAATTGCCATTCTAACTGGTGTGAGATGGTATCTCATTGTGGTTTTGATTTGCATTTCTCTGATGACCAGTGATGATGAGCATTTTTTCATGTGTCTGTTGGCTATATGAATGTCCTGTTTTGAGAAATGTCTGTTCATATCCTTTGCCCACTTTTTGATGGGGTTGTTTGTTTTTTTCTTGTAAATTTGTTTGAGTTCTTTGTAGGTTCTGGATATTAGCCCTTTGTCAGATGAGTAGATTGCAAAAATTTTCTCCCATTCTGTAGGTTGCCTGTTCACTCTGATGGTAGTTTCTTTTGCTGTGCAGAAGCTCTTTAGTTTAGTCATATCCCATTTGTCAATTTTGGCTGTTGTTTCCGTTGCTTTTGGTGTTTTAGACATGAAGTCCTTGCCCACGCCTATGTCCTAAATGGTATTACCTAGGTTTTCTTCTAGGGTTTTTATGGTATTAGGTTTAACATTTAAGTCTCTAATCCATCTTGAATTAATTTTTGTATAAGGAGTAAGGAAAGGATCCAGTTTCAGCTTTCTACTTATGGCTAGCCAATTTTCCCAGCACCATTTATTAAATAGGGAGTCCTTTCCCCATTTCTTGTTTCTCTCAGGTTTGTCAAAGATCAGATGGCTGTAGATGTGTGATATTATTTGTGAGGACTCTGTTCTATTCCATTGGTCTATATCTCTGTTTTGGTACCAGTACCATGCTCTTTTGGTTACTGTAGCCTTGTAGGATAGTTTGAAGTCAGGTAGCGTGATGCCTCCAGCTTTGTTCTTTTGACTTAGGATTGTCTTGGCAATGCGGGCTCTTTTTTGGTTCCATATGAACTTTAAAGCAGTTTTTTTCCAATTCTGTGAAGAAACTCATTGGTAGCTTGATGGGGATGGTGCTGAATCTATAAATTACCTTGGGCAGTATGGCCATTTTCATGATATTGATTCTTCCTATCCATGAGCATTGTATGCACTTCCATTTGTTTGTGTCCTCTTTTATTTCACTGAGCAGTGGTTTGTAGTTCTCCTTGAAGAGGTCCTTTACATCCCTTGTAAGTTGGATTCCTAGGTATTTTATTCTCTTTGAAGCAATTGTGAATGGAAGTTCATTCATGATTTGGCTTTCTGTTTGTCTGTTACTGGTGTATAAGAATGCTTGTGATTTTTGCACATTGATTTTGTATCCTGAGACTTTGCTAAAGTTTCTTATCAGCTTAAGGAGATTTTGGGCTGAGATGATGGGGTTTTCTAAATATACAATCACGTCATCTGCAAACAGGGACAATTTGACTTCTTCTTTTCCTAACTGAATACGCTTTATTTCTTTCTCTTGCCTGATTGCCCTAGCCAGAACTTCCAACACTATGTTGAATAGGAGTGGTGAGAGAGGGCATCCCTGTCTTGTGCCCATTTTCAAAGGGAATTTTTCCAGTTTTTGCCCATTCAATATATTGGCTGTGGGTTTGTCATAAATAGCTCTTATTATTTTGAGATATGTTCCATTATGAAAGGGAGAAGAAATACATTGCAATAAGCTCCTTTAAGAAGCCTTAGCTGTGCTCCTCCTGTGACTTTTTTTTTTAGCAGAGGTTTAAGTAGATCCAGCCCAGTCTTTAGAAACCCAGCAAGACATTCTCCTTTGTTACTGGTGTTCTGGCCACAGTATCCTCTTCAAGTACCTGAACTATATAGACTCATCATGAGTCGCTTTTAGAATTGAGTCCTTTCCCTTTCTTCTACTTCATTTCTTGCTTAAGGATTTAGGTAACTGCAGCAAAATGGATCCTCACTCCTCGTTGACAGACCAACTGGGTGCTTTCCACATTTGTGAGATCGGGAATATTCTTCTTTCCACTGTGCTTCTTCCCATCCTATCCAGTCCCATCTTATTGAAGACACCACTTCTGATGATTGCTGCACTCTATCCTGACCTTCTCTTGGATAATCTATTCCGCCACGATGTAGGGTATCTGCTCAAAATTGGCGTTTAATGGGGATTATGGGAAAAACAAGCAAATGTCAGAAGGTTTTGCAATGAATTAATCAGAGATCTGCAACAATAATATTTAAAGTAAAGTAAGCATGAGAAAGAGAGAGAGAGAGATCTTTACATCATAAGAACAGATTCTTACGTTATCTAACAGAATCTTATTTAACAGATTCTTTTAACGTCATAAAAACGAAGAGATTAACCACTGTGATAGTTTTCAACAGGTCTGTGGTAGATACATTAGTTGATCATAATCAGTTCTTTGGAAGTCACATTTAACTTGATTTTTATGGTATACTTTTGTCTTAATTAGAACAGATAATTCAACACGCTATTTTTGTTTTCATTCTCTTGAATTCCCTTATTTTTTTTTTTCCTAATAAAGAAGCAAGGAGAAATTTTAGAACCCAAATTTTGCCTTGGAGATGCTGAGCAGTATGTCATGCGTGTGAATGGCTTTGATTAAGGAGATTGTTGATAAATTAACCTTCCTGACCAAACCCTGCTGATCGATCTCAAGCTTCTTTTTTCTACTGAAGCAAAAACTCTGTCACAAGAAAATGGACTTTTCCAAGGTCACACAAGCAAGCGAAGTTGTTATTTTTTCTGCTAGCTTTTTGAAGTATCTTTACTCCCCATTATTGGAATCTAATTCAGAACATTCTGTATAGTAATGGGCATTTCAAACCCATGACAAACCCCTCTGTGCCTTTCTTTCTGTACAATTATTAAATAATTATACCTTCATTTCTTTCAAAGAGAAAAATCATTGCTCTCTTCCAGGGTCTTTTAATTTATTTTTGATATGTGGTTTGTAGCTTCCATTAGCTTTTCCAGATGCTGCAAACATGAAAAAAAAATGCAAATAGTTCACATTAATGATGAGCCATGTGTGCTTTTCAGCTACTTTTAAGAATAATATCGTTTGGTGTGATTTTCAGCTAGTTTTAAGAATAATATTGTTTGGAAACAGAGACTTCAACTTCTGATAGCGAGCAGTTGGAAGTTGTGAAATCCCTCAGTGAATATTACAATGTATTTTTCAAATATCACATCAAAAAGTTCTCAATATCTGATTAACCTAAGTATTTAATTAGTTTTGAAAATGTGATAGAGAAAAATAGTTAACACATGGAATTTTCTGACAGATAATCTATTAACTACAGAAATTTTTATTGATGCTCCTGTAGCTACTGGATGATGAACCATTTACCAAATCTAAAGTCTATATGACTTCACAGGAGCAGATGGCAAACAGTGTCTCGGTTGAGATAATTTCTGCTTCTCTAACAAAATCTATTTTATTAAAAAAGATAATTATTTAGGATTCTGCTGCAGCATTTTTAGATTTTAGATTAAATCTAAAGATTTAGATTAACAAGATTAAGAAATATGCTTATTTTAGGCTGTGACTATGGCTTGCTATTTCAGGCACACCGTATTATTTTAATTATATTTCAGTACCAAATATAAAATAATATAGTTTAGATAAGGAAAACCAAATTGATTTTCAGAAATTAGCATCTTGATAATATTTTTGATTTAAATATTTTTATTTAAAACTGATATTCTTAATTGTTTTTCATAGTTAATTCTATATATTTAAAAAATTACTCATGGTAACAAATGTAAAATACTTATTTTTTATACTTGTATATACTATGAGTGAAAATATATTCAGATTTTGTATACTTTGAATTCAATTACAGTTTGTTTTTAAATCATTTAAATCACTGAGTATGATTTGACATTATGATAGAAATAGAAAATATAATAATGGAGTTTAAAAACATTTTAAAAATAGAAAATAAAAAATAGAATAAAAAAATCTTCAAAGTGATGTTCTGCTTATTTTTTTTTTTTCTTTTTCAACTTTTACTGTAGATTCCAGAGGTACATGTGATGGAGAATATAATGAAAATGTTGCTATATGTTTTTCTTCTATGAAGAGAAAATAACAGAGTTTTGATATAAGTGGCAAGATAGGACAGAGAATACAAATGGTTTATGTTGTGTACACAGTTCAGATCAATGGCTTAATGGGAATTGTTTCAATAGGTTTCTGCTAAGAATGGCCTCTTTTAGGAATTGATTTTTAACCTCCACTTATATAGGATTTGAGTGGTCAAATTAAGTGAGAAAGTTCATTCTCGGCATTTGTGGGAAGGTTAGTCATGACTGTTGGTAGGAAGTCTTTCTTATAGGGAGTGTGACTGTGAAAAGAGTAACGGGAGGCCAATGAGACTCCCTGTAGAGAATGACACATGGAAGAGTCTGCCTTAATATTTCTTAGCAGGAAAAAAGGAATGAAATTAAGTGGTGTTGCTACATCTTTACTATGCCCCTGCGTACTGTGCTTGACACATTACAAGCACATATCATTTTATTTTTCAAACCACCCGTGGTGTAATTAAACAATAACATACACATTAATAATAAGCAGTTTGTAGGCACTTTTGTCCAGACGCTATTATCAGAAATCATGCATTCAATACTGACAATATCCCTATGTGATCGTCTAATTTGGAGACGAAGAAAAGACACAGCGTTAAGCAGCTTTACCAAAGAGATAGAGCTTGTAAGTGTGAAACCAGAATTTGAACCCAAGAACTTTACTTACAGAATATGTGCTTATAACCACAAGCTATAATGCCTCTTCATTAGGCACTATTATCGCCCTTTTAGATTAGTGGAACTAAAGTTTATAAAAGGTAGGTAGTATGCCCAATGTCACACAACTCATAAGGAGGGAGATTTGGAATTTGAACTCAAAACTGTCAGCCATTAAGCCTATTTCCTTTTCCCAACATAACTTTGCCTTGTGAATATTGAAAGAGAGTTTCAGTAGCAAGCATTATAAGGATGTGCTGAAGAAGAAAGTCATTTAGAGGACATTTTCTGAATTTATTTATTTATTTATTCATTCATTTACTTATAAGTAAGTCTGTTAATATGTTATCTAACCATGTCCTGCTTTTCAAAGCTTATGACTCTTTGCAACCTCAGATACCATCTCCTGACTGCTAACTTATCTTCTGTATCCGATCGAGCAAGATCTCCTCATCTCTGACACTTTCCACCACAGAAAGATCTTCTGCCTTTCATATTAAGACCCAGCTTTGTGTGTTTGTCTTTGTAAACCCATCAGCTATTATTTAAACCCCTCCCCACTTACCGAAGACTTACTATTTACCTAAGACTATTATTTAATTTGTTAACTAAACATTTATGTATTGAGCTGTCCGATTTTTGTGCCATATGTGTATGTCTTTTCTTCCCTAATTTATTCAGCTATAAGTACAATTCTCACACTCTTTATCTATCTTAGAGTGAAAGATATTGAAAGTATGCTAGCTGGTAGAATAAGGGTTGACTTCGTTTTTAACATGTATGGTTCTAGTGCTTGATCATCACTCCTCTTTCTTGGAGATATTCGATGCTGATGGTACTCAGGGACAGTCTCCCCATGTTCAGTCATCAGCGTTCCTGGACAAAGGCACCTTGAAATCATTTTCAGAAGAAGGCTTATTTGCCTTGCAGATGACTTTGTTGAAACATAATTGTTACGATCTGAATGTCTGCATTCTCTTCAAATTCCTATAGTGAAACCTAATCACCAATGCAACAGTATTGAGAGGTGACACCTTTAGGAAATAATTAGGTCACGAGGGTAGGCCACGTGCATGGATTAGTGGCCTTGTAAAAGAAGCTTGAGGGAGCTTGTTTGCCCCTTTAACAATACACAGACACATATAAACTGCCATCTCTGAAGAACAGGTCCTTACAATACTGAATTTACTGACATCTTGACCTTGGACCTTCCAGCCTCCAAAAGGGTGGGCAATAAATTTCTGCTGTTTGTAAATTACTCAGTTTAAGATAATTTGTTATAGCAGTCCAAACTGACTAAGACAAGAATCACGGGGAAATTCGAACTGACTTATGCACACACGAACACACATAATACACATATCCTAAAATAATTCATTTAAAAATACATAAAGAACTTGTATTTTTTATCATGGACCTAACCAGCTAAAAAATATGCCCTCATTTTTTCAAAAATTTAAACAAATTATGATAAATATTAAGGCACCAGGAACAGTTTATAGTCTGAAGTCAGCAGCATGTACCTTATATGACCTTTAACTTTTCTGTATAGTAAATTGCATTTAGTTGATGAGTCATTGATCATGTTTACAGTAAGCTATATGTGTGATCGCTTTAGCAATGGTCAAAATTCAGCATGTTCACACACACACCTCCACGTCAACCCACCCGCCCACTCCGACATGCACACATTTCATGTATCTTTTAGTTGAGGCTATCAGGAACAAAAATAGATGCTTCTCTATCCTCCAGATATTCATTTTGACCATCGATTTTCCCAAGAGTACTCATGAGGATTGAGAACATGAAACCAAACACTCAGCTCCGTTAACTGAGCTTTCTTTGGTTCACATCAGTTCTTTCGACGTTTTTAATAGGATTGCATTAATGGAATTTTATATAGTTGGAACTGTTCAATACTTTTCTACAAAGACAAGGTGCTTCTGCCTGAAAAGGTGATTACTCTAATTGTGCTATCTATTCTTCTATAGAATAATGCCACTTTTTCCATTTAGGTGGAGTTGACATGTGTCAGGAAGCATCAATCACCTTCCATATAAATAGTCCTAAAGAAAAATTAGTATGGTCAATGAAATACTTCAGAGACATCTAGAAACATACCCATTGTAGAAATTGTGGACTTTCATAATATGTTGATATTATATTATTTGTAAGTGCAACATGTGTGTGTGTGTCTGTGTGTGTGTGTAAAGATAGAGGAGATTAGAGGGCTAGTCAAGTCCTTTACTAATATGCACACTAGTAAAGAAATGATGAAGAAAATTAATTATACGTTTCTTTGAACAGTTCTATTCTTGGCTCTCAAAGATAAAGCACATTGGGGAAATGTAGTCAGTTTAATAAATATGCCTTGGCTAGATCTTTCAGAAGAAACTAACAAATAATATATCTGGAGAGAAAGACCAAAGCATGTAATTTCTATAACCACAGGAGATCTTTTCATTAGCCTCCTCTTTGGTTCTTAATAGTTTCCCAGATGCATCTGGGGACTGCTGTAATGATTATCTCTGTACAATTGCTCTCTCTCCTTATTGATACATAGAACTTCAATCTAACTGAGTGAAGAGAAAACATTCTATCTAATCTGCATTATGTTATCACAAAGTCATTGCTGAGATAATGTTATGTTAAAATAAAATTGTATTCCAACCCCCTTTTAAGTATTTAAGTTCAGACATTTCAAATGCCACTGAAACCCTACTAATTAACTCCAAGCAACTCTTGCTTACCTGTAAGGATCAGTAAATGCTTAGGAAGAGCCGGCTACTATTGGCACTAATGAAGTATGAAATAGACTAATTTTACTGTGTTTCTTTGCCTATTTTTTCCACCACAGAGGAGCAGACATGCAGAAATTGTGTCTCTCAGATACACAAAAATTAGATGATCTTCTCTCTAGTATTTCTCCTTTTCAAATCTCTGTGACAAAATACAACCAGAAGCAGCAGCACCACCACCACCATGGCTATCACCATCAACAACATCATCCTACACTTCTGGAGACTTGCCTCATCCAATGGTGTTTCTTTCCATTGTATTCTCTACATTGGTGATGACTTGCATTTTTCTCCTAGAGTTTCTCTATATTCTAAAGATGAAAGCCAAACTATCCCATGACACAAAAGCCCCAAATAGTCAGACTCTTGCATATTTTCCCAGCGACAGGTACAGTTTGATCACCCTCTTACTCTGCTTCAGCACTTTTTTGTTTTCCCCATTTGTACACCTGTTCCATGCTCTCTTTCTCAGGGGGCCTTCTCACATACTGTTTTTCTCTTTCTGAAAAAATCGTAACTAAACTTTTCACCTAAATAAATTATCTTAATTTTATTTAGAACTTACCTCACTTCTCACTTTCTCAGGGGCTAGTCAAAGCTGCACCATTTTGTAAGGCCTCCACCATTTCACAGACCCTGGTCAGAGTGAAAGATTCCACAGGGGTTTGGGCTGTGAGCAACATCCTTCCTAACAACGTGATCACAGGCACAGGAGCATCCTTTTTTATTTTTATTTTTATTTGTTTTGAGATGGAGTTTCTGTCTTGTCGCCCAGGCTGGAGTGCAATGGCGCGATCTCGGCTCATTGCAACCTCCGCCTCCCAGGTTCAAGCAACTCTCCTGCCTCAGTCTCCCAAGTCACTGGGATTACATGTGCCCGCCACCATGCCCAGCTAAGTTTTGTATTTTTAGTAAACATGAGATTTCACCATGTTTGTCAGGCTGTTCTCGAACTCCTGACCTCATATGATCCACCTCCCTCTGCCTTCCTACGTGTTGGGATTACAGGCGTGGCTCCACAGCACCTGGCCAGGAACATCCTTATCATACCCTGCTGGGCAAAGCCCCAGCTGAAGGAATATCCCGTCATATCCTGCTGGACACAGGTCCAAGGAACATCCTATCATATCCCATTGTGAAAAGGGCCAAACCGCCTGATCATAGGAACATCTTATCAATATCTTCCCAGGCAGCAAGTCATACCCCCCAGACCTGTTCCACCCAGGCCTATAAATTACTCCAACCTGTAAGCAGCAGTGGGCTCTGGCATGAAGCTGGTCTCCCACTTCTGCAGGTTTTTGCAATAAACCTGTGTTGCCATACAGCCACCAACTCTCTCTTTCAGAGTTTTTTTTTAACCCTTACCTTCCCTTTTAACATCAGGAATAGTTACCCTTCTTAATATCATTAATACTTGTCACAGGTCAGCAAACTGAACACTCTTTTATTATTATTGGTTATAACTATTATCAGTTATAACGAATTAATTTTATATTTTATGTATTATTCCCACTACTGGATTGTCACCTTATTATATGCTCTTATGTAATCATATCACTAAATATCAATTATTTCATTAGAATTTTTACGTATTACTTGATATTTTGATTAGTTTGTATCTCTATGTCTAAACCCATGAATACAGGGGTAGTTATGCATGCAAAGTTCAGTATTTGGAATATAATACACTCATAACAAATAATAAAATACTGTAGAGCATTATTGTGTGCCAGGAAATGGCTAAGGTGGTACATAGTTTATTTAATCTCTGAAACAACTAGTGGCTTCTTAGGCATCACTGCCTCATTTTACAGTTGGTTGATGAAATGACATGCCCAAAGTCCCGGAGTAAAGAACACAGGAAATGGCTAAGTGGTACATTGTTTATTTAATCTCTGAAACAAACTAGTGGCTCTTTAGGTATCACTGCCTCATTTTACAGTTGGTTGATGAAATGACATACCCAAAGTCCAGGAGTAAAGAATATAACCAAAATTGTTTTCCATGTCCACTATTCTAGGAAATATGCAAGTCATCACAATCTCTTCTCTGGCTTTCTTCAATTGACCCTTCCTGTCCAGTCTTCCACCCAACAAAATCTTCTCCTCATAATAATTCAGTCATATCACACTCTTTCTTAAAACTCTCCAAACCCATCTTTCTTACATTAGAATCCCAAATCCTTAGAATTATTTTTCAAACGATGTCAGAATAGTTTGTAGCAAACTATTCATCTTGCAGACACACACACAAACACACACACATACACACAACCACACACACATACACACAACCACAATTCTTTCAAGACACTGGATAATGAAAAACAGAAGTAAAAGATTGGAGGTTTGTCAAACTTTGAAAACGAGAAAATGCACTGTCTGATAATTCCACTTACATGCTTCTTACTTGAGTGTAGTCCAAATGGTTCTGGATGCCTAGAACTCAGGCAGAAAAATCATAGCATTCTTGGATTTCAGACTTAGAGATAAAGTTTGGAGCTGCCAGAGAACTATATTATTAAATAATATATTATGAACTATATTATTAAATAATTATTATTAATATTTATTATTAATATTATAAATAATAATTTAATATTATTAAATAATAATTATTAACTATATTATTAAATAATAATTTAACAAACAATAACTTGATCTTTAAAAACTTTATTAAATATGAATGCACAGATGTGGGAGTCAAAAATCTGAAGATAAATACTGCTCAAATCCTTGCATAGCACCTGAATTGTGCTTGTGCTAGAGGAAAAAGACAATGAGGCAGACAAAACATTAGAAGAAATAAAGGCACTACATTTCTCAAATTTGGTAAAAGAAGAACCCCATAAACCTAAAAATCAAAAGAGCTCAGGAAATACCAAACATGATAAATATAAGAAGAATAGATTTAGAAATGTTATAGCCAAAATGACGAAAACCCAGACAAAGATAAATTTTACAAAGGATTAATATGTTTTAATAAATTAATATATAGTGTAGGAACAATTGGACATCAATAGAAAAAAATAAAGTTTAAAACCTTAATCCAAAATGAATCATGAATTTATTTTATATTTTATTTTTATTTATTTATTTTTCTGAGACAGGGTCTCACTTTGTCACCCAGGCTGGAGTGCAGTGGCACAATTTTGGCACACCACAGCCTCGACCTCCTGGGCTCAAGCGATCCTCCCACCTCAGCCCCCAAGTAGCTGGCACCACAGGTGTGCGCCACCACGCCCAGCTAATTTCTTTGCGTTTTTTGTAGAGATAGGGTTTCACCATGGTGCCCAGGCTGGTCTCAAACTCCTGAGCTCAAGCAGTCTCCTGCCTCAGCCTCCCAAAGTCCTAGGATAATAAGCATGGGCCACAGTGCCTGGCCTGCATCGTGAATTTAAACCTAAAACTTAACATTAGAGAGCAATTAGAAAAGACCATAGGAGGCAAATATTCATGGTCTTGGCCTAGGCTAAGGCTTTTAATACATGACACTAAAACAGTGATTCCCCCCAACACAAAAGGATTAATTGAACTTAGTAAAATTCACCTTTGCTATCTGAAAGATCCTGTTAAGATGATAAATAAACAAGCAGCTGACTAGAAGAAGGAATCTGCAAACCATGCTTCCAACAAAAGACTTGTTTCCAGAATACATAAAGAACCATTCACACTCAACAATAAGAAACCACACAAACAAAACCTTTTTGAAAAATGGGCCAGTGATTGGCTAGACATTTCACCAAATATGAAAATGGCAAGCAATCCCATGAAATTATGCTTAACAATTTTTACCCATTAGGAAAATGCAAATTAAAACCACAATGAGATATTACTACAAACTACCTATTAGTAACGCCAAATTAACAGTAAAATATTGTTAACACCAAATGGTGGTGAGGATACAGACATACCATGTTTCTCATACATCTCAGACATACCATTTTACATTTTTTATGCACTCTACCATTTTACAGTTTTACATGAACTCTACCATTTTACATTTTTCCCAGCAGTGTATGAGAAACGTGGCATCTCTGTATCCTCACCACCATTGATAGATTAGACATAAACATCTCTCAAGTTTGCATTATCTTAAAAAGCTAAACAAACATTTACTTTACAACACCGTAATTTCACTTTTGGTGTTACCCTAGAGAGATTAAGATATAAATTCACACAAATAGCCAGGCAGGACTGTACATAGAAGGTTTTTTTTTTTTAACAGACAAAATGAGAACCAACCCAAATGTCCTTCAACAGGTGAATGTTTAAACAAATTCTGGTAAGTCCATTCCAGCGTAAATATATTAATTACAATGATATATATAATTATATTAATATTATATTATATATCAATATATTATATATATTATATATTAATGCAACAAATTGGATGGATCTTAAGGGCATGCTGATGAGTAGGAAAAGTCAATCCCAAAAGGTTACATGCTATATACACTCCTGTATATAAAATTTTTACTATGACAAAATTATAGAAATGGGAAGATTTCTATAATTATAATAAATTACAAGATTTCTATGATTAGATAAGACACACGTATTAGTTTCTCAAGTAGTAACAAATTACCACAAATTTGGTAGCTTAAAATGACCAAAACTTATTTTCTTACAGTTTTGGAGGCCAGAGGTTGGAAATCAAGATGTTTCTGCTGAAATCCAGATGCTGGCAGGGCCACATTCCCTCTGGAGGCTCAAGGGAAGAATCTCTTTCTTGCCTCTTCCAATTTCAAGTAGCTGCTTGCATTTCTTGTTTGTGGACACATCACTTCAGTCTTTAAGGCCAGCATCTTTAAACCTCTCTCTGTTCCATCTTGACATTGCATGGGGTGTCAAACCTCCCTCTGTCTCCCTCTTAAAAAGATGCTTGTGATTCCATTTAGGGTTCACATGACTAATCAAAGATAACTTCTTCCTCTCAAATTCCTTAACTTAATCATACCTGTAAAGACTCTAATATTCAGAATTTACAGGGATTAGGATGTAGAGTTTTTTCGAAGGGTCATTTGTCAACCTATCACAACATACAAAAAAAGTGCATGGAAAAGCTCATGAAATCTGAAAAGATGAGATTGTATTATATCAACCAATTTCCTGGTTTTTGACAATGCAATATAATTATGTAAGATGTTATATAACATTTTGGAAATCTGGGTGATAAGTATGCAGAGCATGTCTATACTAACCTTTGTAACTTCTTGTGAGTCTGCAATTATTTCAAAACAAAAGGTTACAAAAATAGCTAGAATAAACACATATTACATACAGAAGAGACATGATCAGAATAATGGCTGATACAGGTCAGTGGAGTCCAAGAGACAATGGAATTACATCTTCTAAGAGTAAAAGAAAAAAAAAGAAAAGCATAAACTCAATAGTCTTTGTATGACTAAAATATTCTTCAAGAGCTAAAGCAAAATAATAATATTTTCAGATAAACAAAAACTGAGATTATTTATTACCAACAAACCTGAGTCATGTAACAGGTAAAAGAGGAAGGACACAAGAGGGACATTGAGATTTATGGGAATAAAAAAATAGCATTAGAAATATTAAATATGTAGACAAACTTTAAACATTACAATGTTATATGTTCCTATGTATTTTGTTATCTTAATCACTTAAATGATACAGTATTTTTAAAACAATTATATACTATTGGACTCTGAGGTTTATAACATGGTTAGGTATAAAAATATGACAACAAAAGCCTAAATTATGGACAGAAGAACATAAGTAGAATTACACAAAAATTATATAAGGCTCTTACATTTGATGTGAAGTAAAATATTTTTAAACAGTTATAAAGGATACATATTGCAATCTCCAGAACAACTACTATAAAAATAACTAAACGAAGCAGAAATAAAGAGCCAATAGAGGAATTAAAAGAAAAAAAAATGAGAAACACACAAATAAACCAAATATGATAAATAATCCATCTAAAAGTGAGATCTTTAGATTGGATAAGAAAGAAATCAAGCCTCAGCTATGAAACGATTCCATCCAGATGATATGCATTTTATATATAAGCTTGAGAACAGCAACATGGAAGGAGCTGGAGGCTATTATCCTAAGCAAATTAATGCCGGAACAGAAAACCAAATACTGCATGTTCTCACTTACACACAGGAGCTAAGAACTGAGCACATATGGACATAAATAAGGGAACAACAGACACTGTGGACTACTAGACAGTGAGGGTGGGTGGATTGAAAAAAACGATTCACTACTGTCATGCCATATTTTCATGTGACAAATCTGCACATGTATCCCCTGTATATAAAAGTTGAAATAGAAGAGGCCAGGCACGGTGGCCCACATCTGTAATCCCAGCACTTTGGGAGGCTCAGACAGGTGGATCACGTAAGGTCAGGAGTTCAAGACCAGCCTGGCCAATATGGTGAAACCCTGTCTCTACTAAAAATACAAAAAATTAGCCAGGCATGGTGGCGGGTGCCTGTAATCCAAGCTACTCAGGAGGCTGAGTCAGGAGAATCACTTGAGTCTGGGGAGGCGGAGGTTGCAGTGAACTGGAGATCTCACTGTTACATTCCAGCCTGGGTAACAAAAGAGAAATTCTGTCTCAAAAAAAAAAAAAAAAAAATTGAAATAAAAGTAAAAGAATGAGGAATATATATATATATATATATATATATATATATATATACACACACACACACACACACACACACACATATACACACACACACATATATATATATCCCATTGCTATATATATATAGCTTACTACAAACAATAAGCATTAGACATACACAAACGTGACAGCTATATTAATTTCAGGAAACTAGATTTCAAGACAATGCACATATCCTGAGATAATGTGAAACATTTTTTTCTGATGAAATTGAAGATTTCATCCTTAAATTTGCCAGGAAAACCAAATACTCATGAAAGTGCAGATGCAAAGTAACCAAACAACACATGAAGGGAAAGCTAACAGGACTAAATGTTTCAATAGATAAGTCCATAGTCAAACATGGAGATGTGAACATTCCTTTCTCCATAACTGGTGGAACAAATTATCTTAGTGTCTGCTGTTATAACAAATTGCCTGAGACTGGGTAATTTATAAAGAACAGACATTTATTTTCTCACAGGTCTAGTGGCTAGGAAGTCCAAGATCAAGATTCTAGCAGGTTCCATACCTTGTAAGGGCTGCACTTCATGTCTAAGATGATGCCTCTTGCTGTGAGTTCACATGGCAGAAGAGATGGAAAGGTGAAAGACCCTAGCTAGTTCTCTCCAGCCCTTTGATAAAGCACTAACTTCATCTATGATGGGGGAACCCTTCTGACCTAATCATTTTTTAAAGGCCTTGCCTCTTATTATTGTTGCACTGGGGATTATGTTTCAAAATGAATTTGGAGGAGACACAAATATTAAAACTGTAGCACAATTAGAGAAAAAATATCAGTAAAGACAAACAATGTCAACCATGTTTACCTACTCAATATTTCACTGAAACAATACAGCATGTACATTTTTAAAAATGCAGTGTAATAATAACCAAATTGTCCTTATGTTGGGCTATATAATAAGTCTCAGCAAATCCTGAGATATTACAATTATAGGAATATGCTTTCTGATCAAAATTGAATTTGACTAGAAATCTGTAACAGATATTTGCAAAGGGCACATTTCTAAATAAATCATGTGTCAAAGAAGAAATAATGAGAAATTAGGAAATATCTTGGGTAGAATTGTAATCAAACTAGGATACATTATGATTTGTGTAGCTAAATAGTGATGAGAGGAAAATTTAGAGCTTTGAATGCTCACAGTAGAAAAGGGGAAATGTCTAAAATCAGATCTAATTTTCTACTTTATGAAGCTAGAAATAAATGAGCAAATTAAATCTAAAGTAAGTAGAAGGAAAGACATACATGGTAAGAACAGAAATAAATAGACAACAACAAATAAAGAAAAAAAAACAACAAAGAAACATATTCTCGTAACATTACAAATTCAGTCTTCCTGCTACCCACCCATGGTCTGTTTTACCATTGATATTCTCAAAGGCCCAGTGATTTCTTCTTGTATAATGCTGAAGATACTTGAAACTGCCTCTTCTCATGCTCCCAATCTGACAAGTTTCCAATTCCAGTAACAGAAAGGCAGTTAGAACAGTAACATTAGGGAGGCCGAGGCGGGCGGATCACTTGAGGTCAGGAGTTTGAGACTAGCCTGGCCAACATAGTGAAACTCCGTCTCTACTGAAAACACAAAAAATTAGCCGGGCTGGGTGGCGCATGCCTGTAATCCCAGTGGGAGGCTGAGGCAGGAGAATCATTTGAACCCAGTAGGCAGAGGTTGCAGTGACCTGAGATCGCACCACTGCACTCCAGCCTGGGTGACAAGAGTGAAACTCCATCTGAAAAAACAAAAAATGTTTATTAAAGATAGAAAATCCTTCCACATGAGGAAAAGATGGCCAGAGCCACTGTACAGTGCTGGGATTACAGGCATGAGCCACTGCCCCCAGCCTCTTTAATAAACACTTTTAAGTGCATCTTCCCCTTCAGGCTTTGTTTGGAGTCCCAGTGCTGCAAACATTGTATTTTTCACAGCAGATATGTTCCTGAAAAGTGTATAGAAACCTGTTCTGGAAACTTGAATGCTTTTGGAATGCACGGAGAGAGTCTGCCAGCTAAAGGACTCCTGGCAACATTCTGTGAAATATGAAACTAAAAAACTGGATTTGTCGAAAACAAATTGTGCCCATTTTCTCACATTTTTGATCCATTCTTTTTTTTGTTTTTGTTTTTGTTTTTGTTTGAGTCAAGGTCTCACTCTGTCACTCAGGCTGGAGTGCAATGGCAGTATCTTGGCTCACTGTAGCCTCGACCTCCTGGGCTGAAGCAGTCCTCCTACCTCAGCCTCCCTAATAGCCAGGACTACAGACACATACCACCATGCCCAACTAATTTTTAAATTTTTTGTAGAGATGAGTGTCACTATGTTGCCCAGGCTTGTCTGGAACTCCTAGCCTCAAGCAGTCTTCTAGCTTCAGCCTCCCAAAGTGCTGGGATTATAGGCATGAGCCACTCCACCCAGCCCAGATTAAATGTTTTTATTTCTACATGCCATCATTGGTCTTTACTAAGTGAAGTGACTTCTTTAACAATAAATGGAATTGGTATATGAAGCAAAAAAAAAAAAAAAAAAAAGAACAGTAACATTAGAAACGTTAGTGTTAGACCTCGGTATTTATTTTTCCTCCTTTTGGAAAACTATTCTAAAGGTCATTACGCTCTTAGCACCTTTTCCCAGTTGTTCTCCACTTGCTATTAGGCTATTGTGTAGTGTCAGAATTGTCACATGTACTTTTACATATGCAGGTAACCTTGATATTAATAATTACTTAAATATCACATACTATTACACTCATTTGCCATTTTAGTAACCATTTGGCAACACAGTTGTATTAGGGTTGAAGGTAAAACTACAATTTGAGCTACAAGAATATTAAAGATGAAGCATTTTTAAAAGTGCCTGATTTTGGTTCAATCTCACTGTTAATATATTTTATACAAATTATTTCTGGGCCACATCTAAACTACTTGACAAAAGTTTTGCTATGATTTGAATATTTATTCCCTTTTAAACTCATGTTGAAATTTTGGCTGGGCAAGGTGGCTCATGCCTGTAATCCCAGCACTTTGGGAGGCCGAGGCTGGAGGATCACTTGAGGTCAGGAGTTTGAGACCAGCCTCATCAACATGGTGCAACCCTGTCTCTACTAAAAATTCAGGAAATAGCTGGGCATGGTGGTACGGGCCTGTAGTACCAGCTGCTCAGGAGGCTGAGGTAGGAAAATCACTTGAACCCTGGGGGCAAAAGTTGCAGTGAGCCAAGACTGCGCCATTGCACTCCAGCCTGGGTAACAAAGTGAGACACTGCTTCAAAACTAACAAAAAAACTCAGTTGAAATTTAACCTCCAATGTGGCAGCATCAAGACTTACAGCCCTGTAAGAGGGGATTGGATCATGAAGGCTCTCATGATTGAATTAACCTATTCTTGGATTAGTGGATTAATGGGTGACTGGATTAATGGAGTATCCTTGGAAAGGGAGCCAGTGGCTTTATAAGAACAGAGACCTGAGCTGGCACTTAAGCATTCCCAGCTCCCTCACCATGTGATACCCTGTGCCCTGTGGGGTATCATCACCAGCAACAAGTCTCTCACCAGATGTGGCCCCTCAATTTGGACTTCTCAGCCTTTACAACTGTAAGAAATAAATTTATTTTCTTTATGAATAACCCAGTTCTAGGTACTCTGTGATAAGCAACAGAAAACAGACTATCAGAAAATGGGCACTGAGCATGGGGGTGTTGCTCTTCAATACCTGAAAAGGGCAAGGAGCTGGGTAATGGGCAGAAACTTGAAGAATCTGGAGGAGCAGGCTAGGAATAAAACCTAGATTCTGATGAGGGCTTAGGGTACAAGAAAACTAGGGAAGGTTGGGAACTCCTTGGCGACTGGTTTAGTGGTCCAGACTAGAATGCTGATATAAATACGAATAGTAAAGGTTATTCTGATAAGATTTCAGATGGAACTGGAGGACAAGGTACTAGAAACTGGGGTAAAGTTCTTCCTTATTATAAATTCACAAAGAAGTCTGCTGAATGAACTGTGCTTACGTTTGAGGGCTTTGTGGAAGGCTAAACTGAGAGTGATGAATGCGGTTATTTGACAGAAGAAATTTCTAAGCAAAATATAGAAGATGTTTCATAGTTTCTTTTTAACACTTACGAGATTTGGAAACAAAGGAACAATTTAAAGACAGAATTTACAATTAAAAGGGAAGCAGAGCAGAAAGATTTGGGAAACTTTCAGCCTGACCATGTAAAAAGCAAAATACGTTTGAGAAAGGAAACCAAAGGTATAGCCCAGCAACCTTTTGCCAAAGAGATTAGTATGGAAATAAGGGGATCATCAAGAGAATGGAAAAAAGGTCATTTCAGAGCTCTTCAAGGCATCCCCTACCATCACAGGTCCAGAGGCCTAGGAGGGCAGATGGGTTTAGGGGATACACCTGAGTTCCCCTCTACAGGCTCCCAGGACCCCTCAGGTCTCTCCACCCTGAATTTCAGTGTGGTGCTCCTGGGCCACTTCAGCTGTGGCTAATGTGTCCCCAGGTGTGGCTTGACTTATAATTTAGAGCGGTACAAGCTGTAAGCCTTGAAGACTTCCATGTGATACTAATTTGCAGGCTTACAGAAAGCAAGAGCTGTGGAGGACTGACAGCTTCCACCCAGATTTCAAGGATGCCACCCAGATGTCAAAAGCCTGAGGAACCCAGGTCGATACTTGTCACTAGGGTTAGAGCTACCACAGAGAGTCTTCACTACAGCAACGCTGAGCAGAAATATGGGTTTGGAACTGAAACAGAGTCCCCACCTGGGACTCCCACAAAGCTACCAACAACTGGGAGAGCTGGGGTTTCTGAGCCCAGCAAAACCATAGGAGTGAAGCTGTCAGAGGCGCTATCCCCCCCACCGATGTAGAGAAGATACTTCATAACATTGAATCAAAGAAGATTAAAACCCAATGTCTACTGTCTGAAATTTGGACTTTGAATTGGTGTTGGAAGGAGTTACGACTTTGGGGCTATGGGGATAGAATGAATGTATTTATATGTGAGAAAGACATGAGTTTCAGGGGCAGGTGGGGGTGAAATGTCATAGTATAAATATTTGTCCCATCTAAAACTCATGTTGAAATTTAACTGCTAATTGGGCAGTTTTGAGAGGTGTGGCTTTTAACAGAAGATTAGATCATAAGGGTTCTGCACTCATTGATGGACTAATGGATTAGTAGGTTAGTGGATCAATGTGTTATCATGGGAGAGGTACTGGTGACTTTATAAGAAGAGAGAGACCTAGGCTAGCATGCTAGCATGATCAGCCCCCTTCTGTGTGATACCTCGTGTCCCTCGGAACACTGCAGAACATCCAACCAGCAAGAAGGCCCTGATGCATTGTGATTCCTCAACTCTGAACTTTTCAGTCTCCACAACGGTAAGAAATAAGCTCCCTTTCTTTATAAATTACTCAGTTTTAGGTATTCTGTTATAAGCAACAGAAAATGGACAGGTTTCAAACACTTGGGTAGATTGAAGATTGCTCATAGAACTGGAGGTTGGTCTGAAAGTACAGAGTCAATGGTATGATAAGCCCAAGGTGATGGCAAAAATTAGGTGCTTACAGTGGTTGTGAGACATTGCTGAGAAGTTGTGGGTCTGTGAATGTGTGTACCAGCAGAGGACATCTGGAAATCATGAAAACAAACTTGAAAAGTTTGGAAAAGACAAAAATTAGATGTAGGAAAAACTGGATCTTAAGAGAGCATTGGCAATGGGAAGGCCAATAGGTAGAGACAGTTGAGATATATGAGATGAAGCTTTTGAAGAGGTAATGTCCAAAATATTGAATAGTACAGGCATGGGGCAGGACTGGCCATACTATATAGGATGATCCTTGGGTAATCTTATATCCTGTATGGCTCACCCACTACAACTTACTACTAATAAAAGCATAATTAGTTATTGGTGAATGCACAAGTTCAAGTCATAAAACAAGTAAAGTATAATAGTTTATTCTCGGTATAGCCTAAATGTTTTCTTTAAATTTTATTGGTGAAATACATCATGCATGATGGGGTTTTCGAAAACACTGTATGATTTAGATTCAGCTCTTAAACAGTGTATAGTTTGATGTATCATAGAATCTAATAAAAATGCTAAACCAGGCCGTTAAATATTTATGTGCCATTTGTATATTGTGTTAGGAAGGGACTTTAATTAGTTTGTTGTACAAGAGGGAATCTGCGTTTCCATAAGGGGAAGAAATGTTAAGATGAATGTCCTAGCCAGAACTTCCCACATAGAATGTTTTCAGGTCCAATCTGGAAACTATTCAAATAGTATTATAGAAATAAGAACAAGATGAAGTAAGGGTAGAATATATAAAATGAAGATTAGTCAATCAATGAGAACACGTTATATTGTAATTAAGGCCGATTTGATGAAATGTAAATTACAGAGAATGCTGAGGATATTCTCTGCTCTGATAAACTTTCTCTTTAGTTGAGGGTACATCAGAAAACTCATTTTGTTGCCTTACTCATGACACTTTGGGCACATTCTTATGATTTTAATTAATCCAATATCATTTTGCAGTGTTTCAGGAGGGATGCCAGGGGAATAGGAATTAATTTTAGACTAAGAGAGGGCTAGTCTTGAGGAAATCAAACTCTCCCACATCTCAGCTGTGCAAACTTGTGCAGGTTATTCTCTGAGTCATATTAGTTTTAATTTATTGATTAGAAATATTAATAGTTTTTACAGAGCCTTTGTGAGAAGTATAAATTAGAGAAATTATGATTTAATTAATAATCATTGTTCTCAGTCCATAATAGATGCTTAGCCAATGTTTTTCTTCCCATTCCTGTCTCAGGGTCATTATTCTGCATATGCTTTATTCCTCTATCCACATTTTCAATTAATACATTTTTCTGAGTCTACCTGTCTGTCTCGACTATGACTTCCTCTCAGTTCTCATTGCCACATTTTAAAATTAGATACTTAACAAAATCAGCTTACTACAGGGTTCCCTGCGGGAAAGTCAGTCACCACTCAAACTCTTCCAACTCATGTGTCTCTATTAATTGTACTAAATTACTAATACCATATTAAATTTTAGTTATTTGGCCATTGTTCAAAGTCCTCATCTGCATGTATCTAAGTTTATATCTCACTATTTCTAGTCTTTGCTCTAGATGATAGCGAATAGCTATGCAAGCAGTCTGTACATTACAGCCATCACCTGTAACTAATTTTGTCACTATTTTGGCTCCAAGTAAAGTAGCTCCAAGCTCCTTTATCTTGAGCCAGTTATTTTACCTATGACTCAGTATTCTCGTCTATCAAATGGGGACACAAAACACTGTCTACCACATAAAGCAATGCTCAGTATGTGTCTGTGGTTGTTTTAGAATTGTTGTGAAACTGCACACAGAACAGCAATTTCCCTAGGAATTTTCCTATGTTGTTTTACAATGATCTCTATTCTTTGAACCCCGGAACATTTGATGCTAATCCTATTATGTTGTAGATCTTTAATTCACTTGGATTTTGTGTACATAACAAACAAACAAACAAAAAAACACATTATTTAATGGCATGGCCTCAGTTATAGTTATTTTTGTATCTTTAGTAGAATTGTGAGTATAGTGAAATGGAAAATGGATAAAAATTAGCCGTTATAGAAACCTAACAATAAGTAAATAAATGCAATACAGCTTTAGTTGTTTTTGTTGTTGTTGTTGATTTTATATTACTTTGATTTTGATTTTGTTTGCATTAAAATCATTTAATTTCTGATTCTGGTTTCTTATCTCTTCTCAGGGAATTCTTATATTTCCCATTCCCTCCCCAAAACATAAGTGCTATGGAAAGGGAACTTTTGATAAGAAAAGTCATTAATTCCTTTATGTAGAATTTGACTTAAATTCTAATATTTTGATCAAATTTTGCAGTGTCTATACAGTAATTTACAATTGGTGGTTGAGCAATGAATGTTTCTCAAATGCGTTTTTCTCCTTATTTTGGCTTCTTTTCAAGCACACTTTTCTACAGAGCTTTCTATCTTTTTTTCACCCATCCTTTCAACTATATTATACTATCCTACAGAGCTCAGAAGCCAATCACTCAGCATTATTTTTATAACTTTCGTTAATGATAATCTGCTTAGTCCCTGCAGGCTGTTATAACAAAATACCTTAAACTGGGTAAGTTATAAACAACAGAAATTCATTGTTTGAATTAGGCCTCAAAGATTTATTATTTGAGCTTGGACTTCCCAGCTCCTTGTTCTGGAGTTGGGATGTCAGAGATCAAGTTGCCAGCAGATTTAGTATCTGGTAACGATTCTCTGCTTCATAGATGACACCTTCTTTGGTTCCTTACCTGGCAGAAGGAACAAACAAACTCCCCTGTACCTCTTTTATAAGGGCACAGATACCTTTCATGACGGTTGCCCTTGCGAATGGGATTGGCACCCTTTTAAGAGTCACCTTCCAGAAGTTCCACCACTTACTACCAACATATTCGTGATTGGAATTCATGCACAAATTTGAATGGAACACAATCATGCAGACCATAGCATTAACAAATTAGAGAAACAGAAATCACCAAGTTCAGATATATATTTAATATGAAATTGGAGTTAAAAATGTAGGTGGTACTAATTAATTACTAATGCCATATAGTTATTCAACTCTTTTTATTCCCGTCACTAGTCACTAAAATCAGAAGAGTTCAAATTTCAATAAAGAATAAAAATCATCTTTAAAATAATAATTTAAAAAGCCATTTAGTAAAACACTGGGCTTAACATCAAATTGTAATAGTCTTAAAAGCTATCATTGCTGTTTGGTAAAGAAACTCACACTGAATGTCTAGTACAAAAAAGAAGACAGAATATTATAATCTCATGGAATTCTCAAATATGAAAATAAGAACAATGTTAGAAAATAGAATAAGAAATTCTACATTAAATGGAGATGCATATCCCAAGGAAAAATATAAACATACTCTCTTTGACAATCTATTCCTTTCTGAGGGCTTACCCATATGGCATGGTGAAAAGGAAACTGGATTAGTTATTTAGATAATGTAGAATAAATAAAAAAAACGGTAGGAGCATTGCTTTTATTCTGAATAATTTCCAATATATAATTCTGACATTAGTATCTTCTGGCACATAGTAGGTGCTGGATATAATTCCTTTTTCTTTCTTTCCTTCTTTCTTTCTTTCTTTCTTTCTTTCTTTCTTTCTTTCTTTCTTTCTTTCTTTCTTTTTTTCTTTTCTTTCTTTTCTTTCTCTCTTTCCTTCTTTCTTTCTTTCTTCTTTCCTTCTTTTCCTTCTTTCTTCTCTAGTATTTTTCTCCTGCAGTAAAGTTACTTATGATTTGTAAAATTATAACAAAACTCAAGTAGCTTTAAGTCAAATAGGTTCTACCAGAGTAATGACATCATAGCAGCTCCCTATTGTTATATTATAGGTTTTAAAGATTAACATTAATAAGATCTCATGGTTGGGTAAACAGAGACACACTAAAAATTGACAATTTTCCAGGCTCTATTTACCCTATTTCATAATGTGGGCTTAATATTTTCTGCATTACTCACCTATGAAATACTCATGCATCTTTGATGCGAGAAAATTATCTTTATAAAGAGTTATATTCGTAGTTTTACTTTGTTTAGTAGAAGTGGAGGTTAGTAGATGAAATATTGGGGTGTACAGAGCTAAGAGCTGAGGATTATATATATTCATATGGTCATAGTGGATAACATATGATGTGCCAGGACATAAATAACTTCTAATATGAGGACTGACCATAGGCAGTGGGCTATGAAACTATTTCAGCAGGATAGGACATATGCACATATATCTTTAGTGAAACCTGAATTAAATTGGATATCATACCTGTTTTTCAGAAAATGTCAGTAACTTATCATAGTATTAAAGCACCATCAACTACATTATGGGGGAAACATTATAGCCTGTTTAAGAACTATAACATTGTCTCTATCCCCAACCATAGTTTATTTCAGCTTTCTGGTTATTGGCAAAATATTTACCTTTGTTGTCTGATACAAAGGGAGATTTATTATTATTGTTGTTATTATTATTATTATTTTGAGACAGAGTCTCGCTTTGTTGCCCATCCTGGAGTGCAGTGGCATGATCTCACGTCACTGCAACCTCCAGCTCCCATGTTAAAGCAATCCTCCTGCCTCAGCCTCCCGAGTAGCTGGGATTACAGGTGTGTGCCACCACATCCAGATAATTTTTGTATTTTTCATAGAGAGTGGGTTTCACCATGTTGGCCAGGCTGGTCTCGAACTCCTGACCTCAGGGTGATCCGCTCACCTCGGTATCCCAAAGTGCTGGGATTACAAGTGTGAGCCACTGCACCCAACCAAAGGGAGGTATTTTTATGACAGGAATTTGACCATGGACTTTGAGGTCAGAATGACTGTGACACTAATAAGTCAGGTCATGAATAAGTTACTTAACTTCTTAAAGAGTCATTTAACTTACTTGTGAAATATCAAAAAAAAAATCACACTTATTAGAAAGTAGTGATAATTAAATGACACAATATTTGCAAAATATTGTCATTCTTTTTGTGCTTTTTGCAATGCATTTGCCATGGCGTATTGTAATTATTGATTTACTTATGTTTTTCCTCTGGACTTATAGCCTTTGAAGAAAGAAATTGTATTTTTTTCCCACTTAGTGTCTAGAGCAATACCATGTATGCATAGCAGGCATTCAATACATATTCATAAATAAATGGAAGTGGTGTACATACCATTGACTATCGGACAATAATTTTCCAATATTCCCTTAAGTTAAATGTATCCACTCACATGTTTTATCATACTTGTGCTATATGACTTTCATGCATCTAACTTTGAATAAACAATTTTGCTAAACATGTAAAATGAGTAAGAAGCTACCATTAAGTAATATAAAACTAATAGAGAATGGAGTTCTTCATCAGCTCCATATCTGGAGCTTAGGTGCATTTTTAGACCTAAATCCTCACCTTCCTCTGAAAGTGTTCTTTTCTCCTCTCTGTTGGACATATATCAGCTGCTGCCCCATATTCACTTCCAACCCATCTCGACCCCTCTTGGGAGTATATCATAATTATTTCTTGACCTCTGACTTCCAGGTCAGTGGAGGCACCAGCAGTAAATCTTAGGTGGAAGGAGAGATGTTGGGATATTTATTCCCCTCACTCATTTCCTTCTGGGTTTTTGTGCTTCTTCACTGACCCTCCTTCCTATCCATCCAACTACCTATCTAAATTCCTTTAACTGGCTCCTCTCCTTTTCCCCTTCTTAAAAAATATTTTTGATTTAAGGAGTACATGTTCACGTTTGTTACATGGATATATTGCCTAATGGTGGGATTTGGGCTTCTAGCGCACGCTTCACCCAAGTAGTGACCGTTGTAATCAATAGGCAATTTCTTTTTACCTTCATCCTCCTCCCAACCTTCCCCATTTTGGAGTCCCCAGTGTCTATTGTTTTCATTTTTATGTTCTTTGTGCCCATTGTTTAGCTCCCACTTATAAGTGGAATGATAGTATTTGATTTTCTGTTTCTTAGTTATTTCACTTAGGATAATGGCCTTCAGCTCCATCCATGTTGTTGCAAAGGACATGATTTTGTTCTTTTGTTACAGCTGCATAGTGTTTCATGCTGTATATATACCACATTTTCTTTATTTAATCTCCTGTCGATGGACACATAGCATGATTCCATGACTTTGCTGTTGTGAATGGTACTTGAATAAACATATGAGTTCAGATGATTTTTAATACAATACTTTCTTTTTGAGGTGATAGATATCCAGTACTCGAATTTCTGGGTCCAAATGCTAATTCTATTTTTAGTTCTGCGAGAAATCTCAACACTGTTGTCCGTAGAGGTTGTACTAATTTACATGCCTACCAACAGTGTGTAAGTGTTCCCTTTTCTCTGCATTCATGCCAACATCCATTGGTTTTTGACTTTTTTAGTAATAGCCATTCTGACTGATGTAAGATGGTATCTTATTGTGGTCTTGATTTGTATTTCTTGGGTAATTAGTAATGTTGAGCTTTTTTTTTTCTTTTGTACAAGTGTACAAGTGAATGGCAAAATGTTGCGCTCTCTACTGTACATAATCCAGTTACTCCAGTGGTACAGCCCTATTCACTGTTGCTTTTCTAAGTCTGTCCAGAATTTATAGATAGCTCCTTTATTGAACTCCCTTAAAATTATTCAGTTCCATATGTAAAACCTTGAAGATAATTGTAATTAATAATTGTAGAAGTGTGGTATTATTTGGGGTTAAAAATATTACTTATATGAAGTGTTTATCATAGTAATTTAATGTGGAATAAATGAGTTAAGGCATACGGAACACTTAGAGCCTGACTGACATGTAGTACTAGCTAAAAAAATGCTTCAAGAGGTTGCAATTGTTATGATCAATGTATTGAACATATTATTTTCATCTCTGATATTTTACAGTTTTCTCTATCTCGTTTCAATTTGCAAATTCCCTGAAGAAGTGTTGGTTCAAACTTCTATTATTCTTCTATACTATTGCTTATCATAAGGTGGGGCACAAGGAACACTCAACATTTTTTTGAAAAGCCTAAAGGAATAAATTATTCACAATACATTTTTGAAGAAAGAGCAACATGTTTAGTTATTGTGCTTAATTTAGTATTAAAGATCAATTCTTTAAATTTATTATCTCTATTTCTGTAGAAATAAGCTACATCTTTGGAGAATATAACTATGGTTACAGTCAAGCATCTGGAACCTTACTAAGAAATGAAATGATTAGGATGATTATGTTCTTAACAAGCTTATACAACATCTGCTAATGTGAACTTGAACTATGGGGCAGGTAAAACCTTACACAATATTTCATTATGAGTAACAAGGCATCTTTCAAATTTAAGTATTTATAGATTTGTTTTTCTAAAGAACTAAATTTTTTGTTTGTGAAATTGCATTTGAAACTGACTTCCTTATTTTAATAGTATTTGCCTGTCACAATTTAACACCCTAAGAAATCTTCAAAACATATTTTGAATTGCAGTGCATTTATTAGGAGGTCTACAGAATAAATACTTGAATAAATATTTCCCAGATGCTTAAACATGTAAGTTAAGAGCCTCAGTTAATGACTTGGAAATCACTTTTCAATTCTCAGGCTATGTATTTGTTGGAATTTCAGGCTCTGTATTTAGCCTATATAAGTTATAGCTTCAATAAATGACCTTATAAGTTAGAACTAATGCAACCAATCAATAATTGCTGTTATGAAATTGATGAAAACAGTAATGAAAATACCCTGCATATTTCCCATGATATAGAAGGCACTGAATTTTTAATTTACTATTCTTACTTTTTTCTTCATTTTTTTAATAATGTAAAAGAACTTAAACATAAGCCAACTTAATAGCAACAAAAAACAAATAAATAAAACAAAATAAATAAACACAAACAAAACAAACATAGAACCAGATTATAGACCCTAAGGGATTCTGTGGATCAAATTTTATTTATTTATATGCAGAGATATTGCTATGAGCTGAATATTAGTGTTCCTCCAAAATTCATATGTTGACATCTAATCCCCAAGGTGATAGTATTAGGAGATGGGAACTTTTGGAAGGTGATTAGGTAATGAGGGCAGAGTTCTCACTAATGGGATTTGTGCCCTTGTAAAATAAACCCAAGGGAGCTGATTCAGCCTTTCCATCATGTAAGGATGCTGCTAGAGTGCATCATTTACGAACCAGAATGTGGGCTTTTCTAGATACCCTATCTCTTGATCTGTTTTGATTGTGGACTACCCCGCATCCAGAATTGTGGGAAACACATTTCTGTTGTTTGTTTTATGGTATTCTGTTATATAGCAGCCAAAATATACTAAACAGAAAATTGCTCTTGAGAAGTAGGAGCACTGCTGTAACAGTTAAATCTAAAAATGTGGAAGCAGCTTTGGAACTGGATAATGGGTGGAAGACTGGAAGGGTTTGGAGTTTCATGCTAGAAAAACTCTGTATTTCTATAAACAGGTTGTTAAGAATAATTCTGGTGAGGCTCAGCAAGACAAGTGGATAGCTGTAGAGAAAGCCTCAATCTTCTTAGAGAATACCTGAGTGATTGTTGTGAACAGAAGTTTGATAGAAATATGTAGAGTAAGACCACTCTGATGAGGTCTCAGGGAGAAATGAAGAACATGCTGTTGGAAACTGGAGAAAAAGTGATATTTGCTATAAAGTGGTAGAGAACTTGACTGAATTGTGACTTAGTGCTTTATGAATAGTAGAACTTGTGAGCTATGAAATAGGATATTTAGTTGAATATGTTTCTAAGCGAAGTGTTGAAGTTGCAGCTTGGCTTCTCTTGAGTGCTTATGCTAAAATGTGAGCAGAAAGAATTCAATGACACAATTATAAGGGTAGCAGAACTTAAGAATTTGGAAAATTATCTGCCTATTCATATTGAAAAGAATGAGAAAGTGTGTTTAGGAAATAATGTCAATGGTATAGCTAAGCGACCATCTGATAAGAAAATTATTCAGCCTGCTAAACAGCAGTCAAAACCTATTGTCTCAAATAATGAAAATGTGACACAAAGGTATTTCAGGAATTATCAGGTCTGCCCTTCCCATCACAGACCTAAAATGTCTTGTCGTGGGAGACAGAATGGTTCCAAAGGAGCAGCTGTGTATGCCCCCACAACCTCAGTACTCATTTCCTGGTGCCTCCTCAAGGCTGTACTCTCCATACTCTAGCACAGCATTCTCTGGTTGCTTAAGGTTCATCTCCAGCAGGCCATGGTGGCTGTTTCTGAAGAGGACACAGGTGGTAAACCTTGGTGGTGTCTGTGCAGTACCATCTCTGCCAGCTCACAGAATGCACAAGCCTTGGAAATGTGGCCACCTCTACCTAGATTTCAAAGGAAAAAGCCACTCAGAACGTCTATTATGCAACTCACACAGGGAGGTACCACAATGGTGGGGCCACTAGAAAATTCCCACCAGGACAGTGCCTTACAGAGCTATGGAAGCAGGACCATTCCTACAACCTTACACTGATAGAACCACCAGTTTTGGAGAGCTGTAGGCACATGACTCTAACCTGTGAGAGCTGTGGCATGGGCTGCACTCAGCAAAGCAATAGGGTGGCCTTCCAGAGTCTTGAGGGCTCTATCCCTGCTCCAGTATTTCCAGAAGGTGGAATGCTGAGTCAGAGATTATTCTCACATCTTAAGATTTAATGTGGTTTGACCTGTGAGTTTCAGACTTACTTGGGACATGTTAACCATTTATTCTTTCTTATTTCTTCTTTTTAGAGTGGGAGTGTCTGTCTTACGCCTTTCTCACCACTGTATTTTGGAAGTGCTTCACTTGTTTGATTTCACAGTTCATGGGTGAACAGAAATTTGCCAGTATGAATTGTACCATGAGTCTCACACAGCTGATTTAGATTAAATTTACAGGAGACTTTGAAACTAGACTTTAAAGTTGATGCTGGAACTAGTTAAGACTGTGAAGGTTGTTAGGATGGAATGAATATATATTGCGTGCAAGAAAGATATTAATTTTGGAGGGCAAGGGGTAGAATGCTATGGTATGAATGTTCGTGCCTCCTCATAAACATGTATTAAAACCTAAACCCAAGGTGATAGTATTAGGAGGTGAGGCTTTTTAGGGAGATGATCAGATCATGAGGTCTCATTATCAGAATGAGTGACCTTTTAGAGAGACCCCAGAGAGCTTCCTCAATGCTTCTGCTATGTGAAGAAGACACAGCAAAAGAATGGCCATCTTTGAACCAGAAAATGAAATCTCATCAGCTGTCAAATCCATCAGCTCCTTGATCTTAGGCTTTCCAACCATGAGAATTGTGTAAAAATACATTTCTCTGGTTTATGAGCTACCTAGTCTATGGTACTTTTTCCTAGCAGGCATAAAGGACTAAGGTATCTTTCTATTTTTTCTGATAGAAGGGATCCATTCTGTATCCTTTGAGGGAAAATAGGTCAACAAGCAGAAGAACTTGTTTCTAGATCAGTCATTATTTCCTGAGTGACTATTGCTGAACTACTGCTATAGCCTTGTTTCCTCATTCACACAACATGACTCGAAATTGATAATCTCATTAAATTATGAGTCTCTGCAATTTCAGTAGCTCTCTTGGTTTAACAATGTATTTATTTATCTTTGTCCATTAAATGTACTACTTATTTTTAGTAAGTGACCCAATGTGCGAAAGGCCATGTGGATGAGTAACTGCTTAAGGCTCAGAAATCTCAACTTTGGTCATATTTCTGCCATCAATTTTCTGAAGACTTTTGCTTGATTTCTGTAAACCTAGATTTTCTCATATATAACATAAAAGTATATGAAAACAAAAATTTCTGGTTCCTACCCACTACTTTTTTCTCTGTAACAAACTGTAACATTTTATAAATTTGTATTTCCTCCAAGTATATTATTTCTGCTATTTACAAAAAGAAGGCTTTTTCTTAAATTCTCCTCAGTAATCTGCAGTGTTAAAAACACGTATTAAAAAAGTTAATGCATGTTGTCGTATACATCAACTAAAGGTCATACATTCACACTTTTGTCTACCACAACTCTTTCATTCACAATTCAAATACATTTTTTCCAGTGACATTTTAAATATTTTATTTGAGTAATAGTGGAAAATATCTAATTAATCTTCATGCATTTTGTTAATAGGCTTTACTTTGTAGAGCACTTTTAGGTTCACAGAAAAATTAAGTGAAAGATACAGAGACTTTCCATATATGCTTCCTACTCACTCAACAAACACAATCTCCCCATTATCAACACCTTCCACCAAAATGATACATTTGTTACAACCAATGAACCTACTTTACAGATCATTATAACCCAGAGTCCATAGTTTACAATAGGGTGACTCTTCAAAAACTTAATTAAATTTTGGCTCAAAGACATTGGACAAAAGGAAGTCTGATTATCTAGAAAAGTTTTGAACAGATTCAACAATTCACAGGGTTTTTTTTTTTTTTTTTTTTAAGTTTATTTTGCCAAGATTGAGAATGCACCTGAGACACAGCCTCAGGAAGTCCTGATGACATGTACTCAAAGTGGTTGGGACACAGCTTGGTTTTATACATTTTAGGGAGACATGGGACATAAATCAATACATGTAAGAATTACACTGGTTCAGTCTGGAAAGGCGGGACAACTCGAAGCAAAGGTAGGAAGACTGGAAGTGGAGAGAGAGCTTCCAGGTCACAGATTGGTGATATACAACCGGTTACTTTCTTTTGAGTTTCTGATTAGTCACAGGGATTGTGTAAACTGAATATATTTTCTCTTCTATTATCCTGCCATTTCCCAACCCAAATAATAATAAATCTCCACAATGACAACATAAAGGCATCTTTAATATATACATAGATTCAATTTTGAACATTTACTAAAGAATTATAAATGAGATTTCAGGTAAATTATTTTTATTTTTCAGATGACAAAAGTAAACTGAGACATTATTTGCTATATACTAGAGATGATGAAGGATGTTCCTCTCCTAGAAACTGAAACCTGACACATAAAATGCTTATTAAAATTGCTACAGAGTTATAAACAATGAAATATATTTGCTCCACTTAGGCAAAAATAGAGCTACTTAACAAATCATTCTTAATAATCATATATGGTTGTGAAGGTAATTTTCTATTTCAGAATAATCCTCTTTTATTTATTTATTTATTTTATTTTTATTTTTATTTTTACTTTGTTTTGTTGAGACAAAGTCTCACTCTTTCGCCCAGGCTAGAGTGCAGTGGCACGATCTCGGCTCACTGCAAGCTCTGCCTCCTGGATTCACGCCATTCTCCTGCCTCAGCCTCCTGAGTAGCTGGGACTACGAGTGCCCACCACCATGCCCAGCTAATTTTGTTTTGTATTTTTAGTGGAGACGGGGTTTCACCATGTTAGCCAGGATGGTCTCCATCTCCTGAATTTGTGATCCGCCCACCTAGGCCTCCCAAAGTGCTGGGATTACAGGCGTGAGCCACCGCACCCAGCCTGTGAAGGTAATTTTCTATTTCTGAATAATCCTCTTTATTTTTTTACAATCCTAAATGCATCCAATTTTCCTCTTTAAAAGATCTATGCAACACTTGCCTGAACACTATAGTGTTTCTTTAAGGGTTAATTGAAGATTAGTTATGGGAGACTAGTGAAAAGTGGAAATAACTTTAGAATCGATGATGTAATCAGAAATCTAAGGATAAATAAATGCTATTAATCTCTAGATCACAGAGAATTATACAGAACACAAATTGTTAGGCAAATATGGAAGTCAAGTATAAGGGAAGAAGAGAAGCTAGGGGCTGCGAGAGTAAACGGGATTTTACTATGACCCTACACTAAGATGAATTTACCAGATCTCACTCATTATCAGTTTCTAGAGTCTATTTGTTTTTGTGTATATGGCAAGTGGTTTGGGTCTTCCAACTGTTGGAAAAAACAAAGCAAAAAAATAAAATCAAAATGTTTAACCCTTAATGAATGTAGAAAGAAGAAAGGAAGGAGAGAAAGAAAGAAGGAAGGAGAGAAATAAAGAAAGAAAATAAATAAGAAAGAAGGAAAGAAAGAGAAAGAGAGAAACAATAGAGGCAGTAATAGGCCCTGTGCTGAGTCAGCAGTCCCAAACATTTCTATATTACATGTGGAATTCAGCCAGAACAGAGCTTTAAATATCTTTTTCAAAAAGAGTGACATAGAATAAAAATAATGAATTAAAATTGGTTCTTTCCTAGCATGACTGTTTATGATGTTTGTAAAAGAAATTTATGAGACAGACTCTTCCCAGTAAAATTTACTGATTGGTTTTTTCTTTGACAAAAGATGTGAACAGAACAATTTTGCAATTGCCTGAAAATAATGCTGGATTTATTGCCTGGTCAGAATATAAGAGAAATTTAATCATCCATAACAGGTGGAAGTGATATAGTCAGCAGAATCTCTTTCCCTAGTATAAATGAACCAGTAAAAACTATCTCACTACAGAGATATCATTGAAAGAGATGGCAGAGGCTTGGAGGCAAGGAAGAAGAG
This sequence comes from Rhinopithecus roxellana, assembly GCF_007565055.1. Taxonomy (NCBI): domain Eukaryota; kingdom Metazoa; phylum Chordata; class Mammalia; order Primates; family Cercopithecidae; genus Rhinopithecus; species Rhinopithecus roxellana. The sequence continues at coordinate 36,281,078 of NC_044568.1, read as the reverse complement.
ATAAAGCGGAAGACACCTAGAAGATTAGAAATGGATAGAGAAGGGATGAACTGGGGTTAATGAGATTTGGCTTTTACACAGTTAGTATACGTAAACCCGAAAAGCAACTTCAAATTTGAAAGCAAGTTCCAAGTAGAGAGATGAAGTAAAAGACTACTCCTCTGGAAAAAAAAAAAAAAAAAAAAAAGAAAGAAAAAAGCCCTGTTGTGTATTTTGTCCTCCCCTAAATTCATATATTGCTGTCTTAGTTTCTGCTTCCTCAGAATGTGACCTTATTTGAAAATACGGTCATTGCAGATTTATTTATTCATGTCAAGGTGAGGTCATTAGGCAGCTCCCTAATCCAATATGACTGATGTTTTTATAAAATGAGGAAATGTGAACACAGAGACACACACACAGGAAGAGTGACATAAGATAAAGGCTGAGAATGGAGAGATGCATCTAGGTCAAAGAGTGCCAGCGAACCACCAGAAGCTACGTGAAAGGCATGGGACAGATTCTCTGTTTCATAACTTTCAGAGGGAACCAATCCTGTAGATAAGTGGATCTTGGATATCCAGCCTCCAGAGCTGTGAAACCATATACTTCTGTTTGTCCCATCCAGCAGGATCGTTAACACAGACCTTGGAGGAGGGGGTGGGAATTTAGAGAGACAAGAGACACAAGAAAGGGAGACAAGACAGTATCCTGATCAAGTCTCGTTTAATGGCGGCGGTGCAATGCCTTATATAGGCTGGCAGGGAAGAGGAAGTGCGGCAGAGCAGGTGGGGAGGAGAATAATAAGAGATGTCACCAGGCGCATGCTCGTTAGACTTAGTCTTTCCCGGGCGCGGGAAGTTATCTACGCACGTGCGGGAAAAGTTCACGCGCACGGGAAAAGTTGATGATGAAGAACCAGGAAGTGCGCCATCTTGTCTCCACAATGCGGAGCTTAAGCAACAGAGGCCGCGGCAATTTCCGGGCCTCACGGCTCCGGACAGGTCCTCCTTTTTTATATTATTAGTGACTAGAAGATAGTCCCTTGGGAACTGCGCCTGCCTTAGGTTGGAGTGACACATCTCTTCACTCGTACCCGTCATGGGATTAGGCAGTAGCTATGACGGCCCTCCTGTCTTAGGTTAGTGAGAGATGACACTCTCTTACCCATCACTGGCTGTCCAGTTCAGCGCACAGGGAAGGTGGTTTACGGCAAGCGTAAGTATGGACCACCGTGATCTTCTTGTTCAAGGCGATAATAATGGACCTGTATGGGTTTGGCTTGGATGGCCTCGATTTGTTGCTTAATGAATGTCATGAGCTTATTGAAGATTATAGGTCCCAAAGAGAGGAAGAGCAATAGGCAAAGCAGGGGGCCCAAGAACGGTATAATATAGGGGAGGAGTCCATGGAACCCAGTCCAAAACGGGTTTTCAGTCATTTCTTTTCGTCGTTTTTCTAGGTCTTCTTGTAGACGCTTGATTTTATCTCTGACGATCCCGGACTTGTTGGCATAGAAACAGCACTTTTCCTGTAGAGCTAAGCAGATACCTCCCTGTTCGGCAGTTAATAAATCTAGGCCTCTTCTATTTTGGAGCACTACTTCTGCCAGGGAATCTACTTGATCTTGTAGATCCTGTATAGTACTTGAGATGGCCTGCATATCTGAGATCAATTGGCGAGACAATTTGGTGTATTGAGTAACAGAGACCCCTAGGCTTGAAGCCCCAGTTGTTACGGCAGTAGTGATGCCTAATCCTACAAGTAAGGGGATAAATTGTATTGCCCTTTTGGCTCTTCCCAAAAAGTGATCTATAGCTGGAATAGGTACAGGTTCATCTCCAGGGATAATGTCTATATCTGGCAGAAGAGTGGCTAAGACACAATGTCCTGTCCAGTTTACAGGCAAATAGGTATATGCTCTATTATTGCCACATATAAAAACTGAACTGTTTGGGGCACACAGCGATTGGGAAATATTTGTTGTGATAGAACAATTATTGAATTCAACGATTCCTACATCGATGTCGTAGGTGTTATTGAGGAAAGGGGAGTAGAAGCAAGGGGAGTTAGAAAATTCTAGGGGCTGCACTTGAAGGGGAGGAATTATGGTGCAGGAAGTATTGGATGTATAGTTTAAGTCATTGCTGGGTATGGCAAGAGGAACAAGATCTCCTAACGGTAAACATAGCCAGCAGTCATTGGCTAGACTAGAGTTGGAATTATTGAGCAGATTATGAGTAGCAGTAAGGAGGTCAAAAGTCTGGGCATCAATTTTTTCTTTCCCTCAGATTTTGGGCAGAGCCAAAGGGTGGTAGCGAATTTCTGGATATAGAGATTTTTGCAACTCTTCAAGTTTTTTGTGCACCATAATTTCCCGGACCCTATCTTGTGGGCCCCCTCTGTCAGAGTTATGGAGAGGGGGATGAGTATTCCAGCAGACAGGCTGGCCTATTGTACCAGTGCAGCCAGCCACTTCAAGGTTATGGTTATTTCCCAAAACTGTAGGGACATTACTGGCCCCTATAGTGGGGTTTCTAGTTGTAGCTAAGATAGCAGTATAGTATGTCTTATTGCCAGAGGTGCATTCTTGATAAGTGGCGTAGCAGGAGCTGTGCATAGTAGCCTTAAATGTGTCGCAAGGGCAAGTTGTAACGCCCTCTCCATCAGATATCCTAGGGGTTGACACACACCTCCATTTGAGGGAGTCACTAGGCAGGTATGCTGTGTGAGTGGAGCAGGACACAGTTGAGAGGTACTTATTTGGAGGGGAGGTCACATATCCCCCATAGCAATCACAGAGCTTACCGTGCCGTTGTATATATGTAAGGGCCTCACGTGGATTACTGAAACCGGTGTGAACCTGGAATACTTGGCAAGTCAGCACTAAGGTCCAGAGGGGCCTGTAGTTGGAGTTCATCTCTGTAATAGAAGGAAAGGGTACTCTCAGGGAGAGAGTTACTCCCTGGATTGACTATTATTAGGTACCTGTCTTACCAGTCGCTCTGGCAGCCATCTGGTTGCATCATGAGTTTGGGAAAAAACACAAACTGAGCCTCTTCCCCAGATTAACACTGGGTCTGGACCATGCCATGTGTTGTCTAATGGGTCTTTCCACTTAACCATGGCAAATTGTTTTTTGGAATCAGAATGCCAAAATCGATCAGCTGCTGATTTGTTCAGATCATCTAAATTTAAAAAATTCAAAATAAAGAGTGTGTGATTAAGAATGTTTCTGGGATGCCCTTAGTAGGGTACCATTCTCCCTTTTTTATTTTTTCAATGGTGGTTTTTAAGGATAGGTGAGCTCTTTCAACTATTCCTTGTCCTTGAGGGTTATAGGGAATTCCAGTAATGTGTTTTATTTGTAATTTAAGACAGAAGTCTTGGAAGGCTTTGGATGTATAGCCAGGACCACTGTCTGTTTTTAGTTGTTTAGGCTTTCCAATTATAGAGAAACAGTGTAGTAGATGAGCTATGACATGCTTGGTAGCTTCGCCTGTTTGTAGGGTGGCCAGTATAAATCCACTAAATGTATCTGTACATACATGGATGTATTTTAAGTTACCGAATTCTGAATAATGAGTGACATCCATTTGCCAGATCATGTTGGGAACTAGTCCTCTTGCGTTAATTCCTAAGTGAGGGACTGGTAGGTGTGTTACACAGGTCTGACATTGTTTGACTATTTGTCTTGCTTGTTCTCTAGTTATTTTAAACATTAGTCTTAGAGTTTGAGCATTAAGATGATGTAAGGCATGAGTGGCTTGTGCTTGGGTTAGGTTTGTGTTTGTAGCTATGGCTACTGTTTTGGTTGCCATGTCAGCCATTTGGTTGCCCTGGGATAGGGGTCCTGGCAATCCAGAGTGAGCTATAATATGTCCAAGAAAGAAGGGAGTTGATCTGTCATGTATTAATTGTTGGCATTGTAAAAATAACTTGGCCGTGTCTGACACATGTTTGATTTGTGCTACGGTCTCAAGTAAAGGTATTGAGTGAGCTAAGTATGCACTGTCGGTATAAATATTAAGAGCCTGATTAGGGAAGGCAGACAGCACCGCGACTAGGGCCTGTAATTCTACTAACTGAGCCGAGGTATGGCTGGTTTTGAATTTAACAGTGGTGTCAGCAAAGGTATATGCAGCAGTTCCTGTGGATGACCCATCAGTGAATACTAATAAGGCATTGTCTAAAGGTTTTTTACTGATGACATGAGGAAAGACAAAAGCATGTAGTTTACAAAATTGGATAAGCTTATTTGGTGGGTAAAGGTTATCTAAGTTACCGGCATAAGAGGCGCAAGCAATTGGCCACGTTTCAGTGTTTTGCATTAGCCAATGGATTTGTGGCTTAGAATAAGGTTGTATGATCGTAGAGGGTTCAATTCCAAAATATTTTTTGCTATTGTCTCTCCCTACAATAATTAAATCTGCTATGGCATCATAATAGGGGATTAATACCTTTTTGGGTGATGAAGGCAAGTGGACCCACATAATAGGGTTATTTTGCCAGAATAAACCAGTAGGTGTTAGTGTTGTTTTAAATATTAAAAGGGTTAATGGCTGTGAATAGTCTATGTTAGTAACAAATTGCTCAGCAATGGCCACCTCTACTTTATTAAGTGATAAAAGAGCTTCTTTTGATAACGACCTAAGGGACTTAGGGTTGGGGTCACCTCTTAGAGTGTCGAATAAAGGTTTTAAGTCTCCCGTGGTGAGTTTTAAGTATGGCCGGAGCCAATTTATGTCTCCAAGGAGCTTTTGGAAGTAATTAAGGTTTTGTAACTAATCTTTACGGATAACGGCCTTTTGATTGGTAATTTTAGGTCCATTTATTTGAAAACCTAGATATGTATAAGGGTCTTGTAGTTGTATTTTTTTCTGGAGCTATTTGTAACCCTGCTGTGGTTAGTTCTTGTCTGAGTTGAGCAAAACACTGTAGAACTTGTTCTCCCATTTTTCCTGCTATGAGGATATCATCCATGTAATGTATAATGTATATTTGTTTCCATGTCTCTCTAATTGAGTGTATGGCTGTAGCCACATATTTTTGACACAAGGTGGGACTGTTGGCCATACCTTGAGGTAACACTTTCCATTGGTATCGCTTCATTGGTTCTTTAAAATTTATAGATGGTAAGCTAAAGGCGAATCATTTTTGGTCAGCAGGATGAAGGGGAATTGTAAAAAAGCAATCTTTAAGGTGTATGATAATTTTAAAATATCCTTGAGGGATTGCTACCGGAGAGGGTAGTCCGGGCTGCAAGGCACCCATGAGGATCATAGTAGCGTTTACTGCCCTTAAATCTTGTAAGAGTCTCCACTTACCGGACCTTTTTCTGATAACAAATATGGGTGTATTCCAGGGAGAGTTACTCTCCGCAATATGCCCTGCCATTAGCTGTTCCTGCACTAACTGTTGGGCCGCAATTAGCTTTTCATTAACTAAAGGCCATTGATCAACCCAAACAGGCTCATCCGACTTCCATGTTATGGGGTCAGTGCACTTTTGGGGTGCAGGCATGTCAATGGCCGAAGCTAAAAATTTCCAAACCCCTTTGTGTTAGATTGTCCTAAGGCTGGAATAGGCTGTTGAATACCATTTTCCCTTTTTCCCAGTCCTTTTCTGGGGCTATAACCTTGGGCTAGCATTTGTGCAGTAACTATATTGTTAGGGCTGCACATCATAATTTTCATCTGGGAGAGTAGGTCTCGGCCCCAAAGATTAACAGGCAATTGAGGGATACCAAATGGTTTAATGAGACCTGAGTTATTTTCTTTATCTTTCCAGGTGAGGTATTTAGAGCTTTGTCTGGGATTACTGCTTTGCCCAATTCCTCTTAAGTTAGTTAAAGTCTCTGTGGTAGGCCAGTGAGAGGGCCAGTCCTCTTGTTTGATGATGGTTACATCAGCCCCTGTATCTATTAACCCTGTAAACAACTTGCCATCTAGCCACAAGGTCAGGGAGGGCTTTTGATTAGTAATTGGCTGTACCCAATATATGTCTGAAGATCCAAAACCTCCCGTTCCTCTGTTAGGATGTTGTATTTTATTAGTAGTTTTAACCAAAGGCAATAGGATTAACTGTGCTATTCTATCCCCTTGAGGAACAGTAATGATACTGTTAACAGCCCTGGCCTTAATTTTAATTTCTCCAATATAATCGTTATCGATTACTCCTGGAAAGACTTGTAGACCTTTCATGGTGACACTGTTTCTTCCCAGGATTAATCCAAAGGTATCAGGAGGCAAAGGCCCATATATGCCAGTGCCTAAAGCTTGTGCTCCCATCTCAGGCGTTAATACTGTGTGGGAGGTGGAACAGAGGTCCAGTCCTGCACTTCCTGGGGTTGCTCTACTAAGTCTTGAAATGGATTGTTGCTGCTGGCTGGAACAAAGCTGACCGCCCCATAAGCTTGTTTCGGGGCCTGGGGCTGGCCCCTCATCCCATTTCCCTGTTGGGATGGTAAAGGATTTCCCTGACTGTCAGTTTTAGATTTACATTCATTAGCCCAATGTTTTCCTCTTTTACACCTTGGGCAAAGGTCTGGAACCTTTGCTTTGGAGGTTTTATTTGAATCCCTGCGGTAATCTTTTGCAAAATGTCCCCCTTTGCCACATTTAAAACACCCTCCTTTTTCTTTGTTCTTATTATTAAGGAAATCTTTTACGGTTTGTCCACTGAAAGCTGTGGCCATTGCTAAACCCTGTTGATAGGAGGGCCCAATGTCTGAACAGAGACGGATATATCCAGTTAAGTCTGTTTTCTTTCTATAAGGTCGGATTGCCGCTTGACAAGCTGGATTGGCATTTTCATAAGCCAATTGTTTAACATAATCTACGCCCGCCTCGGCATTACCAAAAATCCTTCCTGCGGTTGTTATGAGCCTATGTACAAAATCTGCGAACGGCTCATTGGGTCCCTGCTTGACTCCAGTGAGCGAAGCTCCTGGGTCTCCTTTAACAGGGAGTTTCCTCCAGGCTTTTGTAGCGGCCGCCTGGATTTGTGAAAATAGTCCAGGGTCGTATTGCATCTGAGCATCAGTGTCGGTATAATTACCCGAGCCAGTTAACATATCAAAGTCCCAACCGTTTCCTGCCTGTTGGTTTCTTTTGGCTGTATCTCTGCAATTTTCAAAAAACTCCGATTTCCAAATCAAATGATCTCCCCCTGAGAGGACTGCTCTGACTAGTGTGTTCCAATCTGTTGGAGTAAGCCAGTTATCGGCCACAGACTCTACTATAGCAAGAGTGTATGGAGCAGTAGCTCCATATCGAGAAACAGCAGTTTTTAATTCTTTTATGACAGTGAAATCAAATCCATTATGATGCCTCCAGGCCTGACCCTGTCCATCTACAGTTTCAGTTACCGGGAAGATATCTTTAGAGGAGGATTCTTCCCTGTCTCGGCTAGTAGAAAATCTTCCTTTTGGGACATGTTGTCCGGGCCGCTGAGGTGGGCGAGGGAAGCCTCCCATATTCTCTGAATTAGTTACACTCTCATTTCCTGTTTTTAATTTTTGCAGCCTAGTGATTAGTGACTGATGTAACTCTTCTAGCTTAATTTGCTCTTCAAGCTGAGCGATTTTTTCTTTGAGTTCCTCTTTTGGATTGACTACCGCCATTACGTTGGGTGCAGACGCACCACGTGTCCCGTTATAGGGAGGCGGACGCGAAAAAAAGGGAGGCCAGTTAGGATTATGATATCTAGCTGCCTCTTCCTCTAAGTCATCCCAATTTACATCTGAAAGGTCAGGATTGTCGTTACTTTTATCTTTTTGTGATGCTTGCAGAATTGGGTATTTTTTGGGCTTTTTCTCACCTAGCATCACTTTGTCTTTTACAGAAGGAGCCTTGGCCCCCTCGTCATCACTTTCAAGAGAAATAAGATCTACTTCTTTGTCTGGCGGGGGGCTCCCGAGGTCGGTCTGAGAACTGACCTTTAAAATCTCCTCAGTCTGGGTGACCACAGCCATTACTTGTGGATCGGCCTCCTTTTTATCTATTAGATCCTTGATTAAATTCCAATAAGAAAAGGTGGTTACAGGAATTTTTTCTGGCCCAAAGGTATTATAATAATCTTGAAAGGCGTCTCCCACCCTCCGCCATCTTTTTATATCAATGGTTCCTTCCTGTGGGAACCAAGGGCAGGTATCTTTCACAAAATCAAAAAATCTAAATAAGTCACCACTTTTAAGCTTTACTCCCCATGTCTTTAAAGCCTCTTTTAATTGTCCTACGTAGATTTGATGCTGGCTTAATTCTTGTCCCATTTCAGGCGTGTAACTTACCCTCAACTCCTACGCAGCAGGCTCCCGCGATGGTCGGAGGGATTTTTCTTTCACTTTAGTCGCCGGCCTTTCTATGCGCCCTCTTCCTCACGCAGTTCCCTCGTATCCAAGCCCCGCGTTTGGGCGACACGTGTCCCATCCAGCGGGATCGTTAACACAGACCTTGGAGGAGGGGGTGGGAATTTAGAGAGACAAGAGACACAAGAAATGGAGACAAGACAGTATCCTGATCAAGTCTCGTTTAATGGCGGCGGTGCAATGCCTTATATAGGCTGGCAGGGAAGAGGAAGTGCGGCAGAGCAGGCGGGGAGGAGAATAATGAGAGATGTCACCAGGCGCATGCTCGGTAGACTTAGTCTTTCCCGGGCGTGGGAAGTTATCTACGCGCGCGTGGGAAAAGTTCGCGCGCACGGGAAAAGTTGATGATGAAGAACCAGGAAGTTCCTGGTTCTTGTCTCCGCAATGCGGAGCTTAAGCAACAGAGGCCACGGCAATTTCTGGGCCTCACGGCTCCGGACATCTGTTGTTTAATCGGCCAATTTGTAGTTACTTTGTTAAAGAAGCCCTAGCAAACTGACATGTGTCCAAAACCTTTACTCTTGAATAATTGCTAAATAAAGCTAGCAATAAAACTCTCTAAAATATTCAAATCCCCCATTTCATTTTAAAGTAAATGAGAAAAGTCTAGTAGAGAAGCCTAAACTTATTAAGAAATATTTTATTCCAGTACATTCTGAGAGCACTGACAATTATTCCACAGTGAACTCTATAGTTCCTGTTTATAAGTATTGAAATTGCGTATTAGTTGGTTCCTCAATATCTGGATTTCTTAAATCCATGTTAAGCTTCATGAAAATCAAAGGCTTTCTACCACTAGCATCTAGGAAAAGGCTAAATATGCAACTTTGCTTAATTTTTAAACACCGAAGTAGTTTAATGTGATCTGCATTAGAGCCAAACATTGCTGAGTTTAAAATTTGGCTTTGGCACATTCACACACGCTTACTTGACCTCAGAATGATAAAAATATTAGATATTGAAGATAAAATAGCTATTAGCTGACTACAGTATTAGCCAGCATACAGCAGATAATAAATGGTAGCTGTTGGTAAATAGCAAAATGTAGAGGAAGGGTTTTGTATATGGAATGTACAGTCACAGAGTTGTATCAAATCTGATCATGGAAAGATGCCTCACTACCATGATCCTTGTTCCTCATCTCAATAAGTAGAATGATAGTGTATACTGGATTGTTAAATAAACTAGAACTTTCTCTGGCAAGTTATAAGAATGCAACATGTTCTATAAACTCATCAAATAATAGTTATCTCCTATATAGAAAAATTAGATAATTCCAGATCTGTATACAAATTGTATGCTTCTCCCTTTTGAGAGATGGTCTTTTCAACATTCTTGCTGCTAAAGTTGGGACAGTTGTCCTCTCCAAATTTCATGTTGAAATTTGATCACCAATGTTGGAGGTGGGACCTAATGGCAGCTGTTAGGGTCATAGGGAAATGCCATTATGAATAGCTTAATGCCCTCCCTGGGATGAGGGTGAATGAATTCTCATACTATTAGTTCCCTCAAGAGCTGGTTGTTTAAGAGACTTGAACCTCCCTCCTCCTGCTTCTCACTCTTGCTTTCTCCCCATACCATGTGATCTCTGCACATGCCAGCTCCCGTTCCCCTTTCACCATGCATGAAGCAGCCTGAAGCCCTCAACAGAAGAATATATTGGTGCCATGCTTCTTCTGTAGCCTGCAGAACCATGAGCTACATAAACCTATTTTCTTTATAAATTTCCCAGCCTCAGGTATTCCTTTATAACAAAATAATATGGACTAAAACATTTAGCTTTTTGCTTTGCTGGTTTGTGCCCTTATTGGGAGTCTCCATTTCTTGGTTCTGAAGATCATTATTTTTAGATATTCAAACCTTTTAATTAAGTCCCAGGTCCAGAATTAGGTGGCCCAAGGCAAAAATGTGTTGGAATCAGTGTCCTTTATCACCAGCCTCGATTTAGCAGTCAGATATCTCTTGTTACTTACTTGGCCATATAGCAAGTGCAATCTTAAATCCAACTGACAAACCTCATGAAACAAGGGCTACCCTGTTTCTCCACTATCTCTCTTCCTTGGCTACTGGGTCAGACTCATAGTACAGATTTAAAATATGGAGTAAAATGTATTATAAGAACGCATGATGTTCCATGGAATCCAAGCTTTTGTGACAAAAAGCAAACCAAAATAAGAGATTCCAATGTGATGAGGAGCCCTTTTCCATTGTGTCTCCCTGAATCCTGCATGACTATTTTATTCTTTACTGTCCAGATAAACTGACGTTACTTGGATTCTTTGTTTTATACTGCATAGTGTATGCCTGCACGTAGTCCCTATTTTACATGTTGGATATGCAGGTTCCTGAAAAGAGAAAATAATCTCACTCAGATCCAATTGCCAAATAGCCAATATGACCAGGCCAGCTTGTATTAGGTTTCTGACTCTAGATAAATTGACTGAGGATGTAGAACTGGAATTCTCTTTTAGTAAAAGTCCCCAGCATCCTACTGACTGAACTGTATGAATGAAGGGTGGCAGGGGTAAAGATTTCATGAAATAATGTCTGGGAAGGCAATCAATCAAAAAGCTCTCTGATATCCCGAGTCCCATTCTATGTCAGGGACCTTGTCCTTACTCTTAGGAGAATTGGAAGAACAGTTCCTATGGCAACTCCTCCTCCTCATGAGTTGAATGATTCTGTAACTTCCTTGTTTGGGCAGATCTCAGAGCTGGGGCTGACACCTGCTTGACTGTTGTCATACTTTTTCCTCCTAAAATCAAATTCTGAGTCCTGACACTTGGAGGCTCTTATTATGGCTTTTGGCAGATCAAGATGTCCCTTGGATCACCATGACCAACTTGTATTGCTGTATTTATTTTCCTTTTGGTGTTGTCTTTCTCTAATGCCTGGTGTCTATTTTTCCAACCACAGTATGTCTAACACTGTAAACTGCCTTTATGAAGATAGGAAAGAATCATTCACATTTTGACAGCTTTTTCCTCTGAGTAGGCTTCAGAAACACTTTTGTCTTCCTTGACACAATCTGTTGACATGCAAGAGGAGACATGATTTTTCTCTCTCTAGAACACCAATACATTGGAATGGCCTTCCCGCTTGACGAACCTTATGGCAGAGACCAAACTCTTTGCATGCTGACTGGTCAGCACCGGTTATTAACCTGCCAGCTCAGTTCTGATGCCTGGAGGAAAGACAACAGGGTTTTAAAGGGACAGTAAATATTCCATATAGCTCAGGACTAAACAGAGTTGCATCTTTGAAAGATTTATATTTATAGTAAACATAAATCAACTCTCTAAAGAAAATGAAAAAAATAGATGTCTACATAATTTACTAGCAGACCACCTTGCATAGTTTCAAAGTACACTGATGTGATTATCAGAAGAGTCCTGGTGATGACAGAAGGTTTAGATTCACAGTGAGGATAATATTGCTTTCAACACAAATGAATGGAAGCATAAATAATAGAGTCTCAGGAGTAAACTCTTCTCGTTGGTATCAAATATCTGGTCCTAATAAGACAGGGTAGCTGAAGGTGTGGGAGGAGGTTAATCCTTCATACTGTAATAAATTAAAAATTATGGAGACAATATATGAAATACCATGTGTGTTGATTCTTTGTGATAAATATGCATTTTGATAGTTAAATGAATATAGGCTACTGAAAGGATTATGACCTCTAGGAAATAAAAGTCTTAGTGAAATTTGCAAATACACTGGACCAAGAAGTAAATTCCCATTCCAAGATGGGAATTTAACGGTATAAGTGTTATTCTAAAAATAGAGCATTCGCTTCAAATCAACCCAATGCATCCTTTCGGTTTACCTTTCTACTCCAGGACCAGAGCAGGTGAACAGAGAAGCCACACCTGTATTTTAAAATAACTGAGAGAAGACACAGCCTAGTCAAGACTAAAACCTAGCTCACATGGCTCATTAGATTATTTATTAATTTTCCCATTCTCTTTAAGAAGAAAACATTTATAATGCCTAGGACACTTCCTGACACATAAGTGATGCCCAATAAATATTTGTGAAATAGATTTATGAATGAGTGAATCTTCGTTATCATCAATGGAAAAGTCAATGTTTAGAGAGGTTGAGAAGAAGGTTCTCTTACATGATCAGTTCCTAATTCAGCAGGAAAATAAAAACTGACATATTTTGAGATTTTACATTAAGCAATTATTCCAGACACAATGTATATAAATTCACAGTTAGTTTTAAGAGTAGCCTTTTTATTTTCTGTTTTATGGACAAATCAACATTTTGTTACAATCAAGTAATATGCCAAAAAGATGACTTTGTTTACATGTAAGTTATTTGGGATTAAATCTCAAAGACTATAAGTGTTATTCTAACAATGTAATGATTTTTGTTTGTTTATTTATTTATATATTTATTTATTTCGAAATGGAATCTCGCTCTCTCACCCAGGCTGGAGTGCAGTGGTGTGATCTCGGCTCACTGCAAGCTCCGCCTCCCGGGTTCATGCCATTCTCCTGCCTCAGCCTCCCGAGTAGCTGGGACTACAGGCACCCACCACCACGCCCGGCTAATTTTTTGTATTTATAGTGGAGATGGGGTTTCACCATGATTTTTGAAAAAATTTTTCAAGGTGATTTATCATAACTGAAGGGGTTACCTGCCCCTCCACACCTGTGGGCATTTCTCATTAGGTGGAACGAGAGACTTGAGAAAAGAAATGAGACACAGAGACAAAGTATAGAGAAAGAAAAAGTGGGCCCAGGGAACCAGCGCTCAGCATACAAAGGACCCCCGCTGGCACTGGTCTCAGTATTTATTGATCATTATCTTTACCATCTTAGAAAAAGGGAAGTGGCAGGATAATAGGATCATCATCGTAGGGAGAAGGTCAGCAGTAAGACATATGAATAAAGATCTCTGTGACATGAATAAGTTTAAGGAGAAGTGCTGTGCCTTGATATGCACATGCAAACATCTCCATAAACCTTTTTAGTGCATAAAGAGCAGTATTGCCCCTAGCATGTCCCACCTTCAACCCTAAGGTGGTTTTCTCCTTTCTCAGTAAACAGAACATACAATCGAGTTTTAGAGATATTCCATTGCCCAGGGACGAGCATGAGACAGATGCTTTTCTCTATCTCAACTGCCAAGAGGCCTTCTTTCCTCTTATTCTAATCCTCCTCAGCACGGACCCTTCACGGGTGTCAGACTGGGGGATGATCAGGTCTTTCCCTTCCCACAAGGCCATATTTCAGACTATCACATGGGGAGAAACCTTGGACAATACCTAACTTTCCTAGGCAGAGGTCCCTGCGAGCTTTCGCAGTGTATTTGTCCCTGGGTACTTGAGATTAAGAGAATGGTGATGACTTTTAACCAGCAAGCTGCCTTCAGGCACTTGTTTAACAAAGCACATCCTGCACAGCCCAAAATCCGTTAAACCTTGAGTCACCACAGCACATGTCTCTTGCAAGGACAGGGTTGGGGGTAGGGTCACAGGTTAACAGCATCTCAAATACAGAACAAAATGGAGTCTCTTATGTCTATTTCTTTCTATACAGACACAGTAACAGTCTGATCTCTCTTTCTTTTCCCCACACATAACATTTTGAGAAAAATGGGGTGGTATTACAGCAGTCCAAGGTGATCTTCTGAGCTGAAAATGAACCTGTCTTTTTCATTGAAATAAATGAACACACATTTTGTTTAGTGCTTTAAAAGAAACTGAGTGATTGAAAAAGGATGGACAATTTTCTAAAAAGTGAAAATTCTGAATAATAAGGCTGTTATGCCCAGACCGTTTATTCCCCGAAGAAGATCACCAGAGTCCAGAGTCAAAGCCAAGCGGCAAGGATCTTTACTGCAAGTTCGAACTTGGTCCCTCCGTTCCACAACATACAAGAGGGCCCCGAACAATGCGTGCGCTCGCTTTTTATAGCCCGATGTAAATGGGACTTGTAAGGTTACAGAGGAACAAGGGAATTCTTTAGGTTACAACATTACAATTGGTTAACATATTAAATTATACATTTAGCGGTGATCTATTGGTTCCCGTGCTTTCAGTGAAACTACAAACAGCTGTGTCGTTATCAGGGATTTTTCCAGGTGGTGTTTTTCTAAAGTTGAGATATATGGTGGGACGTGTTTGTACTGGGCTCAGGAAGTTGAGAGATATGGGAGATATATGTTGTTTGTACTGGGCCCAGGAAATTGAGAGATATATGTTGTTTGTACTGGGCCCAGGAAATTGAGAGATATATGTTGTTTGTACTGGGCCCAGGAAATTGAGAGATATATGTTGTTTGTACTGGGCCCAGGAAATTGAGAGATATATGTTGTTTGTACTGGGCCCAGGAAATTGAGAGATATATGTTGTTTGTACTGGGCCCAGGACTGAGGAATGTGCCTGATTTCTTTCATTCCCCCCTTTTCTCAGGTATCTCTAGAGCCAATCTTGGGTCTTATAAGTCTGATTCTGTTTCAGCGTGTACAGGTTGGTATTGGGCTCTGAGGACCATGAGCTGTACAGTGTCAAACCTCTCTCTGACAAACTGCAAAATTCGGTTAACAACACAAGGTCCTATGGTAAGCAGAAATAGTAGACTTAGCAGGGGTCCGAGGAAGGAGGCTAACAGGGAAAACATAGAGGAATTCCACCATTGGTCTGCAGCTGAAGCAAACTGCTGTTTCTTTACTTCTATGCTTAACTTGCGTAACTGTTGGACCCGGTTCTCTACAAGCCCTGATTCATTTATGTAGAAACAACAGTCTTCTTTTAGGAACATACATGTACCACCTTTTTCAGCAGTGAGTAGGTCTAGGGCCCTCTGGTTCTGCAAGGTTACCTGAGCTAGGGATGTGAGCTGTCACTGAAGGGAGGCAAGGGACTCAGCCGACTCCTCCATAGCAACGGCAAATTGTTGGTACAACTTGTTGCTTTCTATGAGGGTGTGGCCTAGGGCTCCCCCCGCCAGTCCGGCCGCAATGAGGGATGAGGTGAGGGAGATTCCCGCAATGAGGGGAAGAAATATGGCTCGTGCAGGTCTCGGTCTAGGGGCTAGGGTGAATAGCAGTGCTAGTCCAGTTACCGGTGTACCCCAGGAACTCTCCGGCAGTTAGTAGAGTTAACCGGGGAACTAATGTGACAGGAAGACACAGTAGGTCAGTAACAGAGGGACCAGATAGGTTTTTAGATAATGTTCCATTACACCAAAAGAATATGCCCTGTGGGGCCCTGAGGTTGGTATTAGGGGGCATTACAGTGATGTTGCAGAGGCTAGAGTTAGTGCCTGAAAAACAGTAGGGAAACTTCTCCTTACTGGGGTTCCGGTACAGTGGCACATTAAGAATAGGGGCATTCGAGAGATTCCGAAGGTTGTTAGTTTGGGTAAAGGATTCCCATGGCAGAGGGACAGCGGTTAGCGGTGGACGCCCTAGGGTGGCACACAGAAAGCAGCCAGACAAGCTGTGAAGTCCTGTAAGGTTAGCAAGTTCTAATCCTTCTTGTAATAATTCTAACCAGGAGAAAGGACGTAAATCTTGTGTTAGTCTGTCTTCCTGTCGTTGGATATCCCCATGGACCAGGGGCCGTACCTGAACTAGGCCACGCCACAGATAGAGGTGACTGCTAGGCCACGTGGAGGAAGAGGAATAGTATACAGCCCCATGTTGAGGCATGGTCCAGCGGGATTTCCAAGGATCCTTAACTATCCAAGTATAGATGCCGCCTCTACCCTGCTGGTAGAAGTTCCACGCGGATTGCTTGTTCCACCCTCTGACTGAGTGCATTTTACAGTAACTGTAGGGGCAGCCTGCGTTTTGGTGCCACCAATAGTGTTTACAATTGTACTTAGTCTGATCAAACTCAAAACATATCATTGGTACCACTGGTTTGGCTATCTGAAAACCAGTAAAATTTAGCAAAATTGGGTCACTGCACTCTGTGGAGGGGCAATCAGCACTGGCCAATAGCTTCCCGGGCTTACGAGGTTGCCCAGGGTGGGTTCGGTTTTCATAAAGCCAGAATCTCCAGACAAAGGGGTTAGGAACTGGTTTTGTGTTTGCCCCAGCAGCCACTAGGGCGACTAACGCTAGGGTTAGACTACCTAGCTGCATGTTTGCAGTGAGCTATGCTGCCGGCGCAGGGTGAGTTTTAAGGGGTTGTTCTTAGCTTTGTCCACAGTCCACGTGGTCGGAGCTTCAGGCGCTGCTGTGATTGGTCCGAGAAGGTCAGAGGTCGGGTCCACTGGTTTGACGTGGGTGTAGTGGATCCACGACGCGATGCCTTCTACCTTTAGGGCGGTGGGTGTGGTTAGGAGTATCTGGAGTGGTCCCTTCCACCTGGGTTCTAAAGTCTCTTGTTGGTGTCGCTTAACCAGGACCCAGTATCCTGGCTGGTACGGATGGGGTGTCGGTGGGGGGCCCGTCTCATATAGTTCCTTCAGCTTGGGCCAGATTTCCTGATGAATTTTCTGCAAAGCTTGTAGGGAAAATAAGAGTTCAGAGACATTTTCTGTTTCAGATTTGAGCAGATCATCTTTTAGGCTGGGAACCAGGGGTGGGGTCTGCCATACATGATTTCATAAGGGGTAAGGCCCAGTCTGTAAGGGGTATTACGGGCCCGGAACAGAGCGTAGGGGAGAAGGACCACCCAATTAGCGCCAGTCTCCATAGTCAATTTAGTTAAGGTCTCCTTTAAGGTCCGATTCATCCTCTCTACCTGTCCTGAACTCTGGGGCCTGTAAGCGCAATGTAGTTTCCAATTTGCCCCAAGAATGGAAGCCAAATCCTGACTTACCTTAGCGACGAAGGCCGGTCCATTATCTGACCCTATCTGGATGGGAAAGCCATACCTGGGGAGGATATCTTCCAGAATTTTCTTTGCTACAACCTGAGCAGTCTCCCTTTTGGTTGGGAATGCCTCAATCCACCCTGAAAAAGTATCTACAAAGACAAGTAAGTACCAATACCCGTATTTCCCTGGCTTTATCTCAGTAAAATCTACTTCCCAGTAGATGCCGGGCCTGGTCCCCCTGAGCCTTGTTCCCGTTGCAGCCTGGGATTGGGGGTAGGCATTGTTAAGCTGGCAGACTCTGCAGTTGGTCACGATGCTGCTGGCCGTTTCGGCTATATGTCTGATTTTGAGCTTGGAGCGTCTGATCAGGTCTGTCATCCGCCGGGCACCCAGGTGGGTGGTTCGGTGGATGTGTTCTAACACTTGTTGTCCTAATTTTTCTAGTAGGATGGTTTGGTCATTAGTATCAGTCCACCACCCATTCTGGATCTGTTTCAGGGGAAGTTCGTCGATCCACTGGAGATCTTGTTCTGAATAATCAGGGAGATATGGCAGGTCCCGGGGGCCTGGATCAGGGAGCTGGAGTGCAAGGAGTTGACTAGGAGCCTTTGCCACACTCCTTGCAGTTTGGTCTGCCAGAAAGTTGCCTTGAGCAATTGGAGTGGTTGGTTTCTGATGCCCTGGGCAATGTACAATAGCCAATTTTTCTGGTTTCCATAGGGCTGTTAACAGGGCTAGGATCTCTTGCTTGTTTTTTATCTCTTTTCCTTCAGCCGTTAATAACCCTCGCTCCCTGTAAATGGCCCCATGTATATGCGCCGTAGCCAAAGCATATCGGCTGTCAGTGTATACTGTCAGTTTCCTCCCTGCCCCCAAGGTAAGAGCTTGGGTAAGCGCTATCAGTTCGGCCTTCTGGGCCGATGTCCCCGGGGGCAGGGGCTCCGCCCAGATTACCTCAGTTTCTGAAGTCACTGCCACTCCAGCATACCTCTGGCCTTGGTGTATGAAGCTGCTTCCATCGGTGAACCAAACGAGGTCAGCGTCAGGAAGTGGGTGGTCCTGCAGGTCTTCTCGAACTCCGTGCACCTGAGCTAGTATCTCAGTGCAATCATGGAGCAGGGCGTCCAGGTCCGGGTTGGGCAGCAGCGAGGTAGGGTTTAAGGTTGTTGGGGGCAGGAAAGTTATCCTGAGGGGGTTTAGTAGTAGTCCTTGGTAGTGGGTGAGCCGGGCATTACTTATCCATCGATTAGGTGGCTGTTTGAGTACACCTTCGATGGCATGTGGGGTAACGACCCATAATTCTTGACCCATGACAAGTTTATCAGCATCTTGTACCATCAGGGCCATGGCTGCAATCATTCGGAGACAAGGGGGCCACCCGGCAGCCACTGGGTCTAATTTTTTTGACAGGTATGCAACTGGCCTCCGCCAGGGGCCTAAGTTCTGAGTTAGCACCGCCTTGGCGACACCCTTACTCTCGTCCACGTATAAGTGGAAGGGCTTAGTGACGTCAGGCAGTCCCAGTGCAGGCGCAGAGAGTAGGGCGGTTTTGATCTGTTGGAAAGCCGACTCGACTTCTTCTGTTCAATTAAATGGCTGCTGTCCCCGTGTTGCCTGATATAAGGGCTTAGCCAGCTCTGCGAACCCAGGTATCCATAGTCTACAAAATCCCACTGACCCCAGGAATTCCCTTACTTGTCGGGTGGATTGTGGCCTGGGGATCTGCAGAACAGTCTGCTTCAGGGCGTCTGTTAACCAGCGCTGCCCTCCTTTTAGCAGGTACCTCAGATATGTTACTTCTGGTTTACAGATTCGAGCTTTCTTTGCCGATGCCCGGTAGCCTAGATTCCCTAGAGCTTGCAAGAGACCCTTGGTCCCTTGGAGGCAAGCTTCTTGGGTCTCGGCTGCAATCAGGAGGTCATCAACATACTGTAGTAAAGTTATTTCAGGGTGTTTGCGTCGGTACTCACCCAAGTCTTCATGGAGGGCCTCATTGAACAGGGTAGGAGAGTTTTTGAATCCCTGCGGCAGCCTGGTCCATGTCAATTGGCTGCTTATGCCCCTTTCAGGGTCAGTCCACTCGAAGGCGAAAAGCTTTTGGCTCTGAGGGGCTAAAGGCAAACTGAAGAAGGCATCTTTCAAATCTAAAACAGTGTACCATTGGTGTTTAGGGTTTAGAGTACTCAGGAGGGTATACGGGTTAGGCACATTTGGATGTATGTCCATAACCCTCTTATTGACTTCTCTTAAGTCTTGTACAGGTCTGTACTCCCCGCTATTAGGTTTCCGTACCGGCAACAAGGGAGTATTCCAGGGTGAGTGACAGGGCCGAAGGACCCCTTGGTCAAGGAGCCGACGGATGTGGGGCGTAATTCCTTCTTTGGGCTCTAGGGGCATTGGGTACTGCCGTACCCGAACGGGGTCTGTCCCAGGCTTGAGTTCGACAAACAAGGCAGGACGGTGTTTTGCTAGTCCTAAGCCCCCCGTTTCTACCCAAGCTCCTGGATATTGCTGGAGCCAGGTTGCTATGTCCTGGTCAGGGGCCGCTTGCTCCTGGTGGAGCCGATACTCATCCTCTAGGGTTATAGTCAGGACGGGCACGGGCTGATTTTGGCTCTCCCTAATAGGGGACAGGGGCTCTCAGGAATGACCAGGAAAGCTGCCTGACTTCCTGGAGCCTCTGGGTCTATGGGGGTGTACTGTCTAAAGGCTTCCATTAATCTTTCTAAGTAGTTAGTTGGGCTTTCTGTCTTTCCCTGCAAAACAGAGTATACTTTAACCAAATTAGTGGGCTTGCGAGCGGCTGCCCGGAGACCCGCCATTAGAGTCTGGCAATAAACGCGTAGCCGTCCCCTACCTTCTGCCGTGTTGTAATCCCATGCCGGCCTGGTCAGAGGAAAAGTCGCATTTATGAGGTCAGGGTTGGAAGTCGATTGGCCGTCGTCCCCCGGGACCAGCTTTCTAGCTTCTACCTGTATTCTCTCTCGCTCCTCCGTTGTGAACAAGATTCAGAGGAGCTGCTGACAATCATCCCAAGTGGGCTAGTGGGTGAACATGACACTATCCAGTAAGGCCATTAAATCTTTGGGGTTGTCTGAAAACCGGGCGCTCTGAGTCTTCCAGTTATACAGATCACTGGTGGAGAAAGGCCAGTACTGGAGCCTGGGGATTCCTGTGTCATCTGGGGTCCTATTTCCCGAAGGGGTAGAGCCACTGTGGAGTCAGGCGGCTGGGGGGGGCTAGTCCGCAAAGTGCGCCCTCGCTTCCGCCCCGCCGAGTTACTTTCACTTTCAGCGGGTCCGGGTGTGCCGGCCGCCTCCCGTCCGCCTGCTCCCTCCCGCGGCCCAGCCCGGGGGCTGGGGCCTGGGGCCAGGAGGGGTACGGAGGGGGTTCTGTGGACAGTGGGTCCCCGCTATCAGGTAGAACAGGATGGGGGGGGGCAGTCAGTTGCTTGGATTTTAGCGGCCAAGCAACCAGTGCCTTACAGGGTTCAGAGGCTAATTGGAAAGGGGACAGCCAAGGGGGCGGGTTCTCAGCTAGGTCCTGCCATATGAGGATATATGGGATATGATCCGGGTGGCCAGCACGCCCTGGTAGGAAAACCTTGGACTTGACTCTATTGATGACAGGAAGGCGGAATGTCCCCTCGGGTGGCCACCCTACATCAAAGGCTGGCCATTTGGAGCGGCATAGAGTAATTAGCTTTTCCTTCCTGATTTCCATACTATGATCATGGCCCCTCGCTCTAACATCCTTGAAATTACTTGTAAGGAGAGATAGGGGAGTGCTCTGGGTATTACCCATCTTGAACAGTAGCGCCCGGAGTGGTGTCTGGAACAGGTCCTGCAAGGAAAAGTGAGTTGCTGGAACAGATCCTGCAAAGGAAAGTGAGTTGCTGGAACAGGTCCTGCAAGCGAAAGTGAGTTGCTGAATATCAACAACAAGTTATGTCAGTCGCAGGCGCGCTCCAGAAATCTGGGTCAGAATAAATTCAGACAAGAATCAGATGAGAGCCAGGGGACGTCTCCCACCAGTCTCCGCTGGCCGTCCTATAGTGCGTCCGCCAGGACTATGTCAGCTTTCAGCTTCAGTTACAGACCTCACGAGTCTCAGATACAAGTTCAGAACAGACACAGACAGACAAACAGAGACGAGCCGGCTCACCTATCAGCAGATCGATCCTGGGAGATCCATTGACCAGGGGTCTGGTGGGCTTGGGGAATCCCGGACGGGCCCCCAGATGTTATGCCCAGACCATTTATTCCCCGAAGAAGACCACCAGAGTCCAGAGTCAAAGCCAAGCGGCAAGGATCTTTACTGCGAGTTCGAACTTGGTCCCTCCGTTCCACAACATACAAGAGGGCCCCGAACAATGCGTGCGCTCGCTTTTTATAGCCCAATGTAAATGGGACTTGTAAGGTTACAGAGGAACAAGGGAATTCTTTAGGTTACAGCATTACAATTGGTTAACATATTAAGTTATACATTTAGCGGTGATCTATTGGTTCCCGTGCTTTCAGTAAAACTACAAACAGCTGTGTCGTTATCAGGGATTTTTCCAGGTGGTGTTTTTCTAAAGTTGAGATATATGGTGGGACGTGTTTGTACTGGGCTCAGGAAGTTGAGAGATATGGGAGATATATGGTGTTTGTACTGGGCCCAGGAAATTGAGAGATATATGTTGTTTGTACTGGGCCCAGGAAATTGAGAGATATATGTTTTTGTACTGGGCCCAGGACTGAGGAATGTGCCTGATTTCTTTCAAGGCAACATATTTTTACTGAACACTGCTAGTTGTCAATTGTGTTAGATTGTCATGGGTCATGTGAAAAATTTACTATTTATTGTTTACATCCCCAAGGAATCTGACAGGAACATGTTGTTCCACTTCCCAACTGTTGCCATTTTTGACACAACACTTTCCCTGGAAGATACTTTCTTACTGACATTGGAGTGAATATCCTCTATAATCTGGGAATGTGTAAGCATGAATACCTGGGATTTTCTCCATTTAAATGGTAGTTCTAACACATTATCAATTATTTTTTCTTTTCTTTTTTTTTTTTTTTTTTTGAGATGGAGTCCACTTTGTTGCCCTGAGTGGAGTGCGATGATGCGATCTCAGCTCACTGCAACCTCTGCCTCCTGGATTCAAGAGATTCTCCTGTCTCAGCCTCCTGAGTAGCTGGGATTACAAGTGCCCGCCACCACACCCAGCTAATTTTTGTATTTTTAGTACAGATGGGATTTCACCATGTTGGACAGGCTGGTCTCAAACTCCTGACCTCACGATCTGCCCATCTCAGTTTCCCAAAGTGCTGGGATTACAGGCAGGAGCCACCGCACGCAGCCACATTATCAACTTTTTGAACCTGATCTTTCCAGCCTACTTAGTTGAATTGGATCACCAACTGCATGTTTTCTTCTTTTTAACTAGGAAGTTAGGCTGAAAATTAGCATAGAATTTCCTCTTGACAAATATATAAAATGAGGAAGAATATCTCAGATCTTCCCTGAAATATAATATTTATTCTATTCTCAGACCCAGAAAAGATATCATTACAATTTCACCACTTTTGTATAGGTAGAAGTTGTTTTATTATATCATATTATATCATTGTTATAAATTTCCATTAAAACTCTGCAAGATTTGTATGTGTGAAAAGAAGACAAGATAAAAATTTATGATTGAATATGTCTATACTTTATTTGTAAAAACAATTTATTTTCTCCATTAAATAAGCAGTGTTCATTGGATATCTTCAGTTTCAAATAATTTTATCTACAATGTCTAGATAATTAGCCAACAATAGCAGTCCTACTTCCTCTAAAAATACCTGATATTTGAAAGAGTAAACATGGAAAGCAATACTATATGACAAATGTTGCAGAAAATATAAATCACCCCAAAATTTGGTGTCCTCTTTTTAATCAGAATATAATCAATGACTTTTATACAGATTCCATTTTCAGATACATGTTTCTACATGAATAGCTTCCAATGAGGGAGATTCAAGCAAAATATGATTGGTTGAAGATTTTTTGCAATATTATCTTAAAAGACAATTACTACTTGCCTTACCCCCTTATTCTTTTTCTTTTTCTTCTGGGTTGGACTATAAATATGATGGCGAGATTTGGATCAGCCACATTAGACTATGAATTCAAATTGGAAATAGAATTTAGGTTTGAAGAAAAAACAAGCTAAAGGATCCTGGTTCCATGAGTATATTAATATTTCCAATATAGTCTTTGGACTACCTGCTTTTGTACTCTATGTGAGAGAAGACTAAACTATGTATTGAATTTAAGATTCTTTTATGTCATGACTCTTCTAATAAGTAAATTCAGCCCTTAGTTACAAAGGTAACCATATCTAGAGATATTTTGTGTCTTGTCCGACACTGGATATTGGGGAAATATAAATCTTCATAAATGGGAAGAAAATTTACTTAAATGGTATTCATCTAGAGGACCTAAGCATTTTTTTTATTTCTGTAGCACCTCAACTATTCAATCTTGCACACTGAAGAATACTTTATGATAATATGTGTATAGGGAATAATAGCAGAGTAAATCTTACTCATTTTAAAGGGCATTGGCTACATAATCTAGTACTATATAGTCCAATAAACAAGTTTAGTAAAATATTTCTCCCTCTCCAAAATCTAAATTTTATTATTTTATCACACTGAATTTATAAATTACTGATACATATTACAAGAAAATATTGAAGAAAAACACAGAGTAAAACATATTTGTTCCTAGGGCTTGGGGCTTATAATGCCATGTATTGTAATACATAGATCTTTTTAAAGTCAGGAAGCCTCTGGACCCAATGGCCAAAAAAGAAGAGACAGTAGAGGGGGTGAGAGTAGAAAGGGAGGGAGAGAGAGAGAGAGAGAGAGAGAGAGAGAGAGAGAGGAAGAGAGAAAGATTGAGAATAAATGGAGCCATTGCTGCCAAATGAAACTGAGAGAAAGAAGGGAGAAAAGAAATGACCAAATGTCCTACTGTTTGTTTGTTTGTTTTCCTTCAATTCATTGATAGAAAATAGGCTCAGTGAGTAGCAGAATTCCTTTTTATTTATGTGTGGAATTCTTTAAATCTTCATTCATCTGTAAGGAAGAGTAAGGGTGACTGGAAAAATAAGTTTTAATGTAACTCAATTTGTGATGAAGGTGGGATCCTTTTTTTTTTTTTTTTTTTTTTTTTTGAGGCGGAGTCTCGCTCTGTCGCCCAGGCTGGAGTGCAGTGGCCGGATCTCAGCTCACTGCAAGCTCCGCCTCCCGGGTTCACGCCATTCTCCTGCCTCAGCCTCCCAAGTAGCTGGGACTACAGGCGCTCGCCACCTCGCCCGGCTAGTTTTTGTATTTTTAGTAGAGACGGGGTTTCACCGTGTTAGCCAGGATGGTCTCGATCTCCTGACCTCGTGATCCGCCCATCTCGGCCTCCCAAAGTGCTGGGATTACAGGCTTGAGCCACCGCGCCCGGCCCCTTTTTTTTTTTATTAATTCATCTATATAAATAAATGTAAATGGCACTCAGACTATATTGCTGAGTGAAGACATAATTAGATAAATTAATAAATAATGGATAATTGGATAAGTAATGTCGAAATGTTGCACTACTATTCAAAAAATTCTCTCTATATTAATGTATATATACATACTACACAGACATATATACATAATACATATATACACACACTTGTATATATATGTATGTATGCCTACACATTTACATATGGTTGCTCTTGAAATATAAATATAATTTTAAATTTACTTATGGTAAAATCACTGTTGTTTGGTTTATGATTCTGTAAATTCAAACGTATGTATACATTTGTATCACCATCACCAGAAACAGAACAGAATATAGAACAATTCCCTAACCCCCAAAATTTCTGTTGTGCAGCTCCACAGCAAATGCTACTCCAACTTCTAACTCAGGAAACCAGTGATCTATTATCCATCTCTGTAACTTTATCTTTTCCAGAATGTAATATATTTGGAATCAGATAATATGTAACATTTTGAAACAGGTTTCTTTCACTTAGTGTAATGCATTTGAGACTGATTCAAGTGTTCTGTTTATGGGTAGTCTGTTCCTTTTGCTGCTAGGGAGTATTTCCTTATATCACAATTGGTTTATTTATTTATATTATTTTTTAAAGAAGCCCAAACACATATTCTTGCTGTATTTGTGTTTAATTCTCCATCAACAATTAGCAAGCATGAAGATTGTCTTCTGCAGGACAACGTGGTCACAGGACTGAGACGGTTAAGCGGCACTGAGAAGGAGTGTGAGGACCATACAGAGGGGGGCTGCCTCTTGTTTCACGTTAGAGACAAACTGTAACACAGTCCATGGGCCTGCAGTCTTCCCCTGTTATCATCTCGTAAACGATGTAGTCGTCCACTTACTTCCGGAAGTCCTAGTTGTCCCGCCAGTGATGTTCTGCAGCTTAAATATTCAGGGGATCATCAAAATTCACAAGATCGGTAAAGAAAGAGTTTAATCCCCAAACAATATCCTTTAATGTTCTGGTGGGATCCCAGCCAGTGCAGTCAATCGAATGTTCTCTCAGTAAACTCAGACATACTTCCCCTGTCTCTGTTATGTTGTGGTGTCACATCCTGGTCAGGCATTTCACTTTGGGAGGTGCCATGATGTACGCATGGGAACTTCAGTTTCAAATGGAAATTTTCCACCCTTTAACCCCCTCATCTGGTTACAATTAGCTGAAAATACCTACACCTGCCAGTCGCGGATCATGAGGTCAGGAGGTGTGCGGATCATGAGGTCAGGAGATCAAGACCATCCTGGCTAACACGGTGAAACCCCATCTCTACTAAAAGTACAAAAAATTAGCCAGGGTTGGTGGCACGTGCCTGTAGTCCCAGCTACTCGGGAGGCTGAGGCAGGAGAATCGCTTTAACCAGGAGGTGGATGTTGTAGTGAGCTGAGATAGGCCATTGCACCCCAACCTGGCCAAGAGAGCAAGGCTCCATCTCCAAAAAAAAAAAAAAAAAAAAAAAAAAACCAGACTTTTTTCCAGAGGGACTGAACCACTTTGCCTTTGCATTCTCACCATCAATTTTTAAGAGTTCCAATTACTCTATATCCTTGACAGTACTTGGTATTGTCATATTGTTATCTTTTAAATTTATTTTAGCAATTCTAGTAGGTGTGTATTTCTATGTCATTCTTGTTTAAATTTGCATTTCCTTAATGACTCCTTGATGTTGAACATCTTTTCATGCACATATTTGCTACCAATATATTCTTTGCAGTGCAATGCCTGTTCATATATTTTGCCTGTTAGATTTGGAAGGTTATTTGTTTTATTGTTTGTTTTCTTCTCATTTGTTTTCTCTTTATGTTTCCCGAATACAAGTTTTTTGTTAGGTATGTGACTTGAAACTTTTTTTTGTTTTCAGTTTGTGGCTTATCTGTTCATGTTTCAATGGTGTCTTTCACAAAACAAACTTTTAAAGTTTTATGAAGTTCAATTACTTTTCATTAATCATGATTTCGGTTTCTTTTTTGTTCTTTTTTTTTTTTTTTTTTTTTTTTTGAGATGGAGCTCCCCTCTGTCGCCCAGGCTGGAGTGCAGTGGCGCAATCTCGGCTCACCGCAAGCTCCGCCTCCCGGGTTCACGCCATTCTCCTGCCTCAGCCTGCCGAGTAGCTTGGACTACAGGCACCCACCACCAAGCCCGGCTAATTTTTTGTATTTTCGGTAGAGACGGGGTTTCACCATGTTAGCCAGGATGGTCTCGATCTCCTGACCTCATGATCCACCCTCCTTGGCCTCCCCAAGTGCTGGGATTACAAGCATGAGCCACCACGCCTGGCCTTAGAGTTAATTTTTATATAAAATATAAAGTTTAAGTCAAGCTCATTTTTTGACTTATAGATGTTCAATTATTTCAGAAATATTTGTTGGAAAGACTAAGACTTTCTCCATTGAATTACCTTTGCAACTTTTTCAAAAATTATTTGACCATATTTATTTATATTTCTGCACTGTCTTTCTATTTAAGTTTTTAAACTGTATGCAGTAAAACAAGAGCTGGCTTTGCAAAGTCACTTGAAGTAAAATATATAAAAATATATATATATAACTCTGTGTACCCATTATTCTTCCCTCTCTACATTTACTCAGATATTTACCATTTTTTCTTTTGTTCTTCATTCATTACCATTTCTCTTCTGTTCGCATTTTTTAAAGCATGTTTATGGATGACAAATTGTCTTAATTTTCTTTCATCTGAGAATGTGTTTCACTTTTGATCCTGAAAGATAGTTTTGCTTGATAAGAATTCTCAGTTTACTCTTAGCTTTTCCTCTCAGCACTTCAACAAATGCTATTCCACTCTCTTGCTGCCTCCATCGGTTCTAATTATTTAATTATTCTAATTATTTAATTATTCTAATTATTTAATTATTCTAATTAGTTATTTGAATTATTTCTCCCTCTATGCAATGTGTGGTTTTTCTCTGACTGCTTTTAAGACTTCTCCTTTTTCTTTGGTTTTCAAGAGTTTCATTATAGTGCCCCAGAATGGTTTGATTTCTGTTTATTCTGCTTGGAGTTGGCTGAGTGTTTTGGATCTGTAAATTTATATCTTTCATTAAATGTGTAAGGCACTCAACCATTGTTTATTTAAATATTTTGTCAGTTCCTATGTCTTTTTGTCTTTGCTATTAGTCCCTAATGACACAAATGTTAGCATTTCTGATACTGTCACACAGAGATTGCTAATATTATTTTTATTTTGTTTTAATCTTTTTTCTCTCTGATGTTCAAACATTATAATTTCTGTTGATCTATTTTCATGTCTGGTGACCTTTTCTTATGTTACATCTATTATTGAGCTCTTTTGGTAATTTAAAAATTTCTCTTATTGAGTTTTTTGGTTCCAAAATTTTTATTTTAAAGATTCTATTTGTTTTCCAAATTTTCTATATCTTCATTCATTTGAAGACTGTGATTATTTCATGAAACATAATCATAACAGATGCTTTAAAGTTGTTATGAGACTCTGCATCTTAATAAAACTTTGTAGACAGCTACTTTCTTCTTTAGGAAACAATCAGCAAACTACTTTAATACCACAAACCCTGAACCACCTTTTCTCGGAACCATAATTCTAGTAACAGTTTAATTTTCAAAGCCTTTGCTGCATAATTCTGGTACATTCAGTGTGTGAAACATCTAAGGTTCATTATGGATTTGGAAGTGATCCAGACATTTGTTTAGTCTTAACCTTTGTATTGTTAATTCTGATCAGTTCCACACATGATTAGTTCAAAGTATAGCCCAAAACCTTATGTGTACATAAATTCAAAGTATCTCTTTTTTTCCCATACCCTGTAATCTCCATGCTTTTGAATTTTCAGTGGCCCCTGTTCTGCTGTTGCAGATACTAAACCTGAAGTTTTAGGGCACCCATTCTATTGCACACATCCTATGACCGGGTTAATGTTGGTGTAAAACAGCAAGATAAAAGAGTCTGCAAAGCTGCTGCTGTTGCCACTGCCACCTCCACCTCTTTTGCCTCTGCTGCTTCCATCATAAGCATCCAATTTCTTTCTGAAATTTGTCTAGTATGATGCTAGAGAATCGAAAAAGCTTCATCCTTTAATCCCCCACACCAAGATTTCATTCTTTTGTCTAGACAAAGTGTTTTTTTTTTTCTTCTTAGAACTTTTTCTGTCTATATCTATCTGCAATTCTGAGAGATATGGTAATCTAATCAAGAAGCTATAAAAAAAGAACAAAACAAAAAATAACAAAAACACACAGCAAATCAAGACAGCAGCAAAAAGCAAAGCAAAACAAAACAAAAAACCACAAATGGAAATTTACCACTATATGGTCATTTAAGGGTGGTGGTGATTTCCCTGCCTTAGGTACCAGCTCTTACCTACTGCTCAGAGCCCTCTAATAGATGTTTTACTTTTTTTTCCCCAGTATCCCTGGTAATAATCAGTTAGCAAGATAAGCTAGATGTGCATATTCCATCTTAACTAGAACTGGAAATTTCCTATACCAACAGTTTTTAAGAATCTCAGAGTCCAATGGGCCATTATTATTGACATGAGAGACATATATTTAAGAGAGGTGAGAAGAACACATTATTTTCAACATTTTGAAAAAGACTATTCCGTATTCCTAATTAGAACTCCATAATTTGATTACTGGAAAGAAAATGGAAAGTCGTTTACTTAGAGATGACATGTAAAGACTCCTTGCTAGTTAAGGATAAAAAATGAGGAGAGAGAGAGAGAAGAAGAAAGAGACAGGGACAGAGAAAGAGATATTCTATACATAAATTTCCAGGAGTTAGTAAAAAATATTTCTCACCTATTTATTTTTATAAGTAACATTTTTCTTGGTATAACATTTTATGTTCAAGCAACTTATATGTGTTTGTGTGTGTGTATCTTAATTTTTTGAACTGTAGAAAAGCAAATGTTGGATAATCGATCTAGGTTTGTAACCAAGAAAGACTAAGATGTCAACACAATATAATACACATACTTGGAGAAATAAATTATAAGTATTATGGCTAAATTGAAAATTATGATCCAAGACTTTCATAAGCCACTGTTGACTCAGAAGATGGTGGATAACATGAGATAGGGTTAAAAAGCCTTATCACAGGGAAACCAAAGAAAAACAGTTCTGGTGTCAGTCTAGTCAGGGAGAAAGTTATTGTCATGTTAAATAAACACAAATGCCTCTAAAAGTGAAGAGTCCTGGGATCCCATACTTAGGATCTGTTAGAGGGCTGCTGGTCAGAGAGAATGTAGGTATCTGAACTGTATATGCAAGGACTGAGCCTAGGGAATGAGAGGCTATTAAATCGATTAGAGCAGTAGCATGCTTTCATTTCCATTCTAGGTTGAATACTTTGACAAGAGTGTAAAGATAAACCCAGTTGCAAGTGTCATTGCTGGAAGGAGAATAAGCAGTTAAGATCTATGGAAATAACCTAAAAGAAGGGAAAATAGCTTCATAGAAGTGGAAGAACCATTTTCTAAAGCCATTTCTATGATTATGAAAGTTGAGCTGAATTCTCATAGATGTTTAGGCATCGTTAGAATGGATAGGGTATGGTATTTTATTGTAGGTATGTCACTAGGATGGTTATAAAGAGGGAGGAATTAAGGATGCATTTCAGGTTTCCAGTCTGTGAATGTAGCAGATATTGGGACATGAGAGGTAGTCAGACAGTAAGAAAGTCAAAAAGTGAGAGAGAGAGAGAGAGAATGGTGGGGTTAAAAAAAAAAAAAAGGGCAAGATTGTGATGTTTTAAAATGGATATTTTGAGATCTGTAAATCACAAAATTTGTGATGTCTAATAAGTAGTTGGAATTGCAGGACTAGAATTCCTACCTTGGGACCTGGGAGATTGGCTCCAGAACCAGGAAGTTTACAGTTAGAGAAGGATCATATTTTAGAAATGTGGGTTAGAGGAATTGCTGTGAGAGCAGGGAAATCATTACCCCCAAATTGTGGTAACAGCATATTTCTCCATTAACCTGGTTTCCTGAGGTACTAGAGTTGGAAAGCCCTGGGGATGCTTTATTTGTAAGTGCTAGGGAGAGATAAAGAGAGTTGGGTGGTATGAATCTTATTACGGGTGTTATTGATTATAAAAAATTACCTTATTTTGCTCATACTGCACAGACCATATATCTCTTTCAAAAAATAGAAACATTCTAAAGCAGTTGAAATTATCTCTAGTGGACTATTGTTAATTCATTTTATATCTACAGCTAACGATGCAAGTCAGAATAATTTTGATAATGTTTTTATGAAAAAATTGTCCAATATGTTTGAGGAGACACTTAAATATATAGAATGGAGAAGATATATATAATGAGAAAAAAGAAACTTTTGTTTTTAGCCTTTTACCTGACTTTTTTACTTGTAACAACTTTAATTACAATTTATATCATTTCTACACAAAACCTGGATTGGAGCTCTTATCTGGGCGAATTACATATACTATTAAAGTTTGAATCATGAAAGCACACTGAATGATTTCTCCCCAAATTATGCAAATTCTTAATCTTTAATTCAATATTATATGTAAACTGGGTCCATTTCAAATCTAATACATGTTTTAATAAAAGTCCATTTTCACCACTAAATCAGAATATTTCTCTATTTTGGAAATAAAGTCGGATAGAGAACAGAAAATTGTCTACAAATGAGCCTATTCTTGACCAACTTCTAATGAAAGCATGTAAGATAAGTTTTTATTTAATATTTGAGCTGAATCTAGTGTATGAATGTCAAGCCATTTATTGCTGCTGGAGGATTTTCTAAAAAAAATAATGTTTAGCAGGAAGCAATGTGACAATTTCCACTATAAGCTTAGGGAAATAATGAGTAATTTAAGACACAGAATTGTTTTATTATCTCTGAAGCCCCATGACTTTAGACTCCTTGGTTTGAAGCAATGAGAGGAAATATAAAGAGGATTAAACTACCAGCTCATGTTTGAGGAGCTCAATGACGATCCACTATTTATGCAGTACTAAAAATGTAATTGATTACCTTTTAGTCTGAAAAGGGAAGTGACTATACTATCTAGTACTGTATATATTTTGATTAATTTTTTGGTTAATTATCTTTATATATTTTGATTAATTTTTTTCTTTAGAAAAAATACTGTTACTATATATATATTACATATATAACAATAATAATATAAATGTATTAGTTGTTGACGTAACACCTATTTGATGTGATACACATTAACAACTAATAGGAGGTTACAGAATAATGAACTAAAAGTATACACACACACACACACACACACACACACACACAACTCCTGGGATATAGGGAAAATTACACTTTAGAATTCAAGATTCCTGGGTTTGAAGGACATATCTGCTGTTAAGTTTGGGCAGTACATTCTCTCTTTGGGCTTAGTTTCCTCATTTTAAAAAGAAACATGACAGTCCCCATCATATGATGTTGATGTGAAGAACAAATAAAATAAAATTTAAAGTATTTACCAGAATACCTGGCACATAGACAACATTGATACACAGTCCTCGTTTTTGCTACCATTACTGTGTTGCTTTGATTATTGTTATCAGAAGAAGACTTGTGTTGATGTTAGTAATCTTTGTTGAGTAATGAATGTGAGAACTTAACAGATGTGGCTGTATGGGTCCTAATTGTTTGAATCCAGCAAACAGCATGTCTTTGTCATCCCAACTGGTATAGTGTCATGTCACAGACTTCCACTGTTACCAGGTCATGGTGGGGGCAGTGATCAGGGGGGTGAGTAAGTAGAAGGTTCTTGAATGTTGCCACCTGAAATGGGACTAGATCAATAAAACAAGTGGGCAATATGTCTCTCTTTAGCTCTCTCTATCCTTCTCCACAACCAAAAGAGAAATAAGAATTACAATAAATAAATAAAATGTCTTGCAGATGGCTGTGACAATGACTGACATCTTAAAAATATCATTCTCGATGTCAGCTTGATAGAGATTCATAAGATGTGTTAGGGAACAAGAAATGGGTTTTTGAAGCGTGAAATACACTTATATGAGCATGCCACTTTGCTCAGATGAACGGAAGTAGGAAAGGTGGTTAATAATTAATCTGTTCCTTGTGAATTCCTGAATGAATTCTGACTGACTTAAGTGTGAAACAGAACAGAGCTAGTGTATTGCACTAGGCAGAAGAAAAAAGGAATAAAATGAAGAAAGCAATACGAGACTTTGGAGGATATGTATCACCATCTCCATGCCTGAAACTTCCTCAGATTTGGACTATTTTTGACTGGGTAAGGAGTATGGAATAAAAAGAGGGGTATCATATCGTTGTTTTGAGTGAGCTCATTTCTGAAGCTGGCTGAAGCATTTTATGACCTATTGCTGTGCCACACCTCCATCTGTACATCTTGTCTCTCTTGTTCATCCAATTAGAGACGGAAATTTACTGCAGTACAACAGAAGTGAGAAGGAAGTAAGTGGACAGGTGGCTATGTATTCTATTTGATGGTGCGAAAGTGATTGGAGGAAGGGCAGAGAAAGACAAGAGCATGGGAGCAGAGCACAAGAGAAATTCTGTATTACTGGGGAACACTCAGCACATAATGGCTCCATCCAAACCTCTGCACTAAGGGAAAATCAAACTCTAACATGGCTTTTAGAAGCATAAAGTCTTGTTCCTAGGATGACCACACCTCCCCATTAAAATACTTGAGAAAACTCAGTGCTGCCAGGAGAATTTACTGTTTGTTCTAGCCAACACCTTCCCATTCTTGGAGAACTTACTTAAAAAGGGCATAAAACTGTGAACCCATCCTCTACCCCTTTGAGAAAAAATATGTAACTTCTACAATTCAGGAGTGTCTTTCTCAAGCACCTGAAAGCCATTTCTTTGAAATGTAATTATCTGGAAAGAGAGAGCCTCTTTCAGTTTCTGTGGATGGATGAAATCCTAACTTTGATAATTACCAGCTAGCAGACACAAGTGATCTAATGACATTAGCGCTGACCAATCTTTTGTAAGTTTTTCACTGGACCCCACTTGCCTCCTCACAATAGCACCTCATCCTCCCTCTAAAATGCCCAGTCACCTCTGCTCAAATTGGAACGAAACTCTTTCCCCTATTGTTAATAGTTGCTGAATAAAAATTTTTAACTGCTTTAACTAATGTACAGCTCTATTTTTCACAGACAATCACATGATTTTATTTCATTCTATCTTATCTTATGCTACTTCTATCAAGGGACAAATTTTAGACTACTTCTAATTTTCCAGCGGTACATTTGCCTCCACATCTTCAAGGATTCATTCCAGAATCATATACTATTGTAAGATATGTTAAATGTCCTGAGGTCTTAACCTATGAATAGAAGACCTGTCTAGCTAATGACTGACATTAGTATTCTAATAGTATCTTCCCAAATAATAACGGGGAATGAAAAAGAAAAATCTAAGCTCCATCTATTGGCAACATGGCTTGGATCAAACTTTTCTTGCCCAAATGTTGCAAGAGAAAAAGAGATTTGGAGATAAGTTCCTGAGACATGAAAGATGGAAATTGTTACATTGAAAAACAAAAAACCAAAAGAAGAGAGACAAAAAAAACTTTAAAAATACTTGTTTAAAAAACCAAATAACATTTTAAAATTTGTCTTCAAAATGACTATATATAGTAAGTAAATTAATTTACAAAAATGTTATGACCATCTTAAGACAATTTGCTGATTTTAGTATATACAATATACTAAAACTTAAAGAAGTATATGCATAAGGAACTTAAAGCATGGTGCATTTGTATGGTCAAATATTCTGTAACCAATAAAATTGTGCCTTTTTTTTTTTTTTTTTTTTTTTTGAGATGGAGTTTCTTGTTGCCCAGGCTGGAATGCAATGGTGGGATCTCGGCTCACTGCAACGTCCACCTCCCAGGTTCAAGCCATTCTCCTGCCTCAGCCTCCCGAGTAGCTGGGATTATAAGCACCTGCCACCATGCGCAGCTAATTTTTGTATTTTTAGTAGAGATGGGGGTTTCACCATGTTGGCCAGGCTGGTCTCGAACTCCTGACCTCAGGTGATCTACCCACCTCGGCCTCCCAGAGTGCTGGTATTACAGGCGTGAGCCACTGTGCCCAGCCCAAAATTGTGCTATTAAAGGGCATTTGATACCACAGGAAAATAACATGAAAATCTCAGAACCAGAACACACATTTGTATATGTAGTATGACCCTAAGTAATAGTATGTTAACTCACTTGTATACAAACACAGTCATTATATATGCATACAAATAAACAGTCCAATAGCAGTATGATTTCCAAAATTAAATAGGTCACTTATTCTGAGTAACGAGATTATAGACAATATCATTTTCTTTTTCATACCTTTTGGCATTTGCCTAATTCCTTCGAGTCAGCATAGACTATTTTATAATTAGAAAAAGTACATAAATATAAACATTATATGCAGCATCATGAGATATGAGTGCCATAAGAAATCTGTAAAGTGTGTGAAACACTTGGAAGTAAAGCATAATTCTCAAAAATAAAGTGTGTAGTTTCAGAATTACGTTCCTATAGTGAGCTACTTTAGGATGAGAAGTATCTTATTTATCTTTTCTGGCCCATCAAACAAGCTTGACAAATATATGATGACTAAACGAGCATCTATGAATTTTCAAGAAAATGTATATTTGAATATTCTTTATTTAATTAGACACAGAAGCTTATTATCCATTTTACCAAAATTTAAATAAAAAAGTTGCCTGCTTTTACAGAAAAGAAAAATTGAAGTCTGGATAAATTTTCGGAGAAATTTACTGGGAAAGATGGAGTAGATTATTCCAACTTCATATCTGATGGTGTCCCCATTTTCTTAAAATGTTTTACTTAATAAGCATTTACTGAGAATTTGCTTTGTGCAAAGGTTTAAATGAGACAATAGTGCCAGGCCAAAATGTACCCTAGACTTTAGAGCTGTCCTTCACGAGAATGCAAATGCTGGGGTTGGCTGGAGAATATGTGCTTTGGGAAGAGATAGGGTACTAGGAAAGGAAGGTGGGACGAGAGTCAACTCACAAATACCCCAAGCTATTTCAACATTTTTCATGTAAATGAACATGCTGTGACATATGAAATAGCATCAACAGCATCTCTATTTTTTACAAGCATAAAGGTAGGCATTGAATTTTGAGAAAAAGATTTGTTCCTTCCAATTTCCAAACCGAATGTGGGTCATTCTTGAAGACTATGAAATAAACGATGCGCATTCATACATATAGCTCCATTGATGAAATCAAGAGACAATGACATTGAATTCTCCAATTCAAAAAGCTCCCAAGATGAGAAGTTAAGCAAATTACTAAGTGCTCTTCGTTTATCTAAGCCCAAATTTTATGGCGGAAGATGTTAATTCATCTCTGCCTAAGAGAAACCGCTAACGAAAATACAAACTATGTCAACTGCAAAATGCTTTTCTCAAAGGTCATGTCACAACTAGAGGGCTCTCAAAAGTGTTTTAAAGTATTCTTTGCTGGAGAGAGTTGATTTAATCACCTGTAACCTGTCCTCTGGGGATAATTTGAATTTGGTAGCACTCTGCAAAGACATGTTTGCAGGAAAGAAAATTCTAAAGACACTTTCTGTAAAAAGCCTAACACAAACAATGCAAACTTTTATAGCCCCTCAATTTATTTTCACATAGTATGAAAAGCACAAGATTTATTGCTTTGTTCTTGTTTGTTTATTTAATAAATATGTCTCGTTTTCTCCAGCAATGCTACCAGGAGCTGAAATGACTCAAGTGCAAGAAATATTTCAAAGCTAAGAATAAGAAGAAGCAATAAAGAATAGAGCTTAATTGTCGTCACAAATCTAATCTGACTGTTCTCATAATGCTTTCTTCCCTGGGTGCCTCTGCTTTAGAACTTTGTGTCAAGTAAGCAACAATTAACACAGACTTAAGAGTGCAGGTTATATATTGGAAATGAGACTTTCACATTTTTGCAGGGACTCAGGAATATATATATATATATATATATATATATATATATATATATATATATCTCGATGTTATGATTTTCAGCAATAACCAGGTATCATCATCTGGGATGAGCCAATTTGAAAATTGATGTTTTTCTCTTAAGGTTTTAATCATTAGAATTTGGACCAAGATCATGACACTGGAGGGGGAAAAGGAAGTGATTTCTTCACTATTTGACTTTCAGAAATAGCACAAATGACCGTTTTAATTAGCTTTTAAGGAAGGGCCTGGAAGTAGCTGGAGGAAAGTAGATTGGGTAGATTTTCCCCAAGGAACTTAAAAACTAGCATTTACTAAAGTGTATTCTGCAGAATACTACATCCCTGAAATATGATTAATTGAAAAACAATGAGATTCTGTGATCAACTATATTTTGAAAAATATGTATTTAAATAAAATTTTATCTTACTGTACATTTCTCAATATTTTTTCCTAGCTACATGGACATTATCAATTTTCAAGAGAAGTATAAAATAAACAATTTTCCAAACTTGATTGGTCCCACAATACTTTTTTTTTGCTACACATTTAATGGAGAAAAGTCTTTCAATGTCATGCCTAGATAAGAACATTATTTTTGTCCAGGCATCTTCCACACATGTGATTGACGCAAAATGTTTTCTTTTTGAAGGGAGCAAGAGTGGGAAGTAAGTGAGCCAAGTTATTTAGAACACAGACTTGTTAGAACTTTAGCACAGTATTAAGCCATTTTGTCTGATGCAATAAACTGTTTCTGTGTTTTTCTAAGGAGTCAGGCATTATGGTAAGAATTCCCCAATATATGAAATCAGTTCATTCTAGCTACCTAGTTAAGGGAAATGAGACTCATGAAGTTAAAAGTAATTGACATAGCTAATTGTGACAAATCTGGAAATTGGACTTAATTCAGATGCGTCAACCCTCCCTGTCAACCAGCACAGATGATGAATATTGTTGGCGGCTGTGTGAATGATACTTAGACCTTGTCTCAGACCAAAGCCAAAATTGATTCTAACAGAACAAACTGAGCCAGTCAGACCATCATCACTTTGCTATGAAGAGTAATGACTCATATACGGACTTCGGAAGACAGATTAAAAATATGTTTCCAATCCATTGCTTTCCCTGCATGATTTAAGATTTTATAAACCATTGAGGTAGAAGGTAGGACAAAGCTTCTCATGCTTGTATACAAGAATCAGACACTCTCCTCAAGATTTTTAGTTAGAGTATAGTGATTTGTATATTTAATTAACTTCCCAGGAAACACTCTTTTAGGTAATCCTTGAGCTATGTTTTAAGAAGCTCTGATTTGAAGAATATAAAACATAGCCAGTTATTGCTAATCTAGAAAATATAAATGTCTAGCAAAGATCAGTATGTTAATTATTCCACAGTACAAAAAAAATTGTTGGACACATAAGTAAAGGAGATGAAAGTCAGACTTTGTTAGATCTTCCCGCTGTTTTAAAAAGGCTCTGTATCTGACTCTTTTTTAAAAGCTAGCTTGGATTAGGGAAACATAATCTACTACCTATTGTTTCTCATTTAATAATTCATTCTTTAAAGACCTTGTCCTTATGCTTATGCTTATTTTTATATCTGTGTTCAATTCATACTTACAGATATTCAGGTGGCTAGTAGATTGGCTCAGTAGAGTACAAAAGGAAGTCAGATACTAGTCCTGCATTCCAACATCATAGGCTGTCATTAGAAATGGGAGGGTAGACCCGGCATGGTGGCTCATGCCTGTAATCCCAGCATTTTGGGAGGCCAACGTGGGTGGATCACAAGGTCAGAAGATGGAGACCATCCTGGCTAACATGGTGAAACCCTGTCTCTACTAAAAAAATAAAAATAAAAAATTAGCCAGGCATGGTGGCGGGCACCTGTAATCCTAACTACTCGGGAGGCTGAGGCAGGAGAATGGAGTGAACCCGGGAGGCGGTGCTTGCAGTGAGCCGAGATGGCGCCACTGCACTCCAGCCTGAGCAACAGAGCAAGACTCCGTCTCAAAAAAAGAAAAAAAGAAAAGAAAAAGAAAAGGTAAATCACATAAGAAAATAATGAAAATTTGTTTTCTATAAGTTGCATTGGTCTGATTACAAGTTTTTCTTTTCATTGTTTGAAAAATTTCTCTGCGAAGAAGCAGAAGAGGGCCATACACTGGACACAAAATGTTGAAGTTTTACACATCTAAATAGCCGGGGATATTCTAAATTAGCCCAGCTCTACACAATCCAGAATTTTTAGATATTGTAACTATTATATCAGGCAGAACGTGAAATAACAAAATTTTAAAACAGTAAGAAGGAGGTGGCAGAGAAACAAGAGGTGGGGAGGTATGGGAGGGTGTGCAAACAACAGAGAGAGAGATGAGGAGAAAGTGTCAGAAGACAGAGGCAGATGGGAGAGAGAAGACAGATCAAGCATGAGAGTGAAAGAAATGGGAGAAAGAGCACAGAACAGGTAAGAGTGAAGAATAAGGAGAACACATGCCACCTGTGTCTCTAGGTTTCCTGCTACAGGGATCATCCTAGGGGCTAGAAACACCAGTGTGGACATTCAAGTTTTGCTCTCCATCTTCCCAAGGACCATCCCGCAGAAATTAACCATAGGAAGTAAGATATAAATAGAGTTATATGAAGAGAACATTAGATATTCATATAAACCCAAAAGAAAAAAAAAGAATACATTGGCATTCAAAGAAAGACAAAAGGAACAGAAGTGAAAGGGTTGTCTAAGTTAAGACCCCACCAGCATATGGTACATCTAGTTCTAGATCCTTGAGGAATCGCCACACTGTTTTCCATAATGGTTGACCTAGTTTACAATCCCACCAACAGTGTAAAAGTGTTCCTATTTCTCCACATCCTCTCCAGCACCTGTTGTTGCCTGACTTTTTAATGATTGCCATTCTAACTGGTGTGAGATGGTATCTCATGCTGGTTTTGATTTGCATTTCTTTGATGGCCAGTGACGATGAGCATTTTTTCATGTGTGTGGGTGAATGAATGTCTTCTTTTGAGAAATGTCTGTTCATATCCTTTGCCCACTTTTTGATGGGGTTGTTTGTTTTTTTCTTGTAAATTTGTTTGAGTTCTTTGTAGGTTCTGGATATTAGCCCTTTGTCAGATGAGTAGATTGCAAAAATTTTCTCCCATTCTGTAGGTTGCCTGTTCACTCTGATGGTAGTTTCTTTTGCTGTGCAGAAGCTCTTTAGTTTAATTAGATATCATGCTGCTATAAAGACACATGCACACATATGTTTATTGCGGCACTATTCACAATAGCAAAGACTTGGAATCAACCCAAATGTCCATCAGTGACAGACTGGATTAAGAAAATGTGGCACATATACACCATGGAATACTATGCAGCCATAAAAAAGGATGAGTTTGTGTCCTTTGTAGGGACATGGATGCAGCTGGAAACCATCATTCTTAGCAAACTATCATAAGAACAGAAAACCAGACATCGCATGTTCTCACTCATAGGTGGGAACTGAACAGTGAGATCACTTGGACTCGGGAAGGGGAACATCACACACCGGGGCCTATCATGGGGAGGGGGGAGGGGGAGGGATTGCAGTGGGAGGTATACCTGATGTAAATGACGAGTTGATGGGTGCTGACGAGTTGATGGGTGCAGCACACCAACATGGCACAAGTATACATATGTAACAAACCTGCATGTTATGCACATGTACCCTAGAACTCAAAGTATAATAATAATAAAATAAAAATAAAAATAAAAAGACCCCACCAGCAGGAAGCAGAAGGCTCCATCCAGGGCAGATACCAGATGTCATGTTGCCAGGTGAACATCAGGTAAGGAGGAGCAGATGTCCAGAACAAAGATGACATCTGCATTGAGGGTATTAGCAGTGTGAGGACTTGAACTAGGAGACAAAGAACACAGCAGTGCAATTGAAGGGAAAAGATCACAGGATGGTTATTACAAAACCATGAAACTTCAGGCATGTGACTCCTTCCTGAAATTTACCATCTATTGGCAAATACATGTCTAGCTAATATTCATATCTTCATTAATTCATTGTTTAA
Organism: Rhinopithecus roxellana; assembly: GCF_007565055.1. Taxonomy (NCBI): domain Eukaryota; kingdom Metazoa; phylum Chordata; class Mammalia; order Primates; family Cercopithecidae; genus Rhinopithecus; species Rhinopithecus roxellana. The sequence goes on along the minus strand of NC_044568.1, from coordinate 36,240,329 downwards.
TAAGCATATTTCCACTGGCCATAGAAGTATTGTTCATCTCAGGAAATCTATAAGAACAGAAAAAAGGGTAAACCATTTTATGAATTCCAAAGGTCCAGGTCTAAGTACAAGTACTGAGACTTAAATGTGAACTTCTCAATTGAGAGAATATCAGTGTTTTATTTATCCACTGAACTTATACTGATGTTTCAATTGTTGTGTTATTCTACTGACCTCTTTTTTCCCCAGCTCTTTTCTATTCATCCAAACAAACAAAGAAATAGTAGCAGAAAGTCACTGGGGGAAAGTAAAACATTTTTGAATAGACCAAGGAGGAGCCCCAGTTTAGGAATAAAGTAGTCCTTTCCAGCACACGTCATACTGACAGCTCTCGTATTTGGTGTCGTGCAGAGAGACAGATAATATCACAGCATGCCACAGAGACAAAGAACTAAAGGGGCAAAACAGAGCCCTCAGAAAGGAGTTGTGGTATTGATTTTTTTATTAAATCACATTTCTCTGAAAATGGAGAATTTGCATTTCTAAGGGAAAAGACGCGTTCGGCTTTATGCCTCCCTGATTTCCAAACTCTAGGAAAAAACTAGGGAATATGATAAATATTTCAAAGACAATCTCTGCAGATATGCAACCTAGTGGTAGAGAAGGGACTAGAATCAACTTTTCTTGATTTCAAGTATGACACTTTTTATGTGTTTAAGAACACATTAAAATAATTTGTGGGCGAAATTATTTCCATGGGTAGAATAATTATTCTTCTCCCATCACATCTTCCCTTTGGATAGTTTCTGAGAAGTACTGTGAGATGGAGCAGTATTTGGCAAAATTTTACAAGAGGAAGTATAAACCAGAACTGGAGGATTTGCCAAACTAGAACGTCTTCCTTCCCTGCCAACCACAATGGAAATAGCCACATATACTTCAACAGAAACGGTTTCAGGTAATCAGAGAGGCTTGAGTTGAGATCCTTGCCTCCTCTCCTGTCTCTACAGTGGTCTCACAATGAACAACTGTTATAAAAAAAGGACTAAGGCCGGGCGCGGTGGCTCAAGCCTGTAATCCCAGCACTTTGGGAGGCCGAGACGGGCGGATCACGAGGTCAGGAGATCGAGACCATCCTGGCTAACACGGTGAAACCCCGTCTCTACTAAAAAAAAAAAAAATACAAAAAACTAGCCGGGGCGGGGTGGCGGGCGCCTGTAGTCCCAGCTACTCGGGAGGCTGAGGCAGGAGAATGGCCTAAACCCGGGAGGCGGAGCTTGCAGTGAGCCGAGATCTGGCCACTGCACTCCAGCCTGGGCGACAGAGTGAGACTCCATCTCAAAAAACAAAAACAAAAACAAAAACAATGGACTAATTCCACTATCAGTCAGTATTTGAAGACAAGCTAGACACTGCATATCTTTTGTTTATACCCATATAGACTTGGCCAGTCCCACCAAGTAACTGGTATGAATGGCGAAATAAAATAAAATAAAACAAAAGCTATTTCTTACATTATTTATCTAGAGATAATGATGATTGTAGGCATTTCCTCCTATTTTCTCTAGGATTTATGACTAAGTTATAAAATAGGTATTATTATCCCTCACGTATGCACATTCACATATATAAACCTACCTACCATATATAGACAGACAAATGGACAAATTGATAGACAGATAGATATAAACAAATCATCAGAGATTATTCCACACAGCAATTTAGGGCAGAGCCTGAATTGTAATCCAAGTTTCTCTATCTCCTAATCCATTTTTTCTCCCCTACACCATGACGTTTCTCTTCAGAAACATGGAGTGTTTTGCCATCTCAAAATGGTGACGTAACCTCTAATCTGTTCTATATATCTTTTTCATTTTCTTTTTCTTTTTCTTTCTTTTTTTTTTTTTTTTCTTTTTTTAAGACAGAGTCTTGCTCTGTCTCCCAGGTTGGAGTACAATAGTGTGATCTTGGCCCACTGCAACCTCTTCCTTCAGGGTTCAAGAGATTCTCCCACCTCAGTCTCCCGTGTAGCTGGGACCACAGGTGCACCCCACCACACCCAGCTAATTTTTATATTTTTCATAGAGACAGGGTTTTGCCATGTTGGCCAGGCTCATCTTGAACCCCTGACCTCAAGTGATCCACCTGCCTCGGGCTCCCATAGTGCTGGGATTACAGGTGAGAGCCACCATGCCCAGTCTATTTTTTCTTAAATAAGAAATGTGACATCATATCCATATAAATTACCAAATATCCTTCTCATCTTTACATCATACAGTATTCCCTTCCTTGTCTTTTTTATCTTGCCACATGAATTTATTCCTAATAAAAAAAAAGCCATGGAGATAGAAATATTAAGATTTTTTACACATTTCTCTCTATATAAAAATACTGTCTAGAAATCCATCCTGATATACAGAGAGAAAGGGAAAAAAAGGATAAAATTCAATATATGAGTCTGTAATTTAGTTGGGTATGGTAGGCTGAATAACAACCCTCTGAAGACATTCATATCCTAATACCTGAACCTGTCAATTTGTTATATTACATAGAAAAAGAGACTTCACATAAATGATTATAAATTATGGATTTTAAAATGAGATTATCCTGGACCAAATGGCCCATGTCCTTTAAACAATAAATGTTCTTATAAAAGGGGAGCAGGATAACTAGAGTTAGAAAAAAAATTGGAAAAACTGTATATTCATATACAAAAGAATGAAATTGAAACCGTGTCTTCAATCATGTATAAAAACTACCTCTCAATGAAATAAAACTTAAATATAACTTCTAAAATCATAACATTCCTAGAAAAAAAACAGGAGAAAAACTTCTTGTCAATGATTTTTTGGACATGACATCAAAATCACAGGCAGCAATCCCAAAAACAAAAAGAAACACATGAGACTACATAGAATGAGAAAGCTTCTGCACAGCAAAGGACAATCAACTAAATGAAAAGACAATCTATGGAATGGGAGGAAATACCTGAAAACCATATATATGATAAGGGGTTAATATTCAAAATATGCAAGGAGCTCACACAACTAAGTAGCATAAATAAATAAATGACCATTTAAAAAAAAAGGCAAAGGACCTGAGTAGACACTTTTCCGAACAAAACATTCAAATGACCAAAACTTACATGAAAAGATTCTCAATGTCACTGACCTTCAGAGTAATGCAAACGAAAACCACAATGAGATACCACCTTATAGCTGTTAGAAAGGATTTTATCAAAAAGACAGGAAACAAATGTTTACAAGGTGGTGGAGGAAGGGACCCCGTCATACACTGTTGGTAAGAATGTAAATGTAAACTGGAACAACTATTATGAGAAACAGTATGGAAGATCTTCAACAAAACTAAAAACAGAACTACTACAAGGTCCAGAAATTCCACTTCTGGGTGTATCCTAAAAAAAAATGAAATCAGGATCTCAAAGAGGTATCTGCATTCCCATGTTCATTGCAGCATTATTTCCAGTAGCCAAGCTATAGAATCAACCCAAGTTCCTATGGATAAGCAAATGGATGAAGAAACTGTTGTATTATATGCATATAAAAGAATGTTGTCAAACCGTACAATAGAAGGAATAGAAGGAAATCCTGCCATTTACAACAGCATGAGTGAACCTGGAACACATTATGCTAAGTAAAATAAGCTAGATACACAAAGACAAACACTGTATAATATCAGTTACATGTGGAATGTGAAAAGGTGGGATTTATAGAAGCAGAGTAGAATGGTGGTTGCCAGAAGTTGGGGAGAGGGTAGGGTAAATGAGGGTATACTGGTCAAAGAGTACGAACTTTGGCTTGTAAGATGAGCAAGTTCTGGAGATCTAATACACAGCGTGGAGGAAGGTGATTGATGTTTTAATTTGATTCTGATAACCATTTTTGTGTGTGTGTGTGTGTGTGTGTGTGTGAACATGTTTTTATTGTACTGACATAAATTCCAAAGAGTGCAATTGTTGGGTCATATAGTAAGTGTATGTTTAATTTTGTAAGAAGCGACTATACTCCCTCCAGAGCAGTTGCACCACTTTATATCCTGACCAGTATTATATCTGTGATCCAGTCTTTCTGTATCCTCCCTAGCATTTGGTGTTGTCACTATTTCTGATAACCATTACACAAGCCATATGTATATCAAATCATCACATTATACACATTGAATATGCATAATTTTTATTTCCCAATTATTATTATTATTGTTTTGAGACAGAGTTTCATTTTCATTGTCCAGGTTGGAGTGCAGTGGTACGATCTCAGCTCATTGCAACCTCTGCCTTCCGGGCTAAAGAGATCCTCCCACTCCATCCTCCCAAATAGCTGGGACTACAGGCATGCACCACCACGTCCAGCTAATTTTTGTACTTTTAGGAGAGACAGGGTTTCACCATGTTGCCCAGGCTGGTCTCGAACTCCTGGCCTCAAGCGATCCACCTGCCTCAGCCTCCCAAAGTGCTGAAATTACAGACGTGAGCCACAGTGCCCGGCCCAATTAAACATTTAAAAAATAAAATAATAAAATAGTTGGCTGTCCATATCTGTGAGTTCTGCATCCACAGATTCATCCAACTGCAGATCAAAAATAGAACATTTACAGGATGTCAACCCATAGGAACAGAAGGCCTACTTTTTCCCAGGGCAGATAGCCAGACCTAAGCCTGTAGATTTTGGTAGGATTTTGGTATATGTGGTGTTCCTGGAACCAATTCCCCCTATAACAAGTGATGATTATCAAAATGAAGATTCTAGGAGAGTGTTTTGCGGGAGAAGTGAGAAAGAAGATGTAAGGATGGAAGTAGAAGTCAAAGAGATGAGAAGATTTTACACAGCTGACTTTGAAGATGGAGAGAGGTATTATGAGTCAAAGAATGTTAGTAGCCTCAAGAAGCTGAGAAAGGGGTGTGGCTTGGTGGCTCACACCTGTAATCCCAGCACTTTGGGAGGCCAAGGCGGGTAGATCACTTGAAGTCAGGAGTTTGAGACCAGCCTGGCCAACATGGTGAAACCTCTCCTCTACCAAAAAAATACAAAAATTAGCTGGGCATGGTGGCCAGCGCCTGTAATCCCAGCTACCCAGGAGGCCGAGGCTGGAGAATAGCTTGAACCCAGAAGGTGGAGGTTGCAGTGAGCTGAGAGTGCGCCCCTGTAAGAAGTTGAAAAAGGCTTCTCTGAACCCTCCAAAAGGATAGCAGCCCTATAGACCCAATGTACATATCTGACCACAGAGATACAAGACAATAAATATATTTGGCTTTAAGCCACTAAGATTGTGGTAATCTATTACAACAGCAATAGGAAATTAACGTAGGAAGTCCTTTGTCACAATTGTTAAAGTCTTCTCCTCTTGAAATTATCCCTGTGCTCCCAGAGGTTGGGAAATCTTACTCAGAGATGGCTATGAATTGACTAGGAGCACTAGTATGATATCAAATATACTTCAATAAATCCTCATTTTTATTTGAAAAGTCAAAAAGTACAAATCTGATGAATTCTGTGGTTTCAAAGATTGGCAATGACTTGGATAGAAAGCCTTTTGCTTTCGTTTTTGTTTTTGTTTTTTGAGACAGAGCCTCACTCTGTTGCCCAGGCTGGAGTGCAGTGCAGAGATCTTGGCTCACTGCAAAATCTGCCTCCTGGATTCAAGTAATCCTCCAGCCCCAGCCTCCCGGGTAGCTGGGATTACAGGTGTACACCACTATGCCCGGTTGGTTTTTTCGTATTTTTTAGTGAAGATGAGGTTTCACCATGTTGGCCAGACTGGTCTGGAACTCCTGACCTCAAGTGATGTGCCAGTCTCAGCCTCCCAATGTGCTGGGATTACAGGCATGAGCCACCGTGCCCAGTCAGAGAGAAAACGTTGAATTATTGGTGGGAATAAAGGAAGATGGCAGTCGGCTTGTGTTGCTATTAAAAATGGCATAAACTGGGCCGGGAACAGTGGCTCACACCTGTAATCCCAGCACTTTGGGAGGCTGAGGCAGGCAGACCACCTGAGATCAGGAGTTTGAGACCACCCTGGCCAACATGGCAAAACCCTGTCTCCACAAAATATACAAAAATTAGCCAGGTTTGGTGATGGGTGCCTATAATCGCAGCTACTCAGGAGGCTGAGGCAGGTGAATCACTTGAACTTGGGAGATGTAGGTTGCAGTGAGCTGAGATCGCGCCTGCACTCCAGCCTGGGCTACAAAAGCAAGGCTCCGTCAAAAAAGAAAAAAAAAAGCATAAACTGGGTGGCTAACACATCAAGTATTGACCTCTCGTATTTATAGAGATTTATAGAGGCTGGGAAGATCAGGATCAAGGAGTGCCAGCCAGTTTGGTTCCTGCCAAAGGCCTTTTTCCTTGTTTGCAGATGAATGCCTTTTTGCTGTATCTTCACATGGCTGAGAGATCATCCTGCTGTGTCTGTTACTGTAAGGGCACTAATCCCATAATGAGGATTCCACCCTCATGACCTCATTACCTCCCCAAGGCCCCATCTCCAATACCATCACATTGGAAACTATGACACAAAATTTTGGATGGATACAAGCATTCAGTCTACAGCAGAAGACTTCCTCAAGACGGTAACCCCTATTGCTCTTGGCTTTCAGATAACTTGTAGAAAGAAGTAAAATGTGTTTATTTTTATAGTAAACAGAGACTTGGAAGTCCTTTCTAATTTCTGCTTTTTCTCCATTTGTTGCTTATTATATTTGGCTTAGGTCAATAGCCAGCATAGTATCAGGTCATTCACAGATCTTTTTTAAGAAATTTGACCCTTCTTTATATGAACCAATTTTGCCAGCATTGCTTTCCGTGTTTATAGATGCACTTTAGACCCTGTGAGAAGTAATTGCTGGATTCATTTAATCTATTCTGGATATAATTAATTTTTATGGCATGGCTTCTGAATAAAATAGCTTTTGAAGTATACTTGTGTAAGTAGAAAAAGGCGTAAATGCCAGGAACTTGTCAGAAGCAGAGCTATGCCTTTTCTATATTATTATCCACGCTGGCACCTATCCCATGGTCTACCCCAGAGAGAGGCCCAATAAATATGTGTTCACGTCATTGATTCACTGCTTCTCTGGCTGACTGGGTGTAGGGGTGTATGTTGGATTACTTACTGATTGGTAAAACAAACTGTTACAGCCAACACACCTTTGTGTTGTTCATATGCTAATCAGCACTTTCAGTAGGGCTTCCTAAATTTTTGTTTGCACATCTGCCTACTTCAATAGACTTTGAGCATCCTATTTATATCTGTCTCTCAAGCCTATAGTCTAATTCATGACACATAGGAGCTACTAAGAAGATTAAGTACATAGAGAACTGAATGAATGAAAGAATGAATGAATGAACAAATACATGAATAAATGAACAAGTGAATAAATGGATAAAGGACAATTTAGCGTTATTCAAACATGAGTTATTTTGAACATCTGTTTTATCCCATGAACATGTTTGGAATACACTGATGAATGAACAAACGTTGAATTCCTTAAAACATTTCTTCTGCAGCATAATATTTATCAGAATCAGAGACTGTACCTTCTGATAAGTGTCTGGAGAGAAGCTACATTCAGAGGTTGATAAAGACTGAGAATATGATTTGTCATTGAGGAAGCAGGCCTTGACAGTGCTTCAGTCTCTGTCCTTCTCTAGCAGAAAGACTATACCAGGGCAAAATAAATAAATAATTAAATAAGGAAGCACTTCTTAATTAAATTCTTTGAAATTAGTCCTAAAACATGGATAAACATATTTCAAAATCCTAAAAAATAAATAAATAAATAAATAATCACTTCCATACAGGATGGACTCGGTTCTTCCAGTTGTTATGTTTCAGAGTGGAGATAATAAAATGCAGGTATGTGTATGTGTGCTTGTGTGTTTGTGTGTGTCACAAGAGTGGACTTGATATACACGGGTGTTCTGCCCCATCTGGTTCTCTGACTCTAGCATTCCCTTGCTCTTCTGCCTTCAACCATGGCTGCCATTTTATTTTAATGTTAATTATTAATGATTAGTGAATATGACCAATCCAAGTCCCATGACCAGCCGAGAGGTAGATAGTAATAATAGGCATCTCTGTCTCTTCTCTTAGAGCAGTAATTCAATTTTCACTAATTCAATATTTATGGCAACTGTATAGAATGTGACAACTATGAATTATGTGAACTGATATTTCCCACACACTAGTCCTACCAGAATCTATTCCCTTTTATCTCTCAGCTCAACCCTGACATTTTCCCCTCATTGACCTCTTTATGGCCTTTCAGGCCTCCATAAAGCTTCTTGAACACACCAGGTATAGTCCCACCTTGTTCTTCTCTGTCTGGAATGCTAAACTCACTAACATCTTCATGGCTGTCAGGTTTTATGAAAGTCTAATATACTGTAATATTTACTTATGTATTTAGTTCACTGTTTATTGTCTAACTCATACCCAAAGATTCAGTTTTCACCTGAGTGAAAAATACACATTGTCTTGTCATGTTTCTGCAGATGCAAGATGAAGGCCAGACATAGTCAGGTGTTGCTTAACAACAGAGATGTACTCTGAGCAGTGTGTTGTGAGACGATTTTGTCCTTGTGCAAATGTGATAGAACTTACATACACCTAGATGGCACAGCCTACTACACACCTAGGCTGTATGGTATTGCTTATTGCTGCTAGACTACAAACCTGTGCTGAATATTGTAGGCAACTGTAACACAATGACAAATACTTGTGTATTTAAACATATCTAAACATAGAAAAGGTGCATTCAAACTATGGTATACAAAACATATTTGGTACACCTGTATAGAGCACTTACCATGAATAGAGCTCACAGGACAGTAAATGGCTCTAGGTGCATCAGTAAGAGGGTGGTGAATCAGTGTGATGACACAGGATGTTACTGTGCACTATTGCGGACCTTACGGATTCTGCACACTTAAGCTCTGCTAAATTTGTTTATTTTCTTTCTTTATTAATACATAATATAACCTTACTATAACTTCTCTTTTTTGAGACGGAGTCTCGCTCTGTCGCCCAGGTAGGAGTGCAGTGGCATGACCTTGGCTCACTACAACTTCCACCTCCGGGGTTGAAGTGATTCTCCTGCCTCAGCCTCCTGAGTAGCTGAGATTACAGTAGCTGGGATTACAGGAGCCATCACACCCAGCTAATTTTTGTATTTTTAGTAGAGACGGGGTTTTGCCATGTTGGCCAGGCTGGTCTCTTAACTCCTGACCTTAAATAATCCGCCCACCTGGGCCTCCCAAAGTGCTGGGATTATAAACATGAGCCACCATACCCAGCCACTATAACTTCTTTATAAACATTTAAAGTTTTCAAAAATATTTGTACTCTTTTGTAATAATAATTATCTTAAAACAGAAACACATTATACAACTGTACAAAAATATTTTTTTTACCTTATTATTCTATGATTTTTTTGTTTTTCAGTTTTTTTTTTTTTTAACATTTTAAACGTTTTTGTTAAAAACTAAGGTGCAATCACACATATTAGCCTAAGCCTACTCATGGTCAGCAACTTCAAGTTGTCACCAGGAAGCAATAGGAATTTTTTTGGCTTCATTATAATTTTATGAGACCACCGCTGTATTTGGTGTCATTAACTGAAACACTGTTATGATGTATAGTACTATATAAACATGTACATATATATGTATGCATACACATATTCATATATACATACATAAACATATATCTATGATACATGACACATTTGATACATATAAATACATGCATGTATATGTGGTTTGCAAGTACCCAGGTGATCACTATTAATAGCCAGATTTCTGTACTGCTGATACACATGCCAGCAAACCTCTGAATAAATATTAGAGGAAGAATCCTTGATCCAGTAGTACTATGCTTGATAGATTGATGTTCCAGGGATGTCAGATAGTTTAGAGAAAAGAAAATGGTGTGTAAGGGAATAGTGATTTAAAAAGCAAGCTCTCTGGAGCCCAAGTACCCAATATTTAACACTATTTTGTGGTGAACATTATATACGTGCAACTCATGAAGTGATGGCATAAAAACTCTTGTTCACTAAAAACACCCAAAGTAAAGGCATTAGTGAGGTATTCACAGTGAAGCTGGGGAAAAAGGATATGCTTAAGAGATGTTTGGGTCATAAATCAGTAGAAAGAAATGACTGATAAAAAGTTGGGTCTAGGCATGGTGGCTCACGCCTGTAATCCCACCACTTTGGGAGGCTGAGGCAGGTGGATTGCCTGACGTCAGGAGTTCAAGACCAACCTGGCCAACATAATGAAACCCTGTGTCTTCTAAAAAATAGGAAAAATTATCCAGGCATGGTGGTGGGCACCTGTAATCCCAGGTACTCATGAGGCTGAGGCAGGAGACTCGCTTGAACCCAGGAAGCAGAGGTTGCAGTGAGTCCAGATTGCGCCACTATACTCCAGCCTGGGTGACAGCGAGATACAGTCTCAAAAAAATAAGAGTTGGAAAATGGCTAAGCTTAGAAACTTAAGGCATTTGATGGTGGATGTGATTCTGTACATGATGCATTTGAAGCTTTCATGGTATATCTAGGTGGAGGTGTCTAGTAGACAGAAGTGTGTGCTGGAAAAATGTGCAGAAGCTGCATCATTAGGAGACATCAAGCCTTTAGAGATTTGTGTATGATCTGTGGATGATTGTTGTCACTAGCTCAATCCTTTGCCCCACATTTACCACTCTACATGACCTTGCTAATTCTCCTTAAACTACATATGGTTGTCATTTTATGTTTTATTTATAAGTTATTTGTCTACTGATCATCTCTCTCAGGAGACTGCATGTTCTATATGAACTGGTACCTTTTTCAATTTGTCCACTATTGTATTTACAGCACTTTGATAGTGCTAGATGCCTATCATTTGTTGAATGAATAAATGAATAATTAATACAATGAATTTTTAGCAGAAATAAAATGTTCAGCTAGATTATTTTATGTATTTATTTATTTACTTATTATATTATTTTTTGAGACAGAATCTCACTCTGTCACCCAGGCTGGAGTGGAATGGCGTGGTCTCGCTCACTGCCACCTCCGCCTCCCGGGTTCAAGCAATTCTCCCTACTCAGCCTCCCGAGTAGCTGGGACTACAGACGTGTGCTGCCACACCCAGCTAATTTTTGTATTTTTAGTAAAGATGGGGTTTCACTATATCAGCCAGGCTGGTCTAGAACTCCTGACCTCGTGATCCGCCCACCTCAGCCTCCGAAAGTGTTGGGATTACAGGCGTGAGCCATTGCACCCTGCCAGATGATCTTTTATATAACCATAATGGTTGGGGAAAAAAATTCAGTATTCTTGCATCACCAATATCCCTATGGTGTTAGAAATGGTAGCATCTTTATTCTTTCATAGTAAAACTCAAATATCTGAAATTACAACATAATAATCATTTGTCTTGCCTGCTAATAAAAAGTAATGTATAAATCATCACGATGCTAATTATAAAACAAATAGATCATATAAATACAGCGTGTCTCATTGCCATTACATCCTACAAACATAGTTACAGTGCTACTAAAAATCAACTCTTCTCAAAATACAAAGACATAACTCTGGGAACAATTTAAGAAATAAATTTTAAAAGTAACATATGAGTTGGCACAAACAGAATATTAAATGTAATCTTCATATCCTTAATTATGCAAGTCATAGAAGCAGATGTAAAAGAAAACTTGTATTGAGTAATATATGTTAATAACTTCATATTCAGTTCCCTCAAATCAAATGATTCAGCCAACTTTTATAGCTTTAGAAGTACTTTATTATATGGAGCACTGAACTAATGATCAGATAAAGAATTTTCTGCTAGCTTTAACTTAGCTCTGAAAAGTCATAGCAAATGCAATAAAATTATATTGCATCTTGTATTATTGATACTTGTGTTATTTCCTCTTTTCAAGTCATTTCTCTTTTTATATTCTCACTAAGGCAAGATACAAAAGAACTATATCTCTCTCTGGGAAGTACATCTAATGAGAGTGAATGAGTGAGAAAAGAAATATTATACTAAATAGCTTGACCAAGTTTTCAAGAGTGAGCACATACTTTATGTAATGTAACTGCTCCATTTTATAGGGATATAAACTTAGGCCCAAAGAGTGGAGGTGCACTCTTTAAAATTATGTTTAGTTAGTGATGATAGAATATAACTCAAGTCATTGGATGAAGTAACTCCACTATACTATGAGAGTAGCAAGTAATAAACAGCCAAACGAGGCATGGTTGGTCTGATACTTTTCCTGTGTTTAATGGGAATTTTATTAAGGGAGGAAAGCAAACTGCTCTAAGAAGTAGTCTTGTATGTTCACACTTTATCATCCATCTCGGTCCTAAGAGATCAGTAAATTTCGGACTTGAAATAAATAAGTAATAACTCCCCATCAGGAGAGGGTTCTCATATCTCTGTAATTGTAAGCAATATATACAACGAATTTCTCCATTCTCTAAGAAAGATGGTTTGATCCTTCATCTTGTAGTCTTCAATCATTCTCTCAGTGTTGATTAAGTATTTTCTGTGTGCAAGACACCTCATTAACCTTTTACAGACACAAAATTTAAATAAAAAAACAACTTTGAAGACTTCTGTTTCTGGTTCTGCACATAAGAAACCTGGAAGTCACCATTCCATCCTAACAACAAGCGAAAAACTGAACAGACTGAAAAGTCAGCAAGTTGTCTAGGATCTGTAAGAGTGTTGAGGACACAGGACAAATATCTGCTCCCAAGAATGGAGAGACAGGCAGGGAAACATAGGGAACCACAGTTTACAGGAGCAGAAACCACCCTGAAATCAGTGTTAGGGGTAGGAGAATCTGAACTGGAGTTGATGAATCTCTGAAGGCTCAATGTGGAATACTCTGTAAGGTAAAAACTTCCAGAGGACCCAAACATGAAGGATAGGGGACGTTTTTTCTTAGTTTTACTTTCAGGCGCACTGCCAGGTTCTCACGTTAAACATCAGAGAAAAATCTCCTTCCTTCCCTCTCTCCCATGCTTCCAGCAGGGGAAAGGAAAAGGAAACCATTCTGAAATACGCCAGAGCACTTTATTCTTTTTAACATGGCCCGACCTGAGGAGAGACTAGTTAACAAGGGTCTAGCCAGCTAGGGTATCATCAGAGCCTAACTTACGTCAGAGAAGGAAAATACCCAACTGCAATCCACTCTAGATATCCTCCCCCACGTAAGTAGGGAGGAAAAAAAAAAAAAATGGAGAAGCACTTGTGAAGTTTGCAGCACAGGAGAATGGTCTCACTAAGATTCTGAGACCAATTCCTAGCACTCTAGTACACTTAGACTATGCCCACGCATTACCCCTGCGTTACTAAAAGCCTCTTTACAGTAGCTTCTCTTAGCTGCTACATTAAAATTACAAGATATGCCAAAAGGAAACACACACACACATGTGCGCATGCACACACACATACACACATACACACACACAGAGACATAATTTTGAGGAGGCAGAACCAGCATCAGAACTGACATGGCAGGGATGTTAGAATTATTAGACTGGGAATTTAAACTGACTATGACTAATATGCTAAGGACAATAATGGGAATGTAGACAGCATGCAAGAACATATGAACAATGTAAACTGAGAATTAGAAATCCTAAGAAAGAACCAAAAAGAAATGTTTGAGATCAAAAACACTGTAACAGAAGTGAAGAATGCCTCTGATTGTCTTATTAGTAGACTGGCACAGTTGAAGGAAAATCTTTGAGCATGCAGCTATCTCAGTAGAAAACTCCAAAACTGAAAAGGAAAAGGAACATGGACTGAAAAACAACCAAGAACATCCAAGGAGTGTGGGACAAATACAAAAAGGTGTAACATGTCTGTAATAAGAAAACCAGAAAAAGAAGAAAGAAAAAGGAACAGAAGAAGTATCAGACACCAAACCACAGATCCAAGAAATTCAGAGAACAACAAACTTGATAAATGTCAATAAATAAATAAATAAATAAATAAATAAATAAATAAAAACCACTACACCTGGGCATGTCATTTATAAACTACAGAAAATTGATGATGTAGAAAAAAATTCTCAGAGAAGTCAAAGAAAAACACCTTACCCATAGAGGAAGAAATATGAGAATTACATCTGACTTCCCGTCAGAAATCATGAAAGCAAGAAGAGAATAGAATGAACTATTTAAAATGCTGAGAGAAAACAAAGCAAAACACCAATGTAGAACTTTATGCTGTATGACATTATCCTTGAAAGTGAAGGAGAAATATAGACTTTTTCAGGCAAACAAGAATTAAGGGAACTTGATGGCAGTAGACCTGCTTTGCAAGAAACATTAATGAAGTACTTTAGAGACAAAGACAATAATATAGATCAGAAACTCATATCAACATAACAAAAGGAGGAATATCAAGAAGGAATATGTAAAGGTAAAATACATTTTTAATTTGTCTTATTTCTAATTGATCTAACAATAACTTTTTTCAAAATAGTAATAGCAACTATGCATTCAATTATATATAAATGTATATTATTTTGTATGTTTATACATAAGTGAAATGAATTTCAAGTAATAATATAAGAGATAAGAGAGGATTTTGTTATTATAAGGTATTCATGCCATCAGTGAAGTAGTATATAGCATATTTGAAAGTAGTCTTGGATTCCTTGTAATGCATATTGCAAATTATAGGGCAACCACTAAAAAAGATTAAAAAAAAAAGAAGGAAGTATAACTGACATACTGAGAAAGGAATTAAACTGGAATCATATAAAATGCTTCATTAAAACCACAAAAAAATGTGGAAAAAAGTAGAAGACAAAAATAAGAAGAATAAACAAGTGCAACAAATAGGAAACAGTAACAAATATGGTAGACATTAATCCAACTATATCAATAATGACTTTGAATATTAGTGGTCTCAATGCACCCAATAACAGACAATGTCAGAGTGGATGAAAAAACAATACTCAAATCTACATATTTCTACCAGAAGCACACATTAAACATAAAGCTATATGTATTTATAATTTATATACATATATACATTCAAAGTAAATAAATGGATAAAGCATACCAAACTAACACTAATCAAAAGAAAGATGGAGTAGCTATATTTATTTCAGACAAAACGAATTTCAAATCAAAGGAAATTATCAGGAGTAAATCAGGGCATTACATGATGAAAAATAGGCCGATTCTCCAAAAACATATAATGATACTTAATTTGCATGTACCTAATAACAGAGTGTCAAACTACATGAGGGAAAAACTCAATAGAATTTTTAAAAACCACATGATCATCTCAATAGACATAGAAAAACAAACCAACATTTGAAAATATCCAGCATACTTTCCTGAACAAAACATCCAAGAAATGAGAAATATAACAGAAATTCCTCAATTAAATAAAGACCATCTATTAAAAAATAAAAACAGCTAAGATTATACTTAATGATTAAAGACTAGTTGCTTTTCTTCTAATGTAGAAATAATATACAGATGTCCCCTCTCACTACTTTTTTTTTTGAAACTGAATTTTGATCTTGCTGCCCAGGCTGGAGTGCAATGGCGGGATCTCGGCTCACTGCAACCTCTGCCTCCCAGGTTCAAGCGATTCTCCTGCCTTAGCCTCCAGGGGAGCTGGGATTACAGGAACCCACCACCATGCCCAGCTACTTCTTTGTATTTTTAGTAGATACAGGGTTTCACCATATTGGCCAGGCTGGTCTTGAACTCCTGACCTCAAGTGATCTGCTTGCCTCGGCCTCCCAAAGTGCTGGGATTACAGGCATGAGCCACTATGCCCGCCCCCCTCTCACTACTTGTATTTAAAATTTTAGCGAAGGCTCTAATAAGAGAAAATAGGCAATAAAAAATCATAAAGGCATTTAAATTAGAAAGGAAGAAGGACATGATCTTATAAATTTAAAAATTCAAATTCATTCATTAACCACATTCTTAGAACCAATACACAAGTTCAGCATGGCTTCATGATACAAAGTTAATATACAAAAATCTATTGTATTTCTATATACTTTAACAAATAATCCAAGAATATTAAGAAAATAATTTGATTTACAATAAAACTAAATGTAATACAATACTTAGGAAATAATTTAACAAATAATTGTAAAATATGTACACTGAAACTTACAAAATTCCATTGAAATAATTTTTAAAAGAGCTAAATAAATGAAAACAAGTACAAAGTTCATGATTTGTAGTATTTAACATTAAGATGATGACACTCTTTGCATCGATCTATAGATTCAATGAACTCCCTATACAAATTCCACCTAAATTATTTGTAGAAATTAGCAAGTTAATTCTAAAATTTACATGAAATTTCACAGGTCACAAAATAATCAAAACAATCTTAAGAGTAAGAATAATGTAGAAGTGCTTACAAAGCAGGGAATCAAGACAGTGTGACATTGTCATAAGGATAGACATGTGGATCAATGGAAGGTAACTCAGAGTTCAGAAATAAATCTATATATTTACAGCAACTGATTTTCGAAAATGGTGGCAAGACCCTTCAAATGGTGCTAGGCCAGCTGGAGAGCCACTTGCATCCTCACACCATACACAGCAATGATCTCCAAATGGATCAAAGCCCTCAATGTAAGAGATACAGCTATAAACACGTTAGAGTAGAACACATGGGTAAATAATCATGACCTTCGATTAGGCAAAAATTCTCACGTATGACACAAAAGCATGAACAACGAAAGAAAAATAAATTAGACTTAATCAAACCTAAAAATAAAAACCTTTGTGCTTCAAAAAGTCAGCATCAAGAAAGTAAAAGACAAACCACAGAATGGGAGAAATATTTTCAAATCATATGTCAGATAAGTGAGTTGTATCTAGAATATATAAAGAACACTTACAAATCAGTAATAAAAAGACAAATAACCCAATTAAAAATAGATACAACATATGAATAGACATTTATTCAAGGAAGATATATAAATGTCTAGCACACACTTGATAAAATGCTTGACATCACTAGGTATTAGGGAAATGAAAATCAAAACCACAGTGAATTTCTGGAAACTTGGGTTGTTTACACATTATCTATTGTGAATATGGCTGCTATGAACAGTTGTGTAGAAGTATTTGTTTACATATACATACATATTATTCAAAAATAAGTATTAAACAAATACTTCTACATAATTGTTTCTTGCAGCCCTATTCACAATAGCTAAAGAGAAATCAACCAAAATGTCTATAAACTCATAAACAAGATGTGATAGATACACATACGATTGGTTGTTAGCCACAGAAAAGAATGAAGTACTGACGCATGTGACATGGATGAACGTGAAATATTGTGCTCAGTGAGCTAAGGCAGTCATGAAAGATCACATGTTTTATGATTCTAGTCATTTCAAAGTCCAGAGTATAAAAATATACAGCTAGAGTAGATTCAGGATTGCCTAGAGCTTGCGTGTGTGTGCAGCAGAGGGATTGTTAGAGAAGTGATAGTTAAAAAGTATGGAATATCTTGTTGAGAAGAAAAGAATGACTTTGCTGCTTGTTGCACACACACACACACACACACACATATAATATATATATATATATATATATATATATATATATATATATATATATATTATATATATATATAATTATATATATATATAATATATATATATAATATATATATTATATATAATATATAATATATATATACTGAAAATTTGATTAGTACACATTAGATGGGTGAAACATATGATGATAAAGATACCGAAGATAAACCAAAGACATATGCAAGCACTAAAGCTATAAATCTCCTGGCTGAAAACACCGGAGTAGATATTCGGGGCTTTGGATTAGGCAGCGATGTCTTGTGTATAAAATCTAAATCATAAGCAACCAAGAAAAACATCAATAATTTGGGTTTCACTAAAATTAAAAAACTGTTGTACATCACAGGACATCTTTTAAAAAGGTAGAAAAACAATCCAGAGATGGCGAAGGTATCTGCAAGTCATACCCTGCAAACAGGGTAAATTTGTTGAAGTAAAAAATAATCTTTTCAGCAAAAGTTGCTGAGACAATGGTACATGCATATGACAAACAATGAACCTTGAACTTTGCCTCATAATATGAACAAAAATAAGTAAATGCAGATGGATAGCATAAATATAAGATTAAATATAGAATTTTAACTATTTTCTTTGAGAAAAAAGTTTATTTTATTTTAGAAAATATATAAATATAAAATATTTTCTATGTATTTTCTTCTCAAAGCTATTTTCTTTGAGAAGAAAATACAGGAGAAAATTTTCCTGACATTGAAATGAGTAAAAATTTCTTAGATAAGACACAAAAGTCTAAACCATTTAAAAATGATGAATTACATTTCATCAAATTCAAAACAGCAATATAGAACAATACAAACCATGGTTTCCTTTTTAAAATACACTGTTACAAATGAAAAGGTGCCAGGCATGGTTGTGTACACCTGTAGTCCCAGTCAATCGTGAGTCTGAGGCAGAAAGGTCCAACTGTTAGGGATTGCAGTGAGCTGTAATTGTGCCTGTGAATAGTCACTACACTACATGTTGGGCAACATAGTTAGATCCTGTCTCTGTGTCTCCAAAAAACAAATAATAATCATAAAATAAAATGTAAAAGTGGAAAGGCAAGGCACAAACTGAAAGAAAATATTTAAAAAGCGTGTATTCTACAAAGGACCTGTATTCAGAATATATAGACATTTTGCAAGTTAATAACAAAATGACAGACAATCCAATAAATAAAATGATAGGTACTTTATTGGGAGAGTTGAATCAATGACAAATAAGCTCATAAGATGTTTGACAGCATTTGTCATTAGAAAATTAATATTGAAACAGCAATGACATGTGAATATGCATCTATTATAAAGATGTAAAATGGTTACATAATAGCTTAAATAAACAAATGAGAAATATGACAATATCAAATGTTGGCAAGGATGAGGAACAACTGAAACACTCATACATTCCTACTAAAAGTTCAATATGTTTATAATAGTCATTAAAAATTCGACAATTTCTTATAAAGTGAAAATATGCTTTCCATGTGACTCAGCAATCCCACTCCTAGGTCTTTACCCAAGAAATGTAAATGTATGTCACAAGAAGACATGTGTTTTTGTTTGTAACTGACACATGTTAAATAATGCTAATGGAACTTCATTCATAATGGTCCCAAACCGCAAATAACTCACATGTGCATCAATTGGTGAATGTTCCAGAAGTTTATCATATATATCCACGGAATAGAGTATTACTTAGTAATAAAAAGAAAAAGTTAGTAATACATGCTACAGCATTAATAAATTTTAAATATGGTATACTAAATGAAAGATGCTAGACAGAAAAGACTGCACACTACATGACTCCATTTACATAGAACAACGAGAGCAGGCAGATCAGTGTTTGCTGGGGCAAGATGCTAGCATAAGCGTTTGCAAATTGGAATCTGGGCATTTTTCATGGGTAGTGGAAATGTTTACTATCATGACTGTGGTGGTAGCTACACTGCTATTTGTTAAAACTTATTCAACTCTACATTTGGCAATTTGTATTGTATATAAATTATCTCAAAGCTAATTTCAATAGATAAAAGAGAGATACAATATGCAAAGTTTAACAAAACTACCTATTACTGTGTTTTATTTTTCTTTTCCTCTGTCTGAAATATAGGAGACCTATGTCTTCCTCTTTCCTTATCAATGCCTAATACTACAAAATACATGGCTTGCAAAATCAGATCAAACATCTGCATTTTATATTCTATAAGAGTCTAGTAGCTTAGAATATTTGTTAGAACTGCCTTTAAAGACAAGCTAAGCATTATTTTCAAAACATGTAAAGAATCCTATCATTTTTAAACATGGCTACAGTGGTTTTCACATAAGTAGAAACATAACCTCTGCTATACTGCCATAATTTGACTATAGAGTTGCTCATCATTCTGATAAAAAAAGATATGAAGAGTTTTAGCCAATATATTATTGCTAACCAGATATTCAGCTCATATCAAGATGAAGTCACTAATTTATTCATATATTTGTTTTTAAAAAGCATGTAGTGGAACACACTGCCAAGTAATCTTTTGGTAGTGGAACACACTACCAAATATATTTTTTTCAGGAGAACATAAATGTTGAATATCACAGAGACAAGCCATCATATTTGAGATGGTAATTAAAAAGAAATTGGGGTTGCTATGTGAACACATTTGAGAGAATTACTCAAGTAAAAGTTAAAAGTTAATAATATATTTCCTTCCTTCCTCCCTTCCTCCCTCCCTCCCTTCCTTCCTTCCTTCCTTCCTCCCTCCCTCCCTCCCTCCCCTCCTTCCTTCCTTCCTTCCTTCCTTTTTTGACAGAGTCTCACTTTGTCACCCAGGCCGAGGTGCAGTGGTACTATCTCAAGATAGGCTCATTGCAACCTTCGTCTGCCGGGTTCAAGTGATTCTCATGCCTCAGCCTCCCTAGTAGCTGGAACTACAGGTGTGCATCACCATGTCTGGTTAATTTTTGTAATTTTAGTAGAGACAGGGTTTCACCATGTTGGCCAGGTTGGTGTCAAACTCCTGACTTCAGGTGATCCTCCCTCGTCAGTCTCCCAAAGTGCTAGGATTATAGGCGTGAGCCACTGTGCCCAGTCATATACATTCTTTCATACAGTAAAGAAATATCGAAATCCAAATAATACCTAGAAATCAAATAAATGCAAGTTAGAATAAATCTTGAAATTGTATTTTACCTTCTGGCCAGAAAAATCCGTTAGTGAATAGAAAATATCCTTTGTTGCCAGTAAAAGAAAATAAAATATTTTCTTCTTATTTTGAAATTACTAACTTCGTAGAATTATTTGACAATACTGACGATGTCCAAGCAAACCTTATCTTTCCCACTTTTATAAGCAAGACATTAAATATTGCAGTGGAGAACCTTGGATACAAGTTGAAACTGATGCTAAGATCCATGTTCAGAATCTACTTCTGTAAAAAGTAAGGAGCTGAGAATCTGAAACTGATTATGTGTTCTCTTACTGTGTATAAAGATGAAAGGTCTAATTGGCCTGCAGGACATCTTGACAGGACAGCTTTAACCAAGAAGCAGAGTAGGGACAGGACTGAAGGCCCATGGTGCTTATAGGAACCCATGAAAACATTTTAATTCATTTCAAAGTCAAAACATAAACTGAATAAATCAAGCTGGATGATAGCTGTCTTCATACCAAAACAGTCATGAAATATAGTATTTTTGTATTAATCTGATTCTAAACTGATGTTCAACGTTCGAGCAAAGTTTATGGATCAGTGAAAATATGTTCACATAATAAATGCGTGCTTTGTGG
Organism: Rhinopithecus roxellana; assembly: GCF_007565055.1. NCBI lineage: Eukaryota > Metazoa > Chordata > Mammalia > Primates > Cercopithecidae > Rhinopithecus > Rhinopithecus roxellana. The sequence goes on along the minus strand of NC_044568.1, from coordinate 36,218,957 downwards.
CAATGTTGAATCATCTTCAAGGGTAGGCTTAGAGAATGCCTAAGTTCCAAAAGCATACCAGCCACTGACTTGCAAGCAGACATGGGAGAGGAATAGTGTCAGGAACCAGACATGTGATACCTAAAACTGATCTCATTTCACATGCCAGAAATTGACAATCCCTGCCTTTCTCTTTGTACTGGACTACCTTGTTGTTGTTTTAAAACATGAATTGAAAATAAATGGTCGTTAATTGACTACATTTTTTAGTAATAGGAAAGATTATTACTCAGGCTGTTAATTATGATTATTTATCCCTTCATGGTTTGTTTTGCTGTATTCTGTCTGAGAAATGCATCACACAGTGATCTTTATGTTCAGACATTCTTACAAGGCTTCCCACTGTGCAGTTCTTAGCTCCTCATCACACAATGAAACCCAGCCTGTGTGAAGCTAAGATATTACTTCTTCACTATTATGCATAATAAGACTTACAATTTGTTTGTCTACGATTAATTACCACTTTTCCCAAGAGATGCAATGCTGAGTGTTTTCATATGCTAATATGTGCCAAGCTGCCAGTGCTAACTCAGCTCTCTAATCCTAAAACTCACCTTAAGTGAATGAATATCACTGTTTATTGCCAAAGTTGTCATTTGTCTGAAAATGAAATAAATATCTAAGAAGAATTTCAATGATAGAGCTGCTTTTCAGCTGACAGCTCATTCCTTGTTATCAAAAGGCAAATATATGTCAATGTGTGCATTACTTAAGACTCATGAGATAATTGCTTCAATTTGCCTGACAATCTGATAATGTCATTTGCACAGTTGTGAAAGGTGTCAACACTGAATGAATGTACCTTAGACTAAAGGTGTGAAACACAGTTGGAGTAAAAAGGGCTTCTATTGAAGTGTCTTCTGCCAGATGAAATCCTAGATAGTTGCTTGCTTCTTCAAAAGTCTGTCCTTGACTCAAATTTGATCCTGAATTTATCACCAAAAAGGAGAATGGATTCAACATTCCAGGTGGCCTAAGAAACATGTAGGTTTCTAATGATTTCTTTTAATTCAATATTTTATTTATTGATATATTTGTGAAAGTCCATATAATGCACAGGTATATACTTGCACAGGTATATACTTTCAGCAAACTGTGTGATGCATATTGGAGAAACATATTTTAGCAATAGATCCTTCTCATCTCAAATCTCACTAAGTTTTACGGTGCTGAGTAAATTTTGTTGCTGTTTTCCTAATTTCTCTAATTATATTTTTTTTAAAAAATTATCTAAATGGGTATAATTCTACCCATTGCTAAGGAATTTTATGGAGATTAAATGTGTTAATAAATAAAATGTGTTTATAAATAAAATGTGTTAATACGTAAAACAATTCTATTGTAATCAGCTCAGGTTAAACACTTAGAGTAGCTTAATTGTTATTATCAACACAACTACATGTGTATTTAATCAAGTTCTTATCTGTTTTAAGCCTCAATTTCTTTTTCAAATAGATCCAAGAATAAATCATTTGTAATGTTAATATGTTTGAAGTTTGGTTCTGATGGTCACATAAGAAACATAAATATGTTTGCCTAGTGTATAGCACAAAGATGCCTTTAGGGAAAAGAAGTGCTTTCTTTATTTTATGCAATCAACAAGTAAAATATTAAAATATTATATATATATATATTTTTTTTTCATATGATGGCACTGACAGACTTCAAAATTAACTGCAGTGTATTTCTGTTTTATTATTCACCTGAGCTGGTGCTAGCAGCAGATTCTGCCTGGAGTAATTGTTCAGATCAGTGGTCTATGGCCAAGGACAGAAGAGATGAGACTTTTAATTAATAGAGTGGAAACCAGAGAGATATAATAGTTGGGACATCAGCTAAACTATAAATCTCTAAACATAAATGACTCTTTTTTGATTGCAACTCAATATTTAGAAATTATAAGATGCAACATGGAGTTCATCTTAAATAAAGAGTTCTTATTTAACTTAGAAGGTAAACCTACAGTGCATTAACGCATGTCCAATTGAATTTTATTGTGATAGAATAAAAAAGGAGGCTTAACATACTTTACTAAATGCATGCATTCACCATCAAAATGTCTACTAAAATGAGAGCAGATGACTCATTTTTTGAAAAAATTATTACACCTAAGGACTAGAAGAATGAGAAAAGATATTTGTACGTAAGTAGTTCAGCACATACTTAAAAGATTAATAGCAGGTGAATAGTTATTAATTTTCTTAACAGAAAGTAGAAAATTAAAAATTAAGAAGTGTAATGCTGTAAGAAAAAATAAGTGGATTCACCCAGAATTATCTCAGCCAGCTCAGATATTGGAGGCAGGAATTTGTGATATTTAAAAGATACATGAACAGTAGTCATCCCACTTCCACTGTTCCTTCACAACCCATGTATGCCACATTTCTGCTCAGGAGAAACTGAACCATAGATGGTCTGGATGCAAGGACCTGAGGTACAGCAGAAGATCTGGGAGAGACATAATCATAAATGGAAGGAGCGGTTCAGTGCATTTCTATTCTCTGAAATGTTAACGTCATATTACTTAAAATCTTTCCCTGCTATTTAGCTCCCAGGATTCTGGCAGCCATATTTACAGGCCCATTTTGGAAATTTGGAGAAGGTTTTTTTGTTTTAGTTTTTGTTTTTTTAATTCTTTCAGAAATCAAATGCTTCTGGGGAAATATTTTTAATATTTTTTATTTTCCCTCTTCACCCTCCATTGAGTTCTACCCGTTGACAATAGCAACTATTGAACCAGAGTGCTCCAGAACACACTCAGTGATTTTTAAATGTGAACAGTGATCCAAGTATCACCAGACATTAGAGGAGGGTCTCTATTATAAAGCTAGAACCCAAAACAAATGAATGGGAAGGAAAAGAATAGGAAATGAACATAGTCTTTGGAGAGGACAATCAAAACCTTACATCAACAGGAATATGTAATATTTGTAGAGAAAGTTAAAAAAAATGTTTCAACCAAGAAACAAAATGAAGAAGCTGTATAAAATAAATAGGAAATACAAAATATTTCTAGGAAATTTTAAATATGATAGCTTAAATTAATAGAAAATTTAAAACCTATACATGTTGTAAACCAAAAGTAAAATTCTAAGCCCCCAACTATCTGAATGGACCTTTTCCTCTGAACAAGAACATTCCAAAGTTAGATCGGGACATAATGGGAAGGGGGAGTCAGACATGCCTCATTATATCCTCCTCCCTTTTGGAATTACTGATAGAACAGACTCTTTAAGTCTGGTAAGAAACATTTACAATCTATTCTCTTTAGAGCTTGCTACCTGAAGTATTCATCTGCATGTTAAACTTTGATTTCCAAATCTCCTTATTGTAACCCAGACATTCATTTCTAATGATAACTCTTTCAACCAATTATCAATCAGAAAAATCTTTGAATTCACCTATGACTTGGATACCCCCACTTCCAGTTACTCCACCTTTCTGAACTGAATCAGTGTACGTCTTACATGTATTGATTGATGCCTATGGCTCTCTAAAAGGTATAAAACAAAGTTGCGGCCTGACCACTTTGGGCATGTTGTCCCAGAATCTCCCAAGGATTGTGTCATGAGCCATTGGTCACTCAGATTTGGTTCAGAATAAATCTCTCCAAATATTTTACAGAGTTTGACTCTTTTCGTTGATAACGTGTTGGATGATAATATCAAGGAATCACTGAAAATGTGGCATAAAAATAATCAGGGAAGCATATCAAGGATCATACATAAAGATCATTGTGGTGTGTTTTGCAATATAAGATATTAGAAACAATTCAAATAGTTAAATATGGTTTAGGGTTGTATACACATAAACATTATATGTGGATAACAACATATGTAAGTTATTTGATATAAACACTGTTAGACAGATATGTGAATACTGTCTAATGGCATGACTCCCATACAGAAAAACTGAAAAATCTAAAAAATGCATCTAACAGTTAATGGTGGTTTCAACTGGGTTTTTAGATTATAAGGTGTCAACCAACAACAAAATTCTAAGCACCCCCAACAATCTAAATGGACCTTTCTTCTTGGGAAAGGCATTCCAGAGTTAACTTGAAAAACTATTTCAGACCACGATGGGAAGTGGGGTAAGACTCCCTCATTATCCCCCACTTCCTTTTGAAATTCAGGCATAACTGATCAGCATTAGCATTAAAACAGATCTTACATCTGACAAAGCTGACTCTGTTGCAATAAGATACCAAATTGCAGCCTGACTCTAGTACAGCATTGCATGACAGATAGCAGGCCCTGAAAGAAATCAAAGTATTTTACCTCAAATAATGTTTATTTGCTATATCTTGAAATAGTCCTGCAAAGCTGTCTCTTGTGGGAAAAATCTACATTCTGAAAAGAGTCCCTTCCCTTTTCCACGTTTTTGTACCTGATCCAGAAGAAATTTAACCAAGATTCTGGCATTCTTTTAAGTCTGATAGCAAACATTTAAAATCTATTTACACTGAAGCTTGCTACCTGGAGGCTTCATATGTGTAATAGAAGAAACCATGGTCTCCTCAAGCTGTTATCTTAACTCAGACACTCCATTCTATTGACTCCAAGACTGTAGATAAACTATTTAAACCAATTGCCAATCAGAAAATCTTTAAACCCATCTATGACCTGGAAGCCACCCCCACCTCTTTCTTCAAGTTGTCCCACCTTTCTATATCAAACCAGTGTACATCTTACATGTATTGATGTCTAATATCTCCCTAAAATGTATAAAACCAAGCTGGAGTCCAACCACCTTGGACAACCGTTTTCAGGATCTCCTGGGGCCAAGTCACAGGCTATTGGTCACTCATATTTGGCTCAGAATAAATCTCTGCAAATATTTTACAGAGTTTGACTCATTTCATTGCCAAAGGAAATGAATGCTGTTATTTTAATAACAAGTCTGCATTTTCTAAATTTGTATATAATTTATATAAATTGCAGTTATTTGAGCAATTTAATATATAAAGTAAGAATTAAAATCTTGATTTTTCGGTTCCAGATTCTTCATGCTCTTTACCGATTGTGTCAAATGACTTTCTTCTCTTTGTCTAAGAAGGCAGTGTAACTATGTCATCTATTCATTTGAACCACAACATTTATTAAGCACTTGTTATATGCCAGCCTTTATATTAAGTACTGAGGATATAGTGTTTATGAGATAAGTCAGTCTTTGCTATCATGAAATTAATAATCTAGAAGAGAAGATAGCTAAGAAACATAAAATCACATACATAAAAAAAGAAAAGTGTGTGTATTAGTTAATTCTCACACTGCTATGAAGAACTGCCCGAGACTGGGTAATTTATAAAGAAAACAGGTTTAATTGACTCGGTTCCACATGGCTGGGGAGGCCTCAGGAAACTTACAGTCATGATGGAAGGGGAAGCAGGCACATCTTACATGGCGTCAGGCAAGAGAGAGAGAGAGCACGAAGGGGAAAGAGTCCCTTATAAAACCATCAGATCTCATGGGAGCTCACTCATTAACATGAGAACAGCATGGGGGACACCTCCCCCATGATCCAATCACCTATCAGGTCCCTCCCTCAACACCTGGGGATTACAATTCGAGATGAGATTTTGGTAGGGACACAAAGTCAAATTGTATCAGTATGGCTTGTAAAAAGTGCCTTGAGGAAAAACATTGGTTGAAAAGAATGAATATCAGTTGGATGGTTAGGGAGCCCTCTCAAGAAAAGTTGACTTTTGACCAGAGAAATTAGACTATGAAGCCATATAAAAGGAGTGATGGGAAAGAAAAGGAAAAACAAAAACAAAAACAAAAAAACAGTGAGCATTATCCTCCAAAGTTTGGAAGGTCTCAGTATAACTCAGAACCAAAAAGAAGGTAAAAATAAGTAAAGGAAAGAAAAGCATGTGATAATTTTAGAGAAATTGGGAGACGTGAAAGGAAGGATTTGAATCGTGATCCTAATTCATAGGGCTTTTTGGATTTTAGGCTGGAATTAACATCATCCATTTTACAAGATAATTATTGTTGTCGGGTAATGAATGAATGGGAGGATGTAAGAATGCCAGCAGGAACCATTTGGAAGCTACTGCATTGCCCCATGTAAACAGGTTAGCATAATAAACTCCAACTATACCTTGCAGATTAGTGGTTTGTTTTATTCCTGAAAGGACTGCTTCACCATAAAAGGGACAAAATGCAATGCTGCAATAGATATCCTCTGCTCCGGCTTCTGCTTTGTCACTTTTGAAGAACACAGACTACTCAAAAGGAGATTCCAGTTTAGAGGCACTGTTGTCTGAAAGCACATCGCTTATTGCTCATTACTAATTTTGGTAATAATGTTAAACAACACAACTGTATGGCCTGAGAGAAAACACTATAGACAGAGAAAACATTTATTTTGCTCTAAGCTAATCTTTAAATTGTATTACTATTGTTATTAACCATAGAAAAGCAACCCTACATATGCACCAGAATCATTTACAATTCTCTGTTATAATACAGGATTGAAGGCACCGTGCTTAGACCTCTTGAATCAGATTTGCCTGGGCTAAAGCTCTGGATGCCGCATTTTAACATACTTGCCATGCACACTCCCTAGGGGCTTAACTATGCAACAGATAAGGGAACTACTCTTCCAGGCTACATCATAACAGTCTGTCCTGACACCAACCACTCCTGCATCTTCATTTTTTGGGGGGGAAGTTACCATATAGGGAGTTACAATCAACCACTGCAACATAATACAAAATTAAAACCTAATTTTAGACTCAAAGTACTGCTATTTCCTCACGTTTTTGAATTCAAGTTTATTCAGAATTAATTTACCTAATGATCAACAGAAAAAAAAATAGGTAAGTGTTTTTCTATCCAAATGAAAATTCAAAAACGAATGTGATTTCTTAAGAACAAATGTGATTTCTTTTGAGATTTTCCTATCTGATTTTTAAAGAAAAATTAAAACTTACTTAAAGTAAATATTTTATTAAAAAGGACACTCTGTAAGAAGAAATAAATGTAGCATTCTGGAAGTCAACATAATCTAGGTCATGGCACTCTAGAAATCACACTCTTTATTTTCTCTTTAATATACTATGCATTTTTTTAGTCTAAGTAGTAGAAATTTGAATAGATAGCTGTTCAAGTAGAAAAAACTTTAGTTTAATACAAGGCATTAAAGACTATAAAGAAATTGCCAATTTCTCTTCCCTGCCATCAAGAGGAAGATACTACAGTATGATCACAAGGTCATTTCTACCTTAACATTCTCTGATTCTGATGTCGTATATCTTGTGCAAATCACATGCTCTTTTCCATTTTTTTCAACATATAAAATAGAACATGAAGAGTACAAATATTCATTTACTCTATGCTACTTGCAAACAGTACCCACAGCTTTATCTGTGATATAACACTAACCCTTGGCAAAAATGCAATATGATAGTTAGCAATATTGTAACATTCTTTCACATGAGAAAAGCGAGTCTTCCTGTGGTTAAATTATTTGACTGACGTTATACAGACCATAGGAGAAATCTACTCTGGTCTAATTTTGAGATACATGTTTTTCTCTGCTATGTCAAATTTTCCTTCATATTGAGTTCTTTTCATTTTTTTTTTTTTTTTTTTTTTTGTAGAATTAACTGAAAGTGTCCATATTAAATTCTAATGCTCCTCGGGGACATAGAAAGGACAAAGTCATAAGTTGTTTTTAATTTCTGCTTTGGTGCATAGCCACATTATAGCTACACACTGGCCAGAGGAAAATAAAAGGACAAAAAATTCTGTGAAGAAGATCCTAATGCACTATACAGAATGAAAAATCATGGAATGCTGGATATTATGATTATTCTATTCATGGGATAGTAAATAATTTTTATCCCTTGCAGCAACTCTAATCCATAAATAGAGAATTCCAATAGCCATGTGCAGAGAAAGGTTGATGATGAAATTTATCAAAAAAAGGCACCAGGATCAATTAGCAAGGTCTAACTAACATGGGTGGGGCAGGTGGAAGGGGTGGCTTTTATTCTGGTTCAGGTATACCTTGGAGACATTGTAGGTTTGGTTCCAGATTAACACAATAAAGCAAATATCACAATAAAATGAATCACATGATTTTTTTTTTTGCTTTCCTAGTGCATATTAAAGTTGCATTTGTACTGTAATCTATTAAGTGTTTAATAGCATTATGTCCAAAAATCAATGCATATATCTTAATTTAAAATATTGCTAAAATCTGCTAATGATCATCTGACTCTTTAGTGAGTCATAACCTTTTTGCTGGTGGAGAGTCTTGCCTTGCTGCTGATGACTGATCAGGGTAGTGGTTGCTGAAGACTGGGATAGCTATGTTAAGTTCTCAAAATAATAATAATAAAATAACATTTACTACACCGATTCACTCTTTCTTTTAAGAAAGATTTCTCTGTAGCATGCGATACCATTTAATAGCATTTTCCCAACAGCAGACCTTTTTCTGAAATTGAAATCAGTACACTCAAACCCTGCCACAGCAGTCTTAAGTTGATAAATTAATCAACTAAGTTTACTTATTTTCCAAATCCTTTGTTGTTATTTCAGCATTGTTGACAGCATCTTCAACAGGAGTATATCTCACGAAATAACTTCCTTTACTCATCTGAAGGAAGCAACTCCTGGCCAGGTGCAGTGGCTCAGACCTGTAATCTCAGTACTTTGGGAGAGGCCGAGGGGAGTGGGTCGCTTGAGGTCGGGAGTTGGAGACCAGCCTGGCCAACATGTTGAAGCCCTGTCTCTAATAAAAATACAAAAATTAACTGGGTGTGGTGACACATGACTGTAATCCCAGTTACTTGGGAAGTGGAAGGAGAATAGCTTGAACCCAAGAAGCAGAGGTTGCAGTGAGCCGAGATGGCATCACTGCACTCTAGCCTGAGCAATAGAGTGAGTGACACTCTGTCTTAAAGAAACAAAAAAGGCAACTCCTCATTCATTCAAGTTTTATCATAAAATTGTAGCAATGCAGCCACATCTTCGGGCTCCTGTTTTAATTCTAGTTATCTTGCTATTTCTACTACACCTGCAGTCATATCCTTCACTGAAGTCTTGAACTTCTCAAAGTTATCTATGAGGGTTGTAAATCAACTTCTTCAACTTTCTGTTATTGTTGATATTTTGACCTCCTCCTAGGAATCACAAATGCTCTTAATAACATCTAAAATAGTAAGTCTTTTCCAGAAAGTTCTTTTATTTATTTTGCCCAAATTCATCAAAAGAAGCATTATCTGTGGCAGCCATAGCCTTATAAAATCCATTTCCAGTACCTGGAAGTTGAAAATACTTCTTGGTCCATGGGCTGCAGAATGGATATTGTGTTAACAGGTATGAAAACATCATTGCTATCCTTATTCATCTCCACCAGGCATAGTGGCTCATGCCTGTAATCCCAGCAATTTGAGAGGCCAAGGCAGGCAGACATAATTTGAGGTCAGGAATTCAAGACCAGCCTGGCTAACATGGCGAAACCTCGACTCCTTTAAGAATACAAAAATTAGCTGGACATGGTGGTGCGCACCTGTAGTCCCAGCTACTTGGAAGGCTGAGGCAGAAGAATCTCTGCAGAGGTTCCAGTGAGCTGAGATCATGCCACTGCACTCCAACCTGGGTAACAGAGCAAGACTCCCTCTCAAAAACAAAACAAAACAATAAATATTCTTACCCATCTCCATCAGAGCTCTTGGGTGACTGGGGGTATTATCAATGAGCAGTAATACTTAAAGGAATCTTTTTATCTGAACAGGTCTCAACAGTAGGTTTAAAATATTTTGTAAAGCATACTATAAACTGGTGTATCATCACTCAGGCTTTGTTGTTGTATTGACAGACCACAGGCAGAGTACCTTTAGCATAATTCTTAAGGGCCTCAAGATTTTTGGTAAATGATCATGGCTTCAACCTAAAGTCACCAGCTGCATTAGCTCCTAACAAGAGAGTCAGCCTGTTCTTTGAAGCTTTGAAGTCCGGCTTTGACTTCTTCTTTCTAGCTGTGAAAATTATTGATAGTATCTTCTTCCAATAGAAGGCCATTTTTTCTACATTGAAAATCTGTTGTTTACTGTAGCCATCTTCATCCATTATCTTAGCTGCATCTTCTGGATTACTTGCTGCAGCTTCTATGTCAGCACTTGTTGTTTACCTTGCACTTTTATGATCTAGAAACAACTTCTTTCCCTAAACCTCATGAACCAACCTCTGCTACTTTCATGTTTTTCTTCCACAGTTTCCTCACTTTCCTCAGCCTTTTAGAATTAAAGACAGTTGCAGCCTCGCTCTGGGTGAGGCTCCAGTTTATAGGTATGTTGTGACTGGTTTGATCTTCTATCCAGACCACTCAAACTCTCTCCATATCAGCCATAAGGCTGTTTCACTTTCTTAACATCTGTGTGTTCTCTAAAGTAGCCTTTTTTATTTTTTTCAAGAAGTCTTTCTTTGCTTTCAAAACTTGGCTAATGGTTGACACAAGAGGCCTAGCTTTTGGTCTTTCTATGCTTTTGACACAGCTTCCTCACTAAGCTTAATCATTTTTAGTTGCTAATTCAAAGTGAGAGAGGTGCAACTCTTTTTTTTCACTTGAACACTTAGAGGTCATTGTAGGGTTATCCATTTGTCTACTTTCAGTATTGTCATATCTCAGGGAATAGAGGAAGAGAGATGGGGCAGTGGTAGGCGGAACAATCAGAACACATGTAATGTATATTGACTAAGTTTGTTGTCCTATATGGGCATAGTTTGTGATGCCCCAAAGCAATTAAAATAGGAACATCAAAGATCATTCATCACAGATCACCATAACAGATATAATAATAATGAAAATCTTTAAAATATTGCAAGAACTCCCCAAATGCAACACAGAGACATGAAGCAAGCACATGCTGTTAGAAAATGGTTGCCACAAACTTCAATTTGTAACAACAAAACACAGTATCTGTGAAGTGCAATAAAGTGAAGCACGATAAAACGAGGAGTACCTGTAATTTCTAGCTCTTTCCTTACCAGCAATATAATGTTGGCCAAGTGACTTCCTCCTTTCATTCCTTAGTACTAAAGTAGTGCTGACATCCACCTTTTAGTGTAGGGGAATCATGACATAAGTGACGTAGTTTCTGTAGATTGTCTGCCCCAGTACCCCGTAATTTTATTGCTGTACTGGGAGCTTTAGCGCAGCTTGAAGGAGTCGCAGGTACTTAATGTCTCACCTAGTCCATTATATCTCTTCACAAAAGCACGTGCTTCTTTTTGGATTATTCTTCCCTCCATCTCTTATGGGAAACCCTAGTTATAAACAGCCTTTGCAGCTAAAGAGTACTGGATTTAATTCTGGCTCTGCCAAAGAATCTGTGTGTTTTGGCAATTTGTTTTACCTTTATCAGCCTCAGTTTCCTCATCTGTCAAATGTGGCTTCTCATAGTATAACATAGACTTTACAGAGTGGTTGTGAAGATCAAATCAAGTGAGGAAATTTCTATTTTAGATTATGCCAAAAATCTAATAAAAAGTAACTATAATAATAAAATTATAAACTAATTACACAATATTTTATGTATTATGAATGATTATAATACTTTCCATTTTATTATCTGCAAGCATGAATCTTCAAAGTAAAATCCAAAAAATAATTTTTATTCTAACCCACACATTATTTTCTTCCCAAGAATAAAATTAAACCAGGTTTAACTTGCAGAAATAAATTTCTTAGGGGAACAACCTTACATATTATATCGTAAAGGCCACTTTATTTTTTATTGTATTTTCAGACCTGACATATAAGAATGCCCAACTAGATTTACATGGGCAGTTTTATTTTCTCCTTCCAAAAATCCAAATATTTTAAATCTCAAATGTCACCTCTGCAGAGTTGCCTTCCCTGAATACTTATTCTAAAATAAAGCCTTGAGCCCAGTCATCAAACTCTATCTCTTTATGTTTTACTTCACAGAAGCAATCATTTCCCAACGTAACACTACATATTTATCTGATTTCTTCTTTTTTTGTTTTACTCTGCTAGACTGTAAGCTCCATAAGGACAAGGAACTTGTCTAGTTTACTGCTTGAATCTCCAGCTGTTATGATAATGCCTGGCACATATGTTGGATCTTGTTTTCACTTTTTTCTTTTGACATATGTATAGAGCCACAAGAAGTGGCAAATATGTTACAGAGATGTCCTGTGTACTTATAATTCAGTTGACTCCAGTGCTAACATCCTGCATAATAGTACAGTAGGAAATGGAAAATGGACATTATTGGAGCCAAACAACTAGAGGACTAAGATCTCAGTTTGTGTGCTCATTTTTTCTTTTTTTTGCACATGTTTGTGTATAGCTCTACATTTGATCACATTTATAGATTTGTGTTAACTATGATCACCATCATGATACAGAACTATTCTATCATTTCAAAACTCCCAGGTCTCAAAACACAATTGTTTTATAGATACATCTCCTCCCCTTCCCTAACCACTTGCAACCACTGATCTGTTCCCCATCTCTATAATTTTGTTATTTTTAGAATGTTATATAAATTTACTCATATTATATGCATATATAAAAGCTATTTTCACTCAGCATAAATAATACCCTTGAAATTTATCCAAATTTTATATGTACCAAGAGTCTGCTCCTTTTTACTATTTAGTTTTATTCTATATTTCTACTAATTATATCATTAAGTAAATCCTACATTCTATGATTTATATTACATATTTCAAAGTCATGTAAAATATTTGCATTTTATCACTTTATTTCAACCTATTAACCTGCCACTTATCTTGTCCAGGACACTGTATATCCTTATACTGTAAAATTTTTAAATGTCATATTTTCCTCCTGCCTCCACATCCTTATAAGCAGCTGTGAACACTCTGCCCAGGTGGTCAGATGCACTAAATGATAAGGGGTTACCTGCCACAACTTCCCTTCTTGCCCTCCCCTGACTGTTGAACTGGTGACATTCAAACACACTAATGAAATTCTCTCATTCCTTTTGCTTGTGTACACCCCCCAGATTTCCAATAAAGGCAGTTGTCCATGGGTCCTCTCTCCCTCAGCTCCACCTGGTTGGCTGAGCCCACTTTCCTGGAGCTACTCCCATACGGCCTCTTGAGCATCATGCCGCGCCTTTCTCTCGAAGATATCTGAGTGTAATAAATCCTTTTATTTCACATGCCTCTGAAAGTGTAATTTCCAGGGCAGTGTGAGAATGACCCTTAAAGGCTCCATGAGGGGAACTTACTTTCCCATTTATAATACAATCCTTCAGCAAGTAGGGGAAATTTCTAAAATGAAAATGTGATTGACTCTGATCTCAGCTGACAGCTAAAGAAGGGTCTCAGTCTTTATGCCTGTGATGTTTCAGGGTATATGGTCTTTCATCGCTTACTACAGTTGACACATGGCAGTGCATAACACATTGGAATGGCTTCTCTGTTTACATCCTTCTGCTTTTCTTTCCTCTCCTTGTTTTGAGAATAAGCAACATTCTCAGTGGACTTAAGAGGAAAGAAAATCCTCGTTAAACTGGTAATAAACAATTTTATTTTGTCTTTAGAAAATCTTCGCAATGTTTTTTTCTTAAAAATTACGTAAGAAAAGGAAAAAGCCCTAGAAGTTCAGATCTAGCATGTAAGGCATAAGACCCAGAAATGCAAATTTTAAGGTATCCCAAGAAACATGGCATTCTTAGAGAAATATTAGAATTATTTAAGGAAAGCACACAAACAAAAACAAGAATCCCAGTGCTATATAATATATAAAAATTATGCAGGGTAAATACTTTATAATTAATGGCTTTCAAACTTTAATTAATGAGTTATAGAGGGCACAAAACAGAACAGAGGTTTTCTGTCTGGTGTGATGGCTCACGCCTGTAATCCCAGCACTTTGGGAGGCCAAGACAGGCAGGTCGCTTGAGGTCAGGACTTTGAAACCATCCTGGCCAACATGGTAAAACCCCACCTCTACTAAAAATACAAAAGTTAGCCGGGCATGGTGGCCAGTGCCAGCTACTCAGGAGGCTGAGGCAGAAGAATTGCTTGAACCCAGGAGATGGAGTGAGCCAAGATTGTGGCACTGTGCTCCAGCCTGGGTGACAGAGGGAGACTCTGTCACAAACAAACAAACAAACACCCCACACAAACAAACACGCAGAGGTTTTCATCCACTCTGTTCCCAGCACTGTGGCTGCTTCTCATATTATATTTGTTTGCTGGAATGTGACTAGCGCCCCCGCCTGCCAAAAAAAAAAAAAAAAAAATCAGGAACAGAAGAGATGAAGCCATTCACAAAAATAAGCAAGAAGGACACAAACTTATAGTTCTTAAATAACTAGTTTTCTTGGCTTTACAAAATGCCACCTCATTTATTGCTCCCAAGAGCTTTGTGAGGTAGGCGTACTTTTTCCTACAGTAGACTAGTAAAATGAGATATGAGATTTAGAGATATCGTATGCTATGTACTGAGTGTTTATGCCCCTCAAAATTTGTATGTGAAAATCTTCACCCCCAGTGTGATGGTATTTGGTGGTGGAGTCTTAGGGAAGCGATTAGGTCATGAGGTAGAACCCTCATAAATGGGATAGTGTCTTATAAAAGAGATCTCAGAAGGCTTGGTGTGGTGACTCATGATTCTAATCCCAGCACTTTGAGAGGCTGAAGCAGGAAGATGGCTTAAAGCTGGGAGTTTGATACCACCCTGGGCAATTAGCTGAACATGGTGGTGTGTACTTGTAGTCCCAGCTACTTAGAAGGCTTACATATGAGGATCAGTGGAACCCAGGAGTTTGAGTCTGCAGTGAGCTATGATCGCACCACTGCACTCCAGTCTGGATCACAGAGGGAGACCACATCACTGAAAGATAATAATACTTATTTTTTTTATTTGTTTTATTTAGCAACCCCAGAGTGTGTGCTCTCTTTCTGTCCTCTGCTTTTCTGCCATGTGAGGGTACAGCCAAAATACAGCAGTCTATGAATCAGAAAGAGGGCTTTCTCTAGACACCTAATCAGCCAGTGCCTTAATCTTGGAATTCCTACCCTACAGAACTATGAGAAAAACAACGGCTTGTTGTTTAAGCCACCTGGTGTATGGTCTTACATTACAGCAGCCCAAACTAACTAATACATGTAATTTGCCTAAAAGCCTAATGTACCTTAGGTATTAAAGGCAAAGCTGAGATTGCAATTTGAGATATCTGGCTACAAACATTATATTTGTCCTTCCTCACCAACTACCACTTGGCTTCAGATCTTTAATTGGATTTTCTTTATAATTTAAGTTTCATGTTCCATTGAACACTGTTCCAGATGTTCATAGGGGTGCCAAGGCATAGGCAGTAGGGATGGCAGGTAGACCTTTGTTGGTAAATACATATGAGAAAGCCGGCACCAAATAAGATACGTAGAAAGTAACAACACACCTCTTCATAATTTAGGTCTTATTTTTCATTTTTGATTTTATTTATCTGGGCTTTCTTTCTTTCTTTTTTTTTTTAGTTAGACTAAATGTTTATTGGCTTTATCCTATCAAAAACAGCTTTTCATTTCATTGATCTTTATATTTTTTTTTCCACTTCAATTTCACTTATTTCTGCTCTGATCTTTTTTATTTCTTTTCTTCTATTAATTCTGGGTTTTTTTTTCGTGCTTTTCTAGTTCTTTAAGATGCATTGTTATGTTTTTATTTGAAGATTTTCCACTTTTTTTTTTGGATGTAGGTGTTCATTGCTGTAAGGTTTCCTCTTATTACCACGTTTGTTGTATCCCACACATTTTGTTATGTTTTGTTTCCATTTTTATTTGTTTCAAGAAATTTTTAAATTTACTTCTTAATTTCTTTATTGACCCACTGGTTATTTAGGGATATATTACTGAATTTACATGTGTTTGTATAGTTTCAAAATTCCTCTTGTTATTGGTTTCTTGTTTCATTCCATCGTGGTCAGAGAAGACACTTGATATACTTTCAATTTTTTTGAACTGTTAAGACTTGTTTTGTAGCCTAGCAAATGATCTATCCTTGAGTGTGATTCATGTGCTGAGGAGGAAGAATGTGTATTCTGCATCTGTTGAATAAAATGTTCTGTAAGTAACTATTAGATCCATTTGGTTTATATGATAGACCAAATCTAGGTGATTCAAGACTGTCTTTCCTATCATTTTCAGTGCCTTTTTTCTTAATATAAAGTGTGCCCATGAGATTTTTGGTTCTTATGAAGGTGCTTTTTGTGTGGAGAATTGTTCAATTTGGTGTTCTTGTTCGGGTAAAAATAGCTGGGGGTTTCTATTCAGCCTTCTTGCTCGGCCTTCTCTAAGACAGCTTTTTAAAAACATTTATTGAGTTTCTACTATAAGTAAAACAAACAGGTCATTGGTCAACTCCAAAAATATGTTATGTGTACTTATGAAGCTTAGAAAATAAAAGTCAAAACAGATATTGATATTAATAAAATAATAGGAAAAATAGCTCTTCCTGTTTTTCTGGGACTATCCCTGTTTTAAAAGGCAAGTCTACCTCCTAGGAGCTCCCTCAGTACCGAGTCAACATGGTATGCTGGGTAAGCCTATCAAATAATCATATGAGAAATACAGAATTACAGCTGTCACAGTTGTTAAAAGACAGAAAAGCACGAAGTTACAGATTTCTATGATGGGGAAGGGCCTGATTGGAGGTCTGAAGTGTATTCTCTGTAGAAAGGAACTATGAAAAAATAGTCAAAGAAAGAAGAGGAGATGTTCACCTGATACATATTGGAAGAAAAGTGTTTTATGTATGTAGTGAAATTGGCATTTAAAAAAGATCATAGTAGAAGATAGCTTGTTTAGTGTGAGAACTATACAAAAGTCAGTGTGGCTGGGGCCCAGGAACCAAGGGGCTCATGGTGAGATATGTATCTGAATTACACACCAGGATTCAGACCAGACTCAGCAAGTGTTTTCTATAAAGTGTCATATGGTATAAAAAACGGTAAGACGGCTTAAAAGATTTCCAGACATTGTTGTATAGCCTCCTTGTTCCAAATATTAAATCAAACATGAATCCAACCACTTCTGGAAAGGAAATGTTATTAAGGTCCTGATCAGGTGACCTTTAGATAGAGAGGTTATCCTATTGGGCCTGACCTATTGCATAAACATTTAAATCTTAGTTCTAGAGGTCAGAAATAGAGGACTTCAGAGATTTCCAGCACAAGGGGATTTAACTCACAAGACATTCTCCATTGCTGACTTTAATATGGAAGAAATCATGTGGCAGGAACTGTGGGCAGCACTAGGAGCTGAAAGCAGCCACTAATGATAGCTACTAAGCAACCAGGTGTCTTGCCACTCAAAGGAATTGCATTTTTTAAATGGGCATTTAGAGAAAGACCCTAAATATTAAATAATATAGCAGCTCTGGACAACATCTTGATTTCAGTCATGTGAGACCCTGAACAGAGAACATGGTCATACTGTGCCAGCTCCTGACACATAGAGACTGGGAAATAACAAATTTTTGTTATTTTAAGCTAATAATTTTGCAGTGATTAGTCATGCAGTAATAGAAAACAAGCACAGTAAACCTGGTAATTCTTTTTTAACTACTGGGCATTACAGTTTCTGCTGCAACTAGTCAACTATGGTAATATACTGCAAAATCAGCCATAGAGAGTACATAAATGAATATGTATGTCTATATTCCAATAAAATTTCACTTACAAATAAAGCATTAAATATATTTGGCTTGTGTGTTATAATTTTCAGACTCCTAATATAGAAAATCTAAGGAGTTGTATACATTGTTAAGGAGTTTTTGCTTTAGCCTAACTAAAATGCAAAAGCATTGTATGGCTTTAGTGTGGTGATAAATGATTATACTTACATTTTGAAGATCAATCTGCCTAAGACTTTGGTAATGAATAATTGAATGAAGTATATCAATACGAAAAGTATAGAATAAGTTTTTGGCTATTGCACTTGATCTCTCTTGCTAGAAGGATGGTTACTGGAAGAGTGATAGGGAAAATCTTCAATCTGGGCATGTGTGTGACTGTGCATGCATGCGTGTGTGTTTCCATTCATGCACATGTATAAACTCCCTATAAAGATAGGAGTTGTGTTTTGTGACATTTTTGCTCTAATGAATAAACAGATTCTGCAACATTTGTAATGTAACTCTAAAAAAAAAATCACTGTGCTTTTTCTACGACCATGGCATCATATTGATTAAATGAACATTTCCTGTACCTAGTGGATTCATATGAATTATAGGGAAGAAACCAGCTCTACTGACCTGGTGATTTAATGTTCTCTACCTAACAATTTGCAAAACATTATGAGATGATGAGAACGATATCACCAGGGGCATTTTGAAACAGTCTGAAATTGATCATGGCTAAACAACAGCTTCCTTTTTGCCTTACCTCTTCTCACACAAAGCTGTTTGAAATAGTATTTTGGGCTGGACGCAGTGGCTCAGCCCTGTAATCCCAGCACTTTGGGTGGCCGAGGTGGGTGGATCATCTGAGGTCAGGAGTTCGAGACCAGCCTGACCAACATGGAGAAACCCTGTCTCTTCTAAAAATACAAAATTAGCCGGGCATTGTGGCACATGCCTGTAATCCCAGCTACTCGGGAGGCTGAGGCAGAGAATCGCTTGAACCCAAGAGGTGGAGGTTGCGGTGAGCTGAGATTGCACCATTGCACTCCAGCCTGGGCAACAAGAGTGAAACTTCTTCTCCAAAAAAAAAAAGAAAAAAGAAAAAAGAAACAAACAAACAAATACTATTTTTAAAAGTTTTTATATCGGAGTATTTTCTTAGGTACTGAATGGTCTCTCATGAAATAAGACACCCAGCTCAATAATTGACACATAGTAGGTATCAAGTGAATTTTAGTGGAATTGGAATCTAACTTGGCTAAAATAAAGACAGTTTTTAATTGAACCTAGGTTTAAAATACTAAACAAAGTTGGTAACTATGGTGAATACCAAGCTATTTAGAGTTCAGCATTGCTTTTCTTCAAAAAGAAATGCAAAATTAAAAGAGAAAAATGTTGCAAGACATATCTCCCTGGGTCTTTCATATTCCTACATGTGTTGCTGTGTGCCACACTTCAAGACACTGACCACTCTTTACCTTGGACCATTTTTCAGTGTAATGTTTACAGCAAGTAATTGAGGAATGAGTTAACATCTCCCCTAGGAACAAAGACTTATTTGCTGACTGCTCACTGTGAAATAGAGGATTTCTTAAGCTTAGCAATCCTCTTTTGTGATACAATCCATGGTTTATGCAGGCACTTGTGTAGGCCCTCTGTGTGGATTTGGGAGGCAAGCGGAATGAACGGAAACATGCTAATACTCATGCTACTTGCTGTGTCATGAGAAATGAAATTCTTCGTCTCTCAGCAAGAAGGTCATATTTTCTGTCAGTGTTTGTGATAGAGTATTCAGGCTTAACTTTATCATGTCATAAATAAAGAATGATTCCTACTACAGAAAAAACTTTTCAAGGTTTTATGTCTTGGATAAATATTCCAGGTTGACTACTTTGAACAACATGTTCTCAAATATTTTCGTAAATATTTATGAAAGGATACCGTAATTAGTGACATAAATGATGATAGTGTTATGGTTGACAAAGCATTGTTTCAAAAATTTGCTTTAGTTCCTCAAACTTTAAGTAAGAAAGATATTATCATTCCAAGTACAAATGCAAACATGGCTCAGAAGGTTTTTACAATGTTTTTCAAAGCAGTGTAGTGTTTACAAGTTAGGTTCCTACTTATAATTTGAAGAATCTGCCTTCTGTTGTTTAAACATATTATTTATAAAAATAGTACATTGAAAAATACATTTATTTTAATTATGGAGTCATGTATTTATTAGCAACATTTCTCAAAACTTATTGTATTATGCTAATAGTATAACGTTATATAGTATGTGTTCTGTGTGTGTGCGTATGTGTGAGAAAATCAATTGCACATAATACGTAGCAGATACAATGCAGACGAGTGGTTAGAATATCTAGTTTGTTTTTATAAGGTAAATAAGAACATTTTGTTTGTTTGGTTGACTTTGTTTTATAGCTCAAATATGACTTTTGAAATAATTTTGGGAATTTTAATTATACTTTCAGCGATTGAGTTAAAGATAGAAAGGAGAAAAGGGTAAAGTCAGGAAAAGAGTTGGTGAGAACCATCAGCTTTCACATAGAGACCCAGGTATTGGAACCTCAGATTGAACCAAATCCCAGATTATTTTGTTTCCTTGGGGGAGTAAATCACAAAATTTATTTAAAGTCCTCTTCATAGCTTGCAGTGCTCTGAAGATCATTCTTCAAGTGTATGAGTAAGCTTTGTATGTTCTTTATTGCGAAGGCTTGGATTCCTTATTGACACATAGATTGAAGTTCTTAACTGTCAAGACTAAGAGGCAATTGAAGGAATAACTTGGTGAAATGCTCTAGGTAAGAGACAAAAATTTGCTCATTTTTTAGATTTTGGTGCCTAGCACAGTGCCTTGAACTAGAGAAAGTACACACACACACACATACACAAACACACACACACATATGGATAAAAAAGAGAAAAGAGGGAGACTGGGTGCAGTGGCTCATGCCTGTAATCCCAGCACTTTGGAGGCTGAAGAAGGGCAGATCCCCTGAAGTCAGGAGTTCAAGACCAGCCTGGCCAACATGGTGAAATCCTGTCTCTATTAAAAGTACAAAAATTAGCCAGGTATGGTAGCATGCATCTGTAATCCCAGCTACTCGAGAGGCTGAGGGAGGAGAATAGCTTGAACCTGGGAGGCGGAGGTTGCAGTGAGCTGAGATGATGCCACTGCCTTCCAGCCTGTGCGACAGACAGAGACTCCATCTCAAAACAAAACAAAACAAAAAAACAAAACAAAAACCCAAAGAGAGAGTGAAAGGAGGGCATGAGAAAGGAAGATTGAATGAAAATGTCAAGGAAATTCTTCTTTAAGAGAGTTGATGAAGCAAGCATGAACTTTAGACCACCTTTGGATGGATTTGCTCCCATTTAATCAAAAAATCATATTAATAAAATCACAAACATACAGGAATTAGTATAAAATCTGTATTTATTTGTAAGGAGAAAGAGAATAGGAGAAATCACGCAAACAAACTAGGAGAGAGAGGCTAAATTACATAAAACTTAAAAAGGGGGATGGCTAAAGAATAAGAAAAAGAAAATAAAAAAGAGAACAACCAGAAAGAAAAAGGCTCAGAGAGGCTAGACAGAAAGAAAGAAAAACAAAAGGAAAATAAAAGAAAAGTCAAACTTTTAGTTTAGCTTTACTTTCTTTCTATATGATTAGTAAATCGACGAGGGAGATGGAACCTTACAGCAGGAAGAGAGAGGAGAAAATGGCTGCTTTTCAAACACTTGACTTAACCACGCCTGGTCTCTAGCTGGCAGCCTCTGCATATTCCCCTGACAGCACCTGGAGAAGGTTCCTGTAGAACACCGAAGGGGTAGTGGGAAAGTATGACATGTGGCACCAGGGCAAGATCTGATCCTTGACAAATGAAATCTGTCAGCCATCTCCTCAAAGGCTGCCACCTTTCATATCCCTGCTTGGCTGAGCTAGCTTTATATAGAGACTTATTGTATTATTCAGCTGGTTTGATTTTCCTTTTTATGACAACCCTCCCCTGGAGACCATCCATCTCTTTACAATCCTGGAGAATGACTCTAACTGAATGATATTTCAATGTAATTTATAACTCTCTACTGTAAACACAAATGCAGGTTGTTTCTTAGCACTGGAAACAATGCTAGTGGCCAGTCTTGAACCTTTATTATTTGAATGAAGTTAGTACCAAAATGGTTAAAGAATTTAGATAGGAAAATTTAATAGAGCTACAAGAAAGAAGAAACAAATGTAAAACAAATAAACAAACACTCTGAAAAAAAAAAAAAAAGGAAAGAATGAGTTTTAGCTTTCTACCATTATTAGTTAATTTTGTGTTGTTGAACTTCACAGGCAGTTATGAAGATTGTGTAAATAATTCATGATAAAGACTTACTAACAAAGTTGTAGGAAATAGTACCCAGTACTATTTCCAGCATAATTCTAAAGATACAAGAAACCTTAAGATGTACCTATTCCATTGGAAGATCTAAACTCTTAATATGTTTATTCTCCCTAAATTTATTATAGATTCACAACAGTTCCAATCAAAATAGCAGTAGACGTTTTGTTATTTTTTGTTGTTGTTTGTGGAAATTGAGGAGAAGGTTCCTACGGAAATGCACAGGATAACCAAGGTAATCTTGAAGGACACCAAGGTCAAGGGCTTACAGCACCTGATTTCAAGACCTACTAAAAAGGTCAGTAATTAAGAAAGTGTGGGCTGGGCGTGGTGGCTCATGCCTGTAATCCCAGCACATACACACGCGCACACACACAGTGACTTTCATGCTCTTTGGGAGGCCAAAGCAGCCAGATCACAATGTCAGGAGATCGAGACCATCCTGGCCAACATGGTGAAACCCTGTCTCTACTAAAAATACAAAAATTAGCCGGGTGGGGTAGTGGGTGCCTACTCAGGAGGCTGAGGCAGGAGAATTGCTTGAACCAGGAGGCGGAGGTTGCACTGAGCCACTGCTTACCTGTGAAGATGTCTACTTAACATTTACCTCTGTTAAAAAAATGTTATTCCTGGTGTTGGCCTCTGTTTCATTGTACTCTAACTGATAAAAATTTATTTCACATTATGTAGACCAATTTGAAAATTTTCTTATGAATATATTTATCAAAAAATTATATTCATATTAAATATAATATAATATTAATCAAGACAATTATAAATAGATATTTTTGGGTATAGGATGCTGTAATCTGAAAATAATATTTTACATGAATAATTTATAATGATTTTATATGTATGTTTTATTGTAAAGTTTGACTGGTTAAAAATAAAATAATTTTAAGACTAAGCAATTATATTAAGAAAAGTTTTTGAAGCTAGGGAAAAGAAATAAGAACTCAAGTAGAAAAAATTGAATATAAAATTTCTGGTAAAGAAATTTTTTTGTGAATGTATAGAATGATTAATAATGGTTATCAACTTGCCATAGGAATTTCATTTCATTGAATATACTTTATAGGAATGATTTAAATGTCTTATTAAAAATGTTAGTATTTACAGTGTGCCAAGTTTTATAACATTTGCAACTACCTGCTCTTAAAATGAAATGTGATTTGTCAATTTAAATATATGAAAAGGAGTGAAGTTTTCAGAATTCATTTGGAAATACACAAACAAAAATGTTGAAGACCGCTGTCTAAGAACATAAAAGTAGCTATCTAGAAACCATCCACATGTGGACGAGCACAGAATTCCTGCTGTCCTCCAAAGTTGTTCCAGGCCTCCTCTGAAACTCTCAGGATGAAGTTCACATAGGAACACGATATGGCCTCAATGATTTTTGCAGCCTTATTTCCTGGGTTCTATTTTCCATACTCACGTAGAAGGATCCCCAAAGACAGAACACAGGGTACTTTTCTGAAAGACCCCAGCCTATTTCCTAGAAGGCTTACTGTTTCTGCCTTGAATTCACTCTCTACACACCAAATGAACAAGCTAACAATTCCTGCTCCTGAAAATTCAGCTCAGCATCATCGCCTCCTCTGGAAACACTCCTAGGTGATTGCGTACAGATTTGTATTTTTTTGGGATTAGAACTTTTGCTGAGTTAAGTATTTGTCTTCACCAATGTCAAAATTTATGTACTCCTTCGGGGGCGGGGCTTTTCTGATTTTGTTCTGTTTTTTGTTTTTGTTTTTCCGCTTTGTTTCCCTCTTTAAAATTTGAGGGTTTAAACGCTATTTTATAACACACAAATGATTGTAGAACGATTGAATTTAATAATAAACACACATTGAATCTACTTTTCTTTTTCCATAGAGCAAGTTCATGCATTTGAAATTACTGAAAAGGCATATCTTAATGAATTCAAAGTTTAAACCTGATAATATTTGAAAAGTAAATTTCTGTTTTATTTTCAAAATATTAAATTATTTAAGAGATACTGGCTACATAGAATGCCAGAGAGACTTACAGTATTAAAAAGATAATTCTGTAATTATAGATATTATACTTTGATTTTCATAGTAAATAAGTCTTCCTAAAGGCAGCACTCTCTAAGTATTTTGAGAGAGCTTCTGCAAACCTGCTATTAATTTTCTGTGGTAGAGTATCTGCTCTAATTATTAGAATTCACAGTATTGTGCTGTCTTAAATATCCTATTTGGAAAATCTATAATGAAATGATTTGATTTGCTCATGATGGCTAAAAAGATTAAGATGAGTAAGCAGTAAACTCTAGAAAACCTTTAAAAAAAAAAAATCCTTATCCTGCAATCCACCTCTAGTGCCAGATTTAGGACTGAATGGCTGATAGAATGGATGACTGATTGGCAAAGAGAAATATGCCTGGCTGCCAAGCTAACGGAGGAGACTTATTCACTTGCTCAATCCCTCCCTGGCTCAGGGGTTCACTGGCTGACTGACTAGAGCTGCCTGGCAGACTGGCTAGTTAACTCGCTAACTGACTGGTTGGCTAGCTGCACGGATGGTTTCCTGACTGGCTAAGTGTCCGATGAAAGGGATGACAAGTTGCACAGCTGCCTGCTACACTAGCTCAGAGGTCAGTTGGCTGATGGTCTGACTGACAGTTTACCAGACTAAATTAATAACCCATGTGCAAGATCACACACATTCTGGAGGTGTTCTCAACTGCATACTCACACTCACTCAGGCTGCAAGATTATGCAAATATCCAGACCATATTTGTGTAGCCTGGGACTGCATAAAATTCACAGCTCCATTTGAGATGACTTTTTATATCTGAGAAACTCAAAATTCCTGATGTTTAATATTCTACACCCAGAGACCATTCAGAAAGAATTGGGGCTCTGTCTATGGATGGTTTATGTGCTAGGGCAAAAGTAAAAATGACTGCATAGGGTGTTTGCTTAAATCTGAAAGAAGCCAGTCATAGGTGGTGAGGGTGTAGATGATCAGTAGCTGTTTCGTAAGAGTTAGTAACTTTCCTTCCCATGTTAGAGAAATGGGTAATAAATTTTCCTGTGATGACACAGATTCATATAATCAGACCCACTACATCTCTCAGGGAGTCAATCTTATAAAGAAAAATAAGTATTCCAGGCACAGTGGCTCACGCCTGTAATCCCAGCACTTTGGGAGGCTGAGGCGGGCAGATCACCTGAAGTCGGGAGTTCGAGACCAACCTGACCAACATGGAGAAACCCTGTCTCTACTAAAAGTACAAAATTAGCCAGGCGTGGTGGCGCATGCCTGTAATCCCAGCTACTCAGGAGGCTGAGAGAGGAGAATTGCGTGAACCCGGGAGGCAGAGGCTGTGGTGAGCCGAGATCGCGCCATTGCGCTCCATCCTGGGCAATAAGAGCAAAACTCCATCACACACACACAATTAAAAACAGTTCAACCAGTATTCATCTATCCATTAAGGAACTGCTCCCCTTTTTCCTGTGTTCTAATGAGATGATCCATCAAAGTGCCTTGTTCACCTACCAACCTGGTGGATTTGGTCCAAATCCTCTTTCCAAAGAGTTAACAGAGGGATTTAACAATATGGATTATGTCATGTTCTTAGAGGGGAATTCCCTAGTTGTAAGGACCATTTTGGTCAAGTTTTTGAAGGCTCTTTTTTCAGAACTAAGAAGTTTCCAAGTAGAAAATAAAAAGAAAGAAGAACTGAGACAAAGAGGTAAGAGAAACAAAACATAGAAAAGAGAAGAGAAGATAGTAAAAGGGGGGACTCTCAATTGCCCAACTTCAGAACTTCTATTCAGACACATCAAAACTGGACACTGGACTTTCCAATATTGTGATTCAACAAAGTCCCTCTCATCCTGAGCTAATTTTGAGTTCTCTCACGTGTAATAAAAATGTTCAGAATAATATAGAGCCACAGTTTCACTAAATTATGTTGATAGATTGATTCATTATTTTATTAAACATTTGTTTAAAACTTACACGATGGAGGTGATACAATGGTATGTAAATTATATTAATGTGAAGCAATATAAAGAAAAATATCACTACCTAAAATATACAAATTTATAAAATTTAAAAAATCACTATCGCAAAATAATTATCACTAACAGAGCATGTCAAAAATAGAAGGACTTTGACAGGTACGTGTGGGTAATAAGAAAGTTTATGATTAAAATATTTCCAATAAATACTATTTCTCTCTTTTTTGACGGTGATAACCTTTATTTTTTCATGAGTAAATGAACATGTCTTGAGTTTAATCAGCATAACAAAAATAACCGATTTTGCATGTATGTGTACCATTACTAAAAATGTCTTCTTACCTGGCCTTTATCTGCTTCGTAAGTGCCTCTTACTCATTAAAGTCCATCAAAATAGCTTCAAACTCTGTTATTTTATCTAAGAATTTCTCTCTCCATGTGTATCTCAGGTTACCATGTGTTCTTTCTTTAGTGTTTCTGACTCACTAATATGTGTTTAAGTTAATCATAATTTCACATAATAATTATTGTACATATTTTTCTATGTGCTGTGAGTTTGTCCAGGATGGAAAACACTTATTTTACATCTTATGTCTCTCAAAGATTTGTCTGTTATTTAATTTATATCAAGTGACCAATAAATGCTAATTATAAAATTGAATAAATAAAATATGAGATATTTAGCCTCACTCCTTAAATGATTTTTTTTTCTTTGCAAGTATAAGCAAAAGCAAATTTAGCTAATGATAAATATCTATGTAATTCATAATAAGCATTAACTTTTTGCATTTCTCATCTCTTATTTTCTTTTTGAGTTGAAAGATTCCCTGGGAATAAAGTTTAAAACTCTTATGATTCTATTAGTGTGGACAGCTGGCATTTTATAATATTTAATTATCAAATAATCTTTCAGAGCCCTTAAGTTATGTGAACTCATGAAGGATGTAGAAAATCATACATAATCATATTTTGTAATCAACCAAAAAGAAATTGTCAGCCGGGCCCGGTGGCTCAAGCCTGTAATCCCAGCACTTTGGGAGGCCGAGACGGGCGGATCACGAGGTCAGGAGATCGAGACCATCCTGGCTAACACGGTGAAACCCCGTCTCTACTAAAAATACAAAAAAAAAAAACTAGCCGGGCGAGGTGGCGGCGCCTGTAGTCCCAGCTACTCGGGAGGCTGAGGCAGGAGAATGGCGTGAACCCGGGAGGCAGAGCCTGCAGTGAGCTGAGATCTGGCCACTGCACTCCAGCCTGGGCAACAGAGCGAGACTCCGTCTCAAAAAAAAAAAAAAAAAAAAAAAGAAATTGTCAGTATTCATTGTAAAACATTTGTAACTAAGTTGTTAGTTTATGAGGGTTAAATTAGGCCAAATACTTCACTCCATGTGTCTCAGAATTTCTGTGTATTAAATTAAGATGACCTAAATTCACTTAAGGTCCATACATCTACTAATGACCCCAAAGCCAAGTCATGCCATGACATTTCTGCTAGTCATGCCAAGCCATTTCTCTCGTGTTTATTTTGTAAAATGTGGATAATAAGGAGGATCCCATAGGATTTTTCGAAGAATGAAATAGATATGCCTGCATGTATGTGTAGATAGATAAATATAGATACATAGATATATAAATATTTTATCCTAAAATTTCTCTGTCTCTCTATATATGATGCATATCATACATGATATATATGAAACTTAGAACAAGTTCTGGCCTTGGTAACTTCTGTATATTGTTTTCTGTCTACTCATAGCGATGATAATAACTCCTGTTTTAGCTTCATTAGTCAGAAACTAGAACTGGATGAAAAGGGACTACAATTCAAGGAAGCAGAACAACAAAAATAATAAATCAGAGAAGGCGAGACAGCCAATATATCATGGGATCGTTTTCTGAGAATCTGCTTAAGCATTGCATTTAGTAGTCCTTTCAGGATAAGGCATGAGAAAAATATATATGAGCCGGCTTTATCCCTCACATGTCAAACATTAAGGCCCCATGGCATTAACTTTACTGTACTTCTGAGTTGTGTTTGAGCATGAAGGGAGTCTCATACTCAGCATTAATAGTATAATCCTGGGGCAAGAAGGCAAGATGTGTGTTACCCATTTAAAATACTAAAAGCATATTACTCATACAAAAGATGCAACAAATGCATAATTAGAGCACCAGAAGAACAAACAGAAAACTGATAAAGAAATATTTCAGGTAATAATGACTAAAAACTTTCCAAAATTTATTATAGTCACAAAACTGTGGATTTAGAAAGCTTAGAACTCACAAAGCAGAAGAAGCAAAAACTATAACTGAGTGTAGCATAGTTAAACTGTAGAAAAACAAAGACAAGTAAAACATCTTGAAGGAAACCAGAGCAGGGTGGGAGAACTCCCTGCATATAGAGGAGCAAGGATAAGAATTTCACAGTGATTTTCTAACCAGAAACCATGGAAGCAAGATGCCATCTGACTGAAATGCAAACTATCAGAATTCACACAAAGGGAAACAGACAACTTGCAAATCCCTACATCTATTAAAGAAGAGTATTCAATAATTAATAGCTTTCTGAGAAGCAAACCATCTTGGGCACTGGTGATTATATCTCACGTTTAAGTAAGATAATACCAATTTTCTACAATATTTTACAGAAATACAGGCAAAAGCAAAACTTTCCAAATAATTCTATGAGGGCAGACTTAATCATAGCAAACCAGACTGACATTATAGAGAAAGCAAAACATTATGAACACATTATAAGAAGGAAAAATATTCTACAGGTTGATATGTCTTGAACATAGTCATAAAAATCCTCAAGAAATGTTAGCAAATTGAATTTAAAAATAGATATACAGCATTTTATAACATAACCAGTTTTGATTTACTCCAAGAACACAGGATTTCTCAACATTTATAAGACATACAATGTATCTACCATATTAACAAACTAAAAGTGAAAAAGGTTGTATAAACAGAAAAAGCAAGGGACAAAAGTCCAACAAATATGTATGATTTAAAAAAAAAAATCTTAGCAAATTCAGAATGGTGAAGAACTTTCTCAACTTGCTATAGAACATCTGCAAATAACATACATAAAACATCATATTTAAGGTTAAAATACTGGATGCTGTTGTCCGGAAAGCAAGAGTACAAGTAAAGCAAATTTTTTTTTTTGAGATGGAGTCTCGCTCTGTCAGTAGGCTGGAGTGCAGTGGCGCGTTCTCGGCTCACTGCAACCTCTGCCTCCAGGTTCAAGCGATTCTCCTGCCTCAGCCTCCCTAGTAAGTGGGACTACAGGCATGTGCCACCATTCCCGGCTAATTTTTGTATTTTTAGTAGAGACGGGGTTTCACCATGTTGTCCAGGATGGTCTCAATCTCTTGACCTCGTGATCTGCCGGCCTCAGCCTCCCAAAGTGCTGGGATTACAGATGTGAGCCACTGAGCCCAGCCAAAAATGAAAATGTACACAGATTGGACATAAAGATCTCTCCTTGCAGATGGCACAATTGTCAAGTGGATACAGGAGTCAACTGAAATTCGACCAAAGTTGAAAAAATAACAAAACAAGGTGTGCTGCATTATAACACAAAATATAAAATAAATATTCATGAGGCCATACTTATATAAATATGATTGAATAAATAAGGAGAATTCTCTTTACAGGATTATTCAAAAGATTTTAAATTATAGTCTGTCAATAAGAGGTAGACCATAATTGCCATTCCTTAGGTGTAGACTACACATGGTGATTGTCTTTCTGGACAATGTGGTATAGAAAGGGAGCACAAAAGAGAAAAAATTCATAGTGAAACAACCTGATAAATACTTTCTCAAGCCAGCTGACCAAGGTTAACATTAACAGTGATTATACTGATTGCATGTACTTTTATAAGAAGAGATATAAACAGCACTTTCTCATTTCTACTGTCTTCCTCCCAAAAAACCTTACCCCAGGTTAATCATGAGAAAACCATGAGATAAAAATACCAACTAAAAGGCATTCTATAAGATAGTTGCCCAGTAATCCTCAAAAATGTCAAGGTCTTCAAAAATAAGGAAAGTGTGAGAAACTTTCATAACTAATAAGAACCTCAGAAGATACAACTACTAAATGTAATGTATTCTAGAGGAGCTTCAGCATATAAAATGAACATTAGGGAAAACCTGGGGAATTACAAATAAACTATGGACTGAAGTTGACAATAATGTATCAAGATCAGTTTTATTAATTGTGATCAGTATACCAGGATAAGGTTTTAAAAACAGATCAGGGCGCAGTGGCTCATGGCTATAATCCCAGCTCCTGAGGCGGCTGAGGAGAGAGGCATGTTTGAGGCCAGGAGTTTGAGACCATGCGGGACAACAAAATGAGATTTATTCTATTTTTTAAAAAATGGGTAAAAAATTAGCCAGGCATGGTGGAGCCTGCTTATGGCTCCAGCTGCTTGAGAGTCTTTGGTGGGAGGATTTCCTGAACTTGGGAGTTCAAGGATGCAGTGAGCTATGATTTTGTCACCGCACTCCAGCGTGGGCAATAGAGCTTGACCTTCTCTATTAAGGAAGAAGAAGAAGGGGAAAGGGAACGCAAACGGGAAGGGGAAGGAGAAGGAGGGGGAGGGGGAGGAGAAAAATTGGGTGTAAAGTATACAGAAAGTCTCACTACTATCTTTATAATCATTTCATAAATCTAAAATAGCTGTAAAATTATGTATATTTATCTATCATTTATCTAGAGAGAGAGTGTGTGTTCACATTAGAGCGCTACTCAGTTGAATGTGTAAGTTATGATTTGGGGGAATGAGAAGAACATAACAAGAAAGATATTTGGAAGCATTCTGAAGCAAAGATCTGTCTTAGGAACTGAAAAACATTTGGTATACGTGGAGAAGAAAACTTGAGAAAGTATGTGGTAAAATACGAATCTAATAATCCAGAGAAGGGCTATTTCATTAAGGGTTTCATAAGCTGTTTTAAAAGGTTTAGTCTCTACATTTAGGATAATGGGAAATCTTCCATGAATTGGAAGCCAGTAATCAACTTGATAGTATTTTTGTGTTGGTAGGATAATTCTGATCTAAAGGACCTGAGGGAGGTAAGACCAGGGTATAAGATAGTTCAGGCTAACTGTAATGGAGTCCGAGATACATAAAATGGCAATGGGGATGTTAAAGAGTAGATACAGAAGGAAAATGATCTGTGATACTTCTGAAATATTGAAGTTGAGAAAGGAGAAATTTGAAAAATCATAGATAATCCCTTTTTCTTTCAAGCAACTAGGTTCAAACCTAGGCTTTTAGAATTCAAAACCATTGCTATCTTACTCTTGCTGCTATGTCATTGTGATGAGAATATCTAATCCATGTTCCTCTCTTTATAACCATTCTAACATATGGTTTATGTGTGTGGTGGGGAAGGTGATGGGAAGTAGGAGGTGGACTATGTTTATTTATAGATTTGCAGAGTATCAAATTTCTCTGTTTCATAGTACCAAGGAGATTTTAAAACTAACTGGCTCACACACAGGGTTTTCCCAAAAGAATTTCAGCCACCATTTGTGGAATGTGTTCAAAGTGACAGGCAAAGCATTGGAAAACAGGTTCACATTTAATCTTCTAAATGACTTCATAAAAATATACTTGCATTCCCATTTTTTAAGATGAAGAAAACAAGTGTGTAATAGGATAAATAAATTGCTAAGGAACTGAAGTTATTAAGTGTGACAGAATTCTGATTTAAGACTACATTTGCCTAATTCTGAATCCTGTTCTTTTATAAAACATCACATCAACTTCCAGTAATAAAAGCACTCTATGCTATTACAGGAACAGGAAATTCAAAGGAAAGGAGTTGGCCCCCTATAAAACCCACCTTTGAAATTTTCAAGTAGCTATATTTATGGGGAGAGTTGAAAAAGAACTAGTGAATAAAGTCTCTTTTTCACTGTCTTAAATGATAGTTTCTCAAGGCTTGTTCCTTCAAAAGGCTTGAGTCATTTCTGTTTGACCGGGTCTTGGCGGAAGGAATGAAGGAGCTTCATGATGACACAGTTCAAGAATTACTACATAAATCAGGCAGCATGAATGATCCCATTATCTGGTCATGGATCCCTGGCTGCAAGGAGCTTTTGCTAAAGGTAAATCCACAGATACATCAACATAGGGAGGAACTTCTAAAAGTCAATGCCTGATTCCAATATTAGATGATGGGATGTGTGCGGTGACACAGGACAGATTGAAATCTTTTGTGGTGCAAATTTATCACTTTGGATATGACTTTTTATGCTCTGATATAAAAGTGACAACAGAATGTCACAAAGTAGGTAGGGATGAGAAGTCCAAGTAATATTATAAAGAGTATACTCAATGGCCAAGAAACACATCTGCTCAGGTCTCTGGGCCAATGAAATAAAACAGAACACCACACAGTTTGTTAGGTACCTGGATTCATGAAATAGACCCCTCATATCTGGCATAGACCACAGATTTAATAATTCTTATAATGCAAATTAATTTACGTTTCAGAGAATGTATTTGTTTTCATCACTGAAATGTGGATATCAAGATTTGATTTATCTAAAATAATTTTTGAATTAAATCAATTAGGTCTGGCATGAGACATACTGACATACAAATAGAAATATTAGCGAAACATTGAGAAGAACACATGATGACTCATGCATTGTGCTAAATGCTTTATAGGAGTTACCATAATAAAAAAATCATTGAAACTTCCCAAAGTAGGAACATTTGTTATCCCCATGCAACTGATGAATCATGAATGTCTGATACAGATCAGAGCTCAATTAGTCTCATTCCAAAATCTTTAATTAAAACATAGAAGATAATATATATTTATGGTATTTTATATGTCAAAGACCATTTGCCATGTCTTCTAGTTAGGCTATTTCTAATA
Organism: Rhinopithecus roxellana; assembly: GCF_007565055.1. Taxonomy (NCBI): domain Eukaryota; kingdom Metazoa; phylum Chordata; class Mammalia; order Primates; family Cercopithecidae; genus Rhinopithecus; species Rhinopithecus roxellana. The sequence goes on along the minus strand of NC_044568.1, from coordinate 36,185,966 downwards.
CTCTTCAGATTTTTGTACACTTGGATCATAATCTTCTGTTTACTGGGTAACAGGGTTATGCTCATGAGGAATAACTATCACATATTAAGTAGCAAAACTAGTTTTAAAATTATTACTATTATTTCAAAGTCTATGCTCTTTCTCACTATGTTACAGTAAATGAGAAACTTTTCAAGCTAGATACTTGATCAAACCTGTTTATGCTACTTTCTTCTCATTATTTTGTCTTTTCAAATGGAAAAAAAAAGAGGGAAAAGATACATTTTTAAATCTCTTATTTGTATTTGTATCAATATATACAAAATGCCTTACATTTTGTAAGTAATACTAAGTGAGGACACTCACTATTGATTAAATGAATAAACATGTAATAGATTTGTATATGAGTCCATGATTCAGAAAGTTTCATTTACTATGGAGACTCATGAACTCCCTGTATTAGTCTGTTTTCAAGGTGCTGATGAAGACATACCCAAGGCTGGGCAATTTACAAAAGTAAGAGGTTTAATTGGACTTACAGTTCCACATAGCTGGGGAAGCCTCATAATCATGGTGGAAAGCAAGGAGGAGCAAGTCGCGTCTTACAAAGATGGCAGCAGGCAAAGAGAATGATGAAGACACAAAAGAAGAAACCCCTGATAAAACCATCAGATCTGTGAGACTTACTCACAATCACAAAACAGTATGAGAGAAACTGTCCCCATGATTCACTTATCTCCCATCAGGTCCCTGCCACAACACGTGGAAATTATGAGAGTACCTAATTCAAGATGAGATTTGGGTGGGGACACAGAGCCAAACCATATCACAACCTCGTAAAGAGTGAACTTTGGCTTTGGGAGGCCAAGGTGGGTGGATTGCCTGAGGTCAGGAGTTCGAGACCAGCCTGGCCAACATGGGGAAACTCAGTCTCTGCTAAAAATACAAAAATATTAGCCAGGTGTGGTGACGTGCACCTGTAATCCCAGTTACTGGGGAGGCTGAGGCAGGGGAACCGCATGAACCAGGGAGGTGGAGGTTGCAGTGAGCCAAGATTGCACCAGCCTGGGCGACAGAGTGAGACTCCATCTGAAAAAAGAAGAGTGAACATTGGGGTTCAGGTAATTTCCCTTTTCTTCTGCTTCTATAGAGCTAAGTTTCAAAAAATGGAAGTCCTGACAACCTAAATGTCCATCAACCCATGAGTGGATAAAGAAAATGTGATATATATACGCCATTAAATACTACTCAGTCATAAAAACGGAATGAAATAATGGCATTAACAGCAACTTGGATGAAGTTGGAGATCATTATTCCAAGTGAAGTAACTCAGGAATGGAAAATTGAATATCATACGTTTTCACTTATAATTGGGAGCTAAGCTATGAGGATGTAAAGGCATAAGAATAATACAACGGACTTTGGAGACTCCAGGTGAAGGGTGGGAGGGTGGTGATGGATAAAAGACTACACATTGAGTACAGTGTATACTGCTGAAGTGATGGGTGCACCAAAATCACAGAAATTACCACTGAAGAACTTATCCATGTAATAAAAAACCACCTGTTCCCAAAAACTATTGAAATAGAATCAAGTAGGCACTCTAGAACTGTAAATATTATATATTATAATATGTATCAATATATTATATATTTTATGTTATGTTGTATATATTATATTTATATAAATAATGTATATAGACATGAAATATAAATACATGTAATATATTTTTATTATTATATATTTATATATAGAGACATGAAATATAGATATTTAAGGTTTTTTTTAAGTTAAAATCAGGGCACACAATTTTGACTTTCTTTCTTAGGAAGTGTTATTGGAACTAGTGGGGACTCAGACAGCACTGTCAGATTGTGATAGCTAAGATGCACCTTGGGACTGGATTGCCTAGCTTCAGATTTGCCATTATAAATTGTAACTTTGGGCAAGATATTTAAACTCTCTGTATCTCAGCTTCTTTCTTTGTAAACTGAATTTGACTGTAACATCTAACCCAAAGGGTAAATTTGGTATATGTAAAGCACTTAGAAGAATTTCTAGCTCAGTATAAGTACTCAATAATTGTTATCCATTTCATGTCATACATACATGTATAAAAACACATGCATATACATTCTCTGCAATTTATTTAGATACTGTGTGAAATTTGCAAAAAGTTCTTTGTATGTATATGGTACTTATATATGTGTGCATGCACACATATATAAACACATACACAAATATGTGTTTGTGGTGATTTTTTTTCTGGATCATAAAGTATGTCTTTTACATATTTTTTCATTTAATATCGAATTTTAATTTCATATATGTGACTGTATGCAGATAAAATGGATAAATAATTAATATCATTTACTTTATAATTACACCAAAGATAAATATTTTTTTTGCTGAGGGTTTGTTAATTACCCAGCCTTGCCAAAGCACACGTGTAATGAACAGCACTAGTACTATATTTAAATCCAATCTATGCAAATCCAGTACAGTGCTTCAAAATATTACTGTTTATTATTTAATCAAATGCACACTCCACAGTTAATTTATGGATTATCCTAATGATAAAAATCTTGTTTACCTTCAACTACTTCCTATCACAAGCTTGCCAAAGATGATAATGTGGTTTATGAAGAGAAGGCATCACAAATACATCAAATGTTTGTAACTAGTATGAGAGAATTACTTCACTGTACAGAGAAACATCTAAGTTGAAATTCCACCTCACATAATTTGTAAGAATAATTCTCTTGGAATATTCTTATACGTGAATTCTTATAGTTATCTGTGACAATGTTGCATAGATGATATATTGGGGATGTGCTTTTCTTAGTCAAGGCCATATAAGTACAAATGGTCACTGCTTTTTCAAATGGCAACAGTGGCTTGCCATCTAAGCAGCACTCAGAGGCTTTTCATTCCTACGTTTTCCTTGTTTTATAGCATACATAAATTACAATGCACTTTGATCTCCCTCTGTTCTGTAGATTTTTATTTCTTTGAGTGTACTTACTTTTATATAATTGTCATACATTTGTATTCCCTTATGTGACTTACCAATTGATATAATGTATCTATTTTACTTAATTTCCTGTCATTTACTTGACTTGCAGCAAAACCTTGTAAAATTCAAGTTGTTAATAATTTGCAGTTTTAACAAATAGCTTGTCCCAACTTGTCATTTGCCTATTATATTTGTCTCTGTTTTTCTTTTTCCAACACAAATCCTCAGTTTCAATGGAGTCTAATCCATCATTTTTTTCTTACACAGTTTATATTTTCCAAGAATTAATATAAGACATTTTAGCTCAAAGAAGAATGGTATACTATCATTTCCTCTATCATCTCTTTATAATTCTAAATTTTATATGTAAATATGCCAACCTTTATGATTTATTTTTTATATTTGGAAGTTTTTATGTTATTATTTTCCATAAATGAAGGTTCTGTCAACGTATTCATAAACTAATCTGTTCTTTCATACATGAGCTGGATGTATATTTATTATAAACTAAGTTTTTACACATGGAAAGATGCAGTTCTGGGTCTCCTGTTCATTTATTTGTCTTGTCAGTGAAAGTAAATAGTTTTAATTATACTTTTGGATAATATTTTAAAACTAATAGAATAAATCTTCTATGTTTACTCATGATTTTTATGATTACCTTGAGCTTTCATAAGCCTTTATAAACACAGGTTTTCCAGAGAAATGCAGTAGAAATTTTACTGGATTTCCAAATATTTATAATTTCATGAAGGATAACTGGCATTTGTATAATATTAAATGATTATATTCATCAATATGTTACATATTTTTATTTTTGTTTCGTTTTGTTATTAAATCCTTCCAGTTTCTCAGTTTTGTAAGTTTTTTTTTGTACTTTTATTTTAGGTGCAGGGGTACATGTGTGTGTTTGTTATATACATAAATTGTGTGTCACAGGATACATAAATTGTGTGTCACAGGGGTTTGGTGTACAAATCATTTTGTCGCCCAGTGAATAAGCATAATAGCAAATAGGTAGTTTTTCTTTTTTTTTTTTGAGACGGAGTCTCGCTCTGTTGCCCAGGCGGGAGTGCAGTGGCCCGATCTCAGCTCACTGCAAGCTCCGCCTCCCGGGTTTACGCCATTCTCCTGCCTCAGCCTCCCGAGTAGCTGGGACTACAGGTGCCCGCCACCTCGCCCGGCTAGTTTTTTGTATTTTTTAGTAGAGACGGGGTTTCACCGTGTTCGCCAGGATGGTCTTGATCTCCTGACCTCGTGATCCACCCGTCTGGGCCTCCCAAAGTGCTGGGATTACAGGCTTGAGCCACCGCGCCCCACCGCAAATAGGTAGTTTTTCTAACCTTTCTCTCCTCCCACCCTCTCCACTCAAAGTAGGCCTCCGTATCTTTTGTTCCCTTCTTTGTGTCCATGTGTTCTCACTTTTTAGCTCCCACTTCTAATTTAGAACGTGGTATTTGGTTTTCTTTTCCTGTGGCTAGGTGGTTTAGGATAATAGATTTCTGTTTTAAGTTCCTGGAGAAATTGTCAAATTGTTTTCCACAAGGGCTGAGCTAACTTACATTCCCACCAACAGTGTATAGCATTCCTTCTTCTCTGCAACCTTGCCAGCATCTGTTATTTTTTGACTTTTTGTTAGTGGCCATTATGGCTGGAGTGGAATGGTATTTCATTGTGGTTTTGAGTTGCATTTCTCTAGTAATGTTAAGCAGTTTTTGTATAACTTCTTAGCCACATGGATGTCTCCTTTTGCAAGGTGTTCATGTCCTTTGCTCACTTTTTAAAGTGTGTGTGTGTGTGTTCCTTATTAGGTTAACTTCCTAATTAGAGTCAGTATACTAGACTTTTGTTGGATGCATATTTTGTAAACATCTTCTCTCATTCTGTAGGTTGTCTGTTTATTCTGTTTATAGTTTCTTTTGCTCTGCAGAAGCACTTAAGTTTAATTAGGTCCCATTTGTCTGTTTTTGTTTGTGTTGCAATTGCTTTTGACATCTTTGTCATAAAATCTTTGACAGAGCCTATGTCTAGAATGTTATTTCCTAGGGTATCTTCCAGGGTTTTTATAGTTTTAGATTTTACATTTAAGACTTTAATCCATCTTGAATTAATTTTTTTGTATATGATGTAACAAAGGGGTCCAGTTTCAATCTTCTGCATATAGCAAGCCAGTTATCCCAGCACCATTTATTAAATAGGGAGTCCTTTCCTGTTTGCTTATTTTTGTCAACTTTGTTGAAGATTGTAGGTGTGTGTCATTATTTCTGGGCTCTCTATTCTATTCCAATGGTCTATGTGTCTGTTTTTGTACCAGTACCATACTGCTTTGGTTACCGTAGACTTGTAGTATAGTCAGAAGTTGGGTAACATGGTAGTATAGTTAGAAGTTGGGTAACATGATGGCTTCAGCTTTGTTCTTTTTGCTTAAGATTGCCTTTGTTCTTCAGGCTCTTTTTTTGTTCCATATTAATTTTAAAATCGTTTTTTCTAGTTCTATGAAGAATGCCATTGGTAGTTGGATAGGAATAGCATTGAATCTGCAAATTGCTTTGGACAGTCTGGCCATTTTGACAATACTGTTTGTTCCTATTCATGAACATATAGTGTTTTTGCATTTGTTTGTCATCTTTGATTTCTTCGAGCAGTGTTTTGTAATTCTCATTTTACAGTTATTTCACCTCTCTGGTTAACTGTATTCTCAGGTATTTTAATCCTCTTCGTGGCTGTTGGGAATGGTATTGTGTTCTTGATTTGGCTCTCAGCCTGGATGTTGTTGGTGTATGGAAATGCTGCTAATTTTTGTACATTGGTTTCATAGCCTGACACTTTGCAAAAATAGTTAACCAGATCTAGTAGGAGCTTTGGGGCAGATACTGAAGCGTTTTTTAAGTGTAGAAACACACCTGCAAATGGAGATAGACTTCCTCTTTTCTTATTTTGATACCCTTTATTTCTTTCTCTTGTCTGATTGCTCTGGCTAGGACTTCCAGTACTATAATGCATAGTGCTGAGAGTGAGCATCCTTGTCTTGATCCAGTTCTCAAATGAAATGCTTTCAGCTTTTGCTCATTCCATGTGATGTTGGTCATGGGTTTGTCATAGATTGCACTTATCATTTTGCTGTATGTTCCTTCAATGCCTGTTTTATTGATGATTTTTAACATGAAGGAATGTTGAATTTTATCAAAAGTTTTTTTTTATCTGTTGATATGATCATGTGGGGTTTTTTTGTAATCTGAGTTCTGTGTATGTGATAAATCACATTTATTGATTTGCATATGTTGAACCAATCTTGCATCTCAGGGATAAAGCCTACTTGATTGTGACAGATTAGCTTTGTGATGTGCTGCTGGATTTTGTTTGCTTGTATTTTGTTGAAGATTTTTTTGCATCTATGTTCATCAAGGATATTGGCTAGAAGTTTTCTTGTTGTTGTTGTTGTTGTGTCTCTGCTAGGTTTTGGTGTCAGGATGATGCTGGCCTTGTAGAAAGAGTTCGAGAGGTGTTCCTGCTCCTCAATTGTTGGGAATAGTTTCAAGAGGGATAGTATCAGCTCTTCTTTATACATCTGGTGGAATTCAAATGTGAATCCATCTAATCCTGTACTTTTTCTGGTTGGCAGGCTTTTAAGTACGGATTCAATTTTGGAACTCATTATTTGTCTCTTTAGGGTTTCAATTTCTTCCTGGTTTAATATTTCCAGGAATGTATCCATTTATTTAGTTTTTCTAGTTTGTGTGCATAGAGGTGTTTTTAGTAGCCTCTAAGGGTTTTTTGGTATTTCTTTGGTGTCCATAGTGACATCCCCTTTGTCATTTCTGATTGTGTTTATTCAGATCGTCTCTCACTTTTCCTTTATTAATCTAGCTAGTGGTCTATCCATCTTATTTTTTCCTTCATTAAACCAACTTCTGTTTTTGTTGATCCATTTTTTGTGTCTCAATTTTCTTCAGTTGAGCTATTATTTTGGTTATTTATTTTCTTCTGCCAGCTTTGTGATTTGTTTGCTCTTCTCTTTCTAGTTCCTTGAGGTGTGATATTCAGTTGTTAATTTGAGATTTTTCAAACTTTTTGATGTGAGTGTTTAGTGCTATAAACTTCCTCCTAAACATTGTGTTAGCTGTGTCCCAGAGATTCTGGTACACTGTATGTTTGTTCTCATTGTTTTTAAAGAATTTCTTGATTTCTGCCTTAATTTCATTGTTTATCTGAAAGTCATTTAGGAGAAGATTATTTAACTTCCATGTGATTGTATAGTTTTGAGCAATTTTCTTAGTATTGATATCTGTTTGTATTGTGCTGTGGACCGAGAGTATGTTTGTTGCAATTTCATTTATTTATATTTTTACTTTGCTAAGGATTGTTTTATGGCAAATTGTGTGGTCAATTTTAGAATACATGCCATGCGTAGATGAGAATAATGTATATTCTATTGTTTTGGGGTGAAGAGTTCTGTAGATATCTATAAGGCCTATTTGGTAAAGTGTTGAGTTCAGGTCCTGAATATCTTTGTTCATTTTAGGCCTTGATGATTTATCTTATACTGTCAGTGGTTTGTCGAAGTCTCTCACTATTGTTGTGTGGTTATCTAAGTCTCTTCACAAGTCTATGAGAACTTGAATTATGGGTCTGGGTGCTCTTGTGTTGGATGCATATATATTTAGGATGGTTAGGTCTTCTTTCTGACATTTACTAGTGGGTAATGACTTTCTTTGTCTTTTTTGATTATTGTTGGTTTAATGTCTGTTTCACCTTAAGTTAGAATAGCAATCTAGTAGCAACCTTGTTTTTTTTTTTTTCTGTTTTTCATTTGTTTGGTAATTTTTTGTCCATTCCTTGACTTTGAACCTATGGATGCCATTGCATGTGAGATGGATCTCTTGAAGGTACCATACAGTTGGGTCTTGCGTCTTTATCCAACTTGCCACTCGTGCCTTTTAATTGGGTCATTAAACCATTTATATTCAAGTTAATATTGACATGTGCAGATTTGATCCTGTTATCATGTTATTAGCTGGTTATTATGCAGACTTGATTGTGCTGGTACTTTATATTATCAATATTCTATACACTTAAATGTGTGCCTTTTTTTTTTTTTTTTTTAAATGTAGTCTTGCTCTGTCACCCAGGCTGGAGTGCAGTGGCACAATCTTGGCTCACTGTAACCTGTGCCTCCTAGGTTCATGCCTCCCGAGTAGCTGAAATTACAGGTGCCTGCCACCACACCCAGCTAATTTTTTTATTTTTAGTAGAGATGGGGTTTCGCCATGTTGGCCAGGCTAGTCTTGAACTCCTGACCCCATGATCTGCTTGCCTCAGTCTCCCAGTGTGCTGGAATTACAGGCGTGAGCTACTGTGCCCGGCATTAAGTGTGTTTTTGTGGTGTACGGTAATGGTCTTTCACGTGCATATTCAGCATTCCCTGAAGTACCTCTTGTAAGACACGTCTGGTGGTGATGAATTTCTTTTAGCATTTGCTTATCCGAAAAGGATCTTCTTTCTCCTTGGGTGTTTTGCTGCATATGAAATTCTTTTTCAGAACTGTGTGGGTTTTTGTTTTTGTTTTTATTTTTTTCTGTAAGAATGTAGCACACATGCTGCATTCTCTTCTGGCTTGTAGGGTTTCTGCTGAATGACCCACTATTAGCCTAATGGGTTTTCCTTTGTAGGCCACCTGTCCTTTCTCTCTAGTGGCCTTTAATATTTTTTCTTTCATGTCGCCCTTGGAGAATCTGAGGATTATGCAAACATTCTCTGCATCTCCTGAATTTGAATGTTAGCCTCTCTAGTGAGACTGGAGAAATTTTTATGGATAATATCCTCAAATACATTTTCCAAGTTGCTTGTTTTCTCTCCCTCTCTTTCAGGGAATTCAATGAGTCATAGATTTGGTCTCTCCATATAATCCCATATTTCTCAGATATTTTGTTTATTCTTTTTTATTCTTTTTTTCTTTATTGTTATCTGAGTTACTTCATAGAACCAACCAATCTTTGAGGTCTGAGATTCTTTCCTCAACTTGATCTATTCTGCTTTTAATTCTTGTGATTGTGTTAGGAAATTCTGGCAGTGTGTATTTCAGCTCTATCGGACCAGGTCATTTCTTTCTTATAATGGCCATTTTGTGTATCAGCTCCTGTATCATATTACTGTAATCCTTAGATTCCTTGGATTAGGTTTTGACTTTCTCCTGACTCTCAGTTATCTTCATTCCTATCCTTATTCTGATTTTTATGTCTGTCATTTCAGCCTGGTTAAGAACCCTTTCTGAGGAACTAGTACAGTCATTTGGCAGAAAGAGGATACTCTGCCTTTTTTGAGATGCCATAGTTTTGCACTGGTTCTTTCTCATCTGTGTTGGCTGATGTTCTTGTAACTGTGGCATAATTTGAATACAGTCAGTTGACTTCTTTTATAGATATATTCATAGGGCCAAGCCTTTATGCAAGTCTTTATTTGTAGCCAAATTCTTGTCCTTGATTTCATAGGAGGGTATGTTAGCAAAATATTTTTTGGTGTTGAAGTTTGGGCCATGATCCACTAGATTAAGCATAATGGCTTGTAGGTAAGCTCTTGCTTAGTCATGTGGCTCCTCTGTATTTCCTCACATTTGCAGCCGTGCTCTCTCTGAATGCTCTGAAAGTGGGAGCTCCTCTCCCACTACAGTCTTGGCTGCAGATCTTGACTTGGCAATCCTGGGCTGCACACAGCAGCCCTGGGCAGGCTCAGGCTTTTTGTTCCTTCCCCATTGTGGAAGCAGCAGGGGAAGGGACCTTAGCAGTGGCTGTCACAGAGGACCATTCACTTGTCTGCTGGGGCTCCACTCCAGAGAAATGTAGAGCCACTGCCAATCAGTGCGACTGGCCTCGAGTGGGGCAGCTGTGTTGTGGTCTCAAGCCAGAGGTCTCTGCTTGGTGAAAAGCAGGAGAGGTGAGTTGCTTGCTGGGGAGACAAACTGTCCTCTTCTTAGAGTGCCTGTGGTTTGCTGGAGGTGTGACTAAAGCATTCAGGGTGTTTGTTTCTTTCCCAGTACAAGGGCAGCAAGGGTAGTACCACTGCAGTGGCAGTGGCAGAGGGACTCTCAGTTGCCTCTGGGAACTGCATCTTAGAGAAACACAGAGCCTTGGCTAATGGGAATGTTCAGCCGTGGGGTTGGGTTGCTGAGATGCTGGCCTGAGCTGAGGGTCTTGCTTGGTGAAGAGCTAGAGGTTGAGAGTTCAAATGCAAGAGATACTGGGCTCTTCCACATGGTGGTTGAAGCATGCTGGAGGTGCCAGCATAGCAACCATGCTTTGTTCCTTCCCCAGCCCAAGGGCAGTAATGGCAGTACCACAGCAGCTATAATGTCAGAAGGGCGATGGGTTGTCTCTGGGATTTCCTCCTCAAAGAAATGTGGAGCTACCACCAACTGAGGTGTTTGGGCAGGGGCAGGGTGGTTGTGCTAGGGGCCCAGATGGAGAGGCCATGCCCAGTGATGAGTAGTGGGGGTGGGGACCTGTGTGGAAGATAGTCTGGCCACTTTTCCTGAAGGCAGCTGTGGGTCCCTGTTAGTTCCTAATCACTGCACTCCATCCCAAGTCTGAGGGCAAGAGGAGCAAGGGCTTTAGGGCAGCAAAAATAGCGGCCCACCTGCTACCTCTGGGAGCTCCATCTCACAGAAGGGCAGAGCTGCTACCAGCCTGAGACCTCAGGTGGGGTTGGGGTAGCTAACTGCACAGGGTCCCAGGCCAGTGGGCCTTGTCTGGTGAGATGCAGTGGAGGTGAGGCTTGCCATCTATCTGTCCACTGCTCAGCCTTGTGCATTCCACCTCCATCTTGGAGTCATATGAGGAAGCCATGGCTGGAGCTGCAGCCTCTGGGACTGGGGATACCTGGGGATCCAAGGTTCCTGGGACTCTGTGTGTGCCTGAGCGACGGCTCTGCTCAGACTTCACGTAGCTCTCTGTCAGTCTGGAGGCCCTGGTGGAAGGAGGACACTGGGGATCTTCTGAGTCCAGGGTTGCAAAGTCCACAGCAGAAGTGTGGGTACCCATGGAGTCTCAATCACTCACCATTTTTCCACAATGGAGGGCCTCCCCTGGCTCTGTGCCATTCCTGGGTGGGTGGTCGGCTATCCTGTCTTGCTCTTCTCTCTACTCTGTGGGTCACATTGCTTCTTTGATGAATCCCAATGTGTTCACCTGGATACCCAGTTGGAGAGTTGGTGTTTGCTTGCCACTCTTTCTTGTCTCCTGTTAGCAGTGAACACCAACTCCTTCTAATTAGCCATCTTGAGTGTAATCACTTTGTAAATTTTCCAACACTAGTTTTCACAACTCCTCCTAATGATATTTATTCCCTAGATAGCACATACCACATTCCTAAATTTAGGAATGACATAGTCATTATCGGTTCAAAGAAGAATAGTATATTTGTCCCAAAAACTAGAGTAAAAATTACAATTCTTTCAGCAACTAATTGTGCAACTTTGAAAAAGATATTGTGCCTATCTTTACATCAGTTTTTTCTTTAATAATTTGTTAACAAGACATTTGAGGATATATTGTTGAGATTCTAATTGAAACATGTGTATACCCAGCATGTAGTAGACTATTTCTAATGCCTGGTAAGAAGTAATCATATTAAATACCCTGACTTCATCACTATGCATTATACACATGTAACTACATTTCTCATGTACTTCATACATTTATACAAAAAATCATAGTAATAATAAGTTTCAGTGTTTGTATGAAGAAACCACCATTTAATGCCAGGCTAATTTTTTTTTCTTGAGACAGAATTTCTCTCTGTTACCCAGGCTGAAGTGCAGTGGTCCAATCTTGGCACGCTGCAACCTCCCTCTCCCAGACTCAGGTGATCCTCCCACCTCAGCCAACCAATCTCAGTAGCTGGGACTACAGGCCTCTGCCACCATGCTCAGCTGATTTTTGCTTTTTTTGGTAGAGATGGGGTTTTGCGATGTTGCCCAAACTTGTCTTGAACTGCTGGGCTCAAGCAATCCACTCACTTCAGCCTCCCAGACTGCTTGGACTACAGGTGTGAGCCACCACATCTGGCCCAGGCTAAATTCCTTATTTGCATAAATATCAACATGGGTGATATTACATATATTAACTCATTTTACGTTCATTGTGACACTAGCATTATGTCTGATTGTTTTAAATAGGTACTCACTAGTTCTAGAAGGTGATATATTTATAATAGTAGCTAGTGTTTTTGAGAATTTTAGTTTGCCAAATCTGTGGCAAGTGTATTACATGAAAGATCTTGACCAAAATTTGCAAACACCCTTGTATTAGGTGCAAATATTAGTACCATTTTATGGATGGTTAACCTTTGCTACCGACATTTTTGTTGAAATTTCCTTATTTCACAGAGCTTGATCTGATATTTAAACTCAGATCTGCCTAAATCCAGACCTTCTGTGTTTAAATACTATGCAAACTGTTAAACAAGAGCATTTTCCTTCTTCTATAATTACTGTGGGGTGCAAAAACATTTTAATAAAGTTTTCATCAATTAGTATGAAAGAAGGGAGATTTGTAGTTTAATCTCAGGTGACACAATATTATAAAGGAAGATCTCCTGTTGTCTGAGGATTTTGTTTAATCAAAGATTTTTCTTTCCTTCTCTGTTCTAAGAGTCTCAGCTCACTATTACAATTCTTTTCAGAAACTAAGAGAAAAACAGGCTACAGAGTGGAATTTGTTTATGGAAAAGCATTCTGCAATGCTGTCAGCTCAGCCGCTTGAGTTGAAGAACTTACTATGTGAGTGGGAATTTAATGCTAACACTTTGGGACTCATTGTACAACCGTGGGTTTTGTCAGGCAAACATATGCAGCCACTGGGAGAATGCATGTACTTTAGCAAGAACTTTTTAGAGTCATAGTTTGAAACTTACACGAGTCTAAAAATGTCTTATTGCCTTCTCCTATATTGCTCGGACAGCAGACATAATTCATTCATACTTGCTGCAGCACTCATTCATGATTTGTGTTACATTCGGTCATAACGTTTCTGACATACTTTTTATTGGATTTAATATAAATTTCTCAGTAAAGATTACACTCAGATTGCGAGATGGTAAACATATTTGGTCAAGATACCCATTTGTTCTTTTTGCTTTCCGGTCTGGTGTTTATTATTATTTTCTGCTTGCCCAAAATAATTTTGCCAATGAATATTTTATCATGCTATATGACTATGCATATCTTGAAGACAAAGACCAGGTGAGCATCATACATGAACAATGACTAGGAAGAAGCTAATACGAATTCAATGGAGAAGTAAAAAGCAAATCAGTCTTGGATGCAGAGGACCTAAGATTTATGTTTAACTCAACCACTAAGTAGATATGTTATCATATGGATGTCATTTTTTCTCATGATACCTTAGTCACTCCTTCCCTCTCCTACCTCCCAACTATAATACAGACACTGATTGAGGTTATACTTTCCTAAATATGTCAAATGAAAGTGCTGCTACATCTTATCTCACTACTGCCAAAGTTCTTCTGAGGTTGTCTATGCATTCTAGCGGTCTTATCTTCTGATTACAAAAAGCTCCTATTTCCTAACTCTACTGAATTCTTATTTTTTTTGTCTTCAGCCTCTCCTTTTGTGTCTTCAGCCTCCCCATCTTTTTATTAATCCAAAGGTAGAACCCATGCCCTTTTCCTGATTTCCACAGTAAAACAATAAGAGAAACAACATCAACAACAAAAACATAAACAATAGATGGAAACATAATTTTTTCATTGCACAAATGTTTATAATGTCACAAAGTTTTTTGCAGGAGAAGATATAAAATTCACATCATTAAAAACCAACAACACAGAAATAGAAGTTAGGCTAAAATATTAGATAATCCTATGCTTAGAAATCAGCAGAAAACAGGCGGCAACAACTATCAAGTAATTTATCTACTTAATGGTATTTTCTCCCTGTAATTTCTCTTCCCCCCAATTAATTTCTCTACTTTTTCTTGTTTCACCCCTCACCAGACGATGTATCTTACGTTTCTATATTCCTCCCTCCCAACTCTTTTCCCCACAGCATTAGTTACTTCTAAGAAAGCACATAATTTATTCATTTTTAATTAGATTTATAGCTGTTATGTCTTCAATTCACATACCTAGTCAAATTTAAGTTACAAGAAGACAAAGCTGTTTGTCTTTACATGTTATTGAAGGACCTAACCACCTATGGCAATTATTTACACAAAATAGTCATTCAAGAAACATTTATTCAATGAAAGAAGAAACACTTTGATATTGGAAACTAAATTATTCTTCTACACAGAACAATTCAACACATCAATATACTCCATTAACATTGAAAATCCTCTTTTATTTCTTTCTTTGCGCTTTTTTATGTATTTCCTTTTTTCTCAAAAGTCGCCATTGTTAAAATTCTGCTTTGTTCTGCGTAAGTTTTTTCTCTCTTTATCCATTTCTTGTTTGTTTGGTTGGTTGGTTGGTTGATTTTTGGCTATTCTATGTGTAGTATCTGCCTTAATCCATGATTTTGTTTTCAGGAGGCAGACACTCACCTCATGTGTATCCATTTTTACTTATACTAAGCACGATTTCTTCTAGAGCACTTTCCCTAGAGGATTGACCACTTTCTAACCCGCACACTTGTAAGAGGTGGTTTCTCTACTCTTGCCTTGTTTTGCTTCTTTAGTCTCACGTTAGACAATACAACTCTTCAAAGAAAGAAGCAGATATTGCAGAACCAGAATATGAAGGGAATTCCACATGTATTGATCACTTATGCTGAAAAGTGGACTTCCAGCAAGAACCTCTCCCCTCCACAGAAGACAATGCTGAAGACCCTCATCCACAGTCAAGCATGCTTCCATTATAACACCAGCATATTTTAAAGCACATTCTGTACCACCTTCATACATCTGTGGGCATTAATACAGTTGTTTGTCTCGCATTTTTAAATTATCTATTTCCAAGGACTGTAGTGTAGTGCTTAGGAATATGGGTTTTAAAAATGAAAAAAAAAATAGTTAAAATTCTGTTTCTGAAACCTTGTTTTTAATTCTATATCAAAACTAGTATAAATTGAGTGTGTTACCTATCTGCGTGCCATTTCCCTAAAACATAATATAAGGCTAACAATGCTGCTTATATCAAGAGATTTTGTGAGAAATATGGATGAGACAACACATGTAAATTTCTTAGTAAATCACTTGCCATAGTAAAATCTCATTAAATAAAAACTACCACTTTTGTACATATGCAATGACCCCTCTGCATACCATTTTCAAAGCAGAGGTACAAATTTTATTTTGAAGTCTATCAGTAATTTAAAATGAGGAATCTGCCTCTTTGCAGCAAACTTGTGTGTGTGTGCACATACACACATGACAAAAACATTACCAAATTTTCTAAAATCTATTCTTAAAATTCCAATAGGCAGAAAGCAGAAGACCAGAATCTTGCCTATTTTTGACAAAATTTAAAAACTTAGTTCACGTATTAGAAATAATACATTTCTAAGACTTATATTTTAGAGGAGAAGATGAAGGATCACAAGGTACAGCAAATGGTCCAAGGCCACAAAGTAAGCTGGAGGTATAAGCCTGTTTATATCACAGTTTTCCCCAGTTGAGACAAATTTCTCTTTGGTATCTTATTCTGAATCAACCTGATAAATAATTAATAGTTTTCTGCTCCTGTCCCATTCTGCCTGTGAAGTTAGTGTTTTAGTAAACCAATGCTAGTTCCATTAACCGTTGCAGAGACAGTAGTAGGAAAATTTCTTCCCCTTTGCAGTCTGGGAGGAGGCCTTGGGCTTCTCTTAATTGTAAAAATGAGTTAACATATGTAGTGTGCCTAGAAGAGGACCAGCCATATAGACAATAATGAGTAATATTAGCTATTAATGTGGTATATTTTGATATCTGGCATGGCAAGCTTCCCTGTCTCAGTATCACATGATTTCAATTAAAAATTGAGTATTTGATTTTCTTTCTTTTTTATATGAAATGGAACAATGTATTCAAGTGTCTTCCAAATCCCATTAACCCTTCTGTGATTTTCAGTGGAATTATATTAAATCCATAGATCAATAGTGAAGAGTAAACTTTTAATTGCAATTAATTACCCCCAAATCTAGCAAGAAATATAGTGTAACCATCAATTTATTAAAATCCTTTTAAAGTCACTAAACACATTTTATATTTCCTTTATACATGCTCTACATATTCTTTGTTATTTTTAATATATGTTTTACTTTTGCAGAAAAGTCTTTTTATTGTTTCCAAACCAATCCTTGTGGATGTTCAGGAAAGCTATTGCTTTATCTTTCTGTGTGTTATAAACCGTAAACACTCTGAATTTCATTTTATTAATATAATTGGTTTCCAGTTGGTTCAGTGACATCCTCCAAGATTATCATACCATCTGCAAATATTGAAATTTGTCTTCTTCCCCTAGTTCTGTAATTAACATCTATTTCTTTCCTCACAGCAATTTAGAGTGTTAGAATAATGTAAATTAAAGTATATACCTGTATTAGCTACTATCCATTTTACCCCGATTCCAACATAATTATCCTGAGTTTTATTCCCTCATTGAATAAAACACAGAATTTCATCACTTGGTGTGCCTTAGAAATAATACATTTCTAAGACTTATATTTTAGAGGAGAATATGAAGGATCACCAGGTATAGCAAATGGTCCAAGGCCACAAAGTAAGCTGGAGGTATAGGCCTGTTTATATCACAGTTTTCCCCAGTTGAGACAAATTTCTCTTTGGTATCTTATTCTGAATCAACCTGATAAATAATTAATAGTTTTCTGCTCCTGTCCCATTCTGCCTGTGAAGTTAGTGTTTTAGTAAACCAATGCTAGTTCAATTAACCATTGCAGAGACAGTAGTAGGAAAGTTTCTTCCCCTTTGCAGCCTGGGAGGAGGCCTTCTTGGGCTTCTCCTAATTGTAAAAAGGAGTTTTATATAGTTATTGTTATAAAATGTTTTATAAATAGTGAAGTCTTAGGAATTTTCACAGTCTCAGTTGGTAAATTAAGATAACTCAAAATCTAAGGATTTAAAATGATCTTTTTCCCTGGGAGATAGAACAAGTTAATATAGTGTGTGGTTTCCCTATACAATAAACTTGGACAGGGCTTGTTGATAGTTAAAGACAGATTGTTTCATATGGAAGAGGATAATTTGATATCCCACTGATTTAAGTAAAATACATTGGCTATGTCATCTACCTGAAGAGTGTGGATATTACATAATCAGAACAACGGAGGATAGGACATCTTTCCTTATACAAACAGCAAAGGAACATAGTATTATCTATTAGTTCTTAGAGAGTTTCCAACTAATGACAAAAAATGATTTTTGGAAAGTAACGTATTACTTTTTATTTGTGTTGATGATTGAGCAGACGGGGAAGTTTTGCTCCAAGGATACTTTTTAAAAAATTTTTTTCTTATTTTTACCTTCAACCAACTCACCCCATGAAGGATACTTTTGTTTAATAAATCAAAGTGTATCCTTCAGAGCTCATGAGATGGCTTCCAAATATGTAGAGCAAATTGAGCCAGCTCAGTGCAATGAGTCTTTAGGGCCAACAGAGTTATCTGAGATTTCCTCAGGAAATTGTACATAAAGAAAATGAGTTAAAAGTTGTAATATTTTATCCCTCTCAAATTCAAATTACTTAGTTGGCATGGAACTTTTTTCCCAAAAAATATTTGAAAATCCTACTATATGATATGGGCTTCTTTCCCCCTAACAAAGTGGGGGATGAGGGTTAGGAAAGTGATTTGACAGTGACATGTCATCTATTAAGCCTGTGGGACTCCAGAGATTCATGAATACAGGATAGTTTGCCATGCATGTGGATATCCCATGCGTGAGATAATATGTCTTATTAGATGTATTCAACTATCCTATCTCTCTGACATAGACATATAAATAGCCACTCCAACCCTCAACTACAGAGAAAGGGGCAAAATAGAATTATTTCATGTAGGCAGTCTCTTTTTGTTGTTATGGCTATTTTTAATTAGGAATTTATTTGTCTTCCATTAGAAGCATTGATTAAAAAAAGAATATTGCTAAAAAATGCACTGTCTACTTACTACTTTTTTACAAGATTGTCAACTTTGTGATGTTGTATTTTTATCTTTGAATTATGAGACAGAACATTCTCCGAGAGATTGATAAACTCACTCCAGCAATGAACTTTAAAGTATTACAGGTGTCTGGATGAAGCAGAGTGTTCCAGACAGAATGATGTTCAAGTCTTTTTGGCGCATGTGCTTTCTGTCTCCATCTAGTTAAAAATGCTTGCACTTAACAGTCATTTGCATATTATATAGACATTTCCCTTGATATTTTTAATCTTTGACACCTCCTATCATTATTAAACCAATCACCATAACACCTACTTCAAAAATGATACATTATATCCCCTGAGTTTATCAATCATAAAACAATCTCAGTCCATCATCACATGAATTATTACAAAACTGTTTGATATGTGTACCAAAAAGGGAAAAGTAGTCTCTTGTCTTTGAACTTTCAAGACAATCGCATTAAGGGCTGAACTGTACAGCACTCTCATGTCAATTATAAAGACATTATTCAATGGCTTTACTCAATCCATTTGACTTACAGTTAACCCCACAACTTTCACTATTAACTTTTCTTTCTACTTCTTTTAATATTTGACACTTACACATCCTAAAAGAGTGGTAGGATCTTTGAAATAGAAGTAGATATCGACTACAGTCGTACAGAATTTGCCTGAGTGGGGGATGTAAAACTAGGATGTAAATCAGAGTGATTTTTATCGAAATAAGAGATGGTTTTAGACAGTATGCTGAAAAGGCAATAATTAACCTTGAATCTTATAGTGAGAAAGTTATTCTCATCTCAACTTTCTTTCATTCCCTCTGGATACATCAAGGAGAATGAATTAGTATGTTGCTAATGGGTCTTTAACACAACTTCAACACCTGCCATTGTAACCAAGATAGAGTGTATCTCAGGCTCAAAGCCTTTAATAGAGCATGACAAAGGTATATATTTTGTTCTTTCATTTAATTTTAGTATCTTATATTTAAGGTAAGTGAGGCAGCTTTCCATTTATTGTAATGATAAAAAGTTTATTTTTAAACATATCAAGTTAAGCAAGGTTTTGATTGTAAAATATCAACAAATAATAGTTGATATAGTATGTAGAAGTAGCCCAAATCATAATGACAGTTTGCAAACACCTAAAGTTTGGGAAATACTTAAGTAAACAGAAAAAATCCTTTAATATTTGGTTACATTCCTTAGACTCTACCATCAATAATGCTACTGAATATCTACATATTGGTAAAATTAACACATGTAAAGAGTAGGTGTATCTAAAACTGTTTTCAAATGTGTAATATAAGTCCATTAAGAAGTCAATAGATTTGTATTTTTCTAAGTTTTAGTGTATAATTTAAATGTACACACTATCAATATGGATTGGGAATATATGTACATGTGTGTATAAATGCATATGTATATGTGCATGAATATATGTGTGTGTAAGAAGTTCTGTGGCATAAAGTATAGCAATAAATTTTTGTGTGTATATATATATGTATATATGCACACACACATACAGTTTTACAAAACTAGTTTTTTTTCCGACATTTATTATGTGCTTCACACTAGATGTTATACATAAAATTTTGCTTCATTTCCTCAACTCTCTATGAGGTTTTATGTGCACTATTCCCATTTTACAAATGAGAAAACTAAGTCAGAATTAAATATCTTGCACACAGTTATACACATATTAAGTAGTAAAACTTATATTCAAATTCAGAAAGAAAATATTCCTTAAATACAGTGAAAGCAACCAATGCATATTAACACTCCTGAGTTAACATCGTTTTGACAATAAAAATATAACAATGAAAAATTTGAAAATTTGTAGACTCTAATGTTGAAACATTTTCTTAGAACTCTAAAATGATCTCATATGTAGGGATGACAGACCTACATTTTCAGATATAATTCGTTTTCTCAGTCCATGCTGTTGTGCTGCTGTTTCCCGCTCTCTAGATGACAGTTCTTAGAAATTAAGCAGATAAATGGAAGCATCAATCTTCAGTTTGAAAGTTATTAAGGAATAAAAAGATAAATTGAAAATTGTGTGCACCAGATGGATTTCTTGAAATCTGGGTTCCAATCCCGATGACACCATTTATTATCCTGTGTCTTTGGAGAGTGACCTTCAGTTTTCTCATATTAAAAACTGGTGATAATTGCTAATGAGATATTTGTGTGATGAATAAATGAATTGCTGTTTGCTAAATGTGAAAACAAAACAAAGCAAAAGCATATTTTCTGACATATGTGTCAAGGACTCTAGAAATTTCTGATATTTTCATGATTTCATACACCTTTCAGTGACTTCACAATCTCCTCATTTAAATTATGCTTGTATGTTTGGCAAGACTAATTGCCTCTTAATGTAGACACACTGCCAACATGGAGGTAACACATCAAAAGACACAATAAACCTTAAACTAAAATCACCTGTACCCCAACAAGACTTGCCCAGCTGCTACTTTTGTATGATTTTGGACAGATTTCTGCTGTCCCAAATGAGACACATAGCATTTAAAACCTTTGCCAACATTTGCTCAAAATGTATCTTCTTTTGTTTTTCAAATCCACCATAGTAGTCAAAACTATATTTCTTAAAGCAGGAAGCATGGTATATCAATCAATTATTAGAAATATTTCAATCAATTGGTTAACTGTTGCTGCCAGGGTGTTAGAAGGTATTCTTTCCCTTACAGAAGTGAGGAGTTCCCTGGCATAAGGTATAGCAATAACTTTGAGGTTGTTTCACTTGAGGAAACATGATGGACCAGAAAGAAAATAGTCTTGGAGAATCAAGAACCCTGGGTTCTTATCCAAACATAGTTCACGGAATGATGAGGGCAAAAGGGAAAGAGTTGCCCATATTGTCTAAGAACACAGGCTCTGAAGTCATGTTGCTTGGGTAATGTGTTGCTTCACCTTCTCATTATTTCTATGATTTTGATAAAATTCCTTAAAATTTCTGAGTTCAGTTTTCCCATTTAAGAAATGAGGATAGTTGATAGTACCCTCCTCATTGGTGTTTTGAAAGTCTAGAAAGCGACAATGATTATAAAAATCTTAGGACAGTGCCTATAACAAGGGTATCCATATAATTTATAATTCCATAAATAATAGTTTAGGTTGTTGCTATTAGTATTATTGTTATATTTCAACTCTACTTTCTTTAATTAAAATATGAAAGAATTGGGCTTAATAATTGCTGAGATAATTTGCCGCTGTCATATATTATGGCTCCATTAATTTTTGCTTTAGATTTTTATAAAAATCTTCTTTTAGTTAGCAGAATCGTTGACGATGCATAGTAACTTGTCCTGTTTATTGATTATTTTCAGCCCTGAAAAGAGGATCTGGTCATGTGTTCAATGAATATTAATTGTATGAATACAACTTCATGAGTATCAAGCAGACCTAATCAAATCAGAGTCTCTGGGACTGAGATACAGGATTTTGCTTTAAAAAAAAGTTTTAAATACAGTAAAAGTGTAATTTTAGGCTGTACTAGTGAGTTTAATCTGTGGACTATACTTTGAAAAACATAGTTTTAGGAAATACAATATGTAGAGGTGATTAGAGTGCCCATATTATGTGTTGTCAAAATTAGGATAATTTTATCAGTAAACTGCGATATTAATGATAATTATGACAACAAAACTGACATGGATTTGGATTTTATTGATCAGTGGGGAAAGGTAGACACCCTCAAAAGAACAGTGCTGGAATGCATCAAGGGAATGTCTGATACCCAATTTTTGACTGATCCCCAGGATATGTCTGTATACAGGATTTTTGGAGGATTGTTTCCCCGGGCTGAGGTTTTCGGAAGCCAGTGAGCTTGCAAAGTTATAAGACCCTGATTTTGACCCAGAGAAGAGAATTCGCATATTACGTTTGTATTCAGGAAAGATGTTGGATGATAAAAATAATAATAACTAATGCCAGGAAATTCAACCAATTATGCAAACTTAAACTAATATGAGAATTACTTTTTTCCAAAGTAGGATTAAGGATACAAGATTTCCAAATACCAAGAACTATTCATATAGATATGTGAACTTCCAAATCCCCACCCAGCATTTCTGGGAGTTTATTGTCCTACTGGCCCTTAGGCTAGAATAATAAATGTCTTCTGCAGCATACTCCCCTCACCATCAGAACCCATCGATGCCTTTGAAACTGTTTCTTGCTTGACACTTCTCTAAATACATTGGAAGTATCATCAGTCGAGTTACAAACTGCTTTCCTTCATCAGTCTTCATAATCTAGTCTTACCTACAAAGAGGATTGTTCAGGTATTGACATCAGATGTAGTACTATATTAGTTATCCATACTATAGAGAAGACGCACTGGAGGGTGATACAACACTGCATTTACAGAAATCACCGAGTCAAGTCAATCCTGGCATTGGGTTCTAAGTCAAGTGCTATTTATTTTTAATGGCAAGACACAGGCAAAAAAGATAGGCAAATACAGGCGTAAAAGTTCAAAATTGAGTCAGCATTCCAAAGACACTCTAGAATGTGTAAGATGTACACAGTGAGTTGGCCAGATTTCTTGCTGTTGGATATTGTTTACGTCATGTGTGTGTGTGTGCGTGTGTGTGTGTGTGCGTGTGTGTGTGTGTGTGCAGTGATTACTTTGGTTTCCTACAATCTTTTTTAAGAGGCATAAGTGTGTTTCAATTTTTCTGCTCTCAAGACTGTATTTCACAGTGAGCCAAAAAGAGCATGGAGAGGTGTTTTTATGCTCATGAAGCTGAAAAGAAAGAAGTGAAAAGTAAAGCATACTACATAAGGCACGACACTGTGTGATACCAGGCGAGGCAGGGGTGATTGTTGGCCACTTCAGGAATCTGGATGTTCAGTATTTTCAAATAGAATCATCATTCCTCTGCAGAGCGTCTCTCTTTATCTAGCAGTTACAAATGTATCCAAGAGTTGCCAGAGTTTCTGTCTTCTCATCTCATTATACAAACCACTAAAATGAGAAAAAGAATAACTCCCAAAAGCTTTCATGTAGTTAATGGCAGCAGGGAGAAGTTTGCCTTTGATATTCATCTGTTCAGCACACCTAACTTATTTTGTGTTTTTCTATCAAAAGCAACATCACAGGGGCGTTATTGGCTGGTTTCAGTGTGTGTGTGTGTGTGTGTGTGTGTGTGTGTGCGCGCGCACGCGTGCTTGCTCACGTGGGCACAAGAAAGAGAAAATTTAAAATAATTCTGATTTTTAGGACAAATATTGTTGTATTTGAAAAATCAATACTGAAATAAAACAACAATGTTGTTCAAAAACATAGGAATACATTCTGTGTACATGATTATGTATAATTAATTATAGATATACATATGCATAGATATGCCCAAACACATAGAAATAGAGTTTCTGGGTGTGTAATGGAGTGCTGGGGTCAACCATCAGAATTAATTTTATTTTATGGTCACGCATTTAATTATTTAACAAATAGTTCTTGTATTCTTAAAATTTGCAGCACCCTGCTGAAGAATGGAGTGAAAGTAAATCAAGAACTACACAAAAGCATAAAACAAAAGTAGTCTGTTTATTATTGAATAGCTTACAACTGAATAGAGAAACCCTGTCTGCATGCAGCTGTGATGAAAACTAGGATGAATAATTCCAACTATGCATTGAGGAGAGTAGGATAATTCTAACTGGAAGTGGAAGTTAGAAGACAAAGAAGTTTTTTTTGGTTTTCAAAAGCAAAAGAATTATTGGGCCTTCATTACACATTCTGGGACTTGGCTTCCTGTGAGAACTTAATTTTTCATGTAGTCATCCTTTTCAAATGCCAGGTATCATTTTACATCATAGCTAACAATTTCACCAGAATTGAAAGAACAAGTAAATTTGGCAATAATAATAATAATAAGAATAATAATAATGTGAGGGAAGAACAGAGATGCTAAAAAATTAGTTGTTTCTGCTCCTCTCAGTACTTCTGAGCATTTGCCAGATGTCAAATACCATTAATGAACTGAGTGGGTGCTTCTTGGTACTTTAATATTCAACAGCCTTCTTAATTGTTAATAATTCCTAAGAGCACTGGAGTGAAATATGAAAGGGGTGGATGGAAAAAAAAAAATCAAGTTCACACTAGGAAGCCAAATTTCAGCATACTTAGTGAGGATCCAATAGAATGAAAGCAAAATTGTAATTTAAAAGTTACATAAAATTTATAGGCTATTGATGCCAAATAGAGAATTACAAAAAATATTATTAGCAGTGCCTAGTACAAATATATAGGTTCTTTAGGTTCAGGGGTCTTTGTAATGACCTCAAATATTAACCCACACTAGCCTTAAAATGAATATGATGATGATAATGATGATATTTGTGACACTAGTTTCTATGGAAACTAGTGGAAACTTTAAAAAAGCTCTTTATATGAACATTAGATGCTGTCAATAACTATATGAAGCTAGATGCTATTGTTAATATCTCTATTTCACTGATGAGAAAACTGAGGCACAAAGAGATTTCGTAATTTGCTGAAGACTTCATAGCTTTTAAGTTCAGAACCTGGAAGAACCGGGATTAGAATTTACATAGTCTGGTTCCAGAGCATGCGTTTAAATCATATGCACTGCTGCTCTCAGTGGATGTGACTATAGGGATAAATGGGTGAAAAGTAGCTAACAATATAATGGTAGCTGAGATATAGGTAGTTGGTATATATGCCAGGCAGAGTGCTACAGATTCCACACACATTAACATATTCTTTCTTCAAAATGAAACATTCCCTCTTCTCCTCCTCATTCATTATTCTCCTATCCTATTCATTAAACATATGAGGTAATTGAGGCTCAATAATTTGCCCACAAGAAACAGAACCTATAGGATACACACACATGTTTTAATATGCATATATATATGCACAAACATATACATAATATATGCATATAAATATATAGGGCATACCTGTACCATGGTGTTTTGGTGACTATGGCCATATAGTATTTGAAATCAGGTAATGCGATGCCTCCAGATTTGTTCTTTTGCTTAGAGTTGCTTTTGCTATGCAGGCTCTTTTTTAGTTCCATATGAACTGTAGGATTGTCTTTTCTAGTTTTTGAAGAATGATCGTGGTGTTTTTACGGGAATTGCATTGAATTTGTAGATTGCTTTTGGCAGTATGGTCATCTTCACAATGTTGATGCTACCCATCCATGAGCATAGGATGTATTTCCATGCGTTTGTGTCATCTATGATTTCTTTTAGCAGTGTTTTGTAGTTTTCCTTATAGAGTCCTTTCACCTCCTTAGCTAGGTATATTCCTAAGTATTTTATTTTATTTTATTTTTTGCAGCTATTGTAAAAGGGGTTGAGTTCTTGGTTTGGTTCTCAGCTTAGTTGCTGATGGTGTACAGCAGAGCTACTTAATTGTGCACATTAATTTTGTATCCTGAAACTTCTCTGAATTCATTTATCAGTTCTAGGAGGTTTTTGGAGGAGCCTTTAGAGTTTCCTAGGTATACAATCATATCATCAGCACACAGTGACAGTTTGACTTCCTATTTACTGATTTGGATGCCATTTATTTCTTTCTCTTGTCTGACTGCTCTGGCTAGGACTCCTAGTACTATGTTGAATAGAAGTGATGAATGGGCATCCTTGTCTTGTTCCAGTTCTCAGAGGGAATGCTTTCAACTTTCCCCCATTCAGCGTTATGTTGGCTGTGGGTTTGTCATAGACAGCTTTTATTACATTAAGATATATCCCTTCTGTGCCATGGAACAAAATAGAGAACCCAGAAATAAGGCCAAATATTTACAGCCAACTGATATTTGGCAAAGCAAACAAAGACATAAAGTGGGGAAAGAACACCCTATTCAACAAATGGTTCTGGAATAATTGGCAAGACACATGTAGAAGAATGAAACTGGATCCTCATCTCTCATCTTATAAAAAAAATCAACTCAAGATGGATCAAGGACTTAAATATAGGATCTGAAACCATAAAAACTCTGGAAGATGATATTGGAAAAACTCTTCTAGACATTGGCTTGGGGAAAGACTTCATGAACAAGAACCCAAAAGCAAATACAACAAAACAATGATAAATAGGTGGGATTTAACTAAACTAAGATATGTCTGTAGAGCAAAAGAAACAATCAGCAGAGTAAACAGATAACTCACAAGTGGGAGAAAATCTTTATCGGACAGTGGGAGAAAATCTATACATCTGATAAAGAACTAATATCTAGAATCTACAAGGAACTCAAACAAATTAGCCAGAAAAAAGCAAACAATCCCATCAGAAAATGGGCTAAGGACATGAATAGACAATTATCAAAAGGAGATATACAAATGGTCAGCAAGCATGAAAAAATGCTCAATATTACTAATGGTCAGGGAAATGCAAATCAAAACCCCAATGCGATACCACCTTACTCCTGCAAGAATGGCCATAATCAAAAAACAAACCAACAAAAATAATAGATGATGGTGAGGATGCAGTGAAAAGGGAACACTTTTACACTGCTGGTGGGAATGTAAACTAGTACAACCACTATGGAAAATAGTGTGGAGTTCCCTTAAAGAATTAAAAGTAGAACTATTGTTTGATCCAGCAATCTCACTACTGGGTAACTACCCAGAGGAAAAAAAAAAGTCATTACGCAAAATGATACTTGCGCACACATGTTTATAGCAACACAATTTGCAATTGCAAAAATATGAAAGCAGCCCAAACGCCCATTAATCAATGAGTGGATAAAGAAATTTTGGTACACACACACACGCGCGTGCACACACACACACACACACACCATGGAATACTTTTCAGCCATAAAGAGGAATGGAATAATAGCATTCACAGCAGCCTAAATAGAATTGGAGACCATTAGTCTGAGTGAAGTAACTCAATAATGGAAAACCCAAACATCATAAGTTATCACTCATAAGTGGGAGCTAAACTATGAGGATGCAAAAGCGTAAGACTGATACAGTGGACTTTGGGGACTTGAGGGAAAGGGTGGGAGGGGGGTGAGGGATAAAAGACTACAAATTGGGTACAGTGTATACTGCTTGGGTGATGGGTGCACCAGAATCTCTCAAATCACCACTAAATAACTTACTCATGTAACCAAACAACACCTATTATCCAAAAACCTATGGAAATAAAGATAAAATAAAATTTGTAAAAACCAAACATAAAGAGCATATATAATATATATGTATACATATATACATATACTCATATATATAACATATTAGCATGCATGGTGTATATATATACTACAAGACATATATACTCTATATTTATGAATCTACATATTTATATAAATATCTGTCTATATATTTATATAAATAAATAAATAAATTTTGTACTAGGCATGGGGTCACGTGATTACAGAAGCTAAGTCCCACAATCTTCCATCTGCAAACTGGAGACCCAGAAAAACTGGTTGTGTAGTTCAAAGTCCTGAGAGCCAGACAATTAATGGTGTAGATTCCAGTCTGATTATGAAGGCCTGAGAACCCGGAGGGTTAAAAACAAAGGATGGCGGTCCCAGTTCAAACAGACAGAGAGAGTGAATCTTCCTTTCCTCCACTGTTTTCCTCTATTTGAGTCCTGAACAGGTTGGATGATGCCCTCCCACACTGGGAAGGTCACTCTCACCTACTACATCTACCAGTTCGAATGCTAACCTCTTCTGGAAACACCATCACAGACACAACCAGAAATAACATCTAAAAAGACCTCCTGGCACTCTGTGACCCGGTCTGATTGACATATAAAATTTGCTATCACTTATCATAACTTTTCAGAGTAAAAGAAAGGATTGTCATAATTTCTTCAGGACAACAAGCATAAATTGGATTTTTCCTAGATAATGCAGAATGTGTATATTTTCTTCATATTGACTGAACCCTAGTTCTTTAGATCTTTGTTAAAGTAACTCACAGTTAAAACCTGTGAGAAAGAAGTCATTCAAAGCTAGATTCATTTTTTTTTTTAATTTGGATCCTAATGTTCTCCCCTGACAAGAATGGGATGGTGTGATTACAAGTATGCATTTTTCCAGGCCCACAAATTCTTCTCAAGGAAGCCTTTTCTAAACTTTCCCTTTTCTTTCTCTTATTAGTCCCACACATCCTCTGCTTCACTCTGTTCTAGCTTGAATCAGACAGTATTCTCGTTTTCTGGTTACTTGTTTGTCTTCTCTGTTAGACAATGAAGTTTGGAGTACAGGCAATGCCTATGTTTTCCTTTCTTCTGCCTAATGCAATGCATGGCATACAGTAGGTACCCAAGGCATGTTTAAATGAGAAAGGGAAGGAATAAGTTTTCTTGGTACTAAAATTATTTTAATACATTAGCCAATTTTATTTTCAAAATTTGGAGTCACTGTTTCCAAAGAGAGATTTTCTGATTAAGGAGTAAAAGTGCTATACCTTAATTTATTCAAATCTTCATTCATTAGGTCACTCAGAATGACTGCTTGAAGGCTTTCAGGCAGTAAATTATAGAATCGATTAGTGAACACAATTTTGATTAATAAGGTAGTTTAATTTCAGAACATGGTAGTGAATGTATCTCAAACTATCTGTGTTTGCGAAAAAGTCTCCAATCTCTTGGATAAAAATGTCATGATTCAATTGGCTGGGTCACTGAAATGACATTAAAGGAGAACTCTAGAAAAATGTTTAAATGAGATAATATATTGAAATAAGTCTGCAGCCTCCCCAGGCACCTGTTTCAAAAAAGCAACACTCATTTGGCTGTATAAGTTCTGGTCTATTTGTTTAACAATTAGTGATATTACGTTTCCTCATAAACTGTATTAGACCCCATTCAGGCATTTAATCAATGTGTGCTTAAAAAAGAGTATCAGGATATTATGCGCTGTTGCATGGCCGCTCTGGGGGTGGGACTGGCACACGGCATCAGCCTAGGTATTCAGGTGTGTTCTTTCTTGAGAAATGATTAGTCCTCATAAGACTTCTCAGTTGGTTGTATGAGTTAAAAAGCAACCACTTGCACCTGGTTAAAGTCTCTTAAAAAGTTGTCTTCCCGGGGGTTATGAGTACCATGAGAGTATAAAGTAGTAATTTCACTTAAATTATTCACAGATACTAACATTTAAGCAAATTAGACTATTACTTCAACTTCCAAATTAGAGAAGAACTTTCCTTTAGAGTCAATAGAAAGTTCTATTTGTTTCAGATAGTATAGTTAACTTGTTATCATCAGTTGTTTCTTTTGGTCATGTTGAATAGCTGAATCCAATAACACAAACACCTTTAAAATTTATTCCAAATGTCCAATGAGTAAATAGTTTAGGCATTCAGATTAATTTTTCTATTCTGTAAATTTAGCTTTGCTTTTACTTTTATTTGTATTTGTGAGGGTTCATTTTTATAGAGAAATATCCTGCTCCCTCCCATCAAATCCACTATGCGCTTAAAAATTCTAGCAAATTAAATTTGTGCTGGCAAGTAGATAAAACAAATAAATGGCTTAAAAACATCACAATCAAGTATGATAATAGCAAAGTGTTATACTTTTAATAAGTGATTAGGAATGGTTGTAATGCAAAGATTTATTTCACAGAACAAAAGCACTTAAGCAGGAGTTTATATTACTGCTATGCTTCAGTGATGATAACATTGGGACTTCAACCTGCATAGCTACAATGATTAATTAAAGGCCTTGTTCAGGATGAGTGAGCACCATTATTGTTCTTAAATAGGAAAAGGCAGGTAACCATTACTGGTTATTCCTCAATTCCCAGTCTTACTTGTTAAAAACTAAAGAATACCAAAGTAGGTTGTACAATTTCCAAGCTGCTATGAGAAGTAGAAAATAACACAATTTCCATACCATATATAAGTGAGAGTTGGATTAGTTGAAAGAAATTAAAGTTAACACCAGATTTATCCCTGATGGTCTGAATATAAAATTTATGATGATATGTATATAAAGTTCACTTATATCAGTAAGATATGAACATCTTTAAGGGGAGGCAATTTAATATCCCAATACATGCTTCCAGCTATATATCTCTGTCTATAGCAAATACCCCTCATCAAAAAAAAAGAATATATATACATACATACGAAAAAAGAATTTACAGATCAAAAGACATCACCATTAAATATCTAATGAAAGCATCTTAATGCATTCTGAATAAACAAGAACTGTATTATTTTTATTTTTCTAAGGCATAAATTGTGTCAGATTATGTCATTTGTTCTTTCTTTTTAAAAATCATACCAGCGTGCTGTTTTTCTAATATAAATAAGTATTTTTGAGTGTACTTGATAGTTGGAGACAGTTTATTTCTGAATACTGGAAATACTTCTACCAAATCTTCTCTGCAAATATTCCTACCAATTTGAAGATATGAAGCAAATACTTTGGAAAATGTTCCAGGAAAAGCATTATCTTTGAGATTCTGTGGCTTGGAAGACATATCGTTTATAACAGTTTAATGTTGCCAATAAGCCCTGAAATACCTCTGATTTGAGATATTCCCTCTCTTTATCTATTCCATCTATATCTTCTCTGGAGTATACTGCAAAGAAGTGTGTCTTTTGCTTTTGACCATCAGGCATAGCAAAGGTTAAGTATAAGGTGAAGAGCGTTATTGTACTCTATACATTTGCTGAATTACAACAAGAATTCTTACTCGATACTACCACAATACTCAGTAAAAAGACTCCAATGGGCAGAGTTTGCTTTTATTTTTTTAAGTCATTCTTTCATTATACTACTGCTATTTTGGGAGAGCTTATTTATACATTCATTTTGTTTACAGTGCTTACGAAAGTGTTAAACCATTTGCAGATGAGGGGATGGATACCGGGAGAAATCAATTTTCTAACATTGTACAGTCAATAATGAAACAAGACTTAAACTTATGTCACCTTATTAAAGTCTAAGATGAAGAATATGTTTTTCTTTTATATTACATGATATATCCAGAGAGGAGATATTTTTTATTCAAAAGCCATACTCTCTTTATTTTTAAATTTTTAATTATTTTTTATTTTTTGAGAAAGCGTCTCCATCACCCCAGCTGGAATGTACTGGCGCAATCTCAGCTCACTACAACCTCCATCTCTGGGGTTCAAGCAGTTCTCCTGCCTTAGCCTCCCAAGTAGCTGGGGTTACAAGCATGTACCACCACTCCCAGCTAATTTTATTTTTTTTATTTTTTATTTTTTTTGTATTTTTAGTAGAAACAGGATTTTGCCATGTTGGCCAGGCTGGTCTCAAATTCCTGACCTCAAATGATCCTCCCTCTTCAGCCTCCCAAAGTGCTGGGGTTACAGGCATGAGCCACCATGCCTGGCCTTCCAAAAGTCATACTCTCTTTAATTCTAAAAAGTATCAGAAACTAATTGTAAGCTATGCATATTAAATAAAAATGTTGACTATAAAAATAGCAAAGATTTCAAAACTCTTTAACTAGAATAATTTTTAGAGGAATGGTTAATTCACCAGTATTCATGAAATGGAATTCTATGTCAGCATTACAAGTAAAGAAGTACATCCACATATGTCAGAATATAAAGATCTCACACATCTGAAGCATGGCCAGAAAAGCAAACTGCTTGATGAGACTGACTGCTCAATCATGTTTATGTACTGTATTTTGCCTGTGTTTGTTATGGTTTTTTTTTTTTTTATGTTTGACATCAAACTGGTTAACTATAGAATGATAGTGGAATGGGCCAGGGCTGTGAGGTTGGAAAGAGTAAGGATCGTTAGATTTAAGTCCACATTCTATATTATTTGCATCTTTAAAAACAGGCACTTGTTTTTTTGTTTTTTTTGTTTTTGTTTTTAACTTCTCTGTAAGAGACAGTTATGGTACAGAATAAAAGTGAGTTTACTTTCTCATTTATCCAAAGAAGCCTTGTGCCATTACCCCCTCCTCTTTTTCCTCCCTCCATTTCTGGCTTCCCCTGACTCAGTGCTTAATGTGTAGTGCATTTTCCATATTACCAAAGTGAAAACTTCCCATAAACCCAGAACACTGTTGTAGGATTTCTGGCCAGCACATGAGTTTTCAGAACCAGCTGAAATAAGTCGTTAAGAAGTCTGACCTTTGTCTACCTGGTCTGCCTACCTACCAGTGCTTTGCTAATGATATTGTGGGTATTGACCAATGATACCCAAGTTTGGCCGTGCTTCAGGTTTATATGTATAAGGCTTATGGGAGCTACTAATTGTTCTGAGTACTTAGTAATTTAATTTTCTTACTGGAAGGATATTTTGAACAACAGGATTTTTTTTTTCTTTTTGAATAAAATCCTGAAAATCGTTGACTTTAAATTATCTGAGGAACATCAGATTATCCCCTTCAACCACTCAATTTGACAGGCATTAAAAATGAGGTTCAGAGCAGTTAAGTGAATTTTCCAAAGTCACAGAGCACATTATTGGAAATCATTGTTGTGTCTATCAGGATATTCTCCTGCCTTGTTAGTGACAATGTAATCAGTAAAATTTAATCTTCTTGTGATCTTTAGGGCTTTTGCCAGTACTACAATTATTGTGATGAACATCGGTGATTAGTATGTAGGAAAGTGAGCTGGAAGATGGGTTAATGCTTGGCATACTCTTTTGTTTTTTTTTTGTTTTTTTTCCTTTAATATTTAGGAGGGGGGCGGAGCAAGATGGCCGAATAGGAACAGCTCCAGACTCCAACTCCCGGCACAAGTGACACAGAAGACTGGTGATTTCTGCATTTTCAACTGAGGTACTGGGGTCATCTCACTGGGGAGTGCCGGACAATTGGTGCTGGTCAGCTGCTGCAGCCCGACCAGCAAGAGCTGAAGCAGGGCGAGGCATCGCCTCACCTGGGAAGCGCAAGGGGGAAGGGAATCCCTTTTCCTAGCCAGGCGAACTGAGACACACAACACCTGGAAAATTGGGTAATTCCCACCCCAATACTGCGCTTTAAGCAAATGGGCACACCAGGAGATTATACCCACACCTGGCCGGGAGGGTCCCACAGCCACGGAGCCTCCCTCATTGCTAGCACAGCAGTCTGCAGTCTAACTGAAACGGCAGCAGCGAGGCTGGGGGAGGGGCGCCCGCCATTGCTGAGGCTTAAGTAGGTAAACAAAGCCGCTGGGAAGCTCAAACTGGGTGGAGCTCACAGCAGCTCAAGGAAACCTGCCTGTCTCTGTAGACTCCACCTCTGGGGACAGGGCGCAGCTAAAAAAACAACAGGGAAAGCAGCAGAGGCCTGTGCAGACCCGAACAACTCTGTCTGACAGCTTTGAAGAGAGCAGTGGATCTCCCAACACGGAGGTTGAGATCTGAGAACGGACAGACTGCCTGCTCAAGTGGGTCCCTGAACCCTGAGTAGCCTAACTGGGAGACATCCCCCACTAGGGGTAGTCTGACACCCCACACCTCACAGGGTGGAGTACACCCCTGAGAGGAAGCTCCCAAAGTAAGAATCAGACAGGTACATTCGCTGTTCAGCAATATTCTATCTTCTGCAACCTCTGCTGCTGATACCCAGGCAAACAGGGTCTGGAGTGGACCTTAAGCAATCTCCAACAGACCTACAGCTGAGGGTCCTGACTATTAGAAGGAAAACTATCAAACAGGAAGAACACCTATACCAAAACCCCATCAGTATGTCACCATCATCAAAGACCAGAGGCAGATAAAACCACAAAGATGGGGAAGAAGCGGGGCAGAAAAGCTGGAAATTCAAAAAATAAGAGCACATCTCCCCCTGCAAAGGAGCGCAGCTCATCGCCAGCAACAGATCAAAGCTGGTCAGAGAATGACTTTGACGAGATGAGAGAAGAAGGCTTCAGTCCATCAAACTTCTCAGAGCTAAAGGAGGAATTACGTACCCAGCGCAAAGAAACTAAAAATCTTGAAAAAAGAGTGGAAGAATTGATAGCTAGAATAATTAATGCAGAGAAGGTCATAAATGAAATGACAGAGATGAAAACCATGACACGAGAAATACGTGACAAATCCACAAGCTTCAGTAACCAACTTGATCAACTGGAAGACAGAGTATCAGCGATTGAGGATCAAATGAATGAAATGAAGCGAGAAGACAAACCAAAAAAAAAAAAAAAAAAAAGAAGAAAAAGAAATGAACAAAGCCTGCAAGAAGTATGGGATTATGTAAAAAGACCAAATCTACATCTGATTGGGGTGCCTGAAAGTGAGGGGGAAAATGGAACCAAGTTGGAAAACACTCTTCAGGATATCATCCAGGAGAACTTCCCCAACCTAGTAGGGCAGGCCAACATTCAAATTCAGGAAATACAGAGAACACCACAAAGATACTCCTTGAGAAGAGCAACTCCAAGACACATAATTGCCAGATTCACCAAAGTTGAAATGAAGGAAAAAATCTTAAGGGCAGCCAGCGAGAAAGGTCGGGTTACCCACAAAGGGAAGCCCATCAGACTAACAGCAGATCTCTCGGCAGAAACTCTACAAGCCAGAAGAGAGTGGGGGCCAATATTCAACGTTCTTAAAGAAAATAATTTTAAACCCAGAATTTCATATCCAGCCAAACTAAGTTTCATCAGTGAAGGAGAAATAAAATCCTTTAGAGATAAGCAAATGCTTAGAGATTTTTGTCACCACCAGGCCTGCCTTACAAGAGACCCTGAAGGAAGCCCTAAACATGGAAAGGAACAACCGGTACCAGCCATTGCAAAAACATGCCAAAATGTAAAGACCATCGATGCTAGGAAGAAACTGCATCAACTAACCAGCAAAAAAACCAGTTAACATCATAATGGCAGGATCAAGTTCACACATAACAATATTAACCTTAAATGTTAATGGACTAAATGCTCCAATTAAAAGACACAGACTGGCAAACTGGATAAAGAGTCAAGACCCATCAGTCAGCTGTATTCAGGAGACCCATCTCACATGCAGAGACATACATAGGCTCAAAATAAAGGGATGAAGGAAGATCTACCAAGCAAATGGAGAACAAAAAAAAAGCAGGGATTGCAATCCTAGTCTCTGATATAATAGACTTTAAACCATCAAAGATCAAAAGAGACAAAGAAGGCCATTACATAATGGTAAAGGGATCAATTCAACAGGAGGAGCTAACTCTCCTAAATATATATGCACCCAATACAGGAGCACCCAGATTCATAAAGCAAGTCCTTAGAGACTTACAAAGAGACTTAGACTCCCATACAATAATAATGGGAGACTTCAACACTCCACTGTCAACATTAGACAGATCAACGAGACAGAAAGTTAACAAGGATATCCAGGAATTGAACTCATCTCTGCACCAAGTGGACCTAATAGACATCTATAGAAGTCTCCACCCCAAATCAACAGAATATACATTCTTCTCAGCACCACATCGCACTTATTCCAAAATTGACCACATAATTGGACGTAAACCACTCCTCAGCAAATGTACAAGAACAGAAATTATAACAAACTGTCTCTCAGACCACAGTGCAATCAAACTAGAACTCAGGACTAAGAAACTCAATCAAAACCACTCAACTACATGGAAACTGAACAACCTGCTCCTAAATGACTACTGGGTACATAACAAAATGAAGGCAGAAATAAAGATGTTCTTTGAAACCAATGAGAACAAAGATACAACATACCAGAATCTCTGGGACACATTTAAAGCAGTGTGTAGAGGGAAATGTATAGCACTAAATGCCCACAAGAGAAAGCTGGAAAGATCTAAAATTGACACTCTAACATCACAATTAAAAGAACTGGAGAAGCAAGAGCAAACACATTCAAAAGCTAGCAGAAGGCAAGAAATAACTAAGATCAGAGCAGAACTGAAGGAGATAGAGACACAAAAAACCCTCCAAAAAATCAATGAATCCAGGAGTTGGTTTTTTGAAAACATCAACAAAATTGACAGACCGCTAGCAAGACTAATAAAAAAGAAAAGAGAGAAGAATCAAATAGACGCAATAAAAAATGATAAAGGGGATATCACCACCGACCCCACAGAAATACAAACTACCATCAGAGAATACTATAAACACCTCTACGCAAATCAACTAGAAAATCTAGAAGAAATGGATAATTTCCTGGACACTTACACTCTTCCAAGACTAAACCAGGAAGAAGTTGAATCCCTGAATAGACCAATAGCAGGCTCTGAAATTGAGGCAATAATTAATATCCTACCAACCAAAAAAAGTCCAGGACCAGATGGATTCACAGCTGAATTCTACCAGAGGTACAAAGAGGAGCTGGTACCATTCCTTCTGAAACTATTCCAATCAATTGAAAAAGAGGGAATCCTCCCTAACTCATTTTATGAGGCCAACATCATCCTGATACCAAAGCCTGGCAGAGACACAACAAAAAAAGACAATTTTAGACCAATATCCCTGATGAGCATCGATGCAAAAATCCTCAATAAAATACTGGCAAACTGGATTCACCAGCACATCAAAAAGCTTCTCCACCATGATCAAGTGGGCTTCATCCCTGGGATGCACGGCTGGTTCAACATTCGCAAATCAATAAACATAATCCAGCATATAAACAGAACCAAAGACAAGAACCACATGATTATCTCAATAGATGCAGAAAAGGCTTTTGACAAAATTCAACAGCCCTTCATGCTAAAAACGCTCAATAAATTCGGTATTGATGGAATGTACCTCAAAATAATAAGAGCTATTTATGACAAACGCACAGCCAATATCATACTGAATGGGCAAAAACTGGAAAAATTCCCTTTGAAAACTGGCATAAGACAGGGATGCCCTCTCTCACCACTCCTATTCAACATAGTTTTGGAAGTTCTGGCTAGGGCAATCAGGCAAGAGAAAGAAATAAAGTGTATCCAGTTAGGAAAAGAAGAAGTCAAATTGTCCCTGTTTGCAGATGACAGGATTGTATATTTAGAAAACCCCATTGTCTCAGCCCAAAATCTCCTTAAGCTGATAAGCAACTTCAGCAAAGTCTCAGGATACAAAATCAATGTGCAAAAATCACAAGCATTCTTATACACCAGTAACAGACAAACAGAGAGCCAAATCAGAATGAACTTCCATTCACAATTGCTTCAAAGAGAATAAAATACCTAGGAATCCAACTTACAAGGGATGTAAAGGACCTCTTCAAGGAGAACTACAAACCACTGCTCAGTGAAATAAAAGAGGACACTAACAAATGGAAGAACATACCATGCTCATGTATAGGAAGAATCAATATCGTGAAAATGGCCATACTACCCAAGGTTATTTATAGATTCAATGCCATCCCCATCAAGCTACCAATGAGTTTCTTCACAGAACTGGAAAAAACGGCTTTAAAGTTCATATGGAACCAAAAAAGAGCCCGCATTGCCAAGACAATCCTAAGTCAAATGAACAAAGCTTGAGGCATCACGCTACCTGACTTCAAACTATACTACAAGGCCACAGTAACCAAAACAGCATGGTACTGGTACCAAAACAGAGATATAGACCAATGGAACAGAACAGAGTCCTCAGAAATAATACCACACATCTATAGCCATCTGATCTTTGACAAACCTGAGAGAAACAAGAAATGGGGAAAGGACTCCCTATTTAATAAATGGTGCTGGGAAAATTGGCTAGCCATAAGTAGAAAGCTGAAACTGGATCCTTTCCTTACTCCTTATACGAAAATTAATTCAAGATGGATTAGAGACTTAAATGGTAGACCTAATACCATAAAAACCCTAGAAGAAAATCTAGGTAGTACCATTCAGGACATAGGCATGGGCAAGGACTTCATGTCTAAAACACCAAAAGCAACGGCAGCAAAAGCAAAAATTGACAAATGGGATCTAATTAAACTAAAGAGCTTCTGCACAGCAAAAGAAACTACCACCAGAGTGAACAGGCAACCTACAGAATGGGAGAAAATTTTTGCAATCTACTCATCTGACAAAGGGCTAATATCCAGAATCGACAAAGAACTCAAACAAATGTATAAGAAAAAAACAAACAACCCCATCAAAAAGTGGGCAAAGGATATGAACAGACATTTCTCAAAAGAAGACATTCATACAGCCAACAGACACATGAAAAAATGCTCATCATCACTGGCCATCAGAGAAATGCAAATCAAAACCACAATGAGATACCATCTCACACCAGTTAGAATGGCAATCATTAAAAAGTCAGGCAACAACAGGTGTTGGAGAGGATGTGGAGAAATAGGAACACTTTTACACTGTTGGTGGGATTGTAAACTAGTTCAACCATTATGGAAAACAGTATGGCGATTCCTCAAGGATCTAGAACTAGATGTACCATATGACCCAGCCATCCCACTACTGGGTATATACCCAAAGGATTATAAATCATGCTGCTATAAAGACACATGCACACGTATGTTTATTGCGGCACTATTCACAATAGCAAAGACTTGGAATCAACCCAAATGTCCATCTGTGACAGACTGGATTCAGAAAATGTGGCACATATACACCATGGAATATTATGCAGCCATAAAAAAGGATGAGTTTGCGTCCTTTGTAGGGACATGGATGCAGCTGGAAACCATCATTCTTAGCAAACTATCACAAGAACAGAAAACCAAACGCCACATGTTCTCACTCATAGGTGGGAACTGAACAATGAGATCACTTGGACTCGGGAAGGGGAACATCACACACCGGGGCCTATCATGGGGAGGGGGGATGGGGCAGGGATTGCATTAGGAGTTATACCTGATATAAATGATGAATTGATGGGTGCTGACGAGTTGATGGGTGCAGCACACCAACATGGCACAAGTATACATATGTAACAAACCTGCACGTTATGCACATGTACCCTAGAACTTGAAGTATAATAAAAAATATATATATATTTAGGAGAAGATTTACTTTCCCTATAGCTACTTATTTCCTACTTACTCCTATTGCTATTTTACTTTTTTGCCCAAAAATAAATAAAGTTTATAATAGACCATGTTCTAGAAATTTGAAATTCTACTCCTTTTTTCTTTTCTTTTCTTTTTAAGATAGAGGCTCGCTCTGTCACCCAGGCTGGAGTGCAGTTGCGCAGTCTCCACTCACTTCAACCTCCGCCTCCTGGGTTCATACAATTCCCTGCCTCAGCCTCCCGAGTAGCTGGGATTACAGGTGCCCACAACCATGCCTGGCTAATTTTTGTATTTTTAATAGAGATGGGTTTTCACCATATTGTCCAGGCTGGTCTTGAACTCCTGACCTCATGATCCACCTGCCTCAGCCTCCCAAAGTGCTGGGATTACAGGCATGAGCCACCATGTCCAGCCAATTCTACTGCTTTTTAATTCAAGTTCATAGAATTTAGAATCAACAGGTATTACATGAAACCGTAAGAATTTGCTCGGTC
This sequence comes from Rhinopithecus roxellana, assembly GCF_007565055.1. Classification (NCBI taxonomy): domain Eukaryota; kingdom Metazoa; phylum Chordata; class Mammalia; order Primates; family Cercopithecidae; genus Rhinopithecus; species Rhinopithecus roxellana. The sequence continues at coordinate 36,146,504 of NC_044568.1, read as the reverse complement.
TCTTCAGCTCTTCCTCCTTCAGATTCTCTTTTCCAAACTTTTTCCAAATAAGTCGTTAAGAAGTCTGACCTTTGTCTACCTGGTCTGCCTCCCTACCATTGCTTTGCTAACAATATTGTGGGTATTGACCAATGATACCCAAGTTTGGCCATGCTTCAGGTTTATGTAGTCTATTTGTCTAGCACTCCCCTAGAAGTGCTATACATATTTGTTTCAGGCAGCAACAACTATCAGGTTTCGAAAGCAAGTTGGTTGAATCAGGAATGCAAGTCCTGAGTCTAACTTGGGTTCTCTGCTAGTCAGAGAAGTCTTATGATCCCATAGAGCGAATTGCTATGGGAAGGTTTATGTCTTCATTTTGTTTGTTTAATAACGTTTGTAATGAACTTTTCTAGATTATACAGAAGAGGAAAGGGCCAAGCAAACTTATATAAATGTATCTTTGAAAACAAGTTGGTATTGTCTCTGCTTGGGGTCTCTGCTAGTCAAAGAAGCCTTGTGATCCCATAGAGTGAATTTCTACGGGAAGGTTTGTGTCTTACTCTCCTATTTTAGCAGTGACAATCTTGATATATTAATACCTACACTTGCTACTCAGCCCCTTTAGTCTGTCCATTTCGAGTCTTTGACTCACATGTTATAGTTTTCACACAAAGGACAGTATTAGAGTAAATGAGATACTTATACTGTCATGAAAAAAAGTAATATTTAAGCTGCCTTTTAGAATTGGACATACTGGAGTTTGGTGCAGTTGCCAATGGAGAATGTTCTTTAAAAAACCCAACAGTAAGTAGGCAGGAGACATTCTATATAAGATTGATTACCCCAGAATTTAGGAACTAGAAAAATCCACCTGCAAGTAATGGCCTTGGTCTGTTTTTCTTTTACATTATCCGTTTATAAATCACAGCATTCTAATCAGTGGAGAACAATGAGCAGTTGTGCCCAGTGTACAGTGGTGATGGGATGAGCAGGTCTGTGAATGAATAATCAGTGATGTTACCAACACCCACAGAGCATGACACAGATGGAGTGGCTGGGTCTCCAGGCACTGATTGCTGTGACATCCTGTTGGTCTGAGGATGCTCAGGCTGAGGTGTTTCTTGCTTATTTATATATGCTTTAGCATGTAAGGTTTTTAAATTGCTAATTCACATGTCAATATACTATATCATTTTTTCTTTCAATTTAGAAAGTGAAGACAGAGAAAGAGACACATGATAACTCACCTAAAAAGTAGGATTCTGCACCAAATAATTTGATCATGGTGCTCTTTGCGAGTTAAACACTCTGGGAATAGTATTGCTAGTATTGCTCAGGCATAAGTCTGCTTTTAATTGTCCAGGTAAACTATCTGAGTAAGACAGACAAACACATCCTCCCAGAATCCTCCATGAATGACTCCTTCTCTGAGATTTAGGAAAACATCCCACGTCTCGTTTTTGAAACTAAGATATAACTTTGGTTATGGACTGCCACAGGCATTTGATTACTTTCTTCTTTTATTCTGTTCGAAAGGCAATCAGAAAGACTGTCTAGGCCGGGCACGGTGGCTCACGCCTGTAAATCCCAGGATTTTGGTAGGCCGAGGTGGGTGGATCACCTGAGGTCAGGAGTTCTAGACCAGCCTGGCCAACATGGCGAAGCCCCGTCTCTACTAAAAGAATACAAAAATTAGCCAGGCGTGGTTGCGGACACCTGTAATGCCAGCTACTCGGGAGGCTGAGGCAGGAGAATCGCTTGAACTTGGGAGGCGGAGGTTGCAGTGAGTCGAGATCGCACCACTGCACTCCAGCCTGGGGGACAGAGCAAGACTCCATCTCAGTAAATAAACAAATAAATAAATAAATAAATATATAAATAAGAGAGACTGTCTAATGCAGAGGCTAAAGGCATGAGCTTTGAAACTACTTCTGCAATTGGTTGTGTGACTTCAAGTCAACCTCTTTACATCTCTGAGTCTCAATTTTCAGATCTATAAAATTGGAAGTGGCTATCACATACAGGTAGGCATAGCGGCAATGGTGTGGAAATCAAATGACTTATCACATGGGAATACCAACTCCACATATGCTACTATCATTATTGTTTTCATATTTTTACCACCTAAATAAAAGCATTCATCTACCTCCAGTACTTCTGGTAACTTCCTGCTTCTTATTGTGAAAAAAATGATGTTGACTACGTTTTTCAGTTTCAGTAAACTGAGCCTGAATCATGCTTTTGTCAACCAACACAGCATTAATTATGGTCCTTGTATATATACTTATCACATCACATGCCCCCCGTCCCTGCATCTGGTACACATTCCTTTCATGTCACATGTTTCACATAGTAAAATGTGAGATACAGCTATTGCATATAACAATACTTTATAAGTATTTTTCTCTGCAATAATGATAGCTTCTGGGGGTAGGAGACGTTTCCTTTTGTCTCTTTAGCACGATTTATTTAGCAAAGTTTTGAGCTCATAGTAATTACTGAATAAGTTCTATTGACTAATGAATGAATTGTTGTCTGTTTCCTAGACTGGCTGTTAATGGTACTGGGACTCTGGCTTGGATTTTTAGAGATAAAATAGGCCTAATCAGCACGGTGTATATCTTAATTGGAGTCAGTGTATCTGGGATCTATTTTCAGTTCGGAAACTTATTTCATAGGAATAGGGGTAGGTCACCTACCTTCTTTAGGTCCCACATAACTAACATAAAACAACGGAATTTTACTAGGCCAGGGTTAATACATGGTTTAAAGTATATGCAGACACTCATCCACCTTCATTTCTGCATTGGAAATGAATTTTGATCCCAAATTTTGCTAATTGGGAGAAATATATCATGAAAAAAAAAAAAAATACTGGTGTCTGTCCTGGGAAGGAAAGAACACAGCAGCTATGCAGATGCTACATCTTTTTCAGTCCTGTTTCTATTTCAATAATGCTATATTTCTAGTGTTAAGCTGTTTCTTTTAAAGATGACAAAAATTGGACTCCCAAAGATTAAACCTCTTGGGGAAAGTTACCTATGGAGTATGTAAGGATGGAGTTCTAGATATATGAGTATAACATGACATTTTTCCAGTTAGAAACAGTCTCTTTTCCCCCAACCATGGGTCAGTTATTTCTACCCTTCCGCTGTACACATCACAAATAAAAAGAGCATCAACATAATTAGAAATGCTATTAAGACTATATTTAAACATGTTCCTTAATTTGAAAACAAAGGTAATGAGAGGAGAGTAGGAATGAAAGGTGATCCGAATTGGCCAAGTGAATGCCTTTTAAAATATAGCTTCCTGCAAATTGGCAAGAGTCAGAGATACAAGTGTGGAGCTGATGCCTCAGGTTGGAGCTCTGCACTCACGCTATGTGTTGGAGTTTGTGACTGCTTAGCTATGAATCAGCAGCACCATCTAGAGGTGAGCCGGAATCCTGCACACAGAAGAAACAAAAGAAGGAAGCCCACCTGTTTAATTTGATCAATGACAAAATCATTACTTCACTTTTCAATATGTAATCCCTTACAGGATATCTGCGAAGGAATTACTTTCTAATCCCATTAAGAGATGACTGCAGAATTCGTTACTGGCAACATGCAAGACTTCACTTCAGTCCGGGAGCGGTGACACACGCCTGTAATCCCAGCATTTTGGAAGGAAGAGAGTGGTGGATCACCTGAGGTCAGGAGTTCGAGATATGCCTGACCAACATGGTGAAACCCCATCTCTACTAAAAATACACAAAAACTTAGCCGGGCCTGGTGGCGCGCACCTGTAACCGCAGCTGCTCCAGAGGCTGAGGCAGGAGAATCTCTTGCACCTGGGAGGCAAAAGTTGCAGTGAGACGAGATCATGCCACTGCACTCCAGCCTGGATGACAGGGGGAGACTCTATCTCAAACAAACAAACAAACAAATGAACGAACAAACAAACAAAAAAGACTTCCTTTCAGAAGCCAAAGCTTATCTCCTCTACTTCTCTACTGAGAGGAAAGTCATTGATTTCCAAATCCCTTAATTTTTCCCATTCATTTTGCTGGATACCCACCATGCCTCAGGCTTTTGGGTAAAGCACTAGGGATATAGACAAGAGTATATTATGATCTGCCCCTCTACCGCAGCCCACGTATCCAGACCTAACCACATGTCTAAGTCTTCCTCTGTCTTATCTTTTTCGACAGTTTCTGGGTAGTGAGAATAGACCTGTCAAGGCAGCCACTGGATTTTCAAATATTTGTTCTCGTGAAAACATTTTCATTGAAATCATGTATTCCAATGAGTTTAAAGGGATAGAGATTCTTGCAATCTTAGAGTAGTCACTATCAAACTTGGGAAACTTGGACCTACATGAAAATTGTTACCTGGTGATATGGTTAGGCTTTGCGAAATGTGAGGACACGAGATTTGGGTGAGGCCAGAAGTAGAATGATATGGTTAGGCTTTGTGTCCCCACCCAAATCTCATCTTGAATGTGTTTAGGGAGAGACCTGGTGAGAAATAATTGGATTATGGTGGCAGTTCCCCCATGCCACTCTCAGGAATTTAGGAGTGAATTCTCACCGATATCTGAGGGTTTTATAAATGGTAGTTTTTCCTGTGCTCATACATGCTGTCTCTAACTTATTGATATGGAAGGGAAGTGCTCGGTAGAGGAGGGCATGGTCCCTGGCTAGGGCTCCACACCTGGGCCTGGGCCCACGGACCTAGGTGAAGACAGGCATTTTTGTTTTCCCGCCCAAATGTTGCATTTCCCAAGACCATTCTGGCCTGCCACGCCCCCATCTTGTGCTTAAAAAACCCGGGACCCTCATGCCTGTAATCCCAGCACTTTGGGAGGCTGAAGCGAGCGGATCACTTGAGGTCAGGAGTTCGAGACCAGCCTGGCCAACATGCTGAAGCCCCATCCCTACTAAAAATACAAAAATTAGCTGAGTGTGGTGGCAGGCGCCTGTAATCCCAGCTACTCTGGAGGCTGAGGTAGGAGAATTGATTGAACCCAGGAGGCGGAGGTTGCAGTGAGCTGAGAGTGCACCACTGCACTCCAGCCTGGCCAGAGAGCAAGACTCCTCTCAAAACAAAAACAAAAACAAAACCCGAGACGCTAGCAGGCAGACACACAGGCAGCTGCACATGGAGAGGAACACATGAGCGGAGAAACACACAAGCGGCTGGAGGTCTAGAGGAACGCACCAACAGACACTGGCACTCCAGGAGGCCACCGACAGACAGAAGGATGCAGAGTTTGGCTGAGGCAGTCGGAGGAAAGCCCAGGCCACTAAGCAGCCCGACTCCAGGGGAAAATCTTCCCACCCCATCCCCTTCTGACTTCCCCTATCTGCTGAGCGCTACCTCCACTCAATAAAACCTTGCGCTCATTCTTCGAATCCAGGTGTGATCTGATTCTTCCAGTACACCAAGGCAAGAACCCAAGATACAGAAAGCCCTCCTGTTCTTGTGACAGAATAGAGGGTCTAATTGAGCTGGTTAACGCAAGCCCCCTATGGATGGCAAAACTAAAAGAGTACACGGTAGCACACGCCCACTGGGGCTTCGGGAGCTGTTAACATCCTGCCCAAGACACTGCTGTGGGGTCAGAGCCCCGCGCCTGTCTGTATGCTCCCCTAGAGGTGTGATCAGTGGGGCACTGAAAAAGCGAGCAACGCCCCCTGTCACATGCCCTGTGAGGGGGAACAGGGAACTTTTCCCATTTCACTGCCACCATGTAAGACGTGCCTGCTTCCCCTTCTGCCATGATTGTAAGTTTCCTGAGGCCTCCCAAGCCATGCAGAACTGTGAGTCAATTAAACCTCTTTTTTTATTACCCAGTCTTGGGTATGTCTTTATAGCAGTGTGAAAATGGACTAATACACCTGGTTTACTTTTTCACTGTAATACAGATTCCAGGTTCCAAACCCCAGATTTCCCAATACTATAGACATGTAGGATTATGGATTATATTTTAATATGTTTGTTTGGGTTTCATGATTGACATGAACAACATTTCAGGCTTTAAGAGGGGAATGTTCTAATTTGGACTCATCAAGGCAACTAATCCCAGGATTATAAATTAGAAGTATCTGTTTTTTTTTTTTTTAAATCAATCCCTCATTTAAATACTTCTGTTTAATTTTTAGACTAGGTGATAGCTAAGAACTGCACCAATGCTACATCACTGTAGTGCCAAGTATTTAAAATAGCAATCCCTTAACATCACATGAAAAAAAAATTAGATTTAATTGTCACAACTTTGTCATGGGTACATGTTTAATTAGAATAGCTTTAAGAACCATTCTGTGAAAATATAGACCCCTAAGTTTACTCATATCCATATTTTCATCTAAGTTTTATTAATATGAAAATACACCATGCAAGGATGTTTGTTTAGTGAGCCCCTTGTTACATTTAACTGGGAATCCATTATATTAGCAAATTCACAGCTGTGAGGCTGTGTAGGTGCAAGGAAGCTGAAAATTAGAAACTTGAGTGGATTTCAATACCTAATTCCACAGCAAACGTAGGAAAATTAGAGCTAAAAAAGAAATTATTCTCAGTTGAAGGTAATTTAGATTTCATTCTTGCTCATTTTAACAGTCCCTGTTTTAAAAGATGCCCAATTGTACGTCTGTGAAACAAACAAAAACAAAAACAAAAAACAAAAAACAAACTGAGCTTTTTGAAACAAACTCATGTTCAACATCCTTGACAATAAATATCTTTTATATATTTTCTATTCTCTCTTCTTCCATTCATTATCACGGAAAAGGACCTCTTTACATCTCAGTTGAACTATTATACTGGTCTAATAATGAAATACCGTGATGCCATGCTCACTTCCTAAACTCTCCAAATTTAATTTCCATCTCTCCACCAGGGAGATCTTTCTAAACTTTTCATATGACTGCTACTTGTGTAAAATCTTCCAACAATACTTAACAACAGAGTCCAAATTTATAACATTCATGTGTGATTTGGTCTCTTGCCTAGTTCATGAATTTCATCTCAAACTCAAATTTCAGATACTCTGTATTATCCAACTCTCCAACTCCTTGACAATTCCATGACTTTGCAAGTGATGCTTTATCCTGCTGGATTGTGGTTTGCCATCATTTCCTGGGTAATTTGGCTAAGTAACGACCTGCTCTCTGAAATTGATTTTTTTAACTCCCTAGGCTGTGCTAGATGTGCCTTCTCTGGGGTTTTTGAAAACCCTATACATTCTATTATCATAGCTGCATAGCACACAAGAAGAAAAAACAAGACACAGGTCCTTTCCCTACTAGTCTTAAAAACCGCTGAATATGTGATTCCTACCTGTAATTATCATCAGAATGTGAGCCTCTCAAAAGCAGAGAATACAATTAATGTTGTATTCTCTAATTTTAATCTAGGGAATCACTTGTTAAATGTGTTCACGAATGTGTCCATTTACCTCTGTTTGCCCAACCACTAGTAATTCTTAAACAATTGAGATGATTTTCTAAAGGGTCATACTTGTTAATCAAATAATTTGATCTGTGACTGTCATCTATAATTAGTTTTGATAAATTGAGTTCCATAAATACAAATTTAGGAAAAAAGCAAAAGAAAAAAATCCCTCAGGGCAATATTGAAATCACAATGAAAGAAAGACACTTTAATGCCTCCCGTTCCCCAAAATAAAAATGTATAATTGGCACTATGTTGTTTAATTATTTGTTTTGTGTTTTTCAGTTTTGAAAATTAAAGTATAATTAAAGGCCATCATTTTTATCTTTATTGGGGCCATTTGTGACGGTAAAGAAATCAGTATCTTGATGATTGCATCAAGGTTCAATTATTAGAATGTTTGATTGCTCTGAGCTGCCAAAACCAGCCTGAACACTGGTGGAGTCATTTGTACACATCTTGTGCGAGATGAGCCAGCATTTTGTTAGTTAATTTCAACCCTGTTTCAAATGCATCTCAGTGAAACATACAGGTAACCTTTGTGTTGAAGGGTTGAAAGCCAGGAAATTCCATGAGCCTACACCTCAGTAAACACAGGATGCCAAACATGGGCTGTCAGGGATCTCTTCTCTGTTGTAGTTGAACGCCATGTTGGCAATCCCTTCACTCACTTTCTTTAAAAAAATATGTCTCAAATTTAAAAACCTTACACACTTTATATTCTCTAGATTCTGGCTGGCTATGAATTTAAAATGAATGCTGATGGATATTTTCTTTTTTTTTTTTTTTTTTTTTTTTTTTTTTTTTTTCTGAGACGGAGTCTCGCTCTGTCACCCAGGCTGGAGTGTTGTGGCCGGATCTCAGCTCACTGCAAGCTCCGCCTCCCGGGTTCACACCATTCTCCTGCCTCAGCCTCCCGCGTAGCTGGGACTACAGGCGCCGCCACCTCGCCCGGCTAGTTTTTTGTAGTTTTTAGTAGAGACGGGGTTTCACCGTGTTAGCCAGGATGGTCTCGATCTCCTGACCTCGTGATCCGCCCGTCTCGGCCTCCCAAAGTGCTGGGATTACAGGCTTGAGCCACCGCGCCCGGCCCAGATGGATATTTTCTAATTATTTTTCTAAGTCTTTCCATACTTTAGTCCTACATTTACTGTCAAATTTCTTAATCTATATCCTGTCTTTTCTTTGCCTTTCCCATATTGCCTTTCCCTCTGAAACGCCCCTTCTCTTGAAGGCTCCCAACTATGACTATTGCATTTGCAGAAAGCAATTTAGTAATATATATTAAGATATTAAATATGTCCATTTGCTTTTTCTAATATGCAATTATTGGGAATATATTCTATTGTAATAAAATTGATACAGAGAAGCTTTCAGTAAGAAAGGTATTTTTATGACAACTTAAATTATAATACATTTTATTTTTTATTTATAATTTGGAAACAACAAAAGGGTAATAAGTGAATTAAATCACTGTCAATATTCAAGATAGAAAATTATACATTTATTGTAATCTTATCAATGAAAAGTTTTTTTAATAAAATTGCCAAACACTAAACTGGAAAAAAAAAACAAACAAACAAACAAAAAAAAACAGACCAGATGTAGGAATATCTAGATCAACAAAGAAGAGAATACAGAAATATGCAAATATAAAAAAATAAACAGAGCAAATAAAAAAACTCATAAAATAAAGTGTTGAAAATGTAACCGTGGTTATGAATTTTTTGAAAATCTGTAAGTTTGCCTTCCATCTCAAATTTTTCCAAAATTTGCCATATTGAGCATTTGTAATTCTTGTAATGATTGAAAGGAAAAAAAAGAATATGTGATTATGAAACTAAGAACGTAGAGACATGCGACTTTACTGTAGGGGAAGAACACTCAAATTAATGCCACACTTTTTCAGGCTCTAGAACCTAGAATGATTTGAGGATTTTAACTATCTATATGTCTATGTAATAGATACACAAATCTCCAACCATCCTCTTCGTACCTGTCTTTCTGTACCATTTGTCCATTAATTTAACCATCAATTATGCCATTTCTTAAAACACTCATTATTTTCTTGGGCTGGTGAATTAACTTGTTAGTTGTTTTACAGCATATTTAGGATGTGCCATATCCTAGTGGAAAGTGCCTGAAATCTCAAATCATTGAACTCTGCCATTTATTAATATGTCTATACATAACTTGTTTCATCTCTCAGAGTTGAAAATTTGTCAACCAAAGATGAGAAGGGATAATGTATTATACCTCATAATATTATAGAGAACACAGGTTAAAAAAACAAAACAAAACAAAACAACCAGTGCACGCAGGTGAAAGTTCCCGTATGGAAATTTTGCATTAATGAATGAAAGTAACACCCTCTTTCTCATTGAGCCCAATGTATATTTAGGGTCCAGGGTCCAGTGTGTATTTTGATAGGCAAGTAGAGATCAGGCAGCTTCATCATATTTCATATGCTGATCATCAGGAATATTTGACATTATTCTTGTTCCTTTATTTTCATTTTATGTTCCCTTCTTAAGGGTAACCTGATGTCGTGGAGATACAAATGAAATTATTGGAAGGTTTTTTCCTCCTGAGTTTAGGATGTTATTCCAGTCCTATCATATATCTTTCAGAATCATCCAAAACAAGAAATTAATAATAGCAAAAATTGAAGGGCTGTATTTATAAGTACTTTGTTAGAGTCAGAGAACTTGAAATAATGTTATACTCACTTTTTATTTTCATCCTCAAAGAAATTGTGTAGGGAGAGCAATGAAGATTTAAATGCCCATTATGAGGTGGGAAAACTGATTCTAATTGATCTATTGAGTACTCACCAGCCAACTATGGTGGAACTAATAGTAGCTCTATTAATAGTAGTAGTAATAATAATAATAGCAATGATAGTAGTAGTAATAGTAGTGATGGTAACTAAAATTGAGTGCTTACTATTTGCTAAGTCCTGTTGCAATAATTTATTATGTATTAATTTATTTAATACAGGCAACTTTATAAATTGTGTGCTATCATGATTTCCACTTTGCCAATGACTAAAGCACAGAAAGCTTGACTGATATACTCAGGCCTTCCTAGTTCATAAGTATTGGGTCTGAGGTTTAAAACCAAGCATTTTGATCCTACATCCTCCGCTATGTTGCCTCTCTCCAGAAATGACAGGGTTAGAATAATACTTCAATCTAAAGCACAATGGATGTTAAAGTGGAATCCAACTGCAAGAAAGACAGTTTAATGGATATGAGTATGTGTTCTGGAGGCAAACTTCATAGTTTTGAAATCAAGGGATTTCAAATTAATAAGATATCATTGACAAATAAGAATTGTATATATTTATGTTATAAAATGTGATGTAACATCTATATACATTGTAAAATGGTTAAATCAAGTTAACATCTCCATTAGCTTATATACTTACGATTTTTTGTGGTAAGAACATTTAAGATCTACTGTCTTAGCAATTTTCAAATATAGAATAAATTATTAACTATAGTCACCATACTGTACACTAGATCTCCAGAATTTATTCATCCTGTCTAAAATTTTGTACCCTTGATTAACATTTTCCCATCCCCACCTCCACAACCCCCCGGAGCCCCTGGAAATCCCCATTCTACACTCTGATTCTATGAGTTTGACATTTTTATATTCGCATTACTCTGGGACTATATACAAATGGGTCTATTTATTGGAACTTTAGTCTCCTCATCTGTAAAATGGAGATTAATATCACAACCTACTCTATAGGAATGATGGGAGGTTCAGGTGACATAATGCACATTAAGGACTAACATAAATTAAATAATCTATGTATTTCAGCAGATATTATCATAATTAGTGTACATAATTAACCCGAGACCAAGGACAATATGGCTTTTGTATTTTCTGTTTGTTTTTGCCCATTCTTACTCAAAGCACATAGTCAATGCTAAGTACAAAATAGATGGGTGCTATAATTCCTTCAACCGGAGAAGAGACTACTCTAGCAATGGCTGCAGAATTTATTGAGATTGTGGAAGAATGCTCAATTTAGGCCATATGCAGAAATTGGAAGACAAGCAACCAATAGCCTCTGGAGGGCTGCAGTCATGTAAGTTTTGAACTATGCAACAGACAAATCTATCAGATTTGGGATACCATGGTATTGTCTTACAGGGTCTTGCATTTCTCCTATCATGTCAATCATTTCACTTTATTGTAATTGTTTACTCTTGATCTTCCTCACTAGACACTACATGAGGTTACTGATTAGCATTTTGCCTAAGACCAAACCTACCCTTCACGCGAATTCCAAAATAAATTTTATAAAACATGTAAATGGATTAGTGCACCCTAAGATGAAAAGTATAGTTGCAACCACCAAAAGCTTGGGAAGCACAGGACAAGGCTGCCTAACATAGCTCCTGGGATACTCATCACATATTTCCCAGAGAAAGTGACTCTAGGTTGAGTTTGAAAGAAAGATGGAAATTAGTCAGGTAAAAAGAAAGGAGAGATATTTGCATCATATTGCAGGCAAAGAAGAAACATGTGACATCATGGAAGGTGGAAGATGTAGAGTCTGGTGTCAATCTGCATGTCAGTGTGGCTGGAGTGTGGAGTCTACAGTGGAAACTCAGCAAGAGGCACATGTGCAGCCAAGGAGAAGAATAACCACAACTAAGCTGTGAAGACACAAATGAGATTCTGGAAAAAATACCTCTCTTGATTAAAGGAAGAAGGCCATTCCTCACTCGCGGAAATTTGCTAAAACAAGCCCCACCCCTGGCATATGTGGGTGGAGCAGGCAAGAAAATGGCCAGGGGAGCTGCATTTTTGTTTTAAAAGTTTATCAAGTGATTCTGATTGAAACTGTTCAAAGATCACAGTTTGACAGGCACTGCCTGGTGAGATTTTTAAAAAGCAATTATTAACATTAACTAGTTGTACTCTCTTCAGATATTTTGGAAATACAATCCCAACCCTTGCACACATTCACAATTAATCTTTTTATTAACTTATATAATTTGTTGTGTTTTTAATGTATTCTAGGGACTATACACTAAGATTCCTTTTATAATTCTCTTTCCACTTGCATAATTCCTTTAACATAAGTGATTCTTTTTCTTACCAAGTTACCATAAGGAAAACCTTGACTCTTTTTTAAATTTCCCACTCTTGCAGCCCTTTGACTTATCTCAGCTTTCAAGTTTCAATCGAACTGGGCCCAAATGCTATCTCTGCAAATAGCCTGACCTTGCCAATCACTCGTCCTTCTTTTGGATAACATGTGACACTTTCTCACTTCTCCTTACATTTTGCCTTTGACAGGCTCACCAGGGGTTTCCCTTGGACTTTGTTCCACAACCCAGAAAGTCCCCCAACTTGCACTTCTTGCATTTCCCAAAATGAAAAGCACTCTTTGCTACCTGACTATATTAAGAATAAGATGGTCTCCACTTGAAGAGACACATTGATGGCATGACATTAAAATGAATACAGATGGTGGAGGCAAAGCTTCAAAGATACAGTCCAATTGGCATATCTCCTTGACAATGTAGGTTACTGAATCAAAACAAGGTTAGAAACCCATTTCTGTTCTGGCAGCTGTAACATTCCTTAATAGACATATTAAGATGTGTTTCTTATTTAAGCATTGAATTTTCATTGGGGGCACATATGGAGAAAACGTGTTTATTTATGCTTTATTTTTCCTAAGGCAAATTATATTTATGTAGGACTTAGAACAAGAAGAAAAGTAGAAGAGAGAGGGAATTAATACTGAATAATACTTATCTCTCTAAAATTTAATATTGTGACTAGCTGGAATATAAGCTCCTCGAAACAAGGACATTATCTGTTCTGTTCATTGCACTATTCCAAATTTCTGGATTAATGTCTAAGAGTGTCCTGTAACAAATATATGTTGAATAAATAAATGAATTAAAAAAATTGCAAGTCACATATGTAGATTACCTATTAGAGTGCTTGCTTTATGTCAGATCCCCAAATGTCAGCCATTGTTCTTACCATAACTGAGACTAATAATAATATATAAATATCTGTCTATATGATGAATACAATATATCTATATGTAGATATATCAATAATAACATAGATATTTATACAGGCATATTACAGTATATGTATAACCTACATATCTGAAATATAATAATCACTGCTTCTACATCTTTGAAAAATAAAAAACAGTTCACAGTAATTTGAATACATTGTAATAAGTAAAAAAAGGATGTATGGGAGAATGATCAAGTACATGATATTAAAATAATAAAAGAAAATTTATATCAAGGTAAAACTATATAAGCTTTACATCGCAGCAATGAAGACAAATTTACTGTGTATACATATCTTAAACACGGGGACAGCACAGGAGAGGTGCGCGTAATAAAGATCACACTAGCAGTTATAAGGAGGAAGGAGGAGTAGGGCATAGTAGACAAAACGGGACAGAGAAGGAAGGGCGCACTGAAGTCTGTGAGTCTGTGATACGCCAAGTGAAAGAGCTTATGAAAACTGAACCAAAGCACAGGGAGAAAACATTTACTTTGCATTTGAGTTTCTAGCTAATATTTCATGTTATTTTTACAACTAATAATACAAATATTATCAATCTCGGTATTTGCATAATCACTGGTAGAATAGAAACAGAAAGAGTGGCGAATCTTTTTAAATGGAAGCTCTTTACACACAGTTTATGCTGTTATGTGGCTGGTTACCACTAACAGGCAGATACTCAGCTGAATTGAGTCAGTCATGACTTGTTTTGTTTTGTTTTTTGTTTTTGAGATGGAGTCTCACTCTGTCACCCTGGCTGGAGTGCAATGGCACGATCTGGTCTCACTGCAACCTCCGCCTCCTGGGTTCAAGTGATTCTCTTGCCTCAGCCTCCTGAGTAGGTAGGATTAGAGGCACCTGCCACCATACTCAGCTCATTTTTGTATTTTTAGTTGAGACAGGGGTTTCACAATCTTGGCCAGGCTGGTCTTGAATTCCTGAACTCCTGACCTCGTGATCCACCCGCCTCGGCCTTCCAAAGTGCTGGGATTACAGGCGTGAGCAGTCATGACTTTTGTGCCAAAAAATTCATGCAAGTTTGTGAAGGTAGGTAGGCCCTCACTTTGTAAATAAGATTTAACGATTTCATCAGAATTATACACAGAAACAAATTATGCTATTTCATCTCTAGTAATAGGTTGCTCAAAATGCAGCTCTATAAAGCAAAGGAAGGATCTTAGCATTCAATTTTGCAGGAGCACACCTTGCCCAAAACTTCCTTCCAGTAATGGCATCAGCTCTAAAATATCCAATAAGTAAAAACATGTAAAGTCTCCTTGAATATATTCAGGGGCAGAGAACTGACTATTATATCGTTGACTATCTCTCCATATAATAATGACTCTGACATACTGAGCTGACATATGTCTCCTTGGAAATTCATCTCATTGTTTCTATTCTCTCCTTAAAAAGGCCTGCTTTCCCCTTGGTCTCTTTTTCAAGAGTAAACACGCCCCATTCTTTCCACAATATTTAAATGGCAGTGATTTCTGCAGCCTTGTCAAACATGCGTGCCCTTCTCTATTTGTACTCCAGGTTGCCAATATGGCAGTAAGTGAATGAAATGTCACCACTTGGAATGTTTCACTCTTGCACCTCTATAATCTCTGTTGCATAAAAATCAAAATATTCTTCTGAAAACGTAAATCCTGTCATGGTACCGTCCCACTAAAATTTCCCTTAGTCACATCACATTTTCTAGGAGAAGGACCCAAATCTCTCAGTGGCTATGCCTTGTCTTTTTCCTCAGCCAGTTTTGCAGCACTGGTCACTTTGGTTGATACACTGGGATCACATTGATCGTTTCTATGCCTGGAATGCATCCAGCTGTTTTTCAACCCATCACCTTTGCACCCACGCTTGTTCTTTCTGCCTCTAATTTTCTTCACTTCTCTTTTATGTTGTCAACTCTTAAGCCTGATCTCGACAACAATTTCCTGGGCACCACTGTTTGAGTTGTTATCCTGTTTTACAGTGCCTCCCGTTAATCCCTAGTACTTAAGATTACAATTAAAATACAATTAAAAGTACTCTTAGTACTTAATAATTTTTAAATGTAGTTCTCACCTACTGGACTAATACATTTTATAAACATTAGAATTATGTGTATTTTTCCCACACAGCACCCTCAGCAAGAAACATAATCCCAAATGCATAGCAGGAGTCAGAAAATATTGATTAAATTAAATATATAAGTTAAAATTATTTTCCCCATATAACACCCAAATCATTACTTGTGAGACAGAATAGCATAATGCTTAAGACTTAAGGCTAGGGATGAAATTTTATCCTCCACCCAAATAGGTGTGTCATTTCGAGAAAAGTTATTTAAACATTAAATCTTCATTCTCTTCTTATACAGAATGGGGTTAATAATCTTTTCTCTTGCCTAACCATAGTGTGACAACTAGAAGAATTACATGTAAATCACTGAGCACAATTCCTGCTTGAAATAAACTATGATTAGCTTTGATTATTCGTCTTGCAGAAGCCCTACAGGTATTGGAAAATATTAAGTACTTGCTAAATGGTTGTTGGAATGAATGGATCCCAGTCACAATGTACTGAAGCACAGGGAAAACCCTCTGAATCAAGGGTCAGACTATTTGTATTCAGTTCTGCTCCCTCCAAGGAGTGTCTCTGTGCTACCATGTAATAGCACTAATGATTGAATAAGCCTCAGTTTCTTCAAATGTAACAAAACAAAATTAGGATAGAATCTTTCTTTCCTCTCTTTCAGTATTGAAATATTATGGGTCAAATATGCTTTGTAGACAAGACCTCAAAATCTGTAACATTATTTGAGGCACGTTTAGAGTACCTGCTAGTCTCACAGTTGCCCTAAGGCTGTGTTTATGCAGGCAAATTGAAGAGGAGACATGAGGCTATTATAGAGTAGAATCTGGGAAAAGGGGACTCATTTGACCTAAACTGTCTCCATTGATACCTTTCCCAGGAGTGATTGCTCAACTCTGGATTTGACAGTGTAGACAGAGCCTGAGGAAGGTTTGAGGGCAAATACAGATTGAGATGGTGAAACTTGCAAAATACATGCTCACTGCAAACTGTTTGATGATAAGGGATTGTATGCTGGCTGAGAGCATCATGTTTTGATGTAATGTAGTGTAATTTCCTTGACTCTACTTAGCTGGCCATATCTGCCAATAGTTTTGATTACACAATCAAAATGAAAGTTTGCAAGAAAAGCACCAGATTGATGTGTGGAATACATGAAAATGTAAAGTACCTTTGAGTTCCAAATTTTTTCTATGTCATGTTGCATAAAAAAGAAAAATAGTTTTACGAATTAACAAACCATAGCTATGGATATGGGACTTAAAGGACCTAGTTTTGAAATAAGGTCTTACACAGACTGGCCTTTGCACTCATTACCAATATATTCTGATAGTATCCACCTATCTCAAAATTCTCAAGCTTTCTTTGTCTTCTTACACTTCTTCAATTATGTTGTCTTCCTTACAATTTGCAGGTTTGACATTACTTTCTCTCTCTGCTTAGACTACGTTCCTATCATTCACTCAAGTTTTTGTTTTTCTTTTGTTTTGACCTACCCAATTTCTATTTAAAGTTTAGGTTTTTAGGTCTATTTAAATTTTAGTTCAACTGTAGTTGTTCAAAATTAGCTTTTCATAATCTTTAGGCCTCCTCTGGCAACCCCCTTCATATCTCATTTCAACTTGTAATTATTTTTTTAAAACCTACCATAGCTATAATTCATAAGTAGATATTTACTCATAAATGTATCTTTACTCTTTCTCTCCTTCAAGTATCCAACAAAAGATACTGTGAGCACAAGAATTATTTCTACTTTGTTTAGAGCTATATTCCCAGCAAAACACAGATGAGGCATTGATATCTCTGGTTCCTAATGTACTGGGGGATATGTTATGTGCAAGGCCCAGAGTGGGTAATCAATAAAACAACATTTTTTGAAAGCATGACGTGGGGAAGTCATTCTCCTGAATCTAAATTTTTGTTTCCTAGTATCTGAAAAGGAAGTTGAATGGAAAGATTCCTCACATTCTGTTATTATAGAGGCTGAAGGGGTGTTGTCTTCTGATTTGTGAAGAACTATTTTGGGTCTTTCATGGATTGCCTTCTATTCTTATTGTCTATTTACATCCTGCTCAGGTCTCTAATCCACTCACAATAAAATCATTTAATCTAATCATTTTTCTAAATTTCAAAAACATGGAACAATATATTAGAAGATGTTCTATTCTGAAAATTAGGAAATATGTTTTCTAAACTCAGTTCTGCCCCAAATGACTATTCAATTCAGATAAATTACTCGGCATTTTTGGTGCTTAGATGAAATGCATTCCATCACATGTAAAACAGAGTTGATAACAAAGGCACTGTTTCTTTCTCTAAAGTTCCCAATTAAGTTTTATTAAGAACTTAATAAGTTCTCACATTATTTTGTAACTGGAGCAATCAAGCAAGAGAGAAAACACAAGCTTGCTTATGGTGACCGGGCCTTTGGAAGTGTCAGAGGTAAAAGGACCTATTGCTAGTTAGAGGTTGCTCCTGGCAGTGCCATGCCTCCGGGGAACAGGGTGGAGGTTGAATATTATCATGGGCAATACTTGAATTTGGTATATTGCAGGGTTAGTGGGAGCGGGGTGCTCTCTAACATTTGTGCACCTGTTTTCTTCTTGAGATTAAAATGTTCCACTGTCTATCACCTTCATGTTTATTTAATCATGGTATAACTTAAACATCTTAGAAAAGGCAGGTAAATCATACCCTAAACTAATGTGACAGCAAAGACAAATTACACATATCTGAATATTAAAGCTTTTTCTGATGAGGCAAGTTGTATGCAAAAATGTAAATTTGTTTATTCTTTAAAGACATAAATGTGGCAGCTTAATGCAAATTAAGTGAAAGAAAGTCCCATATGTAAAACCACAAGATTTTATAATTCTACCTACACTTTCCTCAAGAGAAGGGATGTTTTGAACAAAAACCCTTTAGTTAATTTAAGTGTAATGAGAAATGCAGAAAGATACCAATGTTCACTGCAAATTCCATTCTAATATTTACATTGTAGAATAATTTGCTGTTGTAACAAATTAAAAAAAAATCAGAGTGAGTTGGCGGTCCTACTACTTTTTACACTGTTGATTTTCCTGAAATTCAAGAATCAAACATTGGAGAAAGAGATTGCCCTGGAAGGCACCCAGAATTTAAATTTACTTATAGAAGCATTGTTTCATTAAAAAAAAAAAAAAAAAAAAAAAAAAAAAAGTTATCTTACCTTACAGAGTTGTCTTGAAACTATCCCGATGGAAGCAAAGAAAAAAAATGAATTGAGGCTTACTTATAAAGATAGGAAATACTTACAGGTTTGAAAATGGCTTGTGATTCTTACTCCATTTCAGTGTCCAACAACCTCAGTTAGGATGTAAATGCAAGTCCTGGTGAGTAAATTAGAACAACAGTACACCGGTGAGAAATGAGAGAGATGGTCATGCACACAGACCTGAGAGTTGCAAAAAAGATGGCAATTGTTGTGCTAATGTTTGCCGGAGGTGTCCCACAAGCCTGAGTAAAGTGAATTTCACCTCTTGAAGTCTATTCTTTAATTGACACAAAATGCAAGTCCCTGGAATGAGATTTGGCTGCTACCTTAAGGGTCGTGGGTCCTTTATCTTAATGTTTTATTGATGGAATTCTGCCATGCCCATCACTGGGACAGGATCAGGAGACTCATTAGTGCAAACAGCACTCACTTCCAAAGTTCCTTTACCAATCTTTTTTGCTGGTTTAAAAAACACTAAAGAGAAAGGGAACAATTTGAGCATGGCTAAAGGGCTGTTTACTACAGCAAGTCATAAACTGCTTTTGGCATTCCCCTTTTGTAATTCGTATTTTATTTCATTTTCTACTTTTAACTGTGGTTCCCCAAGAAGGAATTCTTGTACAAATTGAATCTCTTAGACTTAACAGGCTTCTTTCTATTTTTTTTTTTTTTTTTTTCTTTTTGGCTGCTTAAGCTGTGGCTAGTGTACACTGTGACTCAAATATTCCAGAGACTTATAACATTCTGAATAATCTACTTTGTCATGTAGGAGTAGTATTCAAAAATGTAGACCAGGAGGGTTTTACTAATGACATAAGTTTTATATCCCACATATTCTGTAGGAATGTGTCCCTAATTTTTTTGGGGGGGCAATCTTCACCCAATAGACATAGATAATTATTGAGGATACTTTATTCAAGTGTCCTTCGACCAATATAATTTTGTAGGATTCCATCAAGACAGTTCAAAATTGAAAAATAAAATCCTCTTATAAGCCATTTCCAGAATTTTACTTCTAAGAAAGTTTTCATACCACAACATTGTACATAAATACCAATATATTTTAAAAAGGACCAGCCGCAGTGACTCATGCCTATAATCCCAGCACTTTGGGAGGCCAAGGCAGGTGGATCAGAAGGTCAGGAATTCGAGACCAGTCTGGCCAACATGGTGAAACCCCCGTCTCTACTAAAAATACAAAAATTAGCCAGGCGGGTGGTGGGAACCTGTAACCCCAGCTACTTGGGAAGCTGAGGTGAGAGAATCACTTGAACCCTGGAGGCAGAGGTTGCAGTGAGCTGAGATTGCGCCACTGCACTCCGACCTGGCGACAGAGCAAGGCTCCATCTCAAAAAAAAAAAAAAAGACAACACACACAATATACAAAAACATTAAGAACCATAAAATTATACATATATACACACACACTATATATATATAATACACATATATACATATATATATGTGTGTGTATGTATGTTTAGATTAGTGTTCAAGAAATGTTTATCGCTGGGTGCGGTGGCTCATGCCTGTAATCCCAGCACTTTGGGAGGCTGAGGTGGGTGGATCACAAGGTCAAGAGATCAAGACCATCCTGGCTAACGCGGTGAAACCCCACCTCTACTAAAAAATACAAAACATTAGCCGGGTGTGGTGGTGGGCGCCTGTAGTCCCAGCTTCTTGGGAGGCTGAGGCAGGAGAATGGTGTGAACCTGGGAACCAGAGCTTGCAGTGAGCCAAGATTGTGCCACGGCACTCCAGCCTAGGTGACAGAGTGAGACTCCATCTCAAAAAAAAAAAAAAAAAAAAAAAAAACAAGAAATGTTCATCGATATATTGCCTCTATGTTGGCTAGGTAGCCATTGACAGCCAGGGTAGTATTTTCTCAATTAAATATGAACTGTTACCTACTCACTATTTTTCAGTGTTCAGGCGTTTATGAGCAAAAGGAAATGGAAAATGTAAACGGAAAATTCATTCAAAGTATTTAGGGCCTATTGGACCACTCTGTATGTAACTCTGCTGAGGGTGTTTGTGTTTCCAGATTCATTTTCTCTCCATACTGAACACTGCACATGCTTGCTATAGGGCTTTATTCTTTTAATATTGCATAGAATATACTGATTAAGGGTAATAATTCTCATGATGTTGATTTCATTTATTTAAAAGTAGTCAAAACTTTGGCCGATGTACGTACTCTCTATGTCTTTCACTGTCTTGGTCTATGTTTATAAAATGAAAATAATAATATTGTCTATTTCATAGTGTAGTGGTAAGAGCTGATAGAAATAGCCATATTTTTATATCAGTGATTGACACATAGTAAGCATTACATATAGTATCGGTGGTTACCATGATTATTGTTACTGTCAATATTATTTATTATCATTGCTTACACATCCTTTCTTCAGACATTGTTTAGGCTTAATCTTTATTTCATGATCTGTCAAAACTTGTTAGTTTTTATTTTGTCTTAATTAATCTCTTTTAATCTAGAATATATTATTTCAATTATGGTACATAACTCAAATGTTTACTAAGCTCCATTTCCTATGTGCCCTGGTTTTAGGTAAAATCATTCTAATAGTTTGTCCAAGGACTGCTGGAATGATAATAATGTCTTTGTGCTAGTGATGGATAAAAACTCAGGGAACAAATGTTGCGTTCTGATTAAAAATTTTTTTAAAACAAATTATCTACTACAGTATGTCCTATTCATATGAGCCTCATTATTCTATTGTGGGTTTTGCATCTTCAAAATTGCTTGACAAATAAAAAAAAACCATATGTGATTAATAATAAATTTATTTTATTTTATTTATTTATTTATTTTTTTGATATGGAGTTTCGCTCTTGTTGCCCAGGCTGGAGTTCAATGGTGCGATCTCGGCTCACTGCAACCCCTGCCTCCCAGGTTCAAGTGATTCTCCTGCCTCAGCCTCCTGAGTAGCTGGGACTACAGGCATGCACCACTATGCCCAGCTAATTTTGGATTTTTAGTAGAGATGAGGTTTATCCATGTTAGTCAGGCAGGTCTCGAACTCCCAACCTCCGTTGATTTGCCTGCCTTGGTCTCCCAAAGTGCTGGGATTACAGGTGTGAGCCACTGGGCCTAGCCAAATTTATTATTTTTAAAATGTACCATTTTGCCTTTTGAAGTTCTATTATATGCCATAAGATTGACTCCAAGTTTACTGTCTCTATGTAAATTCTCTCTATACACAAATACAAATATATGTGTACTATAAATACAAATATATACACTACAAATACAAATATATGTTTATGTATACTATAAACATGAATATATATTTATATATACTATAAATACAAATATATATTTATGTATACTATAAATACATGGTACACATATTATATCATACATATACATTATCAAATATAAAGCATTTTGCTATATTAATTTTTAAGTAAACCTCTTTTTGAATTTGAGTAAGAAAAAATCTCAGTACTATACCAAGTTACGAAGGCAAAGAGAAAGAAAGAAAATAATTGAAGTTTATATTTTTTCAACTAAAATATTTCTGACACAGGTGTGCAAGAAAATATGTGACTCAGTAGTTACCACATACAAATAATTCCATCTTTAATATATTCTCCTTTAACATATCTATCTTGAGAAATAGCCCTCATCTTAAAAAAAAAAAAAAAAAAAAAGCATGGGGGGTGGCTGGCATGTTGAGCAGGTCTACTTAAGGAAGCAAATAATAGCACTCTGAGATTTTTGGAGAAAACAACTTAATTTGAATGAAGTCTTAACAGTGTCATACTTAAAATTTGATACCTGGAGCGTATAGAATTTTTTAACGGAAGTTAGAAAAAGATGGTTTAGAAAGGAAACTTAAAACAAGAGTATTAGCAAAGACTTTTTCATCCTCTTTTCCACAAGAATTTTGTAGTAGAGCCGATTATAATAGCTCTACATATATTATATTTATTTACAATAAAATATACTTAATCTTCATTGGTGGACATACGATTCAGGTATCTTCACTTAATAATTATAAGGTATAAATACAATTTGAAGATAAAGGATGCTCTAGTCATTGTGAGATATTTCTAGGCCCCTGGGCTAGTTGTGTCCAGACTAATTTGCTCGCAAAATGTTGTCTAATGATAAGAATGGGTTAAATCTGGTAAACTGTTTGACATAGGGTTATATCTATATATAGGACCTGTGTTACAGGCAGAATATTGTTTCCCCAAGGATAATCATGTCCTAATGTCCAGAACCTATAAATATGCTATGACAAAAGAACTTTCCAGTTAGATGAAGTGTACAGATCTGGAGATGGGGAGATTACCCTAATAACATGAGTTTTTAAAAGGGAAAAATGATGGAAGAAGAAGAATGTGATATGAAACAGACTGGACTTGCTATTGATCACTTTGAAAATGGAGGAAGGGCAATTATCTCAGGAGAGCAGTGAATGGCCTTCATCTTACAAGCAGCAGGAAAACCGTGGACCTCGTTCCCACCACCCTTCCGGAACGCAATTATGCCAACAGCTCAATGAGCCAGACACAGATGCTCCTCTACAGCCTCCAGAATGGAATGCAGCTTGCTGACAGGTTGATTGTATTGCAATGAGGTATGTATCAGACCTCAGACTTTCAGAATTGTAAGATAATAAATGTGTGTTGATTTCAGTCAGTAAATTTGGGGTTATTTCTTATGTGGCAATAGAAAACGAATATAGCATGTTACGTATTTCACTTGTCTTGTAGGATAGACCTTACACAGTGTTTTCTGAATACCCAATGATAGAGAATTTTAATAAATTTCTACATAAAAATAAAAGCATAGACATGACATACTGTTTTCAGACATATAAATTATTCAAACTGATAGGGTTTGAAGTATTGAATTGGGATAGAGTTTTCACTCTTTTGTTTTGCCTTGTAGCCTATGGGTCAACTATTAGAACAATAAACAATATTTTCAAGTCAAGAAACAGAACTACGGCCGGGCGCGGTGGCTCAAGCCTGTAATCCCAGCACTTTGGGAGGCCGAGACGGGCGGATCACGAGGTCAGGAGATCGAGACCATCCCGGCTAACACGGTGAAACCCCGTCTCTACTAAAAAATACAAAAATCTAGCCGGGCGAGGTGGCGGGCTGCCTGTATTCCCAGCTACTCGGGAGGCTGAGGCAGGAGAAAGGCGTAAACCCGGGAGGCGGAGCTTGCAGTGAGCTGAGATCCGGCCACTGCACTCCAGCCTGGGCGACAGAGCGAGACTCCGTCTCAAAAAAAAAAAAAAAAAAAAAAAAAGGAAGAAACAGAACTACAAGAAAAGTTAATTATATTGAAATACAATTATTGAAGTATTTTTATAATGATAAAAAAGTGCTTCCCCATTAATTCATTAAATAAAATATACTTGTAGCTTTCTTATTATTATTTTCTTCATTATCAGTTAGTTTATTATTATAAGTAATATTTCAATGTATTTAAAACAGTATAATAAGATTGAAAAATATTTTTGGTGGCCAGAAATGGCAAATTGTATTCATAGTGATTCTATGATTTGTTTCCTACGTGAAGTATAAAACATGTTAAATTAGGTGCACTATTTCCCCCTTTTGAAGTTAGGGTCCCCAGCACATACTCATGGATAAGAATTCTGTCTCTTAGTCAATAGACTTATTAGGTTCCAAGTTTACTGGTGAAAAGTAACCTGTTCAAAAGAAGTCAAAGAACAGTGTGTTTTTAAGACTATTAGCAATTTACCTCTGAGTAATAGTGAACCAGATTACATTCCTATGAACAGCTGGAATACTCATTTTCCTCAACTCTTACAGAAACAGTAGATTCTTCTGTGATATCAATAGATTAAGCAAAATGACACCTTGTTTTGCTTCTTGTTGTCATTGCTAAATTGCATTTTGAAAACATTAATGATCTTTTTTTAAACACCTGATTTGAATCAAATAAATAAGTGTCCTAAAATTGACAATGGAACAAATAAAGTTGCTGTCTACTATGACACATACAATAATTTCACTCAAGATGCTTACACATTTAAGGCAAATGAAGCATGATAAAGAAGTAATTGATGATAGAGCAGGTAAGCAATGAGTATACTGGATTTGGTATGTGGGGGGTGAGGAGTCGAATAGACAGAGGAAAGCCAGGAACAATCAGGGTTGCTTGGGTGAGATTAGGGACTTCAGAGAAGAGGCAATGGCTGAGTTGGTTTCTGAAAACTACATGTTTTCTAGATCAAGGATTTTCATTTTCACACTATTAACATTTTGGCCTGAGTAGGCCTTTGTCTTGGTTGACTCTGCTGGTCATTGTGAAATATTTGGCAATATCTCTGGCCTCTATCTACAAGATGCCAGTAAGAACTGAAGTTATGACACATAAAGTATCTTTAGGTATTTCCCAATGACCCTGGGGAACAAAATCACCCACTGATTGAAAACCAGAGCTCAGAGACCATGCTACTCAAAGTGTATTACAGGTCTCAGCAGTATTCCCATCACCTAGAAGATTGTTATAAACACACAGCCTCAGGTTCCACTCCAGAGTTACTAACTCCAAATCTGCCTTTTAACAAGACTCCCCCCACTAATTTGCACACACAGATTTTGAGAAACACCTGGACAGTTGAAGCATCTTGGAAATGGGAACAACCCACACATTCTCAAGAAGGAATAATACAGAGAATTTCAAGTGGTCAGAGGGCAGGGTAGGAATAAAACACAAGACTGGAGAATCAAGCAAGAGCCAGAAGATAACACACCTTTACAAGCTCACAAAGCATCAAGATGTTCTCTGGGCAAAGGACTTCAGTGAAGATTATTGATTAGAGAAGGAATGAAATATGATCAGATTTGCTTTAAAATAATTTTATGTTTGTGCAATTTAATCGTCACTCTAATTGAATGATTAAAATAAGAAATGGGTGGTTAGTTTGTGAATTTATTTCATATCACCCTCCATATGAGTAACTGGCCATTTTCTGGTTAATTTGAAAATATGACCTGTTCCTCAAATCAAAGAGAAACCATAAGTCTATAAGCAATTGTCAGGGGAAAATGTATATATAGCATTCAATATTTCTTTAAGAAGAAAGTCATGTGTAATGGCTGGAGAGGCATCAAGTTAAGATTAAATCTTTATATCATATTTAGATAGGTTTCCTGCTGTTCTAGAAATTAATTTGAATTAATCATGATCTTTCCACCCTTTGTCATCTTTTATTCCATAGCTGAATTAGTCTATAGCACAGCAGCCTTACAAACTTGCAGGCCTGATTTTTTTTTGGTTTGGCCTGGGGATAGGAAGTCAAAAGCTGGCAAGAGACAAATGCTTTGCAGAAGTGACAAATTTAGTTTCCTGGAGAAAGTTGCTGACTGCAACGTTCCAATTGGAACAGCTTATCTGCTCCTCCAGATGTTGAAATAATGACAGATGCTCACAGAAGCCTTGACAAGAGGAAGAAAAGAGCACACTGAAGAGAGTAACCTGTTTGTATGAGAAAAATACCAGTAACGCTTATCGAGATCCCTATTCTGATGGGGTGTGTATACATCTTTACAGCCAAAACATGGTACGACTGTATGCAAATTCACTGTAGGAAATTAGAGGATTTTGTGCTGTTGGAGACATAGACAAAACAGAATTATGACTCTTTAAATCATGAGGTCACTTTACGAAATATGAAATGACCTCTGGGTACCTGAGCTGAATGACAGGACACTGGTTTATAACAACTAAAGGTGAATGATTGCATTTTCTACATTTGCGGCAGAGGGATGAGTATTCTATTATGTGTGACATTTCCATCTATTCATATTGAAGATGTGTTTTAAATCATTAACTTATTACTATCTAATAAGGAATATGAATTAACACTTACCAAGCAAGGAAAAACAGCTAATCTTTAAGCAACTTCAAATTTTGTACAGTAGCACAAAAACTCACAAGCTATTGATCTTGCTGGTACTAAAGAGTGACTAGGTGATATATTAAAGCGTGCATAATAATGAGTGATTAAGGGTCGTTTAACTTATTTTACACGCAGATAATTATATTGTGTTTGAAACGTCAAAGACAACTTATCTGATGTATGTGTACGTAGGAAAAACAAAAAGCAAAATTGTGGTATTTTGTGCATCTGTGTCTTTTTCTGTCTTTTTGTATCTTTGTTTGTTTGTTTCTCTCTCTCTCTCTCTCTCTGACTTTCTTTAAATGAAGTCATTAATTCTCCTGTGAGAGAAACTTTTCTTTACCAGAGGAAAACTACCCAATTGCAAGATGAAAGAAATGTTTCTCCAAACACTTCACCTTCCCTAAGAGATTTCTTTGCATCTTACTTGGACTGCTGAAGACGCATTTTCACAGTACCCTTTGCAATAACTTCCCTTGCATAGCTGAAAAGCACTTATTATGAAATTATTTCTGCCTTCAATTGAAATCTAATTCTTGACTGTGCACTCTGAACCATACTCCTCAAGTAAATCACTCTATGATTGAATCAGAAAGTTGTAAGCCAGCTGGATTTTTAGGTGTACCAAAGAGGGGACATGAGGAACTTAGGAAAACAGAAGCATGCCAGAGTGGTCAGAGAACAGGCTGTTCACACAGAGCCTTCCATAGCCACCTACCAGTGTACTGGAATGTGACACACCTCTCAGTCTACTCCAAGTACAGTCTAAACAAGCCACCGAGGAGAGATTATGTTTACATTACACACGTTTACACATAGCCCTGCTTTGAATGATTAACAAACATAAGCTAGAACCCCAGAACTTCCATGAGCATGTAGCAAAACCACAGATATAATTCTTTCAGAAATTCTTAATTTGGCATTTAAGAAAAATCCAGGCATTTAAGTCTTCTGAAGATCCTCATGTAGTGAGTAATAGATAAACAAAATGATTCAGTTTTTTTTTCTGATGAGCAAACCAAAGAATATGCTTGTGCATTCTCTCTGCTGCTGATTATTTATATCATTGGAGAGAAGATAATATATGAGTTATACAAACTGATGATACATTTAAAATAATAGTCTCCTTAGGAATATTTTAATTGAAGAATCTATATTCTGAATTTGGCCAATGAAGAAATGACATTTCCAATCTTTACATATGCCATTATACCTGTTTTAATATGTTGCATATTCTTTTTTTTTTTTTTTTTTTTTTTTTTGAGACGAAGTCTACCTCTATCACCTAGGCTGGAGTGCAGTGGTGTGATCTCGACTCACTGCAACCTCTGCCTCCTGGGTTCAAGCGATTCTGCCTGCATCAGCCTCCCAAGTAGCTGGAACTACAGGTGCACACCACCACGCCTAGCTAATTTCTGTATTTTTAGTAGAGATGGAGCTTCACCATATTGGCCAAGGCTGGTCTCGAACTCCTGATCTCATAATCTGCCTACCTTGGCCTGCCAAAGTGCTGGGAGGCCAATATTGCATTTTATTGGCATAAATAATGGAAAGTAGCATGGGGTTTCTTTAAAAAAGAAACCATATTGCACATTATTGGGCAAAAATACATGTTTTACATTTTATACTTTTTGAATAAACAAAGTACTTAAATCTATTTTAACAATGATTATGTTTTTCTCTTTTTTAGTTTATAAAACACATAATTTACCAATGTAACCATGTTAAGTGTACATTTCAGTAGTGCTAATGTATGCTCATTGATGTGCAACATATCTCTGGAAATTTTTCATCTTCAAAGTTGAAACCCTATATCCACTAAACATCAACTCCCCATTTCCCTCTCTTCCAGAACCTGGCAGTCATCATTCTACTTAATGTTCCTAAGAGTTTGACTACTTTAAATATCTCATGTAAGTGAAATCATGCCGTATTTGTCCTTTTGGGACTGGGTTATTTTACGTAGCGTATTTTCCTCAAGTTTCATCCATGTTGTAGCAGAATTTTCTAATTTTTAAAGGCTGGATAATATTTCATTGTATTAATATACCATATTGTCTTTACCCATTCGTCTGTAGATGGACATTTACGTTGCTTTTACTTCTTGGCTATCGTAAATAATGCTGCTGTTTAGAAATATCACTTTTAGATCCTATTTTTGGCTGAGCACGATGGCTCATGCTTTTAATAATCCCAGCACTTAAAGTGAGACCTAGGCAGGCAGATCATGAGGTCAGGAGTTCGAGACCAGTCTGACCAACATGGTGAAACCCCATCTCTACTAAAAATACAAAAATTAGCTGGGCATGGTGACGTGCGCCTGTAATCCAAGCTACTGAGGAGGCAGAGGCGGGAGAATCACTTGAACCCAGGAGGTGGAGATGCAGTGAGCCGAGATTGCATGACTGCACTCCAACCTGGGCAACAGACTGAGACTCCATCTTAAAAAAAAAAAAAAAAAAAAAAAAAAAAAAAAAAAAATCCTGTTTTCAGCCCTTTTAGATACACAGACAGAAATAAGATTACTGGATCATTGGTGATTGTATTTTTAATTTTTTCAAGAAACCCCATGCTACTTTCCATAATGGCTGCACAATTTTACATTCTCACAAAGGTTCCAATTTTCCCACATTTATGCCAACACTTGTTATTTTTTTGGCATTTGTTTTTGTTGACCATCCCAATGGGTGTCCAGTGATACTTCATTGTGGTTTTATCTTGCATTTTCCTGATGATTAGTAATGTTGAGCATTTTTTAATATGACCTTTCATCATTTGTGTATCTTCATGAAGGAAATGTCTATTTCACTCCTTTACCCACATTTTAATCAGATTAATATTGTCATTGTTGAGATGTAGGTGTTCTTTATATATTCTGTATATTAACCCCTTATCAGATATATCAGATATATGATTAGCAAATATTTTCTCCTGTTCTACATGTTCCCTTCATTTTTAATTTTATAGTATATTACACTTTAGGAAGCATGATAATAAGCTTTTTCCCAAGTTTTTGTGTGCTGCCCAAAGAAAGTATACTCTAGTATCAATGTAATAAACAAAATCTGAAATCTTTACTTATCACTGTTACTTACAAACTGAGACTTCAGAAGAGTTAAACTTGGCGAGTTACTTTATTTACAAAGCAAAGAATTTGGGTAGAAATGTATTTGTAGCTGAACGGCTCTGTGTGTCGGTTATAACCCTAGGCCTTGGCCAGCTCCTTGGCATTCGAATGGTTATAGGCTAGATGTGGAAGAAACATAAATAAATACATAAATACTTCTGAAATAGTTAACCAAAGTAAATGTGCTTACTCTTCCAAATAAATCAATTTTAGGGAGCTGTGGCTTTCTGTGGATGGCAGTTTACAATAAAAGCCTGCATAATGGGGAGTACCAAGCTTCCTGGCTTAAAAAAGTGACAGTTACACTACCACAAAATAACATGTTCAATATTGACATGTCTCTCCCCGGTAAGCAAAGCCAGCTGGGGTGAAGTCAGGGTGTTTGTCTAGCGTCCAGTGCCTAAGGACAGTTTCATACCCAGAGAGGAAAAATAAGAGCCTCAGACATGCTGTGGGAATTTGACGTAGTTACATTGCCTCTGTTAATCTCAGTTACCTCACCTTTAAATTCAAAGGGTTGGTGTGGTTGGATATTATTTGGCAAAAGAGAGGCAAACAACAACAAAACAACGACTTGCACATGAGCCTACTTCGTTATACCAAGTGACAGACACCACACTCAAATGACGAAGTACTGAAAGATTCTGTTATCGAAAATATCCAGAATAGGCACATGCATACAGAGAGAAGGTAGATTAGTGGTTATTGGGGCTGGGTGTGGAAATTGTTTGCAAATACACACGTGGAATCTCTGGGGTTGATTGAAAGGTTCTAAAACTTAACTATGGTGATGATTGTAGAACTCTTTGTATTCACTAAAAATTATTAAGTGAGACAAACGAAATTGTGGATTTTATGACATGTCAATTCAAATTCAACAAAGCTGATAGAAAAAATATATTTTTAAAAAACCCTGGAACATGTAGGGATAAACTCTATAGGCTTTTCTCAGGTTGCAAGTATTCTGATTCTGTGATCTCAAGTATACTTTTTGTAAATTTTGTTTTCTGTATTTTCTTTAACTTTTCAATTAAATTTAGATATTCCTTTTCTAAGGTCCTGATCCACACAAAGACGTTTATATTGCTGTTCTGTTGAAAGATGTGCCAAACCTTTATGTACTTTATATTGTCCTCGTATCCAGCTCTAAAAAGGCTCTTAGTAGTCATCACACTACGTGCCACACAGTTCATTCTGAAGTTTGGCCAAAGAAGCATTGTTGTTAGAGATATAGAATTTGACTCAAACCAATCCTTTCCAATGCTCTACATAACACAAGTCTTGAAATGTTGGCAGGTTTACCCTTCTAAAATGACTTATATGCATCTACACCTTTTAAGAAAGGGATAATTTAACCATTCCTACTTTGCTATTTTAAACAGAAAGGATTCTGCTCTATTTCACAATAATCAACTTCCTCTAGGGAACAAACAATGAGAAACATGGATTATTAGTGTCCTTAGCAGAAGTTATTTTGCCTGTTAAAAATAAACATATGCATTTTTTTCCATAAAGGAAAAAAAAAAATACGTAAAGAGCTAATGGGTGGATTTTACAATAAACTGCATGTACACACGCACACACACACACACACACACACACACACACACGTTGTTGGTCCCCCAAATGCTTCTTTCATTTATTAAATAATGTTTGAAATCCCTTGTTACCTGTAGTAAGTCATAAGATATAAAAGTGAACATAACCTTGGCGAAATAGATATTGACTTCAAGTTTCTTTCTTTCTCCCTGCTTTCTTTCATTGCTTCCTTCATTCTTTCTGTAGGTAAAGAAGTGTAAACTCCGTGAGGTGAGGGATGGGGTAACATTTTACTTTCCATCATCTTCCCAGCAGTTATCCACGAGCCTTGCTCAATAGATGTTATGAGTGAATGAGTGAGAAAGAGAGTGAGCCGTCTACCCCAACCGGTTCACAGTAATGGATTCCAAGAAAGAAAACTGTGTCTATCCCAGCACTTTGGGAGGCCAAGGTGGGCGGATCACCTGAGGTCAGGAGTTTGAGACCAGTCTGAACAACATGGTGAAACCCCGTCTCTACTAAAAATACAAAAAAATATTAGCCAGGTGTCGTGGCGTGCACCTGTAATCCCAGCTACTTGGGAGGCTGAGGCAGGAGAATCGCTTGAATCTGGGAGGTGGAGGTTGCAGTGAGCCAAGATCGTGCCATTGCACTACAGCTTGGGCAACAAGAGTGAAACTGCGTCTCAAAAAACAAACAAACAAAGAAAAAAACTGTGTCTAAGTTAGATCCGGTCGCTATTATTACGTGTCATAGTGAGGGAGACAAATATTAAACAAATAATTATGCAGGTGAAGATCGCAAAAGAGAGTAAATAAAACAGGTATCTACTCTCTTCAGTTACTGTTTATAGTTTATACCAGTGATTCTCATTCATAATATTAGAAATTTATTAGAAACTATGAGGAATTTATAAGAAAAATACCAAGGACTCACATGTGGGCAAATTTAGAATCACTAGAAATATGTCCAGGACATTGGTATACATTTTAAAATATATTTTCAGATAATTATAATAGGCAGAAAATCTTCTGATTTACAAATTGATGATAATGTCATCTGGACAGGGGTGCAGACATCTCTGCTCTCCTCCAAACTTTGATAGGCTGCTAACCTGCTGGTTTACTCTACATGGGTAGGAACCTGACTCTCTGCATGCCATACTTCCCTGCCCCTCCTACCACGTGGTCCTCAATATAAAGCTTTAATGAACGAGCATATAACTTAGCAAATAATGCTACCATCTGCCTAGTCTTAAAGTTATAAAGAAATGTCTCTGATTTCTCTCTGTCTACACTGATTTGCATAATGCTTTTAATCCCACCATATTTATTTTTCAAGTCATTTTTCCCAGTCTCAACAGCTATGGTGAGACTCCATAATCTATGACCTCGTGATTGTATTGGTGTCCTAACTATTGTATTTCCCCTCTATAATTTATTCCACTTGCTCCTAGAACAAACTTATCTTTCTACAATACATATCATGTTACTCTCTGTTTGAGAAAAACAGTGAGTAAAGAGAAATTCCTTCAGAATAGTCAAGTGTAAAAATTTTAGATTCTTTAAGATTTCAAAGACATTTTCTTACATAGTTTACAAACCGATATCTATGCCATAGAATGTGGTATTTTTAAGTGTATATACAGTGTAATCTGTGGAAAAAGTTCACAGGTGTATATCTTGCAGTGGAACTGTCGAAGGCATTTGAACCAGAACAACTCCATCTTGAGTAGGGGCTGGATAAAGTGAGGCTGAGACCTACTGGGGTGCATTCTCTTGGGGTATGGATTCAGACCCCGTTCCAGTAACAGAGATGTTCTTATGAAAGATTATTATCTCAAATATTCATACTCATGCGTCTTTGTAAGATGCTGTTCTTCAACACTTTTCCAATAATTGTGACTGAAGAATATATACTATGTAACTACTATAGACAATTTACTAATGTAGTTAGAACTGGAGCTTTTTTGGTACCTGATTTATAACTTAAGGAGCCACTGAAACTTTTAATAACCAGGAAGTCCACATATTATAAGCAACAGTCACTGTGAAAAGTCTAGGAGATAAGTGGTAGAAATGTGGTTTCCTCACATAATAAAGCAGATTATTAAATTTCCTAAAATAAGTAATCCCATAAGAATGGTCATGAGGGGCGGAGCAAGATGGCCGAATAGGAACAACTCCAGTCTCCAACTCCCAGCGCGAGCGACACAGAAGACCGGTGATTTCTGCATTTTCAACTGAGGTACTGGGGTCATCTCACTAGGGAGTGCCGGACAATCGGTGCTGGTCAGCTGCTGCAGCCTGACCAGCGAGAGCTGAAGCAGGGCGAGGCATCGCCTCACCTGGAAGCGCAAGGGGGAAGGGGATCCGTTTTCCTAGCCAGGGGAACTGAGACACACAACACCTGGAAAATCGGGTAACTCCCACCCCAATACTGCGCTGTAAGCATACAGGCATTCCAGGAGAATATATCCCACACCTGGCCGGGAGGGTCCCACGCCCACGAAGCCTCCCTCACTGCTAACACAGCAGTCTGCCGCGATCTATCCGCAAGGCAGCAGCGAGGCTGGGGGAGGGGCGCCCGCCATTGCTGAGGCTTAAGTAGGTAAACAAAGCCCCTGGGAAGCTCGAACTGGGTGGAGCTCACAGCAGCTCAAGGAAGCCTGCCTGTCTCTGTAGTCTCCACCTCTGGGGACAGCGCACAGCTGAAGACCAACAGGGGAAGTAGCCGGAGCCGGTGCAGACGCGAACGACTCTGTCTGACAGCTTTGGGGAGAGCCGCGGATCTCCCAACGCGGAGGTTGAGATCTGAGAACGACAGACTGCCTGCTCAGGTGTGTCCCTGACCCTGAGTAGCCTAGCTGGGAGAAATCCCCCACTAGGGGCAGTCTGACACCCCACACCTCACAGGGTGGAGTACACCCCTGAGAGGACACTTCCAAAGGAAGAATCAGACAGGTACACTCGCTGTTCAGCAATATTCTATCTTCGGCAACCTCTGCTGCTGATACCCAGGCAAACAGGGTCTGGAGTGGACCTCAAGCAATCTCCAACAGACCAACAGAGAGTCCTTCTGACTGTCAGAAGGAAAACTATCAAACAGGAAGGACACCTATACCAAAACCCCATCAGTTCATCACCACCATCAAAGACCAGAGACAGATAAAACCACAAAGATGGGGAAGAAGCAGGGCAGAAAAGCTGGAAATTCAAAAAATAAGAGCGCATCTCCCCCTGCAAAGGAGCGCAGCCCATCACCAGCAACGGATCAAAGCTGGTCAGAGAATGACTTGGACGAGAGGAGAGAAGAAGGCTTCAGTCCATCAAACTTATCAGAGCTAAAGGAGGAAATACGTACCCAGCGCAAAGAAACTAAAAATCTTGAAAAAAGAGTGGAAGAATTGACAGCTAGACTCATTAATGCAGAGAAGATCATAAACGAAATGACAGAGATGAAAACCATGACACGAGAAATACGTGACAAATGTACAAGCTTCAGTAACCGACTCGATCAACTGGAAGAAAGAGTATCAGCGATTGAAGATCAAATGAATGAAATGAAGCGAGAAGAGAAACCAAAAGAAAAAAGAAGAAAAAGAAATGAGCAAAGCCTGCAAGAAGTATGGGATTACGTAAAAAGACCAAATCTACGTCTGATTGGGGTGCCTGAAAGTGAGGGGGAAAATGGAACCAAGTTGGAAAACACTCTTCAGGATATCATCCAGGAGAACTTCCCCAACCTAGTAGGGCAGGCCAACATTCAAATTCAGGAAATACAGAGAACGCCACAAAGATACTCCTCCAGAAGAGCAACTCCAAGACACATAATTGCCAGATTCACCAAAGTTGAAATGAAGGAAAAAATCTTAAGGGCAGCCAGAGAGAAAGGTCGGGTCACCCACAAAGGGAAGCCCATCAGACTAACAGCAGATCTCTCGGCAGAAACTCTACAAGCCAGAAGAGAGTGGGGGCCAATATTCAACGTTCTTAAAGAAAAGAATTTTCAACCCAGAATTTCATATCCAGCCAAACTAAGTTTCATAAGTGAAGGAGAAATAAAATCCTTTACAGATAAGCAAATGCTTAGAGATTTTGTCACCACCAGGCCTGCCTTACAAGAGACCCTGAAGGAAGCCCTAAACATGGAAAGGAACAACCGGTACCAGCCATCGCAAAAACTTGGCAAAATGTAAAGACCATCGAGGCTAGGAAGAAACTGCATCAACTAACGAGCAAAATAACCAGATAATATCATAATGGCAGGATCAAGTTCACACATAACAATATTAACCTTAAATGTTAATGGACTAAATGCTCCAATTAAAAGACACAGACTGGCAAACTGGATAAAGAGTCAAGACCCATCAGTCTGCTGTATTCAGGAGACCCATCTCACATGCAGAGACATACATAGGCTCAAAATAAAGGGATGGAGGAAGATCTACCAAGCAAATGGAGAACAAAAAAAAGCAGGGGTTGCAATCCTAGTCTCTGATAAAACAGACTTTAAACCATCAAAGATCAAAAGAGACAAAGAAGGCCATTACATAATGGTAAAGGGATCAATTCAACAGGAAGAGCTAACTCTCCTAAATATATATGCACCCAATACAGGAGCACCCAGATTCATAAAGCAAGTCCTTAGAGACTTACAAAGAGACTTAGACTCCCATACAATAATAATGGGGGACTTCAACACTCCGCTGTCAACATTAGACAGATCAACGAGACAGAAAGTTAACAAGGATATCCAGGAATTGAACTCATCTCTGCACCAAGCGGACCTAATAGACATCTATAGAACTCTCCACCCCAAATCAACAGAATATACATTCTTCTCAGCACCACATCGCACTTATTCCAAAATTGACCACATAATTGGAAGTAAAGCACTCCTCAGCAAATGTAAAAGAACAGAAATTATAACAAACTGTCTCTCAGACCACAGTGCAATCAAACTAGAACTCAGGACTAAGAAACTCAATCAAAACCGCTCAACTACATGGAAACTGAACAACCTGCTCCTGAATGACTACTGGGTACATAACGAAATGAAAGCGGAAATAAAGATGTTCTTTGAAACCAATGAGAACAAAGATACAACATACCAGAATCTCTGGGACACATTTAAAGCAGTGTGTAGAGGGAAATTTATAGCACTAAATGCCCACAAGAGAAAGCAGGAAAGATCTAAAATTGACACTCTAACATCACAATTAAAAGAACTAGAGAGGCAAGAGCAATCACATTCAAAAGCTAGCAGAAGGCAAGAAATAACTAAGATCAGAGCAGAACTGAAGGAGATAGAGACACAAAAAACCCTCCAAAAAATCAATGAATCCAGGAGTTGGTTTTTTGAAAAGATCAACAAAATTGACAGACCGCTAGCAAGGCTAATAAAGAAAAAAAGAGAGAGGAATCAAATAGATGCAATAAAAAATGATAAAGGGGATACCACCACTGACCCCACAGAAATACAAACTACCATCAGAGAATACTATAAATGCCTCTACGCAAATCAACTAGAAAATCTAGAAGAAATGGATAATTTCCTGGACACTTACACTCTCCCAAGGCTAAACCAGGAAGAAGTTGAATCCCTGAATAGACCAATAGCAGGCTCTGAAATTGAGGCAACAATTAATAGCCTACCCACCAAAAAAAGTCCAGGACCAGATGGATTCACAGCTGAATTCTACCAGAGGTACAAGGAGGAGCTGGTACCATTCCTTCTGAAACTATTCCAATCAATAGAAAAAGAGGGAATCCTCCCTAACTCATTTTATGAGGCCAACATCATCCTGATACCAAAGCCTGGCAGAGACACAACAAAAAAAGAGAATTTTAGACCAATATCCCTGATGAACATTGATGCAAAAATCCTCAATAAAATACTGGCAAACCGGATTCAGCAGCACATCAAAAAGCTTATCCACCATGATCAAGTGGGCTTCATCCCTGGGATGCAAGGCTGGTTCAACATTCGCAAATCAATAAACGTAATCCAGCATATAAACAGAACCAAAGACAAGAACCACATGATTGTCTCAATAGATGCAGAAAAGGCTTTTGACAAAATTCAACAGCCCTTCATGCTAAAAACGCTCAATAAATTCGGTATTGATGGAACGTACCTCAAAATAATAAGAGCTATTTATGACAAACCCACAGCTAATATCATACTGAATGGGCAAAAACTGGAAAAATTCCCTTTGAAAACTGGCACAAGACAGGGATGCCCTCTCTCACCACTCCTATTCAACATAGTGTTGGAAGTTCTGGCTAGGGCAATCAGGCAAGAGAAAGAAATCAAGGGTATCCAGTTAGGAAAAGAAGAAGTCAAATTGTCCCTGTTTGCAGATGACATGATTGTATATTTAGAAAACCCCATCGTCTCAGCCCAAAATCTCCTTAAGCTGATAAGCAACTTCAGCAAAGTCTCAGGATACAAAATTAATGTGCAAAAATCACAAGCATTCTTATACACCAGCAACAGACAAGCAGAGAGCCAAATCAGGAATGAACTTCCATTCACAATTGCTTCAAAGAGAATAAAATACCTAGGAATCCAGCTTACAAGGGATGTAAAGGACCTCTTCAAGGAGAACTACAAACCACTGCTCAGTGAAATCAAAGAGGACACAAACAAATGGAAGAACATACCATGCTCATGGATAGGAAGAATCAATATCGTGAAAATGGCCATACTCCCCAAGGTTATTTATAGATTCAATGCCATCCCCATCAAGCTACCAATGACTTTCTTCACAGAATTTGAAAAAACTGCTTTAAAGTTCATATGGAACCAAAAAAGAGCCCGCATTGCCAAGACAATCCTAAGTCAAAAGGACAAAGCTGGAGGCGTCACGCTACCTGACTTCAAACTATACTACAAGGCTACAGTAACCAAAACAGCATGGTACTGGTACCAAAACAGAGATATAGACCAATGGAACAGAACAGAGTCCTCAGAAATAATACCGCACATCTACAGCCATCTGATCTTTGACAAACCTGAGAGAAACAAGAAATGGGGAAAGGATT
The DNA here is from genome assembly GCF_007565055.1 of Rhinopithecus roxellana. Taxonomy (NCBI): domain Eukaryota; kingdom Metazoa; phylum Chordata; class Mammalia; order Primates; family Cercopithecidae; genus Rhinopithecus; species Rhinopithecus roxellana. Next base: position 36,108,057 of record NC_044568.1, on the reverse strand, counting down.
CCCTATTTAATAAATGGTGCTGGGAAAATTGGCTAGCCATAAGTAGAAAGCTGAAACTGGATCCTTTCCTTACCCCTTATACGAAGATTAATTCAAGATGGATTAGAGACTTAAATGTTAGACCTAATACCATCAAAACCCTAGAAGAAAATCTAGGTAGTACCATTCAGGACATAGGCATTGGCAAGGACTTCATGTCTAAAACACCAAAAGCAACGGCAGCAAAAGCCATAATTGACAAATGGGATCTAATTAAACTAAAGAGCTTTTGCACAGCAAAAGAAACTACCATCAGAGTGAACAGGCAACCTACAGAATGGGAGAAAATTTTTGCAACCTACTCATCTGACAAAGGGCTAATATCCAGAATATACAAAGAACTCAAACAAATATACGAGAAAAAAACAAACAACCCCATCAAAAAGTGGGGAAAGGATATGAACAGACATTTCTCAAAAGAAGATATTCATACAGCCAACAGACACATGAAAAAATGCTCATCATCACTGGCCATCAGAGAAATGCAAATCAAAACCACAATGAGATACCATCTCACACCAGTTAGAATGGCAATCATTAAGAAGTCAGGAAACAACAGGTGTTGGAGAGGATGTGGAGAAATAGGAACACTTTTACACTGTTGGTGGGATTGTAAACTAGTTCAACCATTATGGAAAAGAGTATGGCAATTCCTCAAGGATCTAGAACTAGATGTACCATATGACCCAGCCATCCCACTACTGGGTATATACCCAAAGGATTATAAATTAGTCTACTACAAAGACACATGTACACGTATGTTTATTGCGGCACTATTCACAATAGCAAAGACTTGGAATCAACCCAAATGTCCATCTGTGACAGACTGGATTAAGAAAATGTGGCACATATACACCATGGAATACTATGCAGCCATAAAAAAGGATGAGTTTGCGTCCTTTGTAGGGACATGGATGCAGCTGGAAACCATCATTCTTAGCAAACTATCACAAGAAGAGAAAACCAAACACCGCATGTTCTCACTCATAGGTGGGAACTGAACAATGAGATCACTTGGACTCGGGAAGGGGAACATCACACACTGGGGTCTATCATGGGGAGGGGGGAGGGGGGAGGAGGGAGGGATTGCATTGGGGAGTTATACATGATATAAATGATGAATTGATGGGTGCTGACGAGTTGATGGGTGCAGCACACCAACATGGCATAAGTATACATATGTAACAAACCTGCACGTTATGCACATGTACCCTAGAACTTAAAGTACAATAAAAAAAAAAAAAAAAAAAAAAAAAAAAAAAAGAATGGTCATATAACTTCATGAGTCACCCTGAAGACTCACTTCTATTTAGAGAGTGAATCTCCTGAATTAGAAGATTTGCATTTAAATGGTATTTTCCCCCTTTGCAGCTACAGGTTTCTGCATTGGATAATACTGCTTTTTCTTTGTGTTGCTCATCCATAAAGGGTCCTAATAAATCCCACCATTGTGATGAACCTTGAGTTTGTCAAAAGACTTTTAAGCTGTTCTAACAGATGCATTTGAAATAGGGTTTTCTGTATTTCCTTTTGGGAGTTTTTAAGGATCTTTAGGATAATTAGCTATTTCCCCACAGGCCATCTTTATAAATTAAAAAAATAAAATGCCACCCATCTTCTTAGTGAATTAAAGAAAACACGCATTTGAAATCTAGCCACTAATTTCAATAGCAAAATGGGCAATAGTCTAACAATTATAAAACACTCTTCCTAATATTATAAGCCTTTTAGTCCAAAGTATTTGAGAAGTTAAGTAAATCATGAACTAAAGAGAACATTACCAAGAATTGTGGTGTTGAAGGATTCTCATTTACCATCACAGAACTCAGGTTATTTGGTATAACATCTCCATTTTAGAAATGACTTGTCCAATGGCAAAAAGGAAGAATCATGGCTAGAATAATGTAAAGGATGTGGTAACATTTGTGGTGGGTTGTAGATATTTTGTCAATATCAAATGTTTTCTAAAACTGTCACAGACTTAGTTCAATGTGCTATTCATTACAACAAAAGACACATGTAATGGAAATGCCTGTTTGAGGTAGTTGAGAGAGAGACATAGAAAAACTTTGAACACATTTAAGCCCCTTTTACAAAAATCATGACAGAAAAATCTGACATAGGAAAAGTATGAAAGTGAAAGAAATGTGACCTAACTGATTCAATCTTGCTTCTAACCTCCAGGCTGTCCTTGTTCATTCCTGGGCATAGGTCAAGCTAACTATGGGAGGAAGTTACTTTATAGCTTACCTTTGAAATAAAAATGGTAACAGCCCCTTTCCCAAAGTAACTCCCTGCTTGCTTGGGGATCAGACTGCCTTTGTAAAACAAACAGATTAACCACAACATTATAAATTATGTCTCGGGGGTCAAGCAGCCAGAGGCCACAAGAATCCTAACCTCCCCAGTTGCTCCTGTAGATAACATTATTGTTGTGAAATCTATCATTGGTGTTTGAGGTATTTTCAGACCCTGGATTCTGATGGAACAGCTGGTACCACTCAGACCAGTTAACTGGCTCATCTGGTCTTCTGGCCTCGACCCAGGGACTGACTCAGCCCAAGAAGACAAGCTCCGAGTCTCTCTGATTTCATCCGCAAGCCACCCAATCTTTTGTAGACCGTTCTACACTTCCCATTCCCTAGGGCCTTGCCTACCAAACTACCCTTAGAAAGACCTAGCCTGTGAATTTTCAGGGAGCTGGACTTGAGTAATAATAGAACTCCAATCTCCCATGTAGCCTGCTCTGCACTTATTAAACTGTTTCTTTATTGCAATAACAGTGTCTCAGTACACTGGCTTTTCTGGGTGGTGAGTAAGATAAGTCCATTGGGCAATTACACATATCATATCTCCATAGTCTTCATGTGCACATGTATGTAGCATAAACCACTCTTGAGATACACAAAAGCAGACTTGAGCCAATGGAAAGATATACCCCTTGCTCTTGGTTGAAATGTCTTGAAACATCACAATTTTAACTCTCCCTAATTTGGTTTAATTTATAATTTTATTTTGTTTCTATAAAAAATACAATCAATACTTTTTTTTTCTGTAGGGTAGTAAATTGATACTAAACCACACTTAGAAGAAATAAGCACACAAAAACTTTTAGAAAAAAATCTGCATAGAATAATTAATGGTGGGTCCTGTCACATATTAAAATCTGCTTGATAACTTGTTCAAAATAAAATAAAATTTAAAAAAATATGTAGTATTTTCACAAAAGCAGACAAAACCGTGAAACAGAATACCATCCAGAAGAATACATAACGGTCTACAAAATCCAGCATAGTTGAATATCTCAAAGCACTGACTCAAAGTGGAACTTTTAAAAACAGTGCTGGAGAGCAATTAGAAAAATAATTAAATTCAATCGATTCCTCACATTATACACAAGAAAAAACCCTAAATGAATCAGAGACCTAAGAGGAGGAGGGGAAGGTGGCGGGGAAGGAAGGAGCAGCAGAGGGTGAAATTTTTAAAAACTTGAGAAAAAAATGAAGAGAATGACAAGGACAGAATAATCTTAATATATAAAGAATGGTTAAATATTAAGAAATCCATAGCTCACAAATCATATAGAAAAGTGGGCCAATAACACAAACAAGTCTCAAATAAAGATATTACAATGAGCATTGAACATATGAATAGATAAGACTTCATATATAATAAGAGAAATGCAAATTAAAACATTCATATACTGCATCTCACCCATTGGATTGGCCAAACTAAAAAACTTGACAATGTACTGTCTTGTCTAGAATATAGAGAACCTGCACTGTTCTCCCACATGTCTTACATGCAAAATGATAAAACACTTATAGGAAGAGTTTGTCAACATTTAACAAAGCTATATGTTCATTTGTCCTTTGCCCAAGCAATCTAATGTCTAAGAATTTATCCTGAAGATACACTTGCAGCAATATAAAACAAAATTAATATATATATTTTTATGTAACATAATATAAAACATAATACATTTTAATACATATAGTATAATATAAAACAAAATAAAAAAGGACAGTGTACAGTTATTACCTGCAGTATTATATGTGAGTGCAAAACATTGAAAATAACCTAAATGCCCAAACATAAGAAATTTGTTGAACAAATTATTTCTATACACCATGTACTGTACACTATGTAGTACAGTGCTGCTTTGAAACTAATGAGAATGTCTATTTACTAATATAAAGTGTTTTCTAAAATGCATTGTTCAATTGAAAGGGAAAAGTGCTCAAAATTATATATTGTATGCTGCCTTTTCTTTATAAAAGAAGAGAGGGAAAAAAGTAAAAATTAATGAGAAAAATATCCTCTTTAAAAATGAATTTTAAAAAATGTTCACTTTTCTTACTATGCTTAATTTTTGTAATTTGGGGGGTATAGAAATTTGGAAACTTTCTTCAAGTACTGTACAATTGAACTAATGAGCTAAAGAATTGTTGTTAAAAGCTGTGGTTTTTACTGAAGAAGAAAATATGTGTCTACAAATACATAAAATCATGATTGTGTGTGTGTATATTATGTATGTGTTTAAATTATCTATGTTACATTTTTTTTCCTATTCACTGAAGTGGCTTAGAAGCAACCCTAATTCTAGTAGTACTAAGCAAATCTAGTTTTCAGAAGTTGGTTTCTAAGAATCACTCACTACCAAAAGAAACCAGAAATTCTCAAGACATAACAGATTGTAGACCGAGGACAACGAAAGTGCAAAATGAGCCTGGGACATCTAGTTATGCCAGCGGATCCAGAAATGATGGGGACATAACAAAAAGACACAAGAGATGCCTTGAAGGGGCCTCTGTAGCCAAATCTGAATAATTTTGTCATCAAAACAGATAAAGACGATGACAGATTTTAACCGCTTAAATAAAAGGGGAATGTGTGATTTTGCTTTGACAATAAGCAGATAGATATAAAGATCAATAGATAAATTGTATATAAGAAAGGAAACAATGAAGAAGAGAGAACACATTCTGACAGTGGCATTTCAACTCTTCAAGGTGATGGGAGAAGAGGAGGAGGAAAATTGCTACTGTGCAATTCTCATGGTTAAAATTGTACCAGGTAATTTTCGTGGGGAGTGAGGGTTGATGATGGTAGTATGACCTCATCTCAAAAAGTTTCCCTGGAGATTGCTTATTATGTCGAAAGGCAAATATAGTTGTATGCAGTGGAGAAGCCTGACAATGACTTGAGGATCATGATAAATGTCACTTTGAGTGACAGCCAGATACCATCTACTCCTGAATGTGTGTGATACATGCGAAATGATTCTGGCTCATTTGTACCATAAGATGGAGAGGGATCCACAACTTGAATCTCATCCCCAGAAGCACCAGACAGCTCCAAAACTGAGGAACAGTCTGTAAGATAATTGACCTGTACTTTTCAAAATGTCACTGTCATGAATGGTGCAGTACTGCTGAGAATCACTTTCAGATTAAAATACTTCTAAAGATACCACACAACTAAATGCAAAACATGTCCCTAAACTATACGCTGTATCAGAGGTGCAATGCTATAATAAAACATTATTGGAACAATAAGTATCTAGCAAAAAAGTGGAAAATGTGCAGATTGTTGTGTCAAGATTAAGAATGAAGTAGTGTCCTTTGCATCACCTGGACCTGATGTAATATGTGTAGTTGACCTAATAAGTGATATTCACAAAATGGAGAAACATGTAAACATAATTTCTGTTAATTAAATGCTTGCCAGGAGTCATGCTAGGCACTTCACATCTATTATTCCAGATAATCTTTATGATTGACTTAAGATATAGATACTAAGGGGAAACAGAAATATGTAAATAATGTATCCAAGTGCCTGAGGTTCTTTCAAAACATCTTACTTTAGATAATTAAAGAAATTTTAATTTCTACTTTTATACTGATGATTAATTTTCTCCTAATGAATATTAAAACCCAATGTTTTCATGTGGTATTAAAAAATTGCTTTAGAAAATTGGTCAATAGTTTATATCTGACTCATTTGAAACTACCTTTGTTATGTTTCTTATTGTTGCTAAAATATTTCTCACTTGTACCGAAAAATAAAAGAAATCATTTCAATAAATGCATACTTACACAACAGGAATTCTTTTGAATTCTTGATGTGAAACACAATACATACACAACTTGTAGAAAAGATAATTTTAAAAAGCATATTTATAAAAATAAGAGACAAAGTCAATTTTTGATATAGTTTGTAATACTGATAGAAAAGACTTACAAAATGTGTATTTTAAATATGAATAAAGCATATATCTTTATTTGATTGGAAGAGTAACCACCTATCACATTTTGAGTGCTTTATAATGCTCTTTACATATAGAGAGATTTAAAACCTGGTTTAATTTCCAATAGGGTATCTAATTTGAAAAAAATTTAAAAAAATTATAGTTTATAGAGTCCAAAGCATTCATTTTGAAAGTTGTAAACTCACTTATTTTGACTTTCCTGTCAACCTCTAGGTGAAATGTTCCAAAAGTTTGCCTAGTGATTTTCCCATTAAAATGCAAATCAGTTTTCCTAAATGACAAATATGAAATTAAAACCCTCATACAAAGTGGAGACATGCCTTAATGACTGCAAATTTAAATCCATTCTTGTTAAGATCTGAGTTATGGGGTTCTATCATGAATAGAAGAAAGTTTGCCAAAGTGGTTTCTCACACTTTCTCATACTTGATAATGTGATGTTGACTGTTCAAGAAAGTATTTGCAATGGGAACAGATTTCAATTGATAACACTAACAAATTACTAATAAATAGACATTGAATTAATTATGTGACATTTTTAAATTGTATGTCTATGCTCAAACTTTGACAAGCATCAAATAATTTGGCACTGAAATCTCATATTTCTGTGATGAAAGGAACCTGAGATTTTGGATATGGGCAGTGTTAATAATAATAATTTACTATGATATCTTTACCTGTATGGTATGAATGTATTTTGTAACATTCTTTAAAAGCTCAATTATTATAATATGGTAGTCTGGATTGGATTCTGGAATAGAAAAGACACTGGTAGAAAACTTATGATATCCAAAGAAAGTCTAGACTTTAGTTAATAATAATGTGTCAATGTTTTAATAGCCAGAACACTTGTGATTGATAATTTCTGATACTCAGCTCAGAGTTCTAGGAAAATAGAGGTATTATTGACTGTATATCAATGGGAAAACCAGATATGGTTTGGTACAAGTTTCCTTTCTTCCTTTCTCTCTCTCTCTCTCTCTCTCTCTTTCTCTCTCTCTCCTTTTCATATGTCTTTGATCCTCTAACATTAATATTCCGAAAAAAAATTGTCTGCATTTCACTCGGACTGCCACTGTCAGCTCCAACTTCAATACTTCTCCATTTAAAATTTCAAAAAAAAGAAACTTTTCCCTTCTGCAATGTCTATGTATTAAAATTGCTAAGGTACTAAAACCTGTTTTGGTTACTTACACCGTCCTTAACATGATAGTAATCAAATGAAAGACTGTTCATTTTTGAACAATCCAAGTCATGTAAGCTAACTAGCACCAAGTTAAACTATATGAAAAAATATGTTTTCTTGGGAAAACCAAATCTAAACAAACACATCACCAATACACCTGATCTCAAACATGAGATCTTGCACCGTGTTTCCACAGTATCACTTATATTCCTCAATCAAATTATTCTGAATCATTACAAGTCTGCCCTTCTTTACATTACTGGTGAGTTAAGAAATAATGCATGATAATCTTTCTATCTCCATGTTTACCTGATGTTTGTAACTACAAAATTCTTGATGAACAGAAATAGAAAGACAATGAAATCAATCTGAGGCAAGTAAGGGAAATTTGGAGTTAGGTATGTGATAGGGTGATACTCATTTTTACTTGCAATATGTGATGCTCAGCCTTTGTCTTAGTTCCTGGATGCTAGATATTTTTTCTATATTAAAAAATGATTTTATAGATACCCTCCAACAAATATAGGGTCTAAAGTAATTGGGCTCTATAGTAATTTTTTAGGGATAACACTACAGGAAAACTTTCATTTTACCCATTTTTATCTCCTTCACACACATACACACACACACACACACACACAGACACACACACACACAGTCTTTGTCTGTCATCAAATAAATATTTAGCCTGGTGTTCATCTGGTCCCAGGAGAGCCATTGATTGATAGATTGACTTGACTGTTTGTATAAAGGTCACTTTGGGCTCTGCTCTAGACCTATTTTTGCTTGTATGTTTGTTTGTTTCCCTTGAGGAGACTAACTTTTATCTTTGGTAACATTTTCTCCTTCTACACCATTATTTTCCTCCAGGGCTCCCTTTTCAAAACCCATTGAGGATATGCCCTATAGATCTTGACTTTTTTTTCTTTTTAAGATGAAATGTTTTAAGTAAGGCTTCACAAAAAGTACTGAAGGAAGGCTGTCTAACTTATCATTAATATAATCAGTGTGTTGAATGTCTGCAGTAATTATATTTGTCATCCAACAGGAATGATGCCTGCGTTATGGAGGCATCTGTGAAGTTCCAATTTCTGGTCTTTCTCCTGAGAGAAATAATCAGAGGCAATACCTCATACACAGGAGACAATGCTTTCTGCCATGTGGCTCTATGAGCATGGCTTCAGTTCAGCAGAGCATGTTTTATAATGTAACTAAGGCAGAAGGTGGGGCAAACAGATTGTAAGCTTACAAGGTGACTTGTACACAAAGTCTGCCTGCGAGGACTCCTGTATGGGGAACATGAGAAATTCAATGAAAAATATTTATTTATTTATTCTCCCCGAACTGTTCTGTTTGTTGGAGTCACAAAAAGAAGAAAAACACAGCAAGAGAAAGAGTCAATAATAGAAAGGCATGTAAATATAAACTGATTTACAAAAACAACAATAAAAGGCTAACATATACTGAGTGCAAACTATGTTATTTTCAATAGACTAATAATTTCAAATGTATCTTTTCATTTAATACTCTAAATAAACCTCTGAGTTATTGTTATTTTCACTATTAGATGAGAAAATTGAGTTTCAAAAACAGAGTAATTTACTTCATTTTACAGATCTAGCCAGTGGTAAAGGTAAGGTTGAAACCTGGTAGTATGATCTGAAATATTTATTCCTGTTTTTTCAAATTTACTTATTTATGAATTTTTTTAAGCTTCAGGGTACATGTGCAGGATGTGCAGGTTTGTTACATAGGTAAACGTGTGTCATGATGGTTTGCTGCACCTATCAACCCCTCACCAAGGTATGAAGCCCAGTATGTATCAGCTCTTTCCTTAATGCTCTTCCCCGACCACCTTCCTCTGACAGGCCCCAGTAAGAGTTGTTCCCCTCCATTTGTCCATGTGTTCTCACTGTTCAGCCCCCACTCATAAGTGAGAAAATGCAATGATTGGCTTGCTGTTCCTGCATAGTATGTTGAGGATAATGTATTCCAGCTTTATCTACGTCCCTTCAAAGGATATGATCTCATTCCTTTTTATGGCTGCAGAGCATACCATGGTGTATATGTATCACATTTTCTTTAGCCAATCTATTATTGACTGACTGGGCTGGTTCCATGTCTTTGCTATTGGGAATAGCGCTGCAATGAACATATGCGTGCATGTATCTTTATAATAGAATGATGTATATTTCTTTGAGTACATACCCAGTGATGGGATTGCTGGGTCAAATGGTATTTCCGGTTCTAAATCTTTGAGGAATCACCACGCTATCTTCCACAAAGGTTGAACTACTTTACATTTCCACCAACAGTATAAAAGTGTTTCTATTCATCTGCAACATCACCAGCATCTGTTGTTTCTTGACTTTTTAATAATTGCCGTTCTGACTGGAATGAGATGGTATCTCATTGTGGTTTTGATTTGCATTCTCTGATCATCAGTGATGTTGAGCTATTTTAGTATGTTTGTTGGCCGCATGTATGTCATTTTTTGAGAAGTGTTCATATCCTTTGCCCACTTTTTAATGTTTTTTTTTTTTTTTCTTGTGAATTTGCTTAAACTTCTGTCTATTCTTAATGTTTTCAGTGTTAGAGAAAACTGCACCTACTCCTGAGGTCAGAAGAGACTCTGTGGAATCCTTGAAAGAATACCACAAGGGATAAATTCCAAGGTCTCCATGATCCCACACTCTGTGTTTTCTTTCCTTGTTATTCCTTTACTTCTTCAATGGCCTGACAATCAGGTTGACCACATCTCAGCAGACATATGTTCTGAAGAGCCTAAAACATGTAGTGTTAATTTCAGTAATATCACTTCTCTTTTAAGTCCTGTAGATCATTTTTGTTAATGAAATTCTGCAAGGTAGAAGTGGTAAGGTAAGTTTTCATTTTGGTTTAAATTCATGCTGTTTTCCTATTAGGCTGTTTTGCTATTAAAAAATACATTCATCCTCCTTGCTGCTTCCTTCCTGAACAATGTCTATGTTTGAGGAGAAAATAAGTGAAAGAAAGGAATAACAGTAGACACGATAATCATCAAGACATATGTGCGTATATAGAGCAGCTAATTCATTCATGAAACTTGTGATAGGTACTATTTATCAATGTGCTAATCACGAGAATAAACTAATCTGTTTTGTCTTGGTGTCCTCATATCCAGAAATCAAAGGCAGAAAAGGGAAGACTTATAGTTAGGAAAAAAATAATATGAGAGAGGAGCAGTGACAGCATATACCTCTTATAGAGGATGGCCAATGTGATTTATATGATAATCAAAAGGAATGTGTGTCAGTTTATTGAATGTTATCTACAAAAATCCCATTTTGACACCTTTGACAACCCAAAGAGTATGAACTTCAAACACTGTGTTAATGACTTTGGTGACACATCATAATAGATCAGTTGACAAAATTCTGAAAATTCAGTTGATATTTGTAAAGGGAATTTTTATTGTCATTTGGGAAATCAAAGCATTTTATTTAAATGCTTCTGAAAGCTGAGATGTGAAAAGAAAAATATCAGCAGTTGTTAACAGTATGACTTTTGAATCAGAATCATTAACCAAATAGATTTCTGAAAGAATTGGGGATAGACGCTATTGCAATAGCATGTCAGTTCAGACGGGTGTTTAGATTAAAGAAAAGAAAAGAGAGATTGACTGATGATTGAAGATTCAAGCTCAAAAATATTGAGTTCAAACTTTTAAGTAAATGAACACTAATGGGAAGACATAGGGAAATAACTCGTTATGGGATCCAAATTCTTAGCACATTCTTTCTCTTAGCGAAGTTGAACTGAACTCTGAGCTCATATTGAATCCCCAGGAGCTTCAAGGGAGTTCAGATGGGCCCAACAGGGTGCAAAGCAAGATCTGATCATGTCCTTTTACTACTTTCAGTGTTCAGTGTCTCAGAAGTCAGTGGGGATGCTCAGTGTGAAGAAACGTTGTGGGAACAATGAATAAGGAGAGGCATCTGTATCTTCTTTGCCCTCTGTGGCAGAACAAACCCCCATTTAATGAATGAGCTAATTTATCATTTGAAGTTCATTATTAGAAACCATTGTGTAAGCAGATTATTAGCATTTTAAAGTGTGTAACTTTTTGATAATCCCCCAAAGTGCTCGTTTTTTAACCTGTTTTGAAATAGATGAACCCAGCTATAAAACCAAATTGCTCATTTTTTAGTTGGGAGATCATGCAACTTACCAACTCTGATATCAGTGCAGTCCTCTATAAAACAGGAATAGTAGTACCTATTTCATAAGTGACACGTGAATATCAAATGTAATAACATACTTGTAGTGCTTCCATTGGTATCCGAACTGGACACATAACAAAGGCTAGGTGCTTTCCTGCTTTGATTCTATTGGACATTTCTGATACTGACAAGACTAAAATATGACTCATTTGTAACATCAGATGGGTAAAATAACTCTAACTTTGATTTATTTGATTATTTTGATAACTGACTAATTTTAAACCAAATAGCCAAATAGTGACTATATTACCAAGAATTTCAGGAAAATAAAATAGAAATATCTAAGAACATAGCTTAATATTACTAAAATTTGTCAGTGTGCTCATGTGTGGACATTTTAGGAAAGATTCCAGGAACTGATATTTCATTTTTCAATATTCAAACTCCTTTTTTAAATCTATATATTTTTGAGGACCTATAGTCAAATGGCTATGGATTAATTTACATAACTATCAATTAATGCTTTTGTTGGTTGAGGTAGATGATGGTACCATGTTAGTCTGGCTTATTTAGAATTTGGAACTGGAGAAAATTTTACAGTTCTGACATTGTATTGATAAGATTAAAAACCAGGACAGTAATGATGATGAGAATGAAAACCGAGTCAAGGAAAGCTAGGAAGCTGAGAGCTTAAAGAAGACACAGCCATTCTATTACTGCATGTGCTTATGTGATCTGCAGAACTTTATCTCAAAGGACTACAAAAAAAAAAAAAAAAAGTGATCCAGAAAAGAGATAAATGAGCAGGAATCGACCTACATGTCCCCATCCCACCTGCCACTTACTACTGGCCAAGGTTTGCTCTGTTGTGTCATATGCCCTTTGGTCGCCACTCATGAAGACTTGTGGGCTTATGTGTAAGTCTCAAAAAAGGTAAATACATAAAAAGTAAAACAAACAAACGAACAAAAAACAGTTAATTCTCTATTAATATAACTTGACACTTGGGGCCCTGAGTTTGAACTTACAGTCACCTACCTCAGGAAACTCAGATAGAGTGGCATTCAGAGGTTCCCAAACTTTCTCAGTTTTAATGCCCTTTGTCAGAAATCTCATGGTGCCCCTATGCCAAAAGAAAGACATAAAAATTCAGATTACTGCAGAGTTAGGCTGAAATAACCTAATAAGTACTGTACTTTTGTCCTAAGGACTTGATGGCCATTTTTTAAAAAATGCATATGAATTGAAAGAAGATTATAACATTTTAATTTCATTCTTAACTAACCACAATGAACTACTAATGGGGTTTGTGCACCCACTAAATGAGGTACAATTTTTCAAACCTTGGAATGTAACTATATCACCAACCTCATTTCCTATTTTTGTGGCATTCTTATAAAGACATGGTGTCATAAAAATATATAATCTAATATTTAAAATGTGAACTACCTTGGAGGTGTACTTTGCAGGTTGTCTAACAGAGAGAGTATTGCTTGAAAATGTGAAATGCCCTTCAGAACTCCTGGGTACCCTGTCACATAAGAAACTCGGGTGTCAGAAAAGGCAAAGGAAGCAGGTAGCACCTTATGAAATAGGAGTTTGGATGAAGGAATGAGAAGCAGTTTAAAGCTCTGTGTCCTACCAGAATCTTTTACAGACTCTTAAATCAAAATTCTCAGAAATATCAGGTAACCAAGTAGCCAACCATATGATATTGTAGAATATTATCCAGACTCAGCTCTGGATTCTTACTCTTTGAGGGAAATCTTGATTCTAGGAAGATACCTCAAAGTCTGAGTTTGGTAATGTATGAAATGAAACTAGTAGTTTCTAGTTTCATTTCTGGGCTCTCCTTCATTAATTCTCTGAAGAGTATTAAAAGAGCTTTTCATTTAAAACATTTTGCACATTACTTATGTCATAGCAATTGCTCAATGACTATTGTCCTGCTGCCTATGGTGGAATCCCAAAGAACCAAGGAATCTAATCAATTTCGAATGCCAACCCCCAATATCATCATTTCTTAGAATCTCTCCTTTGATTTTGTGTTACTCTTCCCTGAGAATAGAGAGCAAGGTTTTCCTAGGTAAGAAGATAAGAATTCTTGAGGCTTAAGAGAAGTTTTCCCAACATCTAAAGTGATTTGACCACAGTGTTTGTGAAAATCAATTTTAAGTTTTCTAGAAAAACCCAGCTATTTCAAATTACATATAATGGACAAGGTGCAGCAAAGAACAGAGGTGGTCCAGTGACCCTCAAGCTGCTATTCCTCATATAGTTGAAAGCTACAGGTAAATCAGAATCTTCATGATATGTGCATATCAAGTTTGTCTCCCACGTTTGTTTCCCTCTGTATATATAAGTATCAGCCACTTCTCATACTTTTGATCCTATACGTTAGATAAACCTTCACCCTTGAATTGTTAGTGTTGCTGCTTCTTGTCTTCTTGCATGGGCCATACATTGTAAGTTTTAACACCCAGATTATAAACTAGGGCACTCTTTTCTTTTTCTTTTGTCTAGTACCTCAGCCTTAGACCATCCTGCTCCGAATTAGAATTGTTCATTTGAAAGATATGACAATATTCCACACTTACATTACATACATAGTGATGGGCCAAAGGTGATAGATATCATCATAAAATTTCATATGAAAAAAATATATAGATCAACAGTTCAAAATTCATGTCAATTCTACAAGTCTGTCAAATTCTCAGATATTCTCATTAAGGGAAAACAAGAATGGGTGCTAATCAAATAAAATAAGTGCCTTGCAGTTATTAATTAATTGAAAGATAAAATACTCAGAATCCGTTGCATTAAGAAGTTGCCTTATATTCATCACTAAGTCAATAATTGCCTCATCTCACTCTTCTAAAACAAGAACTTTGTATTAATCTCTTCTTGCATTGCTATAAAGAAATACCTGAAACTGGGTAATTTATAAAGAAAAGAGGTTTAATTGACTTCCAGTTTTCCAGGTTGTACAGGCTTCTGCTTCTGGAGAGGCCTCAGGGAACTTACAATAATGGCAGAAGATGAAGGGGAAGCAGGTACATCTTACATGGCTGGAGTAGGAGGAAGAGAGAGAGGGGGGAGGTGCCACACACTTTTAAACAACCAGATCTTATGAGAACTCACTCACTCACTGTCATGAGAACAGTAAGGAGGAAATCCACCCCCATGATCCAATCATCTCCCACCAGGCCCCTCCTCCCACACTGGGGATTACAATTCAACATGAGATTTGAGTAGGAACACAAATGAGAACCATGTCAAATTTAGACCTTAAAAGATGACTGATGGACTTCTGGGCCCTGGTTTGCATGTAAGGAGCTTGAAAGTCACCACTCCATCCCAAAAATAAGTAAATAGCTGAACAAACTGAAAAATAAACAGCTCTTCTCAGATTTGTAAGAGAATTCAGGTCAAGTGGAAAACCACTCCCCCAAAAATGAAAGAGACAGATAGATAAGGAAAATTTCAAGTTACTGGTGCAGAAACCTAAGAGCTGAAACTTCCAAAGGAACCAGTGTCAGTGTAGGAAAGACTAACCTGCAATTGATGAATTGCTGGGGGCTCAGTGTGGAAAATTCTGAGCATTAAAACCTTCAGAGGAATCTCCACACTTTTGTGAAATGTATGCCCAGGAGCTCAACCAGGCTCTCATAATAAATAGTGAAGAAAACTTCCCTTGTGTGTCTGTCCAAGGAAGAAGAAAATAAACTATTTTGAAATAAGACAGATCACTCTGTTCTTCTTAATAAGGTCTGCCCTCAAGAGAAACTATTTTACCAGAGTCTACTGTGCAGGGTTTTTATCAGATTCTAACTGGCTTGGTGGAAGGGAAACTCCCAACTTCAGCTCACACTAGTCATCCTGTCCAACTGACAGTATTTGGATGTTTGTCCTTCCAAATCTCATGTTGAAATACAATCCCCAATGTTAGAGGTCTGGCCCAGTGGGAGGTGTTTGGGCAATGGGAGAGAATGTCTCATGAATGGTTTCGTGCCCTCCCTGCAGTATTGAGGTCATGTGAGAAGTGATTGTTTTAAACAGCCTGACACCTCTGCCTCTCTCTTTTGCTCCCACTCTCGCCATGTGACACATTGGTTTTCTCTCATGCTCTACCATGATTGTAAGCTTCCTAAGACTCTCACCAGAAGCCAATGCCAGCACCGTATTTCCTATACAGCCTCTAGAACTGTGAGCCAAAATAAACCTTTTTCTTTATAAATTACCCAGTCTCAGGATTTTCTTTATAGCAATGCAAATGAACCAGCACACCACCTAAGGCGCGGAAGTGGAGAGTGAGAAACACATAAAAGACTCACGGTACAGAAGAAAAGGCTCAGTAAAAGACTGAGACCTTAAAATTGTTCTACAGAATCTATATATTCCATATTCATGAATAGGAAAATGAAACACTGTTAATACATCAGTTTTTCCCAACTTGATTTTTTGGTTCAATGGAATCCAGATCAACATTGCAGCAGCTATTTTTTGGACATTAGCGTGATCATGACATTTTCATGGAGAAGCAAAAAACCTAAAGCCAAAAAGATACTGAAGTAGAAGAGCAAACTCGAAGAAATGACACAGCTAGATTTTAAGACTTACTTTAAAGCTACAATAATCAAAATGGTGTGGTACTGGAAAAAGAATAGACACATAGATAAATAGAACATAACAGAGACCAGAAATAGACCCACATAAATATTGTCAGCTGATCTGTCACAAAAGGAACAAATATGATACAATGGAGACAAGATAATCTTTTCAACAGATGTTGCTAGAACACCTAGACATCTACCTTAAAAAATGTATCTAGACATAGAATTAACACCCTTCACAAACATACTCAAACAAATCTCAAGATACATTACAAACATAATTGTAGAATGCAAAACTGCAAAAGTTCTAGGAGATAACAGGAGGAAATCCAAATGGCTTTGGGCTTCATGATGACTTTAAAAAATATAATTAGAATTTTTATTTTAGATTCAAGGGATATATGTGCAGATTTGTTACCTGGGTATATTGCATGATGCTGAGGTTTGTGGTATAATTGATTCTGTGACTCAAGTAGTGAGCAGGGGACCCAATAATTAGTTGTTCAACATTTTCCCACCTCTCTCCCTTCACCCTTTTGTATTCCCCAGTGTCTATTTTTGTCATCTTTATGTCTATGAGTACCACATGTTTAGCTCTCATTTATCAGTAAGCACACACAGTATTTGGTTTTCTATTCCTGTGTTAACTCACTTTGGATAATGGTCTGCAACTGCATTGTTGTTGCTGCAAAGGACGTGGTTTCTTTATTTTTCTTTCTCTGAAGTATTCCATGGTGTATATGTACCACATTTTATTTATCCAATCCACAGTTGATGGGCACCTGATTTGATTCCATGTTTTTGTTATTGTGAATAATGCTTCAATCAACTTATGAGTACATTTGCCTTTTTAATAGAATGATTTATTTTCTTTTGGATATATACCCAGTAATGGGATTCCTGTGTCGAATGTTACTTCTTTTTTAAGTTCTTTCATGATTGATGAAAGCAGTAATTGATAAACTGAGCTTTATTAAAATTAAAAGTTTCTGCTTTGTGAGACACCAGGAAGAGAATAAAAAGGTCAAATACAGGGAGAATATATTGGCAAAAGATATACCTGATAACAGACTGTTGTAAAAACATACAAAGAACTCC
The DNA here is from genome assembly GCF_007565055.1 of Rhinopithecus roxellana. NCBI lineage: Eukaryota > Metazoa > Chordata > Mammalia > Primates > Cercopithecidae > Rhinopithecus > Rhinopithecus roxellana. The sequence goes on along the minus strand of NC_044568.1, from coordinate 36,090,648 downwards.
TAAAATTCAACAGTAAGGAAACAACCCAAATAAAGAGTAGGACAAAACCTGAACAAACACCTTAGCACAGAAAATATGGTCATGATAAATAAACACATAAAAAGATAATTCACATCATACATCATCAGGGAAATGCAAATCTAAACAACACTGAGATTTCACTATATATTTGATAACAACAAACACTGATGAGGAAATGGAGCAACAGGAACTTTCATTTATTGATGGTGGGAATGCAAAATATTTCAGCTACTTTGGAGACACTTTGAGAGTTCCTTAGGAAACTAAACATAGTCTTACCAGATGATCCAGCAACTGAGCTCCTTGATATTTACTCAAAGAAATTGAAAACATGTCTATACAAAAATATGAAAATATGTCTATAGAAGGTTTATTCATAATTTCAAAAACCTGAAAGCGACTAAGATGTGTATCAGTAGGTGATTGTATTAATAAGCTCTGGTACATCTAGACAATGGAATATTATTCTCTGCTAAAAAGAAATGAGTATCAACCCATAAAAATACATGGAGGAAATTTAAATGCACATTACTAAGTAAAAGAAGGCAATCTGAGAAGCCTATATACTGTATGATTCCAACCATATGACATTTTGTAAAAGACAAATATAGAGACAGTAAAAAGATTTATGGTTGTCAGTGGTTGACGGGAGGGAGGAATGAAGGAAAGAGAGAAAGAAAGAACTAGGAAGAGATTATCTAAGAATATTCCTCTTTCTTGGTGAAGCTCATTGAAAATGTTTTACAGTTGACCACTCATGGCAGTTCAAACAGGAGCTGACACAGAACCAGAAGTAGCCTGGCTATGTATGTGGAAACTCACTGCTAATGAAACTTGGATCATTGGCAGGTGACTCAGCCAATGTATTTCTCTGGAAATACTAAAATCTTGTGTTTCCTTCAATGCTGGGATCAAAGGTTAATTCCTTTAAAATGTTCCTGGTTCTTTGTTGGAAATGTTTTTTATTCTTCTGGTCTTGATCTATTCCCAGTAGTCTTACTCTAAGAAGTCCTCTCACAGAAGCGAAATGAACTGTAGGCAGATTTGTCATATTTATATATTTGCTTTGTTTCTCTAGTATATTACACATTCGATTCAACTTGAAGTGGGGTGGCTTACACATTTGTCTTCCTCACTAGACTTATAAGTCTCTTTTGGCCAGGGGCCATTAATTTTTTTATTTCTTCTTGCATTTCAGGAAAATTCAGTCTCAGAAAAAAATATTTTTATTCTGTTTGTTTGATGTGTAACAGCTTACAAAGTGCTTACATGTACATGAAGAGTTTGGCATGCTCCATTTTATAATACAGTAAGTGGAATATGTGTCACTATTTTCATTTTGTTAATGGTATAAGTGTGGCTCATGTGAACTTTCCATAAATATACTGGAAGGCTTGTGATTCAAACTCATCTTTCCAGAAACTAATCCAGTGTATATTTTGTTAGACGGTGTTTATCTCAGCACTCATGATCTCAGCAGCGCCACATTACATATGCCCTTAAATATATTCAAATATACGCAGTGGGAATTTAAAGGAATCCTTAAAGTATTTCTCTGAGAAAAAAAGAAATGAATATAATGTTTTTGAAGAAGAGATGAGGTCTTTAGACATGCATCCCCAATAATAACAAGGAAGACACTGGCAAGAGGGTGAAACTGCCCTAGTTTTTCCAGTGTTCCTGGTTTAATTACACATGAAATATGCAAATCACAACTTTCTGAACGTACACACATTTCACAAACAAACATAAGTGCATTTTCAAGAGCGACTTTAATTTTCCTTCTTTTCATCCTAATTGACAACATTTGTAGAAAGAGCACAGTTTGAGCAGTTAAAAAAAAAAGCCGGGAAAATTAAATACAGAGACATTCTGAACTGCATAATATGTCTCCTCTTTCATTAAGAGAATGAAATATTGTCAGTGCCCTTTATAGTTTTAATTAAGTATGTCAGTATTATACTTAATTGAGAGAAATATGCAAATTATTGTTTCTTTATAAGGCCAAAGCTAAATAAACACAGCGTTCTGCAAGTACCTGTTTCATTATGTATCAATGCAGAAGTCCTGTGCAGATTAAGTTATTGCAGGCAGTTCTTTTTACCTAGAAATTTGTCCCAAATATTTTCATGCTTAGTTATCTGTATGAAAATACGAACAAATTTGATTTTTGTCAATATCAGCCTGTAATATCTCTTGGAGAAATGCAGTGCCCTTCTTAAATAAAACTAATGTAACTAATACCAATGGCCAGCAGGTTCCCTGTCCATGGTGCAGATACTTTTGTCTATGAAGACTAGATCAGGTTGCTCTGCTCTCTCTCCTTCAGTGTCAATCCAAGCATTTTGATTTAATCCTGAGGCAGTGAATGTTCCATACTGTCTCGATATTAACAACAAGCAGACATGTGAGATAATGAAAAACTCTGAGGACTAGAAAGAACCTCCTTAAACCACTCCTTATGATTACCGTATCTAAGCCATCACAGGCAGATGGATACATATCACAAACACTAATGTCTTTTTCTGCTTGTTCTCAGACATCTTAACACCCAGTAGTTCACCTGAGCCATATTACTAACTCCTCTTGAATGTCTGCATTTCTCTGACTTTATCCTATGTACAAGGGGTAGTCTTTTATGGACATGCCCTTTTCCTCCTCTGTGTCTTGAAATTTTAATCATCTTTTTCACTAATTTAAATATTTTTTTCTGTCAGGTTTTCCCTGCTATTGTTAGGGATCATTTGTTGCTCACTCTTTATGACGTCAGCTCTTTACACATTTATTGGAGGTATCAGTTATTATAATACATTGCCATTAATTTGTAGTGCTGTCCTCGACCTCTCCACATCTGCCCCCAGATTGTGATTTCTTTATCACTCTAAACCTATTGTTATTCATCTTTTATGGCCCATTTTCCCAATCCCTTTGAAACTTAATAGGCATATTACAGATGTTGGCAATTTAAAGTTCCTTTGTGTGACAACTTTATTGCTAAGTGTCTAAGATATATTATTGATAAAAATTGCATTAGGTATTGTTTTGGGGAAATATTTAAATATTCATTGGACAATATATTCAGCAGGATTAAAGTGATTCTGTAATTATGCAAATGATGAAAGAAATGTGTTTTTGACCTTACATTTTAAAAATTATTGATGACAAGTTTAAACATTACCATACTTGCCTAGCCTTTTCCTCATCAGTGAAATGCCGTGTCCTATGTGAATTTAATGAGGGTTAACTGAAAGAGAAATAGAAATTATTTACCCTCTCATTATAAAATGATATGGCTGTCTGTTTATAACCGCATATAAAATGAACCCTTTCATTAATAGTGAATGTTAGTCATTATGTATGGATTTTTATTTATTTCTGCTTGTCTTCATTAGGTATACCTAGTCCATTATTTTCAGCCTGGGACAGAAACACTAATTTCTGGAATGCATCCAGTTTCTTCATTCTGGCACAGGCTTGCTCACCTGTGTGTCCCACTACATGCATTTTCTCAGCCTTGGTTATTGTATTAGTCCACTCTCACATGGTTATAAAGAACTGCCTGAGACTGGGTAATTTAATAAAGCAAAGAGGTGTAATTAACTCATAGTTCTGCATGGCTGGGGAGGCCTCAGAAAACTTACAACTATGGCAGCAGGCACATCTTCACAGGGGAAGAAAATTTGGACCTTCCTACACGGTGACAGGAGAGAGAAGAGTCCGGAGCGAGAGGAAAAGAGCCCCTTATAAAACAATCAGATCACATGTGAACTCACTTACCATCATCAGAACAGCATGGGGGAAACTGTGCCCATGATCCAATTACCTCCACCTGGTCTCACCTTGACACGTGGGGGTTATGAAGATTATAGGGATTATCAGTCCCCATGAGAACTGCATGGGGACACAGAGCCTAACCATATCAGTTATTTTCTCCACACTTCTTCATTGCACCTTTTCTTCTCTGTCAAGGCATCATCACCATCACCCTTCTCTTCCATATCTTCTCTGTCCCTATTATTAAAATAAACACCCTCATCTATGCTCCAATAATACACTACTCCTTCTTTTGACTCATTTATTAATCCTTCCATTTAATAATTGTTCACTGAACACTTCCTTTATATTTGGAACTGAGGATATAATTGAAAGTAGTAACACCCATGATGTTTTTCCTCCTAGAGTTGAGTCTGGTTTAAGAATTGCTCCTGCATCAGACATTTCAGACATATTAAATGCATATGTGTTTGTCTCCCAGTTAGATTCTGAACACTCATCTGGGACAGAAGCTGCATATTTTATTATACTCTGAGCATTTAGGGCTGGGGAAAGTGGTACTCAGTGAAGTTTTGACTGAATGGTAACCCAAAGAACTTTGCATTTGTTAAGTCTTATTCTCAATCAACTGACCAGTAAATCATTAGAAAACTCTTCAATTATCTTGGTAGAGTTGGAAATATATTTTAAGTGTTCTTGCAATGCGGTGTTCTGCATAAAATTGGAGCTCACTAAATGTTCTTTGATTAGTTGAAGGCCACTATGGATTCACCCCTATGCCGTAATACATATGAATGAGTCTAATAATAAGATAAAGCGGTTATGTGTCACTATTTCTGTTTACTGGGTATATTTGATTGAGTGTCTAATCACACCTTAGCTCTAATGACATCAGGTCTGTGAATGTAAGGTTCTCTGTTCAGTGTCAAGGCATGATCATTAACATGAACAATATGGATCAGGGAGCATCATATATAACTGCAGCTTCCAGTGTCTTGGTTCATGTTTTTAACACATATTCCCATAATTTCTCTCTTGACTCAGTAATTAATAATAAGATTATCAAAAGCCATTCATTCAATGTTTGAAAGATATTAAAGATGCCTCCCAATACATACTCAATGGGCAAAGGTGATGCTATGTTTGTTTTGATGGGGATGTTTATCTGCCAGTTATAATGAGAGCTCAGCAAACATGTGGTTGGCCTGTTACCAGCGCATGAGATAAAAACCTTCTGGAGGAAAAGCAGTCCTTATGCCTCACTGGTTCAGTCTCTATCAAGTAGACACCAAAATGCTTGATATTAGAGAGAAGAGGCAAACATAAGAAGCTACAAGAAGATATGACAACATTTTTTTTGTTGGACTGCAAATTTTAAATCTGATACAACTATAAGCTCATGTATTTTGCAATGAACTAAGGAATTACAGTCATCTCTCACTTATTATTTTTACTATATCTTCTTAATTTAACAACACTTTAGAATAATTTGTGTCTGTTATTACAATTAACAAAATGAGTTTGCAGTTCCCAGTTGACCTAAAAGTAAGCAATTCTTGCGTGACCTAAAATAAGCAAAGAATAAAGGATGCATTTTTTCACCGTGTTATATGTGGAGAAAGCTAACCTTACACAAGGTTAATAGACACATACATGGTGGTTAATATACTGCGGTAGATAAAAGTTTGGCAGACCCAACTTTCATTTTCTAAACATGTTATCCTGTATCTACCTTCACTTAAAAGGATGGAGAAATTTTATACACGTAGCCTCACCCTATCTGCAGCAGAGGTAACTGGTGACATGTTTTACTAGTATTATGGTTACCAGTATGGATTCTGAAGGCAAATGCTTGAGTTTAAACCCTGTCTCATCTGTCTACCAGCTGTGTGATTTGGGGCAAAGAATGACTTCACTGTATCTAAGTTCCTTCTCCTGTTGAATAGGAATAATCTGAATAGGTACCTCTTAGATATGTACACGAGTTATTATATGTGAAGTACTTAGAAAAATACCTGGCACGTAATACATGCTCTAAAGGGAAAAGTCAGTATCATTACTTTTGTTGCTGTTGTGAATGTAGGCAAGGGAGATGGGATTGGAAGTCAACTTTAATATTAAGAAAGCTTTTACTGTGCTAATAAAATCAAAAGTTGTGGTTGGTACTACACCACCTTTCCAATAGCTACAGTGAATCTGGAATGGAGACCTGCAGCTGGAACACACAGGATGGGCTTCTTATAAAAATGTAAACATTGGAGTGAAGTTCAAGATAATTGAAGAGAAGAAGCATTTGACATCAAGTTCTTATTGAACCCAAACCCATTATGTGTTTAAGACACTGTAATCAACTTACATGTTAGCTAAAATTGAAAGCATCCTTTACTGACATGCTGGTGAAGGGGTCCGACAGCCAAGACTTATTACCACCACAATTATCAAAATGTGCCCTAGCTATCATTGCTCAAGGGATGGACCAACTGGGAGTTGTGGAGACTCAGCTCCCATTTTCCAAACACCTTATGCTGTGTCTATCTTCACTTAAAAGGGTGGAGAAATTTCATACATATACCCTCACCCTGTATGCAGCAGAGGTGACTGGTGACACGTTTTTCTAGTGTCACTAAAAAGTTTCAAATGTAGCTTCTGGGAATCTTATAAATCTTGTGGGGCCTTTTCTCAAATTTTAAATGTATGCATGTCATTGTTTTTCTATTTTTTAAAAAGGAGTTTGTTCTACAGATAACATTTATGTATTATCATATATTTTGACTGTGACATTATGGTAATTGTCCAGTTCTTATATGTTAAGAGATCAACTTCATTTCTGAACCACTAATGATATTGCCAAGTTTAGAGACAAGGATTTTTTTTTCTTATAGGACTCTCTTATATTACCTGTGACATTTTAGTTTTGCTGTTGAAATGTATAAACTTGATACTGACGGTAGCCAGCCTTCAAGATTATGAATGCCTCACAGTATCCATGCCTTTGTACAATTTCCTCTCACATTGTACAAGACGTTGGGCTGTGCGACCAGTAGCATACAACAAAAGTGATAGTATGCTACTTTCGAGATTAGGTCATAAAAGACAGTAGTTTCCGTCTCAAGATGTTGTCTTGCTAGCTAGTTCTCTCTCTCAGATTACACATTCTTGGCAAAGCAAATTGCGAGGCCTTGAGCATACTTAGGCTGCCTATGGAGAGGCTCACATGGCAAGGAAGAGAAGTCTATGGCCAAAAGTCAGTGAGAAACTGACACCTGCCAACAACCACATGAGTGAGCTTAGCAGATAATTATCCAGCTTCTGTCAAACCCTGAGAAGACGGAAGCCTCAGCCAACATCTTAAATGTGACCTTGTGAGACCCTAGACCAGGCTCCTCCCAGATTCTCAACCTTAGAAACTGTGTAATATGTACATGTTGGTTGTTTTAAGCCATAAACATTTTATATTTTATTTATTTATTTAGCAACAATGTCAAAAGGAAAAAATAATATGACAAATGTAAATTACCCAGGGCAAAAGCCAGTGCATATTTAATGTCATATAAATCTATATATCCTTCTTTTTAAAAACATAAAACAGAACAAAACAAAACCCTGAAATCAAGTTTAGAAAGGGTACAAAACTACTTTTCTCAAATTTTAAATGTATGCCTGTCATTGTTTTCTATTATTAAAAATTATTTATTCTTTTAAAAAGATACCTCAACACTCATGTACTATATAAAATATAGAGCCATACTCTGAGGACAATTTATTTTCATTCATATATATTGTATGTTAGGGGCCTACTCAGGCAAAACATAGTTGTAGTTTAATCTAACAGTGATGAATTACTGGAGTGAATTCATGCAAACAGGGAAATTGAAATTAAATTCATCACACCAAGGAAAACACTTCCTACCCATGTAAATTAGCAGCTTTTCCACTAAAATCAATTTGTTTTGGTAAATTATGCAAAAATGCTCAAAGGGCTTAGGTAAGTAATTTATTATACTCCTGGCTGTTTTATAATGTTTGGAAATAAAATGTATTCACACAGTATTAGATGGTATAAACTGAGAACTTTAGTGACAATTTTTGTTTATTACAATTCATCTAACTTGACTGAACTGTCAGAACACCCACATTATGTCGAACATACAATATTTTTTTGTGCTGGTACTTGCTTAGAAGTTGGTGCTTTAAAAACCAAAATAAAACTTTTACAAATGTAACTCTTTATGTTTAAAGTACTGATTAGTTCCTATAACATATTATGGCAAAGGTCAGTAATTTCAATAAAAAAAAGCCTTGAATTTTGTAGTTACAAGATGAGAAATTATCCTTCTTAAGCCTGCATGAGAATACAGTTTTTCACAGGACTTTTGTAGAATTAGTGGTGTAATTGAACGAGAATGTCTTTGTTTAGCAAGAATTATATGTTGGGATATCACCAAATCTAATGTGCACCTTTAAATCATATGGTATTTTCTTTTTTTTTTTTTTTTTTTTTGAGGCGGAGTCTCGCTCTGTCGCCCGGGCTGGAGTACTGTGGCCGGATCTCAGCTCACTGCAAGCTCCGCCTCCCGGGTTCACGCCATTCTCCTGCCTCAGCCTCCCGAGTAGCTGGGACTACAGGCGCCTGCCACGTCGCCTGGCTAGTTTTTTGTATCTTTTAGTAGAGACGGGGTTTCACCGTGTTAGCCAGGATGGTCTCGATCTCCTGACCTCGTGATCCGCCCGTCTCGGCCTCCCAAAGTGCTGGGATTACAGGCTTGAGCCACCGCGCCCGGCGGTATTTTCAATTACTCTTTTTAGCAGTGGAGTCAAGGGGTTATATTTAATAATTTATCTCTCTCTTACCCTGTGTCCAGTTGTTTAAGTCATCTGCATTCTTCTGCTTCACATATCTTTGTTACCCTCTATCCCACTGTATGAAATCACTTTTAGGAACATCATTTATTATCCAAACTACAGAAATAGTCATCTAATGGTCTCATACATCTCAACTTAATTACCGCAAATCATTTCCCACCTGGTGGGCAAAAATGATCTTAGCACACATGAAGTTGGAATGTCACTGCCTGAAATCATTTACTGGTTTCCTTTGCCCTCACTATGAATACTAACCTTATAGGCTATCACACAAGACCTTCTGCATCTACACAAGACCTCTGCATCTTCACATTAAGCTACTCATACAGTCTTTCCCCTTCCTCTAGGCCCTTCTTTCCTGATACATCAAAGCCCTTGCCTATTGCAGAACATACCATCAATTTCCCAAAATATGTCATTATTACTACCCTGCTTATGACAACATGTGCTTCTCTTTGTATGGTGACTCTCTTTTAAGATTAATAAAATATAGATGACTTTACCCTTTCTAATCTTAACGTGTTTTTAGATCACTTACAGTTGTATCACTTGTTTGTTTTCTCTTCTTGCTCACTAGTATGTAATCTCCATCAAGGCTAACACCATACTTCTTTGGTTCACCAGTAATTATATGTATGTGTGTGTTTGTGGCTATATATGTGCACACAGATACGCATTTTAAATAGCATAAACTCTTTTCTACTAGCTGGTATTTTTTCTTTATCTTGGCTTCTAATCCACCTTGCTTTCTCTTTGATCACCAAGGTTTTCACATTCCATGTATCTGATTACTTTCTGTATTTCTCACATTATTTGCTATCTATCTTAGTTAGCTAAATAGATAGGTATAGATGCATACAGATAGAAAGAAAGAAAGAAAGAAAGAAAGAAAGAAAGAAAGAAAGAAAGAAAGAAAGAAAGAAAGAAAGAAAGAAAGAAAGAAAGAAAGAAGATAGATATCACATTATTATGATGGCAAATAAAAAAATAATTAGTGTCTTGAAATTTACTACTGGAACCATTTTAGCTTATTTATATGTTAGGATCATTAGACCCATGTTATCTGATACTTTGAAAAATAGATGGGGATAATCTATTTCTCTGTATATTTGAGAAAGCAAATGGTTTTCAAAATAAATTACCGCTTGGGAATGACCCCACGGTTTCTAATTACAGTTGGCATCCATTCTCCCAGTGATTCTTAGGAAGATACAGGGATTGACTGAGGCAAAATTTCCTTCTTCTCTACCCTACCTCTGAATACCAGGGAAGTGATCACAAGTGAAGATGACTTGCAGGCTCAAGCCCATGGCTCCAAGCATCACATCCTCTGTTTTTTCCACTCCATTAGGAAGCCACAATCTAAATGTGAATTTGACTTTATTACACATATGTACTTTTTAACAAGTCAATGAAATTTTGGCAGATAAAATTGAATCATGCTTCAGTAAGAGACTCTTTCATTTCAAGAAATGAGTTGGTACTTTCTTATGGAATACAAATATTTCTTTTTTGATAATTAGAAAAATTAAAACATATATTAATGTTGTTTTGGGGGTATACAAGATTTTATATATACAGCTTACATAACAAGTCTAAAATATTAACATGAGAAGATTTCAAATTCAAAGAACCATGATTCGAAATCAAGCACTCAGGAATTTTTGCTGTTGTTTTTGTTGCTGTTGATATTTATTTATTTTTGCTTTTGGTTGAATGTACTTTTTAATATAGTCATTTTTAGAAATGTTTACAGTCTAAACATGTTTTTCCTTTCAGAATCACTATATCCAGCACATTAATCATCATAAATTATGTCCTCAACAAAATTAATATATATGTACAAAATGTGATCACTTCACATAAAAGTACAATTTAAACATTTAAGGAAAAAGAGTTTTAATTTTGAAGGTATTTAGAATAATAGTAATATCAGGTTAAAAACTTTGTAAAGTTCGTTGACAGTAAGTAATGTGTCTAAAGTGTGTAAATTTTTTAACTCTTACATTAGTAGTCAAGTTGTTGCCCTATATAAGTGGCATGGGAAGTTTTCTCAAGCCCAAACCTATGGTTTTGCTCCACACTCTGGCTTTCTCAGCTTCTCTCATTAATCTTGCAGTAAATGATGCTAATGCAGGAGTTGCAGGGTGTAACAGAGTCTGCTTATTCTCTGTTTGTGGTCCCCAGTGGGTGTGAGGTTGTAGCAATTAAGGCAGTGTGTGTGCTGTTTTGAGGCACCACAAAGATAGATTAATTAGGTTGCAAATGGTCCCAGTGACATTGCCAACAGAGCCTTTGATGGGCCTAGTCCAAGGTGATTTAGTCTGATGATATTGATGGATAGACAACCTTAAAAGAAGGGAAATGACTATGAGAAGTAAAGGGGGAGCATCTGGTGTTTGTAACAATGAACACACCAGGGCTACAGTTGCCTGAGATGAAAATCCTTCTTGTTAATGAAATAAGTCTTAAAGAGAATATCAAATTACTGATAATCAATTTTGTAATATTTTTGATCTTACAAGCTAATTTAAAAGCATAACTTAAACAGTTAATATTAGTTTATAACTAACAACTACTGTGACTAAATTATCTAAAATCTGTAAGCTCATATATACAACGGAATATTTTCCCATTTGAAATAGTCCCTTGAAAGCCTAGACTCTCATTTCAAAGACACAGATATCATTGAAATTTGATCAGAAACCAGTTTTGTTATCCTTATCTCAATACAAATGTCACGGTATAGAAAGTCTGAGGTAGTTAGTAATTTAAAGGGTAATCCTTTTTTCAGAGTCCATGAGGCATTTTATTTGTAAACATGTATTGCATCTCTAGAAAAAGAATCCCAGGACTTTTCCTCCTGTGTGCTTTCATATTGCTTCTTCATGGTCCATGACACCCCTTGAGGTTTGTACAATGAAACCAAACTGGCGGACTGGGAGCGCATTATTCTGTCATTTTTCTAGACCTTTGAGTTTTACATCAACTCTGGGGCTAATCACTCCACACTTGTTTAGCCTGCCTGTGAGGGTCACGACAATTTTCCCAGCTCTGCAACTATCAGTGATTTCAGATTTGCCAGTGTAGCCATGCCTCATCATCACAGTTGGAAACTGAAAAAACTGAATGATGACTTTGGAGCACAACCTAATGAGAAACTGGCATTTGCCTCTCTTTTCGGCATTGTTGATGCTCTTGAGAGCATTAGCCAGGACATTCATGTGCACCATTGTGGCACAGAAAGATGACAGAAAGAGTCAAACAGTAATTTTTAAATGAGAAACTAGGTGGCTTTGGAACGGAGAGAGTAGATGCTTCCTCACTCAAACCTAGAGTGATGGCCTGGAGTGGGGGAACACAATTATCTGGTTTCTAATTTATGCCTCTGAATTCCAGAGTTATAAGGCAAGCCCATAGCAACAGCATAACAAACTAAAATGTAGGAAGTAATTTTTTGCCCACTGACCATCTACATCACATTTCCAGTTTTAATGGTAGAGAAGAGGCTGGGAAAATGCTACAGGGATCAATGGATGTTGAGAGAGGCTATGCGGGCCTGAAAAGGGGAATTATGTTTCAAATGGGTCTCTAAGAACGAGAGACCAAGAATCAGAGGCTTCCCAAGACTGTATTCTCATCTGATACATTGATATGAAAGTGAGATAGTCATAGTGATAGTGGTTGAAAACAGACTTCAAAGATCACTCCATGGAAAACATAGTCAATGTTAAATTTGCCTCCAGGAAGATTTTAGTGACAAAAACTACAGCAGTGTCAGTCAAGTTAGATCTTTTTTTTTTTTTTTTTTTTTTTGGCCTTCTTAACTACCACACATGACCTCCCTACTCCCAGTACACAAATACATATTCAGAACCTGGTGAAATTAAAACAAATGCGCAGCTAAAAACTTAGAAGATGGCAATAGGGAAAGAATGCAAAGGAAGTAGATAATGTAAACCCAACCCCAGGTCACAATGCAGACTTTCTACCTATCATGAGCCAGAGTTGGGAGTGTAGAGAAGATACCACTACAAATGAAGACCAGAGTGCTGGTTATTACACTCGCGTCAACATTTTAATTGTTAAACTATTGCTGTGGAGGCTTGGAAATGACAAGCTAACTTATTAACTAAGATTGAACAAAGAAGAGCAAGACTTATGTGAGACTTCAAACAGGAACAGGGGACAAACTAGCTTTAATAAAAGGGTTTACAAGCACAGTAAAAGGAAAAAAATCATTGGCCTACCTGCACGAAAAGAAATAAGAAAGGGAAATCTCTGGTTTGAAAGGGTATGATATCAAAATGAAAATATGATCTACTGAAAGAAAAGATCACAAAAATGACAAACATGTAGATAATATAAAATTATATTTTTGTATCTTTTCTTCTTTAATTTTTTTAGCAGTTTAAAACAAAGTTAACATATATAGAATATTAGATTACATAAAACAATAATAGAAGAATTATGTTATAAGGATACCCAATTATACTAAAAAAATTATATCCACATAAGTAGGTTGGAATAAATACATATACATGTGTGCATAAATACAGTAGTAGTAATAATTGTTGCTCTTCTGAAGAATTCAATATATAGCCTTATTTAATCCAATCACTCTAAATTGGAATGTGAAGTTCTATATACAAGTGTGTACATAAATATATTAGTATAATTATAATTATATATGATTTATATTCATAAACTTGTAATATTTCTGTTTGTATACTATATGCAATATATAAAATATAAATGCATTTTATCTGCATATATTAATGTATGGTTTTTATGTTTCTATGTATATATTTATGCATGTGTATATAACCAATAAAGGAAACAGAATGTGATACTAATAAGTAAATTGGAAATCAATAAATTATTAGAGCTGTAAATACCATAAATAAATATTAAGAATATATTCTGAAGTAAATGAAAATTAAAATGCAATATATTAAATAACATGATCCAGGTAAAGCAGTCCTTAGAGGAAAATTTATAGCTATACATTTATACATGAAAGATAAAAGTTCAAAATAATAATCTAAGCTTTTACATTTGGAAACTGTCAAAAGATATTATGCATATTCCAAAATAAGAAGAAATATAATAATTTGGATAAAGAAAAATTTCATGTAACAGGAAAAACACAATAGAGAAAAAGCAACAGAGCTTCAAGTTGATTATTTGAAAAGGTCAAATAAAGCAATAAATATATATTTTGAATAATCAAGAAACAATAAAAGAGAAATTAATTATCTACATAAAAACAATAGAAGGGATATCACTACATGTGCTATATATAGCAAAAGAATAAAAAGAAAATGTTATGTAAAAATATGTACTACATTTGGTAAGTTACATTAAATGTATGTATTCTTTGAAAGTCCAATTTAACAAAACTAATACAAGATGAAATGGATAATAATAGTATTAAATAACTTAAATTTTTATTACAAACTTCACAAAGAAAGTTTCTGTCCAAGATTGAATTTATTTGGGATTTATGTCAAATATTTATGGAAGAAATAATACTTAATTTACCCAAATACTTTTGTAATATAGAAAAGGAGGGTATAATTTCTTACCATATTTTTAATAACACACTGCTAAATTCTAACAAACATTCAGGGAAGAAAAAGAGAGAATAAAGGAGAAAAGTCAACAGATAGAAAAAGCATTTGAAAAAATTCAACACCAATTTGTGACAAAATTTTCAGCACACTAGATATAGAATTGAATGGAACTTTCTCAAAATATACAAAGGCAACTATGATTGCAGCCAAAATCATAATTTACAGTTAATTTTGATCACTTTCTTTCTATTACCAGAAGCAAGGCAAGACTATTTTTCTTCATTTCTATTCAGCATTGTACTAAAATTTATAGCCATTTTAATAATGCAAGAGATAAAACAAGGCCTTCATAAAAATAACTAAAACATTATTTGCCAAGTATCTAGTAATTTACATTGAAAATCTAGTAATCTAAAAATCTACTAAAATACAAAGCTATGAATAGGAAACAAATGAATTTAGCAAAATTCTAGGATGCAATACCAATACAGAAAAGCATGAAATATATATGTAAATATATGTGTGTATAAGTATATGTATGTACACTTAGGTATTCAACAACATAGGGAAATAACATTAAACTTAAAATATATATATAGAAGCATCAAATCAGAACACTCACCAATAGGTTTTATTTAAAATATACTAAGAAAGCATACGTTTTAATAGATAATTAAGGGAACTAATAACATTTTTGTTAGAGAGAGAAATTGCAGAAGACGTATGTAAATTGAGTTACCAACCATGTATGTGTTTTAAAAGTCTCAATATTATTAAGATGCCAGTCCTTCCCAAATTTAAATGATATATTATACACCATTCAAATTACATTTCCAGAAGTTTGTTTTGTGAAAATTGACAACTCATTTCTAAGACTTGTATGGAAATTCAAAGATCCAGATTAGCAAAAATAATTTTGTAAAAAATAATCAAATTAAAAGGCCTTGAGTTATCTTATTTCAAGGCTAAAATAAAGCTACCATAATCAAAACAATGTGGCATTGATGTAATGAAAGACAAATAATTTAGAGTTAGAGAATAGTGTCCAGATAAATACATGATCAATGAATAGTGAATAAAGGTATAAATAATTTTGAGTGCTTGCTTATATCATAAAACAGCTTATTTGAGATATCAACATCTAAATGTAACATTTTAGAACACATAATATAATGTGCTTGCAACCTTGAGGTAAAGAATGCTTTCTTATGTTGAACACAGAAATCACTGTACACAAACATTTTATAAAACGAAAAATTTGACTTTAACAAAATTAGTAAGATTTGCTCTCAGAAAAAGCAAAACTTAGAAAACAGAAATGTAGTATAGTTTGAAGTCAGGTAGCGTGACGCCACTGGATCCTTTCCTTACTCCTTATACGAAGATTAATTCAAGGTGGATTGGAGACTTAAATGTTAGACCTAATACCATAAAAACCCTAGAAGAAAATCTAGGTAGTACCATTCAGGACATAGGCATGGGCAAGGACTTCATGTCTAAAACACCAAAAGCAACGGCAGCAAAAGCAAAAATTGACAAATGGGATCTAATTAAACTAAAGAGCTTCTGCACAGCAAAAGAAACTACCACCAGAGTGAACAGGCAACCTACAGAATGGGAGAAAATTTTTGCAATCTACTCATCTGACAAAGGGCTAATATCCAGAATCTACAAAGAACTCAAACAAATATACAAGAAAAAAACAAACAACCCCATCAAAAAGTGGGCAAAGGATATGAACAGACATTTCTCAAAAGAAGACATTCATACAGCCAACAGACACATGAAAAAATGCTCATCATCACTGGCCATCAGAGAAATGCAAATCAAAAACACAATGAGATACCATCTCACACCAGTTAGAACGGCAATCATTAAAAAGTCGGGAAACAACAGGTGTTGGAGAGGATGTGGAGAAATAGGAACACTTTTACACTGTTGGTGGGATTGTAAACTAGTTCAACCATTATGGAAAACAGTATGGCAATTCCTCAAGGATCTAGAACTAGATGTACCATATGACCCAGCCATCCCACTACTGGGTATATACCCAAAGGATTATAAATCATGCTGCTATAAAGACACATGCACACGTATGTTTATTGCGGCACTATTCACAATAGCAAAGACTTGGAATCAACCCAGATGTCCATCTGTGACAGACTGGATTAAGAAAATGTGGCACATATACACCATGGAATATTACGCAGCCATAAAAAAGGATGAGTTTGCGTCCTTTGTAGGGACATGGATGCAGCTGGAAACCATCATTCTTAGCAAACTATCACAAGAACAGAAAACCAAACACCGCATGTTCTCACTTATAGGTGGGAACTGAACAATGAGATCACTTGGACTCGGGAAGGGGAACATCACACGCTGGGGCCTATCATGGGGAGGGGGGAGGGGGGAGGGATTGCATTGGGAGTTATACATGATATAAATGATGAATTGATGGGTGCTGACTAGTTGATGGGTGCAGCACACCAACATGGCACAAGTATACATATGTAACAAACCTGCACGTTATGCACATGTACCCTAGAACTTAAAGTATTAAAAAAAAAAAAAAAAAAAAAATTGAAAAATTAAAAAAAAAAAAAAAAACTTGGCTTCTAGAGAGCTCCATTCTGCCCTCCTTCATGATGCTGTTGTTGTCATCACAATTAACATGTTTATATATTGTGTGCTCAGTATTGATTTATAATTATTTTTATACATTTAAATTCTACAGGAAATAAAAAGTGGAATTACAAACCAATGTTATAATAATAATAATAATAAAAAGAAAACAGAAATGGAAGAATTTGACTTGAAACAATAATCAAAGCAGAACTGGATCTTGAATTATAAAGTACTTTTACAACTCAATGATAGATACACAAACAGCCCAATTTAAAAATGATTAAAGACACAACTTAAACACATAGGAAAGGCTTAAAAATGAGTGTATGATAAAGCAATTATAGTACAATTAGTAGAATATGGGTGTTGGGTACACACATGCTCATTATATCAATGTTCTTTCAATTTTGTCATATATTAGAATTGTTTATAATAATAATGATCCAATAAAAATATTGAGTACTTTATTTTGGTAACGAGTATTTCTAGAGCAGTGGTCCATTTTTACTGCACATAAAAATGATTTGTGAGTTACAAACAACTGCAACAACAACAAACAATGCAACAAAACAGAAGGCATTGGCTCTACTTTGATTCTAAACTGATTGGTGTAAGAGTCATTTTTATTTCTAGAACCTTCCCAGCTTATTAAAATGTATCTTCAGATTTTGGAACTACTGATGTAAGGCTTTGTACACAAATAATTTACCTGGACTTGTGGTAAACGCACATTCTGATTTAGGAAGTCCAGGTTTTAAAATTGTACATTTTCAATAAGCTCCCAAGTGATGCAGATATTGATGAACCAGGGCCACACTTTCTGTTCCCGGGTTCTGCCATCATATATTGCAACATTAACTGTGCATCAGAAAGTCCAGGAGAGCTTGTTGAAAGTGAAATTGCCAGACTGTATTCCCACCCCCAACCACTTCTGATTGGATAATTTTGGAGTACGACTCAAGGATGTTTGCATCTAGAAAGTTCTCAGGTGATGTTGGTCCTCTTGGAATAAGAACCAAACTTTGAGAATCATTACTCTAAAGCTGTGCTGTTCAATGTAGTAGTCAATAGCCACATGTGGTTATTAAATATATGAAATGTGACCAGTTCAAATCTAGACATCCTTTTAGTATAAAATACTAAATTCTGGATTTAAGTAATTTAGCTGAAATTGAAAAAAAAAAAGTGAAATATCTCAATAATTTTTTATATTGATTTAATGTATAGTGTTTTAGGTTTTTTTTAAGTAAATTATACTGCTAAATTAATTTTACTGCTTTTTAAACTTTTAATGGTGCTAATATAAAAATTAAAATTGCACATATGGTTCAGTTTATTGTCTTGCATTTTGTTTCTATTGGCCAGCACTGCTGTAGAGTCTTATCAAGGGTTTGTGCTAGATCCCTGAACTGAGTTTTGCTTGTCCACCTAATTTTTTGTATCTGTTAAATGAGACGTGATCAAAGGGATTCTCAATATTAAAAATTTTAAGAAATAATCTCTTGTAATTTCTCCTTTAATTATTTTATAACTGGTTCAGACAGGGGCTTTTATTAATATTCAGTTACAAAAGTATATGGCCACTTTTAACTAAAGTTGTAAACATTTTTTCAGGTAATTTTAACGTCAAAACTTACTCTCTAGCCCTACCTTTCATAATAACCTCTGACAACCTGTGGCCTCACAGAGAGGGTCTCTTTTTTCCCGATCTCTTTTCCAAATGCCTGCTTTTGTTCTATTTCCTTTATCTGAGGTATTCTTTTTCCTCTTTTGCCTATGAAAATCCTGGTACTCCTTCAAATACCAGCATGACCCATCTGTGGGACCTGATCATTCACTTTTCTGACTCTACCTGTCTTGCCCCCAGTTCTATGCCTATCCCTTTAAAACAGAACTTTTCTCCTTACTTCAATAATCTAGTGTGATGTCCTATGTCTATCCCTGCACTAATCAGCTCTGTGACTACTAAGACCATAAAACTTTCTGCTTGCCTCATCTTTAGTGCTTAATTTAGTTTACGCATGGTGGCTGCTCAGGGCTTGTTTGCAGGATACATTCTCATTTTTGTATGCATGTGTATGTGTTTGTTAATTTATAAAAGCAATTTGTGAAGATGTGATGTAGTTTTGGGTTTTATTTAAAATGCCGCTTTGGAGCTGGAATTGCCTCATTAGCAATTCACTAGGGTAGTAATTGCATGTGACAATACAAAAAATGTATTGTGTCCTATTTTCTAAATCCTTGGGTGGAAATAAAAACAAGGGTTGGATCTTAAACAAACACAAAATAGAGAGATATTTCCTTCCTGTGTTATAACTCCTATTCTGACAAGTTAAATTATAATGTTCCTACCTTGGAAAAATGTTTTCCCTATTTATTTTGAGAATTCACCACAAGTAATATTCCCCTGCAGCTTAAAATTTTAGCCTTAATGTGACTTAAGAAAAAGTCTTCCTTTAAGTTAGCATTAGTGTCTTTGCTTTTAATATTATTAGTTAAACATAGTCTTTTTAGAATAAGCATTGGTAAGAAATGGAGGTTGCACATCTAAATGGAGTGATGGAAATAACAGGAGATAAAAGTAGCTGTTTTCCATGTTTTCCTGGTATTCTTCTTCCAGTTGAGAATTATCCTGTGTGACTCTCTCCCTATCCACAACCCCTAAATCTAATATAGGCTCACAGGGAATATTTAATTTCATTTAAGTAGTTGTCTATTTCAAGCACAGAATATACCCATTTGTTGCTTCATGAAGGCCAAAAGCGTGAAAATATAACCAAGACGAAGTCCAAAATCACTTGAGCATGCCAGATTCCCATCTCAACCCTCTCAGCATCCAATTTACAGTCAGACAACAGAAAACCACAGAAAAGTTGAGTAATTAACCATTCGAAACCATTCAATATATATTTGATGAAACTTTTCTGGAAAAGTAAAGTGGTTTTCCAATATTAACTCATACTTAGACAGAGTTTAATTATCAACAATTTATCTGGACACCGTTCCAAGTCGTTTTTAACCACCAAACACTGTGAGGGGCCCTCTATTCTTTAATATCCCATTTATTCTCTTTTTCCAGTTCGCTTCTGACTCCAGAATCCCCCTTGCACATTGCAGACACAGTTCAAAATTAGGTCAGTAGTTTTCTTGTTGAGTAATACCTTACTGTCATCAAACAGAAATTAACATGAACCTAAACGAAAAGGCCCTATAATTATCCTTCAAAACCCAAGAGAAGAAGGATCGGCCTGAAGGACGCTTTGACATACCTAAGTTCTTCAATCAATTTTTCTATTTATTAAAATAGTTAAATGTCAGGCCGGGCACAGTGGCTGATGCCTGTAATCCCAACACTTGGGGAGGCTGAGGCAGGACGTTCACCAGGTCAGGAGTTCAAGACCAGCCTGGCCACTATGATGAAACACTGTCTTTACTAAAAAATACAAAAAAAAAATTAGCCGGGTGTGGTGGCACACACCTGTAGTCCCAGCAACTCAGGAGTCTGAGGCAGGAGAATTGCTTGAACCCGGGAGGTGGAGGTGAGCTGAGATCACCCCACTACACTGCAACCTGGGAAACAGAGTGAGATTCCATCTCCACAAAAAAAAGAAAAAAAGTTAAATATATTTGAAAGGAAAAACTGTTAAACATTGATATTAATTAAAGGAACTTCTATAGTCTTTGTTATGCTAATTAATGTAAATGTGAAAGTCCATGTTGGGGATATTGTTTGCTACTTTTTCATCTTTGACTAAAAATCTTTTTTTTTCTTTTCTTTTCTTTTTTTTTTAAGATAGAGTCTTGCTCTGTGGCCTATGCTGGAATGCAATGGCTTGATCTCAGCTCACATCACCTCAACCTCTGACTCCCAGCTTCAAGTGATTCTCCTGCCTCAGCCTCCCCAGTAGCTGGGATTATAGGTGCCTCCCACCACGCCCAGCTAATGTTTGTGTTTTTAGTAGAGAGAGGGTTTCACCGTGTTTGTCAGGCTGGTCTTGAACCCCTGACCTCAGGTGATCCACCCGCCTCAGTCTCCCAAAGTGCTGGGATTACAGGCATGAGCCACCGTAAAAATCTTTACACACACACGAATACATGCGCACATGTGTGCACACATGCACAAACACCACATTTACAAATATCAAACAGCTAGTGCCAGTGCTCCATGGAATATATTTGGGAAATGCAGCTTTATAGAAAAAAAAAAAAAAAAGAGAGAGGGGGGATGCTTTGTTTTGGGTCACATAAAAGTGATTGTCTAATAAGGGAGATTAAATTATTTCAAGAACATAAAATCAAAGAGTAAATATTATTAAAGAGCTATGGGCAGCTATGGATCTTCAGAAATTTGAACTGTTTCTGCATTGAATATGAGAGAAAGACGTGAGCAAAACGTCAAGGAGAGTTTGGAAAATAAGAGACAGAATGGGATGTATTATGAACATAGCCAGAAGTTTGGTTCTTAACAGCAGTGGTTCTCAACCAGTAACGAATAATCTCCCCACTCTCTCTTCCCAAAGGCATTTTGTAACACCTGGTGACATGGTGTGATTTATCTTGAGAGGTGAAGCTGCTGGGCTTCTGGGTGGCTGGGGACTTGGGGAACTTTTCTGTGTAGCTCAAGGATTGTAAACACACCAATCAGTGTTCTGTGTCTAGCTAAAGGTTTGCAAACGCTCCAATTAGCACTCTGTAAAAATGCACCAATCAGCACTCTGTAAAGTGGACCAATCAGCGCTCTGTAAAATGGACCAATCAGCAGGATGTGGGTGGGGCCAAATAAGGGAACAAAAGGTGGCCACCTGCGCCACCAGGGGCAACTTGCTGTGGTGTGCTTGTTGAGGGTGAAAGCTTTATTCTTTAACTCTTTGCAATAAATTTTGCTGGTGCGTGCTGTTTGGGTTCGCACTACCTTTATGAGCTGTACAGTCACCAGCGAAGGTCTGCAGCTTCACTCCTGAAGCCAGCAAGACCATGAAACCACTGGGAAGAAAAAACAATTGTGGACAGGCCACTTTCAAGAGCTGTAACACTCCGTGTGAGGGTCTGCAGCTTCACTCCTGACGTCAGCAAGACCACGAACCCACCGGAAGGAAGCAACAGCTCCGGACGCACCACCTTTAAGAGCTGTAACATTTACTGCGAAGGTCTGAGGCTTCACTCCTGAAGTCAACAAGACAACGAATCCACCCGGAGGAAGAAACAACTCTGGAAGCTCCACGTTTAAGAGCTGTAACACTATGAAGGTCTGCAACTTCACTCCTGAAGTCAAGGGAGACCACAAACCCACTGGAAGGAAGAAACTCCGGACTCATCTGAAGATCGGTAGGAGCAAACTCCGGACACACCATCTTTAAGAACTGTAACACTCACTGTAACACTCTGCGGCTTCGTTCTTGAAGTCAGCGAGACCAAGAGACCAAGAAACTACCGGAAGGAATCAATTCCGGACACAGTCTCACTGGTGTGACGGTGGGTATGTTATTGGTATCTAGTGGTTTGATGCTAGCGGTGCTGCCAACCATCCCTAGCACTTGTAGTGCAAAGGCTAGAGCCCCACCGTCACCACCACTACCACTGTAGAGGCTTACCTCTCTTCATATGTCAATAGTGGCACTGTTGAGAAGCCTCGCTCTATAGCCTCATTTTGTGTAAGGGCATGCCAGTCTTGGGATCATGGTTAAGGTTATATATGGAGGATTTAGAATTTTAAGAAAAATAATGCATATTTTTCAGTTGTCTAAAGAGAATCAGGATTTTTTTTTCCCCAGGCAAGATACTGGTCGTTAAACTTGAACTGACAAATTTGTAAATACATAGGTGGATGGAGGGGTGGGATGAAAACAGGGAAAAGTTGAAATGAGGCTAAAGTGAGAGGTGGTGAGGCAGTTATACATATGAAGAAAACAGGCACAGATGGTCTTATTACCCCTATCATGAGCAATATTTAGGCATATGTCCTCTTAGAATTTTTAAAATAATTTATGACACTGTATCACTGTATATCATATCATAGCACATATCATGAATTTATTAGGCAGGGGACCCTACTATGTGCTATTTTGTAAATTACAATTAAATACTGTTTCAATCTATAAAAATCATATATATACACACACATGTATATACATATATGATTTGTATAGATTAAAACATATATATATATTCCAGACCAAGTGATGCCACTCAGTAGAAGGAGGGCAACAGAGGCCTACCTAGTTTCTTTGAATCTCTGCAGCTTCTCATTTTCTAACTCTTAACTCCTTGAAGACATCAGTTCCTTTGAATCTCTGTAGTTTACATTTTCTGACTCTTAACTCCTTGGAAGACACCTTGTGTCTTTGATTTGGAAAAAAGAACTGCATGTTAGTATCTTGGCCACTAGATGGCAGTAGCAAGACAGTGTTTGATGATAGCAGGTTCTTGGTGTCTAGGTTTAAAAAAAAAAAACTTTTTTGTTTGTTTGGTAATTCAATTTCTGTCTGTCTATCAGAAAAGGATAAGGAGATTTCAGAGGCAGACAACAAGCGGAAAGAGGAAAGAGCATTAGTGGTACAATTTTTTTTAATAAGAAACGAGAAATAGAGCTGCTCTTCTGTACCCACAAACCTGCCCTTTCTCCAAGTGAAAATATTTCACACAATTGCAGCCCCACATTTAATAGCTGTGCAACCGTTACCAAAGGCAGGTCCTTACAGGACAATCGCCATTACTCTCCTTTCCCACATACGAATACTTGAAAGCGGTGCCTGTTTCGTTTTTCATTTACTGGTAAAGATAATCCCATTTTAGTTTACAATTTTATCTGCTATAGACATTTCTCTGCTGTAAAACGATAAACATTTTTTTATTCATCTACGGTAATGTGTCAATACTGGTATGTTGGCCAGCCTAGGAATCAGCATCAAGATCTGAATTCTGTTTTTTATTTGATCCATGACAAACATTTCATAAATGGCTTGTCTTTGCCTGTGTTTTAGCCAAGCATGCTATCACCTTCCTTTAACCGCCTAAAAGGAATCCAAACATTTCTGCTCTCTGTTCTTATTTTCCCCAAATTTGCTAACAGGTTGTGCTACTGTTAGCTAAAGTTATCAGAATATCTGATAAACGGAGTGGCATGTGGTACAGTGCAAAATTTTTTTATGGAATGGATGGGTGGATGGGAAGAGAAGCAGTAGTTATGGTGAGGTGACCAAGAATAATAAAGGATTGAAGAAATTTAAAAAAAAAAAATGTTTAGTTACCATTCAAATGTACTTCCAAGTTCATTGTTGGTATAAAAAAGACTCTATTTCTGCATTTTTAAAATGTGTGAGAATGTAGATATTTATGTAGATATCATATTGTCTCCCCCAGACATTCTGTTCTCAGGATGGTTGACTTTTTGGAGATTAAAGTTTTTTTTTTTTTCATATGTATTGAGGAGACATTTTGAATGTTGTGTTTTGAGGGAGAATAGCTTGTTTCACTGATACCCTTGCTTGTTTTCCCTTTTTTCCTTTTTCTTTGTTTTGTCTTTTTTCTCTTCCTTTCTTCTTTTCTTCTTTCCTTCTCTCTCTCTCTCGCCCTCATTCTGTCTCTCTGTCTGTCTCCTTTTTTAAAAAGGATCTATAAAACCACTTTTCTGTGTGAGGTGCTTGTGATAGAGGGACATTGCTGTTACTCATATTAAACTTGCTTTAAAATTTCGAGGTATCAAAAGCTAGGATGTGTGGTGACTCTTCAAAAAGGTAATACCTAGGTTGAGACTTGGAGAATGACTCTGAATATTCAGAGATGGGGTGGGTGGAGGGATCATGGTGGGGAGGGGAGAGATGGTGTGGCTGTTCCAGACTGTGGAGCAATGAAGGCAGAGTATTTAAATATATATGGAACTTTGATTCTTCCGCAAAATTAAATAAGATTAAGTGTCTGAAACCCAAGAGGAAAGCAGGAAGAAATACAAGTTGAATTTGGATAAGCACATCACATAAGATCATACATTTTAACAACAGAGGAGACTGTTGGATCTTAAAATATATGTATATTTTTATGTATATGTATATTATAGGTTGCCTCCTGTTCTTCATTGAGAATCTATGAGAATACTAAAGGCCAATTAAAGGGTAATCAATACATTACCCAGAAACACTGAAACAGAAAAATAAGGAAAACAAAATCTTCTCTAAATAATAATGTTAACACACAAATTTAAAATTACAGTGAATATAAAACCTGTTACACATTTAAATCACATGTTGGTTTAAAAACATATCATGTTACGCTGTCTTAAATATGCAGATTTAATATTGTATATCTCCAGTGCTGCTAAGTTATTCGTGTTTGTTTTCAGATGGTTATAAATGTGCAATTAAGATTGAGAAACGTGGTACCAAGGAGGAGACATACACCTTGCTAACTGTGGGACTGGTCCCTTTTTAAAAATTAGTTCAGCCTGTGTGTCCTTGTGAAGTATATTTACTTAAATGAGTTCAATATTTAGAGGAACTGGCAGACCTCTAGTTCATCCTGTGGGAATCTTAAAAGGAAATGTGAGGTCACATGATAAGACACCGTGATAAGTGGAACCTGACACCAGCTGCCCCTTGTCCACCTTTCCTTCTGCAGTCGGAGAGAATATTAGTCCTGTAGACACAGGCAAACCTGCGGACTATCTGAGCAGAATTCACACTGCAGACCTGCTCCCAAGGGAGTAAAAGGGGAAAGGATTTGGGAAGTTAGATTTTTTTCTTACAGAGTAGGAGTTGAGGGATGGAGAGGCTTTGGGGTGAGACTATACGTTTTTGTTTTCAAATATAGAGCTATTTCATATGTTGATTGTTTGCTTGTCGTATATGAGAGAGGTAGCCATGAAGTCTGAATAGATAAAGTGAAAACAAAGAAGAGAAGAAAGGTAAAATAAAAAATACAACACAGACAAAAAGGAAAGAAAAGCCACAGACAGTGCAAAAATAGTTAATGTTATAAACGAATTAGCCATAGCCACAAAGAGGCAAGACTGATCATCTTACATTGTCGAGGCTCACTGGGGTTCCTCATGTAGAAAAGATAATCATTAACGTATCCTCTGAAGAGCTTTAGGAATGTGACTGTGATGTGTATGTACATGGCACACCCTTCTGTGTAGCAGATCATATTGTTCTTCTCCTTAACACATCCACATACAGGGCATCAGCCATGTCTTGGCCATTTCTCACTTCAAGATACGGTGAGTGATTTATTGGGTCCCTGTCTTGGTAAGGACACACGTCTGTGGCACCTCCTTCTCATTCAAGACGTATTTTATTAAAGGTCTTCAGTTATGAGATTGCAGAATATTGCCACCTGCTAGAGACTTGACTTCTCATTTTCTGCTTTGAAATCCTCCTCGGAATTCTTCAAATCCAACTGCAGAGCAATTTCCATAGACCTGACTAGTTTAGTGGGCTACTTTTAGGAACTCTGGAGAAATAAAGAAGTAAGGTGAGTGGATACCCCATACCCTATTTTGTATGGGATTCCTCATAAAAGACGGAGCCACCAAAACTGGTAATTAAGTGTGGAGGAGGAGTCACCCTCCTGAGGCCATGAAGGGTAACCCATATCCGAGCTGAGAGCAGCAGGAAAGATCAAGACACAAGGGGATGCCCTGGTTGGCTTGTAGATTTAGAAATGAAGACAAAATTCGCTGATTCCTACTTCAGGTTAAAGCAAAGATTCTCAAAGTATGGGATATTTATCACTGGTAATTTTCAATTTTAAAATGCTAGGTATTTTTAGAAAAGTGTTTTCTTAGACTCACCTATCAATCGACCCATTTATTTCAAGAAGAATGTCTTGATGTTATGTGGCTATTTTTACCATTTCCCTAGTATGTACTAATTCATAAGTTTGGCAAAAAAATCGGCTTCAGGCTCAAAATCTCAGACGAACAGTTGTATTTAGCCAATCTTTAATAATATTGTCTTGGTTAGTTTATATTTCAGATTTTATAACAAGGGTTGTTTATAGTTTATAGTAATCACAAATTTTATTTGAAAATAAATTTATTTAGGTTAAATATTAGCTAAAGGGAGGAACACATTAAATAATTAACAGTTTATGGCCAGCACAATGTCTCATGCCTGTGATCCCAGCACTTTTGGAGGCCAAGGAGGGCAGATTGCTTGAGCTCAGGAGTTTGAGACCAACCTGGGCAACATGGCGAAACCCTATCTCTACCAAAAAAAAAAAAAAAAAAATTACCAGGCATGGTGGTGCACATCTGTAGTCCCAGTTACCCTGGAGGCTGACAGGGTGGGAGGATTGATGGAAACAGGCAGACAGAGAGGCTGCAGTAAGCCGAGATCGTGTCACCACATTCCAGTCTGGGCAAAAGAGCGAGACCCTATCTCAAAATAAATAAATAAAATAATAATAATTAGCAGCATAGAGAGCTTATGCATATGGGGAGGTTTATGAACAACTGAATCCTGATTATGATGCGAGGTCAGAGCAGTTGTTTTCTGTCCTGAATTAGCATCAGAATCACCTTAGGAATTTTGAATATATAGAAGCTAGGATCCCATCCTAGACCAATTAAATTAGAATCTCTAAGGAGTGGAGCCTGGACATTGATTTTTTGTAAAGTTCCCCAAGTCATTTTACTGTGCAGCCAGTTTAGAGAACCACTGGGTTGAAGAATGCTGATTAGAAAATAATAAAAAGTAGATGTTTTCACTCCAGCACACACTCAAACACAGAGATAGTCACAAATAAATAGGCACAATGATATAGCCATATAAACACTTTATTTAAAATTTAAAAGGCTTTCTTTTTAACAGAATAACAAATTGTAATTGAAAATAGACTACCCTCCCTTCTTCTGCAAATTCAAATGCCTGGGCATCTAAGCACATTCTACTGGGACCAAGCTCAGGTTCAGCCATTAGCTTAATTTGTCACCTTGGGCAAGCCACTTGACTTCTCTGTGCACCAATTTCCATTTTTACAAAACAAAGGGGGAAAGGATGTTTGATGTGGATAATCTCTAAAGACCCTTCCAGCTATAAATCTGTGCAGCTTTTTATTTCAAATGGAAATGGCCAGACAGTAAGCATTTCCTGTTTGGTTTAGCATTAATGATGATAATTAAAAATAGAATCATAGATGTGGTACATGAGGTTTTACTCTTTTTTTTTTTTTTTGGTACTGTAGATAGATTTTGAAAACTAATTTTTTTTTTTTTCCCCCTGGGCTGACAGTTCAGCCAGCAAGCAACCTTTTAAAAGCCTTTCTCAGAGCAAGGAAACCAACTTGAGTATGCACAGAGAAGACATGGTTGACCTAGTAATGAGGACTGTGTAAAATTGCATCGATTTTCTTTTTTGACCTCCCTTTCCATTTAACCATTTGTCAATACTGGAGAAAGAAAGCTGTAGAATGTAATTTTTCAGCAACTGGAAAAAAATACCTCTTGTCCAGGAGAAGGAAGTTGGAATACGATTTTGACGTGGAATCAGAGCTTCTTACAGAGTGACTTTTCTTGAGTCTTGTGTTGAATATAAATCCGTGAGCTCAAATGAGTCTTTTGCATTCAAGTTTCCCTGAATTTTTGACTGATCCTACTCACCTTTGGCCTCCACATGTATCCTAGACTCCCTTCTCTTTCTTTCTTTCTTTTTTTTTTTTTTGGTTATTTTCTAATCCAAATATCTTTCAAGACAGTTTAGGGGCCTCTTCTGTAAAGTATCTCATAATTATTTCAATAAAATCTTTACCCGTTGACAAGGTTAGTTGTGTACCACACACCTATCAATACCCTAGCACCCATATCATCATCTCACAATTAATTTATTTGTCTCACTTGTGAGAATGTTAGTTCTTCAAACTCATGGGAATGTCCTCATTCATTTTTATCTTTCCAGGAGCTGACACCATGCCTGACACACAGCACAGTTTTGGAAAATGGTAAAGGACACTGATTCCTCAAAGATAAAAATGTTCCCAAACATCATGGACTGAAAAGTTGTTACTTCTACCATGGAAATAATATGTCTATCAGACAATCCACTTAACGATTTTTTCTCAAATAATCCATACTCAATTCCAGAAGGTGGGATTGGCTACAATGTGTCATATTATGAACCAGCACTGATCGATTGGTTATTCCTGGCTAAACTATTGGGTTGATAAGAATTTTGAAAGTATGTTTGTGGTGACTAAGAGTGTCTTGATTATTAGCAATATCCAACATGGGTACTGGTACGAAGATTGCCAGTAAACAGATTTTGTGCTCGTTAAACCTAACTAGTTACTGGAATAGAAACAGGATTTAGTTAGCTGAGGTGTGCAGATAGTAGCTAGGCAAGCCTTTTAGAAGTAGGCCAGGAACAGAGAAAACACGCTGAAAGTATGAGTTAACATGTGAGCCTACTGTGAGTTATATATCACAATGTTCTCCTATTTGAGCCAATTTTTCTCAAATGAATCTCACTTTTGTGTGTGTATGTGTTCCAGCTGCAATGGTAAGAAGATGAGGCAAAGTATTTATGCTCTAGAGAGATGAACTGCTTGCAGTATGATAGGACCTTTCGGAAAACATATTATATTTTGATGTAAACACTGATGTCAGCCAAAGCCCCCTTTTCCACTTAAGGGTCAGTCAACTTTAGATTAAGATTCCCTGTGATATGATAACTATCTCTTTATTTATCTGGCTCTCCTTTCGGAATAGGAGCTGTTCAAGGTCAGAAACGATAAATCACATTCATCTTTGTTTCTCTTGCATACACAGAAATTCTATAATGTGTGTGTTTGTGTGTGAATGTATGTATAAATGTACGTGTGTATGTAATGATTTCCTGAATTCATGAAAGTGAATATAAAATATTATTTATATCTCTAACATCCAGAAGTCTCCCTTTTACATATTTACTTCTAGATAGGACTTCAGTGATTAAATGTCTTTCTGAGTTTTGGAGATAAACTTTTCAATTTGAGCCAGAACTTCTAATTTTACATAATTTTTTTCAGTTGCTATATTGACCTACTTTAGATTAAAAAAACAACATGCAGGGCAGAAAATCCTGGTTTGGCTGCATCTAAGAATGGAAACTGCAGAAAGTGCAGAAACTGTTGCAAATACTCATTTTTTTAAAATGTGTCAGTGAAAAGCAGAAATGAAATAAATACTATGCTTCACATCCCCAATACAGTCATAAACACATTATAGACAGCACATTAGGTGATAGATAGGTTGATAGTTTCATAGATTTTAAAAAGCAGACATTTCTGCCTTCCTACTCAGAGTGTCCCCATCTTTACCCTATCAAATGAACATGGAAGGGTTCACTAATACCAAGTATGCAGTTCAAATAGTGCTCACACTGACTGCATACACCCTAGTACCTAGCACTCAGACCAAGAAAGGGAACACTACAAAGAATTCCTTCTGTGCATTAACCTTCAACAGTGACCACTATCCTGAATTCTAGCACTCTACAGTGATTTTTGCCTGATTTTGTATTTCATATATGTGAAGTTGTATAGCACTTTTTCATTTGCGCCTGAAGCCTTTTATTCAGTATTATATTTTTGAGGTTCATTCATATAAGTCTTTCTATGAGTAAAGGACTTATTACCCCTGCTGCTGGGAGCGTTGCCAGGAGACAGCCCTCAGCTGTGAGCTCCCTTCTGAAATTGATTCAGTTGAGGAATGCAACCTCACCTCAGGTCTTGGCCACTCTTCAGGGTGGCCAGCATCATGACTGATGAACTTAGGGGTAGACAGAATCAGCCCTCTTTCCCCATTTCCAGAAACCTTTAACAGCCATATGCTCTTCAAAACTCTTTGCAGTGTTGATAGAATAATCTGTTGGGATTGCCTCAACTAAGTGGGCTTCCCCTTCTGTCCAATCCTGCTTCTTCCCTTACTTTACTCAAGTACCAGTCTAAGCAGTACTTTTAATACCAATCCATTAAAATGCTTTTGGTTTTTTTTCTATTGCCCTTGCTGTATAGTATTCCATTGTGCACATAAAACATGATTTTTGTATACATTCTACTGTTGATGATTATATACGGGTAGTTTCCAATTTGGATAATTATAAATAGTGCTACTATGAACATTCTAGTATATTTATTTTGGTAAACATAGGTATGAGCTTGCATTGAGTGCTTATGTAAGAGTGGGATTGCTGGGCTTTTGAATTTGTATATTTCCAGTTCTTGAATATGTTTATATTCTTGTTTAGTACTGAGACTATTATATGAAATGATAGTCTTTTTCTTACCCAAAGGAATGAGGGAGATATATTATTCAATTGGTAATGGGTTATTTCAGGTTGAAATATAAATATATGTTTATAATACTATCTGTGTAATATATGATATTATCTGTGGTCCCCTAAGGAAGCCTTTCTTTCCTAGGGGACCACAGAGAATATTCAGAGAGTGAGGTGGAGAAGAAGGAATAGTCTTTACTTTGGTGATTAGAGTAAGTAGCGGATCAGGGAGAATGAGGTGGAGGAGACTATCTAGAAATCTGGAGCCAAACTCTGAAGTGTATTCAATGTAGGATGTATCTCTTAGAGACTGTCAGGAAAAGAAACGGACATAGTTGAGTGTATAGTTAACTTTTGGGAATTCAGGATATTTAAGCTATGGTGACACAAAAGACACTCTGTGGAGTGGTGGGAAGGAACATCTCAGCATGAGATTTAATTCATAGTGAACCTCTTGCAATAGGAAGTCAGTGGGAATATATCCCATGAGAAAGGTGCACACTTAACCAGTATGATTTTAAAAACAGAAATAAACCAAAAGGAAATTTCAAAGAATGTACATCCCACAAAAATGTCTACCAGAACGGAGTCATGTTCTGGTTTCTCTTGCTGATTTTTGAAAATATATTTCTACAGTTGAAAAGCTCAATTCTGTGTGGAAAGTTAAACTGACATTGTTTTACCTTGGGCCATACTCACAAGAAGAAAAAAAAAAACTGTTCCTATGATTAAAATATTATCTATCTGGTGCAGTTTCTTAAGGATTAACTAACAAAGACTAGTTCATAAAATTGCTATAATTACTTTTTAAGATTTTATGGAATTTATTTTTTAGAGTTGTTTTAAATTCACAGAAATTCCTCTAAGATCTGGAACAACAAGGATGCCAACTTTAACCATTGTCATTCCACATGGTAGTGGAAGCCCTAGCTATAACAATCAGACAAGAGAAAGAAAAGGCATCCAAATTGGAATGGAAGAAGTCAAATTATCCTTGTTGCAGATGACATAGTCTTACATTTGGAATAACATAATGACTCCCACAAAACTATTAGAACTGATAAATGCAGTTAAATTTCAGGATACAAAACCAACATACAAAAATCAGTGGCATTACTCTATGTCAAGAGTAGACAATATGAAAAAGAAAAAACGGAATCCCATTTACAATAGCCACACATGAATTTAAATACCTAGGAATTATCTGAACCAAAGAAGTGAAAGATGTGTGTAATGAAAATTGTAAAACACTGATGAAAGAAATTGAAGAGGACACCACAAATGGAAAAATAGTCCACGTTAATGCATTGGAAGAATCAATAGTGTTAAAGTGTCCATAGTATCAAAGCAATCTACAGATTCAATATAATTTTTATTAAAATACCATGACTTTGTTCTCAGAAATAGAAAAACATATCCTCAAATTGATATGGAACCAGAAAAGATCCAGAGTAGTCAAAATTATCCTAAGCAAAAGAACAAAACTGGAAGAATCATATTACCTGACTTCAAATTTTACTACAGAGCTATAGTAAAAATCAGCATGGTACTCATATAAACACAGACACATAGACCAATGGAACATATAGAGAACCTAGAAACCAATCCACATGCTTGCAGTTAACTCATTTTCAACAAAGTTTCCAAGAACATGCATTGGGTGAAAAGACAGTTTCTTCAATAAATGTTGCCGGGAAAACTGGATATCCACATGCGGAAGAATAAAACTAGACCCCTACCTCTCACTATATACAAAAATCAAATCAAAGTGGAATGAAGACTTAAATCTAAGCCCTCAAGCCATGAAACTATTACAAGAAAACTTTAGGGAAAATCTCTAAGACGTTGGTCTGGTCAAAAATTTCTTGAGCAATACTCCACAAGCATAGGCAACCAATGCAAGAATGGACAAATGGGATCATATCAAGTTAGGAAGCTTATTCACAACAAAGGAAACAATCAGCAAAGTGAAGACATCTCACAGAGCGGGAGAAAACATTTTCAAACTACCCATTTGGCAAGGGATTAATAACTAGAACATATAAGGAGGATAAATAACTATGTGAAAGAATATATAATGATCTCATCAAAAAATGGGCAAAATTTTGAATAGCTGTTTCTCAAAAGAAGATATACACATGACAAACAGGGACATGTAAATATGCTTAACATCACTTACCATCAGAGAGATGCAAATCTAAACTACAATGAGGTATTACCTCACCCCAGTTAAAATGACTTATATCCAAAAGATGGGCAGTAACACATACTGGTGAAAATGTGGAGGAAATGGTACCCTTGTACATCGTTGGTGGGAATGTAAATTAGTACATCTACTATGGAGAGCAGTTTGAATGTTTCTAAAAAAAAAAAAAAAAATAGAGCTACTATATTAGACAGCAATTGCACTGCTGGGTATATACCCAAAAGAAAGGAAATCAGTATATCGAAGACATATCTGCACTCTTATGTTTGTTGCAGCACTTTTCACAATAGCTAGGATTCAGAAGCAATTTAAATGTCTATCCACAGATTCATGGATAAAGAATATGTGGTACATATGCACAATGGAGTGCTATTCAGCCAGAAAAAAAAAAAAAAAAAAGAATTTGAGATCCTCTCATTTGCAACAACATGGATGGAACTGGAGGTCATTCTGTTAAGTGAAATAAGCCAGGCACATAGAGACAAATCCCACATGTTCTCACTTACTATGGACATAGTAAGTGGAATGATTGTTACCAGAGGCTAGAAAGGGCAGTAGGGGTTTGGAGGGGGGGTGGGGATAGTTAATGGGTACAAAAATGTAATTTTAAAAAATGAGTAAGATGTACTATTTGATAGTACATCAGGGTGAGTATAATCAATTGTACCTTAATTGTACATTTTAAAATAACTAAAAGAGTAGAATCGGATTGTTTGTAACACAGAGGAAAAATTCTGGATGTATACATTATTATCTATGAAGTGATTATTACATATTCTATTACCGTATCAATACATCTCATGTACCTGATAAATATATATACCTACTATGTATCCACCATTAAAATTAAAACAATTTTAAAAAGATGTACAATTGGCAAATCTTTGACACAATTATTAAACTATAAAGCCTAATCCAAATCTCCTTGTAATATTTCCCAAATACAAACAATAGATCCTAAAACATTTCCCTGCTAGAAGAAGCAGATATTTTAAAAAGTCATCAATATTCCAATCTGCTGGCAAGTATGGCCTAAGTATTGTGATATCAAATTTGATGTGCTCTGATTTGTAATTCTCTTCTTTAGGAGATAACAGAAAAGGACTATTTGACAAAAATCGAGTCACAAAAGACAAAAATGAGCCTATAACAGTGTAAAATAGACTAAGGAGAGTTGAGGAGAAAGGCCTGCCAGCGGCCCTAAAAACAATAAATTTAGGATTGGGTTCCTGGAACTGGCATACGCTGGTATAAATTCAGAGTGCTTAAAGGATGGAACTATAGTGCAGGGTGATTCATCAAATGACAGAGTTGAAGGAGAATATCTTTAAATTTCCTTCTCATGCCAGATATCTGTGAATCTAGTTCTGTGTCCTGAAGTTCATAGGATGATCTGTCTACAACAATCTAGGATCCAATATGGGATATGTTTCTAACAACTATGTGGAGTGCATGTTGCAGACAGAAGTGGAAACACAGCTGAGAGTATTTATCAAAAATTTTTCCAATTCGGTTCTCACAGCATATAGATACTGTAGAGGCATTTCAAATGTTTGTGTTATTTCTTACCTTCCCATGATTTGTGTCATTCCCTGTGCTTACATGCAAAGAGGCCAGAGTGTCAATGACATATCTTATCCTTAGAAGTCATTGTATATCTTATCCCAGCCAGAGTAGTATGGGATTTATGAATCATTCTTCTTGGAGGTATATTTTCATGATATCAGTAACTGCTGATAATCCATTAGCATGTGAACACTTAAGACAATAATTAACCTATCATTCTTACACTAACATCACATGTGGTTAGCATCTTTATCTGGTGATATTTCCATCTGGTAAAAGTAGAGAGAATTTAAACTGAAGTCAAAGAGATTATAAACTGAAATCAATTTCTTTTATTTGGGATGCTGATATATCAGAGAGCTTGAAATGTGAAAGCAATACTCTTTTAATTTAAAACTTACTTTGATGTTAAAAAATGAGTTTAGCTTCAAAATGTACTTAGGTTAAGCTTGTAACACAGGTAAATGGCAAACCTCTGCTGAATCAGACACACTGACTTTCCACATAGAAATCATTTGATAAAGTAATCTGCTTGTTGAGCCAAAGACAAAGTTCACACCAAGAAGCCTAAATAAATAATGCCACATATGTAACATGCATTCCAGAAATTGAACTGCTTTATTATCAACTTAATGCTTAATAAGCAACGAAGTCTGAATGGCATACTTGAGAAAAAAATTCAAAGTGGAATTAACAGAGCTGGAACATATTCCTAGACACTACCTAAGTGTCTTGACAAAACCATCTAATCCTTCTGAATTGACTCTTCTATATAATGAAGAAAATAATATACGTCAGTTTAACAATTGCAAATTTCTAATTTATAAAAAGTTGTAAAGCTGACTCCTACAGAATTTTAGGATTAACCAGTTAACTATAGAAATGAAATAAGGCAGTAGTTCATCAGTGTTTTATCCTATATCCTGAAAAAGGTTTGAAAATGACTAGAGACCAGAACCATCGTCTGTTAGCAACAGAGTACATTTCCCAAATAGAATCCAATCCAGAACTTCTGCATTGCTTCATGTTGTATCAATGGAATATATAAATTCTCTGTCTGCCTGATTACAGAAAGAAGATATTTGCTGAAGCTTCATCAGAATAAGGTGACTTTGAAGAAGATTAAATTGTAAAATTATACACTTTTTTTATACACAAGATACAATTTTTGTTAAAAAATGGTGCCAAAGTAAATGACAGAACCTGGATGCATATTCAAATAAACTTATCGACGTCTTCCAAGTTACATCAGCTTGGACAACTGAGGAGTGGGGCCACTTGCTAAAGTTACCTGAAAACAGCCAGATAATCTGAGGTTAAATACTCATGGGAGAGAGGAAATATAAAAAAACATGGGCTTTGGAATCATTCAAATCTTTGCACATATTCTGACTCTGTAGTTGATTAAATGTGTGAGTTTGGGCATCCAACTGATCACTCTGAGCTTGTGTCTTCATTTATAAATTGATAGTCTAGTTTTCATCAAACATACCAGATCCTATGGATCTCATCATTAACTCCTGTCCCAAGACATAGTACAATTTTCATCCAAAAAAAAATCACATTTTGGAAGACTTACGCTAAACCATTTTGATGCTAAAAACCAGTTTCTCTTTATTGCTTGTTACATATGCAGTGTTTTACCTTTTTATTCATATGTTTAATATTTGTTAAAGTAATGGTGATTTATGAGTATTTTTGTTTTTGAATTTTTATTATTTATTTTTGAGACAAGGTCGTGCTCTGTCTCCCAGACTGGAGTGCAGTTACAGGATTATGGCTCATTGGAGTCTCAGTCTCCCAGGCTCAAGAGATTCTCCCACCTCAGCCTTCCAAGTAGATGAAACCACAGGTATACACCACCATGTCCAGCTAGTTTTTATTTATTTATTTTGTTTTGTTTTGTTTTGTTTTTGTAGAGGTGGGGTCTCCCTATGTTGCCCAGACTGGTCTCGAACTCCTTGGTTCAAATGATCCTCCTGTCAATGAGTACAGATTTAAAAGTTTAAAAAGCATGAACCAGAATAGAATAGAAGTGAAGGTGTCTCACTTACCCAAAGCAAACATCATTAAAAAGTTTCTTGACAATCCTCCTTAAAAGAAGAATCACAGTCCAGTGTATACATGTATGTTTTATTTACGTAAATAACAATGTATAATGTACACTGTTATGTATCTTACTTTTGGTACAAAATGGTTAAAAAATAACTCTTCACCAGGATAGTTTGGAAACTATCAGTAATTATTTGTATACAATGTTTAATTGGTCTCTTGATTTAGATATTTTGAAAACAATGGAAACCATTAAGAATATATTCAATCAAAACAAGCAGGAGTTAGTACTCAATATTCTTGATTTACCCAGAATTATGATGGAAAGTAGATTTGCTGCATCTATTGCTTAATAAAGGACTTCTGGTTAAGGAAGCACTGTGAGGTGAAAAGCACAATAAACTGAATTCAAACCACATCTCAGTCACTTCCTTATCTTGTATGTTGACAAGTATTATACTTCCCCAGGCCTCAGTTTTCACACATTTAAAAAAAATGAGAAGACCTACTCAACTGTCACTTCCAAAGCAAGCTACAGAGTTGGATAATATATTAGTAAATCACATAGGTCTAATGTCTAGAATATACAAAGAACTCTCCAAATGGAGTAGTAAAATCAATAAATAATTCAATTAAAAAATAGGCAAATGATATGAAAATACTGATT
This sequence comes from Rhinopithecus roxellana, assembly GCF_007565055.1. Classification (NCBI taxonomy): domain Eukaryota; kingdom Metazoa; phylum Chordata; class Mammalia; order Primates; family Cercopithecidae; genus Rhinopithecus; species Rhinopithecus roxellana. Next base: position 36,053,052 of record NC_044568.1, on the reverse strand, counting down.
TCACTGAAGAGGAGACATAGAAGGGAAATAATCAAATGAAAATATTTTCAGTATCATCAGCTATTTGGGACATGAAAATCAAAATCACAAAAGTTATCACTACATTCTTACCAGAATAGCTAAAATGAAAACAAAAATATTTTTAAGTGGCAATCCAAAATGCTGATGAACATGAAGAGAAATTAGACCATTCATATATTGTTGGTGGAAACATAAAATGATGTAGTCCCTCAGGGTACATGTTTGGAAGTTTCTTTTTAACAGTTAATATGCAACTACCATGTGATCCAACAATTGCATTAATGGGCATTTATACCAGAGAAATAAGTAAGTATGCTCACACCAAAGTGTTTGTATGAATGTTTATACATTATCAGCTTTATTCATAATGGCATAGACGTGGAAATGACTGAAGTTCTTCAATAAGTGAATGAGTAAATAAACTCCGATCATACCACACAACACTAGTCAGTGACAAAAAGGTACAAACACTATTGATACCCTCAACAGCCTGGATGACCTCGAGTAATTATGCTAAGTGGAAAAGGCCAAATCTCAAACCTACTCTGTGATTCCATTTATGTAACATCTACAAATGTCAAAAATACAGAATAAAAAAACCGATTCATTGTTGCCGGAGATTAATGGGGGAGGGAGGGTAGGAGGGAAGTGGGTATGGCTGGAAGAGGACACATAGAGCATCCTTGTGCTGATAGAGTCAAGATACAGAATATTTCCATCAGTGTCAATATGCTAGTGGTGATATTGTACTGTACAGCTGCAACCTGTTGCCGTTGGTGAAAAGTAGATAATAGCAACGTGGGTTCCTTAGGATCTTTGTGTATTATATTCGACAAGGGATAAAATTACCACAAAATAAAAAGATTAATAGTAATAGCAAAAGCAATTTTGTTGTACTGTCTCATATTATTTTTATTTTATTTATTTATTTATTTATTTATTTATTTATTTATTTATTTATTTTTAGACGGAGTCTCACTCTGTCGCCCAGGCTGGAGTGCAGTGGCACGATCTCAGCTCACTGCAACCTTCGCATCCCGGGTTCACGCCATTCTCCTGCCTCAGCCTCCCGAGTAGCTGGGACTACAGGCGCCCGCCACGTCGCCCGGCTAGTTTTTTTTTTTTTTTTTTTTTTTGTATTTTTTAGTAGAGACGGTGTTTCACCGTGTCAGCCAGAATGGTCTCGATCTCCTGACCTCGTGATCCGCCCGTCTCGGCCTCCCAAAGTGCTGGGATTACAGGCTTGAGCCACCGCGCCCGGCCTATTTTATGTTTTTTGAGACAGAGTCCTGCCCTCTCCCTCAGGCTGGAGTGCAGTGCACAATCTCAGATCACTGCAACCTCAGCCTCTTGGGTTCAAGCGATTCTCCTGCCTCAGCCTCCTGAGTAGCTGGGATTACAGGCACACGTCAGCATGCCTGGCTAATCTTTGTATTTTTAGTAGAGAGAGGGTTTCGTCATGTTGGCCAGGCTGCTCTCAAACTCCTGACGTCCGGTGATCCACCCTCCTCGGCCTCCCAAAGTGCTGGGATTACAAGCATGAGCCACCACGCCCAGCCTTCATATTCGTTACTCCATTTTTTTTTTGATGAGAAATTTATAGCATACAAATCGTTTCCTTATATAAAATATGTTTCTTTTCTCTGGCTGTTTTCAATACTTCTTCCCTTAATTTGGTTTTCAGCAGTTTTGTTATCATGTGTGTAAGTGTGGTTTACTTTACATTTACCTCTACCCTACTAGTCACTTTTTCAGCTTCCTGCCCCCCACCATCAACTAATCTGCCTGCTTTTGTATTTTTCACAGAATCCTTAGTTATTTTACTGGCATACTGCTCAGTATTTGTGGTTGGAATCAGAATTCTTTTGAAGGCGAACTGAATACTATTCTGATAAAAGATGTTTGAACTGTTAATATTTTTTTTTTACCCAAAGTCATGTTATAGTAATATTCTAATTATCCTCATTCAATATGTACATGTTTATGTAATGGGCAAAAGTTACATTCTTATCAGAATGGCTATATAACATATAAATTATATATAAAATGTTTACATGAAGTTTTATATATAATACATATACAATATATAATTATACAACTAATTATAAATATATTTATGTAAATATGTATGTATACTTATATAAATATAAAATTTATGTAACTATATCCATTCCTTCTCTTCATGTACCTTACACTAATATGCAAATAAAAGAATATAGTTCAGAAGAGTATGTGGAGCTGAATTTAATTGGGAATTTTTATAATAATTATCTATTTTAGTCAACTAGGGAAGAGCAAGTATTTCAGACTCCTTTTCTCTAGAAAATCTTATTTGCCAAACTTTTTTTTTTTTTTTTTTTTTTGACAAAAAAAGCCTCGCTTTTGTTGCCCAGGCTGGAATGCAATAGCGCGATCTCGGCTCACTGCAACCTCCACTTCCCAATTGCCAAGTTCAAGCGATTCTCCTGCCTCAGCCTTCTGAGTAGCTGGGATTACAGGCGCTGGCCACCACGTCTGGCTAATTTCTTGTGTGTGTTTTTAGTAAAGATGGGGTTTCACCATGTTGACCAGACTAGTCTCAAACTCCTGACCTCAGGTAATCTACCCGCCTCAGCCTCCCAAATTGCTGGGATTATAGGAGTGAGCCACCGCAACTGGCTGCCAAAGCCTACTTTTTAAGACCATCACAAGACTAAAGATTCTAATAATCTTTAATCAGTCTTTATTGGAATTACAAAGAGGGACTTTATCTGTGACTTTTTCGCTTTGAGGCATAGGAACTGTATGAATATAAGAAAATTATTTATTCCTTGCTGGGAATAAACAACATTATCAGATGATGTTTAGGTGACCCCAAGCACCCAGAAAGCAATAACACGTGTGGTTCCTTTCAAGGTCATTCCAAAGCTGTGATTTCTATGATTTGCCATCCAATATTCCCTAGTTCCTCTTTGCACTTCATTATGATGTCTGTAAGTTCAGAGAAGCTGATTTTGTTTACCAAAGAAGAGGAGAACAGACCATAGCCAATCCTCTGATCAGAACATAAACAAAGTCTCCTAATTGACTGATCAAAAACTACTACGGCTGTGTTATTCAAGTCTCAGCTATAGACTTGATAATACAGCACAGCAGTGCTTGCACTTTCTCACTGCCTCTGAATTTTTAAGAACTGTCTTCATCTTGCATGATTTGCTACACATCCCTGGCAGGCCTTGCTCTTCCATGCCCCCATGCCTTTGCAGCAAGTTGTTCTTTCCATGTGAACTTCCTTTACCACCTTTCACCATCTCTGAGATTTGTCTTTGTATAACTAGTATAACTACTAATTTTGGAGTGAGAAAATCCAGTTTTAAACATTTATCCTAAAGTAGCTATTAGATAAGTACACCAGGATATGTGATCATGCATGTGTGAGAAAATGTTCACTGTGACAATGTTTAAAAAGCATAGTGTAATGTATGATGACAATGTATAAAAAACCATTTGTATAAGTACTCTGAAAACTACTATTGCATATCAATGCAAACTGCATAGATCTAAAAAATAGCTAATATTCCATCATGGTTTATTTCAGTTGTTGAATTCAACAGAACTTTTCCGAATAACTACCATAACCAGACACTATGATAATTTCTATAGCTATGACTCCTTCATTTATATATTCTACAAATATACATGTAGTGCCTACTATGTGCCAAGAAAATTCTAGATTCTAGGGCCATGGCAGAGAACAGAGAGACAATCACTCTGCTAACACGTAGCAAACATTTTCAGAAGGTAGATACAAAACCTATGAGCCAAAGTAAAATATTACAGTAGCTGGTAATACATACACTGAAGAAATGAAAAAGGTAAGGCAACTGTATTTATCTCTTAAAGAGCTCACAATTCAATGGATAAATAGATTTAAGAAAATGAAATACAAAGAAGTAGAACAAGTGTTATTGGAAGTTAACCATAGGATAATACAAAATAGCAGATGAGAAGAACTATAGATTAATTATGGAGTGAAAAGTGTATGAATGAGAATAGCTGGTTTATGAAGATGTGAAGATGTAGAACTGAGAGAAATGAGAGAGGAGAGCCACTCAGCCTGTGAGACTAGCCTAGGAAAGGTCCTAGCAGTATCCCTCTGCATGGAAAAACACTATCAGCACAATCCTAATAAGAAAGCATTATTCATGAGATGAGGTATAGCACCTCTGCAAATCAATGACATGAACATTTTTTGGTAGGATTGGCTTAATTTTCATTATATTTTGTAGTAACCTGCCCTACACTGAACATGTAAACTGTTGAACATCTAAACCTGGGACTTATAAATTGTTTCCATTTGTCTCTCTATTTATTAAACCTTCCTTCAATCTGGGGGATATGGATTCTCTTTCATTTTGAACATGTCACAATCATACAATTTTGTAAACGTATCTAGATAAGCAATACATTTTCATCTCTATCTCTTCAAACCTAGATTGAACACTGTTATCACTTAGAGTGCATAAAATGCACATCATTTATTGTTTACTCCAACCTTACGTATCATTATTCAAATTTAACTAATGAAGGCACAGGCTCGGAGAAAATAATCACAGTCATAATTATAGGAATAACAGCTACTGTTTATGGAATGATTAGTGCATATCATTCACTCTGGGTACTTCATAAATATCATCTCACTTAATGCTTACCACAATCATATCAGGCAAATGTTATTATATCTATTTTATAGATGCGGGTGCTGAGTATGTAAATTGTGTAGGGATGTAGAGCTAGCAAACAGTGGAGGGCAGCATCCAATCCAAGTTTCTCTAGCTCCAAAAGCCATCCCTTTTCCAGTACAAAATAGTACCTTCCTGATGCTGCAAGAAGAAAGGGATGGATAACATGATTGCACATGTCTTTATATCAATGCCAGTTCTCACATATATAAAGTACAGGGACAATTCTCCATCCTCTATAATTATGCTAAGTCTTCAACATCAAGAGTACAAAGTGGTTGGCTGGACAACACTATCAATCCTCTATCTTCATAGATTTTTCATTGTCTTGTAATCATATTCTGGTTGTTGCTATCATGACCTATTTTGTCTAGGAGATTCTGTGTTTCCGTTTTCCTCTTTTTCTCTCTCATCTTTCCTTGTCTCTGACCCAGACCTTTCTATTCAGATAGGTTATATGTGATAGACCGGAGCATAAAGGTAAATTTTGTCTGAAACATAGGGGATAATAAAAGAATGATAGACAGCTTTTAGCCAAGGTTCTGTTCTGTCCTCTCAATTATATATAATGACTTTGTCTGAGAAAAAGACTAAGTGAGTCCCTCTTCAACCAAACACACAAAAAAAGGAGATTTTTTTCCCCTTTTTATTTCAGTCTGCAGTCACAACTTAGTGAGTGAACTAGTTTCTATGCAGTGTAATTATTACCAAGGATGATTTTATTCTTCCATTATTTTTTTTCCTTCTTCATTACATTTTGTGTTATTCATTTATATCTTATGAGAGTTAAATTCAATAAATGAATGGAAAATCTCTTACTACCAACTTTCTATTAAACACCCAGCTAATAGTAACTACAACACCCAGGAAAATAATCAAGTAATAAAAGCAATGTTTTCATTGGAGCATGTAATAAATATTGGAATAAAGGAACAATGAATGGATGAATAAAGGAAAGAATGCATTGATCGCTAAATGAATGAATAGCAGCTTACTTGGCAGTCAGAAATACTGAGAAAGTCACTGCTGCTGAATTGAAACTCATTCCTGACATGTATGCAACCTATCCAACCACCTGGGTCACATCTCTGTGCCAAGAGCCAGCCACAGGTGGTGCTGGCTTTCTTGTGTCATCTTTCTAAACGCTTCCTCATCTGCCATCGCCTGTGCTTGCTCCTGGTGTGAGCAGTCTCACCCTCTGGCTGTGATCATTTGCTTCTGGACATGCTGTTTTTCTGCTTGTCAAGTAGACCAACATTACTACGCTTGCATAAAATGAATAATCAGCACTTTGAGAAGCCATTTTTTGCTCCTAAAATGAGTTTATTACGGGTTTATTTTTCATTGCCTATCAAACAGATGTTGCCTGCTCTCAGAGGAATTTTCTGCGCTTCCCAGTCACTCTGGCTGGGAGGGTTGCCAGATGCTCCAGCACTCTGCAGAGCTGCTCATGAATGCCAGAGAGGTGAGCAGATCTGCCTCGGCCATAGGAATGGAAATCAAAGTGTTGCTGAGCATGGTGGGACAGGGGGTGGCTGCTGCTTCAAAATGGGAAAATGCAAACAAGTATAGAACAGATGCAGACAAGTTCCAACTGCTGTGGAAGCAGCTTGATTCAGTAGAAAGAGCATCAGATTTGGAATCAGACCGACCTAGGTTGAAATCCCAAATGTGCCACTTTCAGGCTCTGTAAATTGAACTCTTTGCCTCAACTCTAAATTGTAGATGTTAACACTCATACTATAGAGTTGCTATATGGACTAAATATGTCCCTAGTGTATAACAGATGATCAGTAAATAGTAGCTGATCCACTCTTTTCTTAACCAATGTTAAGCTGAATGGTTGGAGCAAGCCATTTTATAATCACCACGTTTGTTAATAATATATCTCAGACATGTCTATCATCTATGTATCTATGTATCAATCTGTGTATCTATCTAACCTGTCTACCTATCTGTCTACCTACCGATCCATATCTACCTACATACCTACCTATCTGTAACATTCCATTGTTATTTAAAGCGGTTAAATTTTATGTATGCACCATAATTAATACCAATTTTCAATTAATAAACAAATTAGTTTTTTTTAACATTGTCACAGTGAACACTTTCTCACACACACATGCTCACATATCCTGGTGTATTTATCTAATAACTACTTTAGGAGAAATGTTTAAAACTGGATTTGGTCACTCCAAAATTTATAATTTTACACTGTGTTTCATACAACCATTTATTTTTCTAAAAGATGTATTCATTTGCATTCTCACCAACGATATCTGAAAACTGGTTTCCCACATTCTAGTAACTACTGGATATTGAAGATAATTTTAAATACATCTCCACATAATTTTATTATTAGCAAGAATAAATATCTTTCATGTACTCATTGGTGATTTCTCTCATTTCCTTTGTGAATTGCCTCCAAAAAAGTTTGCAAGTGCAATGTCTTTTCTGTTGGTTTACAAAGGGTGAGGAGGTCTCAGAACTAAGTAGCGAAGATGACAGCTGTGGCAGAGAAAAGTTACTGCCCACCAAAAACCTATGCGAAACTGTGTTTCCCCACCTCCCTTGTAACTGCATGGACTTTGAATGAGAAATAATCACACTGTGTTAAGCAACTGAGATAAGTGGCAGCTAGAATTAATTATGCTCATTTAAATCAATGTCAAAGTGAAGCTGCTTAACCCATGATTTAATGATAATATGAGATTATCTCAGCTTAACCAAAAGTAAAATCATGGTGTGCATACATGTATTTATGCACATGTACATAGTACATGGTATGCAATGTAAAACATAAATTATTCTGAAATTTCAGTTGAACATTTTTGGTCTATGGTTGAATGCAGGTAACTGATACTGCTCAAAGCAAAACTGCATATAAGGGGAGACTACTGTAGACTTTAGTCTACAGCTTAAGCTAAAAAGTAAAAGAAAGCCTCATGCTTCGCAGCTTATTGCTTCTTCGATATTATCAATTTATGAAATCAAGGAAGAACTTTAGCTATGATTCCTAATTATATTATTATTAATAATAACCAATATACTTAACCCTTACTACTTATTCTCAGTACTTTACATATGTTAGTTATTTCATCCTCGAAGGTGCCTTATGAGGTAGGAACTCTTATTATAAATGATTTAAAAGTATGACAGGTGCGTATTAGAGAGGTTCTATTTTTGAAGCCAGAATTGAAACACAGGCAATCTGGCTTCAGGGCTGAGGCTTGCTACTCCCTGATAGACCGGTTATATATTGCTTGGAAACACTTCTGTGTCTTTTCTGTCTTAGATGCAATCCAGTCTCCTTCTGGATGTGATGTATTTACCCGATTACTTTTTTTCTTCAGTTTCCTCACCTTTAAACTTAGACAATAACAGTTACCACTACAGCAGATCATATAGGTAAAATACTTAATACATGTCCTAGCACAAATAAAGTGTTTGAGAAATGATAATTATTATTAATACTTTTATTATTGTTACTGTGATAAGATAGTTTGGAAATAATAAAGCTGATGTACAACCAGTTCGACTTTATTAGGAGGGATTTTAGAACTGAGAGTCCTTCCAATCATTGTAAAAGAGGAAGTAATATTCTTAGAGATCATAATAGAGGTTAAAATTAGATAATACAGAGGTACTATATATTGTTCTAGATAAAGTTAAAGGCAGTCATAGAACACGTCCATATAGAAGCCATGCAGCCTCGAGGAAGGTTTTCATGTGTGTTGCCTTTGGGTAGAATAACCTCACCAAAAGAAGGTCATGTCTACAGAAATTCAGTCAGTGCTTTAAAGGAGGATGATATTTTGCTGGCATTCACATGTTGATGCAAATGAATACTCAGAGTCTACTAAAGTTGATGTGGTATGTGGATACAGCAAATAAAGAAATGAATAAATGTTCTTGTCTCCTCCAGGTATACACAGATTTGAGAAGTTACTAAACCACAGAAATTACATCATTAGAGATAGCATAGACTTTTTGTCTTTACCAACTTCCTGCTACCACATTAAGTAGAAGTGGCAACATCTGTTCTCCATGCAGGTAGCTAGCACTTCCCATGTAGGGCAATTGGATCCCCATCAAGTGAACAACTCAGCTGTCTAGTGTCTCTCTTAAGTGCATCTTTATTAAAATCTTGAGCTGTAAAAATAAATTTGCTTATTTTCCATTCCCTACAGGTAGGATTTATGTCTTTTATTTTTCAGGTCTAACATGGATTAATAAAGGTGTAATATTTCGAAATCATTATTTCACTGATTTTTTTTTCTTTATATGGTGGAAAAAATTTATTGAAATTTTTCTGGTCAACAGAGATCCATAAAATATATTTAATGTAATCATAGATTCAATATTATTTCATAAGAACATAATTTTATAGAAAATGTATTGTATGTCTAATATAATGTTCATGACCTTATATATTTATTGATATACAGTGTCCATAGGTTAACATTTTTCCTCATAGAAATGAAGGGTAAATCAGCTTGTCCAAAGTAACACAGCTGATTTCTCATTGCTCTTTTTTGTTTCGATGTGCTCTCTATTCAATATATTTATGAGTAGTTTCAGAAATAAGCCTAAGTGTTATTTGTTCCTTTGGAAGGTAGTTTACCACATGTTTGTTTTAAATATTTCAGACGTACAAGTCTTAAATTGTACACAGAGCTGTATCTAGAGCTTGTAATCTTATAGGAGATGGGGTCTTCATATGTTTTCTTTTTAATTTTATTTTCATTGTCCTTGTTTGGATCTTCATTATCTCTAGCCCGAAGTCCTTCCAGCAGGACAGAAATATTCAAATTGTAACATCTGATGCAGTGAGAACTGCTGGTTCTAAGAGGCCTAAAATTTTCTTCCGAAGGAAAGAAATGCTGTTTGGGGGAGTTTGTGTTTTACAGTGAATCAAGGAAATTGGAGGACCTGGCATTACCTAAGAAATTACATTCGTACAATGTTCCAATCGGCTTTCTCATCTCGTCTCAATGGCCCTCCCAAAAGGTACACGGTGGCTAAATTAAATCTGATGAAGCATGACTCTTGGCTCTTGACAGAATAATTTTGGCTACAGTATAAATTTCAGCCACCTAAGGCTCATTTTAAAGCCATTCATTATCTAACTTTCTAATCCTATCTCCATTCTTTTCCTAAATACTGTGTATTTAGAAAACTTGACTATGTTCGCTCCTGTGTCCATATCCGAAATTACCTTTTATTCATAGATACTTGATGCTTTGGTTATATTAATCAGTTTATACTTTACGTTTGTGCAAATTTTAATTGTAGCTTGACTTCCCCTCTCACATCAAAGCCTGTGGCCATGGGTTATCTCTTTTCATCTCCATGATTACCATGCATTAGTAGAGGGCAAGCAGCTGACTGCGTTTGGGTATGACTCACATAGGAATTAGATTTTAAACCTCAAAAACACCTATGATGTAGTTATTAGCTCTATTTTGTAGTAGGAACATGGAGTCTCTGAGTGCTTAGTGAGGCTCAGAAATTGATTACAGATAATCCACTCCTTTGGAAGGTAGTTTATTACATGTTTGTTTTAAATAATACAGATATGCAAGTCTTAATATTTGCACAGGGCCCAATCCTAACATGATCTGAATATTAAGTCAGAGTGCCAGTCATGGTCATTTGGATACAGTAGGTGATCAACTAAAATGTATTTAATCTTGAAAGAATGGGATTAATATAATAGTATACTGTGTATTTCTAATAATTGCCTCATAAGTTTCAAGTATAAAATTTGTCCAAAATATACCAATTTCAGAGGAGAAAAGGTCTATTCCCAGTATCTCATAATCGTTTATGTCAATGTAACTTTTTCTACCACTGAGCCAACTTGCTGTTGCAAGGAAAAGGCAAATAATAAAATCAGACTTCTTCTAAAGTGAGGCTGCCTCCCTAATTGCAAATGTAAATGTTGCCAGGTGTTCAGCTCCCTTGTCCTAATAAATAAATAATTAGAAAGCATGATTAATATAAAGCCTTGCTGCCTAGCCGTGTAGAGTGTTCTTGGAGAGCAATGTTGGGAATTGGACTTGGAGGGAAGAGTGGATGCTTGATGGGATGCTTCCAAGTCTTCCTGGCAAGAAAGTATCACGTGAGTGTGCACACTGTGAGTGCCCTACTTGGGGCCAGAACAGAATTAGAGACTTGGGAGAAGCAAACAAAGGCCCCCTTGGTGCTAGAGATGGGAGTTAGAAGAAGCATCATCTGAAATCAAGATACTTTGATTCAGTTGTGTCCTGAGTCAGACCATATTTTTTTTACCCAAATCTATCATTTTTAAGAAATGTGAAATTTGGCTAGTTAACTAGCTTTTCTTATCTTTCATTTTATCAGTTTTCTAATGACTATAATAACACCTGTCTCAATTGTAGATATTGAATTAGCTTGTGAACATGCAAATGCCTAAAACAAGTCTTTTTCAAATGATAGTTATGTAGCCCTTATTTTCTTCATCTGCAAAATGGAAATCATGTTTAGAAAACAATGCATATTATATTTCCTCATTGGAAAACTATAATGCTCATCAGCATATTAAAATCTCTCAAGCATTTCTACAATAAAGAAGCCTACATAATTTTAACTCAGTAATCCACATACTTATGCAACCACAAGAATGTAACCATTCCCTTTGCTAAATACATTTTGGAAAATATAATCTTACTTTAGAAATATTGTGATGAATAATTAAGATATTATACCTGTAAATAAACAATGTGAGCATCTATCCTCTTCTGCTGATCCAGAGATATGGGGAAACAAATCAGGATGTTTAGAGAACAACAACAACAAAAAGCTATCAACACAGAATTCTGAAAACTCACATTGGGTTGAATACTTGTTGCACCCAGAATCCTCTAATTAGGGCCCATGGTTTTGTGTTAGATTGTGACTTTTTAGAATGAGAAGATATTTTCAAATTGAAATCCGAAGTGACAAGGGATTTTATCAGTGGAGCAATGTGGAAGATTGTTTTTTTTTTTTACAAATGACCAAATAGTTCTTCCTGTCCCTTGTGGCATTGCTGTTCCTTTCACGTGGAGTTGGAATCTATTTTTCTAACTTTTGAATTTGTTCTTTGCTGTGTGACTTGCACTGGTCAATGGAGTATTTACAAATAAAATGCAAGCAAAAACTTCCAAAATATTTGTTTGTTGGAACTTGTCCTCCCTCTGGCTTTTGTATGGAAATCCTCTGCAACTATGTTCACAAGCCCAGGCTGACTTGCTGCTGGAGAATAAATTATGCAAAGACTGGCTGCAGCCACTCCAATCATCCCAAGAGTTCCAGCACAGGATACATAAGCAAGTCAAACCCCAGCAAAGCCACAATAGACCTTCCAAAGTTTCCTTGGGTCTCTTTCTCACCTTTATTTGTGATCAGAAAACTTACAAAATATGTACCCACTTATTCCATTTTTAAACACAGCACATTGTATTGTTAAATTTAAGAACTACTGTGTGCAAGAAATCTATAGAACTTATTCATCTAGTATAACCGAAAGCATACATCCATTGAAAAATCCTTCATTGCCGCCAGCCCTCAGCACCTGGCTATCACTGTTGCGTTTTCCGCTGTAGTTTTTTTTTTTTTTTTTCTTTTTTCTGAATTGTAGGAGTTTCTTACTTATTTTGAAAATTAACTCCTTATCGAATATATGGCTTGCAAATATCTTCTCTCATTCCACAGGTTGCCTTTTCATTTTGTCAATTGTTTCCTTTGCTGTTCAGAAGCTTTTTAGTTTGATGTAGTCCCACTTGTCTACTTTTGCTTTTGTTGCCTGTGCTTTTAGTGTCACATCCAAGAAATAATGACCAATATGATTTTATACACTAACAATGCCCATCTAAAAATAAAATTTAGAAAACAATCCCATTACAAGAGCCTCATAAAACCCTGAAATATTGAGGAATAAACTTAACCAATAAGGTAAGATACTTGTACAGTTAAAACTACAAAACATTGATGAAAGAAATTAAATACATATGGAAAGATATCCTAGGTTCGTAAATTAAAAGATTTAGCATTTTTCAAATGTCCATTTCAACCAAAACAATCTAATAATTCAATGCTATCCCCTTTAAAATCCTAATGGATTTTGTTTTACAAAATAAAAAAGAAACCTTAACATTTATATGGCATCCCAAAAACCTAGAATAGTTAAAGGAATCTTGAAAGAGAACAAAGCTTGAGACATAGCACTCCTGATTTTAAAACATACTGCAAAGCTATAGTAATCAAAAGATTACTGGTTTAAAACAGTATGGTACTAACAAAAAGAAAGACTTATAGGCCACTGAAACAAAATATAGACTCCAGAAACAAATCTAGACATCTATGGTCAGCAGATCTTCCCAAAGGGTAACGATGGGGAAAGGATAATCTCTTCTTCATGTGTTTCAAAAAAATGAATATCCAGAGAGAGAAAGAGAGAGAGAGAGAGAGAGAGAGAGAGAGAGAGAGAAGAGAAGAGAAGAGAAGAGAAGAGAAGAGAAGAGAAGAGAAGAGAAGAGAAGAGAAGAGAAGAGAAGAGAAGAGAAGAGAAGAGAAAAGGAAAGGAAAGGAAAGGAAAGGAAAGGAAAGGAAAGGAAAGAAGGAAGGAAGGAAGGAAAGGGGGAAGAAATTGGGCCTCTTCTTTGCAAAATACACATAATAAACTCAAAATAGAATCAGGACCTAAACGTGTCCTGAAACCACAAAACTCCTATAGTAAAACATTAGAATAGCTTTAGTGCCAGAATGGTTAACTAGCACATGCAAAAATAAGAATTACAGGGCAACTTACTGGTTTATAGCATCAAATATTTCCAGAATAAAACAGGTCAAGGTTTTACTGCCTGATAATTGCATCTTCAATATTCCATAACCAGATTCTCTCTTATTAATTTTGTTAACTATCATAAGACTAGTTTAGAATAATAGCTTAATGTATATACACTCATGAAATTTTATTCTTATACTAAAATATATTTATTGTCGGCTTCTTGTTGCCAGCACAAACATCATCTCTTTTCCTCTAATAAATACAAATATGTTTTTGTCTTCATTCATGTTATCACTTTGCTTTTTAGCTAGCTTGCTCTAAATAAGATGAGAAAAATTGTAGTGAAGAGAAACGTTAGAAAAAAGGAATCAGAATTTAGAGATGAAAGGATTACTTAGACTTATATGTTGAAGTGAGCCTTGAGGCAAAAGCAGATTAAATTGATCAATATGGATGTTGTAGATTTCTGGGCAGAAAAGTTGTTGTGGAACTCAACTTTCAATATATGGCTCAGTGGGAAGGAAGTGGGAGGAGTTCTCTTCTTTCTGGTTCCCAAGGTTTTCAACATTTTAGAGCATCTAGAGAGATCTCATTTGAATACGATCAGAGAGAGCCACTCTCACAATCAGCAGTTACTGCTCCTCAAGTGGCTTTATAGCCAGCAAATGTAGGCAACTGGCAAACAGAGAAGTAATTTTTAAAAGGTAGAATTGACACCATCTTCAATATACTTGACAGACTTGTTGAATGTCACATGCATGGAACCACTTTGATGACTCTCAGAGTTAACTAAGAGTGGAAGGGGGGAAAAACATTAGGGAATACAAAGGTAGGTGAGAAGTTTTGCTCCTATACCAATAAGGGTAGCTAGACCAGAGTGTGCCTATCATGCAGGGAAAGAAACAAAAACACCTATTTAAGAGAACACACTTTCTCCTGTCGTTTTCTAGATCAGCTCGCACAAAGACTTGCCTCTCCCCAGTCATTATTGCTTAAAGTCACTCACTGTTATTTTATTATTATTTTTGTTTTTTGGTAAGTGTAATCAGGGTGTCTTGTTTTAGCACTGTTCCAAAGATAGAGGCAGAAGAGCACAGAGGTTCAGGGTGCAGGTTTTAAATACTGGTAGGAATTGTGACCACTCACTTACTAGTTTTGTGAAAAATTTCACTAGTTTTTTTTTTTTTTTTCTATTACACTTATGAGGCTTCTTATTGATAAACTGGTATGATACCAAGGTGGCATCTTCTTATTGGTACACTGATACCATACCAATGCAGTATTTTATACAATAATGTGTTTAAAATGCTAACTTCAGTCATTGGTAAACAGCAATAACTCACAAAATGTTAGTCATTATTGTCTTTACTATAAACAGGGCTGGATTTTGATCACAGTTTTCATCAAGAATACTTATTTTTACATCTTTCATTTATTTATTTATTTATTTTTAACTTTTTCTGAGGCAGAGTCTTACTCTGTGCCCAGGCTGGAGTGCAGTGCTGTGATCTCGGCTCACTGCAACCTCTACCTCCAGTGTACAAGGTATTCTCATGCCTCAGCCTCCTGAGTAGCTGGGATTACAGGTGTGCACCACCACACCCGGCTAATTTTTGTATTTTCAGTAGACACGGGGTTTCACCAAGTTGGCTAGACTGGTCTCAAACTCCTGACCTCAGGTGATCTGACTGCCTGAGACTCCCAAAGTGCTGGAATTACAGGCATGAATCACCAAGCCCAGCCTATTTTTACATCTTTTTTAGATATTATTTATATATCATACACTTCCCCTGTACGAAGTGCATACATTAATATATATTTAGTATATTCACAGAATTGTGCCATTATCACAATCTAAATTTAGAACATTTTCATTGTCTCAGAAAGAAATCCCATACCACCAGCCATCATGCCTGGACCCTCCGAGTCTTAGTCAAACACAAAACTACGTTTTGGCTCTATGAATTGTCCTATTCTGGACAGTTATGTACATAGAATCATACAATATGTACCCATGTACCCTTTTATTTTCTTTCATTTAGCATAGTGAATTCAGGGTTCATACACGTTAGCTTGTACCAGTACTTCTTTCCTTTTTATGGCAGAAAACTCCATCGAATAGAACATTTTGTTCATCAATTCATTACTTGATGAGGATCTGAGTTGTTCCCACTTGTTGATTCTTGTGAATAATGCTGCTGTGATCATTTCTGTACAATTTTTTTGTCCGGAAATATGCTTTCACTTTCTTAAATATATAACAAAGACAGCAATTGCTGAGTCATGTGATACCTCTGTGTTTAACAATCTGTGGAACTGCCAAATTATTTTCCAAAGTGTCTTCAACATTTTACATTCTCAACAGCAATGAATGAATGACAAGTCTTTTATCATATATAATATGAATTGAAAACATTTCCTTCTATTCTTGGATCTGTTTTTTTTTTTTACTTTTCTGATAGTATCATTTACAGCACAGATTTTGTAAATTTTGATGTAGCTCAAGTAACCTATTTTTTTCTTTTGTAGTTTGTATTTAGTGTCGTATCTCAGAAAAATTTGCTAAATCCACAGTCACAAAGATTTACTGAAATATTTCCTTCTTTGAGTTTCATACTTTTGGCTCTTACATTTAGACGTACAATTCGTTTTTAGTTACTATCTGTGTATGGTGTGAGGTAGAGGCCCAGCCTCCTTTACTTGCATATAAATGACATCCAGTTGTCCTAGCACCATTTGTTGGAAAGACTATTCTTTGTCCATTGAATTGCTTTTCCTTCATTCTAAAAGATCAATTGACTATAATTTTGTGGGTTTACTTCTTGGCCTCCTGATCTATTCCGCCATTCTATGGGTCTATTATTAAGATAGCATATAAAACCATGCTATCTTAAATAAAGTCACTTTATCATAAGCCTGGAAATCATAAAAAGTGAATCCTCCAACTCTCTTCTTCTCCTTCTCCTTGTCCTCCTCCTCCTTCTCTTCTTCTTTTCCTTCCCTTCCTCTTCCTCCTTCTTCAGTATTATGTTAGCTATTCTAGGCCTTTTGTTTTTAAAATATTTAATTTTATAACTGGATTATTGATATCATTGATTCTTGTTTTGAGTCTTAATATACCTTTTATTCAATTTGCTTAGCCTTAAATTTATGGTTTTTTTCCCCCTAGTTTCCTAATATGGAAAAATGGATTTTTGATTTTAGATACTTCTTTTTGTCTATTATTTGTATTTAACACTGTAATTTTTAAGTACTGTTTTTAGTGTAATCCACTAATTTTGATAAGTTCTGTTTTTATTTCTTTTAGTTTCAAGTAGTTTTAATTTCTCTTTAGTCTTCTACTTTGACCCATACATTACTTAGAACTATGCTGATCATCTCCAGGTATTTTGGAATTTTTCCAGGTTTTTAAAATTTTAGTTTATTTTCATTATTTTAGTCTGAGATTAAATGTTGTCTTGCATATATTTCATAATATGTGTTAAGGTGCATTTTATAGTTTTCATTGTGATCTGTCTGAGTGAATACTCTATGTGAGACAATGTTTCTCTTTTAATTGGTATATTTCAACTACTCTGTTTTAAAGTTAGCACTGGGATTTCTGGATTAGTATATACCATGTGTAACTATATTCAAATTTGTTGCACTGTTTCTTTTGTTTTGTTTTCCTTTGTTTTTTTTTTTTTTTTGTCTTCTCCGATTTTAATTGACCCTTTCGTATAGTTTTTAAAAATGTCTTCCAATTGCAATTTGTTATAGTTTATTTTTATTTTTTATTTTGGTTTTGTACTGGTGTTTGCAATATACATTTTCAAGTAACCTATGTCTACCTTAAATATTATTATACACTCTACTTGTAAGACAGTAGCCTTTTGGCCGGGCGCGGTGGCTCAAGCCTGTAATCCCAGCACTTTGGGAGGCCGAGACGGGCGGATCACGAGGTCAGGAGATCGAGACCATCCTGGCTAACACGGTGAAACCCCGTCTCTACTAAAAATACAAAAACTAGCCGGGCGAAGTGGCGGGCGCCTGTAGTCCCAGCTACTCGGGAGGCTGAGGCAGGAGAATGGCGTAAACTCGGGAGGCGGAGCTTGCAGTGAGCTGAGATCCGGCCACTGCACTCCAGTCCGGGCGACAGAGCGAGACTCCGCCTCAAAAAAAAAAAAAAAAAAAAGACAGTAGCCTTTTAACAGAGTATTCCATATCCTTCCCTCCCATTCCTTATGACACTGCTGTCATTTATGTAACTTATCCATAAGCTATAATCATTCATTACATTGCTATTATTAGTTTTAAAAGTTATCTTTCAGATCAAGAAGAATAAAAATAAAACATTTAATTTTACCTTTATTTATTTCTTATCCAGTACTGCTCTATCTTATGAATATTTAAATGGCTAGAACACCACTTTTCCACTACCTGAAGAATTTATTTTACCATTCCTTGCAAGAAAGATCTAATGGTGTTGAATTTCCCATGCTTTTAAGTTTTTGAAAAAGTCTTTATTTCTGTTTCACAGGTGAAGGATAATTTCACTGGGCACAGAATTTTAGTGTTTTTCTGTTTCAATTCTTTAAATGTTTTACTTCACTCTTTCCCTGCTCACATAGTTTCTGATGAGAAAAATCCTGTGATTTTTTACTCATCATTTAATAATAAACATAGTGTTTTCTTTTTTTTCTGGCATCTTTCAAATTTTCCTTTTGATTGGTTTTAGGATTTTTGCAGTTTGAAAATTATATGCATATATGTCATTTATGAATACATATATGCCTAGGAGTTTTTTTATATAACATATATGTTTATATAGAAATGTATATATACATATTTTATATATATTTATGCATATTTGTATTATATACGCATACATATATACACACTCACACACATACATATTTATGCTTATAAATATATAAATATATATATATAAATATATATATATATATATATATATATATATATGTACACACATGCTTGGTATTCTGTAAGCTTCCAGAATCTGTTGTTTGCAGTCTGTCATTAATTTTGGAAAATTCGCAGCCCTTATTACTTCAAATATTTGTTCTGCTCTGTTCCCTTTTTCCTTTTTTTCCTGGTGTTTCAATTATGCATAGATCATACCATTTGAAATTGTTTCACTTATTGGATATTCTAATTATTTATTTATTTATTCTTTTTTATCTTTGCTTTTCAATTTGGGAAGTTTCTATTGACATATCTTCAAGCATACGGATTCTCTTCTTGGCCATGTCCAGTCTACTGATGAGCTCAAAGCCATTTTTTGTTTCTGTTACAGTGTTTTTTATTTCAAATATTTTTTTCCTTGTTAAAACTTGGTATGCAAACTGATTGAATATGGACCGATGCAAAAAGAAACATGTTTTAATAACATGTTCTTAAAGTTTGCTTACTTTTTTATTTCAAGTTATGGGGTACAATATAATTTTGTTATATGTATAAATTACATAGTGATGAAGCCAGGGCTTTCAGATTATTTGTCGTCAGTCAAATAGCATTCACGTTCTTCTGTTTTTTTTGTTTTTTTTTTTTGACAGAGTCTTGCTTTGTCACCCAGCTGGAGTGCAATGGCGCAATGTTGGCTCATGGCAGCTGCAGCCTCCCGGACTCCAGCAATTCTCCTGCTTCTGCCTCCCAGAATTACAGGCACATGCCACCATGCCTGGCTAATTTTTGTATTTTTACTGGAGACAGGGTTTCACTATGTTGGCCTAGCTGGTCTCGAACTCCTGACCTCTGGTAGTCTGCCCGCCTCGACCTCCCAAAGTGCTGGGATTACAGGCGTGAACCACTGCGCCTGGCCTCTATTAAGTTTCCATAATCCAGCGCTTCCTACTCGCCACCCTCCTGTCTTCATTTTCTATCATTCCACACTCTGTGTCCCCGTGTACGTATTATTTAGCTCCCACTTATACATAAGAACATGCATTTGTTTTTCTGTGTCTGAGTTGTTTCCCTTAAGATACTGACCTCCAGTTCTATTCATGTTACTACAAAACACATACCTTTATTTGTTTTATAGTTAAATAATATTCCATAGTAAATATTTACCAATTTTTAATCCAATCATTTGTTAATAGACACAAGTTGGTTCCTTACCTTTGCTTTGCTTTTGCGAATAGTGCTGCGATAAATATCCAGGTACAGGTGTTATGTGTATATGTATATGTGTGTGTGTATATATTTATATATACATACAAACCATTATATATACATATATATAAGTACAAACCATTATATATGTATGTATGTGTATATATACACATATACACATATTGATACACATTCAATCTATGTATCAGATCCAGTATACATCTGATCCAGTCATCCCAGTATTGAGTATACACCCAAAGGAAAAGAAACCATTACATATGTGTATGTGTGTGTATGTATATGTATATGTACACATATCTTAGCATATACATGTATATACATATACACATATCTTAGCATATATATGTATATACATATACATATACACACATATACATATGCAATGGTCTCGAACTCTTGACCCCTGGTGGTCTGCCCACCTTAACCATATACATATATATACACATATATACATACATATTTATACATATACATATATAATGGTTTGTGTGCGTATATATGTATATGTGTATATGTGTAAGGTAATATCTCATTGCAGTTTTAATTTGTATTTCTCTGATGGTTAATGATCTTGTGCATGTTTTCATGTGCTTATTGACCAGTTGTATGTATTCTTATGAGAAATGTCTATTCAAGTCATTTGCCCATTTTTAGTGGGATTTTTTTGTTTTTTTTTGTTGTTGTTGAGTTGTATGAGTTCCTAGTAATTCAGGCTATTAGTCCTCTGTTGGTTACATTGTTTGAAAATATTTTCTCCTATTTTGCAGGTTGTCTGTTCACTCTGTTGATTATTTATTTTGCTGTACAGAAGCTTTTTAGTTTAACTAAGTCCTATTTGTCTATTTTTGGTTTTGTTTTCTGTGCTTTTGAAGTCTTAGTCAAATATTATTTTCCTAGACGAATGTTCAGAAGAGTTTTCCCTAGGTTTCCTTCCAGTGTTTTGATAGTTTCACATGTTATTTTTAAGTTTTTCATCCATCTGAAGTAGATTTTTTTTATATAATGAGAAATAGGGGTCCAGTTTCATTCTTCTGCGTATGGCAATCCAATTGTTACAGCATAATTTATTGAATAGGGTGTCCTTTCTCCAGTCTATGTTCTTGTTAACTTTGTCAAAGATCAGTTGACTATAAATATGTGGCTTTATGTCTTGGTTATATATCCTGTTCCATGTATCTATGTGTCTATTTTTATACCAGTACCATGTTGTTTGGGTTACTATAAACTTGTAGTATAATTTGAAGTCTTTCTTTTGGACCTTTCTTTAACTTTTCAGATCTTTGTTCACATTACCTATCTGGTCCTACATGTTTCCTGATTTCCCTCACAGCCTTTATTATACTATCCACTGGCTATTTCAACATCTGTATCATTTCTAAATCTGACATTGATATTCACTTTGTCTCTTTATACTGTATTTCTTCTTGTCTTTTCATCATCTTAAATTTTTGGTTGGAAACCTGGTGTAATCTATAGAGTAACAACACAGATGAAGGCCTTTACATTTTAATCTGGCTGTGGTTGAGCTATGTTTAATTATTTCTGTAGATGTAGGTACCAATTGCTTCAAATTTGTTTGATGTTTTTAATTTTACCTCCTTCTTAATCAGATTCAGGACCTCTCAGTCCTTCTAGCTATAATCCACGGTTATAATACTGGATGCCTGATGATACAGTGCTAAGATTTGGAGAGGAGATGAATTCTATAGCCTTTAAGTAAATCTCAGTCTTTTAGTGGGCATGTGTCTTGGCACTGCACTTCATAAGCATCTTTTTCCTCGCCTCTTAGGTGACACAGGAAAGCTAGAGGAAACTGAAGCTGGGTACATGTCCTTTCACTCCAGTTAGGATAAGACTCTGGAAAATTCTTTTATTCTGGGTACTAAGACTTTATT
Organism: Rhinopithecus roxellana; assembly: GCF_007565055.1. Classification (NCBI taxonomy): domain Eukaryota; kingdom Metazoa; phylum Chordata; class Mammalia; order Primates; family Cercopithecidae; genus Rhinopithecus; species Rhinopithecus roxellana. Next base: position 36,031,486 of record NC_044568.1, on the reverse strand, counting down.
GCAGAGAATATCATGGACATATTTCAAAGTGGATATTTTTACCTCTCCCTGATACAGCCAGAGTGGACCTTGTTTGACTCTGCTGTGAGAAACTATGGTGTTCTTTGGATATACACTGCACAGAAAGTGTGGGGCCCTCGACTACTGTGGTCCCAAAGAGTTGGTAATTCTTATGCTAGTCTGCATTCAGCTTTCAGCAATTTTTTAGAAAATTACCATTTAAATGGTTTTATTATTTCATGGCTCCAGTAGCTTCTGCTCAAGGTAAGAATATCTTTGTTGTGATTATATCTATTTTCCTATCACTCCAGATTTCCTGAAGGTGGCTTGCCCTACCTCAATTATTTGATGAGTTAGTTTATTCTGCTTTTGTATCCTTGCAAGGATGACAGAAATGGCTTCATATGGAGCTGAAACCACAACACTTTGCTTCATTTTTGAAAAATTGTGTTGCTCAATGTAAGATTATTAGTTGATTGTTTTTCAACTTTCAGCCCTTTAAACATGTTGTCCGACTACTTTCTGCTCTCCATTGTTTTTGATGATCTTATCGAGTTCCCCTTGTACATAAGATTTTACTTTTGTTTGTTTGTTTTTCCTGCTTTCAAGATTTTATCTTCGTCTTTATAGCTTCACTAATTGAATATGATGTCTCTCCATGGGAGTCTCTTCCACTTTATCCTACTTAGAATTTGTTGAGCTTCTAGGATATGTACACGAATGTTTTTAAAAATCAAATTGGTGACGTTTCTGACAATATTTCTTTGAATATTTTTCTTCCTTTTTCTATCTCTTCTCTCCTCCTAGTATTTTTATTATGATTGTTACTGGTGGCGAGTGGAGAAACAGCGGCAAGTCCCAGGGAGCCTCTCCCTTGTCTTCTCACAAGAAAGATTTCGACTGACAGGTCTAGGCAAGTTTTAAATCAGAGGCAAAGGGTTATTAAAAGAAGTGGAGTACAGTTGGAAGAGGCCCAAGTGGGGGACTTGAGAGTGCACCGCTTATGGCTTGGAATGTTTGTTTTGTTTTGTTTTTTGTTTTTACCGTTGCTGTTGTTTATGAGGCAGGGTCTGGCTCTGCCACCCACGTTGGAGTGCAGTGGTGCCATCACAGCTCACTGCAACCTCAATTTCCTATGCTTAAGCGATACTCCCATACTCCCACCTCAGCCTCCCGTGTAGCTGGGACCTCACGCACGACCCAGCAGGCCCAGTTAATTTTTTGTGTTTTTAGTAGAGACAGGGCCAGACGAGGGGAGGCCGGGCAAGGGGCTTAGGGTTGGGGATTCGCCATGTTTCCCTGTCTGGTCTCAAACTCCTGGGCTCAAGAGATCTGCCAGCCTTGGCCTCCCACAATGCTGGGACTACAGGCATGAGTCACTGTGCTTAGCCGCTTGGGATTTTTATACATTGGCTTTCTTATGGGGGTTTGCTTCTCTTCCCGTGCTCCCTCCCTTGGGCCTTGGGGCGGGCTGTTGCTCAGTTGCCACCTGGCAATTGTCGGCCAGCACTTGGGAGGGGCCACACGGGCAGTATGTTTATTGAACTTCCGCACATGCTCACTTGGGGCGATTTTTCCTTTCTGGTCCAGCGTCCGCAGAGGAAGATTATATAATTAAACGCTGCCATTTTGCCCCCTACTGCGCATGCTTAAGACCTTATCGGGGACTTGAAGTTTGCTGGCTCCAGATGTTTTCTACCTGTTCCTCTTGGCGCCAGCTGTGACCACTTGCCATTTCAGAGGGACAGTTTTATGATCTGACCATCACCCTATGACTGCCTGCCATTTCTTGGAGCCCTCTCCGGCCCTGCTCATGTCTGTCTACCTACTCTAACTTGGTGTCCCATATTTCTCTGAGACGGCTTATTCCCCTCCTCCTAGTCTTTATTCTATTCTCTTTGTTGCTGTTGCTGCTGTTGCTGCTGCTGCTGCTGCCACTCCAAGAGTTGTGGCATGCATCTTATTTAGATTTTTTTTTTTTACTTGTCTGAATTCACCCTATTTCAAAATTATTTTATTCAAATAGATAGAACTTTACATGCTAAAATTACACATGTTCAAAGTATTTTTTATTTTACTTCCAAAATGCTTTATAAATTATTGTTAAACCTTAGTCTTCTGGTGCAAGCGGTTTGTGACCCCATCCCACTTTGCGACTAGCTGACTAATGTTTTTCACTTATTATCTGCAGTCCTACATTCTGAGAAGTCTTCTGATATCCTTCAGGACTAAATTTGATATGCCTTTCTGTTACCTCCCAACTCATGTGATTGCCCTGTGCTTTTCTTTCCAATTATTTCTTCTAATTCAGTTGATGAGTCCAAACCTCATAACTTCTCTCTCTTCACATCTTTCTACAGATTGGTTCTGAGGATGACAGGGTTAAGCCAAGTCAGATAAGTGAGTAAATAAAAGATGCTGGAGTTTCTGAGCAGGGAAAAGAACTTCCTGACTCTTTTGAAATAAATAAAATATTCATTAGGATCCAGGCTTGCTTTGTGCTCCAGGCATGTACAGGGAAATTCATGGTTCCTATTATTTTTAATAACCATATTATAAACATGAGAGATGACCAGTCAGATAATTAGCCACTCTAAGATTAAAAAGCTCTAAGGAACCTAACATATTGAAAGAATGTCAAATCATTGCTTTCACTTCCCCTGAAGCCTGTACATTTCTGAATGTCTTCATAAATATGCTTAAATATACTTGGTTATTCAATTATTTGGTTTGGATTTGCTGATACTTATATTTGGAAAAATACCAAATGATCAAGTTCCCTTATAGGAGTATCATTATTTATTTCAATTTATGTATATCCTTTTCTCCCAGTAGGTTGAAGCTTTTTTGAAGATAAATACTAAGTCTAGCATAGCTTCCTAATGCCAAAGCCTGGTTATAGAGTCTAGCAAAAAGTCCTATCTCAATATATATATAAATTTATGCTTTGCCTATACTTGTAGAGATCTAAATTGTGGCTCAGAAACATTAACTCACTTCCCGAATATCACATAACTCAAAAGTACCAGTCACCAATGTAGTTGTAGTCTCATCTTACCTAAATAATTTTTTTCTGCATTGTGAAATTTTACTTTCTAACTCTGTGATGCTATAACATTTGTGTACAGCTTTTCTCTGCACCATAATACTGATCTCATACCCTCCATATCCAGTATGTAGTCTACAATAAATAATAACAAATGTTTCACAAGTTGAGGTCAATCAAGTTGCTTTCTTAGATGATTGCTTTAGAGATGTTTGGAGGGACGACTACTCAGTTATAAATAATTCAAAGCACCCAATATCTATTACACAACAGACAGTGTGCTGGATGGGTAATTTAAATGGGTCCAATGGAATTATCTTTTCAGAAAATCTTGCTTGTTTTCATTCAATATACGAATGCTATCTACATATTTGTGCAGCAAATAATTGATTTACAAACAAGTTTTACATCATCCTTGTTGAATTTTGCCTCTTCAAATAAAAGTAAAGATAATAGAGTGGACAAAATTGTCCTTATCTGTTGGTCTTTTTCTTAAAGATATATAAATTATAGTAATAAATGTTTTCCTCCTCACCATCATCTTCATTATACAGTACGTGACACCAAGAGACCCAGTGGATTAAAAGACATGTTTGTTGTCAATATTATTTGTATTTCCAGAGACAGTGAAGGATAGGTACAGAGTAGTCAGTGAATGAGTAAAACATATTAATGTCACAGCACCATATTATAGTTTTTTAATTATTAAAATTCACATAATACAGTTTGATCTGAAAAAAAGAGCCCTAGATAAACTTTTATTCAAGCAGTAATAAAATAAATGTAGCATATAAGATACATCAGCCTCAGGTAAGTTAAGCAATTTACCCAAATTTATCTAGTTTACAATTGCAGAGGGAAAGCATAGACCCAGATTTTTATGTATTTGCAAAGATTCATATAAACAATATATTTGTGGTCGTTAAGTCAAATGCTGTAATTTTTTAGGGAGAATATTGAAGCCAATAGAAGATAACTGTCAGGGAAGAAACTCATTGATCTAGGAACAGAACCTAAAAGATAGAAAGTTATCCAGGAAAACAGGAAAGGTAGTTTTTCAGATAGAAAAAAAAAAAGGATTGTGGAGATAAATTGAGACAGTAATCTAGTTTAAATCTGCAAAAACTTAGTATAAATAAAACTGCAAAATGCTTGTTTGTTTAAAGTAGAGATGAAATTCAAAAAAATTATAATGAACCATTTTAATATGTTCAATTTGCTGGCAGTTAGTAAATTAACAATGTTGTGTAACACAACCACTATGAAGTGTTTCAGAAAACATTTTCAGCACCCCAAAATAAATATTTATTGAAATCCCATTCTTCTTTAATTTAGCTCTTTATTTAGTTTCTTTTAGCTCTTTCAACATTTTTAAGAAACTTGATACAAAGTCTTTGTGTAGTAAGGCTAATGCTTGGCCTCCTCAGGGGCAGTTTCTGTTTATTTCTCCTATTTGGGCCATATTTTCTTCTATCTTTGCATGCTTTATGATTTGTCTTTGAAAATTTGGCATTGTAAATGTAATTTCTAACTATAAAAATTACATGATTCTCCCTTCTTTAGATCTTTACATTTTCTTTTGTGGTTGTGGTTGTATTTTTTAATGACTTTTTTTTTATTGTCTGTATTATTTGTTGTGGGTAGTCTCTGAGGTATGTTTCTTTATCTCATGTCTAGCTAGTATTTTCTCATAAAATTCCTTGAACCCCTGGAGTGAAAGGAAAAAAGGAGAAAAGATAGATTAAAAAGACAGATAGATAAATAGCTAGCTAGCTAGCTAAATGATAGATAGATAGACAGATAGATAAATAACTAGCTAGATGATGGATAGATAGATTTACAGATAGATAAATGCATACATACTTACTTATACACATGTATCTCTTCTAATCATTTTAAATAGACATTGTGCTAGAACACTTCTTCAATGCCTAGACAGCTCATTTGCAACTCTGTCTTAGCCTTCTCTTCCTACTTGTGCAGAGCTTAAAGATAAATCACTTGGAAAGCTGAGGGTCATCACAGGTCTTTTCTGAGCATATGTATAGTCATGGGAATGGGTGTTGACTTCTAATTTCTTTGGTATGTGCATGTGCTTTTCAATTACCTAATTTCTAAAGAACAACTCTCTCCGGCTTTCAGCATGGCTATAGTTTACCTCAGTTGTAATATTTTGTACCAAGTTGCAGTGGGTTATTAATTTACCTTAACAATGTTTCTAAGACTTTCCTCTGCCTAGCTTCTTTTAAACATGGAAAAATTACAAATTAGGCAAAAAAAAAAAAAAAAAAAAGGCACTTATCTTGTAGAAGTCTTTTAGGAAATTCCCAGACAGGTTGAAACAGACAAATAAACATAATTTCTTTGGTGTCTCAAGAACTGGGGCCGGAGCACCACACAGGAAATTCAGGATGCCATCTTCAACACTACTGCTGAAGGGAGTAGGATTAGGGCAAGTAAAATGCTGCAAATATTTTGTATAATTTTTAAGTTACCTCTTCTTGACTCAGTGTTTACTTGCTTTCTGTAAATGGTTAACTATTTTCCAGCTTTCTGACAGTCAATTATCTTTTTGTTTCAATTTTTTAGTGTGTTTGTGAAAAGATGAACACTTGGATCTGCCAATTTTACCTTTTTTTGGGCTGACCTCACGCTCCACAATGACTTTTTGATCGGAATGTCCAGGTTACATATAATGCTCACAGTCCTTAAGCTTTACAAATAGCCGAAAAATAAACTTTTAGAAGAAAGTCTAGCTATGCAGAAATTTTGTGTATTCAGAATATATTTGTTCGAAAGCAAAAAAGTGCCTGATCAACAAAGGTTTACATATTGAAGTCATTAATCACCCTGCATGCGTGTGTGTGCCATTTGCATGTTCATACACATACAGACACCAGACATATTGAATATTCTGCAGTTTCTTAAGGAAGTTATTAAAATGCTGCACTCTATCTTCTGGCTTTGCCACATGCTGCATCCACTTTCCAAACAGTTAAATTACGTTGACTCCTTTCACTTAAAAATGTCATTTCATCATTTCAAAATGGTTCCTGCAGCTTCTTTCACAACAGGTTATAAGTAGTAATAAAGAGGAAAAGATAAACAAACAGTTCTCACTTAGTAAAGTTCTGTCTTTTATACAGGAATTTAATATAATATTGAAGTATGAAACTAGACTTCCATTTATGACTCATTGGCCGGAAATGGATCTCATGCTCATTCCCAATACAATCTCAAGGACTAGGGAGGCAATGTGGTTATGATGACTAGCTTTTGCCACTAATGAATTATCTAATGCACAGTCAGGAGAGATTGATTTCTTTGAAAATAACTGGGAATATATAAGATAAATAATTTGTGGAACAGAATGGCAGATGAAAATATAATAATGCCTAACCCAGAAAGTGTTTAAGACATATGCCTTTCACAGATAAGATGGTAAAGATTACAGTCCACAGAATCCTTAGTTTTCAATTGGTATATAAATTACTTAGTATTTTTCATTTGGAGAGATAGTACAATTTTGATGCAACTACGTTTTTCAGAAAAAAAGTGTAAGTTAGCATATATTTTCACTACATAGTTACTACATAACTACATGACTACATAGATATGTAGTAAAATGTAAAATACATTCTGTAGTTGATAAATGCAAGAGGAAAAACAATATGAAAGTGGTCAATTTAACAGGAAAATAAAATAAGGGAATAAATGTGGTAAAAACAAAACTAAAATATGCAAAAATGAGTAAAATAATGAATTGTTAAAGTAATTGTAAATGGATTAGAATTGCATATCAAAAGCCACTGATTTTGGTGTTAAAATTTTTCCTAATTCACAAATCTTTCAAGTTAAAAAATAATAAATTTCAATGATTGAATATATATCTAGGCAAACAAAGCTAAATTAGTTTTATAAAATTAATTTAATATTCACGCTAAAAACCTAGAAAAATAATTTGGAAAACTCAAATAATTGAGAAGAAAGAGTTTAGGACAATTAGAGCATAGATTAATACAATGAAAATAATAAAAATATAAAAATAGACAACACACAATCCAGTTCTTCCCAAAAAATAAAAATACATATTTCACTTGAATTTATTTGAGGGAAACAGTAATCTTCAAATAAAATTCCTTTTTTAACAAAAAATGAGATTTTATTTCACATCCTACATGTTAATTAAAATTAGTAGCCTGAAAATACAAAGTAATGTGGGAAATATTACTTACTATTTATGAGAGTATAAACTGAGTTAACTATTTTGGAGAGATATTTGAATCTAACACATGAAAGAGAAGATATTTAACATTCTTAATATTCATAAAATAAGAAAAAGTAACTTAAATCCTCATTAGTAACAAAGCGATACATTCTGTGTGTGCCTATATGTGTGTGTTTTCTTGTCATCAACGATGTTAAAGAATCTATATAAATTAACAGTGCGATATTCCTTATATATTACTACTTTTACTTTTATGCAACATCCCTTCAAAACATTATGCTAAGTAATATAATCCAGACACAAAAAAATATAATTTGTATGATCACACATGTGAGATATCTAGAATAATCAAGTTCATAGAAACAGAATGTAGAATAAGGTGACCAGAAGCTGAGAAAAATGCAAAATGAGGAAAATTGCTTAACGCCTACAGAGCTTCTGTTTGGGTTGACTAAAAATTTTGGAAACTGATGGTAATGATGGTTGCACAATAATGCGAATATAATTAATGTCAGCATACTTATAAGTAATTAATTGGCAAGTTTTGTATTTTACCACAATTGAAAAAAAATGTCACTCAATGTGAACAATTTTGGCCATTTGGATAAATTTCACAATAATAGAGACACTGCTAATTTAAATAATTGAGGAGGTGCCATATATTTCTAAAATAATATACATATGTGTTATTTTATATATAAGAACATAAAAATACATGTATATAAGAATGGTCCCCAACTTACAGTGGTTTGACATACTCCTTTTCTACTTTATTGTGGTGCGAAAGCCATATGCATTCAGTAGAAACCACGCTTTGGGTACCCATACGACCATTCTGCTTTTCACTTTCACTACAATATTCAATACACTACATGAGATTTTCAACACTTTATTACCAAATAGGCTTTTCATTAGATTGTTTTGCCAAACTATTGGCTAATGTAAGTGTCCATCTGTAACCATGTCAGAGTGACAATATGCCAATCAAAATAAAAGATGTGATATTATTGTTTTCTTTAACATTTAACAATCACTATAAAAGGAAACACACTTTATTGTGAGTCAGGTGACCTAAATTTTTCTTTATTTTGCCACCAACTTGTTATGAGACAGAAGGCAAATAGCTTAACTACTCGGAGCTAAAACCCTTTCTCTAACATGAAATGCTGAACAAACATCATTGACTACTGTGGAATATACCATATTCTCCAGGAGTTTAAAGTTACATAATTATATTTATTATATGAGAAAAAATTAATACAGCAAAGTTTTGTGAAAATATGTACACATTTTGTATAGTTATCTTCTGAGGGTGCATATTATCAATCAGCTGTATACAGAAAGAGAAAAATAAGAAACAAAAACAGAACTCCATTCACATTACCACACTTTCGACTCACATCACTAGCTACATGTGTTAGTTTTTCAAATACTTTTGAAAAACTCAGAGACAAATTAGCTTCTTTATAAGCCAGAGGGCCAAATTACATGAGGAAACTGTACAGACTTCATATATAAAAGGGTGTTCTCTTAGTAAAAATGTGTAAGCAGCTTCCTTGGAAGCTACAGCTATGTTCTTTGTCAATAATGGAGAAGTATGAATGGTTGTCACAAAAAATATCTGCATAAAAAACCAACAAATTGACTCAATGGCATAGAAGAATAATTTATTACTGAGTTGTAGACCTGAAGATTAACTAGTGTGGCTCTGTTCCATGTACGTCATTCTGAGGATTAGATCGGAGGAGCAGCAGCTACTCATGACATATTTTAAGGCAATGGAAAAGACTCAAGAGAGTAAGCCAAAATGTACAACTTACATATTTCAGTTAACATTCCATTGACCTAAACAAGTCACATGGCCAAGCATAGTCTCCCAAGCTGACTGGTATACTCTTTGCCCCATAAGATCATGGCAAGGACATGGATTTACAATATTACCAAGGAAGCTGAAATGATTGGGTCCAACAATTAAATCTAGCGTATATGAAGAAGGGATACTAGTATTATACACTTTTTTTAGATTACATTTAAGGTCCAAATCTAAAGCTTTATCAATGAACAGTTTTAGATGAAATATTGCTTAAGACATAAATATTAATACACTTCATAAAGAATATTAATATTCATTGAGTACTTATAATGTTCTCATTAATGTAAATGACATTTATCACAGATTTGTATGCTTTCCAATAACTCTACAGGCAGGCCTGTTATTGTCTTTTTTGAGATGAAAAAATAGACAATATAATTTTAAGTGACCAATTTAGAGAAATAGAATATCTCAACATGTGTCAGGCAATGGTCTCGATTTTTTTTTACATGATCTAACTCATTTAATATGTATTAAACATTTTTGAGGCAAGTGACATTATCCCCCCTCTTTGGTTCATAAATAAACTGAGGCATAGAGAAGTTAAATGCCTTCTCAAGGTTACTCAGGTAGCAAATCACTGAGTCAGGATTTAACTACAGGCAATGTGGCTACTGAATATAAGTTTGAAAACACAATGCAGAAGGTAGACTGGTCAAGATTCAAATACATAATCATCTTCCTTAAAAGCAAGGCAAAGAGCATCAAGTTGACAAGGATGTGGGGTAATTTTAATTTTGTCAAGTTTTTGTACGGATGAAAAACAAATATTATGCATCATAAAGTATCTCAATCTTTTGAGGAATTAAAAAAGTTTAGAAGATGATGATTGTAAAGAAAAGCAGTCAACACAATTGGAATGAGTGTACCTTTCTTTCTGTCTCTTTGTGTCAACATAATAAAATTCATTTTTGCTTTAACATTAAAAAATAAAGAGGGACTTGTAGTTTCTTGCTCTGTTGCTCTAACAATGAGAGTGTAGGAAAGTATCAATTGGTGAGCTCTGTATCCTGAGTAGGAAATCCCCCACTTCATTTGATGTCTGGGATCAGTGCCTAGTTTTGAAGCTAAACACCTGCTGTGATTGATACCTGGAGGTATGAAGTACTGATGTAGCGTAGGTAAGGGGTGCAGGAGTCCTGAGCAATGTCATCCAACTGCTCACAGGTTCACAATTGGACAGTATATATTTTACACACACACATACATAAAAAATACAATTTATATATGTATATAAGTTTACATATATACATATATACAGACACACATATATAGTGTCATTTTGATGAATGAGTTGCCATAGGAACAAAATGTGAAATGTTACCTCAGCATGGAGGGTTCATATTTAACCCATTCCCTGCCAGTCAAATGCTATAGTTCCCTGAATAATAATAATAATAATAATAATAATAATAATAAAAGCTAAAAGCAGCAATCTTAATGATAAAATAATAATAGTAATAGCTAACATTATACTAAGCATACTACATGAATTATGTCTTTAATAACTCAACTTTCATTTGCTATTGATATACCTCTTTCACTGATGAGAAACCTATATCTAAGAATCACATTATCAAGAACATGCAGCTAGTAGATATTGACCAAGGTCTGGAAAAACAAGCTTAAGTAGCCTTGTGCATGGTAGACATAGCTGACAACAATCACCTAACTTCAGCAGACTCTAAGAATGACCCTGAATGGCGGATGCACCTGAATATTGTGTGCTCAGAGTTCCAACCTAAGAAATCTGGGAGTAGCCAACCCAGAGATTCATTATTTATCTATGAGGATCATCTGAGCTCCTGGGCTTTCCTGTGAATGTGAATGTGGGAATGTGAATGGTGGGACATACAAGAGAGCCAAGCTCTTTGTTATGGGTTAAATGAAGGTTGCCAGGTGGAGGTTGTTAGGGGAGGTTGCTAAGTGAAAATGGTGTGTAAAGTACCTGCTTTCTGCAAGCAATGGTGGTATTCTTGCCCCACCGATTACCACTGAGCTATGTGGTTCTCCTGTCCAGTGTGCTCACAGTGGATCTCCCTGTTTGTAAGTCTCTTGCTAATAAAACATCATGTCTCCTTTGTTGGTTCTGGGTCTTTTCTTAGGCCTCCTGAGCCTGGCATTATCCCTGTGGGAGTTAATAGGGGTCACAACAACTTTGCTATGCTATGCCACACCCTATAGGTGAACCATAATCTCTTATCTCTTGGTGTTAGCACATGGTATTTCTCTCGTGGTTAATTTCCTCCTTTATCTCCCATTACCTCTTTATCATGAGCATATCTTTATCATAATACTACCTCTAATATGCATTTCAACTTACCATAAGACTGGGTTACCTGTTTCTTTTACCTGTTAATATTCCCTAGCTTCCCTGCAAGAAATAAGTTCCTTGAGAGTAGGCACTGTGTCAACACTGTAATTTCTGTGCATTATAAGTAGTGGCTTAAACCATACATTGTAAGTATATTACTACAATGGAATTACAATGGCAGCTATTACATAAATCCTTGCCATGATCCATGTCAATAGCATACTTGTCTCTAATTCTCATAACAGTTCTGCAAAGGAAGCATTTTTCAACATTATTTTACTACTGCTGTGATGCCCATTATTATTTATATCAGTACTTTACAAATGAGAGTATAGAAGCTCAGAGAGGTTAAGTAACTAATTCTCATTCACAGTACTCATAATTAACAAAGCTAAACAAATTCGGTGGCTCCGACTGCTATCAAAATGGCCTTTGGATTTGACTTACTAATGTCAAGTGATTTAACCATGATGCTTTTAATTTTGCTTGAATTGCTTCTGCTGCCATCCGTTTTAGCCTTAAGTTGGTGCTATTGGGAGAGAGAAGCAAGAAACTCTGTTACAAGAGCCTTTGTGAAAGCAGTCTAAACTTTTATATCCTCCTGCAGTTTCCTACATTTGCATGATTATTTTGGCTCTGCTGCCCCTATTGAGTATCTCTCCCTCTCTCTTCCTAAGGTTCAAGAACAGGGGCAGATGCCCATGTGCACAGTCCATTCAGGAGTAGCACTTGGCCACCTTATTTCTGGGTAGTTTTTGTTGTGCTCATCTGTTCAGGAAGCCTGACTATACAAGGGCTCATTTGCTGGTTAATTGCATTCTCAGATCCTCTAAGAATGTCGGCACACCTGCTCTCCACTTTACTGTCTCTTTTGATCTCTCTTGAAATACTCAACTTTGATTATGTGAAAATCTTCTGTAACTGTAATACGTGCCTGGAAAGCAACTAAAACCTTCCATTGTGACTATTTTGATCTGAAAAAGAGGCTATTTTAGGGCCTGTGTGTGGTGACAAGAGAAAAAAAAGAAAAGAAAAGAATGAATCTTATTGTCTCCGTAATCCAGTTCAGGAGGTAGGATTTGATTCATCTGATGTTTGGTAAATTTTAAACAGATGTGAATTGCAGAGTAAACACATCTTTAACAGGTTTTTAAACAGTGGTCTACCATAAATTTCTATTTTCTAAGCAATTTTTATTTACTTATTTTTATCTTATTAAGAAAATTTTTTAGACACAAGGTCTTCCTCTGTGGAGGACAGTGGTGCCATCATAGCTTATTTTAACCTGGAATTCCTGGGCTCGAGCAATCTCCCACCTCAGCTTCCTGAGATGCTGTGATTACAAGTGTGTGCCATCATGACCGGTTCATTTATTTTATAGAGATGGGGGTCTCACTATTTTGCCCAGGCTGGTCTTGAACTCCTGGCCTCCCAAAGTGCTGAGATTATGGGCATAAACCACCATATCCATGCTAAGCCATAACTTATTACTACTAGGAAACTGAGGAAAACACAAATATAACTTTATTTCTAAATAAATAATACAGGTGAAAAAGAAACCAAATGGAAAAAAGTAATCATAAAGCAATCAACACTGTCTTCAGAACAATTCCATGGAGCTGAATAAACCGATGCTGGAATTGTCATCTATTTCTTTTTTTGACTTTTATCTAAACTTTTCTAACATCACTAATTCCATTTGTATTCTCAGTTGTTCATGTCTGAGTTTTCTCACCCTATTCCACTTTTCTCCACATGCCCACTAGACAAGTATTCCTATTACAGAAAAGCATTGTATTAGCCTCCATTACACATTTTAGAAATCATTCAATGATCCCTCCATCATAGGGCTTGGTACAAAGTGCAACCTCAATAATTGTTTTAGGAACAAATGAAAAGATACTAAATTACCAAGGAGTAGGTATATACTATTTCATTTATCTATCAAGACACCTTGAATATCTATTATGCATAAGGCACTATGCTCAATGCTAAAATGGTAATTTAGGGCAATTTAAAAAGTCACCAAAGGTTGTCAAAAAGGCTTTACATTGCTATTGCTTAAATTTCTTATTACATATTCATATCCAGTTATGAAGACAATATACTTATATGTAAATACAAGTTGCTTTCTAAATTACAATTAATCAATGGTGGTGAGTGGAGCACACAAAAGGACATTTCTGTGAGGACTATCATCGCACTTGGCAAGTACCTCATGAAAAATATCGTTTTTATTCATGAGGTGCTTCAGATGGGTTAGGGAAGGTAAACGTTTTATATATACCATCTGAGCAATACTTGTAAAATGAAATAATTGTGAAAGTTTGTGTTATTCTCTTTCCTTGGCAAAGAGAGTTCAATATATTCATCAAATCATAAAATCTTAGGATTAGAAGGGATATTGGAAAGCAGTGAGTTCAATTGCTCTCTGATATTTGAATTTCGACTACACCCATAATTTGAATACTCTGGCAACAGTCAAAACCCACTAACTTGTAATTCAGCCTGTTCTAGTTCGTCAGTTTGTTCAAGAAATTTTTATTTCTTCCCTTTATTGCTGGTTCTAACTTAACATGACATTGTTTACATATGAAGATAATGTAGATATTTCGTAAGACTTTGGATATCATGGTCTTTCTAGAAGCTCTAAGATTGTACTTCTACCTCCAAATAAATGTTGCTAAATTTGATTCAAGTAGTTTTAATAAGGAAATAGTTTTCTGGTTGGTAACAGACCTTTCATTGTTTAAGCTCCTTTACAGTTTACTGAAATAATGTAACCATCAGTGGGAATTTACATTTTCAATTTTAGATTAACCAGATTTTTTATAAGGTGACTATCCAGAGTCATTAAAGTAATAGTTGTTATATCTCTAACATAAACACTTATTTTCCTCCCAGAGGTAATGCATCTTATTTCCCTTTGGCACATGGTTCTGTCTTGTTCTTTCAGAGTTTCTAATTAGGCCATCTGTTTCAAAATTAGTCAAGCATTGGGAATGGATTTAGTTTTGTTTGTATTTGCTTGTCTGTTTTATTTTCATCAGTGACATTTTCAAGATGGCTTCCTGCTTCTGGTAACCCGAGATCATTCATGGCTCTTTTGAATGAAGAGAAAGATCTTTCTCAATCACTATTCTCTTCTACAGACATCAAGTGAAATGTGGGTCACCCTATTTTTCATTCAATAAAAAACCTTTTTGCAAGAGTGTCTAAAATGTTATATGGAAACAGAAAAAGAGGCAAGAGGCTTCACATAATGTCAGCTGGGTACACAGGAAAGAACAGAGTGAATCTTAGTCATTTCTGAGAAGACAATTCTTTGACTTGTTTACTAAATAATATGACCTTTTCTCCTCTTTAAATATTATGAAGTTGAAAAGTTACTTAATATGGCTATATATTTGTACCTACCCACATGCAGTGGAAAGAGGTGGAGATTGAAATTCATGATACTGACCATTAGGGTACATTCATAGTATCTGCCTGAACTTGGTCAGGTTACTTCAACTCTTGGTTCCTCAATTTCTCTATTAGGAGAGATGAGGGGTGCATGGGTTTTCTCTGAGCTCATCTGAAGGTATCCCTCACTATCTCTGTCTCAGGGTTACTTTAATAATTATATCAGCTTAATTTTTTTAAAATGTTGCTGTCAGGTTCCAACTTGAGCTGGGGTCCGAGGGCAGCTGGTGAAAGGTGGCGGGTAACTGAATGAACACTCGAGGGACTGTAGGCAGTTGGGACATGGCTTTATTCTCCTGCCTACAGAGTCATCAGTACAGTACAATAGTGACTCAAAGCCAGATATGAGCTCACACAAACAGGTTACATTATATGCCTACATAAATGTGATTACATAATGCATGGGGTCGTGTGCTTGCACTTCAAACCCAGTGTGTCATACTGTACCCGATGTCTACCTTGGCCTACTCCTGACTGAAGCACAGCCATTTTCCTTACAGTTGCCATCATGGAATTTTAACAGTTAAAAACAGGAGTTCATTTTGTATATCACAATTCAAACACATTTCATGTGTTTTTCCAGTGTATATAAGAAGGGACAGTGTCTTATTGGCATCCAGGGAAAGACTAGACTTTTCTGCCCACTTAGCTAGTATTAAAACTATAATAAAGACTTTTTGTGAAAGTGGTCACTAGATTCATTGTTGGAGGCTTATGAAATAAAAGGCCTGTAGAGTATAACCATTTGCTATTTTTTATCTTCATTTCTTCTTTTTTCCTCAGACAATGAACATCACAAAATCTTTCTGCTGGAAGAGCTAGTTCTGGTCATTGTGATACCTGGGCTGTCATTTGCTTGAAAACCTGGATTGGTTAGAACGAATAGATTTGTCTTTGCCAGTGAAACAAATGTTAAACTTTAAAAAGCCTTTTCAGCTATAGGCTTTTCACAGAATAAGCTACCTCTGTCAGGAATTCTTCTCTCATTACCACATATTCCAGTATTTTCTCTAGTCACAGGCTCTCTACTTTGTAGATGTAGGTATGCCCACTTCTCAAAATTTCATTAGTGAAACATTTTAGTTAATTTGCAGAGGGATTTTTATAAGCAAGTCCTAAGAAAATGAAAACATTTTAGTCATACACAAAGGTAGACAAAAAGGCTCAGAGAAAACATGTATTTCTCTCCCAGTTTTGGTAGTTAAGAATATTTTGCCAATCCAAGGCATATTTTGCTTCTTATTTCAGGAAAGAATGTACTTTTCTATTCTCTAGCCCTTTGAGGCTTGTTATAAGAAAAGGAAAGACATAAAATGGCAGGAAATTTGTACTGGATGCTGTCAGGCTAATCTAATAATAATATACTTCCGAAAAGGGAATGGTGCTGGTAATAAAACTACATGCATTTTTCAAATGTGAATTCACCCTTTTTGTATACTGTAAAGGTGATGTTACTGCAGGTAAATTATATCCCAATAACCTATTTTAAAATAGTTAAATAAGGAAGAGTAGAGGCAGCAATGAGTGGTACCAAGGGTTTATGTAGGTGAGAAGACTGAATTTAATTGCATTTACTTGAGTAGTGCCCTATTATGTCCATACTTGACATGCTCTTCGGGCCACCATTTCCTCTTGAAACTACTAAGACAGGCAGCTTTCCTCAGATGTAACCTGGCAGTACCTTAGCTATACTGGGGCTTTCTCCTCCAGAGCTTCTTTGATACTGTAGTTTTGGACACACACAGGCTCTCAGCGAGCACTGCAGCACTCACTAATCTGGAAACACAGAAAATTTAACAACTTATTTGACAACCCTGGACCAAAAAAGGGATGAGAGCTATCGAATCAATGCATGTCACTTCCATCTCTCAGGAGGACAATTTTGAAGCTCATCCTACTCATTCTCATTTATCCTCCAAGGCTATAGGGAAATGTGATCCCCAATGGCCAAAAGCACTACACATCTCCACAAATCTCATTATAAAATGGCTTTTATTCTTTCCTACCTCACCCTGTCCAGTCACCTACTCTCTTTCCCTGGCATAGGTTTCTCACATCAACAACGTTTCTGAAAGCTCTGACTCACGTTCTGCTTCCTGATGATTAACCCAGTCTATGGCAGAACGAGAAGGCTATTAACATGCATTGCAAGCTGATTACATCCTCATATGTTTTTAAAATTTGTATACATTAATTAATCAATTCCTGCAGTGTTCTGGGGGTAATATTATTCCTTCTTATCAAACTTAGCAATTGAAATTTAAAGAGGAAAATACTTATCAAGGGCTAAGTAATATGTTCTTTTGACTGTAAGCTCAGTTTTTTTTTTTCACAAAAAGCTCACTTTTTTCACAAAAGTTAATTAGTTAATTGTTTCCTATGAATGTAGACCTTTTACTCAGTCATTAAGTTGCTCTTAACCTGACAATTAAATCTCTTTCTTAAAAGAAAAACAGAAGGTATTCCTAGTGGGCATTAATTTCTAAAAGTGATGAAATGAATTACCCCCTCTCCCAGATAAAACTCAGCACGCATAATTGTCTCACAAGTTTCCATATTGGTGGGACTGGTTTAAATTTGTTATTACTCCCAATAGCCCTGGCAACTTGCCTTAATACAGATTAAGGTATGTATCCTTGGTTAGATTCCTACTTTTGGCTTATCACTGAGCAATATTAATAATATATATAAGCAGACAGCTTAATAGCTTATAAAAATGTCAAAATCCCAATTAATATATAAAGCATACTAAGACTGAGAGAAGTTAAGTAATTTATTGAAGGCCTCCATTGCTAATAAGTTGCAGAATGAGAAATCAATGCCGTATCTCTCTTGCCCAAATTCTGTGTTTTTTCTAAGCTTTGAAAATTGACTTAATTTGAATAAACTATGACAGCACTTGGAGTTGACTGTTAGGGAAGTTATCCTCAATACAGAAAATATATATATATATATATATTTATACATATATACTGTAATATTATAAAAGGTAAGAACTTGCAATAACAATATTCTAAATTTGGGATTCTAAAATAAATTTAACCCATTATATTTATTTCCAAATTATCTTATTTCGGGTTTGTTCATTAGCATTGCAAAATGAAACTACTTGTGATGCACATAAAAACCTTATTGTAGCCAAAGATATCCCTGTTTGGAGTTTATAAAAGTAATAATGAGAGTTAGGGTTTATCTTTCCTTACTCAATAAGTGGGTCACTTAATAGCTTCCTCAAACTTCTACATTATTTTAGGGATTTCAAAAACTTCTGAGTAATAATTTGAGTCTCATAATAATCCTGTGTTGCTGTTGATTATTATTATTCCTATTTTACAAATGAAGAAATGGATCCTCAAAGAATATGAACAGATTTAAGCATTAAAACTTTGGTTCAGTTTATTCAAAATAACAATGATATTAATTACCTTCATAGGTTGAATATTAGAAAACGGTCAGTTAGTATATTACCTGTTACTGATGTAGGCATGGCTGGCTTCTGTATCTATGGCAAATTATTTTATTTCTAGTGCCATGTAACTGTCATAGATAGATGGGTTTTCACCCGCACAGTGCAAAAGATAAGAAAGGTGTCAGAATTGTGGATGACAATAAGAATTTTTTTAAATGCAAATGCTTGGGATCCGAAGGGAAATAGCTAGTATATGTAATTTACAAGTGTCTAATCTAACAGGCTGAAAAGGCTCAATTGCACTCAGTCAAATAGGCAAAAGTGTAATGGTTACATGAAGATAAATTATAGTATTGGGGAAAGGGGGCATATTCCAACTTTTCTGTTATAAGAAAACAGAATATCAGGCTACTAGCCAGGTAGACTTGATGTCAGTTCCAAGAGTATCATTCTAATTATGATAATCGTCAATAATTAAACACTTACTTTGAATTAGGTAAATCACTTAGCAATTATATATATCTGACACATTAAGGCTCATAGACACCTATATATTTACGTTTATCATAGGATATGTTTTGTACTTTCAATGTAATGGACTCCCTAAGGTAAGTAATTTTTGTTATCATCATCAAACCCTATGTAAGTCAATAGAAGCTAAGAATTATCATGGGACGTTTCAAGTTTATTCAGTTTCTAAAAGGCAAACCAAGACTCAAAACTATGATCTTAACTGTATACCATGCTTCCAATAGATGAAGAGAACTAGAGAATTCCATTATAAACAAAAGCAGCAGCACCCTAACCTTGAAGACTGGGTCTTTATGATTCAGGTACACCGTGGGTTATGTAATTAATTGCGCAATTGTGGTATCCTGTCTCACATTAGAATACCAGATACTGCACCTAAGATAATGAGACCAAGTCCAGATCCACCTCTCTTAAATTCACTCACTACCAACATGAAACAATACAGATGGAATTACTAAAATATTCCTTGCATTTGTCACGATTCCCTTAGAATTTAATATGACTAAAATTGTGGAGCAGAGAATTATTATCTACACTCTAGTAAACCTGAGTAAACCAATTGCTCTAAATATGATAGGCTTTCAAATAGTGAAGCAGTATAGCAATTTCTCTGGTTATTCTCTAAGACTCTCAATTGAGTAGGCAAAGTGAGGAATTAAAGCTTGGGCTATTTAGCCTCTTTTTTATAATATTCATTAAGATTTTAAGTGCCTATGATAGATTTCTTTGTTAGCATTTTTCATTATCTTTTCTTTACGGTCATTCTTCATTCAGTGTTTAATCTATGTGACAGCACTTGAAGCTAAGGTAATTTGAATTAAATTTTCAAGCAAGATCTTTGTGTGTGTGTGTGTGTGTGTGTGTGTGTGTGTGTGAATTCCTTTCAACTTGTTTTATTATGATCAAGATATTTTACATCCACTCTATGCCTTTATCCACTAATTTACTGAGTTTATCGAAAAAGCAATCAAGTTTGTCTGGCATAACATGTTCTTTGTAAATTTAGCATGGCCCCAGAGAATGTAATCTGCTATTTATTAACAAAGCAGGCAACAGAAGCACAGACTTTTTTTTTTTTTTTTTTTTTTTTTTTTTTTTTTTTGCCAGACTCCTCCAGGGGACTGTTGCAGAGACTGATTTCTGGTTTGAAAGAGGAATTCACAGTCTGTTCTCTGTAACGGGGTAGGACTCCGGAGGCAAGGGGTAAGTCTCTTCAAGCTCACATAGAAATCTCGTTTTTATTTTTATTTTTTGAAATGGAGCAGATTTATAAGGGACTATATCCCAGAGGTAAAATCAAGGGCCTTGAAGTGTCATAGATTTAGTATCTGAAATTCTGAAAGGTGGTCATAGCTGAAGCTCACAGTCAGATCCCAAGCTCGAAGTCAGCCTTGTTGGAACTCTAGGGGACCAGAAAGGGTCTGCCATCTGTCACACATTTTACATATTAACCTTTTAATTGGCTTCATCGTATTTTTACCCCCTGGAATTGTTTAGCTCAATTTCCTCTAATAAACAAAACAAAACAAAACAAAAACCTCATTCTATTAAATGAATTTTTAAAATCCTCCTATCTTTTCTTGTTTTTATTAGTGTAAGGAATAACATAATTAAATAAGTGCACAAATAAAATGTCTTAAATTCCTAATAAAACAAGAAGGTTTATATGTAGATTAAATGAATGGGTAATATGAAAAAGCCTGTCAAATTAAGCACTATGTCCCTAATATTAGCCTATAGAGAGATTATTTGTTTAAAATGAAAAATTTTGGGTTCCATTCACATAGATTCTGATTCAGCAGATTAAGAAATGGAAATATGCCTAAAAAACTTCGGTGAATCTGATGAAGGTGACCCACTCCTACACTTTTCGAAAAATTTTTTTAAAAAGTTATAAAGCACTATTGAATTGGAAAAAAAAGTTAATCAATTAATTTTAATTTAAAATTGCTAATTCTAAATATATCTATTGTGCCCACTTAGATACACACACACAGAAACACACACACACACACACATTGACCATATGTTGCTTTCTGCTGTGAGAGTATAATCGTTAACATTTTTTTTTCCTTTTTTTTAATTATTATTATACTTTAAGTTCTAGGGTACATGTGCATAACGTGCAGGTTTGTTACATATGTATACTTGTGCCATGTTGGAGTGCTGCACCCATCAACTCGTCAGCACCCATCAACTCGTCACTTACATCAGGTATAATTAGGTTGGAGCCATATGACTAGGCTCTAGACTAGCCTTGGAGCCTTGGGATACCCTATTATGGGTGTGGCATACCTGAAAGTGATGTCGAGTATTTTCACTGTCCTTCTTTTGTCTAGAGCCTAGTCATATGGCTCCAACCTAATTACAGTGGTAAAATTGGATATATAATCTTCCTCTGAGCCTGGAAAGAAGATTGGTGAATAATTTGTCCCCGTTTCTACCAACATCCTGAAATAAACTAGATCCAAATATTTCTGTAACTAAGATCCAGTTCACACTCTGAGTATGAAAGAAAATATAGAATGACTATGGAATCATGAAATATTCGGTCTTGTAATACTCTATTTGTAATAGAGTAATATCTTGTCAGATATCAGTATTTTAATAATGGGATTCTATTCCTATACTCAGGATCCCAAGTGGGGAAAATAATTAACATGAAAATTAAAAAACAAAAAGCTGAAAAAAAATACAAATCCTTTGACTAAAGATATTATTTCAGAAAAAAGACATAATTATATATCCACTTAAAGTAGGTAACTTGAGTAAGTTCAATTTTGTATTTTATGTTTCAAATGTTTAGGTTACTATGGAAATGATCAAAAGCTTATGTTCATATAACAAAAAAGAATTCAATTGCATAAACTCTTTAAGGTAGTTTGAACTCCATAAAGTGATATGTATTTTCTAGTTAGAAGATAATGAAATAGACCATGCATCTATTACTTTTACATTACACCTAGAGGTAACATTGTATAATTAAAAAAATAATGAATTTCAGGTTACAGCTTCAATATGTAAAGAGTTTCCCATCTTTACAACAACAACAAAAAATTAGACAAGCTGAAAATTGACTTTTCTCAGACACACTAGAGAAGTAAGTTCTCAGGAAGAACTGCCACAGTGTAATCTGGAGAAACAAACACAGCCAGAGAGATACTGTGGTCCACTTACCAGGGGTAGAAGCTGCTAGGTCCACAAATTGCTAGCAACAATTCTTTTTTAATGTCAACGAATTGCTAGAGTGAAGGGTGAACTAGTCTGAAAGGGAGAGTCTCCCGGGGCTGTGTGGGTGGGCAGTCTTAGGAGGGCCTCCATAACTTCCTGCGCTCAATCACCAAAACTTCACCAGTGGATAATTCACAAGAACCCCCTACTGGCTCTAAAAACTAAAGAGGAACAGTAATCAGTGTGAAAATACACTAATAACCTTCTCCTTAACAAATGCATACTCTCCAGAAGAAAGTTCTCTTTCATAAAATCACCCAACCTAAGAGAAGGGAATCCCACTCCAACCCCTTCCAGCCTTGCTGTCTTACCTAAGGAAAGGGGCAAAGTCACAGTCAACAGGTTCTTAGTTTCAGAGATAACTGATTGAGAATGCTACAGTCAGAGAAAGGGGTAGATAATGGGTGCAAAAAAAAAAGCCACACCTCTAAAGAGAAACATGTGAAGGTCTCCCTGGAGACACAGGTCCACTAAAAGCTTGAGATTTAATCAGAAGATTGTGGAATACTCTCCCACCCCCACATATTACTCCTACACTAATAGGACTCCAATATGATTATGGTGGATTATAGATGAAAAAGCTTCAAGCTACAGACTATCTCTAAGGAGGAGGAGGACTTAGGAAACTCCAAAGGCAACAGGGAAAACAAAAAAGAATGGAAGGAAGCAAAGAAAGGAGAAGGAAGAGAAAAATATGTGAAGAAAATAAAAACTTATGAAAATTTGAATCCTCTGACAACTATAGCTACATCAAACTTGAAATACAGTGCAATTCCTTATGGTCTGTTCTTTTAATCTATATCTCTTCTTTCACCAATACCACACTGTCTTACTCCATAAGTCTTGTGGTGGTGTAATATGAATTTTCCAACTTAATCTTAAGAAATAATCAATACAAATTTGTTGTATTTTGCCTTCTCATATAAATTTTTGAATTATTTAGTAAATGTCTACAAAATTACTTGCTGGTATTTTAATTTGGATTGCATTGAATCCACACATCTACTGGGGGAAAATTGACATCTTAACAGTACTGTGTCTTCCAATGCATGAACATGGGATATTTATCCATTTACTTAGAACATACTTGATTTATTTCATCAGAGTCGTATATTTTTCCTCATATAGATTATGTTACATATTTTGTCATACTTAAATATTTCTGTCTTAAAAATTGAATTCTAATGATTTATTGCTAATGTACAGGAAAACAATTGACATTTACTTATTGATTTTACATCTTGCAACCTTGCTATTACTCACTTAGTTGCAGGAGGTACTTCTAGAATGTTTGGCTTTCTACTGATACAATCATATCATCTGTGAATGAAGACAATTTTATTTATTTATTTCTGTCTATTTGGTACATCTTTTATTATTTTTTCATCTTCTCTCTCTATGATTTTCCATCTCTAGCTAATTTCTAGTACAATGTTGTATAGCATTGGGGAGTGAGGGCATTCTTGCATATCTGGAATAAATTCTACTTAATTGTAGCAGATAATTCTTTTGTATACATATTTGGATTTTAGTTGCTAATTTTTTAAAAAAAATTATATCTATGTTCTTGAGAGTTATTTATCTGTAGTTTTCTTTTCTTATTGTGTCTTTATCTTGTTTTGGTATTAGGCAATGCTGGACACACACTGCAGGAAATGTTCCCTCTTGGCATTATATTTCCTTAAATGTTTTGCTGAATTAGTGTAAACATCTGGGCTTGGTACTGCTTTTTTTTGAAGGATAATAGAAGTTTTGAGCCAATTTTTTATTACGGGACCAAGGCAAGTTTAAGAGCGGGAGTGAAGGTTTATTGAAAAGCTTTAGGCAGAAGTGAAAGAAAGGAAGTAAAGTACACTTGGAAGAGGGCCAAGTGGGCAACCTGAGATATCAAGTGCCGAGTCCATTTCCTTAATAGATAGTGACTATTTGGGTTATCTGTATCTCCATTGTGTGAGTTTTGAAGATTGTCTCAAGAATTTGAACCATTTCATCTAAATTATAAAATATGTGGGAAAGAGTCATTCATAGAATTTCTTTACCCTTTTAACATCTAAGAAATCACAAGTGATGAGACCTCTTATTTTAATATTAGTGATTAGGCTTTTTCTCTCTTTTTGTTATCACTAGCTTGGGTAGAGATTTACCTTGTTTTTTAAAGCTATTCTTCAGGATGAAGAACCTAGTATTCATTTGGAAAAATAAATGATTCTAGGACTGATACAGGAAATATACCTGTGGGCCTGGATTATCTTGTTAAGCTAAAAGTTAGGAAGTGCTTAAAAAACAAAACAGAAATAAACAAGAAAACTTTGGTTACATCAAAAGGACACAGGAACACACTAGAAGAGCACCCAATGATCAGAGACAGAATAATTAAGCAACAACATAAATACGGTAGCATCGGATTGCAATTCAAAGTATAAAATAAATCTATATGTCTATGTTGAGATAAATAAGGTGTCGAGTGAATAAATCAATGAAGGGAAGGGGAGAAGAGACAAATCATGCAGAAGAATTTAAAATAATTTGGAGACACACCAGATCCTCAAGGAAGAGGATCATAATTCCTCACTGCTTAAGCGTGTTGCACATCATGCCTTCCTTCCAGTGAACAGGTGGAAATGGGGATAAAAGAGTAACCTGATAAATGAAGAAGCCTCACAAACACTATATCAACCAGGTGGTAATGTCAACATCAACAATGTTAAATCATGATAATAGTATGTATCTTTGACATGATGCAGTGCAAATGGAATGTTACTTCTGTTGTCTTCCTCCACAAAACCTCCATTCCCAGTCTAACCATAAGAAAAATATCAGGCAAACCCCAGTTGGAAGACATTCTAAAAGATAATGACCAGTACTCAAACAGTTTAAAGTCATCAAAGCAAGGAAAGTCTGCAAAAGTATCACAGTGAAGAAGTACCCAGTAAGACATGAAGACTAAATAAAATGTGGTATCCTAAATGGGATTCTAGGACAGAAAAAATGACATTTAGTAAAAACTAAGGAAATCTTTACAAAATATGGGCCTTTATAATTTATATGGATGCACTTATTAATCATGAAAAATATACCATAGTAATGTACAGCATTAGTAACAATGGAATTTGGGTGTGGAAATGTGGTTACCGGTTGAATCAGAGAGAGAAAGAGAAAGAGAGAACATTAATACAAAATGCCCTAAAAGGTTAGGGAAAAAAAAAACAAAAAAAACAGTTACAGCAAATTCTGTACCCTCTCTATAGCATCTTCACATTTCTGTAAATCTAGACCTATTCTGAACCTGATCTTAGCCAAAAGGCTGAGAAGCAATCTAGATCTTTTCTGAAAATAAACTGTATTAAAATGAACTTGACTTATTTTATTTCATTCTCTCTAGGGCATTTATAGCATACTTTCTGCAACTAATTTTTTCCAGCCTTCTAGGACATTTCTTACTAGTGTTCTCTCTCTCTCTCTTTCTCTCTCTCTTAGACATTTTTACCCTCTAATTCAACCTGCAAATACCCCCTCGAAGACATGCAGATAACTTTAAAAATCTCAGAATGATGCTAGAACTTAAAATTTGGTTCTTAGCCACTGCCCAATGTTTCCCAGTGGTTCTTGGGAGTTCCTCCTGCAGAGAAAGGTGAGAAAGATGTGCACATATAAGAACATAATCACAGCTAAATGTCCCTTACGTGCAGTTCTTCTGTCACTGATGTTCTGCAATAGCTCATTAACACCCAAGGGGCAGGGTCCATTGTGAACCAATGGAAGCCATCATCAAAAGTTCCTGTTACACTACCCAAGCAGTATTCAAAGCTCATCTGTGTTCTTGAGAATTGATTCTTCATAGAATTCTGCCTGACTCTCAGATGGCCAACTTAATGTTAAGAAA
Source organism: Rhinopithecus roxellana (assembly GCF_007565055.1). NCBI lineage: Eukaryota > Metazoa > Chordata > Mammalia > Primates > Cercopithecidae > Rhinopithecus > Rhinopithecus roxellana. The sequence continues at coordinate 36,005,506 of NC_044568.1, read as the reverse complement.
GGAGATCAGATGATTGTTCTCTTTGCTGTACTTTCCCCTGCGGTCATTTGAAAACAAACATCAAAAAAGTGTTACTTCTCAAAAGGATATTTGTTCTCTACAACTCTGCACATGTAAGCCAGCTCACAGGCCATGCTTCTGCGAATATTTGGCATTTTATATTAAACTTGGCACTTCTAGACCCCAAAAGCCTTCCAAGATTCAAAATCTGGCTAGATAATACATTGAGGTCTCAATATCCTTACCTGGAAAATGAGATACTATGAGTGTTTATGTGGAATAACTGAGCTAATTTATGTAAATGGGTTATGCTTGTACTAAGCACTTTATGAGAATGTAATATTAGGTTAGTGCAAAAGTAATCGTGGTTTTGGATCATGAATTTTAAATCATTATAACTAGGCTCAAACTCATCTTTATTAATCAAAATAGGAACCATTACAACTAACACATTTTTGCCAATGAGAAATAAGTTTGTTTATTCCTGTATAGCCCCTGCAAAACGTTCTCAAGATGCTTAAAGAGGTGTTAGTCTGTTGGTGAGAGGTCAGGTGAATACGGCAGATGAGGCAAAACTTCATAGCCCAATTCATTCAACTTTTGAAGCATTGATTTTGCAATGTGAAGTTGGGCATTGTCATGAAAAATTGCACCGTTTCTCTTGACCAGTGCCAGCTGCAGGCATTGCAATTTTTGGTGCATCTTATCGATTTGCTGAATATACTTCTCAGATGTAATGGTTTCACGGGGATTCAGAAAGCTGTAGTGGATCAGAGCAGCAGCAGACCACCAAACAGTGACCATGACCTTTCTTTGATGCAGGTTTGACTTTGGGAAGTGCTTTGGAGCTTTATCTGGGTCCAACCACTGAGATTTTTATTGCCAGTTGTCAAATAGAACCCACTTTTCATCACACATCACAATCTGATGGAGAAATGGTTCCTTGTTGTTGCGTAGAATAAGAGAAGACACTTCAAAACGATGATTTTTTTTTTTTTTCTCGCCCAGGTCATGAGGCACCCACTTATCGAACTTTTTCACCTTTCCAATTTGCTTCAAATGCTGAACGACCTTAGAATGGTCGACCTTGAGTTATTCAGCAAATTCTTGTGTAGTTGTAAGAGGATCAGCTTGAGTGATTCCTCTCAATTGGTCCTTGTCAACTTCCGATGGCCAGCCACTATGCACCTCATCTTCAAGTCTCTTGTCTCCTTTCCAAAACTTCTTGAACAACCTCTACACTGTACATTCGTTAGCAGTTCCTGGGCCACATGCGTTATTTATGTTGCGAGTTGTCTCAGCTGCTTTACAACCCATTTTGAATAAGAATAAGAAAATCACTAGAGTTTGCTTTTTGTCTAACATCATTCCCATAGTCTAAAATAAATAGCAAGTAATAAGTCATTAACAAAAAAATCATAAAGAAAGGTCCATTAAAATGATGTATAACATAACCACGTATATTTAAGAATGTATTCCAATATAAAATGGCAAATTCCAACAATGCAAAAACCACAATTACGTTTGCACCAACCTAATAGCTATCAGTTTTCAAATAACTTGACACAATTGCTCATGCTTCTGTGTTATCCTGGCCAAACATCTTCTATTCCAGATTCTGCCCAAATTCTGCTACTCATCTCTCCATATGTAAGTATGGAGGGACTGTGGTATTTGGTTTATATGACATTCAAAATTGAAATCACTTACTCAGATATTTAGTTGGACGTTAACCTAATTTTTTGAACATCAGTTACAGGTCTTTTAGGTAGAGCCATAGTGGTGTGTCTGAATGCCACAGTTGCAGAGGTCACGCATTGAAGAAAGTTTATTACTACAGTAATATTTAGTAAAAGTGGCTTACAAATAAAAACTTATTAGTTTCTCAGTCTTCCTATGCTTTTGCAGTTCCTATATATCCCCACAACCCTTTATAATATATAAGCTTCTTTCTTTCTTTCTTTCTTTCTTTCTTTCTTTCTTTCTTTCTTTCTTTCTTTCTTTCTTTCTTTCTTTCTTCTTTCTTTTCTTTTCTTTTCTTTTCTTTTCTTTTATCTTCTTTCTTTTCTTTCTTTTATCTTCTTTCTTTATTTCTTTCTTTGAGATGGAATCTCACTCTGTCACCCAGGCTGGAGTGCAGTGGCATGCTCTTGCCTCACTGCAACCTCTGTATCCCGGGTTCAAGTGATTTTCTTGCCTCAGCCTCTCAAGTAGCTGGGATTATAGGAATGCACAACATACCCAGCTAATTTTTATATTTTGTGTAGAGATGGGGTTTCACCATGTTGGCCAGGCTGGTCTGAGACTCCTGACCCCAGGGGATCTGCCTACCTGGGCCTCCCAAAGTGCTGCAATTACACTTGTGAGCCACTGTGCCCAGCAGCTTTTATTTTTCATATTTTATTTTAATACTTGAAATATTTCCACAACATCCTTAGAAATTCCCCAGGAAAAAAAAGCACAACACAACTTATTTGTATTACTAGTTATGCAAATCTAAAAACATTTACACATTTTGAGACAACAATGTGATAAAGCTTAAAAGATCATAAAGGCCTACTTGTATATCAAATAATTAAATTCAGCAGAACTTGTCTATCCATAGGTAGGTATAGAACCACAGAAAGTATATACGGTGGTTATATAATGTGTTCGAGTTAATATGGCATAGGCAAATACACCTAGTAGGGAGAAAAAGACCTTTATATCATCCATTGCACTGAGGTCATAGTAATACAATGACCCCATATCAAGAGAAAATTTTAAGCTATAACAATGTCTGGTCACAAAATATGTGATTTGGATCAATCTTCCAGCTCTGTTTTTCACAAGGGGTATTTCATTTGAAAAAGTGTGTGTGTGTTTGTGTGTGCGCTCGCACACACTTAACTATCTAGACATGTGTAAATATGTAAATTTAACTTTATGTATTTACATGCATATTATTGTGAGATCACAAATTGATAATGAGAAAAAATATGATACAATTGAAAATCCCCTTATGATACAATGAAAAAGTAGCATAAGGGAGAACTCTGCAGTAATGGAATGGTTCTGTATCTTGATTCCATCTCTGCTTACTTAAATCTACACGTAATAAAATGGTATGTTATACATACAGAGCATACCGATGTCAAGCTTCTGGGTTTGATATTGTACTATTGTCCCATAAGCTGTTACCTGGGAAAGACAGTAAAGGGTGCACAGAACTTTCGTGTACAAATTTTGCAACATCTTGGGAATCTGTAATTATCTCAAAATAAAAAGCTTAAAACTATATGAACTATAATTCTGTGTATTCTTATATAATGCAAGACACAAAGGTATTATGCTAAACCTCAAGAAAAAGAAAAAAAGAAAACTTTGTTTTATCATATTTCTTTTCTATATTTATATTTTAAATTGGTGTATTTTCTTGAATTTCTCCAGATTTTGAAATTTTCTTCTGATAAAGCTTAGGTATATCCACACATGTAACTTGAGTTAACTCCCAAACAATTTTCCAAGAATATTCTATTAAAAGAACTGAGTAATTGCTGTCTATCTAGAGTAAAGAAAGGAAAGAATCACGCTATTGAAACATGTATCAGAAATCTTTAATTTGCATCCAGGATTATTCTTTATCTCTTTTATGTTTTTATCTCTTTATCTCTTATCATTTAATCTTTATCTATTTCTGAGTAACACCTGTATTCTTTCTTAATTCTTTCCTCTCTTCCTTTTATTCTTTTATCTTGATCTCTCTCTCTTTTAACATTTTCATTCTATATACAAATATTTTTAAATCACTATTATTTTTACTTCTACTACCACCATGGCTGCTGCTACTACTTTTAAGTAATTTAGATGTGAGGAAATTTAAAATGAATATAATTATGATTTTTTGCTTGGGAAATGCATATTTTATAAATGAAACAATCTGTAAATTTTTATGAGTTTTCAGTCATGAAAATAATGGAAAGTGTTACTGCACATAATTGAATCCAAAATTGCAGGTAGAAGAAAACTGTTTTCAATTTTCTACCTATTATACTATCATTAAAAACGTTATTATATCTATGTTTAAATACTATGAGAGTAACACAATAGTGCATAGTTTGGTTGGATAAGTGTTTAATAAAACAATAAAAATAATTTAAAATGTTTGAAATTAATTGAGCTTATCAGTTGTGTGTAGTTATCTAGCCTTCTTACCCTACTTTGGGAATACCAGTAGTCATCTAAAAGTTGTATTTGTAATCTTTTAGAAGTTTAAGACTAAGATACCATACTTTTATGACTAAATAATGTTTTGTATTTTATTGTCTTTTTCATCATTCATCTTTTCCAATAATTATTTTAATATATTGCGTCATTGTTATTTCTTTCTCTAGTTTACAGATATCTAAAGCTCTAAGTAATTAAGAACAGTCCTCAAAGACAAAAAGCTGCATTGCATCAAGCTTAGATTTGTATCTTCTCACTTTACGGCTGAGCTTTTTGGGCTGAGCCATGATATGGAATATTCCAACTAAGATAGAAGATATTTCTTTGGTTAAAATGGTAAACATCTGTAGAAAACAGACCAAACAAAGCATTTAAACTTTCAACTGACAAGCTGGTATAGATCCTGAATTAGGTTTATACCAAATGCATCATGAGACAATTATTTGTCCTTTCATCTGAATTCAGAAAGAGTTCTCTATCACCTGCTATTTTGCATGGATGAGTGACTTCCAAAGAATATACTGTATCATTCACACATAGCACTTTTTATAGGCTGCCTGAGCTATTCAGCACTCTAATGATTTTAGACCAAATGAAAAACAAACATAATAACATTAGAGACAGATGTTTTTCTATAAGATCCTTTGATTAAATCAAAGAAAATAGTATTATGCTTAAAAAAAATTAACTTGACTTATTTTTTGAAAGAAATCCCACTCTAATACCAAATTACTTTTGTCATTTCCAATGAACTCTCTAGTACCGGTCATGTCACTGTAACTGCATTACTTTTGGTTTCTATTATGTTACACAAATGATTCAAATCCAGTTATTTTATGTTAGTCTAATTATTAAAGTTAGGTGGACATCATGTAACATTATAATGCATTTTATATATATCGGTACAAAGGAATGACATAAAGCAGCAACTGAGGAGATATATATATTTGAGAATACAACTCCAAATGTTGTATTCTCAAAGGCAGCCACACAGGTTTTCAAATAAATACAATATAAAATTTGAGTACCCTTCGTGGAGTTGTAGGCACTGGAGTGGTACAGATCATGTGGAACAATAGGGAAATAAAAAACGCACACTGACTGATTTTAAACAGTTCTCCCTCTTTCCAGAATTTACTCAAATCCCAGAGCACACACAGAAAGATGCGTGTTTTTTTTTTTTTTCCTCAATATATGCACTGTATAGTCTTATGAACCAATGGGCTTTTTGAGAAATATCAAAGGGGCTGTTATCTTCCTGAGTTTAAGTGCTATCAATACAATCATCTTACATGACAGAAAAGAGAAAGAGAAAGAGAAAGAAAGGAAAACAAACCAACAGACAAAAAAACAACAAAGGCCAGCTCTCCCAAAGTCAAACTTAGAGTCAAATATGTTTGAATATCTTTTCTGTTAGAGCTACAACCGACCCCATGTGTCTACTTACAACTTTAGTTACTCCAAAATTGTAGAGTGAAATTTTACACATCACAATTCAAAAGTGAAAAAAAAAGTGATAATCACTCTCATCTTGCTCATTTCCTTGTCTATTTTCTAATCACAGATGACAGGAAAGGTGCAGACATATGTAAAATTTAAAATTGCAGTTTATTTTGGCTCTTCAAGTTTACTCTGTGTCTTTTTTATTCCTTCTTAAGCCATTTATGTATTTTTCAATTTTTAAAACATTATTTATTCACTCATGTATTTACATCACTATTGTCACAAATGTAATTATTTACTCTCTGGTCATAATCCAATACTTTTGCTATTTATTTTATTGTTCATTGCCCCCTCCAACCCCCTGTGCTTATTGGAAACACTTTCAAGTTAGTGCTTGTGTCCTATTCATGTATTGTACATCTACTAAAGCATTTTAGTTTCTGGCAATATAAGAAAATCCAGGATCAAGCTCAGTGTGTGGTTTCTCTGCCCAAATTTCAGAATCAATGTTTCTGCAAGGGGTTTTCCCTTTTTTTCTTTTATTAGAGGGTGGTATTTAGAAGCCATGATCTGGGTACTAAGTATGCTCATTGGCATTGATGCATTACTGCCTCTAGGCTCTCTAAGAGAACAGAGTTACAAAAAATATGTGTTCACTAATAAATATATATGCACATATATTCATATTTGTTTTTATCTATGTATCTACAAAAACAAATGATTTTAGACTGATAGATCTGATTCTATTCCAGCACCACAGAATTTATTGTAACATTCTCCTTACTCACTTGTCAAGTCTTTTCTCTGACAGTGAGAAATTCAGCACTCAGTAACTACACTGTATTTACTTTTTTAACATCAGGATAAATGTAGTTACTTCATCATTGCTAAATATTACCCCTTTGATAAATAAACACATAAGTATATTAAGGTTATGTGCAGTTCCTTTTGCTGTTGGCCTTCTATATTTTGACAAAACATTCTTTTCTGAAATTATTTAGGCTACCTCCTATCTTTAAAACCTCTTTCAAAGTGCCATTTATTATTAATGCAATTAGATACATTTGTCACAATGTGCATTACACCCGGGGTTATCCCCAATATCTTGGTAGACTTTTTTTTTTTTTTTTTTTTTTTTTTTTTTTGCTTGAGGAGCATTTTCTGGAGACTGAGGGAGGGATAAATTTTCTGCATAAACTAACATGTGATCTGCAAATTGAGACAGTTTTCACGAGTATTTTCCAATTTGTCTGTTTTGTCTTTTTCTTTTGTTTCTTTTTTCTAGCCATCTTGCACTTGGTAGGATTTCCAGTGTGATATGGAAAAGAAAAAGTGAGAAAATTGTTTAGTCTTTTTACTAGATTTAGAAGAAAAGCAGCCAGTCTGTCACCATTAAATATGAAGTTTGTTACAGATGCCCTTTGTTGGGATTCTCCTATTTTTATGTGCTTCGTAACCTTCTTTGCTTTACTGTTGTATATTTGGTATAGGGCAAATGGTACTAAGTACATATTGTTATTTTCAAAATCTTTATTAGCACATTTTCCCTCTGCTTGACTTTGTCTGGGTCTTTGCATTAATTTTCTTAGGAGTCAGAGCATGTGTGATGCTTTTGGTGCATTGGCAGGTGGGAGGAGCCTATTGACTGATTGTTCTCTTTTGTGTTCTTGCTGACTCCACCAAGACAGCCTTTATGGGACATTGCAAAAGAAAATGGCTCTACTATTTTTGAGATTTTTCAGTAAGATATGGAGTCTGTGTTTCTAAAACTTGGATTTGGGCTGGCCTTGCTACTTTATTTTGTCAATAGAAAGAGAAAATGATGTTCTTAGGGCTTAAGAGACCTTTTAATTTCCACTCATATTGCTTCACGGGAGATCTGCCACCACCACTATGTGCATGAGTCCAGGCTATTTTGCTATATGATTTGAGACATATGGCCCGGTTCCCCTGTCCTTTGGCCAACAGTCAGCAAATTACCAGCCAACTGTCAGACATGTGAATGAAGCCTTCAACCGCTGGCTGAAGGCAAATGTGTGAGTGAATCTAGCCAAAACCAGCAGAAAAACTGTCCAATGAGCACCAACCAAATTGGCAATCCACAGAATTGATTGCAGGGATAGATCAATACAGATGGATTACAGTAGATGCAACAGACCCTTTCATTTCTTCATTTCAATTTTCAACATCCAGAACTGGAAAGGATTTATTTAATTATAAATTCCCTTATGTTTTATTTGCTTTTACCATGCCATATAGCTCTTGTCTCTCAATTACTGAAAAAATATTCTATAATATTGAAAACCCTATATTTCTCCACAGAGCCTGCTTTCAAGACAATTGATTCACTGTAGACAAATCTGCCTATAACATTTAAAATTCAGATAAGCAATGGGCCATTTCTCTGAGCTTGATGCCCCAAAGCTGTGGAAGCATTGATTTCAATGGGTGTAGAAAGCTGAAAATATGTGGATTAATGATCCAAGGAGCATTGGTTCAATATCACATCAGTATTATCCATATTATAATTTACTAGCCACAGTGATTTCTTTCATTCCTTTCCAGATATATTCATCACTAATTCATGATTCTCCATTTTTTTCTCTCCTAACTTGATCTTTACTTAGGCTGTGGTAGATATTTGTTCACATAGAGTCTTAGTCATTCAATATTTGAAATAATCAGTATTATTCAATAGTTAACAGTGTATTTGTTGCCAATTTTATTGTAAGAATTTGTAATGGATACTTTCTTATACCAAATATTTGGAATCATTTCTTAATGCTTTTGTCTTGGTAGAAAGTCCTTAAGGAGAATATATATATATGTGTGTGTGTGTGTGTGTGTGTGTGTCTACATAGGTGTAAGTAACAGAGCATGGGGTTTTCAGCTGTTCAGTAGTTTATCAAGAAAATATATTTTACAGTATCTACTCAATTTCTGTTATGAAAAACATGCTTCTTCCAAAAGTCTCATGTCAATGTCAGTGTAAATTCCGCACTCTGTATTGTATGAGACTCCATAGTATCTGGCTGCTGAGAAAGTTACTCACCTTACTACTAGTCACATCCCAGTACACCAAGTCCTCAAATGCACATTCCCTACCACACATAGACAAAGAGTGATTTTTATGTATTCATTTTATTGTTGTGCTATTCTGTGCCTTGTCTTATTTGACAAAGTCTACAATGTATTTTAACAATAGCATTTTCCATTATCCTCTTTGACCTCCACATATCCACAATAAAGTATTTATCTGTAACAATCAGAACATTTGCCCATAGTTCTATAAACTTACAGTGTGTAGCATTGTAATTGTCCATCCACATGTTAGGTTATTTCAAAGAAAGTTGCCTAGACATATTATTCTTCATTTAGAGAGCACCTGGAACACTGTAGTGTTGTTATTTACAAAGTTACCAAAAACAAAGTCATGGCTTCCTTGCTTTTGGCTCTCTCCCCATCATCCAACATAGGTCTTGACATATAATTTTAAAATCAATGAATATCTGAAGAATGAGTCAGTTTGTGTATTACATATTATAATAATGAGCAAAATATAGCAAATACGAGAACCTGCTTCATGGAACTTATGGATCATTGATGAAGAATAGACATTAAAAAAGAACATTTGATTACAAAATAAAAACAGAACTGAAATTAGAAAGCTATAGGGGAAAATGTATTGAGAGCTCTGTTTTCAAAACAGGACTATCCAAACATGGTGTATGAAAGCTCAATCATGCATTCGGCCTCTATATCCATGGGTTCTACATTCGTGGATTCAACCAACCACGAACTGAAAATATTTTTAAAGAATCGCATCTGTTCCGAATATCCACAGAATTTTATTCTTTTCATTTTCCCCTAAACAATACAGTGTAACTACTCACGTAGCATTACTTAATGAAGAGTAACTTACAGATGATTTAAAGTATGCAGAAGGATGTGCATAGATTATAAGCAATAGTGTGTTATTTAATATCAGGGACTTAAGCATCTATGGATTTGGTATCCACAGACATCCTGGAACAAATTACCTGTGGATACCAAGGGATGAGTGTAATTTGAGTAGTATCAAATATAGTATGCCAAGGAAGTAAAGGAAAAATCAAAATATAGAAACACATATCACTTTAATATAAATATATCTCATATTAATAAGATATATCATCCTAAATAGTGTTCATTAAAAAATAATACATGCAGACAAAATACTGAAGTCACATTAATTGCTGAATTCATTTTTAAAATGAAATAGATTTTAGTATCTATCTTCTCTCACTCCATGTACATTATGGTGAAAGACTAAAGAGATTATGCTGTCTATAGCAGTGAAAATTTACTAGTTAGTTCATGTACAGAATCATTGTTTATAGTTTTAACCCCCCCCCCTTTTTTTTTTGAGACGGAGTCTCGCTCTGTGGCTCAGGCTGGAGTGCAGTGGCCGGATCTCAGCTCACTGCAAGCTCCGCCTCCCGGGTTTACGCCATTCTCCTGCCTCAGCCTCCTGAGTAGCTGGGACTACAGGCGCCCGCCACCTCGCCCAGCTAGTTTTTTGTATTTTTTAGTAGAGACGGGGTTTCACCGGGTTAGCCAGGATGGTCTCGATCTCCTGACCTCGTGATCTGCCCGTCTCGGCCTCCCAAAGTGCTGGGATTACAGGCTTGAGCCACCGCGCCCGGCCAGTTTTAAACCCTTTGTTAGGTCAATTCTTCAGACATTTATTGGATACTTACTATGAAGAATGCACTGTTGTGATAGCAATTTAGTTGATTTTAGGATTAGAGAAATAGAGACTAAAATTTCTCTCCAGCTCAGGTTTGAGGGACCTGAAAGATTCTAGACATGGGCCTAAAAATGCAAGTGTACTGAAAGAATCTTATAGTCTCTCTCTTTTTTGAAGTGTCAGTACTATCTATGAACTAACTTTACGTGTAGGGTATCATGTCTCCAAAGCCAAGTGTAGATCAGCATAGACCTAAATTTAAACACAGTTGATGGCAAGACACACAAACAAATGGGAATTTAAAAGTCAGAGACCTAGAAACATCTGAGATATACAGTTACAGTGTAGCAAGAAAGCCAGACAAAATAAAATACGAAATATGTGTTGGGTTTCAGGTGAGAAGCACAATATCTTCATGAAGTATTAGAGAGCCTTACCCTTGCAAATGGTCTCCAGTTTGTTATTAAATAAGTAACTGCTACAGACAGCATACTCTGTTTAATCTTTAGCCATAATGCATATGGAGTGAGGAAGAGAGATGCTAAAATCTCTTCCGTTTAAAAATGAATTCAGCAATTAATGTTGTTCAGACCTCAATATTTTGTCTGCATGTATTATTTTTAATGAACAGTATTTAGGGTAATATATCTTATCCCTCTGAGATATATTTTTACCTAATGTGACATGCATTTCCGTATTTTGGTTTTTCCTTTATTTCCTTGGCATACTATATTTGATATTACCCAAAGATTTGCTATTTATGAATGTAAAGCAAAGAGAATACTATAGGTCATACAAAGTATAATAAAAATGTCAACACAGGGCCGGGCACAGTGACTCACACCTGTAATCACAGCACTTTGGGAGGCTTAGGTGGGAGGATACCTTGATCCCAGGAGTTTTTAGGTCAATCTTGGAAACCTGGAAAGACCAAATCTTTACAAAAAAAAAAAAAAAAAAAATGACAATTAGCCAGGAGTGGTGGTGTGAAACTGTAGTCCCAGCTACTCGGGAGGCTAAGGTGGGAGGATCACTTGAGCTGGGGAGGTCGAGGGTGCAGTGAGCCATGGTTGAGCTACTGCACTCCAGCCTCAGCAACAGAGCAAGACCCTGTCTGAAAGAGAAAGAAAGAAAAAGAAGGAAGGAAGGAAGGAAGGAAGGAAGGAAGGAAGGAGAGAGAGAGAGAAGGAAGGAAGGAGAGAGAGAAAGAAGGAAGGAAGGAAGGAGAGAGAGAGGGAAGGAAGGAAAGAAGGAAGGAAAGAAGGAAGGAAGGAGAGAGAGAGGGAAGGAAGGAAGGAGAGAGAGGGAAGGAAGGAAGGAAGGAAGGACAGAGAGGGGGAAGGAAGGAAAGAAGGAAGGAAGGACAGAGAGAGAAGGAAGGAAGGAAGGACAGAGAGAGAAGGAAGGAAGGAAGGACAGAGAGAGAAGGAAGGAAGGAAGGACAGAGAGAGAAAGAAGGAAGGAAGGACAGAGAGAGAAGGAAGGAAGGAAGGACAGAGAGAGAAGGAAGGAAGGAAGGAGAGAGAGGGGGAAGGAAGGAAGGAAGGAAGAATGGAAGGAAGGAAGGCAGGAAGGAAGGAGAGAGGGAGGGAAGGAAGGAAGGAGAGAGAGAAGGAAGGAAGGAAGGCAGGAAGGAAGGAGAGAGAAAAGGAAGGAAGGAAGGAAGGAAGGACAGAGAGAGAAGGAAGGAAGGAAGGAAGGAAGGAAGGAAGGAAGGAAGGAAGGAAGGAAGGAAGGACAGAGAGAGAAGGAAGGAAGGAAGGAAGGAAGGAAGGAAGGAAGGACAGAGAGAGAAGGAAGGAAGGAAGGACAGAGAGAGAAGGAAGGAAGGAAGGAAGGAGAGAGAGGGGGAAGGAAGGAAGGAAGGAAGAATGGAAGGAAGGAAGGCAGGGAGGAAGGAGAGAGAGAGGGAAGGAAGGAAAGAAGGAAGGAAGGAGAGAGAAAAGGAAGGAAGGAAAGAAGGAAGGAAGGAAGGAAGGAAGGAAGGAAGGAAGGAAGGAAGGGAAGACTCAGTGTAGAATCTTAAGAATCTTAGAACAATCCTCCTACTTGCAGGTTGCTTCCATCATTCTCACCAGTTGAATAGAGGACTAGAAATAATCTGACATTAAAAGCACAGAATTAAGAATTTCTCCACTAGATTGCTTGGTAGATATTTTCTATTTGCCTGTCTGGTTTTCATCATTCTATATTTGGGGGGGGGGGGACGCCTAAGTTTTTCTCTGAATGTCTAATACCTCTTGTACTCTGAATCCATGGAACTTGATTTAGGGTCACTTCCCCAGCTCACCCCTATCCCATCTAAAGTGCATGACCCAGATTTCAGGAATGAAAGTCTGACTTAAACATAAACACATGAGCTGAAATAGTCTAATAAAACTAATCTCTGGAATGCTATAGGAGTGGAAATAAGTCCTAAAAATAAAAAGTCTTTTCTTTCTAGAGAAATACTGCAAAGCAATTTCTCTTTTTCACTCCAATCTGAGATGATAAAAATCACAGCCTGAATTTCAGCATCCAATTGACCATTGTTTGGAAAATACAGAAGTCACCAGGAATACTATTTAGAGATGGACAGAACAACTGCAATACTTTTATTTGCATAAGTGGCCAAAATTATGTCTGTCTCTATATCTATTTTTCTTTGTGATGTGACATTTCAGGTCCAAATACAAACTCAACTTCCCCTACCCAGTAATATAGATTAGATTTGTGACCTTCCTTCCTTCCTTCCTTCCTTCCTTCCTTCCTTCCTTCCTTCCTTCCTTCCTTCCTTCCTTCCTTCCTCCTCCCTCCCTCCCTCCCTCCCTCCCTTCCTCCCTTCCTCCCTGCCTTCCTTCCTTCCCTTCTTTCTTTCTTTCTTTCTTTTTCGAGATGGAGTCTCACACTGTCACCCAGGCTGGAGAACAGTCGCATGATCTCCGCTCACTGCAACTCCCGCCTCCCGGGTTCAAGCAATTCTCCTGCCTCAGCCTCCCGAGTAGTTGGAATTACAGGCACCCACCACCATGCCTGCTTAATTTTTTATGTTTTTAGTAGTGACGGGGGTTTCACTGTTAGCCAGGCTAGTCTTGAACTCCTGGCCTCGGGAGTTCACCTACCTGGGCCTCCCAAAGTGCTAGGATTACAGCTGTGAGCCACCATGCCCTGCCAGATTTGTGACTTTCTTTAAGCAATGGGATGTGGCATGAGTATCATTGGACCAGTTTTATGCCTAAACCTAGGCCTCAAGGTGCTCTGTATTCTTGTGCTCTTGCTTCTTTTAACTCTGGCAGTCATGTACTCAAATCCAGGCTTAGCTTGTTGAATGATAAAAAGACATGTGGCCTGTCATTCCCGTAGCCTCAGCTGACAACCAGCAGAGCCATCTATCTGACTGGCAACAAAACAAGAACAAAAGTTGAGGTCGGCTGAGATGAGAACTCCCCAGCTAACCAGGCCAAATTACTGATCTACACAGTCACAAGCTGTATAAACGTTTATTCTTTTAGCCCCGAAATTATGGTCTGTTACGCAACAAAAGCTGACACCTTAACCTACATATTAGAAGACCAAACACATTTTGATGCTATTGCTAGTATCTGAATTCAGCTACCCTTCAAACTTTAATTTCATTAATGAACACACTTCTTTTCTTTCCCCTTAATTTGGTACAGATTGGAATTTTCTAACAGTTGCAACAGAAGAAAGATATTTTTGTTGATTCACCTACTAACCAAGGTGTGTGCTCCCTTCTATCTATTTTACCCACTAGAGATATGGCCATATTTTTCTGCTTTATAACACGTTTATGTGACTCCCCAACTGCTTTTCAATATATTTGGAAGTCTCCATATGGTCCTTCTTAAAGTATGTTCTATGTAATTCTTGACACTCATTGTCAACACTAAGCTAGTCACACATCCCAGATTCTAGGAAAGCTATCTTCACCATTGTCATTAAAAACATGAAAACCTCTACAAGACCACCATACTTTTATGCTTGATATTCTTTTTGTTTTTCTTTTTTTTTTGAGATGGAGTCTCGTTCTGTTGCCCAGGTTGGAGTGCAGTGGCATGATATCCGGCTCACTGCAACCTCTGCCTCCCAGGTTCATGCGATTCTCCTGCCTCAGTCTCCTGAGTATCTGGGACTATAGGTTTCTGCTACCATGCCTGGCTAATTTTTTTGTATTTTTAGTAGCGACAGGGTTTCACCGTGTTAGCCAGGATGGTCTCGATCTCCTGACCTCATGATCTACCTGCCTTGGCCTCCCAAAGTGCTGGGATTACAGGTGTGAGTCAACGCACCCAACCTATGCTTGATATTCTTTTTGCCAGAAATCTCTTTGCCCATTCATCTTTCTTCCTAAGTCCTATTTTTCAAGATTCGCTTTCTTTAGCAACATTTAATTATCGTCACAAGCTTTATAAGGAGATCACCCTCTATGTTCTACTTTTGGTGACATAGCTTTGGAGCTGTCTAATGTTGTGTAATTACAGGTGACTGTGCTTGGTGGATTTTTTTTCTCCCCAGGATTTGTCATATAGTAGGTGTTCAATGTGCTTTGATGAACACATATACACTTAATGATGTAAAGGCTTTGTTCCATGGATTTAGAATGCACTCCTTATGAGATTTAAACATTTTAAGGTGTAATTTTAGCTAAGGAGTCAATCATCCCCATTTCCTTTTTAATTAAAATGAATAAACCATTAATAAATTTACCTAGAAATGAAACTTCAGAATTACATTAAAAATTTAGTCCAGATTAAATGATACTATGAGGATAGCCAAGGACATATATCTATTAATCATACATTAGCAACAGACACCTTTATTATATTGCAGGTTTTAAATATGTGACAAAATCCAAACAAACTGCAAGTAAAAAAAGAAAAACAAAACAAGGGTTAATAGTTCTCTACCCATGGTTCTTTGCGCTGCTCTCTGCATAATTGTGCTAGACGTTTCTCATTTGGCATTCTTATTTTTATAGAGAAACATCTGTCCTAATTTAATCAGGATACTCTATGTTCCTCACACTAGTGGTTTTTAATAATTTTACCCAGTGCTTTATGTGGATTACATTTTTTAGCGCCACAAAATCAGACTTTTCCAAAAGTCTAATATCCTTATAGTGCTATGTCCTTAACTTTCTTTTTATATGAAATTTGAGAAGACTTTTGAGATGGCTGAATTGGTGTTATGTGGAGGTAGTACACATTCAAAAACTCATCAAGGGGAAATTGCTATGTGGAGTGTTGGCAAATAGGAACAAAGGAAGAAGAAAAAGTGGTATTTTTGGTTCATTTAATGAAGTTGACAACCATTAGTAGAAAATAATATTTTCAGCATTTAGGATACAAATTACATTCTGCATTTTGTGCTATCTGAATATTAAGCATTCTTTTTACAATGGGGCTGTATTTCTTTAAAAATTTTGAATTTTTAAAACTATTTATAAAATGAAAACATTAAATATGTATGTGTGTGTGTGTATGTATATATATATATGTGTGTATATATATATGTATATATATATATACATATATATATACATATATATATATATATATAATAAAACAGAGCTTTCCACTTCCTGACTTTATTTTTTTAGACTTTCTCAATGTTTCTTAGTTGTGTGTAGACACAAACTTTGGAGGAACACTGTCAAAAGTCAGTAAACTAATAGTCTGCACTTATAACCAAAATGTTTGAGTGTAGTTAACTTGCAGTTGCTGATGACTTATTGGACACATTAATTTAATCCTATTTTTTTTTTCTTCCACAGTTTGGAATTATCAAGACAGCTCTAATCTCTGTTAGATTGTGAGAGTTATTTCATAGTGAATTACGAGTTTTCAAAATCTTGGTTTTATATTTTGTCAATATTATGTCTCTCAATGTGTCTTAAAGGTATCTGAAGATGCAAGCCTAATTACACTAAATGTATTGTTTTCTTCAAATCTGAAACCATTTCATAATAATTGAGCGGCACAGGGGAGTAAGATAAGGTTTGGACCCAGTAACCCAGGGTCTGTTTTCAGCAACCTAGGGAAAGTCTGATATCTCCGAGTCGGCTTCCTTAACTACAGACTGAACACAGTGGCACAAGTATTGCCCCCAGTATAAGGTTATTTTAAATATATACAGAGGTCAATGGTTTGAAATATTCACTCTCTTATGACATAAAAAGAGACGTTAAAATAGAAATATTTGATAGCATTTTGGTCTCTCCAAAATCTGTGAGTCATGAGATAATATCTTTCATGACATCGTAAAAGATAAATAAATAAAATTTAAAAAAAGATGCAAATGTTAATACCAAGCACATGAAGCCAGTGGTGATCTTGCTCATAAATTATATTACTAATTTCTGAGGGCATACATACACACTCACAGAAATATATATTCTAAGAGAATGTGTATCTATCTGTCTATATATCAACAACATCTACAGTTTTTGTTTCTTATTTTACAGGACTATTGTAAGGATCAAAATTACATTTATGTAGGTTTTAGCAACCCAACACATGCTGAATATACATAGTCATCATCAATATAATTATTGTTTCTATTAATTAGAAAATTTGCACTCAGTGCATAAAGGAAATAAGAAAAATAATCAAATACAGAAGAATTGACACTGTCCTAAGAAGTAACCTAAAAAATGTTAAATCTAATAAGTAAAGACAAAATAAAAAGTAAAAGAGGTGGAATCATGTCATAAGAGCATAATGATGAAAACTGCAGAATCATATCATATTAAAATAAATCATTTGGCTTCTGGTTAAACAATGCACATGATTAACTACCTCCAATGCGGTGTTTCTCAATTTCTCATAAAAGAAAAATAGATAAATATTCATAGAAATACAACACACAAATTTGAGAAACAAGCACCAATGAACAAGCAACAGTCGTCTAATGCCAGAAGCTAGAAAGGATCCTATATAATAGGCACATTATTTTAAAAATTACTCAGATACTGCCACATAAAATCGAAGCCTGCCCAAAACATGAAGGTAAGGTAGTTTATACTTCCTCTATCACTTTCCCCTGCCGAAAGCTAACGGAAAAGTGGATCGTTATCTATCTCACTAGAGGGCTATTGTGAAGGCTGCTAGAATCCTATTATGTCTTCCTGTTCCAGTCTCTGCTGACCTGTTTAAAGACAAGTTAATTGAGAGGGGAGAGACCTACATGATTTTTCAAAATGATTTTATGGAAAAGCTGAATCTAAAATCTATGTCTTCTTCATAAAAAAAATAAATTAATTAAAAAATAAAATAAAATCTATGTCTTCTTTACTTCTGACACTATTGAAAAGTAAATTTCCCTTTGGTAACTGGCTAATAATGATTAATAATAATAAAAATATAAAATCAAATTTTTATCCAAAACAAACTTATCGACGTAATAGTCAGGTACCTATATGCTACCTTGATCTTAACTTCTCATGGTAGAATTAAGCCCATTATCTTCTTGAAAAAAAATATGGTATAATCATGTAGGAAATGGTCAGAAATGCCCGGGAACCAAATTATTCCTTAAAGAAATGCCCATTTTCAGCTTATTAAATTAATATTTAATTCTTGCCCAGCATTTCAGCACAGAACCTCCTACCCAACTGCAAGCAACATTTAAGAGTTTAAGACTAGTGCAGAAAGTATGTAACAGATGATATTTGGAAACCCACTTCAAAGTAAATATTTCATTTGAAAAGAAAAACAGAGAGGAGGTAGAGACACAGATGAATGATAGTTTAAACACACTCTCATGTCCACAGAGGTCATCATTCATGCCATCCATAACTGTTGAAACTAAAATACATATTTATCTGTCTCCTTTCTATGCTTTGAAAGCTCTTAAAACTACATACTGAGCACTTGGAATTCTTTGGAGCATAGAGTAATTAAGAGGCAGTCTCTGCAGTCAGACTTGTCGGTCCCTCTCTTTTATACTCGTGAAACCCTGGGGGATAATATGTAACCTCCTGGTGCCTTGCCTTTTCTCATCTAGGCAATGGGGATACAAAGAAATCCCACCTTATAGAGCTGTTGTGAAGATTTAAGGACTTAATAAATAAAAGTCACTTATAGTCATGCCTGAAGATGCATACTGAGGTCTTTATAAAAGTTATCTATTCTTTTATCTTCCCAGAGCCCAGAACAATATCTGGCCTAGTGTATATTTTCTCTATTTATCTTTCTCTCAACTCAGTGTTTTGCTTTATTTTTGAGTTCTCTTTACCATCTTGAATTTTCCCCATTACCCTGAGAAAGATAAAGGGCTATGACACTCTAAAACAGATACCTTGAGTAAGTAAGGACACTCACTGTCTCCTCTTTTATGCTAGAGTTCAGGAGGCAATCAAAGAAAGAGTATTGTTGTAAAAACTAACTCTAAAACCAACTAACCAGACTGTCTCTTCAATCTGAATGTATCATGCAGATGAAGTTTTCACTTCTAAAAATTTACCAATTTTAGGAATTTACCGATAGGATGGAACTTGGTGAAAGCAATAAACATGGAACTATGCTATTTCTTTATACAAGTCCAGCAAAGGGAAGGCAAAAGGTGAAGGTGGTCTCTGAAATGTTACCCATGTGACTCTGGAGCAGTTATTTTCTCCCCAGTGCTAGCTACTCAATACATGCTGAACAGAACAGACTTTGGAGTTCTTGGGCATGAACAATGTCAGGGTCAATTATGAGCATCCTTCCTATCTCAAGACATTGTTTGGTGCTTGGTCAAGAGCAGAACATATGTTAGGAGCTCTGTAAATACAAACTCTGTGAGCCTCCACAATATATGATGTGTATTGTACATCATGCATTGACCAACCTGCTGAGCCCCAAATATTTTACCCAACCTACAATTTGGTGAAAACTCTAAGTACTGAGTGAAAAACGTAGCTTCCTGTGGTATCAGAGGTAACTGCGCAACATCTGGCCCGATTTCCTACTATCTCTGATTTTCCAAAAGTACACATTTTTCTTCTCTTTAACTAGGTTTATTATTACCCTAATCGTTCAAAAATTCAGGTCTGCAGCAAAAAGGAGTAAACAATTTCAGCAAGAGTAATATTTTCCAGACCCCAGTGTCATACTAACTGTTGAAACTGGTTTCAAACTCTTTTTTTTTTTTTTTTACAGTTTTTTGGAGGTATAGTGGATATAAAAAATAACTAAATATATTTAATGTATATCATTTGATGAATTTCGACATACATATACACCCTTGATATTATCACCACTTTGAAGAATATAGATATATCCACAATGTACAAACATTTGTGTGTGTGTGTATATTCCTTTGTGTGTTTGTGTGTGATAACAACACTTAACGTAAGATCTACCCTTTTAAAATATTTTTAAGCACAATGCCATATTGTTATATATAGGAATACAGCAAATAGCTAGAATTTATTTATTTTGTGTAACTGCAATTTTCTACACATTGAACAACAGCTTCCCATTTCTCACTTCCCCTATATCCCAGAAATCCCCATTCTATTTTCTGCTTTTAAGAGTTTAATGTAAGCGGAATCATATAGCGGTTGTCCTTCTATGACTGACTTATTTTATTTAACATAATGTCTTCCAGATCAATCTATGTTGTTGCAAACATAGAGTACCCCCTTTTTAGGCCAAATATAATATGTCATTGCATATATATGCCACATTTTCTTTATTCATTAATATATTGCTGGACATTTGGGTTGCTTTTATGTCTTGGTTGTGAAAAATTATGAAGTGAAAATGGAGTGTATATATCTCTTTGAGATCCTGATTTTAATTATTGTGGATATAAACCCAGACATGGGACTGCTGAATTATACAGTAGCTCTATTTTTAAGTATTTTTTTGAGGAACCTCCATAATATGTTCCATAGCAGCTACATCATTTTGCATTCTCACCAACGGTGTGCAAGGGCTATATTTTCTGCAGAATATCAACAACAATTGTATCTTATTATTATTATATTATTTTTGATAACAGCCATCCCAACAGGTGTGAGGTCATATCCCATTGTGGTTTTGATTTGCATTTCCATCATATTGGCATTATTGAAAACCTTTTCATACACCTGTATGCCTTTATTTATGTGTTCTTTGGAGAGATGCCTATTTAAGTCCTTTGCCCATTTTTGAAGCATGCTATTTGATTTTTTGTTATGGAGGTGTAGGAGTTCCTTATATATTTTGGAAATTAAACCATTATTTGATATATGGTTTTCAAATACTGTCTCCCATTGTGTAGATTGCCTTTTCACCTACAGAATATTTCCTCTGCCATGTAAAAGTTTTTAATCTGATGTAGTCTAACTTGTATATTTTTGCTTTTGTTGCCTGTGCTTCTGGTATCATCTCTATGAAATAATTACCAAAACCAGTTTTCTGAAGCTTTTTCCCTATGCCTCCTTCTACAACTTTACAGTTTCAGATTTTAAGTATTTAAATTATTTAAGTTGACTTTTGTATATGACAAAAGATAGGAGTTCAATTTCGTTATTCTGTCTAAATAGAGTAAATAAAGTAAATTATTCTTATCCCTACGTATACCTAGAGTATATGATTAGTCCTTAAATCTTTATTCCTGGTAGTATTCCTTCTGGTAATCAGAGATTCTATACTTATGTTCTGCTGTATTCTTCTAAGAAGGCTTTTGCATCAGTGAAGTGCATCTAATACAAAAAGACTGTAAGAAATTAAGATAAAATAAATATATCAAGGCCTTGTCAAGAATTTACTATATGGAGATCACCAGTCCTGTAGGAAAAATAGGCCTATTTTCTATCTTCAAGAAGATCATGCCCTAACTGTGGAGCTGAGTTTGCAAAAACACTGTACTAAGTCTCATTTAATGTCATTGTCAGTTTCCTCCATTCGATTTTAAGCCTTTTGATACCAGTGTATAAGGTATTCATCTGAATGTGCTATACTAAGCCATTATCCTGCAAAATTGCAGGATTTACTAATTTACTCAGCAAATAATTTTGAGCTATAGCAACCAGGATAGAGATGTACATGGAAAAAACAATACACAAAGCCCTGCTCTAATGGAGCATATCTGCTGGCAGAAAGATGGTTATATGTGAAGACAAAAAATGTCTAAATAATTAGCATGTTAAATTAATTAGTGTGGGACAAAGTTTTAATTGTTATAGAAAACAATGTTGAAATATAGATTAGAGTAATATGGATCAGAAAAAAAAGAAGGGAGGCGAGCTTATAATGCTAAATGAGAGGTTGTCAAGGTAGACTTCATAGAGAAGTGACAAATGAGCAAATATTTGCGGGAGATGTTAACCAAGGATGTTGGGAGGAAGGAGAAGATTCTATCCACATAATGATATTATCCAGTGCAAAAACTCTCAGGATAGAGAATGACTGAAATGTTTGTGTAACATTAGAAAGGTCAATGTAGTTGAAATAGAGTTAGTTAGCAATAGTGAGAATAAGTTGAGAAAGAAAATGATAGAGAAAATCTCTATAGGCATGTAGGCCGTTATTAGTAGAAACTTGATTTTATCTCTGAAGGAAGTGGAAGTCATTGCTGCATTTTAAGCAGAGAAATGTAAGACTTTTGTACTTATTTAAAGGCACTGTTGTTAATATTATTTTTAGACAAAGAAAGGAAGCCATTTTTACCTTCCCCACCGCCCACATGAAAAGTAAATATGTGTACAGGTTGAGAATCCCTAAACCAAAAGTCCAAAACTCCAAATGTTTCAAACTCTGAAATTTTTTGAGCACTCACATGATGTCACAAGTGGAAAATTCCACACCTGGCCTCCTGTCAAAGCACAAGCTCACAAGATGCAGTTTATCAAGCATTCCCAAGGGAAAATAGACCCTGCCACAGCCTTTCAGCTGGATATGTCTTTGCTGTACACCACAAGTTTCCGCCATGCAAGCATGCCCACAAAGGCTAATAAAATGTCATATGTGCTGGGCAGAGCAACTAATGGCATGTCCCTCACAACGATGCACATGGGACCAAGATCTAAATGCATTACTCACTTTGCTCTGTGGTATAAAGAAACTGTTGTTTATGGGTAACAGTGATAAGAAAAATAGGAAGTGTTTATAATTGTCTATAGCACAGAAAGTGAAACTGTTGGAGAAACTGGACAGTAATGTAAGTGTAAAACATCCTACAGAAGAATATGGTTTTGCAATGACCAGCATATAGGATCTGAAGAAATCAGGTATAAACTGTTGGAAGTCCTATGCTAAAAGTGATAAACATAATTTAATAAAAAGCAGAAAAGTACTGAATAAAGTTAAAAATGAAGATCATGATGTATTGAAAGAGTGAATTTATTAACATCACAGTGAACACATGCCACCTAATGGTATGCTGATAATGAAATAAGCAAAGATCTACTATGATAAATTGAAAATTGAAGGGAACTGTAAATATTCAACAAGCTGGTTGCAGAAATTTAAGAAAAGACACAAAATAATGTGTGTAAAGATTTGTGGTAATAAAGTGTCAGCTGACCACAAAATAGTACTGAAATTCATTTACGAGTTTGTCAAAGTCATCGCTGATTAAAATCTGACACCAGGCTGGGTGGAATGGCTCACACCTGTAATCCCTGCACTTGGGAGGTTGAAGCAGGTGGATCACTTGAGGCCAAGAGTTTGATAACAGCCTGGCCTACATGGTAAAACCCTGTCTCTACTGAAAATACAAAAAAGCTAGCAAGGTGTGGTGGTGTGTGCCTGTCATCCCAGTTACTTGGGAGACTGAGGCAGGAGAATTGTTGAACCCAGGAGGTGGAGGTTGCAGTGAACTGAGATGGTGCCACTGTACTCTAGCCTGGGCGACAGAGCAAGACTCTGTCTCAAAAGAAAAAAAGAAGAGGAAAATCTGACACCAGAACAAGTCTATAATGCTGATGAAGCATCACTGTTTTGATGTTATTGCTCCAGAAAGATACTGACTACTGCTGATGGGACAGCCCCTACAGGAATTAAAAATGCCAAGGACAGAATATCTGTGTTGGGATTTGTTTCACAAATATTTTCTACCAGCAGCTCATGCTCACTGCAGGGAAGCTAGACTAGATGATAGCTGCAAGGTTTTATCTCTTCATAACTGTTCTGCTCATTGTTCAGCTGAACTTCCCATCAAAAATAATGGTTATGCCATGTGGTTTCTCCCAAATATGACTTCGTTAATTCAGCCACATGGCCATGGTATCCTTACATCAATGAAGAGTAAACATAAAAACACTTTCTTGAACAGCCTGCTAGCATCAGTGAACAGAGGCATAGATATGGAAGAGTTTCAAAAGGAGCTTAGCATGAAGGATGCTATGCATTCCGTTGCTAGCACATGGAACACAATGGATACAGACAGTTGTGTATGCCAGGCATAAGCTCTGGCCTGCAACCAAGTTCAATGATAATGCGAACAAGAAGGTAACTTTGAAGGATTCCATACGTCCAGTGAGAAAAGAAAAATTATGTCTGACTTCCTTACATGTGCAAAATTTTTACCTTCAGGGTGTCTGTAAGCTGGAAGAACTGGATATCAAAGATTTTAACGTTGATAATGAGGCTCTATTTGTTCACTTATTGACTAATGGTGAAACAGCTGAGGTGGTTCTGAATCAAGGTGATTGTGGTAAGAGTGACTATAAAGATGACACTGCTTAACTCTTCAGAAAAAGTGCCTCATGATAAAAATTTGTGATGGGTTTATTGAAGGACTATAGCAATGTGCATTTATAACAGAACAAGAAATGATGTCAATTTATAAAATCAAAGAGTGATGTCTAAGACAAACATGTTAATGAGGTAGATGATTCATAGATGACTCTGGAGGACGCATTTTAAAAGGCCATTCCAGCAGAATTCTTCCTCATCCCTAGAGCACCCACTTCCTGATCCCTCGGCTCTTTCTGATGTTTCTTACCATCAAAAACAATAAAGAATAAAATGCAGAGTACAGTAGTAACCTTTCAATCAAAACACAGCATTGGATGTGGAGATTGAAAGCCTGCCATTATTCATTGTTGCTATTGTTTGACAGCAGATACAGATATTTTGGTGATGTTACTGTGCTGCTTAGTAAACTGGAACACATTATTTTTCACTATATTAATACTATTTCTTATATTTTACTGTTAAGCATTTATGTGTGAATAATTATTAAACAATGATTGCTTAACAGTAGCATAAAAATTCAGAGTCAGGAATGATGGTAATGCCAGAAACCACAGATGGCAACATTGTTGACTAGATAATGACACCTTTGCTTTCTGATGGTTCAATGTACAAAACTTTTTCATGCCCAAAATTAATAAAAAGCATTTTATAAGCTTATCTTCAGGTTATATGTACAGGGAGCATACAAAATATAAAATAAATTTTGTGTCTCGACTTGGGTCCAATCCTCGTGAAAGCTCATTATGTGTATGCAATATCCAAAATTTAAAAACATACAAATTCAAAACTATTTTGGCATTAAATATTTCAGATAAAGAATATCCATACTGTATATATGAATCAATAAATATCAAGACTCTAGACACCAGGTAATAAGGAATAGTAAGCACTCAAAGATGAAAATCAAATGAGGAAAGTCGAACCATGTTAACCAGCTTACTGCAATGAGAGACTTTCCATGAAGAGAGCATTGGTGAGCTCTGGAAAAAAATTCAATAAACTTAATATACTTTAATGGGCGTTTCCAGAGAGGAATAAGAATATGGAAAAGAAAAAAAGGTTCAAAGATTCAAATTTGGTAACAGATACAAGTACATGGATAAAAAGAAGTCAAGTAAAACCCAGCAAAGAAAAATGTCACAAAATACAACATAAAGACACATAGTATCAAGTTTCCCAAAGCCAGTTAAATAGAAATAATCTTAAAAGTGTGCAGCGAAATTTATATACAGAGAAACCAAGTTAAAACTAATAGCCAGTTTCTTACCAGAAGGGCAAGTAAAAGGAGAGTGAAACAACTGTCTTTAGAGCAATGAGAGAGAAGAGATGAGAAAAGACAAGGAGAGGAGAGGCGAGGAAAAGAGGAGAGAGGAATAGATAAGAAGAGAAAAAATGAGAAGAGGAGAGGAGAGGAGGGGACAGGAGAAGTGAGGAAAGGAGAAGACAGAAGAGGAGAGGAGGAGAGGAGAGAAGAGAGGAGAGGAAAGGAGAGGAGAGGAGAGGAGAGGAGAGGAGAGGAGAGGAAAGGAGAGGACTATCAACCTATACTCGGT
Organism: Rhinopithecus roxellana; assembly: GCF_007565055.1. NCBI lineage: Eukaryota > Metazoa > Chordata > Mammalia > Primates > Cercopithecidae > Rhinopithecus > Rhinopithecus roxellana. The sequence continues at coordinate 35,979,905 of NC_044568.1, read as the reverse complement.
GAAAGTATTTTTTCTAAAAAGCGGACAATAAAAAGACTTATTCAGATGAATATAAGCTGGAAGTATTCATTGCTAGACGGACGACTCAGCAGCCTTGTATTATAAGAATTGTTAAAGAAGACTTTCTCAGAAAGAAAATGTTATAGGGAAATACAGATCTACAAACAGGAGTAAAGGATATAAAAATAGCAGCTATATGTGTAAACATTTAGGGAAAATATAATACCAACTATAAATAATCTCTTTCAGATATCTAAACAGCAAAACTTTTTCCAACTCAATTTGTGATTACATTGCTATTAAAACTAAATAGTAATTTAATGTATTAAATTTAATATAAATGTCAACTATAATTTAAAAATTAGTAATAAAATGTACTGTTTTAATTTGTTAATAATTTTCAAAGAAAAACAACATATACACATCTAATAAATACAGAAAAAAACATTCACAGACTTCAACAAAGACTTCCTAAACAGACTTCCTAAACAAAACAAAACAGATCATACTAATGGATAAAAACTAAATTATCTTTCTCTAAGATCAGGAGCAGGATAAGGATGTCACCCCTTTTCTTTGTCACTGCTCTGGAGAGTCTAGCCAGTACAATAAGACAAGAAAATAAAACAGTAAAAAATGTGTGTTCACTTTGACAACACACACACATCAATTAAATCTACAAAAAGAGAGTAGAAATAATAAGAACATTTAGGAAGGTTATAGATTACAACCAATATAAATACATAACTGTATGTGTATGTAGTACATGTCTAGTCAGCCCTTCATATCTGTGGGTTCCACATCCAAAATGGCAAACAACAACTGATTGAAAACATTTAAAATACAGAATATAAATTAGCCATACAACAACAAAAAATAGAAAACAAAAATTTGTTTTGTATTATAACAAATATTTGCATGGCATTGCATTGTATTCAGTGTTATAAGTAATCTAAAAATGATTTAAAGTATAACAGGAGGATGAATGTAGGTTATATGAAAATAATATGCCATTTTATGTAAGAGACATGAACATCCACAGATTTTTTCCTATCTGCAAGGGTACTGGAACGAATCCCCATGCACAAATATATATATATATATATACACACATACATACACACATACACGTAAGAACTCTCAAAACTCAACAAGAAAGAAAACAATCTATAAAAAAGGCAAAAATTTCACAAGAGCCTTCTCCAAGGAACATACATGAATATCAAATAAGCACATGAGAATGTCTTCAACACCACTAGTCATTATGGAAATGCAAATTCATTTATTTTATTAATTGACACATAATAATTGTACCTATTTGTAGGGTGACATTTCAATACATATAATGTATAGTGATCAGATGCATCAGGGTAATTAGCATATCCCTTGCCTCCAACATTTATCATTTCTTTGGTTAGGAACATTCAATATCCTCCTTTTAGCCATTTGAAACCATATTATGTATTACTGCTAACTATAGTTATCCTACAGTGTTGTAGAACCGTATAACTTTTTCCTTCTAGTTAGCTATAATTTTGCATTTTTTAAGAAATTTCTACCTATTCCTTCTTTCCCTCAATCCTTCCTACCCTCTAGTATCTTCTGTTTCATTTTTTACTTCTGTTGGAACCATCCTTTTTTAAGGAATTGTAAATTTTAATCACAATGAAATAAAACTGCACACAGAGTAGAATGGCTAAAATTGAAAAGACTGAGCATACCAACTGTACTAGTCCATACTCATGCTGCTATAAAGAACTGCCTAAGACTGGGTAATTTATAAAGGAAAGAGATTTAATTGATATAGTTCAGCATGGCTACAAGGCCTCATGAAACTTACAATCATGGCGGAAAGGGAAGCCAACTCATCCTTCTACACAAGGCGGCAGGAAAAAGAATGAGAACCAAGTGAAGGGGGAAGACCCTTATAAAACTATCAGATCTCCTGAGAACTTACTCACTATCCTAAGAATAGCATGGGGAAACTGCTCCCATGATTCCATTATTTCCCACCTGGTCCCTCCCACCACATGTGGGGATTATGGGAACTACAATTCAAGATGAGATTTGTGTGGGAGCACACCAACTTTTGGCTAAGATACTGAACAGTTAGAGTTCTCAAATGCTGCTGGTGGGCATAAAATAATGATACACCACTTTGAAAAAGTATTCAGGAGTTCCTAAAAAGTTACACACACACTGCTATATGATCCAGCCTTACTACTTATTCTGTTATTCAGAATAACAATGTATGGGGTAAAGAAATCAATTTATTGGTTGGCTTTGAGGGAGGGAGGGATGAACAAGGAACCAGATTACAAAGGAGTAGAAAACAACTTCTGAGGGTGGTATATCATTATTTTGATTGTGGTGATGGACTTGCAGATGTATATTTATGTTAAAACATCTAATTATATAGTTTAATTATGTGTAGTTTATTATATGTAAACTAAAATTTGGCAGAGTTGGTACAATTAAACAAAACAAGGCAAAATATATTTGGTTGGTATGTTTAAGTAAACAAAGGCTAAATCAAGAAGACCAGTCAGAAAAGCAAAATCAATAGCCCAGGTTAGGAATTACAGTGATTCAGATCAAAGTGGTTTTCATGCACTTTGGAGTGTAGTACCACGGTAAGATCTTAGATATATTTGTTAGAAGAATCAATATGATTTTCCAATAGATTAGATAACAGATTTGAGATAAATAAGTACATTAAGTTTGTAGAAGTATTTTAAATATAAATACATAGTAGTTAATGGAGATAGAATGAAAGCAATTTTTGTTTTAGGGAAATTGTCAGGAGTTCCAACATTGAGAGGTTAATTTTAGATATCTATTAGATAACGGAATGGAGTTGCTTAGAAGACAATTGTATGTATAAGTTTCAAATTGAAAAGTGAAGTCTAGATGACAGATATAAAATTGGTAGTTGGCATATAAAGATAGAATGGTAATAATAATAGTTATGACAGCTACTAACATGTATTGAGTATTTGCTGAGTTCCAGGTGAAATGCTTTAAAAACATTTAAATCAATCTTCTCTGCAGCCATGTAAAGTCAGTATACTGAATTTGACCCAAATGTTGCTGATGAGTAAACTATTGAAGCAGTTAAATTGTTCAGACTGGTACATGAAGGAGTAAGAGCTCATGGCACGTCTCCCTGAAATCAAAGGCTGAGGTCATAATCCTTAGACTGTTCTGTTACCCACAGCAAAGCAAATATTTATTTCAACACCAGATGTGAATGAGTGGATGGATTTATGGATGAATGAAATATACGGATAGAGTCATTTGTATAAGTCTAAGCAAAACAATTATTAGTGAAAAGCACCAAGTGTTCTAAGAAGGCAAGGGAAAGAACAATTAAATCTGACTGAGGAGATTTCAGAAGTCAACATAAAAGAGTTAGCATGAGTGCTGCAGATAATAGATGTTGTATAAAAAGAAGAGAATAGCAGTATAGTGACAGGACAGCAAGAGCAATGACTTGAGATATTAAATAGCTGTCAAGATCAGACAGAGATAAAGAGTGAGATTTAGCTGGACCAGAGGGGCATAGAAGGAAGTAGCAGAAGGAGATTTAAAGAGATCTGAGGAAGGCTAGCATTGCAGTGGTTGGTGTGGTATGTGAACATGCTTCATGTAGATCTACTGTGATGCACAGCTGGAGGGTTGCTATGCTTAGATAATATGATTGAACAAAATCTGTGAGCAAACAACTCTTTCAGAAAAAGGGAAATTCCTTGCAACCATCAATCACTGACTATTTATTGATAAAATTAAGAGAATCTGTCACATATAATATATACTTTTAAAGATTTTGGTACTACCTTACCATAATTACAATTACTATTTCCATCAAGAGGAAAATATGAGATTTTCAAACTCTTACAGCTGCTTATTTAGCATAATAGTATACTTTGTGAGAGCTAATTCTGGCTTTGTAATGTGACATACCTCTTGTATTAAAATATTTTTATATAGTAAATATGTTAATATATTTAAATATATATCAAATATATTAATAAGTTGAATATTTTAGTAACTGAAATGAGCCCAAGAGTTTCCTAACCACTTTATTTTTTTCATTTTCTTGTTTTTAAGATGAAAGCACTAAAACACAAGTAAACTGTGCAACCATTAATAAATTACATAAATTGAGATCATTTAAAAATAGTTTTCTTCCACTATCCACTTTTATTTTGACTTAGACCAAGCCAAGCTAAACATTCATCTATTTCCTGTGATTGGAACATCATGGAATGTACTTAATATGGCAAACAACATATATGAATTGTTTATGCATTGCCTTTAGTCTGAAATGATCTTAAATAAAGTTGAATTAAAATTAAAATTAAACTGGTTAAGTATTTACTATATTGGGAACTGTGCCTTATACATGCCAGCCTATTTTTTTAGGTTCATAGAATTACAGATATTGTGGCTTTGAATACTTGCAACAATCTTACAATGTAAGTAGTCCCAAGTATTCTTATTTTATGTAAGAAGAGGCGAGGTGAAAAAAAAAAATCTCACAGGGCAATAAACTTTAGAGTCTGGATCCTTTTCCTAGTTTATCTAATGCTGATGACTTTGCTCTGAACTACTGTGTAATATGGTTGTCCTTAAAGACCAGCTCTAAAGGTAAACTTGTTGAGCTACTGAGCTACTTCATCCTCCTCCTTGTGAGTAAAACGTAACCCTTTCTTCTTTTGGTGGAAGAATAGTCAAGAAAAAAAGGTCTAGAAGTAATACTTGAAAATGTGCATTCTAGTTTTTCTCATTATCATTCATATAAGCTAAGAGCATCGTGACTCCGGATTTGGGGATAGTGCAAGCATCCTTTATCTTCATGTAGACTCCATGATTTATTTGGTCAAACTTTTACTTCTCACCCACTTCACTTTTGTGGTGAATGCAATTAAAATATTCTGCAGTTTTATTATTTTTATTTTATTTTTCTTTTGTTTCTCAAAAGGGGTTGCATGTGTATAGCTAATGTGTGTGAGAGGGATTATATATCTATGTAAGCTAAATAAAATGTAATTTACATTATATACATACATATCTATACAATTTACTAACCTAGCTTACTTTATTTATCTTTACTATTCATTACTATTCAACATGACATCTAGACTTTTACCGTCGATAACAATTCCTTGATCAGTGATTCTTTGAGACTTTACTAGAATTGCATAGTATTTTAAAATTAAAATGAAGAGAAATGGGTACACCTAACTCTTCTACAAAAAAAAGTCAGCCTTAAAATTGCCACTACATTCTTCCTAATGAAATCTGTGAGGCTTGATTATTAGAAAAATATACAAAATAAAATTTTTAAATGATTAATGCAATTGCTAAACTGATTAATCAAATAAGGCCAACAATTAAAATATACTTGCATTACTTTTACATTATATACAATGTATGTATTCATCTGCGGCCAAGATACTATTACGATTGTCTTCACATTGTTTTTTACTTATCAGAGGGTCTGTTATTCTATTTTTCTTGAGTTTATTTCATGCGATTGGTAGGGGAGAGAAAGTAGTGTTACTTACTCATCAGACTACAAGACTGACAAAACAGACCTTGGGTGGAATGGTTCTTTCACTGCCTTCACTGAGTGAGCTTAAGGGAACACAGGAGTATTAAAGAGAGAATGGGGGTAGGGAGAAAAGAGAAAATTACGCATCAAGGAAACCAATTAAAAATTGAGAGTAAGCATGCAACAGAAGCTTTTATTATTGTTCTGTTATTGCTACTGCTATTGTTATTGTTGTTCTTCATATCTTTCAACTTCTCTTAAAAATCAAACATACAAATTTCTTAAGATTTTTATATTAGCAAGAATCCTACCACCCAGGGAAATAAGTATTCTAAGCATTTGAGACCACTTGAGGGCACTGTGACATTGCAGTTTGGTAAAGTGGCCTTTTAAAAGTCAACTCAGGGAACTTAATCTAGTTTTTCAAAACCCAGAATAAACACACGCAGGTACTCTGAGGTAATGTCTCTACAGGTGGATGGGCATAGCTGTGTGGACATATAAATCAGTTAGTGCCCCACTGAGGCAGCTCCGGACCCGATTGCTTTCCACATCTGGCCGTCCCTGTATGTTTTGGAGATTTGCTTTACTGGTTCCTCAGCCTGAGCTATGCTATTATAATTTTCCAATTGCAGTGATAATGGATCATTCTTGGCATTTCCCACTCATTAGAACCTGTGCCAGTGTGATGGATTAATTTAGGGGCATTTTCTGTCCTTGGTATAATCGTTGAGAGGGAAATGAGAATAGCTGCTGCACTGGATGAATTATAGCACAGGGTCCAGAACTTTGATGTGAAAAAAGAAAGGGAGAAATTGAGGACGGAAAGAGAGGTGAAAAGGGGGTTGGTGAGCAAGTGTGTTCCTGAGGCTTAGCTGGGCAAAGGAAAAAGTCTCAGCTTGCTGACTGGGATCAGAACCAGTGGTAGCTCACAATAGAATACAGTGCTAACATTGGAAAAAGTTTAAATGTATGCTAATAGAGTTCCATCCTTGCATACAGTAACTTTCCTTTTCATTAAAAATACACTGACTGCAATAAAAAGTATGGAACTCTTTAACTTGCCATTTGAATTTTTTTACATTTATAATTCTTGTAATAAAAGAAATATCAAAGACTCGAGTTTTAGTCCTGTTTCTCAAATATCCTGTATCAGTAACTTTGTTTGATAAACATGTTTTGAACAACTGTACTATGCTCAGCATTGTGATTGGAATGAGAAATACAGAAAATCTTGAGAGCTCCTCCTACCCTTAATCAGGACACTTTATGAATAAATTGGAATACATTTTTAAACAAATGAAACAGTAATACAAAATGAATTGGCTTCTTATGATCTCAGGTTCTTATCTTCTAACAGTATTTTAAAGCTGTAAAATTCTGATTCAACATCTTCTTGTCTTGAGTAACGGAAGCTTGAGAATCAAAAAAGCAGCCTCCAACTCCACCCATTTGATTAATGAAAATTGCCAATAACCTTGAGAGGGTCCCCTGTGGCACAGATGAAATAGTGAGCATAGCCTCGGTTTTTGACATATATGTGTTGAAAAATCAGAAGTAATCCCATTACCAGAGAAAAAGGAAAGACATAGTAGGGAGTGTGACAGAGTTAAAATAAAAAAGAATGTGGGAAAGAATGGCTTATTTAAATATTTATAAATGGCAAAGAACATTTAATACAGCTTCACATAAATGTGGGATCATGAAGCCTTTGATGGGTCTATAACATGGCTCTGTATATCATAAACCATGGAAGATGAAACATATAAAGATTTAGAAGGCAGTCTCAGAATGCCATTAATGAATGATGAGAAAGAAAACACAAAGGAGGAAGCTGGATACATGGACTTATACTGACACCTTTGATAAGAAGTGCTTTCTGCTTCAAATAAGAGGACATAGTTTACAACGAATAAGAATGAACAATTCTGTGATTGATAAGAAAAGGCAATAGGAAATGGCAGCTAAAAGGAAAACTGAGCTAGTTAAGTGAAAATCTAAAAAGAATTATCTGAAATGTTATAAATAAGCCAAGCTGAAAGGAAAATTTCTGAACAAGGTAAGAAAGTGATTTTCTAAAAATATATATGTATTTTTGGAAACCCTCTCAGCAGGTAGCCAGCCAGCACCCTGTCTATGGTAGTGCCAAATAGAAACTAGACAATCATTTGAGGGGATGTAGTAAAAAGAATTTTAAAGTCATCTATGACGACATCAAGATGGAGGCCCCAGAGAGCTAATGATATAGTCCCAGCCCAAATCCAGAAACCTGAGAGCCAAGAAAGCCAGCAGTCTGCAATCTGGCAGGCTAGAGACCTCAGAAGAGCTGATGTTTCTGTTGGAGTGAAGGCAGGAAAAGACCAGTGTCCCAGCTAAAAGCAGGTAGGCAGCAAGAGTCCCCTCTTACTCACAGGAAGGTCAAGCCTTCTTGTCCTTTTCAGGCCTTGAACCGATTGGGTGAGGGTTCCGTACATCAGGAAGGGAAATCTCTTCTACTCACTCTACCAATTCAATGTTGAGCTCATCCAAAAACACCATCACAGTCATATCCAGAATATTTGGCCAAATATTTGAGCACAATGTTGCCCATTCAAGTTTGAGCAATATCTAGGCACATTGTGGCCCAGTGAAATTGACATTAGCAAGATATACTACATAGAAACATGGAGAGATGTTGACTAATGATGTTGGCAAAAAAACAGTACCAGAATTAAAGGCAGGGCAAACACTACAGTGTTAAAGGTCAGAAAAAAAACTCACATATGGTAAGCATGGTTTACATGAAGGAGGTACACATTTCATGTATGTTGATTCATTTATTTTATTTTAGTTAAATTGATTTGTGTGAATGCTGTCATTCCTCCAAACCTACTGGCCCTAAGTCAAGGCTGCCTTCTCTTTAGAACTCCTGATCAATTCTTACACAATATATAATTAGGTGATCTGGTAATCTAGAAACCCCACAACTGGAAAACTAATCTTGTGCCCCAATGGAAGGGATCTTATACGGTTACTCATTGCTAACATTGCTGTGAAGTTCCAGGATGTTCAACCTTCAGTTTGCTTTGCAACTAAAGAAATACAAGAGCTATTCAAATTGTAGAAGTATTCATACTGGAGAATTCAAACTGAGGTTTATCCCAGAGACCTCAGAATTAGACGACAGTCAGAAGCAGACAGCTACCCCAAGAACCTCAGAACGAGTGGTTGATGTCACAAGGTAATCAGCAAGCAACGCCATGAAACAAGATCCAATGGAATTTCCCCTCCCTCATTTCCTGCTTCGTTTTGTTTTTGTTTTGCTTTTTTGTTTTTTGAGACAGTCTCATGTCTCACACTGTTGCCTGGGCTGGAGTGCGGTGGTGCAATCTCAACTCACTGCAGCCTCTGCCTCCTGGGATCAAGTGATTCTCCTGCCTCAGACTCCTGAGTAGCTGGGATTACCGGCGCCCACCACCATGTCCAGATAATTTTTTGTATTTTTAGTAGAGATAGGGTTTCACCATGTTGGTCAGGCTGCTCTCGAACTCCTGACCTCGTGCGCCTCGGCCTCCCAAAGTACTGGAATTACAGGCATGAGCCACTGCACCCAGCCTATTTCCTGCTTCTTTATCCTTACTGTTTGCCTAGAGACTTTCCTGTTCTTACCATAATAACTCCCTTTCTTCACCATGACTTTTTCTCACCTGAGATTAGTCTTCACCTTCATTTTCTTGTCCTTAAAGTTAGAAGCTCCTGTGCTCATCCCCCATTTCTTTCCTTTTGTCACCTCTCAGGAAGACAATTTCACCCACAAAAACTTTGGAAAGTTTGGGACCAACAGTTCACTATTTTAAAAAATACAACAGACTGTTAGTATTAAACATTCTTTTCCACGATCACATGTGGTATTTCCCCAATCCTTTTCATCAATCAGTATATCTGTTTTGCTATGGCCCTTTCACTCCCTCCATTATTTTAAACTGGGCAGTTACATTGTGACAAACCCTCCACACTAACTCCAATCTATCTTCACAAGGAACAGGTTTGTTTCTATACTAATTTTACCACTAGCACCTTTTTAGAAAGGAGCATTTGTCATTACATTTACCTAGCCATCAATAAATCTTATGTAAGGCCCCAAGATGCTAAAGATTCCTTAGATATCCCTCAAATAAATGGAAGTGGCCCCATTGTCCCTCCTAGTTTTGACTCAACACAACACACATAGACAACTTCTTACAAATCCTTTTCCTGCTCTCAAATTGCAGTCTTTGGTCATGTTCAGACATCAGGTAATTATTTATATCACCCTTGAAATAATTCATATTTTGTAAGTGGAACCCAAGTCTATTGATAGTTACCAACCAACCAGACTGGATCTTGTTATGTTTCCATTCTTATGAATTTATTCATATTGCTTGTTTTTCTGAGATTTTCTTCCTATCTTGAACCATCTCTAAAGCAATCACCCATCCCCTCCAGTTCACTTACTCTCACTATAAAGACAAATGCAGTATCCTAAACGTCACAAAGACTCTTATAGGTGATCTTGGCTCCTGAGGACAAGATTTAGAAAAAATAGTTGCAGAACTGGGCATAAATTCCATCAATGAGCTCATTAATTTTTGGGAAAAGTTTGCGATCTTTTGGGTACCATCCCTTGGAATCTATCACTCTAAGAAGTTAGACTCAACTACAGATTCATTTACTCATTACTGAAGCAATTCCCCATATCCCTAGACAATATCACTCCTGATCTTAAATCAGTGATCCACCAGTTACAGGAAACCCAGTGTGCTCTTCTCACAGCCCCATTGTCGTAAATATGATGCTGGCTACAGAAGAGAGAAGCACTTGTGTAGTGGTTGGAAGTGATTGGTCCTGAAAATCATTCTGATGTTTCTCTAATAATCAGGAAAGCTCCAGAGGTGAATTAAGAGATGCAACGCATCATGGCCTTTATGCACAAATTACTGAAGAAAGAATACAGGTCCCAGGACTTCTTCTGGTGGATCCTTGAAGGTTTGCAAAGTTGGGCATACAGATTGATTCAGCTTGTAATCATTGTCCTTCTCTTTATAAGCATAAGTATCCTTCTCATTAAATGTCTCATGGGTGACACAATACACCAGTTAGAGCCAATACACCAGTTAGAAGCCAAGTCTCAACAAATGGTCAGCTGTTCCTAAATGAACAAAAGGTGACTGAATGAGAAACAGACTCATATTATTCAGGAAAAAAAAAAAAAAAAAAGAATGCATTTTTCTTCCATTGAGCAAGAAGGGGGTTCTGTCAAAGATTCTTTGCTTGACCTAAATTTATGTAGGCTTCTAAATTTTCTCTAAGGCTCATTTGTACACGTTCTTGTAAAATTCATTATAGCAAATAACCTTGCTACCATGAACCTCTGCCTTTGGTACATGATCAGCCTCACACCTGATGAAATCTTCCCACCCTTGGTATCTGATCACGCTAGCCTGCCTTCAGCAGGAATCCTATTGGGTTGGTTTAGCCAGACTTTCCACTAGCTTTAATATTTCTTCTTAGTAATTTTCCATCCACCAACTCCTCTGCTTCTGAACTGTAAATCCCCATGTGTTTCTGCTGTGCTTGGCATGGAGCCCAGTTCTGTGCTGGGGTCTCTCTGTCCCTATGACAATAGTCAGAAATAAAATGGGTTTGCTCCACTTTAACTTCTGTCCAACTCTGATTTTCTTTGACAAAATCCAGTGCAACTATCAATCTCCAGAATTAGCAGTCATCTTTCTATGATGACTGAAATGTTTTCTAGTATTTTGGTATGTAGTATTTATTAAATAATTCTTTCTTTATGGAATAATTTAGATTATTCTTTTTTCTTATATTATGCATAATGCTGCAAGAAGCAACACATTAATGTAGTTTCTTCTTCTGTTGAAATATATATTTAAGATAAATGAAAATAGTGAAATAACTTGATTGATGCTTAGAATAATCATTATAGCTCTTGCTACAAACTACAATATTGCTTTACAAAGGAATGTAATAGTTTAAATGCTACAGCTGAGAAATGAATGTACTGGTCTGTCACTTCACTAATATTGGGTAATATTTTGAAATAACTATTTTCTTAGGTATAAGACAATGTAACTCTGTAATTTTAATTATTATTGCAACTATAGATGCATATTTTCCTGCTGTAGTTCTTTTCATGGAATATCTTACTTAAGATTTATACATTTATTTTATTTTATTTTTTTTGAGACGGAGTCTTGCTCTGTTGCCTAGGCTGGAGTGCAGTGGCTTGATCTCAGCTCACTGCAAGCTCCGCCTTCCAGGTTCACGCCATTCTCCTGCCTCAGCCTCCCGAGTAGCTGGGACTACAGGCGCCTGCCACCACGCCTGGCTAATTTTTTGTATTTTTAGTAGAGACGAGGTTTCACCGTGTTAACCAGGATGGTCTCGATCCTGACCTCGTGATCCGCCCGTCTCGGCCTCCCAAAGTTCTGGGATTACAGGCTTGAGCCACCGCGCCCGGCCTACAATTTACACATTTATATAGAAAAGAATGGAAAATCAATTAAAGAATAAGTAACAATGTGAGGCAAATTATGGTTAACACAAACAAGATAACTACAATAAAGAGGAAAGTAGAGATGTAACAAATTAGGCAATATAATTTGTCAAGGAGGTGAAAAATCTTTTCTTGGCATGGCATTTAGCATAAAGTTGGCCAAAATAAGTACTATAAATTTGTTCCATAAAATTTTATTGTTATTAATTTCAAACTTTCACAGCATGAATTAAGTTTTAATATTGCCTTTATAATTTATGTAGTTAATTTCATTTTTTAGCACTATCTATCACATTTATGACAATTGAGAATGAAGGAATTATATTTGGGCAGTGGTAGCAGCAGTGAGTCATCATAATGCATTGAGATAAGTTCCAACCTGGAAATGGCACATTTGACCCATATTATTTTTCTCCTGCCCTCAGATAATACCTGGGCAGTGAGCAAGTGGTTTGAAATTAGGTTGAATGTTGGCATAGGGTATGATAAAGTTAGCTGTGTTAGGTTTGGGTGAGCAGTTGTAATATCATGTAGAAGAATCTTACACCTATGTGGAAAGCCCTGCTCTAACTACTATGGAAGCCTCTAAGAGATTCAGATGGGATACCGTGTTTGAAAGTAAAACACTATATGGACATAAGAATATAAATTGTTCTTTCTATTTGCATCTCAACATCTTCTACATTAGGGGATAGTTTTGTCCATTTATTCTTCACAGGTAAATGCAAATTTTATTCATTTCAGAGTAAAGTTATCTTTATATGTTCTACCAGTAAACACACCCTTTATACAACCTGATTCTATGGAAGCATTTCTCCATAAATAATTGTTGAAACAAATGGCTTTTCAACTCAGGAAATTCCCATCACATCAGACAAGCATGCCCTTCGAAATGCTGTCATTTTAAATAAGACCTTAGAAATAGATGTTAAATAATAAAATCTTTAAAGGGAAGAAAAATATGTCGCCATTTTCCTGAAGCCTTCTGCTCCTATATGAATGTGAACAGAAATTTCCAGACAATATTATCAAAAGTTCATGAACAATAATTGTAGTGTTTATTTGATTTCTCATTTTGCTAGTTTCTCTCAAGATTAAATGTGAAAAATGCATCTAACATATATTTAATACGCTACCCAGAAAGCATTGTGGGAGACAGATTTTTAAAAAACTCTTTTCAGAAGCAATTGAAGATTTACTACACGAAGAAGTAGAGATGATTATTAATTATTGTAAGATCTGCCATGAGAAATCCATGATTGAGCTTCTGCATATCAAGTACTAATTATATTGCAGGTGCTATGTATACATACACCCTTTCTCACTCAGGTACACACACATACACACACCTTTATATATGTACATCTGTATATATGAATGCATATATATGTACACTTAGATGATATCACACACATACTATTTTTTAATCTTTCACCTATTGATTTTCTTTAGGCATTACTATTCTCTACTAAGTTTTCTCATTAGGATTTCAGCCTTTCTAAATCTTTGTAGATTAATTTAAGTAGGGTTTTCTATAAATTAACAAAAATATGATTTCCCTGGAAAAACTCATTTTTTAAAGGCAACTATAGGCATTTTCAAAATACGTTACATTTTCACAAAGTATATTGTAAGCTTTTATTCTTAGTTTAACGATACCTTCACTGCTTGAGAGGATGTGGAGAAAAGGGAACTCTTACACACACTGTAGTTGGGAATGTAAATTAATAAAGGCATTATGCACAACAATATGGAGGATCCTCAAATTTTTTGAAATAAATACCATTGAGTATATTTCCAAAGGAAAATATAATTAGTATGTCAAATATCTATCTACACTCCTCTGTTTGTTGCAGCACTATTTAAAATAGCCAAGATAGGCCATCAACCTGTTTCCATCAATGGATGAATGGATAAAAACAAAGGAGTATACATACACAATGGAATACTATTCAGCAATAAAAAAGAATTAAATCTTTCCATGTGTGACAATGTAGATGAACCTAGCAGACATTAACTGAAATAAGCGAAGCACAGAGGATCAATACCACATGATCTCACTAATATGTGGAATCTAAAAATGTTGATCTATAGAAATAGTTAATAGAATAGTTATCAGAGGTTGGGGACAAGAGAGAGACTGAGGGTTGAGGAGAGTGAAGGAGAAGTTTTTCAAGGGTACGAAGCTATACTTAGGAGGAATAAGTTCTCATGCTCTTTTGCAAAGTAGGGTGTATTATATATTTCAAAATAGCAGTAAGAGAGAATTTTAAATGTTCTCACCACAAAGAAATAATCAATGTTTGAGATGATAGAGATGTTAAATAACCTGATTTGAATATAACACAATATATAGATGGATCAAAACATCACACTGTATCTACTAGGATATTATCTTCTTTTTTCCCTAAGTATCTCTCCTCTTCCCTAACCTAATGTATATGTATATTCATACTCCAGTAGGATACACTGGGATACAGTGTGATGTTTTGATCCATGTATATATTGTATAATGATCTAATAAAACTAAAAAAATAAATAAAATACACATTGTCATAGTGGAGAAAAAGAAAAAAATTACCACAATATTGACTGCCTAATGATGTGTCACTTTATGTGAGTTATCCTCAGGGCTACTTCCACTTCTTCCTTTAAGTTGGATTTATTTTTGTCATTTCATAATGATTAAGCAGAACCCTCAGAAATCAAATGTTCAGACTCCAGCTAAAATGCAAGGAGCTATGAAATAAATATTGTTCAGTTTAACTGCAAAGTTTACTACACTCAATTACATTCCCAAATGTAGAGACATGATATCTACCTTGACTTGAAGAGACAGAGGATATAAATGCACAGGTAACTAAAACATAGTCTGAGAGGATATGGTGTCGCACTCACACTGTAACTGGCATCACACTCACACTCCAATGCAGCTGGGCATTATCATTTTTGCATCTTGAATTATAGCAAAAATTTTATTTGAAAAATGGGTTCCACAACACACATTGGGGTCTATCAGAAGGTGGAGGGTGGGAGGAGGGAGAGGACGAGGAAAAATAATTAATGGGTGCTAGGCTTCATACCTGGGTGATAAAATAATCTGTACAACAAACCCCCATGACACAAGTTTACCTGTGTAACAAATCTGCACATGTACCCCTGAACTGAAAATAAAAGTTAAAAAACAAACAAAAAGAAAAATGGGTTCCATTGTTACAATCTACCAACCTACCAAATAGTGTTTGAAAGCTGCTTGTTTACCTGTTTCTCTGAAATCCTTAAAATTACAAATTTTTTTCAATGGATGAATCTCTAGTTTGAATAGATGGTAAATGTTTCTCTAGATATTTTTCTCTGAGGAGGTTGCCTGTCTAAAATATTTTTGGGTAAACAAAATGTTTATAGTTTAAATAAATGTGTACATGTGAAGATAAAGTATGTGGCAGATACCATATATTTAGCCTCCCACTGTACATTTGTGCCTATCATAGTTGAAGAATAAAAGATTTAATTATCTTCTCTTTTCCCTAATCTTATAATAAGAGAGGGCACATAAGAAAGTGCATTACGAGAAAACACTTTAAAAACACACAAAGATGTGTGGTTTTATATGTTTACCTATTACTTTCTTATTTCTAAAATTTTAATGCTACACCTTTCTGCATTATGCTGAAAAAATAATCTTACTTTAGATTAGTCTGTAGTTTAAGTTTTTCCTACTCTTGACTGTAATTTTAGTCCAACTAAAATAACTTTTTCTTCTCCAAGCTTTTTGTTGTGTTTTGTCGCAGTGGAAATATTGATTTCCAAAATGAATTGTCTAATATTACTTCCAGATAGTGGGAGAGCTATACCACTGTAGCAATCTACTATTTATGTACATGGCAGAAGTGGCATGATATGCTACTTAGGATTATGTTAAACATCAATTTTATAATAAAAGAATGCAATTGGATGGAGATTATATGTACTGCATTTCATTTTGTAGGGTCACTTAAGGAAAAGCCTGTCTTTGGTCAATATCTGAAATAATGGCAGCCATTTTGGAAGTTAGTAACAGAATCCATCATCCTAGCTATGAACTAAAATATATTCATGGCGATTGCCTCATAGCATCTATTCTATGCAGGTAATATAAAAGTTGCTGGGGATTCTGCTATATATCCTCAATTCCTAGCCCTATGGGAGTTCAATGTAACTTTAATTACAAGGACAGCTAAATAAGGTACTAGAGAGAATTATGTCATATAACACAGTCATGATGACAACGTTGTGAAAATCCAAGCAGTTTGAGGGAAGACTTAGGTAGAAGAGATAAAATTATGCTAAAAAAATATAGGGACTTAGCTAATGAAGGGGAAGGGGATGGACAGTCATAATTCAAAGGTATACAAGTGTGCAAAGGCAACGAAACAGGAGAAAGCAAAGTGGGATTCAGGAATAGCTTTTAATTCAGCTTGGATGGACCACAGGGCCCTGGGGAAGAGAGACATCCATGAAGTTACAATGGTAGACAGGCTATAGATTTCCAAAGACTTTGATTCCAACTCAAGATATTTAAAACACAGTTTACAGTGTGAGATCCTTAGGATGGTATTAACAGAGCAGTAAAATATTTATGCCAGATTTAAACAAATAATACTCTGAAAATTATCTCTTACTGGCAAGACTACAGATGATTTACATTTTCTTTTGTAACTGTCTATTTCAGAATTTGGATACATATGAGACATAATCAAAACACTTTTTTAAAAAATAGAGAGGATACTGCTTGTGGCCAAAAGGGATAAAAAATTCAAAGGCTGAGTGATTTCAGATATTTTCATTTTTTGTTTTGTTTTTATTTTAGAAACATCACATTGTGTAAGATTTTCTCAACCAAATCACTTTCAATGAAATACAAAGTCATATTTCCCATGTTAAATAAACAAAAATGGATATAAATATTATGTTGGCATCTAAACAATGACAGGAGAACTGTTGTGATCAGACTTGTACCAGAGATAAACTCAGGTGATATTTGTATTGGTGAACTCTATACTGATTATATTTATGGTTTCTTTTAAATATTTGAACGTCTATACATTAGCTTTTGAATGCTTGTTGTAAACTTCGATTGTACCACGGAGGGAATCATTGGCTAGAATGGATATAAAAGGCTTATTTAAGCATACAATATTACAATTCATAGAATCCTTGAAAATTATATTAGCCTTAAAGTCATATGCCAAACACAAACAAAAACAAACATCAACTACATCAAAACAAAAGTAAAGTGTTCTTCTGATTAAATTCTAAGCTAGAAAAAATTGTTATGGAATATATTTATACTGTTTCATTTATAATACATGAAGAATTCATGAAGAAGGAGAAGAAAAATGTAAGGACTGGTGAAAATCTAAATACAAAAAACAATTTCAAAAAGTTTCTGGTCACTGAAGAAAATATTATGTAATTGGAACTGCAGAACATAGTATCACAGATAAAGGGAGCTTTAGGTTTCTGCCTTTTAAGGTTCTGGGCTTCTGTGATATTTGTGCTATCATTATTTTCAAGTACTAAATATTACTTATTAATTATTTGATGAGCACCTAGTATGTACTAATAAAGGTTTTCTTGTGTGTTAAGTACAGTTAGGTACAGTTAGCCAAATAGATGATTGCCAAACTGATTTTATAAGACAGATATTATTTCAAAATCACTGGAAGTCGAGCCTTAAAGAGAAGACCAGTCATATACTGAAAGGGTCTCAGTTTGGCTCTGGAAATTTTACCAAAAAAAAAGTCTGTTGTTGAAATGCAGGGAAACAGGTTCCAAGGATGAGTCTACATTCAAAGCATACTAACAAAATTAAAAGCACGAAGAGCTGGAAGGAGGTAGCTTCAATGACTTGGGCTTTTTTTTATTGATCTTTGGCATGCTGACTATTTCTAACAGAATGGCCAAAACTTAAGAAAAAAAAAATCTATGTACATTTCCAAGATAGTCCCTAAAATCTGGGGCAAGCAGGAAGCATCATAGTGACTGTAATCCACTGAATTCACTCCTTCTGAGAGTACCTAGTGAGACCATTTTTCAGCAAATCAGATTACACTATTCCTCTACTTAGTTTCTGTCTAAAACTTCTTGTTAGCTTCACAATCAATCTGATACCTTATTACATCTTATTGTTTTCACTGAATGCCTCCTTATCTCTCTAACCATACCTATCATAGTTCCCCACATCTTACTCTTACCTCCTTTCAGCTCTAAAATTTGTATTCTGTCTGCTTTTAGACTTGACCCCATGCCGAACCTTCTGCCCAAGATACTCTTTACTTTAGCTCATTCTACTCCAAGTATCAGCTTCAAAGGCATTTTCTTCAGGAAGCTTTCCATGGTCCCCTATGTCTGGGTTAGGTGTCTTTTCTATGAGCTGTCAAAGTACACTTAACTACTGCGATGACATTTATTGATCATCCTCAATGACTAGATGCTCATCTATTTGATCCATTTAATTGTAAATTCCATAAGGACTGCATGAGACTTTTTATTAGCAGTCACATTCACAGTGCTTTATTTTTTTATTTTTTATTTTTTGACTGTCCTAAATTGTTTATTAGGTATGAATTTTACAAACTTTACTTATATTAGTGGTAACAGTGGAGCTGGAGAGTATTGCGCTTTCTCCAAGCTGCCCGGCGAGAACCACCAATAGTATGGTGGAACTTGCCTTTTCCAAGGCCACGGCTCTTTCGGCCTGCAGATGTCAGCCCACGCATCTCCCTCTGCTTGTGGACTGGTTTGGTGATCCACTGGGTGTCAGGATTTCTTCTGATAGCTTTATGGAATGGATCAATGAGGATAACCTCAAAAAATTTGTATGTGGAATCTTCTCCAACCCAGTAAGAATTCAGGACTCTCAGAGCCCCACAGTGGCGTCCAGCTCGCTCCTCTGCAACGGACTGAAGGCTTCGAGCAAACTTTAGCTGGTTAACACCATGATGGACAGGCTTGCCGTAAGTTGCACCCTTAGGAACTGGGCGTTTTCGGCCACCACGGCGAACACGAATTCTACATATAACGTAACCTTGCTTGGCCTTGTAGCCCAGTCGGTGCGCTTTATCAGGCCGGGTGGGGCGGGGAGCCCTGTGGAGAGCAGAGAGCTGGCGGTACTGCCAGCAGCGGACCCTCAGAAGAAAGCGCATGACATCAGACTGCTTCTTTCTCCATAGCTCCTGGATGTACTTGTATGCACCCATCTTGGCTTACCCGATGGCTGCCGCCAGACGGAAAGGACCACAGTGCTTTAAATACAGAGAATTCATTCAATGAGAATTTATGGAATGAGTGAATGAAATAATTAATGAATCAAGGAATTTGGGTAGCTAAACTTGAGCCTAATGCATTCCTCTTTAAAAGAACTGGAGATAAGGAGCGAGAGAAAACAGAGCAGAGGATTCCTTCTCTGCCAGTACCATCAAAACATTTCTCTACTTTTTATCAGATGCCTGTTTATAAGAATATAAGCTTAACCATGAAGATAATTCCAACAGTTAATTTTGTTCCACGGATCAAAAAGACTTACAATTATCAAGGAGTTATTGATCATCAGCTTAAAGCAAGATTTTGCAAAATACTCATCAGCAGTTGTCCTATATTTATGGGTTCACTAAAAGGAAATAGGTGTATGAGTTTGGGATAGGAACAATGTAGTCATAAAGATAAAACTGACTTTTTTTTCGAGATTTTATTCATTTTTTCTCAACTACATAAAGTTTCATAAAAATGACTCTGCTCTCCACAGGGCTTCCCGCCCCACCCGGCCTGATAAAGCGCACCGACTGGGCTACAAGGCCAAGCAAGGTTACGTTATATATAGGATTCGTGTTCGCCGTGGTGGCCGAAAACGCCCAGTTCCTAAGGGTGCAACTTACGGCAAGCCTGTCCATCATGGTGTTAACCAGCTAAAGTTTGCTCGAAGCCTTCAGTCCGTTGCAGAGGAGCGAGCTGGACGCCACTGTGGGGCTCTGAGAGTCCTGAATTCTTACTGGGTTGGAGAAGATTGCTTTTTGAAGCAAACTTTTTATAATTTCTGTCAACGTAGCATGATAACAGAATATAATCTTTCTTTTATGAGTATTACATTACAGGAGTTTAAACAGAATCTCATAATGAGTTATATATATATTGCTTTACTGTATCTACTACTATTACTATAATATACATAAAAACATAAGATATGTTTCAAATTTATGTTTATATTACAAAATGCTTTTACAATTATAAGGGAAATGCATTATACATCCTGGAGTGTCTGGCCTATCACATAATTGAAACCAAGAAACTTTATTCTGCCATAACCTATGTGACTTTGGACAGAATATTAGGTCTCTTGTACCCAGTGGTTTTGTTCATAGGTGAGGGAATTGAATCATACAACCTGTTAAGTTGCTTTAGGTTGTATAATCCAAATACTTTGAAATGAGAATTTACATAAATTATTTGCTTCTCCATTATCATATATATTATTTGTTTCTGAAAAATATTCATCTCCTCGTCTATCTGCTGATTAATTTATTCATTCCTTTAACATTCACTATGTTGCTAGCATAGAGTTTTATAGATGTAGCATCATAACTAATACTACTATTATACTAGTAATACTAGCACTACTGCTACTATTTCTATTGCTACTACCAGTGCCAATAATGACCAACAATTATTGGGTAGATACCATGTAAGTACTGAGCTAAAATGATTTATATGTATTAACACATTTAGCAGGACTACTTCTTTGTCAACATCCAGTACTAGTGTTTCAATGAAGGTGTGAGTTTAGGCTGCCTAACAAGCCTTCCTTAGCTCTGTTATTAACAATTTTATTTTGGAGATCACAAAATATAAATTATATAACTTTTTGGAAGTTATAGTTTTGTTTGTTTGTTTTTTGAGAAGGAGTTTCGCTCTTGTTACCCAGGATGGAATGCAATGGTATGATCTCGGCTCACTGCAACCTCCGCCTCCCGGGTTCAAGCGATTCTCCTGCCTCAGACTCCCAAGTAGTTGGGATTACAGGCGTGTGCCAACACACCCAGCTAATTTTGTATTTTTTTAGTAGAGACGGGTTTTCACCATGTTGGTCAGGCTCGTCTCGAACTTCTGACCTCAAGTGATCCACCCGCCTTGGCCTCCCAAAGTACTGGGATTACAGGCGTGAGCCACTGTGCTATGCTGAAAGTTACAGTATTATTCAATATTATTAAATGGCTGAGCTGAGATTTAAAACCAGTGTGGTACAGCTGTTATGGTATTTTTAGTATCTGCTTTGATTTTACTATACAGTTTTTTCTTTGAATAGGTTCAGATTTACAATATATGATCTTTACTGATATGTATATTTAAGAAATCTGACTGTGGGGTCCTTTGAGATCTAGGGTATCTTCTAGAATAGGAAGCATATTCCCAGAATATAAAGAGCATTCCCAAAACACAAAATAAAAATTGATGCTTAGTATGTTCCTTAAGTCTAATGAAAAATAAGTGAAGAACTAATAAAAAAAATAGTAAGGTCATCAAAAATATATTAGAAGCACGTCTTCTCCTAAGGTAGAAAATAGAGTCAGTCATTGACAGACATTGGGGCATCATGGCAAATGGAGAAGAACCACTGATTGAAAGGCAGGTTGTACACCTTGGCTAAGCATGGAATGCATTTGGGAGAAAGGCCTGCATACCCAACGTAAAATAAAGTGTTTAAAGAAGAATACACAAGCCACGTTTGATAACAACAATTAATCATGCTTCTATCGTTTTAAACATTTTCTGGTATTCTTAGTTTTCAAATGAAGTATGATTTAGCATTATTTGACAAGAGGAGATGTTAACTGAATAAGCCCTTGGTTTAGAGCACTAGGATCACTAGGATGTGACTTGTATGCCGTATGCTTTTTGTCTTCCTTACTACTCATTTTAATTATTCTATTAGTCATATCAAGACTGTCCTCATAATTTTGTTTGCATTTACTTGTCATTTATGACATTGTTCCATGGGGGAAGCCCAATGCAAGTAAAACATTGTACACATATTTTAATCAATACATCTTCTTGATGCCTTGAATGCTCTTAATTAATAAAATCAACTTTTATTATGATTTCAACAGTTCTAGTATTTGAAAAGCTAAATGGGGCATATGAGATCTGAGGGTATCATGTATAATTTTTAAGTATTATTTTTCTAGATATCTTATTAAAACTAAGCAGTATTTAATATCACTTAGAAAGTGATTTGCTTCTTTGAGAAATCTGAGTGACACATGCTTGGTTTATTACTTACAACATACTGGCATCATTAAAAATGTTATGTACTTGAGCAACCAAAAGTAAAATATAAAGGGAATGAAGTCAATTTTTTTAAACCAAATAATAAGGAAATACTGTAGGATATTTGGGTTAGAAATAACTAACTAGCAAGACCAAAAACAAACCAATTTATTCTCAATTTTGCCTCTTTCTGGGTGGAAGAATTTGGACATAACTAACCTCTTAGTGCTTCAGCGATGTTTTTAAAAATGAAAAATGAGTATTCTTTATTATGTGGACATTATTTTATTCTAATTTCTTGATTATGATGTTTTAACACTTTATTTTAAAAATAACACATTTTTAGGCTTTCATAATTATACATTGGTATAAACCTTCTGTAAATATAACAAAGATAATAAGCAACAAGATTTTGTAATGATTACACAATGAATTTGTATTTAGTATATTCAAAATAAAGCATTATGTGTGAAAGTGTTAAAAAGTGAAATAAATGTGTTTGACTGAGTAGGAGTAATAATTCTTATATCCTTAATTGATCTAGACATCAAATGTATGCATTTATATAAATATGTATATGAAAAAAGTTTAAAATGCATAAAATACTCTGTAAATACGGGATATTTAAAAATTTTCTCTCATATCTCTCATAATGGAACAAAACATGGAATTCAAAATAAATAAATAAGACCCATTTATAATTTCATGTCATTGCGTTCGGTAAAAGCTTCTCCCTCATTCAGCAGAATTCTTAATTGCACATTCTTTTTTTTTTTTTTAGCAAATAAATAAGAGCTAACGGGTTTTTAGATGAAACTATACCTGCTGTTAGAGTATAACAAAATCATGCCTTTTTTTTTTTTTTTTTGACAGAACTTTGCTCTTGTCGCCCAGGCTGGAGTGCAACAGCATGATCTCGGCTCACTGCAACCTCTGCCTCCTGGCTTCAAGCAATTCTTCTGCCTCAGCCTCCTGAGTGGCTGGGATTACAGACACACACCACCCTGCTTGGCTAATTTTTGTATTTTTAGTAGGGACGGGGGTTTCACCATGTTGGCCAGGCTGGTCTCAAACTCCTGACCTCGTGATCCGCCCGCCTTGGTCTCTCAAAGTGTAGGAAAAGTACATCATATATTGAATCAGTGTTGATCACTTAATTTCTTATTTTACACAAAATAAATGTGTTGTTTTATTCTTCCAAATCTGGATCATTTTCCTTATATCTTTTTGAAAAATATTTTTCATTTCTTAAAGTAGCACTGCAGAAGATTATGATGCTGTATAAAATATACCTGAAAATTATAGAAAACATATGACAACTGGACTTGAATTTAAAACCTCTCATTATTTTCTTCATTGGAGAAACATAAGGGGTGTACGTTAAAATGGGTGGGAAGAGAGTGGTAAAAAGAAACGTGTTTCATATTTCAGTGTGGGAAAAATACTTTTAAATAAATATAAGGTGTTATCCTCAATGCAATTTTTAAAATCTAGTTCTTTGCAAAACTGAGTAAAAAAAAAAAATGATTCCCTCATCTCAAAAACGGGTCTGTACCATTAAATCTTAAATTAATAGTAGGCTCTATTCTTTGCATCACCATACATGGTGTGTGTTTGTGTGTGTGTGTGTGTGTGTATGTGTGTGTGTGGTACTGGTGGGGATGGGGGTGTGTGTTGTGGTTGGCTTCTAGAGGTTACAAATGCAAAAATCACCTGATCCAATGCTTATAGAGAAAAGTTAATATGTAAAAGTTCTTTGAAGTTTTTGCCCTGAAGAAAATTTCTGTGTGTGTTAAATTTGCACTAATTCAGCAAGTGAAACATTGTTAGAGTCACTATGGTTCTCAAGGAGCTTATTGTTTTGTAGGGGAAGTAAGAGGTATATATTATGATCTTGAATTTCTGAAAATTCAGTTCTGCAGTGTTATGTAAGCTCTTGGATATTCTGCTTAATATTTATGAATTTTAGATTCTTTCTCTGCAACATGCAATGAGAATAATATAAACATTCCTAATGGGGCTGCTGTGTCATGGTTTAACTGTAATTAGCAAAACAGAGTCACATGGTCTGGGATCAGCTACTCACATGCCTTTTTCTATCTTGAATGTCTTCAACAATTTAGGAGCCAAAATCAGAGGAGGCATTTGAACCAAACATCATCATTTTTTGTGAACAGATTTTAAATAATTTACAAATAGGAGTTTGGGGCTTAGACACACTAGTGAATATGAGTGTTGAGACTTCAACAGGGCAGGAGCATTGTTTTTTCTGACATGAGCTTTATGGTTTTGTAAAAATTATTACTCAACTATAAAACTCAGACAAACTTTAATGTAAACTGCTTTCTTCTGAGATCCCTGGGCATGGAAGTGATTAATTCTGCCACTGGCCAATGATAGGAATTCAATTTCTCATCACTTTAGCCTATAAGATCTAGCAGTGATTTTATAAACACACAAACATATAGCATGCACTTACATACATATATATTTATTATATTTATATAATATGGTATTACCACTCGGCTTCAAATCTTCTCAATCAGAGGCATGTAAATTGCTGTGGGTAGACCGGCTCTGATCTGTGACCATCTTATTACTAGTCTACAATAAGAAAAATGTGAGTATGGAATGAATTTTATAAGAGTTTCTCACTACTAGTCTAGTTTTATTTTAATTTTATTGAGTTTTATAAGATTATCAGACTAACATTAAATTGGAAATTACAAAACAAAACAGAAAACCACTTGTCATTTACCACGCACAATTTTAGAAACACTGCTTTCACTTCTACCCAAAGGTCCAACCTATCTTTTGCTCTCTCTCACCTTTTCTCTTCTAATCTCCTTTTTGTCCCCCAGCATGATGTTAGCTGATCTTACTCTTTCTGTGCCTTGACTTGTCCAAGCCTATTTCAGCTCTTTGAGTCCTCTGTGCACTTTGTGTTGTGTGTGTGTGTGTGTTTCTGCCTGCCACACTCTTCCTAGAGACTGCCATGTCTGGTCATCATTTGATTATTGGTGGTGACAATTCAGTCGAGAGACACCATGCTTCCCACCTTCCCTCACCTTGAGCTCACTTTTAATCACATCATCGGAGTTTTTTTTTTTTTTTTTTAAATTTGTACTCATCAGACTATGAATCTTCTCTTTTACTTATTTTTTTCCCTATCTATTTTCAAATTCTACGATCTAGAGGAGAAGCTCCATGGTAGGAAGAATCTAGTATATTTTACTTGGTGTCTAATTTTAGAACCTACAATAGTGTCTGTGAACATAATAGGTACTCAACAAATAATGGATAGATGTTAAATATTGAATATCTATATAGTACTTAACAGTTAAAAAAAGTAATTGCACATACATTAAAGAGCTCCAAATTATTTAGTTTTATTTTAAATAAAATTTGTTTGATTGAATAAAAGATGAAGCAGAAATCATAATTACATGAAAAAAGACAGCGGGGTGGAGTCAACACAACCTGGATTGCCATTTATCATTTGAGTTCCAACAAATCTGCTTGTT
Source organism: Rhinopithecus roxellana (assembly GCF_007565055.1). NCBI lineage: Eukaryota > Metazoa > Chordata > Mammalia > Primates > Cercopithecidae > Rhinopithecus > Rhinopithecus roxellana. The sequence goes on along the minus strand of NC_044568.1, from coordinate 35,953,987 downwards.
TATGTGAATTCCAAATCCTTCGTCTGTAAAAATGAGAGTTATGTCCATATGTCTATCTTCTCAAGAGGATTCAAGGAAATCACATATCTCAAATTATCAAACACAGAGATTGGCACATAATATGCTTTCTTAGTTATTCTGTTAATCAGAGAGGATGATCCTTGGCATAACTAATAAATTAATACCCTACTTATTAAGAAACAAATTATATAGCCAATGTTATTTATTTACAAAGCAAAACCTGTCTCCTTTTCAGCAATATCTATCTATCTATCTATCTATCTATCTATCTATCTATCTATCTATCTACATATATATACACACACATACACACACATATATACACACATGTATCTATCTGTATATGTGTGTATATATATAATTTATACATATATAATATAGAGAGATGTTAATAACAGTTTTCTGGAGACATACATATCTTCTAAAATCAGATTTTATTTTTATCATCACACTCTCATTCTACCTGCTGAGAAAGCACTTCTCAACTTCAGGCAATTTTTACTTTGAAAAATTTTGCTCACTGTTAAGACCATAATAGTAAATCGAATTTTCCATCTAGCATTCTTAGGGATTTATTGACTGCTTAATTTGACAGCTTGGAACCTATTCATAATTTTAATAAAAATACATGTTAGAACACATTTCTGAAGGACACAGTTATTTCATGACTTCCATTTTTATTGGCCAGAAACAACATTATTGTCAGCACTGAGAAAGGATCATAGACTTGCTTAATATTATACAAGAGAGAGAACGTAATGTACATGAAAGTTCTGCGTATCCACCCCAATACTTATTTCACATTCTGAACTTTATGCATTTTCCAATCCATGTCTTTATTCATTTCGGTCATATTCTAGTTTAAAACTAACTTAACAGCTATATTATCAAAATCTGCTTGTTTGAATTAAAATCAGAAAATTCGGAATGAATGTTTTATAGTAAAATATTTAAGCATTAGATAAATTTCAGAAATATTTCCCAGATGGGCAATTTTTATATGACTGTAATACATAAAAGTCTACAGAATTGATTCTCCTAACTCATATTTATTATATTAGATCACTGCAAAGGTAATTGCAGTTTTTGCCATTACTTTCAATAACAAAAACTGCAGTTTACCTTTGCAGTGACCTAATAAGAATCATCTTCATTTAAAAAACCAGTTATACATATTTTTTTCAGAAAAGCAATATATTTATCAATGTATACACTGAGCAAATATAAAATATTTTATATTTATTAGGGGAATACTATTTAGCAAACTCTCTGCCTTACAAACAGATAATGATTAATCAGTTATGTAAATGTTTCCTGAGGGCCTATTGTTTTTATATGTAGACAAGATACAAGCTAATCTAACACAAGGCTACTCTCTAAAGAGCACTCCTAGTTGCAGTAAGTGTCAATTGCATCAAAGTAGGGTTCATTATGGAAGCACATGAAAAGGCACCTGACATGGTCATAGAAATTATTTTCATCCAGTAATGCTGATTCTTGGCACACAAATAGGATTTTGCCAAGCAAGAATAGCAGGAGGGGCCGGGCACAGTGGTTCACGCCTATAATCCCAGCACTTTGGGAGGTCGAGGCGGGCAGATCACAAGGTCAGGAGATAGAGACCATCCTGGCCAACATGGTGAAACCCCGTCTCTACTAAAATACAAAAAATTAGCCAGGCATGGTGGCGTATGCCTGTTAACCCAGCTACTGGGGAGGCTGAAGCAGGGGAATCACTTGAATCTGGGAGGTGGAGGTTGCAGTGAGCCAAGATTACGCCACTGGACTCCAGTCTGGCAACAGAGTCAGACTGTGTCTCAAAAAGAAAAAGAAAAAAAAAAAGGATAGCAGGAGGGTGTTAGACATTTTACCAAAATGTGCAACCACAAACAGTTCAGGATTACTAGAAAATATTGCAAGGTAAGACTGGTCAGATGGAGTAGAAAGCAGGTGGACATGGAGTATTAGGGAAATTAGCTTTAAACTTTCTCATGAGATCAGTTTGGGAACGTAAGATAAGACTGTCCAAGCATGGATAAGAAAGTTCTGGAAAGGTCTCATATGCCTTGAGTAATAGTTTGGACTTTTATCCTGAAGGATTGAAGCAGGAACTCCGCATGGTTAGTTTACCATTTTGAACGCTAATTCCAGCAGATTTATAATCCATGCATGCTATGTTTATTCTTTATTATGAAAGTAAAGCCTAGGAATTCTTCACTCTCTGTTATCTTCCCATATTTGACCTCTTTGATTGAAGGTAAAGATTGGTGTCACATAAAACCGGACATTTTCATCTCTCATGGTCATCCCCGCTACTAGTCTCAACTTTACTATGAGTTTTTAACAACAGAAAAGAGATTGCATTCTTTTGAAGCCCTTCTTTGTCCCATCAAAAATCCCACTACTGCAGTACGGAATGCAGAGGGAATTCCCGGCATTCAAGGGTGGCTCCATGGTGACATTTGCCCTTGTTGTACAGCAGAAGGTGTCTCTTAAGATTATACTAAGTGGAAGGGCATGGTAAAAGGAGGATATTGTCTCTATTACACTGTGCTGTCTCCCTTAAAATTACCCCTACTGGAGACTGTTTATATGTTCCCAAGAGCATGTATATATATATATATGAGATAGAAGTTTTTTAAAGTCCTTAATGGTTCTCTCTCTCTCTCTCTCCTTTCTGACCCCTTCTCTTTGTATACACACACACACACACATATATATATACACACACACACACTTTTCTGTAAATTACAGGCTGGCATAAACACATGCACATACACACAAACACACACAGTAGTACAAATATTCATTACTGACCAAGCATTCCAATGTTTGAAGTGTGTGTGTGTGTATATATATACATATACATATATATATACACATATATATGTGTGTGTATACATATACATATATGTGTGTGTGTATATATATGTATCTTTGAAATATATATTTCAATGAAAGGTAAGAACTATTTGTCCTAACATAGCCAGATTGTACACAAATTCTGTAAGTTCCTCAAATCAGATCAAGCTCTATAGAATCTTAAGAGTGATGTCTTCACATTTGCTTACTCCTAGTTTCAAAACTCTGAAATCTTTGAGATCGTAAAGCTACTAGAATCTCTGTTCTAATCAGAACACAAGTGAAGAATAACTATTGAAAAGTGGTTTCCATCGTTTTCCATTTCTGCCCACTACCTTTGCCCTTAACTGATATATGCCCAGTCTCATTGGCATTTGAAATCCTATAGTCATTCCCTGTTCTCCAGTGTATAATTTTCCAAATCGTACTCTGAGAAACGCTAGCACATCAACAAATTGTGGTCCTGAATTAACTATATTTTGGAAGCGCTGAAACAAAATATACCCTTCATAGTAAGTCACAAGTAAGATTGAACACCTTATATTTTCAAAATTGACATTGTTTACCATTTTACATAGAACTTTTCAAATTTATATGACAACAGAATCTTCCTCCTTCCACAATAGTTTACATACACACACACACACACACACACACACACACACACACACAAATACCACCACCATCACCACCACCACCACTAAGTGATATAATGGGAATCAATTTTTAGAAACACCCAGCACTTTGGGAGGCTGAGGCAGGCGGATCACTTGAGCTCAGGAGTTTGAGACCAGCCTGGGCAACATGGCAAAACCCCGTCTCTACTAAAAATGCAAAAACTAGCCAGGCCTGGTGACAGGCACCTGTAATCCCAGCTGCTAGGGAGGCTGAGGCATGAGAACTGCTTGAACCCGGGAGGCAGAGGTTGCAGTGACCTGGATCATGCCACCACATTCCATCCCGGGCAACACAGCGACAGAGTGAGACTCCATCTCAAAAAAAAAAAAAAAAAAAAAAAAGAAAGAAAAAAGAAAAAGAAAAAAAAATTAGAACACTGACCTAGAAAATGCAATAATTTGTAAATCTGTTAGCATGGCATTCAAAGACTTGCACAGTCTATTTTAATTGTTTCATGACCTAATTTCCCCTGAGACTTTAAAGTCTAGCATAATATATTCTGCATTAGAACTTCTCTTGTTATTTAAATTATAGTTCAGCCTTCCACTCTCTCAGAGCCAGCCCCAAGCATCCCAATGCATAGTGACCTCTGCAGTCTTTAGAAATCTCATTGTTCTGTTCTTTACTTGATGCTACACAAACACACCACTGCCTTCTTGCTCAGTGCTCAGGAAAAAAGATTAAGTAGAGCACGTGCTGATGCAGGAAGGTCATTTAAGAGGCTTTTGAAGGATAGCTATAGGCAATGTGACGAAGTTTGACAATCTCAAAAAGCGTATGTGGCGGAGAGGCATATCCTTTCAATTACAGTTCAGAAATGACATGCTATGTACTATGATCTCAATGTTGGTGTTCCCCCAAAATGTATATGTTGGTACCTAATTCCCAATATGATACTATTAAGAAGTGGAGACATTAGGAAATGACTAAGTCATGAAGCATCCAGCCTCATGGATGGGTTTAGTGCTCTTAAAAATGATATTGAAGGGAGTGTGCCTCTTTGGCCTCTTCCAGCATGTGAAGAAACAGCAAGAATGTGCCATCCATGAGGAACAGGTGCTCACCAGACAGCAAATCTGCTGGAAACTTGATCTTGGACTTCCCAGTCTCTAGAACTGTTAAGTTAATTTCTGATGTTTATAAATTACTCAGTATAAGGTTTTGTTGTTGTTGTTGTTTGTCCATTTGTTTGTTTTTATATAGCTGTCCAAATGTGCTAAAACAGAGCAAAACAGAAAATAGCATCTTAGACCTGGGTTGTAGTACTTGCCTTGCCACTTTCCACCTAAGTGATTACGGATGCCTTTCTTTTTGTGGATTCATCATGTTTACAATGAAATAACAAAGTCCTTCTCAGATAATTCATTTGAAAGTCAAACAAAATACATGTGTGAATGGAAACATCTCAAGTTCTAAAAAAAGTGTATTATTTCAAACCAGAAAATTAACAACAATAATAATGATGTTGACTAGCATTTATTATGATTCATTATGTATGACTCAATGTACTACTCTAAAAGAACATGCAATACAATCGTTTATTAAATTCTACTAGTATTCATCCCTATTTCTTAAACAGAAATACCAAGTTTTAGAAGTTAATATATAACAAGTAAGAGATGGGATCAAGATGCCAATCTAATATTATTAACTGGTAATCTTCATTGAATGTTTCTAGAGGTAGCCAACCTATTGTATACATTTGTGTATCCCCACCAAACTCAACACAGCACCAAACATGTCCTAGCTAGCAAGCAACTAACAGATTTATTTATTCACCGACATGTAATGCCTTAGTGTAAATCCTAGCCAACATAAGACACAACAATTGATATTATTTAGTCAGCTGTTAGTTCTAATTAGCCAAAATCCAATACTAAATCCATTGTTTTCCATCACAGTTTATTAGTTCCTGGAGTAAAAAGATCTGTTCTCATGGTACCCTTGAATTAGGGTCTGTAATATATCTACTATCAACACATTTATTTGAATATATAAGGTACCAAAATTCATATACCTGTTTTATGTATTTAGTTTTAATGTTGAAATTGAAATTTTTTTTTTTCAGTCAGTATTTTGAAACTTGGAGGAACTTGTAAAATTACCTGTTTCTAGTTCAAATTAGATTTGGACTTCACGGCAGCAAGAAAGGAAATTAGTTACCTAAATCTTAAGAAAATGTGAATGGCAGGGCTTGTACTCTGCCTTGTGTCTCAGTAATACTTGTGGGGATAGTTTTGGCTTCTGGTCTTTGGAATGGCCTTTGGTGAAGATTTAAAAGTTTCAGTAAATTACTATTTCATGATGGATATAACTTCTAGCTCAGATGATATCATAAAAATTAACTGGAGGATGATTATGACTGAACTGGAGGATGATTAAGAATGATCTAGAATGTTGTTACTAGCGTTTTGTACCATAATCTGTACAAGTTCTTTCTTAATTAGGGCTTTTTGTTGTCATTGTTGTTATTGTTCTATTGTTGCTGCTATTGTTTTATCGAGCAATTAGGAAGCTGTTGAAACCTTGCCTGGCAGAAATTCTCCCTGTATTGGCCTTTCTTCAACTTAAATAGATACCAGTGTTTCAGGGAGAACTTACTGGAGTCAATATGAAAGGAAGCTGAGGCTGCACGGAGATAAAAAATGGTTGAAGGGCACATAGAGTGAAAGAGATAAAGTGAACTCAGATTTTCCCATGCCCATTCGCATCTGGTTTTTCCTTCTTTTTGCAAATGTTTGTAAAGAAGTGACTCTTTTCATTATATTATTATTATATAATATGTTTAATTACTTTTATCTATATAAAAGTACAATGCTAAGTACTTTTAGTTGCTATTTATATTTATTATTTAATATTCACCACTAAACAGGGATGGAGAAATATTATAACCATTGTGTAAATGATTTAGCTGAAGTTCAAAGAAGTTAAATATTTAAAACCTCCAGTCTCCCTGGATGCATCTTTGGCATGGATGGTGTATTTGGAGTCATCAAAGCCCGGAGAAGGACTCCCTGGAACTAGCACACCAGATGGAAGAAGTTATAGGGATTCAGAAGGTTTCTGTTGCTTAGCAAAAGACAAAAAGAGAGTGATTCAGCCAGAGATGACCATATTCAGAGTCAAGCATGAATTAAATAAGCCACCTACTAAGTATCAGAGGCAGGAGGAACAGGAAGATCAGGTGCACAAGGAATGTTGCCCTACAGAGCAGATAGAGTCAGTGGAATGGACAGCATGCCACTTAATTCTGTGGATGCTTTCATGAACCTTACTGACAAGAAGCATGGGATTCTTCTGTCACCCCAAAATTTTGAAAGTATTAGGTTGGTGCAAAAGTAATTGTGGTTTTGGCCACTAAATTGCAAAAACTGCAGTTACTTTTGCACCAGCCTAATAGTAATATTAAGGTGTAGCCCTCATAGATCCTGAACAGTCATCCCTCAAAATCTAATTATTGCTTAACTATATCTCCTGTCTTGCTCTAGTGGTCACTGTTTGGAGGAAAGTTTGGAGTGCTGTGTACATTAAGAAGTCCATATTCCTGGCCGGGCGCGGTGGCTCAAGCCTGTAATCCCAGCACTTTGGGAGGCCGAGATGGGCGGATCACGAGGTCAGGAGATTAAGACCATCCTGGCTAACACGGTGAAACCCCGTCTCTACTAAAAATACAAAAAACTAGCTGGGGGAGGTGGCGGGCACCTGTAGTCCCAGCTACTCGGGAGGCTGAGGCAGGAGAATGGCGGGAACCCGGGAGGCGGAGCTTGCAGTGAGCTGAGATCCGGCTACTGCACTCCAGCCTGGGCGACAGAGTGAGACTCCAGTCTCAAAAAAAAAAAAAAAAAAAGTCCATATTCCTAGTAGATAAGCTGTAGAAATTATACTTTTCTTTCAAAGTTGAACTCCATGTTACATTGCATCCTCCTCCTTGGATACTTGTTCAGTAGCCAGTGTTGCTAGCCATTATACTATTACAGAGCACATTTTTCCAAAATAAATCACAGTCTATGGAAACTCAGTATACATAATTATTACAATTTCAGAAACTCTGAGTTATATTTTTTCTCTAATCTACCTATTTTAAAAATTAAAATAATATTGATATATTATTAATTATTGTGAACTACGGATAATCAAAGATATAATTACTAAACAATAATGGAATATACTTATTCACCAAGATACCTCTTGCAAGCCCATATTTAAAGATGAGTTTATTTATTAATTAAATATTGAAATCAAGTTTTTTAGTATTTCAACAGTAAAGGACCCATTATTAAGCCATAATATCTTAGACATTTCATTGATTATATCTGTACATATGTTGTATTCAGTTTCAGAAATTACATGAAAAATGTCTCTGTACAGTTCTAATTAACAGGATGTCTCTATGAAGTTTTGAAATTATCCTTTTTATAGGTTAATGTCTTAGTCAATAAATGTGAAACAGGACTGATTGATCAGTAATTACCCATGAGCACTCACCTCAATCAGTGGTGGTGTGTTCTAGAAGGGGAAGACTCTTTGTCCAAAGACTGTTGCCCCTACATGCATTCCATATTCCTTAACATTCCTTAGCTCTGTTTGCATTCTTTGATGCAAACCAGATTCTGCCAGTCACTGCAACTTGTCTCCTGTCTAGTTACACATTGAATTAAATGTCCATTCCCCTTATTTGGAAAACACTTTTTTCCTCATGTCCCTAAATCTGCATCCACCTAATAGGTAAGATTGAGAACGATGCATAAAGCACATTATAATTTTACAGAAATTACATACATTTGGTAAAAATTTTGAGAACCCATTCAGGGCAAAATAAAATAAAATAAAATAAAGTTTTGTCTTTATTTCTTAAATAAGGAATGGGAGCATAAACAGTGAAGTATTTAGACAGGGTCACAGACAGCAACTTTAAATGACAACTCACCTCATTTCCACTGAGGTTCACAAGGCCTGCCCAGGAGGCCAGAGTTCAGTCTGAATTTGTCTTACTTCTAGAATAGACAACAGTGCATTTCCCCACATAACTCCTTTAGCCAACACGCAGTGTTTCTCCTGGACCATACTGTAGAGACCATTGCCAGTTCTCATTCAGTCTACAAACATCACCTTTCACTAAGAATACTTTTGATATCATTTGGAAGACTGAACAGGAGGATGTGCATGGAAACATAAGGTGATTGAAAATGAATCAAAAGCTGATGTTTGCAAGGTATTCTTTATCATTGAAAAACAGAGATTTCTGATAAGTAATACCTTCTTCCAAATACTTTTTTACTTTAAAAAAATAGGTAAGTTGGATCACTTAATAGTACCTGAGGCAATCATAAATATGATAAGCTTAATAAAATGTCCTCTTCAGCTATTAATCAAACAATTTAAATTAAGTAATCTTCGAGTAACATTTCTTGAACAACTTTTTGTCTTCTAGGTACTATTAAAGTACTTTACATGTATTAATTCATATGATATTTCCCATAATTTCAAAAGGTAGATACTAGTTATATTCCCTTTTATAAAAAAATAAAAGTAAAACAAAGAAAATTTTACTGGAAGCAGCTCACTTTTCAGAAAAGTCCCAAACTGAGCCAGGAAGGTGGGTCTTGAACCCAAGCACTCAGATTGAGTTGCTTCCCATAAAAGTGAACTCTTAGGAATGAGTCACTTTATTCTGTTATGCGCAATTACAGGGGAAATCCTCGCCCGTCAGCAGTCAGCAGACACTTTTAACTACTAGGAGAACTGGTGCCTTTCTCTTGGAGTTGGATTTCGGTCATGCACTAAAACATCCACTACCCAGTCCAATGGATAAACCCTAGATGTACGATGAAGCCATGGATATATGACTACATAGACTAATGAATACAGAGATGGTTGGAATATATTTGTCTGATTTATCATCTGGAAAGAAGAGTTACTTAGTCCTCCTAGGTTAGAATCATGTTTAGCATATTCAGATTTTTGTCTTCCATTTGGAAAAGGAAGCACGGTCTGAATTATCATCAATAAATATTCACGCACTCCAAATAATGACTTTGCAACATGAGAGCCACCTAGTGAAACAGGAAGTAGTATGCATTTAGTGCAGATGATTGGCTGTCTGAGACAAATAGAAGAAAGTGGATTGTCTCAAAATATCACCACAAAGAGTAATAGCTCTAGAAATCATACTGAGGTTAGATTGCAACAAATCAGAACAATAGAGGAAGATGGAAATTACCACATCATCAGCTCTGTGCTAAGTCTTTTACATAGATTATCACACTTAGTCCTTAAAACTACCTACATATCAAAATGCCACAAGACGATGAGAAAATAAAGGTTCAGAAAGGTAAAGTAAGTTGTCCAATGTGACACAGCTAAGTAATGAATCTTGTGGTTAAGCACAGATACGTGTAGATCAAATTCCAGTTGTCTACAGAGGCCAATAGTATGTATTTATGTAATTAGTATACACAATTAAAGGCTACACTCCTTTAATACATAAATGTATATGTCTCTAAATTTCCCAGGTTTATTATTAATCAGTCACAGTTGCAATATTTGACATTAACACCCATTTTACAGTTTGCTATAAATGTTATATTCAGAATTTATTTTGTATTTGTTCTTTATAACTTGATTGAGAAACAAAGCAGACATGATAATCCTTAGTTTACAGATGAGAAGTTTACACTTAAAAGAGGCATGTTTTTTCTTTCAATTCTCTGGCTGTGGCACCATTTCATCATCCATCTGACATGGTGAAATCCCACCCTCTTTTGTCGGCAGAGCTGATGCCATTCTGGATATTTTAGGCAGTTTGGGTCAGATTTTCACGGATTAAAGTGAGCAGTATATAGAGGAGGCACAGCATGCTGTGGCTTATTTGTTTTGTGATGCTTTCTCTCCAAAGTTCCACACAGAAAACTTTCAAAGAGGCTAAGTGATTTATCCAAAGCCACTCAGCTTGGACCTGACAGTCAACCAGAAAAGGAGGATGTCTGTTTCAAAATCATTTATCATGTTCTTGACACAATGGCTATGGCTCTTGATGTGCTGGAAAAGCAACTCTTTCTTATTTGTTCTGGGTTCTTACTTCTAAAATGCTTAACCTCTGTTGCTCCCACACTGATGACTAAAAGGTGGGGCCAAAGTTCGATGAGACCTGAGACAATTTTTTGTCCCAGATATTGACTATATTTGTCTCTCCTGGAATCTCACTGAGTGATACCAGATAGTATGTTTTTTTCCTCTATGGAAATGTAGATCATTTCACTTGCCATCAGAGGAAAATTTTTAAAAAAGAAAAAAAAAAAAAACAACTTATGCTTGTTCCGTCTTTGCTGTATCTCTTGGTTTATATGAAACTTTTTGAAGTCAGATGACCTTTGCTTTCATCACTTCCAATTGCATTGCACCCAACAATCTTTGTATTACTCATTTTTCTATGTCAAAGAATTTGTTTAATCTTCAACTTGTTCTGTTGGATAATTACTTTAGAGAAACTTTAACCTTGTATTAGTCAAGTAATTCACATGTTCTCTGGAATTCACTTTAATAACGCCATTATTCCTATTTTTGAAACAAAAATTTAAAGTCAGTTCTTTTTTTAAATTCCCCTTTCTCTTTCTCCATCAACAGTATATTTAGAGCTGCTTACTTATCTGTACAGGGATTGATTCAATGTAAGCCACTTACTTGTTTAATCATCTATTCATTTGAAATGTGCTGAGTACCTGCATTAGGTATATATTATGAACAAGATATGGTAAAACGAAGAGATGAATTAATAATTTTTATTTCCCTCGAAAGGTTTATGTTCTAAATCAGTAAAAACAGAAGACAAATAATTTCAGCACTTCGTGGTAGGTACAATACGTGGAGATAGCAATTAGGGAAAATTTAATTGCGATGGTAGAATTCAAGGGAATATTCATATTATAGGGGACTCTTGAGATTGATTGTAAAGGAATGAGTAAGGAGGAGAACATAAGGGTAAGATGACCTGGAGACACTGGGAGAATGGTGATTTATAAGATTAAGAATAAAAGAACCCCCAATCTACGTTAGTTTTCATCTCAGAATATTACAGACTGGGTAGCTTAAACAATAGAAATTTATTTTCTCATAATCTAGAGGCCAGAAGTCCAAGATCAAGATGCCAGTAAGGTTGGTTTCTGGTGAAGTCTCTCTCATTGACTTGAAGATGGCCACCTTCTGTTTGTGTGTGTGTGCGTGCGCACGCGCGCGCGTGTGTGTGTGCATGTGCATCCATGTTTTTTACAAGAATATCAGTATTGGATTAGGGCCCAACCCTTATAACCTCATTTAACCATAATTATCTCCTCCATGGTCTTATGCATCTAACTTTACAACTAGAGGAAATGTCTAGAAAAGGACAGAGATATGAGAATCTAACAACCAGGTGTATACATTGGTGGCATGTGGAGAAGCCATCTGTACATTTTTCTTTGGCCTGGAGCAATAAAGCCATGTATCTCGTGGGAAAATGCATTCTCCTTACAAATCACAACTCTAATATGCTAAAATTCCAGAAGTGGGATTTGGGACCTAAGCTTTCATACATTTGTCCTTCAATCCTTCCATCTATCCACCCATTTACTCATTTATTCCTTTACTATTCAGGAGCAATTAATAGATTCTGTCTACAAGTAGATGATTGCATTTCCTTGATTTGGTCCCTACATGCATATACCCTCCTTCACAACACATTGCTACATCTTTTGACCATATTCTGACCACATATTCTAGCATGATGGCAAATGTGCTAGAAATAAGACATTCATCCAAACTTTAAATTTGCTTTTCTTTAGTACATTTTCTTCTAACTTTTTTATGCATTTTACTTCATTCATTTTCTCTTTAGACACTTTTTCTAATTCTTAATACTCTAGAATGATCCATTGAAGTGAGCTGCAAAACTAATTTTTTGTTTTTTCTGACTATTGTTTGGTTTGTTGTACGCAAGTCTCTAGGTAACCTCCATTTTTCTCTTATTAAATGTATGCATGGAGGGTGTCTTTGTTAAAGATGGGTTATTCCTCACCTGTTCAAATTAGGGAGCAAAACAGAGAGACATTGAAATTCATTGAATTTATCTGGACTTTTGTAGACACTAATCTACACAAAATACTAAACATCATCACTGGAGAGAAATCTGAGGCTTTAAGAATTAACCTGTGTATGTGTCAGGAAGTTCATTTATGGTGAAGATGAGATTTATATCAGGCTTTTCTAAATATAGAGTCTTACTATAATATTTCTACAAGAACAATGCATGAGAGGGCTATTCACAGCTGAAGAAACCATTGGATATTTTCCTAAGATTGGAACTCTGAGCTGGTTTCCACTCCTTATGCTTGACATTTATTAAGTTTATTTTTTCTCAGAGCCTTCCCTAGTAGCTTTTCTATCTCTCAACACACGGGGCCATTATTTCTCTGAATGACCTCCTCTTTCATTAAAGCAGTTGATACCTCCAGGCTTAACTGTGTCTGTGTAAGATATTAATATGCAGAGACTTTTCCCCTCTGCTGCTAACCTCCTCTTCACTCCAATTATCCAACTGGTTGAGACCTACCATTGGAGTTGCTAGTTATATTAAATTGAGAAATAGTCACAGGTCATAAACCTCCTAAATAAATTGTGCTCAAATAAAATGTGCATAGAAATTAAAGTTCTAGATCACATTTATTTCCAAGTTTTACTGTGTTCACAGTGATTTTCTTTTGCACATGTAATGAATCCTTATTTGTTTAATGATAGTGATTAGGTTTCTTAAATTACCAGAAATCAAATCCACTTCCCTCAGCACTGGGCATACACATGAGAATTTTCAGTTGTATATTCTCCAGGCTCCTTTTTATAATGGCACTAAATACATATAAACAAGCATCTGTTCTGTAATTTAAATGTTTTCTTCATATGCACTGCATGTATATTAAATACGGAATGTGTTGTTTAACATATTAGTTATGTTTATAGATTAGTATCTTTATTTGTGAATAGCTAGCTTGTAAATACCACCAAGTAAATGTAGCAAAGTATATCTTTCTGACTCAAATAGGCACATCTTCCAATTGATGACATGTTTTATATTTATTATTCAAGATCATGTTTCAAAGCACTTAGAATCTACAGCTATAAGAGGTCACATCTCTCCTTGCTTTAGGTGATTTTCAACAAAATAACTACCTTTTCTTAAACTAGCCAGAGATTCAAATATAATTTTGACACTTGATGCCTTGAAATAATGGTGTTAATTAAAATTAAAATTGGAATAGAAATTTAAAATTAAAATGACAAAAAAGAAGACCTTGTAGTTCATAAATATATATGTAAAATAGAATCAAAGAAAAAGAGAGTAGTTGGAAAACAGTATGCTAAATTGACTTTTTAAATAAGATGTTGGCAAGTATAATGGAGGCTTGTATAGTCTATGTAGAATGAGGTAACTTTTAATCATACAATTTTCGGCGCAGTGACAACTGATGTTTAAAAAACTAGATGGAACATGAATTAAACTATTCAAAATAAGAAAAGTCAGTATATACACATTATAGGATATTTTTCATAATTTTGCTGCTTACAAATTCAAGTGGAATTGCAGAACAAAACCAATTTTATAAACGTGCCATTTGACCTAAGCCCCTTGAAAATAATAATATTAAGCTTTACCACCAGGCTATAACAAAATGCTTTGCATTTAAATAGCCAGTAAGTGTCTTTCCTATTCTTTTCCACTGTGTGAATTTTTACAGGTTTATATTAAACATCTATAGAACAGTATATCCTACATTGAAGAATAGCCTCAGGATGATGCTGTTCTATGAATAATTGATATGCCAATTCATTAATATCTAACCTTCAAATCACGTGTGATTTTATCCATATTCAGACATTCTGTTGTTAATTTATTTAGATAACTATTTTCAATATTGTAGTAGTTGTCTATTGCTATGTAACAAATAACCACAATTTTAGTAGCTTAAAATACTACACATTTGTTGTCTCATAGTTCTTTAGGTATACTGTATCTCTAAGCATGGCATAGACATGTTCTTGGTTCAGTGATTTGGAAAACTACAGTCAAGCTGCCACTCACACCATAACTCACTTGAGTCTCTGGGTCCTACTCCAAACTCATTCAGATTGTTAGAAAAATTAAATTCCTTGTGGTTGTAGTACTGAGGTCCCTATTTTCTTGCTAGCAATTAACAGGGACAAATCTCATTTTCCAACACTGCTCACAGTGCCTAGCCAGACAGCTTCCAACATCAGTTCACAACAAAGCCGTTTGCTTTCTTCCACACCAGCAGAAATACAACTGTTTAAAGTCTTTATCTAGGACTAGCTGAAAGTAATGCTCTGCTTTCAAAGGACTCACTTAATTAGGTCAACTTCACCCAGCATAATCTCCGTATTTTTAGGGCAACTGATTTGAGACTTCCATTACATCAACAAAAATCCCTTCACAGGAGCACCTAGATTAGTGTTTGAATGCCTGGGATGAAGTGCTTATATCCCAGGTTCCTGGATCTTGAGGGACATCTCAGAATTCTCCCTACCACAGAAGTTGTGAGTTAGGGATTTTATGTAGCAAAGAGATTTTATAATAGACATTTACTGCAAAACAACATGGCCGTGAAAGATCAAGGAAAGAAAAGTATGAGTTTGGATCACGCTGCCTGGAGTTTACCTTTCTGCTCCATCCCTCGAGAAAGGCTTTTTACCTTTATTTAAGAAAAGTAAAATTCCACATCTCTTATAGGTAGAATGCCTGTGTTATCCTGATCTACCAAGGAATATCCAGTTTACCTCTGTTTTTCTGGTGATATAACTAATAGTGCTGTTTACAGTACATTCTAAGATGTATTCTTATTTGGACAATAAATTACATGGTCTACGTACATGGCTACTCTGAAGTTCTAATAAGAATATATATATATTATATATAATATATTTATTATATATTATATATGTATTATATATATAATACGAGTATTATATGTGTGTGTGTGTACATATATATAATCTTGCAGTATTTGGATAATAGAAGGTACTCAAGAGACATCAGTATAGACACCCCTTTTTTTTACCAGCCTGGATTTGTATCAATGCCATGGTGCAAAAGGTTTATGTACATATTGTCACATTCAATGACGAATACAAAAAATTAATAAAATAAGAAACTAAGATTAAAATTGCATAAACTATACTTAGGAATGTTAGAAAATTAGGTAATAAAAATTCAGAGCCAACAATTGCAAGTTAGTTTATTTTAAGAATATGAAATTTGAATGAGTGTTTGTATGAAGCAGTGTTAAATAAGGGTTCTTAGAAGAGAATCTAGAATAATTTTCAAAAGATGAATCACATTTATACAAGTTAAAAAGAAAGGAAAGATATTCATTTAAAAAAAAAAAAAAACTTAAATAGAACCCAGTGGATGAACAGGAACTGAGTTAGAAGTTCCATGTGGATAGAGCACAAAATGATGACAGGATCCGGTGACAGACAGAGCCAACAAGGTGAAGTCTATTTCAAGCAGTAAAAGATTCTGACAGCTGGGCAAGGACTAGATATGTTTTTAATAGGTGGCTGACACAATCACAGTGTGTCAAATGATTGTAAAGGTCAAGGATTGAAAGAGGAAACAAGGTCAGGAGAAACTTCCAATTATTTGAACAAAAATAATAGAGTCCTAAGTTAACACAGTAATGACATGAAAAACAAAGAGAAAAGAGAAGAAATATAAAGAATGGAAGTATATATACATGTGTGTTTATGTGTGTATATATAAGTGAATATATACACACACAAAAAGAAAGCATATATGTGTGTATATACAAGTGTAAACATATACACCCTTTCATTTCTTGTATATTTATAAATACACATATGTGTGTGAATTTATATCTAGCTCAAAGTCATATATATTGAATATACAGATGTCAATCACTAAGGGATATATGAAGGGGCCTACTGAATAAAAATAGGAAAAGGCATCAAGGTTAAGTAGTGTAAATACTAAAAATAAGTTGGTATATTAACAACAACAACAAAAAACTCCACTTCAGTTAGACAGCCTTTAGTCAGGTATATGAATTATTATAGAAGCAAAGATTTTTTTTTTTTTTTTTTTTTTTTTGAGACGGAGTCTCGCTCTGTCACCCAGGCTGGAGTGCAGTGGCACAATCCCGGCTCACTGCAACTTCCACCTCCAGGGTTCAAGCCATTCTCCTGCCTCAGCCTCCCGAGTAGCTGAGACTACAGGTGCGCAGCACCACACTCTGCTAATTTTTGTATTATTAGTAGGCACGGGGTGTCACCATATTGGGCAGGCTGGTCTGAAACTCCTGACCTCATAATCTGCCCTCCTCGGCCCCACAAAGGGCTGAGATTACAGGCGTGAGCCACCGCGCCTGGCCAAAGCAAAGACATTTTTTTAAAAAGAGGAAAACAGAGCTAAACATGGCTTGCACTTTATTAAACTGAAGTGTTATTGTGATCAAAGTATAGTGAGAATCTGACCAGTTAGAGTTAAATGTTGTCTTCAAAGCAAGTATATGTTTTATCTGGTTGCTATATTTTTGTCAATAGGGCTGCTATTTTATGGTACAAGTATTATAATTAATTCCATCCTCAGAAAAGCTATGTGGAAATGTTTGGCAAGGAGGCAGGCTTCAAGGGGCCTTAAAAAGAAGGCTGTGACATCTTGAGCCTTCTTAAGATACATAAAAAATGCATATATGTTATATATGATATATATTATGTATATAATATATAAACACAGATCAGATATGTTTAAATACATATACATACATATATGCATATATGTGTACATGTAATGTATATAGTACATATGTATGAGATATCTATATATTTGTAAAGATATATAGATATCCTTAATGCCCCATCAATTCAACCAGCTCACCATTGACATGAACGAAACAATTAGAAAATAGGAAAAATCAAAGGCAAGATCCATATGGATACTAACCTCAGTGTGTCATAACTTAGAAGTATGTTGTTTGGATTTTTTTTCTTACTATAGCCCTAGATGTTTGGGCTTAGCCTTAATGTCAGTTGAATAAAGGGTAAACAATATGCATATTCTCAATCTGTGATAAGTATTCTATTTGACTTAACTATTTTTCACCCCATTACTTCCAGTGATCCAGAGAGAATACGGGTTTCTGTAGCATCCTTGACTGCCTTTCTATACTCCTAGGAAGTGTAATGGTCTCCCTCTGCATCTGGTAACTGATAACCATTAATTAGACCTGACAAATTAATGATAGGCTATATTAACCACATTTGTCTAAGCATTTCACAGATATCTCCTGCTTCCAGTAAGAGTCATTTAGACTAAAATAAAATATTTCAAATCGTGAATTTCCCCATAAAGCCAGGTTCCCTAGTCCCAAAATTATATCTAATAGGATTTTTAGAAGTTATTGTGGTGATGGTTTACCAGTGTACACACATCAGATAATTATAATACTTATACCATAACATAGCAGCCCTGTTGACAAAAATATAGCAACCAGATGAAAAATATACTTGCTTTGAAGGCAACATTTATTTATTTATTTATTTTATTTTATTTTATTTTTTTTTGAGAAGGAGTCTCGCTCTGTCACCCAGGCTGGAGTGCAGTGGCCAGATCTCAGCTCACTGCAAACTCCGCCTCCCGGGTTTACACCATTCTCCTGCCTCAGCCTCCCGAGTAGCTGGGACTACAGGCGCCCGCCACCTCGCCCGGCTAGTTTTTTGTATTTTTTTAGTAGAGACGGGGTTTCACCGTGTTAGCCAGGATGGTCTCGATCTCCTGACCTCGTGATCCGCCCGCCTCGGCCTCCCAAAGTGCTGGGATTACAGGCTTGAGCCACCGCGCCCGGCCTGAAGGCAACATTTAACTCTAACTGGTCAGGTTGTATTTTTCAATGGGTCATGCTGAAATTCACTGCATAATTTTTATTCAAAAGTAGCAGAATTTATATTGACTAAAGTTTGAAACATCCTAAAATTTGGTATATTTCTAAGGATTAAAATTATCAGTATTTCCCTATTGCTAGCCAAATAAACATTGTTCTTCTCAGCCAGACAAAGAGCTTCATGTTCTGCCTTTCCTAATGTGTATCTGTTTTTCTTCATATGAACCATATTCTTATTAAGTTGAATTTCTTGCTAATTCATGAATATGCCTTGAGGTGTAATATCCTTTTGAAACTGATTTTATTCAGATAAGCAAGATTTGGCTGTACCTGCTTAGTTCATCCTTACTTTATATCATGAGAGTGCATGAGGCAAAACTCCATTCCTATGGTGTTCTGATAGGAGGAATTAGGTGGCAGTATGGGTAGAACAGCTGCAATTACTGGTCCTTCATTCATTCACTTAACAAACTACCTGTGAGGTACTATGCCAAGTCTTGTGTATCGAGGTCAACCAGCAAGAAATAAGGGAGAATAATCCAAGCATGCAGAGTCCCAGCTCTTTTGCTCAGGAATCACGTAGTGTGGAGAATGGAAATTGAAAAGCTAGCGGGGATAGCACAGCCTCAGGCTTTGAGGAATCTTGCCTCTAGAAAAGATGAAGAGTGGTATAGAATTGAATTATGATGAAGCATGACTATTTAGCAAAACCCATGTTACAATATAATATTTCTCCCCATTTTTACCCCAAGGCCAGAGCTAAATCAGCATGTCTTAGAATCTAGTCCTAGGTTCCTTAAGTGACTCCACAGCCAAACAGGAAATATCTCATGCATCAGTACATGGTCATCTTGTTTTACCTCTGCAAATATCTCAGACTGATAATTCTCTAGAAATAACAAAGCTGAGGAGTCTGGTGATGTTCCTCAACATTTAGCCACAGTAATCAAAATACCCCTCTAAATTTATCACTTGTGTTGGGGGGAGTTGAAATAAACAATAAAACAGAGGTATACATTGACCAGTAAGAGATTAGAAGCTATTCATTTCAATTATGCTCATGGACCAATAGCAAAGTTCTCAAAGAAGCTTCCATTCAAAAATTAAATTAAATTTTTAATTTAATTAAATTAAATTAAAAGGTAAATTAAAGCATGATTCAAAAAAATACATGTTGGTTCATATGTATTCACTAAGAAAATTAATACGGATATAGTGGAATTATGATTAAATACTAACATAGGGAAGGGCATGGAAGATACTATAAATAGTGTAGTTCATAGACACTGGTTCATACAACTTGCCTGTAACTGTAATAATGTGTTTTCAACAGGCTGATAGCTTCCAAACTCAAGTGCCTGCCTATCTCTGCCTCTCTGTCCAAGGATGTTCTCCAATACTCCTGAGGGTCGCTAAATTGAAAGCAGTTCTCTATTTTTAGATATGAGGAATTAACATCCACAGTGCAGGCCTCTGCCATTAAAGAATGAGAGTTGGAGTATAGATGGCCCAACTTCTGATTCTCTGATCCTGTAATTTCAGTATGCACTACGCCATTTCTCAACAGCTCCTTACTATTTGAGTTTCATTTGCCCACAGAAGTAAAACTAACACACCCTTTATTTATTCCCTTTCTTCCTTTCTTTCTCATTTTACCCACTCCCTCACTTGTAACTTCCGGGATCACCTCTCAATTGAAGTACCTGCCCTCAAGGCCTTAACTCAGTGTCATGTTTTGGGGAAAACTCAAAGATAAGACTATTTTTTTTTCCTCTTGTCACTTTATTACCACAATAATTTTATACCTATTCAAATATTTGTTATTTTGCTTTCTGACTTACAGGCTTATCTCTCCTACAAAAAAAGATAAACATAAGAATATGATTTTATTTCACATTCTAACTTTAATACCCATTACATCAGTAAATAGTTGTTGAGTGAATGAATGTCTGAATGAAAAATGTGAAGATGTAAAACCATGAGATGTTCTATGCATTATTGTATATTGCTTTGATCAATGTGGCAATAATTCAGATAGCTATAGCAGATGGTAATTTCCATATTCTCTAAAGTTGTAAATCCTGACTCACCATAGTCCAGATTTCAAGGACCTGGGCCATTCTCTTTCCTGAAAAGGAAGATAAAGTAGGTAATACTGACCCATTTGGCCACCCCAGCTATGTGCAAACAAGTGAGACATCATTTTAGACTAAGGATCTCAGGTGTATCTGGAAAAGTTTGGGAAAATTAGATAGATAAAGTTACTTTAGGTACTGATTTTTCTACTCTAGGAACTAACCTGCCAATTGTAGGCACTTTTTTCCATAAGAAATACTGGTTCAACAAGTTGAAACTGACAGTACACAAAATGTTTTACTGCCATGTGTCAAGTAGTTTGATGCATTTTATGCCTGAATAAATGCAAAATGAAATTTTAGCTGAAGGTGATGGTATAGCAAATGCCTTTTTATAAAGCAGGGAATAAGGTAAATGTCTCCCATGGAGAAACCCATAGTGACAATGTATCTGATTCATGGTTTAATTGCCAGAATAAAATCAAATGTACATAAGTACAGTCATGCTAATGAATAAGAAACAGAATTGGCTTTTTCTCTGCCTATTGAACTAATTTTTTTTTTTTGAGAGAAGCAAACAGTACTGTGGATCCAAATATTACTCCAAGGAGTTATAAAGTCTATAACTTGCAGATTGACATTGAATGCTCTTTTGCAATGACACTCATTCTTCAGCAACATAATTTTTCCAAAAAGACATGTGTTGAAATGGTTTGCTAGAATTTTCTAATGAATTTCGTTAAATTGGGACATACTATAAAATAAATCTGGTGTCTGATCCATGTTTTAACAATCGGCTTGAATAATCATTGATTTCCTTTTTACCAAAATAACCTATTTTGCTATCCTCCCCTTTCCTTAGAAAGACGTTGATTACTGTATTTTATTTGTATTAACAGTTAATACAAATATAACACATTATGTGAAATATATTTATTTTGCATAAGAAGGTTACTTGTCTAGAATTAATCAGCATAACTTTTGGCTTAAAATCCTGGCCCACATTTAACGTTTCAGTTTGTCCATATGCTCTAGTTGTGAGAAAAATGCACAATCTTGAAATTTTAGCAACAAATCATAAGTTATTTTTGTCAAATTCTATAAATTAGAGAAATTTTTTATGTTTATTGTTGCTTTAGAAGGGCAAATGTAAGTTACCTTTTGGATGTGTCATTCACTTACTGTATAAGGTAAATTCCACAAGTATTGATTCAATGTATCCTATGGAGGGTCCCTCAAATCTGATTATTGATATTCTTCTCCAAAGATACTTTCACGGATTATGCAGGTTTAGGAGACTGACAGAGAAAAATGGAAGAGTATTGCCCTGTCTGTACACTCATATAACCACATTTAAGCTGGGATGTGGGAAATAAACAATAGTGAAGAGTTTACTTGGCTCTGAGACTATGACAGTGCTAACAATATCATAGATGGGGAAGCAAAAAGTAATGCATAAGTTGAGGATGTGTGTTTTTACTCTTCAAGAACTTTATGTGTGTATGTATACTATGGTCAGGCACAATACTAGACACCAAGGGATAATACTAGACACCAAGAGATAATAATAATCTAGTCCTCAAGATTCTTATAGTATTTATACTATAAGAAGGTAGTGTGACATGACAAAAGAGAAATAAAACATAAATATGCATGAAAACGAAGATGATGGTAAATTGTATAAACATTTAACAATCTAATATTCTGAATGACTGAAATTTGGGGAGCTGCCAAGTGGGGGCCAGAGTAAATACATAAGATACACATATATACTATTATTCTTTGGATACTATGTCATGAAACTAATACTTTGAGGTTGCAGTTAAGTTACATGAATGAAGGTTGAATGCATGGGGACTGAGAAATTTCTAAAACAACTGAGCGTGAAGAAAGAGAAAGGCCCTGAGCAGACAACTACAATGGTGAGAAGGAATGATGCTAGAAAAATCAGGGAAGAATATTCCCAATTCTCTAAGAAATATTTTTAAATGCACAGATTCTGATATTATTATTACCTTATTTAGGTAAACCAATTTTTTAAGTGAGCCATAAAAACCATCTAGAATGGGCAAACAAAAAATACTTGTCATGTCAGTAAGATTGATTTCATCTCATTTTAGTACCAGAATGTGAAATTAAGAGATTTTCTTTACTGCAAAACTCTCTGGAGCCAAAACAGGAAGAGAAGAAAACAAGGAAAATGAAAGCATATATATGCTTCTTACAGATTCAGGGTTACAAACTGGAGAGCAATAGAGAAGGTCATCAAGAGCACAAATTATATCCCTTGCATTTTGATGTCCAGTACGGTAAGCAAAAGACACAGTAGCCAAAGAAGATTACTTTCTGTTCCTTTGGCCAAGAGAGGTTTACAAACATTGAGATTGTAGAGAGAACATCCTCAGTTAAGTCACTGATTTTTTTTTCTCCCTCACATATATTATATTTATTCTTACACCAGTAGTTTAATATCAACAGCTATGGTTTTTATTTTTTCTTTTTTTCTTTTTTTTTGTATTAACATATTGAAAACAAAAATCTACCAAGTTACTGACATCACTCTTTGCGTTAGTGTCAGCCAGAGCAAAACAATGCACTGTATACTTTCAAATTTAGTGTTTGATAGTAGTACAGAGTAAAAAATTAATAATCAGAGATTTAAGATATTAGAATATTTGTCAGTCGAGACTTGCAAAAAAGCAGACATTTAAAATGTGGTGCTGATTTTTTAAAATGAATTTTAAAATTAGCTGGCTTATTGCAGTATACCAAACATTCAGAAAATCTGAACAAATTAGTATACTGCTTGATGAATATCACAAAATGAACACAGCTGAGACTCACTATTCAGATCATGAAATAGGACATTACTAGTACCACAAAAGCCCTGTAATGCCTTCTGCAGTCACTAGGCTAAGCCTCATCCCAAAGTATTGGCAACTAACTAGACTTCCAAACGTATATATTGATTTGCATCTGCTTTAGTATTTCAATATCTTATTTGAGGAGTTTCACTTATAATGTTTCTAGCCCATCCTCGGGAACTAGGAAAATATTAAAGGCTAATATACCTCCTTTTGTTGCACTCATGTATCAAATGAAAAAATAAAAGAAACATTTTATCTAAATAGTAATGAATTCAGACTAATGTTAAAGCACACTAGGTATAATACATGTTCAACATTTAATTCATGGGATGACAGAAAATATTTCTTACGCTAAGCGCCATCCTAAATACACACCTTTTTCTCTACTTGGCCTAAGGTATTAGTATTCATTTTTCAGGTGATTATAACATGCACTGTGTTCAAGAACTAGTGCTCCAAAAAGCAAGTAGGTACTTTGGTAATAGTCAAATGTCCCCTTCCTTAGAATGATTTCAGCTTGTGTGTTCTTGTGAAGTAAATTTACTTATATTTACTTAAACAAATTAAATAGTTAAAGGAACTGGCAAGCCTGCATTTCATCATGATTGACAGGTTGAAAAAGAACCGTAGCTATGAGGTCGAATATCTACCATTTTAAATGGAATCTGGCCTTGACTATCTCCTCTAAACCTTGCCTCTCTATTTCCTTCATTTTGTTTGCTTTTGTTTAGTTTGCTTTTCTTTTCTAGTATTCAGTGTAGATGCTTAAGGTTACTGATTTGAGATATGTCTATTTTTTCTATAGGAGTTTACAGTTAACAAATTTCTGAGTACTTACTTTGTGGCACCTCATAAACTTTATGTTTTCTGTGTGTTCTTTTTCCATTTATCTTAAATAATTTTATAATTTTCTTACTAGTCCTTCTTTAACCAATTTATATTGTGTTTATTGTTTGTTTAATTTCCAATGATTTGTGAATTGCCCAGATTTTCTGTGGTTACTAATTTATATTTTCTTGAAAAATATTAAGTGTATACTTATACTTTTGCATGAATGTTATATAGAAATATATTTGCTCTAGTTGCTTGTTATTGCTCTTAAAATCTATTTCCTTGCTTATTATCTGTCTAATTATTGAATATATTATTGAAAGAAAAATGTTGAAGCCTCTATTATTAGAGAGGAATTGCCTATTGTTCCTTCTATTACATCAGTTTTTTGTTTTATGAATTGAGAATCTTTGCTGTTAGGTGCATACAGGTTTATAATTGTTAGATCTTCTTGATGGATTATTACTTTTATCATTATGAAATGTACTACTTTGTTTCCTGTAAAAAAAATTTACCTTAAAGTTTATTTGTCTGACATTAGTGTAGCTACGCTAATGCACCTTTGGTTACTGTCTATGTGGTATACTTATTTGCATATTTTTACTTTAAATCAATTTGTTTCTTCGAATTTAAAGTGTCTGTAAAGGAATATAGTTATATTACCATGTTTTTAGATTTATTCTACCAACTCCATTTTTAGCTGGAAAATTTAATCCAGTTTCCTTTAAATTAGTTAGTGATAAAGAAGCAATAACTGCTACCATTTTGCTGTTTGTTTGCTGTATATCTTATTTAGTTTTGTTGTCAATCCCTCCTTATTACCTTCTCCTGTGTAAAATCGGTATTTCTAAAATATTATTTAATTATTCTGTCTTTCTTTAAAATCATTTTGAAATTTTCTCTTACTAGACTTTCTAGGAATTATAATTAACATCTTAGTTATTAGCAATCTTATTTGGATTAATACCAACTCAATTTCAATAGTGTACAATTCTACTGTGTAGATCCATTCATTCTCCCTGCCTCTTTTACTATTACTGTCACACAAATAACATATGTATATATTAAATAAAGATGTAGGAATTCTAATGGCATTTTCTTCACAAAAATAGAAAAAATCCCAACATTCATGTGAAAACACAAAAGACCCCGAACAACCAATGTAATCTTGAACAAACAAACAAAATAGCTAAAGACATCATGCCTTCTGATATCAAAATGTATTAGAAAACTAAAGTAATGTGACCATCAATACAGACAAACAATTACTTATACAGTTGTCTTTTAAATCAGATATGATAAAATACAGTTACAACAACAAATGCATTCATGCTGGAGAGTGACACCAGCAAGATGGTGGAATATCAGCTTTCAGCTCTCATCCCCACACATAAACAACTATTTTGATAATCAGCAATGAATAAGAATACTTCTATGGGAATTTTCTGGTCTAGTTGAGGTAACAGCTAGTTGTGGAACGAAAAATTTAGAAATGGGCTCACTGAAGAGGGTAAGCACAGTTTCACTTCACCTGCATTGCCCTGCCCCACCCATGTAGCTGACACAGCCAAGAAAGGAACTCAGCCCCTAATTTCTCTCATGAAGGAAAGTGGCAGAGAAGTAAGCACCTGCCTTTCCCAGCCTTGAGGGATGTTGTCAGGAGGCACACTTCTGTCTCACCCCATCCAGAACATCGAGGGTATTACAAAGTGGAATCATCTGAGGACAGCTAGAAGTAGGGAGAATAAAAATGGAGCACACAAAAACCAGTCTGTGATTCCAGATACCTAGCCATGGGTCCTGCTAACCTGCTTGCAGACTTTGCCAATATGCCAACCCATGAAACCTGAAGGATGATGAGCCTGAGGATTCCCTCAACAGCTGACACATTCTTCCAGCACCTCACAGGCTCTCTCTATGAACATTAAGCCCATGTCTTGATGCATAGCTCACATGAGTTCCATCTGAAAGCACCCATGTCTCACCAGCAGGTGTGAATCTTAACAGGTGGCTCTAGTCTCCTGGTGTGGGACAAAATGCACAATGTTGAGCACTTCAAAGCAATTCTGTAGTGAAAATAATGGGAGGCTCTCGGCACCAGGGCTGGCTTTACAAGATCAAGAGGAGACACACAATTCTAAAACTTGTTCCCCTAAGAGGAAACAAGAGGAGTAGATCAAGCATAACCATAGTAAAGGACTGTGAAATCACCAGAATCTCAATCAAGCTGGACTTGTAGCAAAGCTTGTTTTACTTGAAAAAGACCTTCATGGCCAGGCATGGTGGCTCATACCTGTAATCTCAGCACTTTTGGAGACTGAGGCAGGAGGATTGCTGGAGCTTATGAGTTTGAGACCAGCCGGAGCAATACGGTGAAACTCTGTCTCTACAAAGAATATAAAAACATAGTAGCTGGGTGTGCCAGTGCTGCTGGGAAGGCTGAGGTGGGAGGATCACTTTAGCCTGGGAGGTGGAGGCTGCAGTGAGCCATGATTGTGTCACTGTACTCCATCCTGGGTGACAGGAGGAGACCTGTCTCAAAAAAAGAAAAAAAAGAGAAAAGAAAGAAAGAGAAGACTTTCACCATGATCACAGTTAGAAAAAAAACTGGAGAAGGTGACTGCTTCTTCAGATATAAATATGTCAATACAAGTCTTCAATAAACATAAAGAGTCAAGAGACTATGACACCACTAAATGAAGAACATAAAGTTCCAGTGGGTGACACCAAAGAAATGGTATTCTGTAAATTGCTTGGTAAAAATTTAAAATATTCATCTTAAAGAAGCTCAGTGAGCTAAAAGAGAAAACAGATTGTCAATTAAATTAAACCAGGAAAACAACACAAGGACAAATGAGAAGTTAAGAGATAACAACTGCAGAAGAGAACCAAACATAAATTCTGGAGCTAAGGAATACAGAGTTTAAGCTGAAAGAATCAATCGAGTGCTTCAAAAAGCAGTCTCAATTACACAGAGAAAGGAATCTGTGAATTCAAATATAATTCATTTGAAATTACATATTTAGAGATACACAAAGAAAAAATAATATAAACGCAAGAAGATATCCCCCAATACTTATTGGATACCATCCTCCAAAACAATATATGAATTATGAAAGTTCAAAAAAAAATATAATGAGAAAGAGGATGAGCTTATTTAAAAAAATAAGTGAAATTATTCAAATCTGGAGAGGAAAATAAATATTTAGACCCATAAAGGCCAAAGAAGTCTAAACAATTTGAGCATGGAGAGGTCTTCGCCAAGACACAATATATTCAATTTGTCAAAGTTATAGACAAAGCAAGAGAAAAGTGCTTGTCACACATAAAGGAACTATCATAAGGCAGAAAAACTTGTGGGCCACGAGAGACTGGAATTCAAGATGATATATTCAGAGTGAGCTATTCAAAGTGCTGAAAGAAAACACAAACAAATATTAAAAATCAAAAGAAATCTGCTGAGAATACTTAACCTAGAAAAGCTGTCCTCTAGAAGTGCAGGAGAGATAAACTCTTTCCCAGAAAAGCAAAGGCAGACAAACTTCATCACCACTAGACCTGCCTTAGAGAAAATGCTAACGGAAGTCCTTCCGGCTGAAATTAAAGGCTACTGATTAGTAACATAAAAACATATGAAAGTATAAAACTCACTGATAAAGTTAAACACATTATCAAATTCAGAAAACTCTAATGCTTCAATGTTGGTGCTGACTCATTTAATCTCTAGTATAATCATTAATTTAATGCAATCCGTATCAAAATTTCAATGACATTTTTGGCCTAAATAGAAAAATAAATACTAAAATTCTTCTGGAACTACAAAATACCCTGTATAGCCAAAGTAATCTGGAGCAAAGAGAACAAGGCTGGAGACATCATGCTTTCTAATATCAAATTATTTTAGAAAGTTATAGTAATGAAAACAGTATGGTAATGGCATAAAACAGATAAATAGACCAATAAAATACCATATAGATCCCAGAAATAAACCCACATATATAAAGTCAAGTATATTTCAACAAGAGTGCCCAGAATACACAATAGAAAAAGGAAGATCTCTTTAATAACTGGCATTGGGAGAACTGAATATCCAAATGAAAAATAATAAAATTGGACACTTACCTTACATAGTGCACAAAAATCAACACAAAATGGATTAAAGATCTAAATGCAAGATCTAAAGTTGTAAAGCTCCTAGAAGAAAACATTGAGAAAAAGTTTCCTTGTCCTTGGTCTTGGCAATACCGTTTTTTAAAATCAAAAGCACAGGCAACGAAAGCAAAAACTAACAAATGGGATTACATTAAACTAAAAAGCTTGTGTACAATAAAGGAAACAACCAACAAATTAAAAGGCAACCTATGGAATAGCAGGAAATATTTTCAAATTATATATCTGATAAGGGGTAACAACCACAATATACAAGAAACTCATACAACTGAATATCAAACAAACAGACAAATCCAAATTATTCAAATAAAAATAGGCAAAGGACCTGAACAGACATTTTCCCAAAGAAGATACACTAATGTCCAACAGGTATATGAAAAGCTGCTCAACATCACTAATCATCAGGGAAATACAAGTCAAAGCCACAATGAATATCACCTCACACTTGTTAGGATGGCTATTATTTAAAAAATAATAAATTTAACAAGTGTTAGAAAGGATGTTGAGGGAAGGAAACGATTATACACTGATAGTGTAAATGTAAATTGATAGAGCCATTATGGAAAACTGTTTAAGGTCCCTCAAAAAATTCAAAATGGAGCTTTCATGTGATGTAAGAATATGGCTTCTGGGTGTATATCCAAGTAAATTGAAATCAATATATTGAAGAGACTTTGGAACTCCCTTATTTATTTAAACATTTTTTGCACTAGCCAGATATGTAAACACCCTAAGTCATACAATCCTAAATAAAAAAGATTTCCTTTTAAGACTAAATAATATTTCATATATATTATAATTTATATAATGGAATTAGTATATATATAATGGAATATATATAATCATAATATATAGAAATAGTATTTGATATCAATTATATATAATATACTAATGTAAATTACATATAATCCCATTATATATAATTATAATATAGGTTATAATATATAATTCAATTATATGTATAATTCCAGTTATAATTACAATTATATATGTAATTCCATTATATATATATATATACACACACACATATATATATCATGGAATATTATTTAGCCTTTAATAAAAAGGAAATTCTGCCATTGTGACAACATGGATGAACCTGGAAGTCATTGTTAAGTGAAATGCTCCAGAGATAGAAAGACAAATACTAGATGATATTACTCATATGTGGCAAGTAAAATAGTGAAACTCAGAGATGCAGAGAATAGAAGAGTGGTTGCCAGGAATGAGGGAAAAATTAAGGAGTGACAGTTAAAAGACACATAGATTCTCTTGTGCAAGGTAAATACCTTCTGGATATCTATTATAATGTTTATAGTTAACAATATTTCATTGTATACTTGAAATTTGCTAAGAGGGTATGTCTTATATAAACTGTGCCTACCAAAATAAAGACATACTCATAAAACCCCAATGATAATAATAAAGGAGGTGGGAAGAAATTTTGAGAGGAGATAGACACACCCTCTTTAGGTGTGGTGGTGGTTTCACAGATGTATCCTTATCCCCAAACTCATCGAGAAGTATGTACTAAATATGTTTAGCTATTTAAATATCAATCACACTTCAGTAAGGTGGTTTTTAAAATACATTCATATTTTCTGTCATATCTCCTGGTGTCATTATTTCACTTAAGCCTGAAAGTTTCTCTTTAATATTTCTTATAGGGCAAGTGTACTAGCAACAATCTCAGTATGTTGTTGATCTCTTTGAATTCATCTGACTTGAAGTTTATATTAAGTTTCATGAACGTACAGATTAATGTTTTCTTTCAAGTTCAGAAAGCTTTTTCCATTATTTCTACAAATATTAATTTTTTCCCATTCCCTATCTCTTCTCCTTCTAAAACTCCTATTATGCATATATTTTTTTGTCTGATGATGTCTTAGCTGAGATCTTTGGTCTTAAGCTCTGTTCCATTTTTCTTTCTTTTATTTTTCTTTCTGTGTTCATTTTTCTTTTCTTTTTTTTTTTCCTGTTCTTCTGTTAAGTGGATAATCAACATATTTTTAGTTTACTAATTCTTTCGTCTGCCAGATCACATCTGCTATAGACCCCTACTAGCAATTATTTTATTTCAGTTATTGTAATTTTGAACTCCACAATTTTTACTTGTTTTCAAATTTTATCTGTTTGTTGATATTGACTTTCTTTCTAATATTTTACGTTTTATATTTAGACAGGGTTATATTTAGTTCTTTAAACATATTTCAAATAACTGTTTTGAATACTTTTTATTAGCAATATTAATAAAACTTAAAATATTAACAACAATATTTTTACTTTGAATCTAGTGTTTGGGCCTCCTGAGATGCAGTTTCTGTTGACTGCATTGTTTCTGTGAGTAGGACTGACTTTCTTGTTTATTTGCATATCTAATGACTTTTTCTTAAAAATTAGCTATTTAAAAATATGTAATGTGGCAACTTTGAAAATCATATTTTCCTCCCTTCCAAGCTTTTGGTTTGTTGTTATTTTATATTCCTGTTGGTCTTGTTGTTTGCTTATTTAGTGAATTTCATGAATTAATTCTATGATGCCTGTATCCTTTGTTGTTTATATCCACTAAAGTTTCTGCTAAGTTGGCTTAGTAGTCAGCTAATAGTTGGACAGTAATGTCCTCAAAGGCCTTTGATCAAAAAGTCTTCCTGCATTTGCAAAAGGTTCTAGGTGTGTCTTGAGGCTTACTTTCAAGGCTCAGTCGGAAAATATAAAATTCTGTCTTATTCTTTACTTTCTACTTTCTCAAAGTAAACCAGAGCTGAGAGCCTTGGATATTCTCAGGTCTTTCTGTTTCATGCTAACACTCCTTAGTGTGCACACAACCGCATACCTGCATTTGAAACTTCATCCAAAGTCTGCTATGAACATTTCATTCCCAAGCTTTTTCTTTTAAGTATTTTGGTCAGCCTCTTTTTCTATCGCTGTTATCACTACCTCAGAAAGAGGTGGTGCAGAACCATTACCTCTTTGTATTCAACAGACTCCCCCCCCCAGGGTAATGACTGTTTGCCTTGACTGAAGACTAAGGTCAAATAACAACAAGAAATCCTCCCTGTGAGTGGGAATTCCTAGCAAGCATCCAGAATGATCAAATAATGACAATTCTCTGGGAGTGGAGCATTTGGGAAGCTTCAGTCCTGTTTTATCCCTGCCAATGTCTGCTATGCTGCTGGTGTTTATTGTGATCATGGGCCTACAGGTTTCCAAGGCTACAATGGAGGTGATAGAGTGGGATGGAAATAAGACAGAATACTACAAAGCTCATTACCCCCACCAAGATTTAGCTGTTTTTTGTTTGTTTGTTTAATAAACACTCCTTGGATTGCTGCAAAAAAAAAAAAAAAAAAAAAAAAAAAGTTAAAGAGTTCTAAAGAATTGATTTTGATCATTTTAATCTATGTTGTGTTTCCTTTGTGAAGTAACAGGTATTTGGAGATACTTACTCCATCATTCTCACTGACATGATTCTAATCTAGCATTTCTCTTTGGACTATGTATGGACAACTTTATAAAAAAGCAAACTGAGTTGCTAGATTTTTCTTAAAAAGTTTAATTATCACAAAATATATTCATACTAGGATAAATTTTAAAATAATTGATCATAGAGAAGTCAGTGAAACAGTTTTATTTGGAAAAATGACACAACTTAGTAAAGAATAACAAGATAAAAAAGACAGTTTTGGGCCGGGCGCGGTGGCTCAAGCCTGTAATCCCAGCACTTTGGGAGGCCTAGACGGGCGGATCACGAGGTCAGGAGATCGAGACCATCCCGGCTAACACCGTGAAACCCCGTTTCTACTAAAAAAAAAAAAAAAATACAAAAAACTAGCCGGGCGAGGTGGCGGGCGCCTGTAGTCTCAGCTACTCAGGAGGCTGAGGCAGGAGAATGGCGTAAACCCGGGAGGCGGAGCTTGCAGTGAGCTGAGATCCGGCCACTGCACTCCAGCCTGGGCAATAGAGCGAGACTCCGTCTCAAAAAAAAAAAAATAAAATAAAATAAAAAATAAAAAAAAGACAGTTTTAAGAGGATAACTGTATTTATATGATTGTCACTCTAAAATAGAATTATTTCTATTCAATTAATTGAATATAATTAATTGAATAGTCACATAGTCAAAAGTCAATAGTCACACAGTCAAAAGACAAAGCCCAAAATTAAACAACTTCATTCACAACAGCCCAGGAAAGAAATATTTGATGGAATTCTTACATGTTGAGAAGAGGCCTTTTTTCTTTCCTCAGAATTTAACACACACTCTCATTCACTCTCCATATTTCAGGGAGAAAATTAATATTATTAAAATTAAATACATACATATATATGCATACCTACAGTTACATATACACACCTAGGCTATATGGTATAGTCTATCATTAGGCTATAGATGTGTGCAGCATGTTACTTTACTAAATACTATAGGTAATTTTAACACAATTGTAAGTATTTGTATATCTGAACATATATAAATATAAAAAAGGTACAATAAAAACACAACATAAAAGATAAAAAGTGGTACACTTGCGTAGGGCACTTATGAATGAAGCTTGAAGGACTAGACATGGCTCTGGGTGAGTCAGTGAGTGAGTGGTGAGTGAATATGAAGGTTGAGGACGTTCCTGTACTCTACTGTAGACCTCATAATCACTGCACACTTAGGCTACATCACATTCATTTTAAAAATATTGTCTTTCTTCAATAAGTTAACCTATATTATTGCAAATTTTGTACTTTATAATTTCTTATTTTTTAAAGTTTTAAACTATTTTTATAATAACCTTTACACATAAAATACAAACACATTGGACAGCTGCACAAAATATTTTTTCTTTATGTTGTTATTCTGTAAGTTTTCTAATATTTTTAATTTTTAATTTTTATTTGTTAGATTGTAAACTCTTGTTAAAAACTAAAAGAGTAACACAAACATTAGCCTAAGCCTACACAGGGATAGGGTCCTCAGTATAACCGGCTCATCTCCACATCTTTCCGACAGGAAGGTTATCAGTGATAGAAACACACATGGAGCTCTTATTTCCTATGATAATAGTGCCTCCTTCTGAAATACATCCTGAAGGACATGCCTGAGACTGTTTTCATTGTTAACGTTTATTTTTATAAGTAGAAGGCGGTCATTCTAAAATAAAAATAAAAATCATAGGGTAGGCCAGGTGCAGTGGCTCACGCCTGTAATGCCAGCATTTTGAGAGGCCGAGGCAGGTGGATCACGAGGTCAGGAGATCGAAACCATCCTGGCTAACATGGTGAAACCCAGCCTCTACTAAAAATACAAAAAATTAGCCAGGCATGGTGGTGGGCGCCTGCAGTCCCAGCTACTCAGGAGGCTGAGGAAGGAGAATGGTGTGAACCTGGGAGGCAGAGCTTGCAGTGAGCCCCAATCACACCACTGCACTCTAGCCTGGGAGACAGAGCAAGACTCGGTCTCAAAAAAAAAATCATACTATAGTAAATACATAAACCAGTTACAAAGTCATTTATTATCATGATCAAGTATTATGTACTATACATAATTTTAAGTGTTAGACTTTTATATGACTGGCAACTGGCAGCATGGTTAGTGTGCTTACATGAGCATCACCACAAACACGAGAGTAATGCATTGATTGTGCTATGCCATTACGACCACTCTGACGTCACTAAATGATAAGAATTTCTCAGCTCCGTTACAATCTTATGGGACCACCATTACATATAAAGTCCTTTGTTGACCAAAATATTCTTATGTGGGACATGACTATATAAACTTGATTCTCTTGATAACTTTTGTCGTGACTTTAGGAAAATTGTTTCCTTTATCTCTTCATGGTCTTTTCTTCTCAATGTGTAAAATGAGAATAGTAATAGCTATACCGCCTTTCAAAAAATAAGAAAATAGTATATGTTTTAAAAAGATATTTGTTACAGGAAACTGTTTACATAGCTAATGAATGAAACAAGAAGTTAGTGAAGAGATATGAGACAACTCAGAATTTAGCAAACAAAGAGCCACTAACACTCCAAAGATGTCGAGGGAAAAAGAGGAAGGGTTTTCCTAGAGCTCAGAAGTAGATCTGTTTGTGAATGTCACAGAAGAGTTGGCTAGAGGAAATTCAGGCCTTATTTATATTTAATATCATCACAGAAAAATCTTTTTAAATAAAATATGGACCTCACTGAACCTAAACTGACCTGTTGTTTGATAGCTCCTTAGGAAAATAAAGTTTTCCAAACTTTGTGCCTGACCCATCACATCAGTGTATTTGCTTCTGGGTATGGATGAGTGTTACTCTTTGAGGAGTAAGGTTCATTCAGATCTGAGAAATGAACTCAGTTGTCAAGTCATAGGTATTGTTGGATGAAAAACACAAAAGAGAGACAGAGGGAGAGAGAGAAACTGAGACTTTATTGTTTACTCCACCATCTAGAAGCACTTGTGTCATAATGATAACTGTAGATGTGAACTTGAATTGTGCCTTTGCCACTGGGTTGACCTGTACCATGAGTGAAATGAAGAACTTCTTTCAGCACCAAGTCTCTTACCTTTCAAATGTAGAGGCAATTATGCTTATTATATCTTGCCTGAGTGACAGGTTCTACTGTCTGTAAGGTTTCTTTTTTAAATGAAATTACATAGGATCATGCGTTTTAAGGCAAGAACATAGCATTGTTAATAAATGATACAAACTGCAACTAGTGAAAGCTTAAAAAGACCCTATATTCTGGTATGCCCACATTTGTAGTCCTTGACTTGTCTATCTCCTGAACCCCAATTGTTATTAAGTTGTACGCAATTCTGAACTTGGCATCCTTCAAGACTCTGAGCTGCTGTACTCTGATATTTAAAATCTACTCTCAATACCTTGGGAATTGTTTGGAACAATCTCAAACAAACTAGCAAACTGTAAGTAGTATGTAAAGGCTTTATCAAGATTTAAGGTTTTGTAAATAAAGTGGGTGTACAAGGAAGTACAGAACTTAATATTCAGAGTAGCAATAGATAGATAACAAATTATCTCAAAATCTTTTGGCTAAAATGAACAAAAACTATTCTATCTCACAGATACTGTGTTAGAATAATTCAAGATAGACTTTGATCGGTGGTTCTGACTTTGCATCTTACATGTGATTACGTCAGATGGCTGGCTGGAGCTAGAAGAGCAGATGGGAGAGAGCTGGGCATCCTTTTTTCTTAATGTAGTCTTAGAACCATTGTGGGTTTTCTTTTTTAATGTGGAATAATTTGAACTTCCTTGCAACATCATGAGCTCAGAACAGTCAGACAGCTTACATAACAGTTATGATCACTGAAGACAGACAGCACCTGAGAGAAAAATGAAAGCTGGATTGTGATTCTGACCTACTGTACAATTGCTTGTATTGCAGGCTCTTGATTGAAACAGCCTCAGAGACCACATGGTTTCAAGGGGAAGGAGGTGAGAAGGATTCCATCTCTCACTAAGAGAAGTGCCAACATATTTGACTACTTCTTTTAAAATCACTACAAAAAGATTCGATTCTCTCTACTTTCATAAATCAATCCCTTTTGCCTTATCAGAAAAATTAGCTTTAAAATGAGTTAATCAATCCAAAGTAAGTAACACAGAGACTAGTATATAATAAATTCTATAAAAAATCACAGCTACTAGTAACACTAACTTAATTAATAAATATAGATATTTTCTTTTCACTAAAAAATCAAGGGCTTTTCAAGTGAAAAGGTATAAATAATTTTCTGATTAATATTATGTAATTATCTTTACCCACCTACTGGTGAATAGTGAGGGTTATTACTAAGTTTTTTCAGGTGTCCATTAAGTTTTCTCATTTTTCTTTTAGTCTTTGCTTAATGGACCAATAATTGACTGATTGAGAAAGAAATCAAGACACATTAGTACCTTAAATCCAATGTTTGAAATAAGAAGATGCCTAAAGGGATCTGAGAGATGAGAGAAAGAAAGAGAGAGAGAAAGCGAGCATGCAAATGGGTTTAAAGAAAGTCTGGCTTTTCTTTAATGTACTATGTCTGGCTTTAAGTCTTTCAATCATCTTTAGACAGTAATTAGTAGAGCAGATTCAAGTCTCTTCAAATGCCATTGGAGCTCAAGTCCATGGAAGAAAATGCAAATTGACAGCAGTAGAAATGTTCAACACTGTTAAAGCTCTACACTATAAATATTTCAATGAGGTCAAACAAGAGAGCAAAGACAGAATCCACAGACACGCCTGCTATGAAGCAACACGAAACACAATGCAAAATAAAATGAAAAACCAATGGAGAGGTTGGAGACAAAATACTTGCAGACTGATTTTTTTGTAGCCTTGTTATTTTCCTTATACCACTATTAGATTTAGAGCTCCATAAAGACAGGTATCTTTTATAATAAAGATAAATAATTACATATATTAAAATTATGTATACATAAAAATAATATATATAATATACAAATAAATTATATGTGGAAATAATTTATTCATAAATTATAATGTATATTTTATCACATTTTAAATCAATTTAGCCATATTATAAATATAATAAATATATAAACATTTTATTTATAATAGTAATAGATATTATCTAAATAAATTTATTTAAATGAATAGTAAATACTGAATAGTAATTATAGATGAATAGAGATATCCTGACTTAATTAAATAAAATTTACATATCATATAATTCCATCATTTAAGGGATACAATTCAGTGGGGGATTTTTTTTTAGTACATTTTCACAGTTGAGCAGACATTACTACATCCAATTTTAGAATATTTTTATTACTCTTAAAAAAAACCTGTACACTTGGGCAGTCCCACTGCATAATTCCCTATATTTCCAGCCATCAGGAACCATAATTTTTTTTTTTTTTTTTTTTTTTTTTTTTTTTTTTGAGACGAGTCTCGCTCTGTCACCCAGGCTGGAGTGCAGTGGCCAGATCTCAGCTCACTGCAAGCTCCGCCTCCCGGGTTCACGCCATTCTCCTGCCTCAGCCTCCCGAGTAGCTGGGACTACAGGCGCCGCCACCTCGCCCGGCTAGTTTTTTTGTATTTTTAGTAGAGACGGGGTTTCACCGTGTTAGCCAGGATGGTCTCGATCTCCTGACCTCGTGATCCTCCCGTCTCGGCCTCCCAAAGTGCTGGGGATTACAAGCTTGAGCCACCGCGCCCGGCCAGGAACCATTATTATACTTTCCATCTCCATGGACTGGTGTGGACAGTTTACACAAAAGGTATTATACAATATGTGGTCTTTTGTGCTTCGCTTCTTTCACTTAGCACAGTGTTTTCAAGGCACATCCATTTTGTAGCATATACTAGTATCTCAATTCTTTTGTTGCTGACTAATATTCCATCATTGGGATATGTCACATTTTATTCATCCGTTCATCAATAGATTACCATTTAAATTATTTCTACTTTTTGGTTATTATAAATGATGTTGCTATAAATATTTATGTATAAGTTTTAATGTTGATGTATGTTTTTAATTCTTTAGCATAAATAGGAGTGAAACTGTTGTGTCATATGGTAACTCTTTAGTTTTTGTGTTTTTAAATCTAATAGGTTTCTCCAGTAGACAACCTGAGCAGAATTTTATTTTTTTTATCAAGGCTGACAATTTTTGTTTATTGAACAATTTATTCCATTAGCATTTAAGGTAATTATTGACATAGTTTATGTACTTATTATGCTTTTATTTACCATTTCTGTTTCTCTTCATCTATTCTTATATTTACTACCTGATGCCACATGCTTATAATTACACATCTTTGCTTCCACCCATCTTCTTTGTGCTGTTATTGTAAAATATATTTCCATGTAATGTATACCCCATATAATATTTTACAATTATTGTTTCCAACAAGAGATATTTAAATCAGTTAAGAAAAGAAAGGAGGGTAAATATTATGTGCATTACCTTTTCCAATTAAATAATTACCTTTACCAGTACTCTGGTGTTGTTTGGTTCATTTCCTAGTGTGAATTTAAATCACCGTCTTTTTTATTTGCTTTCATGCTGAAAAGCTTTCATATTTTTTATAAGATAAGTCTGCTTGCAACACATTGCCTCAGTTTTTATTTATAATGAATTGCCCTTATTTCGTCTTGATTTCAAAATATGGTTTTGCTGGGTGTTGGCTGATGTTTTCCTTTTCTTTTAGCATTTTGAGTATGTCACATAACTGTTTTACCCTTTATTTTGTCTGATGAGAAATTGTTTCTTAATTTTATTGGAGTGCTTTTGTACATATGAATTGGTTTTCTTTTTCTAATTTCAAGATATTCTTCTTAGTTTTTGTTTTTTATTATTTCTGCTATGATGTTTTTAGATGTAAATTTCTGTGTGTTTATCTTACTTAGAGTTCAATGGGGTTTTCAGATTTTCAGGTTTTTCCTAAAATTTGAAAAATT
Organism: Rhinopithecus roxellana; assembly: GCF_007565055.1. Taxonomy (NCBI): domain Eukaryota; kingdom Metazoa; phylum Chordata; class Mammalia; order Primates; family Cercopithecidae; genus Rhinopithecus; species Rhinopithecus roxellana. The sequence goes on along the minus strand of NC_044568.1, from coordinate 35,915,133 downwards.
TTCAGACATTGTATCTTTGAGTATTTTTCTGCTCTTTTCTTTCTCTTCTCGTACTCTCATTGTACATATATTGGCACACTTAATGGTGTCCTAAATTTCTCTAAAGCTCTGATTATTATTCTTCAGTTTTTCCCCTTCATTGTCTTTTAGATTCCATAATCTGAATCAGTATGTCTCCACATTTCTGATTATTTATTCTTTCAATTCAGATACACTTTCAAGATCCTAGTATACTTTTTTATAGAAACTAACATAATTTTACATTACAGTACAGAAATGATGGTCTGCTATTTGTTGGATAGAACCTCCATTATATGACTGTGGCATAGGTGTAAGAACAGAGCCCCTGATCTCTTGGGTTCACTCATCTGAAGCTTATTCTCTGCAACATGAAACTTAGGGGTGGGAATAGGAAACTCTGGTGACCTATTCCTCCTGGTGAGATGCTATAGTGCCTACTTGAGAGCTAAGAAGGAGTGAGCCTCATTTTTTTGCCCATATAACCTGGAGTTCCTATGTTACTGTGGGGTAAAGATGAGTGAAGCAGTGAGTCATGGGTCACATTCCAATAACTCTCACTCTTCTCATTGGAATTTAGTAGGTTCTCTTGAATGAATGTTTCTTCATTTGCTGCAAGCCCCCAAGAGAAATTTCATACACGTTATATGTATATTTTTAATAACTGTCAATAGTTATAATTTTGCAGAGGACAAGATTCACGAAGATTATCCTACAACCATTCTAGAAGTTGTCTCAAAATAGTTATACTTTTGTGTTGTTCCTCACTTATGTATAGGTACACAAAACCTGGCACTTATCAGATGTTCACAGAATGCTTTTTGTAAAATAAAAGGGAAAAAAAGAAAAGAAAAAATAGTAAGTGAACAAGGCTGAGGAATTCTAATGTATTGACTAGCATTAACTGCTAGTGAAGTTGACTGCCCCCACATAAATGTGTTCAACACTATAGAAATATAACTCAGGTTCTTTTATTTTTAATTTTGAAAACAGCATGTAAAGAACATGCTTGGTTTCAGTTCTAAACAGCATCTGGAGATCAGAACCTAAGTGTGCCAAAAAAGTGGATTGGATCACGATGAAAACGAGATACCTCTGCCCTCCGCACCTTTTTCAACCAATAAGAATCTTTCAATATAGATTGCTCTATGCCTTCTAGAGAAACTTGGTTCCTTGCCAATTCAAACTGGAAAAAAAATGCACAGAGCAGAATGAATACCTTCTCTGTTAACATGCTGAAGAAACTTTACAATGAATCTTTACACAGTATTTCAATAAAAACAAAAATTTATTTTTATTTCTTTGATAAAAATGAGTCTTCTGCCCTGTTAGGTGTCTGGATATTTCATGTGTAATACTCACAAAAAATGAGAATTCCAGGCTGGGCGCAGTGGCTCACGCCTGCAATCCCAGCACTTTTGGGAGGCAGAGGCGGGCAGATCACCTGAGGTCAGGAGTTCAAGACCAGCCTGGCCAACATGGTGAAACCTTGTCTCTACTAAAAATACAAAATTAGTCGGGTGTGGTGGTGCACACCTGTAATCCCAAGTATTCGGGAGGCTGAGGCAGCAGAATCACTTCAATCTGGGAAGAGAAAGTTATAGCGAGCCAAGATCGTGCCATTGCACTCCAGCCTGCCCAAAAAAGCAAAACTCCATCTCAATAAATAAATAAATAAACAAACAAACAAATAAAGATAATTCAGACTCTCATATAAGCTAATAAGTGAAGAATTCTAATAAGTGAAGCTAGTAAGTGAAGAAGTCGAAGTCAGGAATATCTGGAATCAATGCATTTCTTTTTCTTTTCCATAGTTACTGCATATCCTTTCAGTCATGAGAATAAAGTAAATCCATAGCATTTAAAATATATATTTAGTTCTTACCCTATGCTTCTGTTGCTAATCCATAAAAATGGGCTCTTTCAACCATGAGACTAAAACATCCTGGAACTAACTAAGAATTATTTAGTAAACTCTTAGCTTTTTGCATTTCTTTTTGTTTTAGTACGTATTTTTTCACTTTCAGTTTATCTGAAATCTGGCATTTGGATAGCCAAAGAAAAGCATGATTTTCTTCCTTTTACATTGAAAAACAAACAATTCAAATGCATTTCTATTGTTGGTTCTGCTACAATAATGAAACAAAAGTGTTTTAAAAATAAAACAGTATAGCAGGAAATGGGCTTTATACCAGATGTGCCTCACAAATTTCAGCTTTCCCATTCTTTAGTCAGAGGCCTTGGATAATTACTTTGTTGCAACATCATAATAATATCTTCATTACATTTTACAATAATTTAGCTTGGGATGTTTGTCTTTTCTGACACTTTATATGGGGAAACCTCTCTTCCTGAAAAAAATTCTACATTGAAAGGGGGAAGTGGGACAGTATCACATGAAGTGTCTTTTTATACTAGAATTCTTTCTTGGTCACACCTGCAATCGTCATTTACATCAATCAGTTTATCGGGGACTGTGAAATTCTAGAATGTGGCAGTAATGCTTATCAAATAATCATCTCTCAAATAATAATCGATTGTCCGTGACCAGTTGAGTTTCTTACTCACTGTTAGTACAAAATAATCATGAGAGTTTCAAAGAAACCATAATCAAAGCAATATCTCCAACATGTGAACTTGTGATCACTGTTTTTAAAAACATTTTTATTGATTAGTAAATGAGGGAGAATTGTTTTCTCAAGACATGTTATAATATAACACTCTTCCCCCAACTTTTCTTTAGTACATTGAAATTCTTTTCTAAATTCAAATAATGGTCATTTAATAGAATACTAAGACTATACCCTGACAGTCATCACAATTTGTATTTCTGAAGTCACAAAATCAGACCTATACACTCTATAAATAACAAATACAATCTATATTGAATACATTTGTAAAATCACATAGTTTCTGTTGTTTATACTTTGTAAATCACATCTATATTCTGTGTTACTCAATTATCTTGGTGCAAACAGAGCATGTCCAAAGGAAGGATATCAGGATGTGAGGAGATTTCGAAGCAAGTCCTGCAGGCAGTCACTGAAAGTACTTTTTCGTTTTGATTTTCCTTAAAAAAAGAAAACCCTTAATGAAGATCGTGATTTTCTTAAACCATCAGCAGTGTTTCATGGGAAAGAATAACATGCTATCTTGTGACTCTAAAACAGAGTAAATGCCCTATGTATTCAGGAAAAGATACTGACACAATGGAAAGCAAACACTTAAACAGAAACGGAAAAAGATGTCTCAGTGGTTTGGGATACCACTTAAATACATGGGAATCTATGTATTCATAGACATTCAAGTGCCAGATTTCAGATAAACCTATCAGAACCTTCTAACCCTGAGGCCCTAGAATTAGCTAATTTATGCTTTGTCTTTCTGTTGTTGTTGTTTAATGTGATTTTCAGTGCATTGTTTTCTCTAGGCATCAATTTTGAGACCTAAGTATGTCCTCCAAATTTAGACTTAGATGAATCCATTTCAACTTTTTATTGTCGTCCTTTCTTCCTCTAAAAATTTCATTTTTCTCTCTAGACTCTTTCCGATTCGCCATAACATTTACCTTAAAGGATTCTCTTAAATAGGGTTCTCTTTCTTGTTTTTTTTTTTTTTTTTTTTTTTTTTTTTTTTTTTTTTTTTTTCTATCAGGAGCATTAAAACTTGTAAAACAGCACTGTTTTGCTCCCTGAAGCCTGGATTCAAAGTTTCTTAACATAACCTATCTACCTATTTTCAATGAAGTTTACAGTCTCTGTTATCAGACTATCTAAATTCTATGATTTGCCCTTTCCCACAGAGGAACCACTGAAAGACCCCCTGGGGATTCTGAACTAGTGGAGACCACTGAACCCAAGCACTGTGCTGTTGCGACAGTTGATCTGATAACCAAGAAGCCTCCTAAGTCTAATGTTCTGGGGGCCTCTACTGTGTGGATACAGGGGGCAAAGAGAAGATTTGTATCCCAGGCAGGAAGGAGCAAGATTTCGTCAGGCTACTTAGAAGGATGGGCAATTTAAACCTCAGGAATGGCTTATTTCTGGAATATTTCCTTTAGTATTTTCAGACCATGGTTGACCACAGGTAACTAAAACTACAAGCAAAACCATGGATAAGGGCAGACTACTGTACTTCAGACATCACAGATATGTTTAAATAGACAAAGAAGAAAGGATATCAAGCTTATTTCATGTTCAGAATATCCACAGCCCTCTAATAAACACTTTATGACAATCATGTTATTTAATTTGTATAACAACCATAACAATAGACATTCTTTTTTTTAGCAGAAGGTAATACCAGTGTTTAGCAGATGAAATAATTTTCCCACGTCACAGGTGTACTTTGACTCCTAATTGCATTCACGCTCCACAATCAAACCATATGATGTCAGCTCTGGTGGCCTGCAAGCTTGGTGTTGTAACGAGCTGTGCACTCATTCACTCACAGGTCTGGAAGTTGATTCTGGCTCTCCTTTTATGTCTCTTTAGAACTTAACTGGACCTGTCAACTGGGGCAGTAACATGTCCTCTCCTGTGATCTGAGATTCCTTACAAAATGGTAGCCTATTTCCAAAGGCAAGAAGAAGAGAGGAAAGAGAGAATAAAAGAAAAAGGAAGGAGGCCGGGGGTGGGGGGGCAGAGGGAGAGAGGGAGAGAGAGAGAGAGAGAGAGAGAGAGAACGCCATAAGAAACATACACTGTTTTTTTTGTTGTTGCTGTTTTGTTATGTTTTGTTTCTTGAGATGGAGTCTTGCTTTGTTGCCCAGGCTGCAGTGCAGTGGTGTGATCCTGGCTCACTGCAAGCTCCGCCTCCCGGGTTCATGCCATTCTCCTGCCTCTGCTTCCCAAGTAGCTGGGACTACAGGGGCCCGCCACCACGCCTGGCTAATTTTTTGTATTTTCATTAGAGATGGGCTTTCACCGTGTTAGCCAGGATGGTCTCCATCTCCTGACCCCGTGATCCGCCCGCCTCGGCCTCCCAAAGGTATACTGTTTTAATAACCTAGCTATGAATCCTATACAAAGTCGTTTCTGTTACAATATATTGATTAAGGCAGTAACAAAAGAGAGGAGAAATAAATCTCCATTCTGTGATTAAGGCAGTAACGAAAGAGAGGAGAAATCAATCTCCATTCTGGCCGGATACCACAAGGGCATGTGGTAATGAAATATCATTCTGCATATTTTAGAAAATATATTCTTCTACATTACCTAACCAAGTGTACTTATGGTACAAAGCAGACTTTTTCTACTATTCTGAATAGTTTAATTGTTTTCCTTTTTCACTTGTTGATATGGACCTTAGAGTGTGAGCATGGATCAAAAGCGTTCCAGAGAGCAAATTGAGTCTCATTGGATCTCATTAAGCCCAATTGTTAGGTCTTTGACAGTTGCCTTAACAATTCTCACTGACCTTGGAATCAACCAGCAAAGTGCCACATTGATTTTCCAACTCTGGCTTTTAATATAACTGGATTTGCACCGAGTGCCCAAGAAAAACTAAAAATGCCGTTCACTCCTCTATAACACAATGTGATTGCATCGCAGTAAAATATTTGATGTTTAATAACAACTGCAGCTACATTTCTGCCATTGTGTGTTGCAGTACATACATGGAATGTGTTGTAATTCAGCATATCAACAACATGTTTCTCTCTAAAGGGGTGAAATTATTATTTTATTGTTCCCTATTTTCTTTCTCCTTATTTTCTGTAACACCAATCCTGAAAATACTATGGTCCTATAATGCATTTTGTTTTAACTGTAGGTGTTTTCAAAATAATCAATGTGTGATAATTAGAAGTATATGAAGTATCAGAACTGAAGTGATTAAGGAAAAATAAACAAGCAAACAAAGCCAAGGCTCACATTATGAAGTTTACGAAGCTATGGTTAACATTATTAAATAAAGCTACTCTTGGTTTGCAATCAATATAGCACATTTATAAACTAACATTTGGTCCTCAAAATGTTTGCTGTGTTTGAATTCCTTCAAACATCCTATTTTTCTTCACTTTATATATTCTAACACTGATCATCTTTCTTACTTTATCTCACAAGAGCTGCTAAAGGAGTCTAGACTTTCTGAAAATGTGTGTTCTTGAGAATTTTCTTTCTCGAAACACAGAATAGATGAATAGATATGCTTTGCTCTATTTCTTCTGCTAAGTACTAAAAACCTAGGGCATTATATATAAAACACACATCAAAACATTGTGAAGGAGAGAAGAGAAGTGTGCTAGGGAACCCTGGGCCTAAGGAATGACCCAGTTGTGAATTCCTTGGGTTTCCTTTTCACCTGATTTATCCCAGACCCAGAGCTAAAGAAGCCATCATCCCAGAAATGCCAATGGCTACAGACAAAAATCCCCAATTAAAGTCTGTTATCTTTAGCTGAAAGGCCAGAAAAGAGAACTTCTAGCAAGAAAGAAACATTTTAGAAAACAATCTAGTCAAACACCACAACAAAACTGTGGCCCCACTCTCATTAACACTAGCACAGTTGGAGTGATAAATCTAGACTTCCACCTCGTTTACCAGGCTGGAATGATGTTTCCCAACAGCTGCACCAGAGTAGCATCAGAGAAGTGAGCCAGAACTTTCATCTCTATCACATGGTAGCTTTCATCCTCACTTCCCACATGGCATTAGAAGACAGGTATGGGCAGCCCAGACTTCCAGCCCTGCACCCTCATTCCAGCAGTAACAAGGCACCCCTCACCTCCCAGTTGGGGTGGTCTCAGAGGAAGCCTAGTAAAGGACTTTCACCACCTCCACGTAGTAATAAGGCCACAGGCACGTCCCTAACGTGCCTAATGATGTTACATCTAATACAAAAAGCCAGAGACATCACAAATTGAATAGAAAACACAACCAAAAGATGTCAGCACTGAGATGACAGAATTATTAGAATTATCTTCCAAAGATTTTAAAGTGACATCATAAAAATGACTAAACCAGTGATTAAGAAGACATTTGAACTTGATAAAGAGCATTTATGGAACTTGCAGCTTACATTTACTTAATAATAAAAGACTGAACACACTCCTACTAAGGTTGAGAACAATGAAAGGTTATCTGTGTTCATCTCTCTTTTACAACACAGTGCAATAAGGCTGGCAAAAAAATAAAAGACATGCAAATTATAAATTAAATGCCTCAATATGCAGGTAGCAATATGCAGATAGTGTCTATATAGGCAATCCCAGGAAACTTATTAAGAAAATGTGTTCAATAAATAATAATGATTTCAATAAGTTTGCCTGACATAAGATAAACTTGCACAAATCAAATGTATTCCTATTATTTAGCAATGAACACGTGGACACCAAAATTGAATAAGTAACAAAATAAAATACTTACACATAAATCTGAAAAATTCATGCAGGAGTAATATGCTGAAAACTACAAGATCATGATCAAAGAAATTAAAGATTGAAATAAATGAAGAAATTCAGGTTCATAGACTGGAAGATTCGACTTTGTAGTATATCAATTATCCACAAATTGACATAAAAGTTTTATTCATTTGCTATCAAAATCTCAAGAATTTTTAGAAATATAGGCAAGATTATTCTTTTTTTCTTTCTTTTTTTTTTTTTTTTTTTTTTTTTTGAGACGGAGTCTGGCTCTGTGGCCCAGGCTGGAGTGCAGTGGCTGGATCTCAGCTCACTGCAAGCTCCGCCTCCCAGGTTTACACCATTCTCCTGCCTCAGCCTGCCTGAGTAGCTGGGACTACAGGCACCCGCCACCTTGCCCAGCTAGTTTTTTTGTATTTTTTAGTAAAGACGGGGTTTCACCGTGTTAGCCAGGATGGTCTCGATCTCCTGACCTCATGATCCGCCCGTCTCGGCCTCCCAAAGTGCTGGGATGACAGGCTTGAGCCACCGCACCCAGCCAAGATTATTCTAAAATACATAGGAAAAGGGAACTAATCTAGAATAGCTAAAACAATTTTGAAAAATAAGAGTAAAAAGAGAGAGCAAAGGTCTACCTCATTTCAACACTTACTAAATTGCTACAGTAATCAAGACTCTGTGGTATTATTGGAGGAAAAGACATGTCGTTGAAGGGAACAGAATAGAGGGTCAAGAACTAACGCCACACAAATATGTACATATGATTTTTGGCAAAAATGTAAAAAACAATTAAATGCAGTAGAGATAACTTTTAAATCAATGGTGCTGGAGCAATTGAAACTCCATAGGCAATAATGAACCTCAATCTAAGTTTTACATCTTATATAAAAATTTTAAAAAATAGATTCTAGAGTCAATGTAAAAAACAATGCAAAAAAATTATTCAAAAAAACTCAGAAGAAAATCTTTGGGATCAAGGGCTATGGAAGAGGTAAGTTTGGGGTTCATTGACTGGGTACCAAAACCACAATCCATACCATGAAAAATTGATAAATTCTACTTCAACAAAATCAGTACATTTTACTCTGTGAGGACTCTGGCAATAGGATGAAAAGACAAGCTACAGACTGGAAGAAAAATGTATAAACTATACCTCCATCAAAGAACTAGTCTCTAGGCTATCGAAATACCTCTCAAAACTCAACGTTTTAAAAAATCCAGTTAGAAAATAGTCAAAGGATATAAAGCACATTTCACCAAAGATGAATAATCACATAAAAAGAAGTTCAATATTATTACCCATAAGGGAAATGGAGATGAAAATCGCATGAGCCATAATCAAACATCTATTAAAATGGCAGTAAGATGAAGATAGATAGATAGATAGATAGATAGATAGATAGATAGATAGATAGATAGAAGATAGATGATAGAAGATAGATTAGATAGATAGATAGATAGATAAATAGATAGATAGATAATAGATAGAAGATAGATGATAGAAGGTAAAATGTTAGGTAGATAGATAGATGATAGAAGAAAGATGATTGAGAGAAGATAGATAGATAGACAGGCAGACAGACAATAGACAAACAGCAAATGCTGGTAGGGGTACTGAGAAACTGATCCATTCATATTTTTCAGAGATAGATAGACAGATAATAGACAGACAAACAGCAAATGTTGGTGGGGGTACACAGAAACTAATCCATTCATATTTTCCTTATGGGAACTTAAAATGACATGGAAACACTGGAAAATATATTTTTAAAATAATTTAAAATACAACTACCACAAGACCAAACAATTGTACTCTTCACCCTTTACCCCAAATAAAGGAAAGATTATGTTAACATGAAACTTTTGCATGGATGCTTATAGCACCTTTATTGGTAAGAGTCCCAAATTGGAAACAGCCCAGATATCCTTCAATGAATGAAAGTTGACATTAACTATTATACATCCATACCATTAAATGCTAGTCAGCAATTTTTTAAAGATCATACTATTGATATACGCAATAATCAAATGGATCTCCAGAGTATTAGGCTTAGTGAAGAAGAATTAATTCCAAAAGGCTATATACTGTATTATTTCATTCATGTAACATTATGGTGATGACAAATTTACAGAGATGAATAAGAGACCTAGTGGCTAGGGCTTAAAGAAGATACTGGGCAGGAGGGGAAGAGTTCAGTTTTAGAAAGGAAATATAGGGGATCTTTGCAGTGATGGAAATGCTCATTATCTTGAGTGTACAAATAGCACTATATTGGTTGTGATATTATTGTATTACAGTTTTATAAGAGATTTTTATTGGGAGAAACTGTGTGAACCATATGTGAGATCTTCCTGTATTACTTCTTAAAAAAGCACACCAATCTACAACTACTTCAAAGTTAAAAGTGTAATTAAAAGTTACATTACATAATACTCTATTTACTGAGCAGGGCGCCAGTAAATGAGAGGCCAAGCCGGGCGGATCACGAGGTCAGGAAATCGAGACCATCTGGCCAACATGGTGAAATCCATCTCTACTAAAATACAAAAAAAAGTAGCCAGGTGTGGTGGCACATACCTGTAGTCCCAGCTACTCAGGAGGCTGAGGCTGGGGAACTGCTTGAACCCGGGAGGCAGAGGTTATAGTGAGCCAAGATTGCGCCACTGCACTCCAGCCTGGCAACAGGGCAAGACTCCATCTCAAAAAATATATAAATAAATAAAATACTTTATTTAATATGCTTTACATGTCACCTCTAACATAGCATACTGAAAGGGTCTTGAAGATAGGAAATATTATTTATTTTATTTAATTCATTTATGTATGTATTTATTTTAGAGACAGGTCTTGCTCTATCACCTAGGCTAGAGTGCAGTGGCACAATCCTAGCTCATGGCAGTCTAGAACTTCTAGTCTCAAGCAATCCTCCCACCTCAGGTTCTGAAGTCACTGGGACTTCAGGCACACACCAGCATTTCTGGCTTTTTTTTTTTTTTTTTTTTTTTAATTTTTAATGTTCTTGTAGAGGCGGGTATTGCTATGTTTTTCAAGCTGTTTTTTAACTTGTAGGCTCAACCGATCTTCTCACCCCAGCCTCCCAAATCCCTGAGATTAGGAGAGTAAGGCACTCCGCCTGGCTGAGAAACATTATTTAGAGCTTTCAACTACTTTTTTCTGCACCCCCTTCTCTTGACAACGGCTAACGAATCTTAAAAACACCAGTTCCATTGTTTCCCATTTCAGCATATCTATACTTAAAACTTTTCCTTTGCCTTACACTGCTATTTAAAGATCAGCATAGACTTTGTGGCCCAGTACCAATCATGGCCTGTACACTTCTTCAGTAGTGTCTCAATTCTCATCACCTCTCTTTTGGTGCTTCAGGCAAACTGAACAGTTCCTGATCATGTCCAGGTCCTTCCTACATAGGGTTTCCTGGCTCCGATCCTATGAACACTGGTCTTTCTTTCTGGAATGCCCTTTGAAAGACTGTAGTCAGTAGAATAAATTTAGTTACATACTATTTAAGGTTTTAAATTGCAGGCAGTGGGAAGTTTGTTTCAAAATAAGTTTTGCTGGAAAGACAAGGAAGCTGTGAAGACAAAATTACCAGAAAGATAACATTTGAATCCAATCTTAAGGAGCTTGTCACATAGTAGGGCTCACCATAACGCTATACAATTAAGTGCTACATAAGGATTTTGTTTGTTTGTTTTGTTTTTTGTTATTTTGAGGAGTCTCTCTGTGATGCCCAGGCTGGAGTGCAATGGCATGATCTCGGCTCGCAGCAAGCTCCACTTCCTGGGTTCACGACATTTTCCTGCCTCAGCCTCCCTAGGAACTGGGATTACAGGTGCCCGCCACCACACCTGGCTAATTTTTGTATTTTTAGTAGAGACGGGATTTCACCATATTGGCCAGACTGGTCTCGAACTCCTGACCTCAAGTGATCTGCCCGCTTCAGACTCTCAAAGTGTTGGGATTACAGCTGTGAGCCACCGTGCTGGGCCCATAAGGATGTATTGGTTAACAACAAATGACATACGTGATGGCGGTCCCATAAGATTATACCACCATAATTTTACTGTACCTTTTCTATTTTTAGATATGTTTAGACACACAAATACTTACCATTGTGCTACAATTGCCTACAGTATTCGACACAGTAACATGCTTACAGATGTATAGCCTAGGAATAACAGACTATACCACATAGCCTAAGTAACCTAGGTTGTGTAAGTATACCTTGTGATATTCACACAAGAAAGAAATTGTCTAACGATGCATTTCTCAAAACGTAGCCCTATCATCAAATAGATAAAAATGAATGACAGATGTATTTCTCCTCTAGTGTGCTATAAAAGGGTAGCATTTTGGAAATTTTGTTCATGATTTTCTCAAATGTTAGAAACATATGAAAGTCTGTCATCTTTAGCAGTCCTTCAAAGAGATTAAAATGCCAGCAATACAGTTGCTTAAATTGGTAAGATTTTTAAAGGCACACATATTTAGTAGTGACTTCTTTCTAAACATGAAGCATAATTTTAACAATGAAGATCCTTAAGCCTATGAGGCGTTAGCACTTCTTCCACCCTCCTCTTCTCTAATCAGTATAATATGTGCTCCATGAAAAGTGTCTTTCCATTGCAGCACTTCTTTCCACATATTTTCTTACTTTAATGGCATCAGGAAAATCCCATAATCACTTCACCTCTGGATCAGTTTGTCAGCTTTCACCAGAACACGGCTATGTGGTTTTAGAATTAAGGAGAGGCAGTAGAGGGAGCTCTGACAGCATCAATTCTAGGGCCGTAAATTTTTCCCTTTCCGTGAGCCGCAATCTCACAGTCTCGATGAAGAACTAATGCCTTGTGAGATCCACTGTGATTTTCGAGAAGAATATTTGAGATAATGCACATAAGACCAAAAGCAGAAATTGTTTTAATATCCACATTGTGTCCCACTTTTATGGAGATCTTTAAAATCACTATTGATAAAAGACGATCATCTTAACCATATACCTCGGCGACATCCCCATCCCTTTTCCTGTATCTTTTCTGTTATCTTAAATGTCAAGCATAGATTTCAAAATCAATACCTAAAAGTATTTGGTGCAACACTGTAAAATTTAATTTGTCTTTCTGATGGAAAAGGAGAACAAAATAACACTCCCTCTTCCCTATTCCTGGCCCCACTTATTTGTCCTTCTGATCAATGGCAGTTTCAATTTCCTGGTCTTGAAGCCTAATTCTAATTTACCTCTACTGTATTCCCCCAAGTCTACAGTTTACCATTCCGTTGACATCCCACCTGCCTTATCTAATCACAGGCCAGTAGTTTGATGACAGAAAGAGCTAGTGACCTTCTCTGATATAGGTCCCTTAGAAAATTCTCTTCTGAGGTTAGTGCAAGTGACAAGACAAAATTCACAGCCATTGCTACTAATGACATCTAGCAGCAGCATTAAAAAAGGAAACCTCTTGGTACAACTAACAAAGGTCATCCAGAAAACACCAGTGCTAGCTTGCAGTGAACACCAGAGTTGCTGCCCATCATAAACCCAATTACTCACGCCTGCTGTGTCTTGGGGCATCTGTAACTGCTCACCAGCAACCATCCTTGGACTGTGGCCACCAATCGTGCCATTGTCCTAAAGTCAGGAGACAGATTTCTTTCTGTGCATTGACCTAAAAGGAAAAAAAAAAAAGTTAAAAAAAAATACTGAACCTCACTTCTGCAATAAAACAAAACAGTTTTCATTGTTCTGCCACATCTTGTCATTCAGACTTAGAATATCACACCGGCTGATGCTGAACCCTAGTTTTTTTAAATTTGTAAAACAAGGGTAATAATGCCCATAGCGAAAGGCTTTGTAAGTATCAGAGATGATGTATCCAGTGCTTGACACAATGATTGGCACAATGAGAGGTTTATTAAGATTGTGCTATTATGTGTATTGTGATTTCTCATGTCTTTGTCTTACTGAATAATTTGGAAAAGTGTTAAGACATCCACTCAGTTGTTATTATAAATTGATGTGATTATTCTTACATGTGCTTTTGATGTGAGGTACTGAGTCCTAGTAAAAGGACTGTTGTCACAAAATGTCCCCAGATGCAAACTGTCCATTTAAAATAAGTGGTCACCAATTATTCTCCATTCTTTACCTCAGCCAGTCAAGTACTGAAACCAGACTTGGTTAGAATTATAGAATGAGTAGTAGAGTCAGTGGGAGAATAATGAGATCCATTTCAAACATTGATCTGGAAGAATCATGAGACTCATCCTGATAACTAAATTCAGAAGTCAGAAGCTACAGAAAGCTTTCATTTTACTTTATGGTATAGATTTACAAAACCCTGATTAGATTGCAAAACCATTTTAACTCATCTTTATATGATAATTTTATTGTTTGAAAACTGTCTCCTTGAGGTTATAGGCATTAACTATCTATAGAACATAAGTTAAATGTGGTATTTTCTTTAAGGGATTTTAAAAGTGGAAAACTTAGTGTTTGCTTTGAAACTCGTCTGCAAAAAGTATAAACTTAGCATCTACTTTGTGTATTATGTTTGTCCTGGAATTATTACCATAGATAAGTTATAACTTCAGTTTTCAAAATGCTTATAGTACAAAGGGAAGGCAGGCATTGAAACAAATTTTTGTTTAATAACACAATTATTATAGCAAGGTGTAATAGTCATGGTTAATAGTGATGACAAAAGGCTTCACAGATAATTAATATAGGCATAACTTAGATTGCAGGTTCAGTTCCAGATCACCACAATAAAGCATATATTATAGTAAAACAAGTCACACAGATTTTTTTCTTTTTTGGTGTTTATAAATATCATAAGTCTATTAAATCTATATATCATCTACTAAGTGTGCAATAGCAGTTTGTGTAAAACAGTGTACACACGTTAGTTAAAAAATACTTTATTTCTACAAAAGTTCTAACAATCACCTGAGCCTTTAGCATGTTGCATTTGTTTTGCTGGTAGAGGGTCTTGCCTCACTGTGGATGGCCACTGACTGATCAGGGTGGTCGTTGCTAAAGCTGGAGATGGTTGTGGCAATTTCTTGAAATAAGATGACAATAAAGTTTGCCACATCAGTTGATCTTCCTTTTCACAAAAATTTTCCCGGTCGCATGGTGATGCTGTTTGATAGCATTTTACTCACTGTAGAACATCTTCCAAAACTGGTGTCAGTCCTCTCAAACTGTGCCACTGCTTTATCAACTAACACTATATAACCTTCTAAATCCTTTGCTTTCATTTCAACAATATTCACAGCAATTTCACCAGGAGTAGTTTCCATCTTAGACAATGTATTTGCTCATTCATGAGAAGCAACACCTTATCTATTAAAGTTTTACCATGGAATAGCACCAATTCAGTCATATCTTCAGGCTCCATTTCTAATGCTAGTATTCTGTTTATTTCCAGTACATCTACAGTTACTTCTTCCAGCTGAAGACTTAAACCCCTCAAAGTCATGCATGAAGATTGGAATTACCTTCTTCCAAAGTTCTGTTAATGCTGATATTTTGACCTTCTTCCATGAATAATGAATATTCTTAATGGCATCTAGAATAATAAACTATTTCCAGAAAGTTTTCATTGTAGTTTGCTTAGATCCATCAAGAAAATTACTACCTATGGCAGCTATAGCTTTACAAAATGTATTTCTTAAATAATGAGACTTTAAAGTCAAAATTATTTTCTGATAATTTTGCAGAACAGACTGCAGAATAGATTCTGTGTTATCAGACATAAAAACAAAATAAATATCCCTCTGCATCTCCATCAGAGCTCTTGGTGTATTATCAATTAGCATTAATATTTTGAAATGATTATTTTTTTTTGAGCAGTAGATCTCAACAGTAGGACAAAATATTCAGGAAACCATGTGGCAAACAGATGTCCTGTCATCTAGGATTTGTTACTCCATTGATAGAGCACAGGCAGAGTGGAATTAGTATAATTCCTAGCGGCCTTAGGATTTTTGACATGGTAAATGAACGTTGGCATCGACTTAAAATCGCCAGATGCATTAGCCCCTAACAAGAGAGTCAGTTACTCATTTGAAGACAGGCATTGACCTCTCCTCTCTAGTTATAAAAGTCCTAGTTGGTATCTTTCTTTCAATAGAAGACTGTTTCATCAACATTGAACATCTGCTATTTAGTGTAGCCACCTTAATCAATAATCTTAGCTAAATCTTCTGGATAACTTGTTGTTGCTTCTACATCAAGACTTGCTGCTTCACCCTGCACTTTTATGTTGTGTCGATAGCTTCTTTCTTTAAACCTCACGAATCAACCTCTGCTAGCTTCAAAATTTTCTTCTGCAACTTCCTGACCTCCTAGTCTTCATAGAATTGAAGGCAACCAGGGCCTTGCTCTGGATTAGATTGTTTTGTTTTAAGGAATGCTTTGGCTGGTTTGATCTTTTATCCAGACCACTCAAACTTTCTCCATCTCAACAATAAGGTTATTCTGCTTTCTTTCACTTGTGCGTTCATTGGAGTAGCACTTTTAGTTTCCTTCAAGAGTTTTTCCTTTGCATTCACACCTTGGCCAACTGATTGGACTGGAAGGCCTAGTTTTTGTCCTGCATGGGTTTTTGAAATACCTTCCTTACTAAGCTTAATTGTTTCTAGCTTTTGATTAAGAATGAGATATGTGACTCTTCTTTTCACTTTGAACACTTGGAGGACATTGTAGAGTCATTAATTGGCCTAATTTCATTACTGTTGTGTTTCAGGAAATAGGGAGGCCTCAGGTATGAGAGAGAAATGCAGGAACTGCCGATTGGTGGAGCAGTTAGAACATACACAACATTATTGACAAAGTTCACTTTTTTACATGAGCACAGTTTGTGATGCCCCCGCCAAATGATTACAATACTGACATCAAAAATCACTGATCACAGATCACCATAAATGTATACTGATAATGAAAAAGTTTGAAATACTAAAAGAAGTACAAGAATTGTACTCAAAGACACAAAGTGATGACAGGCTGTTGGAAAATTGGCACTAATAGACTTGTTTGATGCAGAGCTACCATAAACCTTCAATTTGTAAAGTAATGCAATATCTGTGAAACACAATAAAGTGAAAAACAATAAAATGAGGTATGTCTTTGTTTTGTAAGAGGGTTAGAAAGCAGATAGGATTTCACCAGGTTTACAATTTGGATGACAGATTGGGAGGTTTTAGATGTTTTATGTGGTGCAAAAAAAAAAAAAAAAAAAGAAAAAAAAAAAAGAAAAGAAAAGAAAAAGAAAAAAAACTTTACATTTTCTTTTCTTCTTCTTTTGGGAAACTACAAAGACTCTATACATCCACGGTGGTAGTTAGGGAGGTAGCAAAGACAAGAACAGTAAGAGGCAGCTACCAGGACAGTCTGAGATTCTGACACCAGCAGAAAGGAAAAAAAAGAAAACCAAGTTACCAAGAAGGAACTGAGAAATAACCCACAGTGGGAAGTAGAATAGTCTATGGCTTTTTTTTCACTGTATTATTTCTTAACATCATAATCGTCTTATATATTCAGATCCATAGCGGTCTTTGACTTTTCCTAAAAAAGGTGATTTTGACAGCATTTAAACAATGTTTTATAGTGACAACTCAGGATCCTCTAGGAAAGAATATTATGTTATCTACATGAGCAGGTTTCTAAACAGGTAAATGAAAGGAATTCCTATCCTATGCCTCAGATAGTGCACTGCCTATGCTGGTAATTATATGCTATTCTCTCTTATTAGACTGAGACATTCAAGGGTAAGAGTACTATTTTATTTACTTTGAATGAACATCTTGGGGTGATCACTAAAATTGTTTTTAGTATCAATGCCTGCCTGGAGGCTAAGAATCCTGGAATAGGTGGCGATTTCTGAGACAAGGTGTTCATTTCAAAATGATAGGGGATATCACAGCTAAGGTTGCTACAGAAGGTAAGTCCAACATGGTACTCTAACAGGAGGGGTGGAAGGTATAGTCAGGGGAAATTTAGAATGTCACACAATGGAAGACTCAGAAATATTTTCAATAAGCACTACAAATCAGTTATGGTAAACTAGGGCTCCAGCAAGTACCAGAAGGCTGAATCTATCAATATCAGGTTAAGAACAATTATCATTGCTCCTAACAACAGTAACTACAATGTAAGGGGCCTGAGTTTAGACTTTGTAGCACATAATTCAAATCCTGGCTTTTTCATATTATGGTTTCATACCCGTGAACAGTTATTTAATATAACTAAGCTTTAGGTTTCTCAACTGTAAAAAAAGAGAGACATATATTTATTCTTCAAAGTGATTGCAATGATTTGCTGGGATTATGTCTCACATAATATATAGATCTTATCCCTGCTCTTTCTTTCATGCTGAGATGGAGAACTACACATAGTTCCACATGTAGGTACCAGGACAGGTCTCTAGTAAGAGTTGAATTGAGCTTTAATATAGTGCGTAGTTTCACTGGGGCCTATCATGGGGAGGGGGGAGGGGGGAGGAGGGAGGGATTGCATTGGGGAGTTATACATGATATAAATGATGAATTGATGGGTGCTGACGAGTTGATGGGTGCAGCACACCAACATGGCATAAGTATACATATGTAACAAACCTGCACGTTATGCACATGTACCCTAGAACTTAAAGTATAAAAAATATATATATATATATTTTATATTTGATACAGCAAATGAAATGATATAATCACTTTTCATTATTAGGAAGACTGATAATTTCATTAAAAACAAAAGCCATAGAAATAGATTACTACATTGCTCTCTTTTTATATGGAGGAAATAGGACAGAGATTAAGCATGTAGACAGAGCAACCGATTAGAGGCAAGGCTAAAAATTAAACTGTGGCACTAGGTTTTTAATTGTTCTCTTTTTACATTTTTTGTCTTTAAGAGTTAGGTTAAGTTGAATAGATCATCCAAGAGGTCCTTACTTATTATGTTTGGCTCCAAATAATTCAATGACTGTTCTTTCAGATCTATGGTTTTCAAAATGTTTTATCCAATAAGCACACAACGTATCTCAGGGTAGTGTTTTGTTTGTGTGTGGTGTGTGCCTGTACACAAGAGTATTTTTTCTACATATATTCTCCATAGATGCAGATTTATTTGATTTGAAGTAGAATAAACACATGTGCATTTTCATATGGAACAAAGGGAATTGGGAGGCAGCATGTTTGTCTTCCTATTTGAGAAATACTATTTGCATTCATTCCTTGATTTATTTTTCAATAATTTATCCAGTAAAATTATTTTAAAGTAATCATATAATAAACATCTGAGTGCCACAGCCTGACTAAACAAAATGGTAAGATTTTGCCAATGGCTTCATGGTTATTAAAATGAAATTGTGATTTCCTTTGTAAATTCTCCGATTCTATTCCCATCTCCCTACTCAAATGCAATCACTCTCCTAATGTTTTTCTCTATTCCATTCCTACAAATGTTTATTATACTATTATTATTTATTTATGCATCTATAATCTATGTTTGCAATTGCTTTTCATGTTCTCAAACTTTATATAATGTTATACAGCATGAATCATTCAGCATTTTCCTTTTTTAGTAAATATTATAATTTGGGGATATTGGTGCACATATTTCTAGTTCATTCACTTCAATTCCAGCACAGGATTCTGGTCCATGACTATCTCATACTTTATTTATCTGTATCCAATTGATGTGTATTTAGTTCCAATTTTTGCGTTAAAAAAATGCTGCAATTAAACCCTCTGGTATATGTTTTTCTAAATATATTCCTAGAAGTCATAGATTTCATGGATGTCACTCTTTAAAATTACTTGGAAAAATAGTGAGAATTTTGGGCAATTTACCTAATTTAACCTGGCTCAATTTCCTTGCCTAAAAGATGAGGGTAGTAAGTCCTATAAGGTTTAATTAAAAACTAAATGGTCATCTTTTGTGAAAGATTAGCAAATTATGACAACAAATGGTTTCTCCCATTTTTTCTTTCTCATCCTAAATTGTATCTATAGACAGAGAACTGAACACACAGGGCTGCCACTGAGGCATTCAGCATTCCATGCGTTTATCTAAGTCAGAGAAGTCACCCATATAAATGAGAAACATCTGCATTCTGTCTGAGTTTGTCTGAGTAACTTTTACATTGATATTCAAAATCATCATCTTTGAATTTCTGATTTTGTGACCCACATGTGTGGGTGGTGTGTCTGGATTTTTCTGATTTTCAAAAAGAAAAAGAAAACAATGCTACTGAATCTTATTTCTTATTCTGTTCCATTTCTCCTCCTCTATTTTATATTCATTTGCTTGTCCTTGCTGAGGCTTCTCAGGCTTTTCAACCAAATGCAAACATTAAATGAAGGTTTTCCTGCAATTTCAAAGCAAAGCAATTACCCTAAAGGGAGAGAAGGCAATTGTTGATTGTCCACAAACATAGTGAGGCTCAGCATGCACATTTGGAAGGAGAAAGGGAGGTCTGAGCTAAGAATAAGAGTGCAGGACAGTGGTGCTGCCTGATACAAGTTGTTAGGACAGGGCAGAGAGAAAATCAAAGAATAAAGATGATATTCTTGATATGTATGTAGATAGCTCTGTCATGAGACCCTTGTCTCCTTCACAAGACAGAGCACAAACTGCCTATGTTTGGGGATTTCAAGGTTGTAGAGAAGGCCAGTGTCACTCTTCATTTACCCCTGCCTCAGATAATCTTATGTTCTGTCTGACTGTTGATCCTTGATCCCCTCCCCATCATGACAGAGCCTACGTTTTAGCCACCAAACTAAAAAGTATATACATAACTTCATAGAATGTGCATTTTTAGAAAATGCATACAGCATAACTATAATGTTTCCCTTTGGCCCAGAAATTCTACCTCCCTAAATATAAATATATAATAATACTGTAAAGTCAGGAAAAATATTTATATGAGAAGATATTAATTTCCACATTCTTTAGACCTGAAAAAAAAAGTGGTAATCATTAAATGCATGATAACTAGGCAATAAGTAACTTAAGTAGCATATATCCATGTTAGAGGATATTATAGCGCCTTTAAATTGAACTTTACAACAAATTTCAAATTTGTGAACATGGGGAAAAGCTTCTCACATCAAGAAAAGGAAGCAAAATATAATAATAATGCAAGAGGATTTCAATTGAGTAAATAAACTACAAATAAAGAAAGTACGTAGGCGAGGCGCAGTGGCTCACACCTGTAATCCCAGCAGTTTGGGAGGCCAAGGCAGGAGGATTGCTTGAGCCCAGGAGCCTGATACTAGACTGAACAATACAGTGAGTCCTCATCTCTACAAAAAAACTTTAAAGATTAGTCAGGAGTGGTGATGTGCCCCTGCAGCTCCAGCTACTTAGGAGGCTGAGGTAGGAGGACCACTTCAGCCCCAGGAAGCAGAGGTTATCATGAGTCCGTGATTGCACCATTGCACTCCAAAAGAAAGACCCTGTCTCAGAAAGCAAAACGTACATAATATAAATGAGGGATGAAAATAAAAGTAAAAATGTAAATATTGTGTGTTTTACTTTTAGTACTAAATGCATTTTTCTTCATATTTTTGTGTGTTTTTATTCTATTGCCACAATAGGTATGTGCTGATTTCACAGACAGAAAAAAAGTCTAAGTTATTGTGAAAATAAAGTATTGCCATTATGTATGGATAGTTTCATTGTGAGATGAGATAACTTGGAGAGTATCAAAAAAAAAAGAAAAAATAATATTTTTCTTCACATGTTGTCTGGCCACAAAGCCAGTCAAATGATTGGAATTCGACAGCCTCATTTATAACGTGAGGCTGTGTAACCAGATCTGCCTCTGGGTCTACCCTCACTAGACTCATGATCTACAGAGGTCCTAAGGCAAAAACGCACAGGTAAGGGTGAGGATGTTTTACAGACATTCATTATTAAGTGATGATCCACACTGTGCCAAAGCAGTCTTACTTTCTTTTTTATGTAGGGATAAAGGGCATGTTTTATTGCTCCTAAAATTTCTCTCTGGCCTAAAGATGTTGAACAGATGCAGAGCAGAGGCAGTCTCCCTTGAGTGGGCTTCTTCAGCAAGTGGCATGGAAAATGAGTGAGCTTTCGATTGAAACTGGTAATTTGAAAGAATGTCGGATATCTCTTAATCGGCTTACTAAAATTTTAAGTAAAATAAGCATCACTCTTCTTACGGGGTTGCTTTGAAGAATAACGTGGATGGTATCTGTGAAATACCTCTAAAGCATGGTTTGCAACAAAATCAAAACTTTGCCAACTAGTGGCAAGCATTCTGCTCTTTCTGTTTCCATTGGAGGAAAGAATTAAGCAATATGCAATTTGAGAACACAAATGAGCTAAAATAGGAAACAAGGAATCAGGGTGAAAGGTGGTAAATCATAACATTAAGAAAAAACAAGTAAGCAAAAACACCAATAATAAAAACAGTCACTTCCAATGTCAACCACTCCTGATTACTGAGGCAAAGCAATTTCTAGTTAGCAATCACAATTTGATATAACTTGCTGTCAAAAGATTCGAAAGACCCCATAATAACTAATATAGTTTCCCTTTTGTTATGAACCCAATGTCGACAGAAAGCTTCTTGAGTACTATGAGGCAGGCACAAAGATACTCGTTTCAGAATTGTTTTAGTAGTGAAACTCTGGAAACTAAATGCCTGTCAAAAGAGGAATAGAAAAAATATAATTGCTATATTACTGTATTGACAGCTACATGGTGGGCAAAAGCCATGGGTTAGACCTCTAGACCAAGAGGTAGATGTGAAACTATATGTCATATATGAGCAAAAATATTCAATAACTCCAGAAATTATGTTTACCTCAGAAACAACACAAATGAAAGAATTCAAGGGCTGTAAGACCTTTGCACTGTCTGGGAATTTGAAAGGTAGTAATTAATAATAATATATAATACATAAGAGATATAGGTAACATCACCACCAATCACGATAATATCAGTAACAATAATGATAATAAAATAATAGATAACTAACAATCTAAGGAGTGTAAGAAAATGAAAGTAATAGGTAAATCTAAAGAAGGGCAAAAAAGAGAAAATAAATAGAAACAAAAAATATGTGGAATACATAAAAACATATAATTGAAGTACTTTGAACATAAATACTATAAATCCAATCTTTTCTGGTGGGTGTGGTGGCTCACGCCTGTAATCCCAGCACTTTGGGAGGTCAAGGCGAGTGAATCATGAGGTCATGAGTTCGAGACCAGTCTGGCCAGCATGGTGAAACCCCATCTCTACTAAAAATACAAAAATTAGCTGGGCGTGGTGGTGCATGCCTGTAATCCCAGCTACTCAGGAGACTGAGGCAGGAGAATCGCTTGAGCCCGGGAGGCAGAAGTCTCAGGGAGCCGAGATTATGCCACTGCCCTCCAGCCTGGCCGAGAGAGTGAGACTGTGTCTCAAAAATAATAATAATAATTAAAATAATAGTAATAAATAATAAATAAATAAATCCAAGCTTTTCCAATCTGTGGCCCACAGGCGATATGCGGCCCAAGATGGTTTTGAATGAGGCCCATGGCAAATTCATAAATTTTCTTAAAACATTATGAGGTTTTTTTTTTGTAATTTCTTTTAGCTCATTAGCTATTGTTAATGTTAGTGTATTTTATGTGTGGCCCAAGATAATTCTTCTTCCAGTGCGGCCCAGGAAAGTCAAAAGATTGGACATTCCTGAATTATACCAAATACTTGCAATTTATCCAGTTAAAAGACAATGAATGACAGTCTAATAAACAATGACATACTGTTTATAAGAAACAAAATTTAAGTATAATAACGAAATGTTTTTTATATTTAGAGATGCAATGCAGAGACTAACATAAAACTACATAAATGTGCTGGCCGGGCGCGGTGGCTCAAGCCTGTAATCCCAGCACTTTGGGAGGCCGAGACGGGCGGATCACGAGGTCAGGAGATCGAGACCATCCTGGCTAACACGGTGAAACCCCGTCTCTACTAAATGCAAAAAAAAAAAACTAGCCGGGCGAGGTGGCGGGCGCCTGTAGTCCCAGCTACTCCGGAGGCTGAGGCAGGAGAATGGCGTAAACCCGGGAGGCGGAGCTTGCAGTGAGCTGAGATCCGGCCACTGCACTCCAGACCGGGCGACAGAGCAAGACTCTGTCTCAAAAAAAAAAAAAAAAAAAAAAAAAAAAAAAAAAAAAAAACATAAATGTGCTAATATTAGAAAGGTTATCCTTTAAAGCAACACATATTGCAGGATGTACAGAGAGGCATTTCATGATGTTAAAAGAACAAATCTATCAGACAGATATAA
This sequence comes from Rhinopithecus roxellana, assembly GCF_007565055.1. Lineage (NCBI taxonomy): Eukaryota > Metazoa > Chordata > Mammalia > Primates > Cercopithecidae > Rhinopithecus > Rhinopithecus roxellana. The sequence continues at coordinate 35,891,414 of NC_044568.1, read as the reverse complement.
TAATCTAAAGATTTATTTGCTCGTAGTTTAAAATATAGGAAAGAAACCTTCACTAATTTTCCTAAAAGGAAAAATAGAAAACCTCATACTCTTCGAAAAATAAGTTAACATATCTCTATAAGTATTTGATAAATTAAAAAGACAAAAAAATTTAAGATCATAAAATAGTAGCACAATAATTAATGCAGTTTACATAACTGATATATATATTTTGTATTTTATGTATTTATTTTTAGAGGCGGTGTCTTACCCTGTCACCCAGGGCCTGGAGTGCAGTGGCACATTCATGGCTCACCACAGTCTTGAACACCTGGGCTTAAGTGATTCTCCCCGCTTGGCCTCCTGGTAGCTACGACTACAGGTGCCAGCCACCGTTCCCAGCTACATCTGATATATATAGAACATTGCAAAGAATAACTGCAAATACATATTCTTTTCTACTGTATTTAGAAATACTATGAAAATTGGCTGTATGCTAGACGATAAGCTAAGGCTGAACAAATTTTAAAAGTCTAAAATTATGCATAGTTTAACATCCTAACACAATATAGTTAATTTAAAATCAGTGATAGAAATATACCTAGAAAATTCCCCAATATTGAAGATTAAGCAAGAAAATTCTGAAGGACACACGGATCACAAAAAAAGAGTCACCATAAAAATTAGAATGACTGCTAGATATATGAAGAGGAATAAAATAACAAAAATTAGAGTAGGAACAAATGAAGTAGAGACTATGTATCTAAAAGGAAAACTGCAAAAACAAAATTGGATAGCTATTGGTTGTGAAAGAGAGAAAAGGCAAAAAATTACCAGCCTCAGGAATGGGAACATCAATAAAATCCTAAAGACATTTAAAAGCTATAAAAATGTTTAATGGATAATATGACACTTGATTTGAAAAGTATCAATGCCAAACTAACACCAGAAGCAAAAAATCTCAAGAGACTATATTTAGTAAGCTAATATAATATTGAAGTCAGACTTTTCCTACTAATACAATTCCAGATCCAGATGGCATTACTTATGAGTTACTCAAATAGTTAAAATATAAATAGCACCAGTCTTAAACAAAATTATACAGTGTATAGCATATATAGTGTTGATTCAAATATCAGAGCCATTAAAATTTCCAAGTCAATGTCTCATATGCACATAACTGGAAATATCTTGATAAAACATTAAAAATGAATACTACATTATCTAAACAAGATGATATACAATATGGTAGTAGGAATTGTTTCCATTTGAATTTCAGTCAATGCAATTTACTACATACCAAAAATGTGCTTAGTTCAAACCATTTTTAAAAGCATTTCATGAACTTGACCACCCATTTATTAATAAGCTCCATATGAACTGAAAATAAGAGGAAAATTAATTTGATAAAGAGATGCTACAAGCACCAAACACTTTACAGATAACATTGTACTTAATGGTAAATTATTGAAAATTTTCCCAGAGATTGGGAATTAGATAAAGGATTCCATTACTGCTACTTTTTAAATAAAAATTTTATCAGATAATCTAACCAATATAATAAAACAAGAAACAAGAAAAAATATATGTATATGTCTATTTCTATCTATCTCTATTGACAGATAAAAATAGATAGAGATGGGAAAGACAGAAATTAAGAACTCCATTATATACACAATTAGGTATTGCATTTCCATGCACTAGCAACAAGCTATCAGAATATGAAATGGAAAAAGAAAGGGTAATATTTGCAATAGTATCAACATAACATCAAATACTCAAGGAAAATGTAATTTTTAAGATATGCAATGCCTTTACAAAGTGAAAGAGAGAGAGCGAATAAAGAAGACTAAAATAAAGTAATAAATATATAATAGGCTGGAATAATCTATTTTTAAAAGATGTAATTCTCAACAAGGATTTTTTATGTTTTGTTTTGTTATTTTTGTTTGTTTGTTGTGCATTCACTAGTTGTTTTACATTTTATATGCAAATGAAATGAGTAACAACCAAGATCCTTATACAGCACTTTGCTGGATAACTTCAACTATCAAATATCAAGACAATATAAAGACGTACTCATTAAGGCAGTAGTGTAACATGGTCTAAAGTGAAACATAGAGCGTAGACACATCAGAAGCACACCCACATGTGAACAGTAAAATGATTCACAACAAATGTATCACTTCAGGGCATTAGAAATATGTATGCCCTTTCAATGAAGAGTAAACATGCACTTGCATATTTGTACTACACAAAATGAATTTATTAAATGTATATTCCTACCACATGTCATAAACAAAATAAATACCAGATGGTTTATAGATCTAAATGTGAAAAGTGGAGCAATAAGGATTCTAGAAGGCAACATATAGAATAATTAACTCACTACTTGGGATGGGCAGAAACTGCTAACACACGTAGTGAATTTTATGGTGCTAACCATAAAAGGAAAGTGAACTACATTAAAAATAAAAAATTCAGCTTGTATCAAAAGATGCCTTTAAGGAATGAAAATGGAAGCCACCAAGTTAGAAAAGACATTTGCAAAGCATATATTTGGCAAAGGGCTCCTGTCTAGAATATATATACTCATACATATATGAAACTCTCATACAATAAAAAACATAAATGCAAAGCAGTCGGAAAAGGACAAAGAAAAAGAAGGAGGGAGAAGGGAGAGAAGACATTGGTAAGTTCTTGAGTGGCATTTTACAAAATTGTATAACTACATGTTCAACAAATATGTGAAAAGTTTCTGAATATCATTGATCTACAGAGAAATTGAAATTAAAAACACAATAAATTTATATGACTAAACCACTTGCATGACTAAAATTAATATCATTCTAAGCATGTGAGGATATGGAGCAATTTCAGCTTTCATCTTGGAATAATGGTTTTAGAAATGTGTTTGAGATTATATTTTAAAATCAGACATATGAAATCTAGCAACACTACTTACATACAGAAGCTAGAGAAATACTTATTTAAGTACCACAAAGGCATACACAAAAATATGTATAGAACAATATTCATAATAGTCCTAAATTTAACAAAAACAAAGTGTTTATTAAGAATATAAAATAGATAAATAAATGGTGAGATATACATATAATGTATAGAGCTATGAGAATGCACAATCTAATATTATATGCAATATAAATATAAATCTCGTGAACATAAGGTTGTGTGAATGAGACTAAACACAAAAGAGCAAATCCTGTATCACGTGATTCAGGCAGGCTCCTTGAGTTTTGTTATGTTCATGGTTTTGGTAACATGTGTTTCTGTTTTTTGTTTTTCCTTTTGGTAATAAATTAGCAAGCTGTATATTACGGCTCTGTATTTTATTTTATGTGATACTTCAAATAGTTTACCTAAAAAGTGAAACTACATGTAGTACAAAATATTTGGATTGAATTTAAGAAAATGCATAAACAAATGTTTAAAATGTTTGGAAGAGTCACATACCATTTAGGTCAAGAGTTGCCTCCAGTGATAATTTGGCTAGAAAATACGTTAAGACTTTTGATGCTTTAAGTTGCATTAATATAAACAGTGTGCATGCAATAGTTTGGGGTTGATATGTTAGCTGGGAGACTAAAATCCTAAGAATATAATCAATACATCTTGAATCTGTGATGAAGGTAGTCTCCTTAATATTTTTGAGCAATTTTTTCATTTATACAATATTCCTAATGTTTCAAAATTTATGGAGCTATAATAAGCAAAAGGAGAAGTTATGAGTTTAGGATCCTATATGTTAGGCAGCACTGGGATCATTACTGTTGCTCTCAATGAAAATTTTTTTCAAAGGTAACCTTGAGTTTTCTTTCCAAAACTGACATGTGGCATTTTGAATCTATTTGACAATAGCCAGTCATCAAAAAAATATGAGAATGGCTTTTTTTTTTTTTTTTAGTAATAGCTAAGGACAGTAAATTGTTGTGAACTGGTACTTGGACCACTATGTAATATATTTTAGTTACTCATTAATAAGTTAATTAAATAATGTGTAAGACAAAACTAAAACAAAATGAGAATATATTTCTGATTGTGGCTCTAACCTGACTCTGAATTCCAAGACATTTAATAATTTCTTGAAACCCAAGATGAATTCCAGAAAGTATTTGTGTTTCTTTGATTGACTATTTAGGATAGGTATATATTGGTATCTTAGGCATATTGTCATACAAAGTACACTGGTATATAGTTTGGATATAGTATATTGTATCTGAAATTTCACACATTTTGACATTAAATAATGACTGAATTGTCATTTCTTCTTTTCTAGATTTGTGATTTCATTTAAATTCCTTAAATACTCTGAATGATTCTACTAACAAATAATTTGCAGAATTTGTGTAGGTCCATAAACTAATCTGTAGGTATATAAGGTAGAGATGGGTTTAACTTCAATTGCTGAGTGCAGTCATAACCTCAGGTTACTGAAATTGACAAAGTAATATTTTAATCCCTTCAATCATCATCATGTGATGAAAGTAAAGATCTGCACCAAAATCATTCAATGAAACTTATATTATTATATTCTTATTTATATTTGGATATCCTTACATATTTTCTTATAAGTTATTGTTAGGTTGGTGCAGAAGTAATTGAGGTTTTTGTCATTACTTTTAATGGCAAAAACCTCAATTACTTTTTCATCAACCTACCTTTCAATGTACTTTTCAATGGTACAAAAAATTGGTCAGGCTAGCAAAATGGAGGATTATCAACAGCAACAACAACAAAAAAATACAACAATGGAGCCAAACATACTCTGGTTTATTTTTAATCTAAACTGCTCATCTTACAAATGAAAAAAACTGAGGCCTAATGCCACCCAATGATCAGGTTGGCAGAAGATTCAATTTGATGATGTTGAAGAGAAGTTGAGCCTCTTTTTTCTGTATCATTAATGAATTATAATAGGTGTGTAGTGATATCTAAATGGTGTTTTAATTTCAAAATCTCTAAAGATGTATGATGTTGAGCATCTTTGCACATGTTTATCTGCTACCTGTATATCCTATAGTAAGTTGTTTGTTCATCTATTTTGCCCATCTTAAAATCAGATTATTTTCTTATTGCTTAGTTTCAAGGGTCCTTTGTACATACATTTTGGATAATAGTTCTTTATAAGATAGGTCTTTTGCAAATATTTTTTCCCAGACTGTGGCATGTTCCTTTTCTTTTGACAGTGTCATTTGAGAACAAAAATATTGTTTGCTTTAAAAAAAATGTAATAACATTCAATTTATCAATTCTTTTTTCCATGGATAGTGCCTTTGGTGATGTATCTAAAAACACATTGACAAACCAAATATCATCTGGATCTTCTCCTACATTGTCTTCTAGGCGTTTCATTGTTGTGCATTTTACATTTAGTTCTATGATACATTTTGGGTGCTTTACTTATATTTTGGTCTGAGTTTTTTTCAAAGGATGAGGCTTGATGTCAAAAACCTCCACCACTCTGTAAACTTATTAGGAATATTCACCAGTGATGATTAGGGAGGAAGTAATTTCTTTCATTGATTGAAGATCCAAATGGAATCTGGCAACATACTGAATCATATGGGAGAAGACTCAGAGTATCTTAGAATACATCATCTGGAAAGGGAGCTGGCAAACTGTTCCTCTTTGATGGAAATGCATTTAATGCATCATTAACAGGTATTATAGAAGGCAGATACAAATGAAAGATACAAAGACTTGTCAAATACATTTTGAAAAAATGTTAACTCATATGCAACGTATGCCTTTACCTTTAGGATTTCTAAACCCTTTAATTTATTAATGATTCTTGTAATTTTTCAAATGGGCAATACATTATCCAGAGTTTCCCAAACTCATTTTACTGAACAAATACTGTTTTTTCTTAATAAATTAGTGTTTGAGTAGAAAACAACTTTATTTAACAGACAAGGAAATAAGCTCAAGATAAAAGGTTCAGCATTAAGCCCAAAGTCATCCAGCTAATTACGGGAACATCAGAGTTGGCACAAACTGGATGAGTAAAAGTCAGTGTTAATTTTATGTCTGTATCTTTCTCCTTTAAAAAACAGACTCATTAAATAAGTGATCACAGAGCATATATTGGGATGTACTAGGAATGGAGGAATGACATCATAATGCCCATACCTTGAAATTGAGCCCTAATGTTCTAATGGAAATAATTTCTATCATAATATAAGTGATTGTATTATGACTGACTGAGTGGCTGTTCTAATTTTGGGGAGTTTATGTTTTCATGCATACATTGCTAACTCTAGCCTTTTATAATTGGTACAGCATCAAGACCGTGTTGCCTATGTTGTTTGGGGTCTTTCTTGACTTGCCCCAGTATTCTCACTTACAATAATTATATTGAGACTGCTCTATTTTCCTGCTGACTTTGTATTCAGATACTATTTTTGTGATTATCAATTCTGCAGTTATAGAAAAATGTATTTGCTAGTTGTGAGTTTATTTTCTACCTTAAAAACGTCATTAATTAAATTATTCTCCAATCTCATTTGACTCCTTCCAGCGTCAAATAAATGCAAAGCGTAGGGACATATATCTTCACAGGATCCAAAAAGAGTTGACATGGTAGCCCTTAGTGATAATTCTGAGCAAGGATTAGCATTGTGAGAGAGCTTTTCCATCCATCAGAACAAAAGCTAAATTGAATTCAGCTTGAGGTTAACACATGCATTTTCAAAGCAAATCATTCATTCAAAGTATCTATGTAACAGTACAGGTAGTGCAGTGTTCATTATTAAATGCCATACAACCAAAAGAAAACATCTTAATACTTTGATGTCCTAGAGATTGATAACTGAACTTTAGTAATATGGCTCTGTCTAATAATCTATCCAGACTATAAAACAATAAAACTGGTTATTTTAAACAGTCTATTTGTGCAGTGTCCATCTGCAAAAGCTTTCTATTTGTACCACAAAACAGAATGAAGACATTTTGAAAATATGCAGAAAATTTTCTTAGCAAAACCTTAATTCATTAAGTGAGCAAAGTCTTAAAGCATTTGATAAAACAAATTTTGAGCTTTTATAGCAAAAACAAGCAAACAAATTAATGAAAACTCTTGAACATCCCACTGGGCATGCTCACATGAAGGTGGACAACCACTTCATTCAAAAGGACGATGCTATCCTGATTAATATTGAGAAATGACCAAGAGCTCACAAAAGCAGGTAGGTAATTGGTATGAATTTCAGTTGTTTTACTTATCAGTCATTTGGCCATGGGCAATGTAAGTGACTCATACCATCTCAGTTTCCACATTTGGCAAATTGTCACAATGACAATTATATTGTCCTGTGTATTAAAAAGTGAGTAATATAACATAACTAATATAGTACTTAGGATTCAATAGATGTACAGGAAATGATTTTCTCTTTTCATTTCACAGGAAAGGTACTCATTTACAAAATGCACGAGTTATTGTATAGTTCTGTGCTAGAGAAAGGAAAGAAAGCCACTTGCCCTTATCTCACTAATTTACTGAAACAAGGCTATATTGTGCAATAAAATAAGATATTGTGAATCACTGAAGTAAAGGAAATTGAACTAGATCCAGTTTATATCGCAATTCAATAGTTACAACACTTGTGGTTCCTTAAATAGTTCTTCTAAATGGCACCTAGGTGATATGTAAAATACTTAGCTTTTTAAATATAATTTAAATTTTATTTGGCAGTTTGTAATACTATTAAGGCCCTTTTACTTCTGAAAAGCATAGAGTGAAAATCTGACTTACACAATAGAAATGAGCAAAGGGTTTGAGTAGAAACTTCACAAAAGAAATTGAAATGGTCAAAAAAGAAAGATGTTTGATATATTTAGCCATCAGAAAAAAATGTAAATTAACATCACAATAAGATTTAGCTATTGTATTGTTATATATACTATTGTATTGTAGTCAAAAGAATACAATTTTAAAAATTCACACCACCAATTATTGGGAAAGATGTGTGGAAAAACTAGACCGTAAATGCATTGCTGGTGGAATGCAAAATGATACAACAAATATCTAGACCTTTATCCACCAGAGTATATTCTTATCCTGTAACCCAGAATTTCACTTTTAGGTATTTATACAAGATAAATTAAGCTTGAGTGTAACACATGCATTTTAAAAGCAAAGCATTCATTTCAAGTATCTATCTAACAGTACAGGTAGTGCAGTGTTTCTTATTAAATGCCACACCATGAAAACAAAACCTCTTAATATTTTGATGTCCTAGAGATTGATAATTGAACTTTAGTAATATGTCTCTGTCTAATAATCTATTCAGGTATAAAACAATAAAAGACTGGACTGCAGTGGCTCATGACTGTAATCCCAGCAATTTGGGAGGTCAAGGCGGGCGGATCACAAGGCCCGGAGATCAAGACCATCCTGGCTAACACGTTAAACCCCATCTCTACCAAAAAAAAAAAAAAAAAAAAAAAAACTTAGCCAGGCATGGTAGCCAGGCATGGTGGCAGGCACTTGTAGTCCCAGCTACTCAGGAGGCTGAGGCAGGAGAATGGCGTAAACCCGGGAGGCGGAGCTTGCAGTGAGCTGAGATCTGGCCACTGCACTCCAGCCCGGGCGACAGAGCGAGACTCCTGTCTCAAAAAAAATAAATAAATAAATAAAATAAAATAAAATAAATAAATAAACAGCAAACTGGTTATATTCATACAGCTTATTTGTGCAGTGTCCATCTGCGAAGGGTTTCTGTGTGTACCACATAACAGAATAAAGACATTTTGAAAATATGTAGAAAATTTCCTTAGCAAAACCTTATATTCATTAAATGAAACCTTAATTAAATTAATTCATTAAGTGAAAACCTTATATTCAATAATTATTTATACAAGATAAATAATTACATGTGTCCTCACAAACTGTTTCTGAGTGTTCACAGGAGAATGGAAATCAATAGGCGAGTGACTATGTGAACTGTGGCAAATCTTAACAATAGAATACTACTCAAAAAGAAAAAGTAACAAACAACTAAAAGGGAATGTATTAGTCCATTCTCATTAGGCTATGAAGAAATTCTTGAGACTGGGTAATATACAGAAAGAGAGGTTTAATGAACTCATAGTTCTACATGGCTAGGGAGGCCTCACAATCATGGCAGAAGGTGAAGGAGGAGCAAAGGCACATCATACACAGCAGCAGGCAAGACAGCATGTGCAGGGGAACTCCCATTTATGAAACCATCAGATCTTGTGACACTTAATCACTATCATGAAAACAGCATGGAAAGACCCACTCCATGATTCAGTTACCTCCCACTGAGTCCCTTCCATTACATGTGGGGATGATGGGAGCTACAATTCAAGATGAGATTTGGGTGGGGACACAGCCAAACCATATCAGATAGTGGAGAAAGCTGGATAAGTAGAAAAGACTTTTTACTGTATGGTCAATAATATACCTTTATTCTTGACTCGGGGAAATCCTGTGGACTGTTTTAAGTCCAAAAGTGACATAAAACTTTGCAGGGACATGGATGAAGCTAGAAATCATCATTCTCAGCAAACTAACACAGGAACAGAAAACCAAATACTTCATGTTCTCACTCATAAATGGGAGTTGCACAACGAGAACACATGGGCACAGGGAGGGGAACATCACACACTGAGGCCTGCTGTCATGTGGGGGGCAAGGGGAGGGATAGCATTAAGAGAAATACCTAATGTAGGTGAAGATTTGATGGATGTAGCAAACCACCATGGCACATGTATACCTATGTAACAAACCTGCACATTCTGCATATGTATCCCAGAACTTAAAGTATAATAAAAAGTTAAAAAATGAAAAAAAAAAAAGTATTTTCTTTAAAACAAAGTCATTTTACTCTGGGTCGAAAATGGATTATTGAAGATACAGTTGGGGGTCAAAAAAGTGAAGAAACAGTAAAGAACTTATTGCTGCTATTTTACTGAGATAAAATGCATGTCTTTGATGGTAACATGTAGTGACATGAACAGATCTTGAACATATAAACACATTTTGATATATATGTATATCTATATTGAGGTAGACAGACATAGTTATTGCTATAGGTTTAAATGTAGATATATAGAGATAGGTAGGTGCTGTGGATGTGAATGTTTATATGAATAAAAATACAGGTTTGTAGAACTGACAAACTTTTCTGATTGTAGAAAAAGAGAAGGTAAAATGAGATATGACTAACAGATTTCTGTCTTGAGGATTTGAAGAATGTGGTTCAACTTAAAAATTGTGTAACACTTGGAAAACAAAAGAAAAATTAAGAATTTTGTCATCTTAGGACTACAGCAACACTAAGCAAACAAGAAGAATATAACACCAAAGCCCAAAGCCATCTCGGAGCAGCAACAAGAAAAAACCAAATCTATTGCAGGCGTCTCAGGAGTGGTAACTCTAACAATTTTTGTAAAGATGACAATGGATGCATGTGTAATTTGGGTCCCACTTCAGTGATAACAATTGATCAATTAAATTAAGTATACAGATGAGCAGTGTACAAATTTTCTTTTATGTGCTATCAAGTGTCAAATTGGCCTGATACATAGTAAAAATAAATCCCTTTAAGACATAGACTTCTATAAATACCAGTGCAATAGGACATTACTTCTCTACTAATCTGTGTAAAAACAAAACATACATAGCTATATACCTAGAAGAATATTTGCTCTACCATAATATAAAAATAAATTTAGACTTGTATACTTTTCTCTAACTGGAGAAATTCTAGATATCCATACAAATTTCTGGAATATCTCCATAGTCACAAGGCCAAACTGAGCAACATTAAGGAATCTTTTTTATGGTTTTCAGTATTTATGTGAAGATGGAAACATTTACTCTCTGGTTACTTGATGACAATTTCAAACCTATTCGAGAGGTATTGGAATTAGGTGTTTATGAAATCCCTGGTATAATTTTCCATGAGTTCAGTAAGCTAGGAACATCTTCCTTACAATTGAGGTGCATGAATATCTGGATGAAGGAACGTTAGCAGAGAAGACACCAGAAGACACTATGAAACACAGGCTCTGAAATCTAGACCTGGGCTTTACAGCTATGTCACAAGTGCAAGTTGTTTCACAATCTTCTCCCTGATTTTCATCATTTATAACATGAAAATAGCAAGCTTACACTCTGTGGGGTATTATAAACATTAAATATATCCTCAGTCTGAAAATTGCTTTGGATGTGAAAACAGTGAATGATATTAGTTTATCTGTTTATTAATTTATTCAACAAACACAGGTCAGTACTACACGAAAGCCATATTCTGTGATGATGATGGAGATACAAGGGTCCCTATCCATGAAGATATTATATTCAAATAGGAAAAAGAGTCAATCACCAGCAATTAATTAATTAATTAATGCAGCAAAAAATATGATGGAGAAAGAAAAAGGATTGTGAACTAAGGACTTTTAAAAGCGAACAGGATAATTTAGATAAGCTGGTCAAGATTGTCCTCTGCAAACAAAACCTGAGTAAAATGAAGGGCTGAGCCATGCAAAGGTCCAGGGTGAAGAGAACAGCTAAAGCAGAGTATTGAAAGAGAAACCATGCCAGTGACCTCAAGGACAGGTAGCCCTTTAGATAGATGTGTGAAAAGAGATTGTAGGTGATCAGAAGGACAGCAAGGAGATGTTCCTTTGTAATTGCAGTCATTGAGAGTAGACATGATGAAGGAAGTGAATCAGAGTTGATCAACAGAGATTTGGACTTAGACAAATTGCAAGTCATTTAATATTAGGAAGACTAGAAAGCTAAAAATCACAAAGCAATATTCAGGGTTAAATTCAGTAGCATTTAAAAACTTCTGGGAATTAAAACACTTAATACCCATTAAATGCTGTTATATAAAAACTAAATGCATAATTCTCCACTGCTCTTTAATTTAAAACAATGGTTAGATAATGAAGATATGTTAATTATAAAATAACTAAAAGAAATATAAGAAACAACAATTACAAGTCTACCTCTCAAATACAACCACTATTGATAGAGATAGGTAGATCGGTGGATTGATAGATAATCTGTAGATACAAATATACCTTAACACATTCAGACATTTTCTTTGAGCAAAATAGAAATAGGCCCTAACATTCACAGGCATTTGCTGTGTGCACAACATTTTATAAATGTTTAAAAGTGGAATACTAATATCCACCCCACCAGTACATTCATTCATATATCCTAGTCATGCACATTTCTATTTAATGTATATGTTAATTAACAACATGACAATTTTTATTGTTAGTATATCCAAAGACAGAATTTTTGAAGAATCCAGATAACTTAACACTTCATAACTCTCATAGTCTTCTTTCTTTAACATATGTGGAAATCAGTAAATGCTTTAAAGGACAGGATGACCTTAATGAAGACATTGAGTAACTGAAAAATAGAGACAACTTTAACTGTATTAGAAGGTTTGAAAAAATTTTCTCAGAGCCATTTTTTTTCTTGCTACCATTGACTTGATCTGAGAAATTCATTGTAACATGAAAATTTTAAAAACTCTCCAGACCTTGAGGGAGGAATTTCATCAAATGCTTCTGTTCAAGTAATAGCACATACAAATAGAATACATGCATCTGTAAAATATTAAATATCAGTGCAATGTATAGTTATTCCAAAGTCATTCATTTTATATAAGATGTTAGGTCTTGATTCTCCTTCCAATTTAACTTTGCTACTCTGCTCCTGATAGAATTTTTTCTTTTCAAATAGCAGTTATGTATGTGGATATAACAGCAGTGCAGATTTTAGCTTCACACTGCATGCATTACTCAAGCCAGGCTCACAATAAGTTAGAAAGAGAACAATCTATATACAACCAATTTTTGATGTTTTAGTTAACTGTTCATTTTCTGTATTTGTTATGTGTATGTGCGACTATTCCTTATAAAGAATGAGAGACAAAACCGCAAGTTTTGGAAAACCTAATTAAGGCAAAGTAAACAGAGCAGGAAGAGCCAGAGTTAACCAAACCCAGTTCTCTGCTGTACAGCAAGGAATGAACGCTTACTCACTGGAGAGTTTTGAGGACTGGTTTTAAATCCTAGTTTCATTTTGTGACATTTGACAACTTACTTATACTCAGAAAATGGAAGTTTATTTACCTGTAACATGAAAACATGAAAGAAGCAATTAGCTCAAAGACATATATATATATATATATATATATATATATATATACACACACACACACACACACACACACACACACTCACACATACATATATACACACACACACATATATATGATAAACAGTGCCAAATTACTTAGAGTGACATATTAGAGAAATGAAAGCATGAATAAATTCAAACAGAGGCAAGGCATCCTGAAGGAGGTAAAAGGAGTTATGACCTTACGGATGATTAGGAGTCAGCTTACTCAATACAAAGGTTGATTGGAGGAGGAGGCATTCTAGGACAGAACAAAGGAATGAAGATACCAGAGTCTAATAATGCATTATGATATGCCATTAGTTTAATAGTTATGCAGAGAGCTCAGGGTTCTAGAGAGATTGCAGTTGTAAGGAGACGCTTTGCTTAGAGTAGTGCCTGGCCCAGAATGAACACAAAATTAGATATATTAGGTTACTTAGACATGGTTATGCAGCTATGTCCTGTAAATGCCAAAACTGGATGATAGGATGATCTTATTTACCTTGAAATTTGCTTGCCTTTAATAATCATCTTTGGCCAGATATTAGAGTCCCAACATTTAAAAATTAATGGGACAAAATCTTTACACCATGTTTCTATTATTAATATGCTTAGAGTTCTTGGCAAGGTGTCTTAATGTCTACAGATTCTAAGTGATGAGTAACTCTAACCTTACATCACTTCTTTTGGTCAGACATGTATCCCCCACTCTCTGTGAATTTAAATTACTCTCTGTAGGACTACATAAAACAGTTATTCCCAAGTTAAATTAAATCCCTCCAACAATTTTTTATTCAGTTTTCTTATCTTTATCAAGATTTTTCTCTCGTCTTCTTTTTGACAGTAGCAAAGGCAAGAGTTTGAATGGAGAAACAGGGTCCCTTAACAGTATTTCCACTAAAGTTTGCTTATTTACAGAGATATGTTTCTGGTGCTATGTATTTACCCTGAAGCCAAGTTACCATGTGTTTGTTTGTTTTTCACTGAAAAAAATTCCAAAGAATTAATGAGCATATAAAAACAATAAAATATAATAACGTTTGAATAATAACGTTAGAAGTTCTCATTTCCTAAATTATTTCTTCCACTACATGATGCTGAAATTTCTCAGTAATGAAATGAAGCATATAATCAATAAGACAATATTGTTGATTTTAAAGCCTTTAAAGAAGGAACTAGAAAGAGTGACAGATTGGATACTCCTGCCATTTTTAGTGACTTGAATGCCAGTTACAATTTATTCCACAAATAGGAGAGTATCGATGAATGCATTTGTAAAATTTACAAAGATTTAGCATACTGAAAATTGAGATACTTTCACTCAGTCATTCATTCACTGACTTATTAAATGTTTCAGGAGCAGTAAAAGATGAAGCAAGTCAACTAGACTTTGACAAAACAGACATTTTCCATTACATGTTTAGATGTTTTGTATTACATGCTCACACTTTTTACTTTCTTGTAGATATTAAGACAAGGATGATGGAAGAACAAGAAAATGAGCCGGTCATTATTTCGTTTCTCAATCAGCCCACTCTGAAGAAGGATGGAGAGTGAACTAAGAGAACTAGAAGTTAGGATGGAGAATGAAACTGATAAAATGAAGATAGCTTAACAGATTATTAGATTTGCCTGAGGTGAAACAATGGAGTCTTCGTATAGGTTAGTGACAGACTGGTCAGAATTGAGTGGCTGTGTTCAACCCACTTACATGGTAGAATTTGTGTAATTTAGGGCTGCAAAAAGATACAGAAAGGGAGAGTAACAAAGGTGGTATTGTCTCTCCCCTTCAAATGCCATATGATATTATTTACAGACCTATGGAACCATATGGTTTCTTTATTTTATGAAACTATTAGAAAGGATTTAGTTGCAGAATGAAATATCTTGATTATTAATGAAGAATGACTTAAAAATCTTTAAATCTTAGCCTCTGGAAGAAAAATATTTCACTTGCTTATGTAAAAATGAGTAAGTTGGGTGGATCAGGAGGCAATACCACTAATACCACTACACCTTTGATAAACTTTCTTCTTTAAACTGCAACGCAACTTCATTGCAATGCTGGTTTGTAAATGCAATCACATTTGAATGCAGTTTGAATTTTAAGGAGTGTGTCACCTTGCCTGGTGGTATCAATTCTTCATGGAATACAAGATGGGGATTTTTTTTCTTTTCTTTTTTTTCTTTTCTTTTTTTTAATAGACGGAGTTTCGCTCTTGTTGCCCAGGCTGGAGTGCAATGGCACAATCTCGGCTCACTGCAACCTCCGCCTCCCAGGTTCAAGCGATTCTCCTGCCTCAGCCTCCCGAGTAGCTGGGATTACAGGCATGCACCACCACACCTGGCTAATTTTGTATTTTTAGTAGAGACGGGGGTTTCTCCATGTTGAGGCTGGTCTCAAACCCCTGATCTCAGGTGATCTGCCCGCTTCAGCCTCCCAAAGGGCTGGGATTACAAGAGTGAGCCACCGTGCCTGGCCCAAGATGAGAATCTTGATGCAAATTTATAAAACCTGAAAACTTTTAAGAGAGGATGGAGAAACCAAAAGAGAATGAAAATCAGAATAGGCCATGACTCTGTCCATTTCAAATGTATGTTTAATTCCCATTCCTTATTCTTGTGTGGATGGTCTCAGATTGTCAAAGAACAAGAATCTACTAGGTGATGGATAGTGTACACACACAGAGACACAGACACACACACCTGCTCCTCAACTTACTATGGGGCTATGGCCTGATAAATTTATCATAAGTTGAAAATATCTTAAGTTTAAGATGCATTTAATACATCCAACCTACCAAACATCATAGCTTAACCTATCCTACCTTAAACGTGCTCGGAACACTCACGTTAACCTGCAGTTGGGCAAAATCATCTAAAGCAAGCTTATTTTATAATAAAGTGCAGAATATTTCATGTCATTTATTGCATACTGTATTGAAAGTGAAAAACAGAGGGATCATATGGGTACTAGAAGTATAGTTTCTACTGAATGTGTATTGCTTTTGCACCATTAGAAATTAGAAAACTTATAAGTCATTATAAGTAAATTAGAAAAATTATAAGTCAAACCATAAGTTGAACTGTATAGGGACTATGTATATATGTGTGTTTGTATATGCATGAACTACTAAACACATAAATATTATAAAATATATATTTTTTATTTATACATGTGCATGCACATGCACACACACATACATTCATACACACAAACATATATATTCATCATCTTCAAAGGAATGAGTAAGCCAGTTCCATATCCCCAGTGCAATCAATACAGCCAAGCCCAAAGAATTATAGACTAACACAAGGGCAATTGTATTCTGTTTCATTTCTAAGCGTTATGTTCCTCTGCAAAGCAGCACCACCACAGGGCCACACCATTGTCACTCTTGGTAAATAACAAGTAGTCTCATAACTTGTCTCAGCAGCGTCATTTCACAGTTCATTTTAGTATTACTAGAACATCTAGAGGTATAAATTACTCAGTGTAGTGGAAAACATTCCATTTTAGCTTCCCATCCGTACCCCACCCTCTCCCCAAGGACCAAAATGGCCCTATACTTCCATTCCCAGTCCAAATGTTTATATAACAGAATCCCATAGGTAGATTCTTTTTTAAAATTTTCTTTGCGACTATTCTCTTTCACCTTGGAGGAAATAATTTATAACCTGTCAATATCACAAAGGCTTAAGAGTCCGTCCTTTCAGCTGATTTTTTTATTTTATAAAACCTTTCTTTATAAGATCTTTTTATCAAAGTGTAAAAACTTAAACAGAAACGAAACATCTTCCAACAATTGTGAAACGTGGATAATAGTTTTGAGCCTTTGCTGAGTTAAATTTGATAGCTTTGAGAAAGTTTGATAGAAAAAATTGTTAAAAATATATGTAGGCCAGCCGGGCGCGGTGGCTCAAGCCTGTAATCCCAGCACTTTGGGAGGCCGAGACGGGTGGATCACGAGGTCAGGAGATCGAGACCATCCTGGTCTACACGGTGAAACCCCGTCTCTACTAAAAAAATACAAAAAAACTAGCCGGGCGAGATGGCGGGCGCCTGTAGTCCCAGCTACTGGGGAGGCTGAGGCAGGAGAATGGCGTAAACCCGGGAGGCGGAGCTTGCAGTGAGCTGAGATCCGGCCACTGCACTCCAGCCTGGGCTACAGAGCGAGACTCCGTCTCAAAAAAAAAAAAAAAAAAAAAAAAAAAAATATATATTATATATATATATGTGTATATATATATATGTGTGTGTGTGTGTATATATGTGTGTGTGTGTGTGTGTGTGTGTGTGTGTGTATATATATATATATGTAGGCCTCATCTCACTTAAACTTTATATCTACTCTGTGAGGCAGATGTTATTGTTATTGACGTTTTATAAATAAGGGATCTGAGGCTTATAAAGATTAACATAATGTTGTACGTTCACATGACTAATGTCTAGATTGCAAACCAGGGCTGGGTAGCTACACAGCTCAAAATAAATCAGATATAGACTCAAGTAATACTGAAACAAAGAGCTTTAGAGAGAGGCACTGGCAATGCAGAAAGTACATTAAGAGACCGAGAACAAATTTCATGGTAAACACCAAGGCCAGTTCCTAAATATGTAATCAACTATAGCCTAACTTTGAGAAAATGAGTACAATGTAAATGTCTTTTACTAATTTTGTGTGCAAAGGGTGTAAAATCTATATGGAGCTGTCATCTGAACTGAAATTTTATATAAGGGGCATGTCATATATTAGGGATGAAATTAGCAAGTGTTTGGATGCCCAAATGAATTTGATCATTTGCTATGTAATTTTCAATATCATCTCTGTCTTCAATATCCTATTTTACACTCTTGTAATTTGGGAGAGGGGAAATCAAGTAGCTTGAAAAGTGCACAGAATTTGTAGTTAAAAAAAAAAACAACAACAGTGTATATGCTATTCAACTTACTATATGGGAGTTTAGTCAATTTACTTAAATTATGTGATCTTTGTGTTTTTGGTCTGTAAACTGAAGATAATACCCTGTCTCTATATTGGCATTGTCCAATATAGAGAAACTGCCACTTTGAAAACCATCAGATCTCATGAGAACTCCCTTACTATCAGGAGAATAGCATAGGGAAAGTCATCCCCATGATCCAGTCACTTCCCACCAGGCCCATACCCCAACACATGGGGATTAAAATTTGAGATGAAATTTGGGTGGGGACACAGAGCCAAACCATATTATTCTGCCCCAGTTCTCTCCAAAATCTCATACCCTCTTCATATTTAAAAAGCAATTATGCTTTTCCAACAGACCCCCAAAGTCTTAACTCATTTCAGCATTAATTCAAAAGTCCAAGTCCAAAGTCCCATCTGAGATAAGGTAAGTCCCTCCCACCTATGAGCTTGTAAAATCAAAAGCAAGTTAGTTACTGCCAACATACAATGGAGGTATAGGCATTGGGCAAATGTTCCCATTCCAAATAGAAGAAATTTGCAAAAACAAAAGGACCACAGGTCCCATGCAGTCCAAAATCCAGCCAGCAAGTCATTAAATCTTAAAGCTCCAAAATCTCCTTGACTCCATGTCTCTCATCTAGGGCACATTGATGCAAGGTCAGGCTCCCACAGCCTTGGGCAGCTCTGGATTGGAGGGCACAGCCCCTGTGGCTGGCTTTGCATGCCATCATTGAGCACCTGAAGCTTTTCCAGGTGCATGTTGCAAGCTGTAGATGGAACTACCTTTCTGGGATCTGGAGGACAGTGGCCCTCTTCTCATCTAACAGCTCCACTAGGCAGTGCCCCTGTGGGTACTCTGTGTATGGGGCTGCAACCCCACATTTCCCCTCTGCATTGCCCTAGTAGAGGTTCTCCATGAGGACTCTGCCTTTGCAACAGACTTCTGCCCAGACATCCAGGCATTTCCAAAAATCCTCTGAAATCTAGGCAGAGGTTCTCAAAGCTCAACTCTTGTCTTCTGTGCACCCATATGCACAACACCATGTGAAAGCTGCAAACACTTGGGAATTACACCCTCTGAAGCAATGGCCTGAGCTGTACTTTGTCCCCTCTTAGCCACAGCTGGAACTGGAGTGGTTGGGATGCAGGGCACTATGTCTCAAAGCTGCACAGAGCAGCAGGGTCCTGGGCCTGGTCCACAAAATCATTTATTCCTCCTTTAGGCCTCTGGGCATGTGATGGGAGGAGCTGCCATGAAGGTCTCTGGCATGCACTGAGGACATTTCCCTATTGTGTTGGCTATTAACAGTTAGCTCATCTTTACTTATGCAAATTCCTGCAGCCTGCTTGAATTCCTCCCCAGAAAATGGGTTTTTCTTTTCTACCACATGATCAGGCTGCCAATTTTCCAAACCTTTATGCTCTGCTTGCTTCTCTTGTAAACACAAGGTCCAATTTCAAACCATCTCTTTGTGAATGTATATAACTAAACGTTTTCAGAATAAGCCAAATTATCTCTTAAATGCTTTGTTGCTTTGAAATTTCTTCTGCCAGATACCCTAAATCACCTCTCTTATGTTCAAAGTTCCACAGATCTCTAGGACAGGGCAAAATGCTGCCAGTCTCTTTGCTGAAGCACAACATGAGTGACCTTTACTCCAATTCCCAATAAGTTCCTTATCTTCATCTGAGACAACCTCAGTCTGTACTTCATTGTCCATATCACTATCAGCACTTTGGTCAAAACCATTCAACAAGTCTTTAGGAAGTTCCAAACTTTCCCACATATTCCTGTCTTCTTTTGGGCCCTCCAAACTGTTCCAGCCTCTGCCAGTTATCCAGTTCCAAAGTCACTTTCACATTTTCAGGTTATTTTTATAGCAGTACCTCACTCTGCTGGTTCAAGTTCTCTGTATTAGCCTGTTTTCACACTGCTATAAAGATACTACTTGAGACTGGGTAACTTATAAACAAAGATGTTTAATTGACTCACAGTCCTGCATGGCTAAGGAGGCCTCAGGAAACTTACAATTAAGGTGGAAGGTGAAGGGGAAGCAAGGCACGTCTTACATGGTGGCAAGAAAGAGAGAGAGATTGAGCACAGGGGAAACTGTCACTTTTAAAATGATCAGATCTGGTGAGAACTCCCTCAATATAATGAGAACAGTGTGGGGGAACTACTCCCACAATCCAATCGCTTCCCTTCAGGTAACTCCCCCAACACATGGGGATTACAATTCAAGATGAGATTTGGGTGGGGACATACAGCCAATCTATATCAATAAGCATGTATATATGTGTGTGGATAAGTGAAGGTATAGTATATGGAGAGCACTTTTAAAGTCAGCAATAATAATGGACTTGACCATTACATATAAACATCTACCTACCTGTTATGGTTTGGATCTTTGACCTCACCAAATCTCATGTTAAAATGTATTCCCCAGTGCTGGGGCCTGGTGGGAGGATCATGAAGGTGTTGGATCATCACAGTGGATCTCTCATGAATGGCTAGGCACTATCTTCTTGGTAATGAGTAATTTCACACAAGGTCCAATTTTTTGAAAGTGTGGGGCACCTCTGACTCTCTCTCTTGCTCCTGCTTTTGCCTTGTGACCTGCCTGCTTCCACTTCACCTTCTGCCATGAGTAAAAGCTCCTTGGGGCTTCTCCAGAAGTAAAGCAGATGGTGGTGGTGTGATTCCTGTACAGCTTCCAGAACCATGAGCCAATTAATCCTCCTTTCATTATAAACTACACAGTCTTTTGTATTTCTTTATGGCAACAGTAGAACAACCTGACATACTACCCCAATCAATACTAGTATTTTAAAATGTAAATAGAAGTATTCAGGATTAAATATTTGTTTTAAGAGTATTTAAAAGTAGAAAATACATATGTAGAATTTCTCAGATGTTATAATCCAACCAACAGAGGTCAATCACTATTGTGATTAACTGGCAATTATATTGGCTCAGAGTTGAAAATAAAAATTTCTGGCTGGATTATGTATGCTCCAAGGAAAAGGCCATTTTTGAATCAAATGTATTCCAGTGCCTATACTGGTTAAATATTGCATGAGTATCATTCAAAGATGCTGGTTCAGCAGGAAGCCTGGGCAGAAGAAATGACTTTCTTAGGTGGAATGATGAGGTCATTTAATCTGCTTCCAAACCCTTGACAGGGATTAATATCCCATTAAGAAGGCAATAAATGCCTTCAAAATAAACACAAGGCGGTGGTGGGGAGGGGCATTTTCCATCATTTCAACAGAGAGGCTTTCTTTTAATTTCAACTGTCATGCGTCTTCTATACACTCATAGTTATTTACAGTTTAATCAAAACTAAATCATATTATAATGAGCAACAAGAAATATCATTTGTTGAGTACAAATTATATGTTAGGCGCTATGCTGAGTACCTTGCATGCCTAATCATATTTTTAAATAGACTATGTTTTAGATAGTATCAATATCCTAATTTAGGAGTTGACTAGCCAAAGTTCACAATGCTAGCATGTGGCACTGCTGAAATTTGAACACCTTTATTTCATTTTAGAGATCATACTCTTAAGTAGGTAGCCATTTTTCTTACTTGCTGTCTTGGTCTGTTTAGACTGCTGTAACATAATACACAGACTGGGTGGCTTATAAACAATAGAAATATATTGACACATTACTGGAATTCCGAGAACGAGATATCAGGAGATTTGATACTTGGTGAGAGTTGGCT
This sequence comes from Rhinopithecus roxellana, assembly GCF_007565055.1. Taxonomy (NCBI): domain Eukaryota; kingdom Metazoa; phylum Chordata; class Mammalia; order Primates; family Cercopithecidae; genus Rhinopithecus; species Rhinopithecus roxellana. The sequence continues at coordinate 35,869,560 of NC_044568.1, read as the reverse complement.
TTCTAGTATTTTTGGTGTGTTCCGACTTGGTGGAAAGGACAAGGGAGCTCACTGGGACTTCTTTTATAAGAGCTAATTCTTAGGTCATTAGGATAATGACCTCATCATTTCTCAAAGGCCCTGCCTCCATATGATATCATTCCAGGATTAGGTTTCAACATATAAATGGTGGGGAGGAGCAAATAAATATTCAGTCTGTAAGCACCTGCTTTATTTTTTGTGACACCAGGACATAAATGAAAACAACTCCAGAACAGAACTGAAACTTTTGGTTTGTATCCTGATTTCACCATTTTTAAACCCTATGCACTTCATTACTTGCGTTTTCAACCTAAGTATTTGCTTCTAGAATGGTTCTATGGGAGATGGAAACTCTTGTATCTAGAATGTGCATATTTTAACATACTGTTCTGCCAGTAATAACACATCCATATGTTGTTAGGCAGATTACTTGATTTCTCTAACAATATTTTCTTGTTTGTAAAATAGGCAGACACATCTGTCCTGCTGTTGTGATAACATTTTTAGGTGAAGGAAATAAAAGTAATTAACATAGCACCTGACACATCTCTAACCAATAAAACATTAGATTACTCCCCATTTCCTCAAAATAATAGAGAAAAGATAATCTAATATCTATTCATGCATAAATTGAAGATCCAATAAACCATGGTTTCTTAACCTGAGATTAATGTAATGTGCTTTCTAGCAAGTAATGGAGACAAAATCACAGAGCGTGTGGTCAGAATCAAGGTGTTCCCACTACTACACAGACCTGTGCCCTACAAGTAATGGAAACACAGTTTATAAAGGAAGAAAAGCTATGGGCAAACTTGCGTAAGTTAAAGTTCAATATGTTAGCCAGTATTCAAGCCAGAGTTATCAGCTAAAGAATTATTTTCCTGGGACCCTAAAGCTACCAAGTATAGCAGGAGTCATTTGGATGTCAAGCAAGTCAGAACACATGGGAGAAACATTTCTGATAAAGCTCAATATGGATTAATGTTCTTGAACGATGTGGAAGGAAGGGGTCATAACAATGACATCTACAAAGAAATAATTCACTTAGTTAATAAAAGCACTACACAACGATCAAGTTCCTCTAATCCCTGTACCTCAATACCACACACACACACACACACCACATGGGTGTGCACACATGAACGTCTGTTTACCCAGTATTAGGGAGACAACTACCTAGCAAACAGATTCTCAGAATGCTCAGTAGAAAAACCAATTGCTTAATAAGTTCAAATTTCACCTTGTTTACTAGTTATACATTTCAAATAATCTCTCCTGTTAAATTTCAGTTTTGTTTTATAACTGGAAATTTAGGTGAAATCTATGAAAAAAAGCTATTAAAGTCTGAACAATGCACCATAGAATACATTTTCCCTTCTAGATGAAACTTTCCCTTCTAGATCATTAGATGCAGCTTTTTCATATCTAGCCAAAATTTTGTAACAGATGAATATGGTTAGAAGACCTAATATATGGCAGAGTTTTAAAACAAATGTCTTCTCAGAGAGTAAAGAGATGGAGGCAAAGGCGAGTTAACTTGTGACTAAGTAGAACTAAGCCTTAAAGACACAGTAGATATAATTTACTTGTAGTTCCTGGGAGTAAGTTAGAGTCAGTGAGAAGCCATAGGTTAGTGGGTCAGAAAACAGGGATCAAGCCATTCATTTTTGGACTAGGTAAATGAGTTAAAGAAATATAATATAATTGAAAGATGATATCATGGTATGTATTAGGTAAAGTGTGTACCATGGTTATATCTGTTCAGTCCTGAGAAAGCCACAACAGTCATTACTGCCAGAGAAGAAGGAGCCAGTGAAAATGGTGGTTTCTCACTGGCTAGAGAATAACTCCTCTATGTTTAGTGAAGTGCTCCTTGATGTCAACCACAAACTAGGTTAGATCTTTGTGTTATGCTGCACAGAGCTTTGGAGCTCTACTTCAAAGCTCCCATCAACCTACTTATTAAGTCAGTTACCAAAGCTGGAGGCGTCATGCTACCTGACTTCAAACTATACTACAAGGCTACAGTAACCAAAACAGCATGGTACTGGTACCAAAACAGAGATATAGACCAATGGAACAGAACAGAGTCCTCAGAAATAATACCACACATCTACAGCCATCTGATCTTTGACAAACCTGAGAGAAACAAGAAATGGGGAAAGGATTCCCTATTTAATAAATGGTGCTGGGAAAATTGGCTAGCCATAAGTAGAAAGCTGAAACTGGATCCTTTCCTTACTCCTTATACGAAGATTAATTCAAGATGGATTAGAGACTTAAATGCTAGACCTAATACCATAAAAACCCTAGAAGAAAACCTAGGTAATACCATTCAGGACATAGGCATGGGCAAGGACTTCATGTCTAAAACACCAAAAGCAATGGCAGCAAAAGCCAAAATTGACAAATGGGATCTAATTAAACTAAAGAGCTTCTGCACAGCAAAAGAAACTACTATCAGAGTGAACAGGCAACCTACAGAATGGGAGAAAATTTTTGCAATCTACTCATCTGACAAAGGGCTAATATCCAGAATCTACAAAGAACACAAACAAATTTACAAGAAAAAAACAAACAACCCCATCAAAAAGTGGGCAAAGGATATGAACAGACATTTCTCAAAAGAAGACATTCATACAGCCAACAGACACATGAAAAAATGCTCATCATCACTCGCCATCAGAGAAATGCAAATCAAAACCACAATGAGATACCATCTCACACCAGTTAGAATGCCAATCATTAAAAAGTCAGGAAACAACAGGTGCTGGAGAGGATGTGGAGAAATAGGAACACTTTTACACTGTTGGTGGGATTGTAAACTAGTTCAACCATTATGGAAAACAGTATGGCAATTCCTCAAGGATCTAGAACTAGATGTACCATATGACCCAGCCATCCCACTACTGGGTATATACCCAAAGGATTATAAATCATGCTGCTATAAAGACACATGCACATGTATGTTTATTGCGGCACTATTCACAATAGCAAAGACTTGGAATCAACCCAAATGTCCATCTGTGACAGACTGGATTAAGAAAATGTGGCACATATACACCATGGAATATTACGCAGCCATAAAAAAGGATGAGTTTGCGTCCTTTGTAGGGACATGGATGCAGCTGGAAACCATCATTCTTAGCAAACTATCACAAGAACAGAAAACCAAACACCGCATGTTCTCACTCATAGGTGGGAACTGAACAATGAGGAAACTTGGACTCGGGAAGGGGAACATCACACACCAGGGCCTATCATGGTGAGGGGGTAGGGGGAGGGATTGCATTGGGAGTTATACCTGATATAAATGATGAATTGATGGGTGCTGACGAGTTGATGGGTGCAGCACACCAACATGGCACAAGTATACATATGTAACAAACCTGCATGTTATGCACATGTACCCTAGAACTTAAAGTATAATAAAAAAATTTTAAAAAAATAATAAATAAATAAATAAGTTACCATTCTATTCACAGATTAATTTAATTAAACGCATATTAATTGAATGCCTACTCTACGTCAGGCACAATGCCAAGCAAGTTGCTCTACTAAAACTCAACCTCCTTAAGATTTGGTATTTTTATTTTTTATTTAATTTAACTAATTAATGACAGGGTCTCATTCCGTTGCTCAGGCTGGAGTGCAGTGGTGCAGTCTCAGCTCACTGCCATCTCCATCTCCCAGGTTCAAGCGATTCCCATGCCTCAACCTCCCAAGTGTCTGGAGCGACAGGCGCGTACAACCACTCCCAGCTAATTTTTGTATTTTTGGTAGAGACAGTTTTGTCATGCTGCCCAGGCTTGTCTCAAACTCCTGAGCTCAAGTGATCTGCCCACTCACTCAGCACTCCCAAAGTGCTGACATTATGGGTGTGGGTCACTGTGCCAGGTCAAAGTTTTTGGATACAAGGGAACCTTTAGTCCATGAGTTCCCTAAGGCCAGAGACTATTAATTTTTCATGTATAAGCCAAGACCATGATCTAATATATGGCAAATAATCTTTATAGTATGATAGAATTTGACTAAATGATCCCCCAGGACTGCTCAAACTCTACTATTCCAAAATAATGAGGATAACGATAATAATGACAACAATGATGATGCCAAATTTGATAATAATAATTAGCACTTCTTAATGTTCACTAAATGCCAGGCTCTCTGCTAATTACTTCACATGAATTAAGTCACACGATAGTCAGGCAAGCGTATTAATCAGTCATTATTATTGCTCATATTTTATATATAAGGAAAGTGAGTCCTAGTTTAGTGAATGTGGACAAAATCTTGAGAACAAGAAACTGTAGAACTAGGGATCAAACCCACGATGACTGATTCTAAAACCATCATGTGATAGTATCTTCTTTCTGCAGAAACATTTGCCAATGAGAGATTAGTATTTCTGTGGGTAACATCAGTAGTAACTACAAATACATTCTTTCCAAATACAAACTTTAGATACAGAATAAATGTCTGTTAAATACAATTTGGGATTTTTCTTCTATCCATCACACTCAATGCAGTTAAAAATTCGGGTAACTTTTTTTACAGCCTCCCTTGCCATTTAACCTGCCTCTCCATTACTTTGGCGAAAGCATCACCATGGTAACCCTTCTCTTCCAATTGTGTTTACACTAATGTTTTTCCATTTTTAACCACTGACTTTGAGAGTACTCTCTAACTCTGGCTCTACCATAAGTTAGGATAACACAGTTGTAAATGGCAAAAATGTACAACCAAAGAAGGCTTTGAGCACAGTCCCTGAGCTAGAATCATTCACAGAGAAACAATAGTAGTAGTGGTACGAATAGTAATAAAACAGCCACTCTTTGCTAAATTTATGTGATATACCAGGACATCTAGGAAGTCTCCTGTGTATGATACTTAATTCCTCCAAATAGTCGTGTGCGAAAGATATTACAGATAGGAAACAGAGATACAGTGAGGTTAAGTAATTTTCTCAAGGTCTAATACTTAATAGCTGATAAATATGTCTGATCAAATTTGTCACACTCTATAGACCACTCTTTTTCTTAAATCATAGTGGCCTTTGCAGTGTGAGTTTTAGGGACACCTACATCTACCTTTAAACGGTTAATTTCTGGTAAGTAATTTCCATGTCAGTTGATTTAAATGGACTTTTCTAGAAGCAGAGTCTAAGACTGGGATTCTTGTGAAAGTGATTTATTGAAGGAATGTTCCCAGGAAAAGGTATTTATGGGATGTTCCAAATTCGTTTTCTTCTTTTCTTCTCCTCTCTCTCTCTCTGACACACACACATACACAAACACACACTCACACACATCATCACCATCACCATCATCATCTATACACAAACCTTTGCTTCAAATCTAAGTTGTAGGAGAGAAAAAATCTGAATCACTCAATTTAAATCAGGTATGCAACTCTGGTTCCATGAAATCTGGCCAAGAGGACAGGATCATATAGTAAACACACTGACACCAATATAGCACTTGAGATAAGGGTCAGTTTCCAATAAAGTGGAGTAAACATGCATCCCCTCAAAACTATCCTTCACATTTAGCCTCAAATAAGTATCTGTAATACACAGCTGATTATAGCCACTGGCACAATTGATAGATAAACTCATTCATAGCTTTAATACAGGTTGTTTTATTGAACCACCAGAGTATCCCTGGAGGTAGATATTTTCTTCAATTTGCAAATAAGTAAAGAGCTCAGAGAACCAAATAATGTGTCTGGGGTCACTGACTGGCAGCAACAATCAAATTTGCTTTTCACCACACCATGCATCCTCACATCCCAGCTGTCTTAACAGATCCACTATTTCCAGGGGAACTGTTGTAGGAGTATGAGAGTGCATGTTCCTTTTATGATTCTCTCCATCCTTCCTCCTTCATTAAAACAGGGTCAAGAAGGCTAGCTCAGGTCTCAGCAGGCTCCTTTTAAGGAACAGCACCAGTGTTCCCTGGAAACCATTCATCTTCCCTCCCTTACCGGAAGATCATCCACAGCCTGCCACTCTCACTGCTAGACTGTTTAGATAAATATCTCACAGATAATCTTTTTGCTCCCTTCTTTTCTGCTTGAAACTCCCCCCATCTTTCTTTCCTCTGCAGTTTCCAAGGACTTAATCTTAGATAAGGGCAAGAATTTTCAAACTAGAAAGAATTTCTGTGGGTTCATTTGAAGTATAAACAACTCTCAGAAATTCAATTTCACCACTGCATAAGGAATGCCTGTGATGGACTAAGTACCAGAGGAAGATTTGAAGATGAAACAGAAGTAAGGTGGCTAAATGCTGAGAAACATCAAATATGTAGTTTAAAAATCAAACTTTGTGATTCAGAAAAATATGGTTTGTTTTTTAAATAGCTAGGATTACTGAGGGCATTCTATGTTGCTCGTACAGTATTCTCTGCTTTATAAATGTTTTCTTATCCAATCTATTTAATGACCCTTAGGTTTGCATTATCATCACTAGTTTACTGATGAAATATGGAAACTCATGAAAATATGGCTAACAGCAATCCCATGTGAAATTCAAATATGCATTTTGTTTATTCTTTTTAATACAGGGTAGTTTCCCCTTATCTATGGCTTCATTTTTCACAGTTTTATTTACCCAATGCCAACCATGATCCAAAAATATTACATAAAATATTTTGAGGGTGAGAAAGATCATATTCACATAACTTTTATTGCAGTATATTGTTACAACTCTTCTATTTTATTATTATTGTTTTTAGTCTCTTAGTGTGCATAATCTATAAATTAAACTTTATTATACATTTATAAATATAGTAAAAAAAGAACAGTGTATATAGGATTCAGTACTATCTGTGGTTTCCGAAATCCACTGGGGGTCTTGGAATGTATCCCCCACAGATAAGGGGGGGCTATATTACCCTCTTTTATCTATTCTACCATTCAGTGAAATATAAGATATAAAACATAAGGGTATAATAAAACAGACTAAAATGCCCACAAGATAAAGAGATATAGAAAATATCACATCCGAATGTGAAATTATGAATTATGTCTTATACTCTAGTCCTTGTAATGTGATTGTCAGAGGTTAGTATCCTCAGGCAAGATTTCAGTAGTAGTTACAGGTCACATGCTTTAATTTATTTGCAGTAGCTTATAATTCTGTACTATGGGGAAGTGGAAAACAGGTGTTCAGAATCAAATTGGAAATTATTGGTGGGGGGATGTGTAGATAATGAAGTTGCCGGAAACGAGTCAGATAGATATGGATGATTAGCGTCATTATACTCATAGAGAACAGGAAATGAGAAAGGGGAATAAAGAGGCCGGGCGCGGTGGCTCAAGCCTGTAATCCCAGCACTTTGGGAGGCCGAGACGGGCGGATCACAAGGTCGGGAGATCGAGACCATCCTGGCTAACACGGTGAAACCCCGTCTCTACTAAAAAATACAAAAAAAAAAAAAAAAAAAAAAAAAAAAAAACTAGCTGGGCGAGGTGGCGGGCGCCTATAGTCCCAGCTACTCGGGAGGCTGAGGCAGGAGAACGGCGTAAACCCGGGAGGCGGAGCTTGCAGTGAGCTGAGATCCGGCCACTGCACTCCAGCCTGGGTGACAGAGCAAGACTCCACCTCAAAAAAAAAAAATAAATAAAAATAAATAAATAAAAAAAAAAATAAAAGAAAGGGGAATAAAGAAAAGGAGGCAGGCAGCTCAAGACATCACAGAAGGTGATATAGAAGACCAAGCCTAAACTCTGAGTTTTACTGACTCTGCATCTTGCTTCTTACGTGGTTTTATCTAAGTTATTTACCACTTACAGCTTCAATTCTCTCAGCTGTAATTTTATTGTGAGTGATCACATGTAAACACAATGCCTACCATTAGATAAGTGTTCAAAACATATTATCTAAAGTTCATAGAATAGGTCTGCAAATTCAGCTCATCCTTTGACTCTGTTTCACTTAGATTTGAGTCCTGCCTGCCTCCATCTGTTGAAAGACATCCTTGGTGTCTTGTAGGTGCCAGCAGCCCTGGAGAATGGAAGAGACAGGGAGCCCATCTCTAGGAGTAGGAAGTAAGACACATATATCTCATATTTTGCATTAATTTCCCATTTTAATCCCACTAAAATGTGCACAGAGATAAATTAATCCATTCACTTGGGAAATTGGATCATTTGCCTTGACTTCCTCTTTTCAATAGCACTGTTGTCTTCATGCCAGATATCTGTACCTCCCGAGGATAACAATCCTCGTTTTTTTGCAAGGACTTTAAAGGGATGAAAGTTGTTACAGAGCTGTAAAACGTGCTGCAGAGTAAGTCGGATCTCATCCAAACGGCCACAGATGGACGTTGATGGATTTGGCAATTATATCATCCCAGCATCTAATATGTAAAAGGAACATATTTCTGTCTCTCTTAAAGACTTCATGGGATGCTGAGCATGGCTCTGTCTCGCCTCTCTCCCCGCAGCAGTAAATTTCAATGGAATTAATAGCTGAGCTTCTTTGAGCTGGCTTTCTGATAGGACTATATTAAAGGACAGCAGTAAATCGTATATTATAACTTTCATGTTGATAGCCTCACCTTCCCACGTATTCTCCAGAGGTGGCTGATGAAGTATCTCTAGTGTGATGATGGAACTGTGGTCGTCTTCTTAAGGAAACCACATTGCCCAAGGTCAGGACCCTCAACGATATCTACTTTTGTTCTTCTGGGTACTCTGCGTACTAATGGAAAATGTGGAATAAAAGAATGGATAATTAAATAAGATTTTAAGGGAACTTTAGAGAAGAAATCTAACGTTGAGATTCCTTATTAGAGGTAAAGGAGATATTTTCACTATTTCAACGAGTATTACAAGAGCTTGAACTTTGACTCAGATCATGAACACAGTGGTTAAAATGTTAAATGACTGTTCCTTTGTCTGGAGTGTGTCGCCTCACCATGGACACACTGGTTATCCCTTGCTGAATCAGCTCTGACAAGCACTGATGAATGTCTTTGATTAATGAAACATTGAGAATCAAATTAAATATTACTGAATACATGTAATGTCTTTGGTAGACAAGATCTTTCAATATACGTGGCCTTTTCATGGGTGGAAAATAGTAACAGTTAATAATAAAAGTTAAATTTTACTGGGCACCTGTCATGTGATAGGCACTCTTATGAGTGCTTTACAAGTAATGTCTTTTTAATTTTTCTAACAAGCCTGTAAGATAGGTTCAGTTTTTATTTTCACTTTACACATGAGAAAATTGTAGCACTTTGGCCTGGAATTTCCAAGGTCTGGCTCAAGATATTTTTGTCTTATCCACTATAATATGCTTTAAAACTATTATAATAATGAGATGTTCAGTAGTGTAATAGGCTGAATAATGGCCACTCAAATATCAGCCCCTACCTAGTCCTTAGAACCTGAAAAATGTTTGAAATGAGGAGAGGTTGTCCATGATTATCTAGAAGGGCCCTCAATGCATTGACCATTGATCTTGTCAGAGGGAGGCAGAAGGACATCGTACACACCAAAGTGGAGAAAGTGATGTGAAGACAGAGGCAGAGATTGGACCCATGTGGCCAAAGGCAAGGAAATATTATCAGCTACCAGAAGCTAGAAAAGGCAAGGAATGGATTTTTTTTCTTAGAGCCTCCAGAGGGAGAATGGCCCTGACTTAACCTGGTACCTTAATTTCATGCTAGTGAAGTAGTTGTTGATCTTCTGGGCTCTGGAATTGTGAAAGAATACATTCCTGTTGCTTTCATCTACAACATTTGTAGAAATTTGCTAAGGCAGCCACAGAAAACTAACACAGGTTGTGAAAGTAAGTTAACAAAAAAATTTATCAAACACTTTATTATATTCATAGAGGAGAGACTATATTTAGACTAGGGTCAGTTAGTGATAACTCCAGGGAGTAGAAACCACGTTTGCTGACCCCCAGCCTGACGTTTTTGGATCATAGGAAGCACCTCCTATATTCCAACCAGAATCTCCTCTTGAGTAATCACATCAAAGACTCCTCTTCCTCCAAGGAACTCTTTCTGATTTAAAGTAGCCTTAAACTTGGATAGCAGTGCTTCTTCCTTGCTACATCTCAGTTGAAATCCTGACAAAGTACCTTGTTTTGACATCCATGCTGCTTTTGAAAGAAAATGGAATTTCAACCAGCTAGAATGCAGTGTTTCCACGTTGAAAGATGTGTAACATTACTTATCTTCCATGGCTTTTGTATTAAAAGGTGTAATATATGTAAAAGGCCATCTCTAAGTAGCGCTTGCTTGTTTTTTTTTAATTTTATTTTATTCACTTCTTTATCAAATTATCATCCTTCTTTGGGGAGATAAAACAACTACATTTTCTGAAAGATTTTAACTTCTCATTTATACCACTGCTTGTATTTAAATGCATCAGAGGCCGAGCACAGTGGCTCTTCCTTGTAACCCCAGCACTTAGGGAGTCCAAGGCAGGTAGATCACAAGGTCAGGAGTTCGAGATCAGCCTGGCCAATATGATGAAACCCTGTCTCTACTAAAAATACAAAAATAAACTGGGCATGCTGGTGGGCTCCTGTAGTCCCAGCTACTCATGAGGTTGAGGCAAGAGAATCACTTGAACCCAGGAGGCAGAGGTTGCAGTGAGCCAAGATCATTCCACTGCATTCTAGCCTGGGCGACAGAGTGAGACTCTGTCTCAAAAAAAAAAAGAAAAGAAAAGAAAAGCATTAGAGATCTGTGGAAAGGTAGCATGTTGCACACACACACACACACACACCACCCAGAAGGTTTCAAATGGAAAATTCTGTTTTGAATCATGGGATATGAAGCTTGCAGAACATCAGACAAGGGCTTGTACTCCTTGATCCTTTTCTCTCTCTAGACTAGAGATAATTGTTCTTGCCTTACCTCCTCCAGTAAGGCTTGGGAGTGTGGGAAGAGGTTGGTGCCACAAATTGCAGGGGATCCAGCACTTTTTTAAACTGGATAATTCTGTGTGCATATGAAGGATTAGAATTAAGATGACTTAATCCATAGTTTTAAAGGCACACCTTGTTTGTGCTAATCCTCCATGTATTGAAGCAGGAAGCATGAACTCTTTAAGCCATTTAAGAAGCATTTATGGATACTATGTTGAGGCTGTAAAATAGAATGTTTCAGATCTTAGAGATAAATCCACATTTTATAGCATCACTTTCTCACCTCTGATTTCATTTATTTATTTGTTTAAATATGTGATCTCTTCTTCATGACCTCATTTAATCATGCCCTCTTTGGGGAAAACTTCCCCAGTTGTTCAAGGGAGTCTCTTTTTGATCCATGTCCCACGCTTATTTCATTTCCCTGGAACAGCACTTTTAACTGGCCTGTAATAGATCTTTTCAAGTCTGTCTCTTCTGCTATTTCCCTGAAATGTACAGGTTATTTAAGCCAGTCTGCACCATCCTACTCCTAACTATGCAACTAGAAGGTTAGGGTATACATGATACACCCCCTTCAATGGTGACACCCACAATATCAGTAAAAGTCAAATTCTAACATCATCTTTCAATTCATCTGATCAGCTGAATAGCATTCAGAGCTAATACGTGACTCTGAATTAATTTCTTTGAATATCCCTTTCCCTGGTTTCATTTCACTTGGACCACTTCCACCATTTTGACCTGGTCCTTCTCCTTAACTATGATTTGAATCCTATTCCCAAGCAAGTGGCATTCTAGTTTGAAAAAAATAAATTTTAGAGGAGCCCTTCATAGGAAACTTACATATTGACCCAACTATAAGACTAAGAAGATAATAAAATATGATCTCCTCATGGTTAGGGATATATCTCCCTATACTTCTTTATCCCTTTGACCAGGAATTTTGACATGATTTATACATGATCACTAAACACATAATGAGAATAAATCTTAGGAAGATTAAATTAGAATACTCTTAAATACTCTTATGATATTAAGATCTCACTGTGCCATAAAATCCTGCAGCCACTTTATTTTAATTCAGATATAATGAACACCAACTATATGCTAGGCACTAAAGATCAGTTGTAAATGAGACGTTCTGGAGATGCATACAACACAGTGCTGAAGACTAGCAGAGGAGAAAGTAGGATGTTATTACCCGGAGTGAAAAGTGTTTTGGTGGGGAAAGTCCCCTACGACAAGGAAGTAAAAGAAGAGAATCTGCTCCAGACTAAAAGGAGTATAAGCATAGATTCTAAAAGGCAGTGACATCAGGCACAGTGGCTCATGTCTGTAATCCAAGCACTTCAGGAGATGGAAGCAGGAGGGTCTCTTGGGCCCAGGAGTTTGAGACCAACCTGGGTAACATAGGAAGACCCCATCTCTACAAATAATAAAAAAATGATTAGCAGGGCGTGGTGGTGTACATCTGTGGTCCCAGCTACTTGGAAGGTTAACGTGCAAGATCTCTTGAGCCCAGGAGTTCAAGGCTGCTGTGGGCTATAATTGCACCACTGCTCTCCAACCCCGGGTGACAGAGTGAGACCCTTTCTCAAAAAATTAAAACAATTAAAGGTAAAAAAAAATAATAATAAAAGGAAGTGACTTATGAAGGAAGAAGGATTAGTCAGGTAAAGAAGGAGAGAGAAAGCAATCCTCAATTCTCCTTCTCTCATCTCTCCTTACTTTCAAAATTCTTAAAAGCATATTGAATATCTTGCAGTGTTTGAAGCTATTTCCTTCTAATATCCTCATTTCCCTCCACTTTCTTCTAGGCTATTTATCTTCATTTTGTAAAACCCTCTCTGTAATTAGTCAGATATGATAAGTAATAAAGCAACTATATCTCAGTAATTCTGGTTATAAAATCAAACAGATTTTATAGCAGGCCTATCACAAAAACTGTATGGGTTATTGTTGAAAGCTGTTTAAAGTATGATCTTTGGGTTTATGCCACACCCCATGCACACAAGTTGGTTTTATTCAAAGGACACAATTGGGCGTTTCCTGAAATAATTGGGATCATAATTTTCAGTGACTACCAAAGCTCTGTTCCTTGGTATTTAAACCCAAGTTCTAACGATTTTGTGACATTATATTTCAGGCTCTCCTCTTATGACTGGAGGTAGAGTGTTTTAAGAGGCTTATTAAAGGTTTGAAAATACAAGTCATGTTAGCACTGAGTAACAAAGCTATTTAAAATAACTAAGGGTTGTCACCCACAGAGATTGAAACAGGTCGAAAGGTCCAGAATAACTACTGAGTTCATTTATATGCAAATACTTTCTCAGACGTGTGGGTCTTCGGCTCTGATATTTAGCAAGGCCAGCTGGAGGAGATTCTAGTGCAAGGGGTATTACCCATTACAATCTATCTAAAAGGATATTGCGTAAACTTCAAACTAAGGGTTACATAAACAATAGTAAAAGCAAACTCTCACAATTTTGTGTAGGGCTTTGCAGCGTATGGAGTCTGAGGTTCCCTCTCCCCTGCTGAATTTGATTGAGTCCTTTCCCATCACACAGATACTGATTTCTACAGGGCAGTAATTCTCCACCTTTTCATAACCACATTTTTCTTCACTCTCTGACTTCTTTCTTGCTCTCAGAAGCTAAGCTTGGTAATGGCAGCATTTCCTTCTCTCCTGACCCCAAGGCAAAGCTGATCAGTCAACCTCTGCTTCCATTCCTCTGAACAGCTCTTGGCCACTGCAAGTATCCAATGTAGGAGACAATTATGAAAATGACAGTAATCATGACTACCTCATTTATGGTGTCTTAGGTGTGGCCTTTAGCTCAGCTTTACCAGATGGACTTGTTAGTACTATTTCCATTTCCTAGATCAGGAAATCAAACATCTGAACGGAACACACATAATTTGTTATTGGCTTAGCTTGGATCCAAAATCAATTTTGTCCGACTGCAAATACCACACTCTCATACACAGGCAGAAGTTATTCTCTGAACTTCTGCTTATCCAGTCACATCATTAAAATCAAAATTCTGACTTCTGTTATTACCAGAAATAAATGGATGAACACGGCAAAGCAAATGAAACACATTAAGTGCTCAATAAATAAAATTTTTTCTTCTTATTTTATTTTTCTACTAGAATCCTTGGTAACAAGTAATATAAATTGGATCATCTGATACAGTGACAGGTACATGGTAAGTGCTTAAGAAACATTTCCTGGGAAAAGAAATGAATGAGAAAATGAATAAATAATAAACCAAAAAAAAAAAAAAAAAAACAAAATAGATGGATGGATGGTTTGAAGTTTCCTAATAGTCTTTTTATTTTCCTTTGAGTTTTTCTAGACTTGGAATTCCTTCAGTTTTTCTGAAAGCAGATGAGAAATTTGGAGGGAAGGGGCTACTAGTTATCTTTCTTCTATGTGGGTAAGGCATTGTGTTAAAGCACTTCTTAATTTTTCTATTATTTATCTTTTCTCATGTTCATAATTGATGCTGTTTCCCTGACTCCCTCCAGTTATAACATATACACCTAAAAGTGGTAGAGAGGTTTAATTCCATCATTATAAATATAAATGTATTATTAGGTTAACAAAAAATTATCTGTCATAAATTAGTCATTAGGTATATATTGAGTCACAACCCATGTATCAGATGTTTCTTATAAATAAGAAGGATGGCCAGGCATGGTGGCTCATGCCTGTAATCCTAGCACTTTGGAAGACCCAGGCAGGCAGATCACTTGAGGACAGGAGTTTGAGAGCAGCCTGACCAACATGGTGAAAATCCGTCTCTACTAAACATACAAAAATTAGCTGGGCATGGTGGCTCATGCCTGTAATCCCAGCTACTTGGGAGGCTGAGTCAGGAGAATCGCTTGAACCAGGGAGGCAGAGGTTGCAGTGAGCCGATATCATGACATTGCACTGCAGCCTGGGGGACAAGAGTAAATCACCATCTCAAAAAAATAAAAATAAAAATAAATGGGATGTAAATACCCAGTTGAAACTGAACTTTTAAAATAATACATTTCCCAGCATTTCTGTCATTGTAAAATTAAAAACCTTGATGTATATCAACAGATGATGAATAAATGTATCACTAATTACTATATATTGATAAAGATAATGATTGAGATTCTATATATTCTAATATAAAGGCACTGCAAAGCATGTTGATAAATGCGGGGAAAAGGAAATAAAATAATACACAAGGCACAACTTCATTAAGTTAAAAAAAGTAAATCCAGACACAAGCAGCTATACATTTCATACATTTTCATATGCAAATATACATACATAATTGCTGTTAAAGCTGGCTACTCCTAGAGAGTAGAAGACTTGGAGGGTTTAGGTGAGACTTTCATATTTTTGCTGCATATTACACAGTTTGTGATTAAACAAAAAAAAACAGGGTTAGACCTTACTTCAAGATTTTACATTTTATGGGAATGATATAGGCGTAAAGTCTTACCACAGGTGTACATTCTCGGTGGAAAAATCCCTGTGTTCATATTTATAACATACTCTTCTTATTTATAACTTTTGTGCTTGTGGAATTAAAACAACTATAACAACAAGTGAATTAATTTGGAGCATTACTTGACTAGCAAATCTAGGTTTTTACCTTACTAATGAAAATATCAAAAATAATCAAGTCCCCGTTCCTTCATATTACACATGTGAAAACTTAGGCCAAGATAGGAAGGTTACCAGGGGAAATTACACAGCAAACTCCCAGAAGAGTCAACGAATATACAAGTTGGAAGCCACGTTTGGATTGATTATTTGGGTCTTATTTTTAATCTGAAATCAAAGAGAGTAAATAGAGTTTGATCTAAATAGAATTCGAAGGATTTAGTTATCTTAGTGGTGTCAGTGTGTATTTATTCCACAATACAAAGTAAGCAGAGGTGATATTTAATAATTAGAAAACACTAAGGTATAATCATGCTTTGCTCTCAGTGTTAGGCTGCTGAATACCACTCCTCTCGCTTTCCTTTGATCTCAGCCTTGCGATTTGAAAGCCAGGGGAATGATAAATGGCCATGAAATACAGACAAAGATTCCTTTTGTTTGTCCCACAGAAAAGGAAGATGGCCAAATTGATCAGTCATCAAGCTATAATGATCTGAAATAAATACCAGCCTCTTTGATGTGGCTTAGGAATGCCAGCATCACGGAAGAGATCATTCTTCCGACTTTCACATAATTGAATGATTACGTCTGTTTGTGAATGAGCTTCCTTAATTGCTAACTGGTAATTTGGCATCCTGACATGAGTGTGTGTGAACCGTGATCCCTCACCCTGCACAAGGGAAAAAAGATTGATCTGAGAAGAATGAATGGAGAGAGAGTTCTCCAAATTAGAAATAATCGAAGCAGAGAGCAGGTGATGAGAAAAAGGCACAAACATTACTCCACCTGCCCTCAAAGAAATGACACTGATTCATCTGAATGAGACTGCAGCCAGGATCTCTGATAGGTACATATTTGTTTATAGAAAACCCCAAGAAAATACGAGAGTCAGTGGGATATTTCCATTTATAAGAAGAACAAAACCTGCAAAGGCTTAACCATCCTGATCTTGGGGAAGTGTAATATATACATATACATATACATATATATACATATACATACACATATATATACATATACATACACACACACAAACATACACACACATATATGTATATAAAGCTAGCTGAGCTGGTAATTGGAAGGTATCTGAATAGATCAAGAAACATAAGAAAAATGTTAAAAATGCACCTACTGAAATAATATAGATGCTGGAGCTAGCAAATATTGTTTAGGCGACATACCATTTTTATTTACTTACTGTGCTACATGAGCAAATTTGGTAACTTTCTGACATTTATTTCCTTCCTCTCTCTCAAAAAGAGGACAATGGAATCACAATTATATTTTTGTGATGACTAAAAGAGCTTATGGAAGTTGTATTGTCCAGTAAAAAGTACTGAGCATCCGGTAGGAACTATCTTTACTTTCTTTTGTTTAACTTGGAATTCAACAAAGGCAGTGGTGTCAACATTTTACCAGACTTTAGAAGACAATTGGTAATCTCCATTTATTCACAAACACTTTTCTGAGGAATTTCTCCTTCTTCAAAATACAGTAAACTTCATTCATCACTAATTTATTTCTTGTATTTTAGGTATTCAAAACCTCAGTATCATGATTATTTTAGACTTTTTACAGTTTTTTATATACTACACTCTCAGGTTCTTATCTCTGCTCCCATCTGCTTCTCACTATGAATGGAAAACTTTTCAAATTTGGATATCTTATGGATAATTCATGT
The DNA here is from genome assembly GCF_007565055.1 of Rhinopithecus roxellana. Lineage (NCBI taxonomy): Eukaryota > Metazoa > Chordata > Mammalia > Primates > Cercopithecidae > Rhinopithecus > Rhinopithecus roxellana. The sequence goes on along the minus strand of NC_044568.1, from coordinate 35,852,307 downwards.
GCAAACTGATAATACATTTCTTACACCGCTACTAACATTTTCTTTCAGAACATCTCTTATTTGGTTACTACATTCATTTCTAATTTGGACAGCTCAAAAAAATGTACTAGACTTCATTATGTGCCAAGAACTGGGCAAGGCACAAAACCCGTACCTTTCCCACTTTCATGAAGCATATTACCTCAAGGAAAATATAAATACAGACATATTGAAATTACTGTAAAAAAATTATGTTACGATCTGTGGAATAAGATACCCAGAGGCCATTGGGTAGGCAGAACTCCTCCAGTGGAAATTAGGGGCAATTTCCTAGAAGAAAGAATGTGTGATATGTAACGTAATGTGTATATATGTACAATGTGTGTATCCATATAATGTATATGCATATGTTATATATATGCATGGTGTGCCTGTTGATGATGATGATGACAATGATGAGCTTATCCTACACAGAAGGAAAAGTCTGTGCAAAGTTTCTATATCTAGAAGTAATATGGCATATTTAAGTGAGAAATAGATCAACATGGTTGGAAAGCAAACTGCTGAAGAAATCATGGTAGGAGATGGCTTGGAGACATGACTCATACTAACCTCTCTTCTCTGGGACCCATTTTCCAGCTCAAACCAAGGTACAATTTTGTCAGGGATAACCAACCACTTTCTCTGTCTTATTCCCTAGGCCCCGTTACCAAGATCGTGAGCTTATGATGATCTTTTGGGATCTTCCTGCTTTCCCTCATCCATAGCGTCACCTGGTTATTCCCTCATACTCTTACCATATATGTAACTTTGGCTGGTCCTCTTCTCTTCAATCCCCCGCCTGTTTTCATATGTACAAATAGTAGAGTCATTGTCCTTACAACACAAAACAAAATCCTATCGTGCTGTTGCCTCAGACAAAATTCTCCATTACTTTCAAGTTAAGATTGCTAATTCTACACAAGCACACAGACCCACTCTATAATCCTCCCTACATTTTCCAGCAAAATAACTAAATGCATGTGGAGTAGATGAATGAATAAATTGTCTAAACTACATTTTCCCTCTCTTCTTTTCCAATTACCGACTGGCAACAGTTCTCAAATCATCATGTGCTTCACCATATTCCTGGAAAGTGTCTTAACATTCAGATGTGCAAGCCCTGTGTCTTCTGATGTTTATCCATAAAGTCAGGTTCAGGTCGAGAGTAGGAATATTTAATACAGAGATTCTCTGTTTACAGACTAAAATTTGAGAAGTAATGTCCTCTGTGGGTTAACAAACTCTCTCCCTTTTCTAATGACAACAGGACCTTTGGTTAACTTTCTCTACTCCTCTGGTGAGTTGGTCAAGGTAGATTCTCTAAGCCACATGGCTTATGGCAAAAACCACCCCTGAGTATTAAATTGTGTGTGAATTGGAGTTTCTATGTATAGATCACACAAAAATTTGATTTAGAGCTCCAACTTTGGAATTCCATAAGTAGAGGACTTTAACCGTATCTAACCATAATGTCCTATGTGAAAGTTCTAGAAGCTATGCTCTGGAGTGATTAATAGGTACTGGCTCACGTTGGAGATAAGGTTTCTAAATTAGAATGGATTACACACCTTCAAGGTATGAGTTCTCTTTCATTACCTGTACTTTCACCTGGTAGAGGTGAGGGAATCTGGCAAAAAATAGTTCCTGTCTAACTGTGTGAACAGTGGCCTTCTACAAGGGCATACTGACTGGCTAGGATGCTGTGGGCTTCCTGGACTAAATCCTTCTGAGTAGCTGCAGCTAGGCATAGCCTGTGACAGTCTTGTAAATCTTAGTATTTATTTGGAGCTCAGAAGAAGAGCCCCTGGTGGGTATTGCCTCTAACATTAATATGTATGCTTCCTCAAACCCTATAATTTCATGCCTTCATATCTTTGCTCTCACTGTCTTCCTCTTGGATGTAGCACCCCATCCTGCTCTAACAGATAAACTACAACCTATCCTCCAAGGCTTGCCTTAAATGCTTCTTTAACCTTTCAGTTCTTCCTCAAGGAACAATAAATTGTTTCCTTCTGTGTGCTTGCATGGCACCATGTCCACATTCCTTTTTTTTTTTTTTTTTTTTTTTTTGAGACAGGGTTGTTTCACTCTTGTTACTCAGGCTGGAGTGCAATGATGTGATCTTGGCTCACTGCAACTTCTGCCTCTGGGTTCAAGCAATTCTGCCACAGCCTCCCAAGTAGCTGGGATAACAGACCTGTACTACAATGCACGGCTAATTTTGTACTTTTTTTTCAGTAGAGATGGGGTTTCAGGCTGGTTTCAAACTCATGACCTCAGGTGAACCACCCGTCTCAGCCTCCTAAAGTGCTGGGATTACAGGCATGAGCCACCGCTCCCGGCCCACATTCTTTTTCGAGTACTTACTATCTGTCATTACAGTTATCTTTAAAGTGTCTATCTCTCTTCTTGAGGGCACTGTGTGACTTTGCATTTCGAAGTTCCAGTGTCTTGCACAGTTCCAGAACAGAAGAAATGAACGGCTGTTTGTGAATCTCCACTAAGTCACTGAGATGATACTGGATGTCTTGAGATCAAGTTCAAATTTTACGACTTCTTCAAGATTTAGGCAATAGCTACTTTTAAGAATCTCTTAAAGATTCTTTTTCTAAAACTCTTTACATGCCTCATTCCTGGGATTTAGCCTCTTTCTTTTAATGATTCATATGACTTTCAATTGTTGTGTGGTTGTATTATCATCATGACCGTAAATAAATTATCATGTGCCTAATTTTGTCCCCTCAGAATATTCCACTCTTGAGAGAAGGAGCCGTATCTTAATCTTTGCATTGTTTAAAATGCCAAAATTGAGAAGTGAATGCAAAGGACATGCAATAAAAGGTTTGTAAAAATACATTGAACTGCAGTTTCAGGATTTAATGATTTAGATTATGGTTAAGAATCTGTTTATTAAGTTGCTAAAATGGGTCTGATTTTGCTAACTTAAAAAAAAAAAGGACACATTGTGCCTTGTTCCATAATCATTATTTCCATTCAAATAGCAGTTGCTAGTTCACAAACCACTTTTACATTCATTATGTTATCTGATCCAGATAATAGTATTTTATAAATATGGAGAAGGTATGAAATCAAGGAAAGAGCACTGATTTAGAACCAAAGAGAACTAACTGTTCAACTCTGTCTCCAGGACTTGGAGAAGCCATATAAATTATTTCATGAAGTTTAACATAAAAAATAAAGACACTGTAACCTGCTATGACTGACAAAATTTTAAATTTCTGTTATTACCTTATTTTATGAAGTAAGCAAAAAATAGCATATTTCAGCCTAGTTAAAACTGCAATTACTTGGAAAAAAAGGAAAAGTAATAATCAGCTACTACTGATTCCAGCATATACTGAGCACAAAAATGTTTGAGTCCCTAGAGTTAAACAATTTCATTATTCTGAGCCGCATCTAGGAGTTTTAACAAATAAACATTAGAATTCTGCATCTATTATGCAATTTTTAGTAGTTCCTAAGTACATAAAATAACAATATCATTTTTCAAGGTGATAATCTTGGAAGAGATTTAATAATGAAGAGTAGGGTCATTCTTCCATTAAGAATTGGAGTCCACATTATAGCAAGACCCAGTTCTAGGTTTTGGAAGGAACTGTTACTTCTGATGATAGTTTGAGATGTAGCTTGACCGTTTTCTTTTTCCTTCCACTGAAAATGGGAGCTGAGTACTCTATCTAGTACTCACTTCACCTGCAAAACTGAATTTTCTTAGAATATTGGCATGCCATGTCTAAAGACAAATAATAAGTAACTAGGTAGCCTAGATAGTGGATGTCAGCTCTAGCTTCTATGTCCAAATCACTACAAACAAATGCCCCTTCTATTTCAAATCCAGAGTCTAGTGTGAACAATACTTAATTAGAGAAAATACCTAATTTGATTGCCTTTTGTGGGTAGCAAATGAGCAAATATAATTCCTTATTTTTGCCCTATACCTGAAAAACCTGTAGTTCAGGAAGATAGGTAGAAAAGCAGGCAGGCAGGTAGATAGATATCCATCTATGAATAGACAGACAGATAGATAGATAGACAGACATAAAGAAAAGGCTGGAGATAGTACAATGATGATTATCAGAGGCTGGGAAGAGTAGTGGGGGTAGAGGTAGGGCAGAGAATGAGGATGGTTTATTGGTACAAAAATCCAGTCAGATAGAATGAAAAGATCTAGTGGTTGCTAGCACAACAGGGTGACTACAGTGAACAATAATTTATTGTACATTTAAAAATAACGAAAAGAGTATAACTGGATTGTTTGTATGACAAAGAGAGGTTAAGCGCTTGAGGTGCCAAATACCCCATTTACCCTGATGTGATTATTATGCATTATATGCTTGTATCAAAACCTTACATAACCCATATATATACATATATATACACACACACACACACACACACACATACGTACCTACTATGTGCCCACAAAAATTTAAAAAAAGCTGGAGGTATTTAACTTCCTATCTGATGACTTCAAAGTTGCTCATTGCCATGGTTTACAGTGTTCTCACCACAACTTATGCTGGGACATTAATCTCAGTGCAGAGATGTTGGGAGGTGAAACCACTGAGAGGAAGGGCCTAACGGTAGACAATGGGCCATGGGGCCTCCACCCTGTGGACAGAGTCCTGCAGTCCTCCCTGTAGTGAGTCAATTCCTCTCTCTCCAGAGACTACATTAGTTTTGATGGAATGGATCAGTTCCCAAGAGAGCGGGTTGTTGTAAATCAAGGTCTCCCCTCCTATTTGGCTCCTTTGGCTTTGTCTGCTTTCCCTTTGATCTTCCAGCATGTTATGAGACAGCATGAAATCCTCAGTAGAAACCAGACATGCAGGTGCCATTCTTGTTGGACTTCTCAGTTCCGGAGAATCCTGAGCCAAGAAACCTCTTTTCTTTAGAAATTACCCAGTCTTAGGTATTCTGTTTTAGCAACAGAAAACAGACTAAGGCACTCATGTAATAGTAGACCTGGCCAGGTGCAGTGGCCCACGCCTTTAATCCCAGCACTTTGGGAGGCCGAGACGTGGATCACGAGGTCAGGAGATTGAGACCATCATGGCCAACATGGTGAAATCTCGTCTCTACCAAAAGTACAAAAATTAGCTGGGCATGATGGTGTGTGCCTGTAGTCCCAGCTACTCGGGAGGCTGAGGCAGGAGAATCACTTGAACCCAAGAGGTGGAGGTTGCGGTGAGCCAAGGTCGTGCCACAGCACTCCAGCCTGGGTGACAGAGCAAGACTACATCGCCGGGAAAAAAAAAAAAAAAAAAAAAAAAGTAGGCCCTACACTGACTCACACACACATACATACCACACAGCCTCAGCTTGCCTGAGTGGTCTCACGTATTGCTGTTGCCATCCATATGCTTCCTTCTTTAATGGATATGCTATTTTTTAAACTCTGTTTATCTATAAATTTGAATACATTCTATATCAGTGTGTTAACAATTTAACAAACATTATGGATCAGGTAGGAGGGAGATGATTTTAGCCTGTTTTCCTCCCACTGTCTTGAAACAACTATGCTATTATATTTCCATAATCAATACATGTACAATGATTTAATGCAAAAGGTAACAACCTATATCATTCTTTGCAGGTTTCTCTGAGGATTTGTTTATTTTTATTGTTTAGTTTACTATTTTTGTTTTAATTACACATTTCCCTTTGCCATCCCCCAAAATATGGAAGGTAAACTCTCCTGGTAGCCCTCCAGCTGAGAACACAATAGCTTTCATAAACATTGAACTAATCAATTAGAGTTTAGGGCTCTCATTTTAATTTATATAGCTAGTTGTTTCAGATCTGAGTGAATCTAAAGATTAAGGTTTGATTAAAGGCATTAAACAAGTGGGTAAGATGTTTCTCTAGCTCTTTAGTGTTTATAAAAAAAAAAGTGTGCTCCACAAAATGATACAGAAGCAATGTTAATGAATGTCTTGTCTGTTGCTTGCATTAATTAAAGCTATTCTCTTTTCCTTTCTAACTTCAAAGTACTTTGTATCAATGATAATTAATTGGAAAGACCATTGCAATTCTTCTTGACAGAGACCTGGAAAGGAGATTTTATTTTAGTTTTAACTCGTTAGGCATTCAAGCCAACAATTTACATGTCTCATTTTACCTTACTGCTTTGGAAAATCGTGTCCAGTTTCAGTGTCTTGTATGTATTCAGAGTGTAATAATCCATTAGCCATATTGTAAATATTTGAAATGAGTTTCAAAGGAAAAAATGAAAGAAAAAATACAGTTCAAATGCTCTGAACTTACAAATATTGACGGTAAAACAACTCTCAATGTTGCTTAATTCATGAAAGATGTTGGATTATCTGTGATATTTCTTAAGATTAGAATCTCTTTTAAAATCTTGCTCTCTTGATCCCAGGAGCTTGAGGTTACAATGAACTATGATTGCCCTGCTGCATTTCAGACTGGGAAACAGAGCAAGACACTTTTTTTTAAAAAAAGTTTTTAAATATTGCATAGAATTATATGTAATTAATGGACGTTAGTGTATATAATTATGTCCTTACAAATGTGAACATTTAGTACTGTACCAGTTTTGCTATTGAAAGCTTTCAATAGAATATAGGCTTGCCTTTCATCATACATGGATGAGGTTTGGTTTGTTTGATTTTTGTTTTCATTTTTATCTAAAAATACCGGGATGTTTTACATTTTGGCTATGAATTTATGAGACTATCCTTTGCCCCTCACTGTTACTGCTGATAAACATGAGTTAATACTTCCTCCTTTAAACAATTTTTTTTTTTTTTTTTTTTTTTTTTAGACGGAGTCTTGCTCTGTTGCTTAGACTGGAGTGCAGTGGCGTGATCTCAGCTCTCGGCAACCTCTGCCTCCCAGGTTCAAGCGATTCTCCCACCTCAGCCTCCCCAGTAGCTGGGACTACAGGCACGTGCCACCACACCTGGCTAATTTTTTGTATTTTTAGTAGAGACAGAGTTTCACCGTGTTAGCCAAGATAGTCTTGATATCCTGATCTCGTGATCCACCCGCCTTGGCCTCCCAAAGTGCTGGGATTACAGGTGTGAGCCACGGTGCCCAGCCTAAACAATTTTTTAAAAGCCAGCACACTGTTGTTATATTATGCAATTATTTAATACTATTGAAGTTGAGTCTTTCAAATGTGTATGGTCTTTTGTATTTTCGTGCCACTGAAGAGACTGTTCATATGTTTTCAATTTTTGTAGGATTTTCAATCACCTTTCTTTTGATTTTTTAATTTGTCCTTTATAATTAGTTAATTGACTAATGTTATATTTATTCAAAATACCCCAGGTAAATCTCATGTATCCTAGCATTTGCTAGCCAGTGTTAGTATCTACTCTTTATTACCTATACCATAAAATCTAATCTATTTAACCTGCCAGTTAATCTTTTCCATGATGTGAGGTTTTTTTTTTTTTTTTTTTTAAGTTTTTACTTTTTCTTTTGTTAACTTTTTAACTAAAACTTGTGGTATTTCTAAACACACTTTTAAATTCTACTCGGCATGAGCCTAGGATTACAATGGTATGCAAGAAATATTTGCTGCACTGATCAACTCACCGTGGCCACCCCCTCCTGGGGTCCCAGCCAGTTTATTCTTAAACATAGTAGCTAGCTCTCAGAGTGTTAGCACCTCAGCCACATTTCCCTATCTGAGATGTCTCTAGGAATTTGAGTTCAGGGCCTGAAATCAATCAGTTGTTCTAATAATAAACTATTCTGAGACACTTGTAAAAGCAATGTGATAATATGAATGTGTTTTTCATAGTAGAAAAAGTTAAAGACAGTCCTCATTCCATGACGGTAACAGTGTTGGCAGTTTTTCATTCTTTTACCTTTAAAAGAAAATTTATATAAAGTGTAACAATATCTGGAAAATCGTAATCTCACAATAAACGTCAAAAAGCATTGTTTTTATTAATGAGATCATTGTAATTATAGTTTTTGATAGTTTAGGTTATTATTACTCTTCCTGCCCCTGATCTTAGGTTGATGAATTCTACTTTCCCTCTCAAGTGATGTGTCCTTGACTGTATGACTGGCTTTGACCAACAGGAGGTTGGCAAAAGTGATGTATGCACAATTCATATACAGTATGTACTTGTGCATCTTAACTTGGCTTTGGCACTTTAGTGATTCACCATGAGAAAACTATGCCCCAGGTATCTGTTGTTTATAGATTCTAGGTCCCAAAACAAAAGTTCATGGAACAGTTCTAAATCCAACCCAGAGCCCAGAGCCATGTTCAACTGGATCTGCATCCTGACACAAAGCCACCCAGCTGAGACTGTCACAGGCTCAGCAAAATCATAGTTGACCAGTACCCCCTTCACTAAGTGTGAGAATAAATGCTTATTTTTGTAAGCCACTCAGTTTGGGGATTTTTTGTTATATCAGTTGGGTGGTAGCTTAAAGGTATAGCAGTGGTGCCCATGGCATTCATAATAACAGTAATAGGTTGTCAAATGCTTACCAAAGCTTTTCTCATTTGATCTGCCTACAACTATAGATGTTGTATTATCCTTAGACACATAAAATTGAAGTAACATAGGCCAGGCGCAGTGGCTCAAGCCTGTAATCCCAGCACTTTGGGAGACCGAGACGGGCGGATCATGAGGTCAGGAGATCGAGACCATCCTGGCTAACACGGTGAAATCCCATCTCTACTAAAAAAAATACAAAAAACTAGCCAGGCGAGGTGGCGGGCGCCTGTAGTCCCAGCTACTCAGGAGGCTGAGGTGGAGAATGGCGTAAACCCGGGAGGCGGAGCTTGCAGTGAGCTGAGATCCGGCCACTGCACTCCAGCCTGGGCGACAGAGCAAGACTCTGTCTCAAAAAAAAAAAAAAAACAAAAAACAAAAAACAAAAAACAAACAAACAAAAAATTTAAGTAACATATTGAGACAAAAATATAGCGTTGTAAACTTAGCATTAGAACCCAGCCTTTCTGAATTTAGTACCCACATTCTTAGTGACCATAACATACAGTCTCACTAGATGTGCAAAATACGACTCCTCAAGAAAATAAGACAATGTGTTTTAAGGTCTTTGCAAGCATATCAGATATTGTTTCCCTGTAAGTATGAATCTGGCGTAATCTGACAGGAAACGTACAAAATAAAGCAGGAATTCCTAATCCCGGTTATTCCTGGGAATTGCCCAGTGGTGGCAGTGAGGAGAGCATGAGGATGTTCAGGGTTCAGCATGGATATTCTCAAACAGAAACCTCAGGACTAGGGACTATGGATATTCACTTAGAATAAGTTATTTAGACCACCTTGAAGGAGCCAGAACTTCATATCTCCAAGGGACTCTTAGGGTAGGAATAGTGATCTTTATTAAGAAAAAGTCTGTTTATACTTTATTTTCTAAATGCCAAGTGACTTGGATCTCCATTTTTACTTAGAAAGAATGTCATGTCCAGTATACTGAGCTCAATATGGACTCATTAAGGGAAACTTCATGTTTGTCATCTTAACTGTTTAAGGAGTACAGCATCATGAAAAGTTCCTGATATTAGAAGCCAAAAAATCTCTGGTTCCAATCCCATCTCTGTCTTCCTACCTGTGTGACTTTAGACATGCCACTTAAACTCTCAAAATTTAACTTTAATTATTTTTAAAAATACAGTATGATTGTCCTTATCGAGTAGGGTTTTGGGGGAGGATTTATGAAGATAATATATTTTAGAACATCCTGTTTAATGGCACAATTTGGTCTGTGTTCAGTACACATCAGGAATGATGATCCTTTCTTATATAAATTAAGTGGTACAGAAGGCTCATGGAAATAAGAAAACAAAGACTGTAAAACTCTCAATTTTTAAAAATCCTGTGAGCATAGGATGCTGGATGAGTGCTTTTCCTTAAAAAACACAATCCAGGAGTCAGAGCCTAAGTAAATATAGAAATAGGCCTCAGGATACTATTCTCTTCACAGTTTGTCGTTGTTGTCAATAAAAGAAACCAGACTTCTGATTGGCTGTGGCCCCAGAGCCTTTGCACCAGAATCCCAAATTCACAAAATAGGAAGTTGTCTCCAGGTAGTGAAACTGATTTGGAATTCTTCTTTAATTTCTAATTTCATGAAAAGATATAATAATATAACACATCCATAGTCATTCATTTACATACTATCTATGCATGCTTGCCTATCCCTAATTTAGAGCAATACTAACTTATTGATACTTAAAAGAGTGCTAGATTTTTTAAAAATAAGTTCAAAGTATATAGTGGGCATTAAACAACAGACAATATAATTGTTTCTATACAAAATAATATTCTTTCCCATGTCGACCTATCCCACCACTTTCCAGATAGGCAAAGCAAATTATCAGCCCTATATTCCTATTGGAAAATGGAACTTAAAGATGTTAAGTGATATGTCCAAGAAACTACAGGAAATAGAGGCAAGAAATATATTTTTTAAAGTACTGACACAGTGCTCATTTTACTAAAACTTGCTGAAACTTTGGGAAATTGTGTCCTGTTAGAAATCAGCATGCATATCAAGGTATGAAACTTCAATATCTCATTTATTTTCTAAGTTATTACCATTCTTCTCAATTACAGGAAGAATATTCAATTTCATTAATCTCAAGAGAGAGGATCAACTCTTATTTTTTGTTTGTTTGTTTGTTTTGTAAACACTGGTTTCAATGTGTCCAAAAAAGAAGTCTATTTATTGCTGTGTAGATCTATGGCTAAATAGATACCTCAGATGATGAATTGCTATATAGACAAAGTATCCAGAAACAAACTCTTTGAAGCAGGGGTGAGTGAGAAGCCAAATCTGGTTACTGAGAGGTGAAATTTATGATGAACATAGTGTCAGAAGGAAAATCATAAATCAGAGAACTGAGTGGTGAGTTGAGTTCAGAAGGGTTCAAGACCATGTCAAGGTCTCATAGTGAGCAAGTGGCAGAGTTTGGAGCCACCCGGTTGACTGCTATGATCAGATGTGCTCAACAGTTTTGATGGTGGGTAGAGACTTGGATGGATGGGTGTATGCCTGCATGAAAGTGAGAATACATTTTAATTCATAATCTAGAAAACAATCATCATTCAACATAATGGATGGCATGGCAACACATGGGAAAAAAGATATGTGTGTCTAAAAAGTACTTTGCTTTTGTTAAAAACATTATTTGGAAAAATAAATAAATAACATATTGTAATAGGGTGGTGTAAATTCTTACGTTGGGTTTCCAAATGTCCTTCCCTTAACAAATAGGTCAATTTAAAGAGATGATACACACAAGGAAGAAGTCTTTCCTTAGAGAATATGCACAGAATGTCTTCACCTTATCTAATTTGGTACAAGGGTAACTCTGCATGAGGCAGGGACTTGGTTTTGGCTGTGGCCATAAGATGGTGAGAAGTACCGAACACTCAGGATCTATTTTTTATCCTGTTCCTGCTGAGTTCCTCCTGTCTTCTCAAAAATTGCTCACTGCCACCAAGTCTTGGACCCAGATTTCCTCACTAGTAAAATAAAAAGACTCATTTGGTGACTTCTGAAATTATAAGCTTAGTCTATCTAGGTTCTGTTCTTGTCCAGAAAAACGCCAAGGGCCATATGAATGAATCTCCTGTGAAATTATTGTTGCTTTGAGATGCCCATGACTTCAGCTCTGGCTTCAGAATGTTTCTATTGCTTCATATAATCACATTCAAAATCATTTTAATTTTTTTTTTTTTGCATGCCTGCTGCTCTGTGTTCTTTATTTTTCTCTGCACCTAATTTGATGGCAAAGTAAGGCTAGGAATATAAAGAAATTCATCCTCTAGCCATTGCATTAATTGATGTCTGGGAGTAAGGTAATGCTAACTAATGAGACTGAATCAAGTGATTGGTAGAAAAGGCTGATTTTCGAATACATTTTATCTAACCATTTGAGCTGCCTTGAAAATTGGCATAATTACACAATCTGAGCCTCTAAGATATGGTAATTCTTGATTCAGATTTTTCATTTCACAGGAGAGGGAATGAGAAGGCAAGGTTTGATGTGAGTGGCTTCTGTACCTATTGACTGTAAGAGAGTATACTTTTCAAACACACATGAAAAAAATGTAAATTATTAAATTACCTCAAGTGATTCTGAATAAGTAGACCCACCCTAACATCGACTACAAACGAAGCTTCTCTTTTCTTAAAATAAAAAAGCCCCTCATAATCTAAGGACTATGAATATTCAGAACAAAAATGGGATTAGAACATTTATGATGCTTATACAATGAGAGGAAAGAAATGAGATGGTTAATTCATTGGGTCACATCATATCCATTCCAGATTCCGTGGTTTGACACTTATTCCTCACTACAGAGGATCATTATGAAGTAAAAACAATTGTAGAATACACTTTCCTGAATAATGGCAAGAAAATTGCCATAAAATTACTGAGAGTTAAAAATGAAAATAATGTGTGTGTGTGTTCACAAGTGTGAGCACACATTTTGCAATATACATATAAGAATTAGCATTGATGAGAGGCAGAGTAAATGCTATGAACCCTATTTCCATAGAGTAAATCAAGTTGTATGACCGTGAACCCCAAATATCTGGGACAGATCTCAGTCAATTTAGGAAGTTTATTTTGCCAAAGTTAAGGATGCACCTGTGACACAGCCTTAGGAAGTCCTGAGTATATGTACCTGTGGTGATCAGGGTACAGCTTGCTTTTATCCATTTTAGGGAGACATGAGACATCAATCAATATATGTGAAATGTACAATGGTTCAGTCTGGTAAGGCAAAACAACTGGAAGTGGGGCCTTCCGGGTTAAAAGTAGGTAAGAGACAAAAGGTTGCATTATTTTGAGTCCTTGATCAGCCTTCCACTGAACGCACAATTTAGTCTGGCTCACTGAGTTTGCATTTTTACATGAAAAATAGGGCAGAGGGGCTGGGTGCAGTGGCTCATGCCTGTAATCCCGGCACTTTGGGAGGCCAAGGTGGGCGGATCACCTGAGGTCGGGAGCTCGAGACCAGCCTGACCAACATGGAGAAACCCCGTCTCTATAAAAATTACAAAAATTAGCGGGCTGTGGTGACACATGCCTGTCATCTCAGCTACTCAGGAGGCTGAGGCTGGAAATCGCTTGAACTCTGGAGGAGGTGGTTGCGGTAAGCCAAGATTGTGTCATTGCACTACAGCCTAAGAAACAAGCTTCAAAAAAAAAAAGCTATATAAAATATATATATAATATATATATAAATATTATATATAATATATTATATAATATATATATAAAATTATATAAATAAATTATTTATCTCTCTCTCTTCTCTCTACCTATCTCTCTCCTCTCTCTATCCCTATTCTCTCTCTCTTCTCTCCTCTCTCTCTCCCTCTTCTCTCTCTCCTCGCTTCTCTCTCTCCCTCTTCTCCTCCTCTCGCTCTCTCCTCTCCTCTTCCTCTCTCCTCTCTCTCCTCTCTTCCTTCTCTCCTCTCTCTCCTCTTCTCTTCTCCTCCTCTCTCTCCTCTCTCCCTCTCTCTCCTCTCTCTCTCTCTCTCCTCTCTCTTCTCCCCTCTCCTCCTCTCTCTCTCCCCTCTCTCTCTCTTCTCCCCTCTCTCTCCTCTTCTCTCTCCCTCTCTCTCTCTTCTCCCCTCTCTCTCCTCTTCTCTCTCCCCTCTCTCTCTCTTCTCCCTCTCTCTCTCTCTCTCTCCCCTCTCTCTTCTTCCCCTCTCCTCTCCTCTCTCTCCCCTCTCTCTCTTCTCCCCTCTCTCTCTCTTCTCTCCCTCTCTCTCTTCTCCCCTCTCTCTCTTTCTCTCTCCCCTCTCTCTTTCCCCTCCTCTCCTTCTCTCTCCCCTATCCTCTCTTCTCCTCTCTCCTCTCCTTTCTCTCTCCCCTCTCTCTTCTTCTCTTCTCTCTCCTCTTCTCTCTCCCCTCTCTCTCTTCTCTCTTCTCTCTCCTCTTCTCTCCCCTCTCTCTCTTCTCTCTCCCCTCTCTCTTTCTCTTCCCCTCCTCCTCTTCTCTCCCCCTCCTTCTCTTCTCTCCCTCTCTCCTCTTCTCTCTCCCCTCTCTCTTCTCTCTCCTCTCTCTCCTCTTCTCTCTCCCTTCTCTATCCCTCCTCTCTCTCCTCTTCTCTCCCTCTCTCTCTTCTCTCTCCTCCTCTCTCCTCTTCTCTCTCCCCTCTCTCTCTTCCTCTCCCTCTCTCTCTCTCTCTCCCTCTCTCTCTTCTCTCTCCTCTCTCTCCTCTTCTCTCTCCTTCTTCTATATATATATATATAATATACTATAATATATATATAATATATATATATTATATATATATATTTGTTTCAGGTGAGCCTCAGAAGGATGACTTTGAGTTCTGTCTTTTAGCCACAGGAATTTCCTTGTGGGCCAATTGTGAGGGAGGTAGTTTTGCCCTAAGCAATTCCCAGCGTGACTTTTCCCTTTAGTTTAGTGATTTGTGGGAAGGTGGGGGGATGGTTCAAAATTTATTTTCCTTTCTCAACTCTATAAATTCAGTGAAAACATGTCCTCTTTCTTTCAAAAATGAAATCATTATTGTCTGCCTATGTTCCAGCAACTGGATAGTGCCATAAAATGCTATGAAGTTGAATATGTCAAGCTCTCTATTCAGAGGAATAGAATGATCAAGTAGAAGAAACACACCTGTAAAATATCAGTTCAACATACGGTAGAAGATATTGTGATTACATTTGCCTCATCTGGAAGGTTTTAATGTACCCTGACAGTCTACTTAAAGTCTAAGTTCACCGCTTCCCAATCTGCTTCCATTTCACTGTTTTCTAAGCTGCCTTTCGTTGTTCTGCCAGAGCAACTGTTTTTCTAGAATGTGAAAAGCTGATTACATCATCTTCCTGACACTACTTTTGGAAAAACAAATTTGGTTATGGGATTTTCTGAAACTGTGAACACATTGATGATAAATCACAAACAAATTGTAATTTTGGAGATAAATAACTTTTCCCCTTGCTTTTCAATATTAGAAAATAGTTTTGTGTGAGGTGTTTGATACACTGATATATGAACCAAGCCATTGAGTTTTATCTTCACAAACACCACAATATTTATGTGATAACATGAAGAGGAGGAAAGCTGATTGCTCGTGAACAAAAAGGCCATAAAATCATGAAAAATGACTACGGGAGAAAATATTATTTTTTAATATTTTCAGTTCCTACCCCAAAAAGGTGGGTATACACACACACACACACACATATATATATGTATATACACACACATATATTTGTAACCCTATTTTTAGAGCTCTAAAGCAAAAACTGTATTAGATTCTCCAAAATAAGGCAATCTTTATTCACTGTTACATCAACAGGTATTCATTGTAAGAACTATATAAAAATATAGTGTCCAAAACAGAATAGAGCTCAAGGAAAAAAAAAAAAAAAAAAAAAAAAAAAAGACGACATATTGAATGAGCCAAGATTTCAAACTGTGCCTAGAACACTCTAAACTCAGCTACATCCCAGCTGGTTTGTGAATTACATGCTAATAGGTCTTACCCATAGTAATAATATATATGTGTCTTGTATTTGATTTATCATTAAGCACCTACATTTAAGTGGAAATGAGAACCCAAAATTTCTTTATGTGCCTCATGAATCTTTTTTCTCTTTATTTCAATGATGTTACTATCTTTTCATCCTGCACTGATCGGCTGTTCTTATATCTGCTGATGCTCAAGTCACTGCAAAATGCCTCGCCATTTTTGAAATGCATTCAATTCAAATCAAAATTTAAAAGTTCCTAAGTATCCCAGCAATCACCAAGGAAGAGTCTCTGTGGCTACTTCACTGAGAGCATGTGGAAGAAAAGGGGCTTATTTTATGCCTGTCACAAAAACTGAAATGGAACAAGAAGGGGATAAAGACAAGGCCCTTATTTTTTCCTCAAGTCTCACCTATTTATATGATATTAAGGATCCGGACATCAACTATGACCTGTCTTACTTCTGACTTACATGATGTCAGAGAAGAAACAGTTTGCAAACATTCCGTTACCTTATTCCTTTTCTCTGTACTTTCTGTACTAAATATGCACGATACAAATTCATGTGTAAAGGCATTCTTACCATGATTCTGACTATAAACTCTCACAGCACAAACATGCAGTCATTTTGTTAAACCACACAAAAAATTTAAGGATAATAGAATTTCTCTGTGACAAAAGGGTAAGAATGAGAGGAAAAGGTAAATGGATTGCAATTATTTTTCATGGATCGAAGATTATCAGGATCTATAAGATGCATCTTCTATTCTAGTAAAGGTTATGACAGATAAATTAAAACAGGGGTGTATTTCATTCAGAACGTCCACAGTGAAATGAAGATACTTTTTCATGTGAACAGCTTAGTTTAGGCTTAAAAGCTAATATTCGGAGAGGCTTTATAATTTGAAATGAACATCCAGGAACGTTATGGGATTCATTGCTGTAGTGGCATCTGTATTATATACGCTCCCATCATTCTTAATCATGTCACATTACATTTTTCATTCATCCTGTCTTTAAACATATATTTATTGAGCATCTACTATGTGCCAGGATGTGGCAAATAGACTAGTATTTATTTATTGATTTAGTCTTCACTGAATCACTCAATCACCTTTTCAAATATGTTCAATAAGCTCTTGTCTCCCATGTGGCAGTCATTATAGTAGGTAACAGGACACACAAAATCTGTATAAAAAACTAGAAGTTCTACATTTGATAAATTTAGATATTTATGAAAAAGACAAAACCTGTTTCAATACAGTATAATATGTAATAAAATAGGAATATGTCTATAGTGGTGCAAAGAATTAACTGTTAGAAGAATCATAGAAAACTTCACAGAAGCAAAGGCACATGAGTTGGATGGTGATGAATAAATAGAAATGTGGGTGGGCGTGGTGGTTTAAACCTCTAATCCCAGCATTTAGCAAGGTTGAAGTGGGTGGATCACTTGAAGCCTGAAGTTTGAGACCTGCACGGCCAACATGGCGCAGCCCTGTCTCTACTAAAACTGCAAATATCAGCTGGACATGGTGGCACACTCCTGAAATGCCAGCTACTCGGGAGGCTAAGGCACAAGAATCACTTGAGCCTGGGAGGTGGAGATTTCAGCGAGCTGAGATCACACCACTGCACTCCAGACTTGAGAGAGCGAGACTCTGTTTAAAAAAAAAAAAAAAAAAAAAAAAAAAAGTATTGGTAAGTAAGAAGACTCATGTATAAATGGTTTTGTATGTTTGAAGATCTATGTGAGTTCCATGAAACTCAGATCAGTAGTTCTCAGTTAGGTGCAATTCTGTGCCCATGGGACATTTGGTAATGTCTGGACGCATTTGTAATTGTAATGACTTGTGGAACAATATTATAGGAATTTAGTGAGTAGAGGCCAGGGATGCGTCTAATCATCCTACAATGCACAAGACAGCTCTTTCCCCCAACAACAAAAATGGTTCCGCTCAAAATGTCAGTAGTGATTTAAAGAAAGCTGGTAGAAGGTCAGTAGGAAAAGAAGTTAGAAATGAAGTCAGCAAACCCAAATATGGAGCTTTAACATTTTCTTATGTGTGATGGATGGGAAGTGATATAATTTTAGCAGAATGATTACATTTTTATATTTATTTCCACGGTAACTCTATAAGCTGAAATAAAGAAGACACATTTGTTTTCACTGACACTGAATGCTATATAACTATAATTATTCTATTAGTCATAATAATTTAACATGCAATAGCATGTAGTGGAGATAAAAGTTTAAGAAAGCTCACTACCTCACTCTGTGCAACATATATGAGAAGATTTACATTTGAAGCAAGATGTAAAGAAATATATGTACCTAGGGCAGTTATTATTTCGATTCTTTCAGCTTGAATTTCCCTGTGAATTTTTTTCTCCTTATCTTTTAAAATATTTTAACTTTTGAAGACTCTGGGTCCTTGACAATTTGTTGGATGAAATCATCACTGATGGTAGTAGAATTTAAGGACATTTGCTCACATTATAAATTTCAAACTAGGCTTGTTTGATTAATTTTATTAAGGAAGTTCTACCACAATTAAATGCCAAGTATTTGGAGTGTAACATATTCAGGTAGACACCTGAATTTTATGGAGACAAAAATATGTACATAGGCTTCTCCTGTCAATCTTTAATATTGTACATTTAAAAATTTTCTTTTAGTATGAAATTTGGAAACCCTCCCGTATTCTTTTGTGTGTTTAAGCAAAATAAGTGTCTGTGACTCTTTTGGAAGATGCTTTACAGATGGACAGGGCTCTGTTTTTGCATTAAATAGAAGCAAATACCATGTTTCACTGGTACAGCAACCAGCATTTATGCAAATCTGAAGAGTAGGCAGGTGCAAGAGCAAATTTCTTAATGCCATTTGCTCTGAAAATTATATAAAGCCTCTAAAGCTATGCTTTTTATAGTAGTTAAAGGATTTTTGTTTGGTATTTTTAAAAAATAACACCTGCTCCAGGCAGAAAAGTAAGTGCCCAGTCAGCAGGAAGTGGGTTGCTTTTTGTGGGGAAGGAGTCCCTGCCCTTGTCTCTAAGAAATAATAAGACAATAAATGAAATATATTTTGAAAATGCTGGGGAGGGAGGTGAAGGTAAAAGGAGGAGAGTGAGATGGGAGAGATTTTGCTTTTTGCACTGACAGATGCAGGCAAATGGCAGCAATTCAGCTCAGCCAAGGAGATGGAAGAACTCCATGGGACTCCATCTGGGGCCTGTTTCTTTGGCCTGTGAAGCCTGGCAGAGCCTTTCCCTGGTAGGCCTATATTTCCCTTTCTCTTTCCACCCTGGCCTAAAATAAGAAGGACTTCGTATACAATTATCTGATTAACTCTCAAGAGCTAATGACTCTCATTTATTTGTTTTTTTTTTTCCTTGATGAATTTTCCTTCATCCTTTCAACACACTGCTGTAGACTCAACAGTGAGTAATTAAGATCAGAGATTTGTTTATTCTGATTCCTTTCATCAAAGCCGAATTCTCCCTGACAATATATTTTGGTAACCTCCTTGTTTTCAAAGAGAGGTAGATTGTATTTTAATGTTTTAATGACATGATGTCTCAAAATATTTGTCTGCTCTTGCAGACACTAGCAGTTCACTCATATATTTTTTATTCGTAAGGAAGTCTTACCATGTGTTATCAAGAACTGGTGGGGCTGGAAATGAAGAAACTCATTTTTCAACCTAGTTGTGTCATTATCTCCTTTCAGCCACTCAGTCACGTAACTTTTTTAAAAAAAATTCTGAATATAATGGCCTTATGGATATGAAAGCCATCTTCCCATTCACCTCCAAGATTAATCACCTGTTCTGAGTTTCTGTACTGATGTTCCATTCTCTTAAACATCCCCACGTACATCCCCCTGAAAATTATCATACAAAGAGTAAAAAGTTTTTTAGAAAGAGGCAGGTTTACTCTTATTTGGCAAAAGATAAACAAGATATAAGCACCAGCTTTACATCCAGCGCTGTGCTAGGTGTTAGAAACACGATATGAGTAGCATTTAGCCCCTCTCGTTAGAAAGTTGAAAATCTTCCTAAGATTTAAATGTAGAAATATATCATGATTGTAAAACAGTATATATTATTTATTATATCAGATAATAGAATAGACACTCTCATGGGTGGTTTTTTTTTTTTTTTTTTTTTTTTTTGAGACGGAGTCTTGCTCTGTTGCCCAGGCTGGAGTGCAGTGGCGCAATCTCGGCTCACTGCAAGCTCCACCTCTCGGGTTTACGCCATTCTCCTGCCTCAGCCTCCTGAGTAGCTGGGACTACAGGCGCCCGCCACCGCGCCCGGCTAATTTTTTGTATTTTTAGTAGAGACGGGGTTTCACCATGGTCTCGATCTCCTGACCTTGTGATCCGCCCGTCTCGGCCTCCCAAAGTGCTGGGATTACAGGCGTGAGCCACCGCGCCCGGCATCATGGGTGGTTTTAAGTGACATTACTACTTATTAACTCTATGGTGTTAAGCAAATACCTATTCTCCGTGGTCATTTTCTCTTCATTTTTCCCTTCCAAATACACCCAACACCTTGCTCGCAGTCTCAATGTATTTACTACCTAAGTTTCTCCCCTTCAGAGTACATTTGAACTGTTGCCCTCAGTTAACAGCCCTACCTCTTCTCAGTGTGGTTTTCCTACAGGCTTTTCTTCTATATACTTTATTTACTCTCATTCCTTTGGGGTTATGCGTAGTAACCACCCTGTTGTTACTATCCCCACAGCTCAGGAAGGGACATCCCTGGTATTTCCCATGCATTCTATCTACATTTAAAAACATTTTTTCAAGCCTGTAATCCTAGCACTTTGGGAGGCCGAGATGGGCGGATCACGAGGTCAGGAGATTGAGACCATCCTGGCTAACATGGTGAAACCCCGTCTCTACTAAAAATACAAAAAACTAGCCGGGCGAGGTGGCGGGCGCCTGTAGTCCCAGCTACTCGGCAGGCTGAGGCAGGAGAATGGCGTGAACCCGGGAGGCGGAGCTTGCAGTGAGCCAAGATTGTGCCACTGCACTCTAGTCTGGGCGACAGAGCGAGACTCCGCCTCAAAAAAAAAAAAAAAAAAAAAAACACAAAAACATTTTTTCATTGGCTAGGCACAGTGGCTCAGACCTGTAATCTCAGCACTTTGCGAGGCCTAGGCAGGAGAATAGCTTGAGCCTAGGAGTTCCAGACCAGCCTGGGCAATATAGTGAGACCCCGTCTCTATAGAATATTTTAAAAATTAGCAAAGCATGGTGGCACACGCCTGTAATCCCTGTAGTCCTAGCTACTCAGAAGGCTCAGATGGGAGGATTGCTGAGCCCAGGAGGTGGAGGCTGCAGTGAGCTGAGATAGCACCATTGCACTTCGGCCTGGGCAACAGAGTAAGACACTGTCTTAATAATAAAAATAATCAAACATTTCCATTAATAAACCTTCCTAAAATTATAATAAATGAATATAACATTAATTCCTGCTAATTAATGTACAGTTTAAGTTGAGAGGGGTGCAAAGCTGTCCTTGAAATGAGATTATCAGAAAAGGTGGCATTTCATAGTCATCAATATACAGGAAATCATAGAACCTCAAGGGAATAATTAACAATTTGATGTCTCAAGTCTATTTCCTAGGATAGCAGGTTCATAGCTGGAGGTTTACATATTAAGAGAATTCTCAGGATCAACACCCATATGGGAGTGAAGGCAGTAGGGTTGGTCTCACACGGGGGAATTCAATTGTGATTGAACTGCAGCAAAAGACTCACAATAGCTTGGGGAACACTGGTGATGTGTCAGCCCATCAGAGTTGTCCTGCCTTCAGATGAGGCAGCGAAGCTTCATCATGAAAGGGACATCTTGAATGAAGCAGCTGTCTTGGAAAAATTCCTCAGAGAAGACCAACTGAGAGCCTTCTGCTATTTATACTTTCAGCTGCCACTGGAGAAAGAGTGCCTTGGTCCAACAGGGAAGATCTGAGTAGCATGAACAGCACAGGACTCACTATACATTTGGTATGGAAGGACGTCAGGCTGTGTTTGGGGGAGTATTAGAGGAAAAAGGGGAAACATGTTATGAAAAGTCTTGCTAACAGAGCTAATGACATTTAACAAGTTATCCATGCTTTCTGAGACTCATTGTGATGTTTAACAAGTTATCTACACCTTCTGAGACTCATTTGATCATAAAAAGCAAGATCTGGTTTTATCTCTGAGATTTTTCAGGCTTTAACTTTCCGTCAGTGTACCTGGATCCTGTTCTCATGAATGTTAACAAGAAATTAGTAATTAGGAAGCCAAATATGTTTGCCATATCCCCTGGTCTTTTTAATTTATTTTCTTATTTATTTTTAGAGACAGGGACTCTCTGTCACCCAGGCTGGAGTGCAGTGGCAGGATCCTAGCTCACTGCAGCCTCAAACTCCTGGGCTCAAGTGGTCCTTTTGTCTCAGTGTCCCAAAGTGTTGAGATTACAGGCAAGAGTCACTATGCCAGCCCAATACTGGTCTTCTGGAATGAGCCCTCAATTAACCTCTTCAGTCAGAGAAAGTAAAACATGACTTTTATTGAATGCCTACCCTACACAGTCACCGTGCTACTTTCTAACCTGCGTAAGTAGGTTGTATCTGCATTTTGGGGTTATTTATGTCTTATATACATTATAATTAAAGGTGTACACATTTTCCAATCTGCTGCTCTGTCAAGGCAAGACCATTGATATTATACAAGCACTGACATGGAGTGAGATTCATATTCTGCTCCTGATGAGTTATGGGACCTCTGACTAATTCATTAAGTTAACTCAACCTCAGTTTCTTCATTGGCAAAAATGGAGATTCATTTCCTTTTTTTCTAAAGTCTATAACATATATGAAATGCCCTGTAGAGTGTATGGAAGATAACAGGTACTCAATATTTTATATTATCTCTCCCTGCTCTTGTCATACGTTTTCTTCTTACACTTCCTTTTATGCTTTCTTTCTTCCCTGGGTTTCTCTTTTCTTCCTAGAGTGCTCCTTGAAAACAGAGTATGTGCATAACATATCTTAATTTTGCAATGGTTAAATAATGCCTTATGTTTTAACAAGTGCTTTTCTAAGCCCAGTCTCTGGGCCACCGATATCAGAGTCACCAGATTTCTTTATAAAATATAGAATCATAGTCTGTAGTTCAAAATATTGAATTCAGAATATCTGAGGGTATACTTATCCATTTTATCAACATTCTCAAGTGAGTCTTATACATGTAGAAATCTGGGAATTAGTGATTCAAGAAATTCAGGAAAAATGTTTGCTAAAAACACATATGTGTGATGTGATTGTTCCCAACATTCTTCCCTTAAGAAAATGAGGATGGCCAGAAAAAAAAAAAAAAAGAAAGAAAGAAAAAGAAATACAAACATGCTTCTTTTAATCTACTAACCATTTTGTATTAATAGTTTAAAGATAAAATAATGAGAGGGCACACTGAAGTTAGATTGGGTTAACTGTGTTCTAGGAGATGTTAAATTAGGAAAGATGCCGGGTCCAATTAGCGTCCCTAGAGATTCATGCCTCAGTGAGATAATTAGAGAATTAAGGATTTTTTATTCAAAATGTGGTTATTATAAAGAAATAAGAGATAAAAGTTCCTAAGACCTTTGGCATTATTCTAAATGAACAAGGTTCTTCTGCTATAGAAAGATTCAACATAAATAAGACTCATGAACTAGAAACTAAAGAATCACAGACATCCATATAATGTAAAAACTTTGGTAATAGACTTTCCATCATCTCCCTTAACCATTTATCTGTTTGAGGGTCAAGGAAAATTATGTTAAAGTTTCTGAGTAATATTTCTAATGTGTAATTTTTCTAAACTCTTAATTCATTTTGCTTCTATCTTCTGCTTTTTCAGCTTTGAGTCTAGAGGAGTTCAATGAGCACAGTACAATTCCTTTAATACTTCTGTTGATTTCACTCTAAATGTTGATGTGTTATACCTTAGCTTTAATCAAAAACTGTTTTGTTTCTTAATTCTTACTATGCGACAGGTCTGGTTCTACCATATCATCATTTGTATATGATCTCTAGAAATATGATTCTGCTGCCCTTATCCTCATCAAAAATAATACACGGACTCTCTTGCTAGTATTCTGTCAAATTTTTAAAGCCTGGAAATCTCTAGGAACTGAAATTGAGATCAATCTCTGCTAAACATTGGAAATAAACTATAGACGCTTCTTAGCAAAATGTGTAAACACCAAAAGAATAAAGACAATCAAACGAATTTTTGTTGCCAGAATCAGGAATCCTCTCTTTTATGAAATGAGCTAATGGCTAATACTTATCTCTACTTTCCAATAGTTTTGGATCATTTACAACAGTTGAATACACTTATACATACATATGTTTTCATCCAAATGTAGAAGCATTTTCTCCCTAAACTTATGCCTAACCTGGCTTAATTTTTACTTAATTAGGTGCATTTTCTCTATATGATGCCCTAACTTGACATTCTACTGATTCTTATTTGTATCTTCACCAGCATACAATTTATCTTTCCTCTTTGTCTTCTATAATTTCTAAGATTTTCTCTATTTACCAGACTTAATTCTATAGAAATCAACCCAAATCATAGTTAATTACCTAGCATTCAGCCAGAATTGCCCCAGCTCTCTCAATAAGAGGTACTGTGATACCGTGGCTAAATAATCTTCCTATTCATCTGCCAGTGTGTGAATTATACAGCAAGATGAACAACAACAACAACAACAAACTTCACCTTTCTATATCATCTATTTTTCTATGCTGAATACAAAACACGTCTTTGGATTCTATTATCTAATTGTATCCTCAAACCTCATAATGGGTTACGCCAAAATCTAGGCAATAATTTCAGTGTATGGATCATTAAGGTAAAAGGCAAGATTTACCTTTGGCATTCGGGAGGACTCTTAAGTGATCCAGATAATGCGAGCAACAAAGTTAATATAATAGAAAGTCATTACAGCGTCTTTGCAGAATGTCATTCTCGATAATTACGTTTCCCACAGTATTAGTTTGAGTCAAGGTAGATGTAGAGGTCGTGTATAGTTTATAAAAGAGGTCACAATTACACTGAAAAACAAAACCAAACCACTAGAAGCAAAGAAAACATAATAGCATCTTTTAAACACATTTTCCTGTTTTTATAAAGGCACTCGTTAAAAACAAGTTATTTTATAAACCAAATATATGCTACATCTAGGATTAGCTATTTAAAACATTGTCTGTAGAAAACAGCGCAGCACATAGTTTACTAAAAAACAGAAATGTAAGCAAATGGTGATGCTTCCATTTGGGGCACTCCTGGGGGAGCAGGGGTGAAAATGGGGATGGTAATGGAGACAGGGTTGAGGGTAGGGGAGTGGATGAGAGTGGTGTGGATGAGATGGAGATGGAGATGGAGGTGGGGATGGGGGTGAGAATGAGGTTGGAGGAAACGATGGGTGGAGATGGGAATAGGCTGAAGATGGGGTGAGGTTAGGATTGTGGAGGTGAGGATGCAGATGGAGGTGAGGTTGGGGAGGGGATGGTGTGGAGATAGGAGTATATATATAATATGCATCTATTATATATAATATATATAAATATATGTGTGAAAATTATATATATGTGTATGTGTGTGTGTGTGTGTGCGTGTGTGTACACTCCTGTCCACCCCATCCCCATCTCCAACCTCACCTCCATCTGCATCCCCACCTCCACAATCCTAGCTTCACTTGCTACTGTCTCACTTGCTACTTGGGGACACATGTATACATATATATACACTTAAGAGAACCAAAGCTGTGGTATGGGTTTTTATTTGCAATAGACAATCAGACTCATAAAACAAAAATGAGCTTTCCTCTTACACTATGTTAGCTTAGTTTTATGAAAGTATGCAGGGCAATAAATGCACCAAGTACAGCACCTTCATCATTGAGAGACCTGACAGCTTCTAGAGTGAGCACATAGCCTCTTTCATCTCCTCACCTATATGGGCCATGCATGGCTTCTATAAATAAGACCCAAGGTGTCTGCAGGTCACTTCGATACAGAAAAGAAGCCACCTCAGGTTCCACCAAGCTTTCATAATATTTGAGACATATAGGTTTAAAATCGTCCTGACCACACAGCTCTACAAAACCAAGTGTGTTACCAAGTAGCACAGTGAAGCACGACTATATTCCTCATTTATCTTAACCCTAGAATTCCTAAGGAAGTATGACTGTGACATAAGAAATACAAAGTTCGAGGGTCCCCTCCAAGCCAAATCTACAGAAAACTGGGTCTAAGAAATCTGCTAATAACAACCATATAATAACCCTACAATGTGGCAAATGCTAACATATAGGTATGTGAATTTGTATGGAATAAAAATAAAAGTATTTAATCCTAAGTGGGATATGCAGAAAAGGCATTATGCAGGAGATTACATTTGTGTTTATTGAGGAAATAAAGAAAAATTTTAGTGGCTGGAAATAAAGCTTGGAACAATTTATGCAGAAGAAAAGAGTAGGTAGAAACCAGTCTTAGATATTTGAGGTGGAGTATTGAGACTTCAAGATGTTGGAAATATCTTGAGGACAGAATTCAAGGGATATGAAACTAGAAGGAAGGCCGAGCCCAATTGATTGGACTCTTTTGAATTAAAAATATTAACACTGTTTTCTGCAATTATTTTGCACATTCACAAATGCCTTGATTTATGTTTATACCATAAAAATATCAACATGAGTCACTATTAATCGTGAGGCTATTCATAATTATAGAAAACAAAAATCACCTAAAATAGCAAAGGAAGATTTATCCCCCTCCACTTGAAGAAATATTGTATGTTTATTAATAAAGAATGCATATGTTGGATGTGTGTCAGGAAAGGTTATACCCCATAGTATATTAGGCATTTCTGAAATAAGGGAAACTGGAAGAAATTAGACCAGGGAGAGTAGAAGTAGCAAAATTTCCCAACTAAGAATGGAAAGTTCCCTGAAACACTGTCATCATAAATAACACAAATATTTTGTGATTATTGTTTGCCAATATAGGATGTCTCAGAATAAAGTTTGGGGTTTTATGTAAGCTAGATATATCTACTCCTCCCTCCAAAAATTTATTTAAGCATTTTATTCTACTCATAGCAATATAATAACATCAAGCCAAGTTTCTATGATTTCTCTGAAAATACTGAAATAAAAATATGTCACAGGGACAAAAAGACTCTGAGTTAAATCCCAGGGAATTAAAGTGATTTTCTTCTGAAATCTCCTGAATTGTTACATTAGTACTTGTATGTCTTTGAAAATTTATATTGAACTGATATGGCTTCCTATAAAATGATTTAATTTAATACCAAAATCAGTGATTTAATTAAGCATAATTTAGAAGAAATTAGGATGCTACTTGTTGCATTCTTTTTAACCAAGATTTTATGACTATTTTTGTTTTTATTATAAAAACATGTATAGTAATTTTGGGAGTGTTTACTTCATTCTTTAACACTCATTCTTTAACATTTCACAGCCACAACCAGTTTAGTTATATGCTTAGAGCAAATTTATTCCCTTGAGTACATTTTTTAAAATTCTGTATTTAGAAGCTGTAATTTTTATTTTTCTTCATTTTAGAAATCAAAGTGGCTATTTTTAAAAAAAGATGCTGACAAGGTTGCAGAGAAAATAGAACATTTATACACTGTTGGTAAGGGTGTAAATTAGTTCAAACCATTGTGGAAAGCAGTATGGCGATTCCTCAAAGAGCTGAAAGCAGAACTACCATTCAACTCAGCATCTCATTACTGGGTATATACCCATAAGAATATATGTCATTCTACCATAAAGATACGTGCAGGTGAATGTTCACTGCGGCACTATTCACAAAATCAAAGTCATGGAATCCACCTAAATGCCATCAATAACAGATTGGATAAAGAAAATGTGGTACATATACACCATGGAATACTATACAGCCATAAAAAGAATGAGATCATGCGTTTTGTGGGAACACGAATGGAGCTAGAGACTATTATCCTTAGCAAACAACATGCTGGTACAGAAACCAATACTGCATGTTCTCACTTATAAGTGGTAACTAAATGATAAGTCCTCATGAATACAAAGAGGTGAACGACAGACACGGGGATCTACTTGAAGGTGCAGGTTGAGAGGAGGGAGAGAAGCAGAAAAGATAACTATTGGATATTAGGCTTAATACCTGGCTGATGAAATAATCCGCACAACAAACCCTGTGCACAGGTTCACCCGTGTAACAGATCTTGGTATGTACCCTCAAACCTAAAACAAATGTATTTAAAAAGACAATTATGTATATTTTTCCAACAATGGATTCTATGCTCATTTATTAACAATTTGGAAGTTCAAAAAATTTAAAGAAGTAAACAATACCACCCACACCCTCCACCTTGGGTGAAATCACACCCACAGTTGTTATGGTTTCTTCTAGAAATTTTCACATTTTAAAATATACATCCTGATTATTATTAGTTACTTTATAAAACTCCCTTTAGTGCTTACATGATACTTAAAGGATTGGTTGTACTGTCATTTATATTATGATTTTCAATCTGGGAGGATTTGTATGCAAGTTACTGTTTTGAGCTGGGGGTGGTGAACGTATTTGCGAATATAGCTGGTTTTGGTTTAATGTTTTCTCATTGTGTGTTTAAAAAATGTTTTTCATTTATTTCTTCAAGTTATCCGAAATGAGAAAGTCTATTTTTGCCTCTTAGAGGTAATCGGTATGAAAACAATGGAAAGAAATGGCATTTTTCACTACAAGTGAACCCTTGTTAGAGGCCTCTCAATTTCAAAATGGTTCATTATCAATCCATTTGCTCATCTGAGATACTTAAAAATAACTGAATATATAAGTTTACTTTGTGGATAAACTTGTAAAGATCTCACATTGAATGCAGCAGCATGGATCATTTATTTTAATATCCCAATTGATAAGGGAGGAAAGTCATCCTGAAAAAAATATGGATAGAAATAGAATTTTGCAAATGTAATCATATTTTTTAAGTCCTAAACTCCCTTAGGTTAGTTGACATTCCAACAGGTAGAGGAAGAACATGGAACATTCAAACTTGGTAATTTACAATAAGTTTAATAAAGTTGCTTGTCTAGATTTGAGCAGGGTTTAGGGTAACAGCAAGGGATGGTGAAGCATCCCAGAACTAGTAATTCTGGGGATATTATCACTACCAGGACTGAGGAAGCAGAGGAGACAGTGGTTACTGGAACATGGAGATGTGAGTTCCGTGAACAGGTGACCTGAAGTGAACTATGGCTTTCGTTAAGGCACAGGATGGCCAGCAATGTGCTCTCATGGATGGGTTTGTGAGACATATACACTCACAGTTGAGTGTCCCTCCACCCTCTAACTGCATTTTAGTGTCTCCCACTAGCTAAACTTATGTCGCCAGCAGAGAACAAAGCAGGTGCCTAGAGGGATCAGTTTTTCTGCTTCACAGCAGGGTAGAAAAGGGTTGAGAGGGGATCTGAATTTACAAATGAAAGCACACTCACTCTTAAAATTATTCTAAGACAGTTATTTGGGGTGGGGTCAGATACTGCTTTGTGAACAAATAATCACTTTGTGTATTCTTACTTTGTAAGTAGGGATACAACTCTCTATTATAAAGAAAAATGAAAACATTAAAAAAAAAAGAAACTCATCGGGAAGTCCCTTGATCCTGCTTGAACTTCAGCTCTGGGGGTAATAGAGTGGCTAATAATTATAGCTTTTATAATATATTTTATTTATTTAGTTAGTTAGTTAGTTGTTAGTTAGTTAGCTGTTTGTTGATTCTTGCTATTGCCAGACATGGGGTTAGGTGCCAAGAGTGCTCTCACCTGATCTCCACAGGTATTCTAAGGCTTAAGTGGCCACAGATGCACAGCTAAGTAGAGGCAGAACCAAAATTTCAGCATAAGCAATTTCTAGTGCTAGCACAATTAACTACTGCGTTCTCCGTAAAGTGGGCATCATTCCTCTATTAGGGAAGATACCCTCACTAGGTTTTATTATAGCCCTTTCCATTCCTCTTTATGCTTAATAAAAGCACTGATCATATTTTGTTTTTGTTTCTGTTGCCATTGTTTAACTGTCTATATCTACCCCATTTCAGCTGACCCTTCCTTCTGGGCCTTTGTTTCAGGTATTATTCTCTGGAGGAAAGATTCTGAGATGGAGATAACCAGGCAGGATATTTTAGTAGGGAGAATTCTTAGGATAAGCATCTGAGAAAGGGAGGTGTTGGCCAGATGGAAAGCTGGAGGCCTGTTCAGATTTGCGGACTGAGCCTTTGGACTCCCATGGTGCCCAGGAAAGAGACACGACCCCTGAATGATGTTGTTTCCTACATTTGAGACAATCCACAGAGGGGGCTGACAACTGACAGTTAAGGGTTATCTTGGAAGCACTCCCTCAGAGGGAAAATGAACCTTAATTACTGAAGGGCAATCTGTGCAGTGCATCACAGGATACTCCATGGTAATTATAAAACTCTTCTTTAATTCATAAGTGAAATAATATAAATTATGCACGTGTATGCATATACATATGTACTCTACTATATGCATAAATATATTGTTATAAATATCAAATGGGCCGGGCGCGGTGGCTCAAGCCTGTAATCCCAGCACTTTGGGAGGCCGAGACGGGCGGATCACGAGGTCAGGAGATCGAGACCATCCTGGCTAACACGGTGAAACCCCGTCTCTACTAAAAAATACAAAAAAATTAGCCGGGCGCGGTGGCGGGCGCCTGTAGTCCCAGCTACTCGGGAGGCTGAGGCAGGAGAATGGCGTGAACCCGGGAGGCGGAGCTTGCAGTGAGCTGAGATCTGGCCACAGCACTCCAGCCTGGGCGGCAGAGCAAGACTCCGTCTCAAAAAAAATTAAAAAATAAAAAAATTAAAATAAATAAATAAATAAATAAATAAATATCAAATGAGGTTACAGCATAGTCAATTAAAGACAGTTACTACAGTAACACCTTATAAAATATTGAATGCACATACATGTGAAAAATATATATGTGCATTCTATGTAATCTGTGCTATTTCCAGATATAAGAGACTCATTGAAAAAGCTAATGAATTCCTCAACTGCAGAAATAAATGTGTTTATGCTTTAAATTTATTTTAGATCTTTGAATTAGCACAACTGATTGCTGTCCATTATAGGCACAATTTCTGAATTCCTGCATCTAGATGATTAATGGTAGTGTAAATTGTCCATGTTTACCATTATTAAAGGAAAATAAATAAAGCTTCTGAGTGGCTCTGATTGTATGTTCGCAGTTGGACAAATTGTTTATTTTCATACATAGGCCTACAAACTATAATTCATGAATTTGAGTTCTTCCTTCGCCTTAAACTGTTTCTTCTGTAGCCTAGGAAAATGATACAGAGAATTCAAGCTGCTCCTCGGGGGAGAGTTCTGAGAGGCCGAACCAGAGCAGAGTCGACATTTCAGAGAAAAAGAAAGAGCAAACAGCTGTACTCTCTATATTTTATTCCATTTAATCTTCACAATACACCCTAATCACAAGGCACTTCCAAATAAAACATCCACATTAAAGATTTTAGATTAACTTGTCCAAGATCACACATGAAATATTTTTGCCGCGCCAGGATGAAACCTAGTTCTATTGACCCAAAGGGCAAGTTTTAATCCTGTTTCACCTACTAGGAAAAATTTTCAAAGATATACTTGCATTTGAGGTAG
Organism: Rhinopithecus roxellana; assembly: GCF_007565055.1. NCBI lineage: Eukaryota > Metazoa > Chordata > Mammalia > Primates > Cercopithecidae > Rhinopithecus > Rhinopithecus roxellana. The sequence goes on along the minus strand of NC_044568.1, from coordinate 35,821,019 downwards.
CGAACTGGAAGCACCTACAAGATGAGTGCCCTGGTGTAACACCAGACACTTTCTTTTCCCATTTTTCCCATCTTGACATGGATTTGTGACCGTTCCTCTTTGGGAGAGAATAGAGACGCATGAAAAAAAGAACTGAACTCTTAAAAATGTTACAGTCTTAAAACAAATGAATCATTAAGGTATCCAGACAAAAGTCAAATAAAGCTCCTGTGATTGTATTTAGGGTTTGGATTAAGCTTCTTCAGTTCTTGGAGAAGTTTGCACCTGTCCACAGATTCTACTTTTCCTCCTTTAATAATTCAGTTACTGACAGTTGGAGCTTTGCTTTTGCTTCATTACTCTGCTCTTGGGAAGTAGTATTTCCTCAAATTTTTGGTGACATTTTTATTTCTCATGTTTAAAGGATCCCTCTCCGTCTCTTCCAGGGGTTACACATTTCTACCGTCTCAGACAGATGGACTTTCTCATTCTTATCCAAGCTGGCAGCGTTCAAATTCAGGTGCTTATTTTTTTGTCCTTTGATTTATCACTGCTCATTTACATCTCTGTCCATTAGACAGAAGGGTCAGTGCCTTTCCTTTTGCTGCCTCCAAATTGCAACTCACTGAACTTGCATTAGTAGATATATTTTGGATTTTCCTAAAATATAAGGGCTTTTAAATTCTCAAGGAAAAGCTGACTAAATGAAAAGTAGAATTAATATAAAATGTTAATTCTCTAAAGATTGCAATAAGACGAGATCATGCGTGTTTTAAAAATGTATAAATATTTTCAGGTTCTGAAGACAATGTATATATGTACTGATGGTCTTTTTCTCTGTGTCTGTGGATCTAATTTTGAATATTGTTAAGGCCCTGCTTGGATGTCAGTGTATCCAAGGAGCCCTTGATGTTTTTCTCCCAAATCACCAAACATATTCATGTTTCTCACATTGAATTATATTTTTATCAACTCAAATATTATAACATTAAATTTTTTTCCTGAGTTAGAATATTGGAAACTAGCAAGCTCCAGAAGGGAAGAAATTAGTTGGGAGAAAAAAGAAAAAAACAGATTTAGAATCAGGCCTCTGGTTATTGATTGTGAGACATTGATTTGGTTGCTTAATCTCTCTAAGCCTCATTTTTCTCAACTCTAAAATGGTGCTAATACCAATGCCTATGTTTTAGCATGGTTGTGAGGACCAAATACATTTTTATATGTAAAATTCTTAACTCAAAATGTCAACCATGCTAACTTTGTGAAAATGCTTTACTATTGACATGAAGAGTTTTGGAGCTGCAGATATGTGGGTCTCCAATGGCAAGACGGTTATCCACACTGAGTTTTAGAGATTTCACCTCTGAAATGAGAAAAAGAAGAAAACAAACAAACAAACAAAAACTTTTGGCTTTTGAGAAGGCAGGTTTTGTTTGTTTGGCTTTATGTCACCATGATCAGCATGCCTATTTTAACTGTGTCCTTACATGACCAACATCCCCACTGCCTAGTGCAGTGTTGGATTATGTTTTTTTTTTTTTTTTGAGACGGAGTCTTGCTCTGTCGCCCAGGCTGGAGTGCGGTGGCCGGATCTCAGCTCACTGCAAGCTCCGCCTCCCGGGTTTACGCCATTCTCCTGCCTCAGCCTCCCGAGTAGCTGGGACTACAGGCGCCCGCCACCTCGCCCGGCTAGTTTTTTGTATTTTTTAGTAGAGACGGGGTTTCACCGTGTTAGCCAGGATGGTCTTGATCTCCTGACCTCGTGATCCGCCGTCTCGGCCTCCCAAAGTGCTGGGATTACAGGCTTGAGCCACCGCGCCCGGCCGGATTATGTTTTTCATAGCAGATTTATTGATATATAATTTTAGAATGGTTTCATCAACCCAAAGTAGTTCTTGTACTTTTTATGGGAACAGTCCCCCGACCTACTCACACACAATCTCCCTCCCTCCTCATCCAGGTTCAGGCAGCCTTAAATCTACTTTCTCTATATATCAACTTTACTATTCTGAACATTTCATATGAATAAAATCACATAAATGTGTGATTATGTAGCTTATTGTGATTGTCTCCTTTAACATAACATAGTTTTCAAGGTTCACCCATGCCATAACTTATATAAGTACTTTGTTTCAGTTTATTATTGAATGTTACATTATGTTGATATACCACATATTTATCCACTGATCAATTGGCAGATATTTGGGTTGTATGCACCTTTTGGCTATTATGAATCATGCAGCTATAAACATTTGTGTACAAGTTTTTGTTTGTACATATGCTTTCATTTGTATTTATTAATTGTTTTGGAGACAGGTCTCACTGTGTCCCCAGGATGGACTGCAGTGGCACAATCACAGCTCATGGCAACCTCCACCTCCCAAGTTCAAGATCCTCCTACCTCAGCCTCCCTAGTAGCTGGGACTAAAGGCAAGTACCACCATGTCCAGCTGATTTTTTATTTTTTATAGAGATGGGGTTTTGCCATGTTGCCCAGGTTAGTCTTGAACCCCTGAGCTCAGGCAATCCCCCCACCTCAGCCTCCCAAAGTGTTGAGATTACAGGCGTGAGTCACCACAACTGGCTGCTTTCATGTTTATTTGATGTATACCCAGAAGTGGAATTTCTGGATCAAATAACTCTATGCTTAATTTTTTGAGTAACTGGAAGACTGTTTGGTGAAACAATTGTACCTTTTTGTATTCCAACCAACAATGTATGAGAGTTTTTATATTTCCGCATACTCACTCAAATAGTTTTTACAGTAACCTAAACAGCATGGTTCTGGTACAAGAACAGACACATAGACCAGTGGAATAGTATAGAGAACCATCCTTTGCTTCTGATGAGAATATAGCTGTCATTGAGGTTTCCTTGTAAGTAATGAGCCATTTTTATCTTCTGCCTTCAAGATTTTCTCTTTCTATCTGACTTTCAATAATTTTATTATGATGTGTCTGTGGTGAATTTTCTGTATTTCTCCTATGTGGAGTTTTTATAATGTATAGTGGGCCATATGTGTGTCTTCTTTTGAGAAGTGTCAGTTCATGTACTTTGCCCACTTTTTAATGAGGTTGTTTGTTTCTTTCTTGTAAACTTGTATAAGTTCTTTATATATGCTGGATATTAGGATTTGTCAGATTGCATAGGTTGAAAAAATTTTCTCCCATTCTGTAGGTTGTCTATTTACCTCTGTTGATAGTTTTCTTTTGCTGTGCAGAAGCTCTTTAATTAGGTTGCATTTGTCAATTTTTTGCTTTTGTTGCTATTGCTTTTGGTGCTTTCGTCATGAAATATTTGCCTGTGCCTACGTCCTGAATGGTATCACCTAGGTTTTTTTTCTAGGATTTTTATAGTTTTGGGTTTTACATTTAAGTCTTTAATCCATCTTGTGTTGATTTTTGTGTATGGTGTAAGGAAGGGGTCCGGTTTCATTTTTCTGCATATGGCTAGCCAGTTCTCCCAAAAACTTTTACTAAATATTTTCCCTATTGTTTGTTTTTTGTCAGATTTATCAAATATAAGATGGTTGTAGGTGTGCAGTCTTTTTCTGAGTTCTCTATTCTGTTCCATTTGTCTATGTGACTGTTCTTGTATCAGTACCATGCTGTTTTGGTTACTGTAGTCCTGTAGTATAAGTTGAAGTCAGGTAGCATGATGTCTCTAGCTTTGTTCGTTTTGCTTAGGTTTGTTTTGACTATCCTTCACAGAAATAGAAAAGCTATTTTAAAATCCACATGGTTCTTACTAGTTTCAATTCTACCACAATCCACTTTTTCTTCTACTCACCTTATTTGTGCTGTTATCCTCAAAGATACTACATTTTTATATGTTAAAAAACCCCAAAATACAAATGTATGTTATTTTGTACCATTACTTCTTCAGTTAGAAGAAAGTAAAATAAACATATATTAATAAGGCCTTTTATATATACATAATTATCTTTACCAGTGTTCTTTGTTTTTCCGTGTGAATTTGAATTATTCTCCGGGTCCTTTGCTTTTACCCTGAAGAACTTCCTTTACAATTTCTTACAAGATACAGCCAGAAAAATATATAAATTCTCTAACATATTTGTCTTCTAACAACAAATTCGCACTTTCCATTTACATTTTGGAATGTCTATTTCAACATCATGTCTGAAAGATGATTTTACTGGAACATAGTTGGCAGTACTATTCTTTCAAAAATGTTGAATATCTTTACTGCCTTCCAGCATCCTTTGCTTCTGAGGAGAACATAGCTGTCATTGAGATTTCCTTGCAAGTAATAAGCCATTTTTATCTTTCTGCTTTTCAAGATTTTTTCCTTTCTATCTGGCTTTCAATATTTTATTATGATGTGTCTGTGGTGAATCTTCTGTATTATCCTATGTGAAGTTTTATTTGGATAGATGGGTTTTTTATCAAATTCAGAAATTCAGCCATTATTTCTGCAAACACAGTGTTCTGCTCCTTCATGTCTCTCCCTTTCTGGCATTCCTGTTATGTATCTGTTGGTTCATTTAATGGTGTCCCATATCTCCGAGGCTTTCTTCATTTACTTTGCATTACTTTACTCTGTTATTTGGATGCATAGTATCTATTAATCTGTCTCCACGTTTGCTAATTCTTTCTTCTTCTAGTTCAAATCTATTGCTTGAACACCTCTAGTGAACTTTCATATCAGTTATTGTGTTTTACAACCCCTCATTTTTATTTGCTTCTACTTTTATAATTTCTATTACTTTATTGATATTCTCTATTTGATGAGATTACCATATACTACTCTTTACTTCTTCAAATATGGTTTTTCCTTTCAGTTCTTTGAACATTTTTATAATGGCTACTTTGAAGTCACTGTCTGTCTGACCCAGGGTTGCTCTCACGGGCAGTTTTTAATGCCTGTACTTTCTCTTGAGTACTGGCCAGGCTTCCTTTCTCCTTTGCCTGACTCCCAACTTTTGGTTGTAACCAGGATGTTTTCTATGATATATTGTAGCAACTTTGAATTCTACTTACACCAAGCCCTCCAAGACTTATGTTTACTTGCTTGTATATTTGTTTAGTGACTCCTTGGGTTACTGTAGTCATTTCTCTTTCTCCTAAGTACAATGCCTCTGATGTTGCTCCACAGAGGGTGGAGCCTTGAGCACAATTATGGTCACTCTCAGATGGCAGTGGCTTCATCTGCATTCTTTTTCTCTGTCTTCCCGGCATGATGTAGCAGATAAGCTCCACTAATTGCCTGCTGTTTGCTCTTTTGTTTGCAACAATGTCTTGGGAATGCATTCTATACAGGCTGTCAAATTGAATTGGGACCCCCCAGGATACATTTGAGGTTAGTATTCAATATATGTTCTGATCTCAGGAGGCTATTTTTTACCAGTCTATTTTCCTGGTTTTCTCTGATAGACTAGTTCGCTGCAACAAGTTAGTTTGCAAGTTCATCTCTAATGAAGGTACCAGTCTACTCTTATTTACTTTTCACCATAATCTCCATTGTTTTTGAAAGAACCACTGAGCTTAACTTCGCCACATTCTGATGCGTTTCATAGCACACTTTTTTGTAACCTGTCTCTCCATCTGGGCAAAATCCCTGAGCCATTACTTTGTAGTTGGAAACAGACACAATGGCCCACTTCTTTCAGCATGATACCTCTGAATTAGAAACGGGTTACCTGATAGAGGGAAGTCAGTAGCCTCTAGTCTTTTCATCTTACCTCTTCCAGCATGGGACATTCCACCTTACTAATGATCTGGTTCAAGGATAACCAGAATTCCAGTATTCACAGTGAACCATGCACAAGGTAGACTCTCCATCTAACGAGTGGAGGTTGTGTGAAAAAATAATGCATTTCCTTCCTGGGCACACTCATCTGAAACTCAGTATTTTTAATGTATCTAATGATGTCCTACCATTTATTGGAAAAGACGACAGACCTACACAGGCAGTCAGAGTTAGTAAAAGTCCTGTGTTCTTGACTGCACTCATCTAGAACGGAGTTTCTGTCACATTGGGAGCTGGGAGAGGACAAGGAAGAAAAGATTGGTTCAAATGCTACACACTCTTTTCTCCCTGTGCTTTAGTAGACACTCTTCAATAAATGTTTCTTCATTTGTTGTATAATCTTAGGCCCATTTCCAGAGACTTCAAGTGCTTCTTTCTGTATAATTTTTGAGTTTCACGAATGAGTTGGTCTATAGAACACCTCATTACTCTTCTGGAATTGTACTGCATTCTCTAGTATGTTTCTATATTTATTATTTTCTGGCTGTTATGTTGAGATTTTCCATTTTTATATATTACAAGTTTTTTTTTTTTCAGTTATATTATAATAGCTGTGTTAACATTTATTTTGCCTTAATGTAAACATCTGAGTCATCTCAGGGTCTGTTTTATTGACTTGTTTACTTTTAGTATGACTCATGTCTTCCTATTTAACCTTGGTTTATATTTTACTTCATTGTTACTTGCTGGACTCTGGGAGTAATAAATTGTGGGGAATACTAGAGGCCATCTTCCCTTAAAGGATGTTGAGTTGTATTCTGTTGGTAACTGGCTGATATCTCTGGTCAACCATTCAGTCTTAGTTCTATTTTTTATTAGTTCTCTTTATCTTTTGGCCTAACTTCTAAAATGCCACTCTAACTGTAGTGTTTGATTCTTACCTGTTTGGTCTTTCATGAGTTTCAGTGAAATGCCTAAGATGTTCAGTAAGGTCTCTTAACCTTGACTGGACCAGATTTCTGTCTGGAGGCCTACATAAACTCTGATATTTCTATTCAGTTCTCAGCTCTTTATTAACATTTCTGCCAGGCCTCCATGTGACTCAGCCTATGTAAAAACAACATACCTCTTAGCCTAGGATCTATAATAAATGCTCATGCAGAATTCTATCCCTTCTCTTTTCAGTTCCCTATTCTCTGGTAACTTACTCAAACATCATAGCTACTCAAGCAGCTCAGAGCACTGATCTCTCTCTTCTTGTTCCACATGTTCTGTCCAGGCTTTATCTCCTCCATCTGAAGCATGTTACAGGCCCCCAGCAGAAAGCCTGGAAACCTGTTGGACTCACCTAATCTGCTTGCTCTAAAATTTTACAAGCATGTGCTACTTGTTGCTCGTTGTCTGAACATAGAGAATTTATATATTTTTCTGGCTGTATAGCTTCTTTCAGTATGAAGACAAGTCTTGTAACAGTTATACTCTTGTGTGGCTGGAAGCAGATGGCTATATGTGTTTTTCTTAAGCTGATGGAAATAATTACTTTCACCCACAGACTTTCTGGTACATGTTTCTTCCTAGGACCCATGGAAATATTTGGTGAGCAAGTCTCCAAGAAAGACTGGGGATCATGCCAAGATGAGTTAGTAGGAATACAAAGTCATTGCTATTTTATTAAAATAAAGAAATGTATTTTTTATGTACTCCAACCTTAAAAGTACATTGGGTTATAACAACGTGGTGTATCTTGTACATGAGGTTTCCACTCACTGAGATACGAGCTACAAATTATAAAGCTAGTTTTGAGAAAAGGTCTTAAATTCAAGTTTAGGGGACATAGAATTTATACTGCTTGTTGTATAGTCTATACACCCCCGAATGTTTGCCAACCAACGTTAAACACATTCTCAACATTAAAATACATTTTCAAGGTTAAACTCATGGGAGCCACACTAATCAAGATGTGTAATGTGGGACACCATACAATTATAGCCATTATCAGACTAAACCAGACTGGCACTTAACACATATTCCATATTTAGGATCTTTCATCTTGTGAGTTCAACTCATACCTTAGAAACATTAATTAAACTTTACAAGCTTGAACCAAATGATGTAGTAGTTGGTTATGGCCGCCGCTTTTAACCAGCTGTTAGAAGGTAAGTATATGCGTAAAGGAAGAAATACAAAGACAGGGGACTTGCTTTTATAATGTCAATTCCTTTATTTCTGTGGACATCTCCCTAAAAAGGCAGAGTGTAACCCATTTCCCCTTTTTGATCACAGGGATTCCCCAGTGTGCTTGGGGAATCAAGATGTGTAATGTAAAATGCCATACAGTTATAGCCATCTGAGGTGCTTTAGGTCCTCTCCAGATATCTCATACCAGTGGCTTGCCACTAGACAGACCCTCCTGGAAGCCTTCTTATCCAATGGGTGGGATTCTCTTTAGGAATGGGAGAGACTGCTTGCCCAGGAGAATCTGAAGATCTTTCTGAGAATGCATAAAACAAAAACAAAAGAAAACAGAAAAAACAGCTGGGCACAGTGGCTCACGCCTGTAATCCCAGCACTTTGGGAGGCCAGGGTGGGTGGATCACTTGAGGCCAGGAGTTTGAGACCAGCCCAGCCAACATGGCGAAACCCCGTCTCTACTAAAAATACAAAAATTAGCCAGGCGTGGTGGTACACACCTGTGGTCCTAGCTACTTGGGAGGCTGAAGCAGGAGAATCGTTTGAACACAGGAGGCAAAGGTTGCAGTGAGCCAAGATTGCACCACTGCACTCCAGCCTGGGTGACAGAGTAAGACCTTGTTAAACAAAAAAAAAAAAAAAAAAAAGTGTAAAAAAAAATACTGCTAGGTAAAAGGCAGTCCATTTTCTTCATCTACTTTTCTGAAGGACCATCTTTGAAGCAGGAAAATGCAGAGAAGGCAAACTAAGCAATGCTGAGATGGTAAAGATTGTATCATAATAAGGGCTTTGTTATGCTGTCAACACCAATGGGCTGCTGAGGAGGCCAAAGCGCGAGCAAAAATAATCCAACTACACAATGTGAATTCATCCATTTCCCATCCTGGGATTGCTATATAAAAGCAAGGAAAGTAATAACATGTGCTGAACCTATGTGCTAAATAAAATGTAAATAGATAACACAGATTTCGTGTGTGTGTTGTGTGTGTAATATATATATATATATATATATATATATATATATTTTTTTTTTTTTTTTTTTTTTTTTTTGAGGACGGAGTTTCGCTCTTGTTGCCCAGGCTAGAGTGCAATGGTGCTATGTTGGCTCACTGCAACCTCCGCCTCCTGGGTTCAAGCAATTCTCCTGCCTCAGCCTCCCAAGTAGCTGGGATTGCAGGCATGCAGCACCATGGCCAGCTAATTTTGTATTTTTAGTAGAGACGGGGTTTCTCCATGTTGGCCAGGCTGGTCTCGAACTCCCGGCCTCAAGTGATCCGCCCACCTCGGCTTCCCAAAGTGCTGGGATTACAGGTGTGAGCTACCGCGCCCAGCCAGATTTCATATTTTTAACAAAATTGTTTATTTTACATCGCCTGAAGTTACTGACTTGGTACATCAACCATTCAAGCACTTCTTTCCTTAGCTCAGAGATTTTATCTGTCATACCTGTGAACCATCTGGAAAGCAGATTTAAGGACTAAAAGTTAGAGATAGGCTGTTTTCCCTGGGGGTCTGGGAGTGGGGAGCCAGACCAGCCACAGATGACTTCTTCCTTGGGTGCTGCCAAGCACTTGCTTATTATGGAGTTGCTGGGCCTATATATATATTTGGCAAGCTGATGTGCCATGGCATGGGCCTATTTTTAACATTCTGTTTACTTTGTCAATGTCTCTCAAAGTCCCTCCAACCCCACCCTGCTCAGTGTTTGATCTAATGTCATTCAGCTTTCCTTTTTCTCACAGACAAGGCCAGTTTAGTTTTTTTTTTTTGGGGGGGGGGGGAGACAGAGTCTGGCTCTGTCACCCAGGCTGGAGTGCAGTGGCGCAATGTCGGCTCACTGCAATCTTCATTTCCCAGGTTCAAGTGATTCTCCTGCCTCAGCCTCCCAAGTAGCTGGGATTACAGGTGTGCGCCACCACGCCCAGCTAAATTTTTTGGTATTTTTAGTAGAAATGGGGTTTCGCCATGTTGGCCAGGCTGGTCTCGAACTCCTGACCTCAGGTGATCCACCCACCTCGGCCTCCCAAAGTGCTGGGATTACAGGCGTGAGCCACTGCACACAGTGCCAATTTAGATTTAAATCTGGGGTTCCCAACTCACCGTACAATAGAATGACCTGGGAGTTGTTTTTTTTAATCTTTACCCAGGTCCCAACCTAGTCAGTCCAATTCAATCAGAATCTCTGCGAGGAGGACCTCAATTATCAGTATTTTTAAGAAGCTCTTGGCCAGATGCGGTGGCTCATGCCTGTGCCTGTAATCCCAGCACTTTGGGAGGCCGAGGCAGGAGGATTGCTTGAAGCCAGGAGTTCCAGACCAGCCTGGTCAACAAAACGAGACCCTGTCTCTATCAAAAAAAAAAAAAAAAAAAAAAAAAAATTAGCTTGGCTGTGGTGGCACATGCCGGTAGTCCCAGCACTTTGGGATGCTTGCTTGGGAGGTGGGAGGATTGCTTGAGCCCAGGAGTTCCAGCTGCAGTGAGCTATGATGGTGCCAATGCACTCCAGCCTGGGTGACAAAGTAAGACTCTGAAGAAAAAAAAAAAAAAAAAAAAGCAGCTCTCCAGGTAGTTCTACATACCTCCAAGGTTGAGAAACCGTAGTTGTAGGTGAAGTAAGTATGTCTTGTGATTTGAATGGGGCTGATAAGCCCTTATATTCCCTTTAATGCCTGAAATGTCATGATTATTTATTCACTCATTTGGATAACACATTGCCTCCTTCTCTAGGAATCTTTTAAAGTGCAAATTAGCCAAGGAGACTTAGTTCCTAACCCTTTAAGGTGAATGCCTCTTGGAGGAAAAAGGCTAATAGGAAAGTCCTAGGAGCCTGTAGGTAAACAGAACTAGGAGAAGCCACTGCAATAGGGAGTGGTGAGAGGTGAAGTTGCCAACCAGGAAGGAAAGATTTCTGAGAGTACATTTTGCTGACCTCACAGTATTGCCTAGGGCCAATCCTGCTTTTTGATGACTGCATATTTAAAACCTAATCAAGTTTGACAGCTTATCTAAGCTGCCAAAATCATACTAAAAGAAAATTTAAATATTTTTTATAAGCAAAGCAGAGAGCAGACATTGGGTATGTAGGTTTAGAACTATCCCTAAATGCCCAACTTTTAAATTATCACTCACCTTAGGGAAGTTTCTATTACCAAGTCATGTATTTTTCCTGCTTCTATTACTAAATGTCCTTTATTCCCACCAACAGCATTATTTCTGTCTCCAATTCCTTTGGTCATTCAACAAAAATGTATTGAGCAACTACTCTCGGCAAGGCATGGTGCCAGATGTCGTGAGAGAATACAGAATAACACAAAATTCAATTTGTAGTTGATTTCACAGTTTTCCAAAGCACTTTCACATATAATCTTATTTTATCCTCATAAACACACTATGAGATAGATCAAGTACCATCCCCACTGTACAGATAAGAAATAGGCTCAGCAAAGGAGGTTAAAATTACTTGCTAAAGTCACAAAGCACACAGGCCTAAGTTCAGTTCTTCACTGACTCCAAATACAGTACTTCCCAGAGTTTACAGTTTCGTAAGGAGACTCACCATAAAATAGTCTCAAGTAGTAGACAAGCTAGAAAAAGACGTTCAGAGCCCCACTCACCAAGAGAAAAAAAATGAAGAATAAGAAAATAACTCCTTTATTGAGATGAGCCAAATCAAAATGCCCAAAAGGAGACCAAGCTTGCATGCAGTTCAGGCCACCATCAAGCAGATAGGACAAAATAGCAGGCAATGCACATTTAAGGAGATGGTGGCAATTTTGTTCTTGAGAATCAGTCTATTCTCTGGCTGGACCCTCAGCCAGTGGCTGATCTTCACAAGAGGTAGAAACTGGCTGCTTCTCCTGGCCAAATTCAGGAAAACAGTGAAGGAACCCTGCCCGCAGACATATTACAATCTACTCCCTTAGTATACAAAGACAACCCTTGCCCTCCATTCTCAATTGGCAATGTAGATTTAGAGCTATCCCTAAATGCCCAACTTTTAAATTATCACTCACCTTAGGGAAATTTCTATTACCAAGTCACATATTTGGTGGGTAAGGCACACAATTACAAGACAGAGTGACAAAGACCGCTATGAGAACGCAGAGGCGGGACACCTGGCCCAGCCTAGGAGGGTGAGGTGGTGTGCAATGGAGGAAGGGAAGGGAGTTAAGAATAGCTTCCAGATAAAGAAATCCAATTTAAATCCCGGAGAGTGAGTGGGAATTAGCCAGACAAAGGGGGTGAAAGGGAGCAAGGGGCGTAAAGAAAGAAGATAGGAAGCACATTTAAATCCGAAAGGAAGCGAGAATAAGGCACATTCAGGACATTGCAAGGAGACTAGTTATTAGAGTGTAACTTCAGTCCTAACCAGAAACTCTGAAGAGCTAATGAAGGAAATGAAGGCAGCATCCCAATCTCAAGTCTGGTACAGCAATTTTAGGCCTCTTAGCACCAAATCTTACTCATATACCCTGCTTGCTGTTGGAGCTGTGGCTACAGATAACACTTCTTGCCTTGAACCACACTGGTTTAGGAACTGGATTTACAGGTCAGGCACACTCTTAGATATAGGAGGTGAGAATCACAAAGGGTGAGAATAGGGTTTGACACGTGCAAAATAAGACAAAGGCAGACTTGATAATAAGAACCACAATACTGGGCAACACTATAGAAATTCAGATGAACTACAGCAGAGTTTGGAAACTGCAGCCCATGAACCAAATCCTGTCCTTTACCTGTTTTTGTAAATAAAGTTTTATTGGAACATTGCAATATTTATTTGTCTATGTGTTTTCTGTGGCTGCTCTTATGGTAGAACAACAGAGTTTAGAGTTTTGAAACAGACCATATGGCCCACAGAGCCTAAAATATTTCCTACTAGTTCTTTAACAGAAAAAAAAAATTGCCAATCCTTGCATTTGAATATACTAATTGTTAAAAATAGAGACATGGCACAAAGGCGAAAGTGATTTAGAACATGCTAAGGATTTTCTATTCCTAGTCTGCATGCAGACTTCAAAGGATGGCAAGAGAATATTCTTTGATAAGAAAATGGCTAAATAAATTGTGATATAGTCACATAATGAAATACTATACAGCATTGGACAATGAATAAATTACAGCCATGTGCATAACTCTCAAACAATGTTATGTGAAAAACACAAATCACCAAAGAATACCTACAATTTGATAACTTTTTAAATAAAGCTCAAAAATAAGAAAAACTTACAGATATATAATATGGTAAAGGCATTAAAGTATAGAAGGAAAATAGCTGGGTGATATGGCATGCACCTGTCGTCCCAGCTACTTGGGAGGCTGAGGCAGGAGGATCACTTGAGCCCAGAAGTTCGAGACTAGCCTGAGCAACACAGGGAAATAACAACAAAAAAGTGGGGGGAGTAATTAATATAAGATCCAGGATAGGAGATTGCTCTAGGAGAAGTGTGGGAGGAAAATTTAGGGAAGGGGAATTTAGGTAGATTCAAAAGCATCAGTAATGTTCTAGTTCTTATGCACAGATGATGGATTCCTGGATGTTTATTTAATAATTATGCTCCATAAATTACACATCATACATCTTTTGTATGTATTAAAATTACACAAGTGACCATAGTGTTTGCAGAAATTTTTTAAAATTAAAAAAATTAAATAAAAAGGTTTTTTTAAAAAAAGTTTCAAGACAGGAAGTGGTGACTTGTTGAAGGCAGACCATGGCAGTATGCAGAAAGAATAGCTGGCAGAGATAACAAATGACAACTAGGATTGATTTTTGTAACATTTAAGCATACCTTGTGGATTTTTGGAAATTACTCAAGGGCGGGGGATGCACCCTCCAACCTGGTGGAAGAATGGACTCTCTGTGGTCCACAATATGGGGGCTTAACGTTGTAATCTGTATATTAATCATACAAATCCAAACTTAAGGCCGGGCACAGTGACTCACGCCTGTAATCCCAGCACTTTGGGAGGCCGAGGCGGTAGATCACGAGGTCAGGAGATCAAGACCATCCTGGCTAACACCGTGAAACCCCGTCTCTACTAAAAATACAAAAAAAATTAGCTGGGTGTGGTGGCGGGCACCTGTAGTCCCAGCTACTTGGGAGGCTGAGGCAGGAGAATGGTGTGAACCCAGGAGGTGGAGCTGGCAGTGAGCCAAGATTGTGCCACTGCACTCCAGCCTGGGTGACAGAGTGAGACTCTGTCTCAAAAAAAAAAAAAAAAAAAAAAAAAAAATCCAAACTTAATTTGTAGTATCAGGATGGTGAGATCTAGAGATCTATGGATTACTTGAAAAGGGAAACAGTGTGTACAAAGACATGGAGGCATGAGAAAGATCATAGCCCATTTAGGCAACTGTTTAAGTACAGTTGACCCTTGCACAATTGGGGTTTAAACTGTGATGGTCCATTTATACACTTATTTTTTAAATAAATACAGTCGACCCTCTGCATGAGCTGGTTCCACATCAGCAATCAAACACGGATGGAAAATACAGGATTTGCAGGATTGGAAACCTGTAAATGGAGGGCCAAATTTTTGTATCTGTGGGTTCCGCAGAGCTGACTGTGGGGGTTGAATGGGCACCGATTTTGGTATCTGCAGGGTTCCTGGAGCCAGTTCCCTGCAGATACCTTGGAACAACCATATTACCATGCTGTGTGACTGATGTTCAGTAGGCCTTGGAGGAATGGTGAGAGATGAAGACAGAGAGGTGGGCTGGGTTCAGATCATGGCGAATATTTTATGTCATCCTCCAGAGTTTAGATTCTATCTAGTAAGTCATGGGTAACCACTGAAGGGCATCAAATATGGAAGGGAGTAATATAACCAGAGGTACAGTTAGAAATGTCCAGGTCTTGGCCAGGCACAGTGGCTCATGCCTGTAATCCCAGCACTTTAGGAGGCCGAGGCGAGTGGATCACTTGAAGTCAGGAGTTCAAGACCAGCCTGACCAACATGGTGAAACCCTGTCTTTACTAAAAAAAATACAAAATTAGCCAGGTGTAGTGGCTCATGCCTGTAATCCCAGTTACTTGGGAGGCTGAGGCAGGAGAACTGCTTGAACCTGGGAGGCAGAGGTTGCAGGGAGCCAAAATCATGCCATGTAGCACTCTAGCCTGAGCAACAAGAGCGAAACTCCATCTCAAAAAAATAAAAAGAAAAGAAAAGAAAAAGAAAAAGAAATGTCCAGGTCTCAAAAACCTTTGACTACAAAATAAGGTGAAATCTCCACTCAGTCCCTGTTCCCCAACTAAATCTAGCCCCCAAAGGTAATCTCAGTTGAATTTACTGATTAAAGCTCTTTTTTTATACATTTAACCAACATGCAGAGTTTTTGCTTTTTAAAAAAAAAAAAAAAATCACACAGTAAAAATTTTTCTGTGACTTTATTTTTTGCTTAATATTATATCATGAACATCTTTCCTTGTCACTATACACAGATCTACTTCACTATTTTTAAGGACAACATACTATACTATATATGGATACATATTCCTATCACTTAAAAAAATCTAATTATCACGCGTTATTGTTGTTGCTTTTTTCTCTTACCTCATGTTGCTGGACTGACAATTTCCTTTGTTTCTTTTTTCAACTATTAGTGTTTTGGAAGTTCTACATACTATTTACATTCTATTAATGGTCACCTTTCAGTTCTGTTTAGTTATGCAAATAATATATAAACATTCTTTTTGTAAGAAAAAATTTAAACAATATAGAAGAATATAGGATAAAAAGTGTAAGTGTTGGTTGTCAGACAAGCATACAAAAAAGAAAAATAAATAAAATAAAATTAAAAGTGTCTCTTTTACCTGTTAAATTTGGTGCATCACCTTCCTCAGCATTTATGTACATATATACTTGTATATATACAAATAGGAAGCTTTCATATTTTTTTACATGGCATAATTACTGTACATATAGCTCTACAATTTGCTTTTTTCACTTAATATATATTAGAGATCTGTCCATGACAGTATATAGAGATCTACCTCATTCTTTTTACAGTAAAAATATACTATTTTACAGTAAAAATATACCATATTGTGTTAAACTATTCCCCTATTTTTGGACATTTGGTTATTTCCAATATTTGTGACTACAAACATGCTCCAATGAACATCCTTGTAACATAAATCTGTGCATGTATAAAAAGTATTTCTGAGGATATATTTGAAAAAGTAGAATTGGGTCAAGGGGAAGGTATGTTTAAAATTTCGATACACTGTTATATTTGCCCTTCAGAAATGTTGTGCCAACATATGATCCCCACCTTCTGAATGACCGTTAACTGCCCCATATCCTTAGTAACACCAAATTTTATCAGACCTTAAAGTTTTTGCCAAAATATTACATGAATTCATTCTCACTGTAAAGCAACAAAATCAAAGTAAAAGCAGGAATGCCCTCTTGACCACCATCCCCTGATCCCAATTTTCTCTGGGAAAACTTGTTTTTACCATGCTATTCATTTTTTTGTTAATTGTTTCATTACTCTTGATCTTCTGATCTTCTGAGGAATTTCCTTCTTTTTCCTTTTTTTTTTTTTTTTTTTTTTTTTGAGATGGAGTCCCGCTTTGTTGCCGAGGCTGGAGTGCAATGGCACAATCTCCGCTCACTGTTACCTAGTAGCTTGGATTACAGGCGCGTGCCACCACGCCCAGTTAATTTTTGTATTTTTAGTAGAGACGGGGTTTCACCATGTTGGCCAGGTTGCTCTCGAATTCCTGACTTCAGGTGATCCTCCCCCGCAACCCCTCCTCCCTCCTCCCCCGTCACCGCCCCCCGCCCTGGCCTGCCGGCCTCCCAAAGTGTTGAGATTACAGGTGTGAGCCACCGCACCCGGGCCTGAGGAATAATTTCATAATAATTTACTCAAGCTTCCTAGACATGCTGTTAACAATTATTTAGATTAACTCTTGAGTTTTACTAGTTCATTTACTTACCACCGTTTTTAGAGGTAGTAGCCTCATCATCACTCCCATCGCCTGATTCAGATGACTGTGACATCATCAATGCTTTGGGTCTATGATAGAAAACAGAGAATTCACTTTTACAGCAGTCCTCTTCCATATCGGTACAGTGTTATGAATTCATTGACTCTGGTTTCCCAGCCAATTTTATCCTATTTGTTCGATATCTTCAAGGAAATCATCAAAATTTTGGTCTGCTAATCACATCCTTCCTTGCTAACCTTTGCAATTTTAGTGCTATTCTTTTACTTGTTTTTTTCTTTTGTCATTTAAAACTGATTTGGGTAGGAAAACACATTTGTTAAGACTCTCTTAAATTGGAAGCCTGACATGCCCTTTTAAATTACAACGGCTTGAACTCCTACTGGCTTGAATGTCAACAAAACAGATTCCCCTCAAAGTGTCCTCCAGCTATTTCTGGAGGTTCTTCAAAATACTATCTCACGATCTGAATCAGGTCACAGATTTTCTTCTGTTCCTGCCTCTTCATTAAGTTGCAGTGCTATGGTTGTTGAAGGCCATCTTGCGATCACCACTTTGCTGGGTAGGATCTTCACAAATAACTATGACTCTAACGAGCTTTTCCCTAAGTTATCCACATCACAGGTGAGTAAAGGCTGTAACTTTTAACATACCTCTTATAAATATTTGGGAATAATGAAACCTAGCACAACATTGAGAATAACTTAAAATTGCCTAAACATATGACTTTGCTTAGGTCTTGTGACCCAAATCCTCCCCACATTCCAAAATCTCAAAAGGGCATATTAGCTCACCGTCAGTCACTTGAGGATCCGTTGTGTTCTAAGGTCCGATCTGTCTAAAGCAGACGATTGGGAAGACCTTTTGAAAACACATTAGCAATGCCCGCCCTTTCAGGCTAGGTCCTGCCCACTGAGACTGGACTTCCTGTGTATTTAACACCTTCCAGGATGATAGACAGCAGATCTGACCAATCTTTGCAGGGGGAAACCCCACTAGACTAACAACAGGGGCCTGGTTGGAGCCAAAAGAAAAACAAAACGAAAATTTCAAATGATCTCAGAGTTATACAGTTCCCAAAGTCTGGGTTATTCTCTAATAATACTACCTATGGGACTTCAACAGATAAGCCAAGGTTGTTCTATACCAAGACTGGCAGTTTCTAAACTAAACTGCTGGGGAGGGATTGTGTCTTCACAATTGGGTAGTGCTGACATCACCCTCATGGGGAGGGGGAGGGGGAGGGGCATCGGGGTAATGCTGACATCTCCTGCAAGGGGAGAGGGAGGGGCATCAGGCTCTCCACGTGGTCTCTGCTGAGCGGGAAAAGGTGGGGGATGGGAGATGGGAACTGGAGCCTTCTAAGAGCCGAAGTCTAGGCTCCTGTTCCGCCATTGCTGGCGTGGGTGAGGGTGAGTCTGCATTTCTTTTTCCTCATGGCGTTTGGCTTGACGAGATTACCTATCTACAATTTTCTCGATTGCTAGATTGCTCCTTTTTTGGTCCTTTGTCTTGAGAGACGAGTTTTGTTAAGGCTTTAGTCTGTATCTGTTGGTGTTTCACACTGTTGTGAATGTGATATATATATGTACACATAATGTCTAGTTCTGTTATTACTAGAATAAGAGAAAATTATTGGAATATAACAAAAGAATGTTAATTTTGAAATCTAGGTCATGGGTGTATTGATGTTCACTGTAAAAATTCTTTAAACTTTTCTGCATGTTTAACATTTTTATAACAAATGTTGAAAAATTAAAGGGAGCTATTTAATAATACTTTGAAAAGGAAAAAAATGGAAATGATGAGATTCTGTATATTTATTTTATATCTGGCTTGTATTAGGACTCTTGTTTGCAAGTGACAGAAACCCAACTTGAATAAGCTTAAGAGGAAAATTGAGTTTATTGGTTAATGTAACTAGGAAGAATAGGGCAGATCTCAGACCCAACTAGATCCAGGGACTCCAATGGGATCTAGGCTCTCACTCCGTCTCATCTTTCATCTCTGCTTCTCTCTGTATCGCCTAATTCTCTAAGACTCTTTTACATGGTAGAGACCCAACATGGCTACCACTTGCTCTAGGATCACATCCTTACAGTTCAAGATCCAAAGAAAAGACAAAGTTACGTCTTTACCTTTGATTTGGAAAATTCCAAGGGAGGTCTTGTATCTCTGGGCCAGGTCTCATGCCTACCACTTGGAGCTACCACTGGGTCCAATGGGGTTGGATATTATGATTATATTATGATTAGTCCATCCTGGGTTAGGTGCCCAGCCACAGGCAGGGGAGGGGACTATTGTGATTGCCTGTCCTACCAGGACTATACTGAAAGGGTAAAGTAGGAGCAGGTATCCAAAGGAAGAAGAATGCTCTTGCTAGAAGCAGAGAGGAAGGAATGCTGGGCAAAGCAAAACAGCAGATATCCACTACATAGGCTTATTAGTTTTAATGTTTTTAAGTTACGTTTCTTGGATTCTTAATGTGTATAATCATATCTACAAATAATTATACTTTTTTCCTCTTTTCTCTTTCCTTTAGATTTATACAGCTCATTTTGTTTTCTTGTTTTGTCACATTCCAGAGCCTTCAAAACACTATAGTGGACATCTATGCTTTATTCCTGAATTTCAGGGGAAGTGACTTGATTATGATGCTTTCTATTGGCTTTTTGATACTTTTTACTGTGTTTAGAAAGTTCTTTTCTAGCTGTGTGTGGTGGCTCATGTCTGCAATTCCAGCGCTTTGGGAGGCCGAGGTAGGTGGATTGAGCCTTGGAGTGCGACAGCAGCGTGGGCAATATGGTAAAACCAGTCTCTACTAAGAATACAAAAAATTAGCTGGGTGTGGTGGTGTGTGTCTGTAGTCCCAGCTACTCCAAAGGCTGAAGTGGGAGGATCACCTGAGCCTGGGGAGGCAGAGGTTGCAGTGAGCAGAGATCATGCCACTGTACTCTAACCTGGGCAACGGAGCGAGACTACGGCAAAAAAAAAAAAAAAAAAAAAAAAAAAAAAAAAAAAAAAAA